>NC_088405.1:82749888-84189888 GCF_034236695.1 Oncorhynchus nerka | reverse complement strand
CCAAATAAAAAAAAATGTAATGTGTTGACGTTGAATCAACATGGAAAACTGATTGGATTTGAAAGAAGTCATTAATTTAAGGGAATTTCATATTTTTTTCACCCAACTTTTATCCTAAATCCAATGACATGGTGACATGTTTGATTGAATTCACATTAGTTGACAACTTAACCAAATGTAAATCAAAACTAGACATTGAACTGACGACTGTGCCCAGTGGGTATTTTTTAACATTCTCTCATGTAGAATAATCTCCCAGGATATTATGAAAATCATGATAATAACAATAACCATGAAGGAATTAAACCAAGGAAGTAAACCAAGAAAGTAATCCGATGCAAATGTACTAAAAGTCCCCAGCCTCACCACCCAATTAATGTATTTGCATTTACATTGGGATCCACTGTATGTTTGTGATGTTAACCATAAGACGTCATTGTCATCGCTTCTTGAAACATGCTTGCTTTATCCACCTGTTTTGTGCCCTAATTTTCTATCCACCACCCCCCATTGTCTTTCCCCCAGAGTTTCTACCACCATCTGAGTTCTGCGTTGCTCATCTAACTAACTTAAAATCGATCTGTTCCGAAAACATCCAAAGTGCACCTCTGCGCATGCCTGTCCCCAAAACAAGAACAATCATTAACAGATCCCAGGACTCTCTCTTGGAGAGCCCAGCAGCCAGACAGGCCAGCAGCCAGACAGGCCAGCAGCCAGACAGGCCAGCAGCCAGACAGGCCAGCAGCCAGACAGGCCAGCAGCCAGACAGGCCAGCAGCCAGACAGGCCAGCTTTCCCGCCCCTAGGAGCATCCTCAAACAAAGTAGCTCCACTGACTTTCTTCAGTTCCGAAACGTCTGCAGCTGCCAGCCAGAACCACAATGTCCACAAACGCTGCACTCCAGTAACGGGGTCTTAGAGCCATCTTTAGACACCTGGCCTGCTAAAGAGAGAGAGACCCTGGTCTGGATAGACAGGAAACAGGTGAGATTCGGCCTAGCAGTGAGCAGGAGCAGCGTGGAGTGGCTCACTGAGATGCAGGATGGAAAGGAGCTGGGCGAACACAGTCTCCTGGATTTGTACTGTACAAGCCACCCAGAGGGAGAGGAGGAGACGGGGCAGTCAGACAAAAGTGGCATCAACAGTGGTATTGACCAGGGTGATCACAGACCACTAAAGGAAGACATTGAGCTTTTGACAGCTGTAGGTTCACCTTGCTGGCTCCAACAGCCCATTCATGATATGCAGAGACAGGTGGACATAGGTGAGGGTCTGAGTTGCAGAGAGAAGCCAGATATAAGATGCCTAGACACAGGCCCAGCCCAGGTCCCTGATGGTAAGGCTAGTGCATCTCCATTTAATTCATTTGATGATTTTATTAATTAATTAAATCTATCAGTCAACAATCAACCCATTAATCTATTCAAATATTTGTAGTGAGGAGTGCAGAGAATGATTGTAGGTTTGTATTCAATTAATTTAGGAAATAAAACTTTATAAACTACTCACCATGTTTGTGTTGTAAGATCTGTTTTTTAATCACTAACCTGCTTGCTTTCATACATGAATGTACACATTCATTTATTGTATGATGATAATATTTGCTGATGGTGATTGGTGAATTTGGACTGCAAGGAATGTGCTCTTTTTTTCATTGGTGGGGGCATTCAGGCTTTGAAATTATATGGTTGTCTAATGTTTTATAAATCATTTTCTTCTATTACATGCTATTGCTCATCATTATACTGACTTGTAGATGACATAGTTCAATTCAATAATTTGCTTGATTATTTATTGCTCTGTTCAAAATGTAGGATCTGAATTTGATTATTATTTTGTTGCTGAGAATTTAAAAAAAGGCTTCCAAAATGTGTCATTTCCACTTTAAACTTCTGACTTAATTTGCCCTAATGAAAAATATATCAACCCCTGCAAAAATGTCCATTCATTATAATCCACATAATAATTCACATTTCCTGTTGCTGCAGGATTATTTTCCTGCTGTAGCAAACTGGCTCAAATTAAGATCCTACATTTGTATGTCAGCAAATACAAGTGATGAGAAATCCAAGTTGTTTTGATTTCCTTTACAGATCAACTTGACCATCGTCATGCTGAGTCCCTTACCCTTCAGGTGTCCGACCTCCATTGTGCTGAGCAAGAGACAGGTAAGCCCATTCTCTTGGGGGCCGCGGCCCAGGGGATCTCCCCCACCAAGATAACAGAGGAGGACGGTCAATCCATGGCTAAGGTTCGCGACTGGTTCAGCTGGAACCTGGGAAGCTGTGACAAGCCACAGGTTCAGCTCCCCCAACAACCCAGTGAGGAACCAGTGACTCCTGTCGACATCATCACAGATGAGATGCCAAGTGATGCTGCCTCTAAGAAGCCATCTAGTCGTGTGTCTCCAAAGCCTCGGCGAGGGCTCCTAGGGATATTTAGTAGATGGGAAGCAAGAGAAGAGAAAATCCTTGAGCCGCAAAGCCCAGTTAAAGAGGAGGTGGTTCTCTGTGAACAGAAAGAGCTTGACGACACCAACCTGAACTTCGTCTTCTGCCAGTCCACTGTGAATACTTATTCTGACCAGCAGCAAGATCTGCATAAATGTGCTACTGACAAACAGTCAGCTAAAAATGAGAAGACACCGGAGGTTAGAGAACTAGTGCTTAAAAAAGAAATAGATCAAACTCAACAGGAGCCACAGGGGAGTGCATGTGGAGTAGATGCGTTACCAGATAAACTCTCCAACTTGAAATCATTTTGGGAAAGAGAAATTGGCCCTAAAATACTGCTCAGTAAACTAAGCACTGATACAATGAGGTGTGAAGTACTTGTCAGTGCTGGGGATACTTGTGACCAAAAAATGCATGATTTTGGTAAAGATTTTGCCAAGGCTGAGACTGTTGAAGCATCATCATCTTTTCAAAATATTCAGCTTCACCTCGACACTAGTGTCATGAGAAAGTCCAATATCTTTGGAGCAAAAAGCAATGATAGTAATGACTCACATATGCTGATTAACCATCCCTTCTCCCAAAAGGTGGAAACCTCAGAGCAGTGTAACATAGACCACAGTGCTGCTCTGTCATATGACGAAAAGTCCTCATCTTCCGTTGAAAGTAACTACATGTTAAAAACATCAGGTGACAATGGTACATTCAGGGATAAATCCATCCTTATCTCTGAAGATAATTCCAGTTCATCTGTGGGCTTGACAGTGCCTTCTCAGACAGTCCAGCCAGATGAGAAGGTGGACATTCCTTTACATGTCTCTCCATCCAGTCCCCGCACAAGCCGGCAGGGGCGTGTCCCAGTGCCCCTTGTTAGACGTTCTCTCAGTCAACAGGAAAGCAGGAAGGCCAAGATCAATAACCTCAAGTCCTTCTGGGAGAAGGAGAATAGTGGACCAAGGGTCATTGTTGGCAAACCAAAGGAGGCTTTAGATAGTCAAACCCATCCGTTTTCAGGAACACCTCCAGTCCACCACTCAATTGCCACTTCTCAGTCTAGTCTAAGAACAATTGAAACTGACCTAGGGAAGGGTGACTGTGACAAGCAAAGCTCTTCCTTATACGGGGTTAAGGCCAGCGCCTCCGACTTGTCCATGGCTGAAAGAATAGAAAAGGGTTTCATCAAGTGGAGTTCAAACTCATCACTACCGAGTAGTCACTGTAGTGTTGGCGATGTTGATTCTATAAATCAGCAAGATTCATATAAGATGGAAACAGGGCCAACCCTGAATCAAGAAATACCCTTAAGTCCTAAAACACCTCTGCCTAGATCTGAAATTCCAAAGTGGAAAGACAAAACTGACGATGAACTTAAGAGAAGTCCTATAAAGACCTGTCATCCAAAAGCCCTGCCCAGAGGTTCATCCAGTTTCCAAGGAGCCAGGCGTGATAGTTCTCCATTTAAATCCTTCTCCATAGACATTGCCTCACCCACAAGGGAGCATCAGGATGATCCAGAGAGAGCAACACCAGTGGTTAAACAGAGAAAAGGACTCTCACATGAAGCAATGCAGTCAGGATCAGAGTCCACCAAACATACCCTAGGAATCACGTCTACCTCTCCACAGTTTAGATCTGAAGAGAAGGGGCAGGATCGCCTGACCTTTCCACGTAGAGGCTCGGCACAGAGTTCACTAACTTCTATGATGTCCCCGCTATCACCTACTAGGTCGCTCCCTTGCCCCTTCAGAAGGACCAGTTTAGGGAACCTAAGTGTACAGGAGGGCAGTCCTCACTGGTCCTCTAGGCCAAATCATGGGGACCCGCATATAAGAAGAGCCTTTGAAGCTGGCAAGATTGGTCAACAGCCCATCAATAGGGATCCTGGTGAAAGAAAGCTTTCAGGAGCATCTGAAGTCTCTGAAACATATCTCCGCCTTGCAAGATCTTTCATTCCCCAGAGCAACCAACATTATTTGGGGCTCCCTGAGCAGACACACATCCCTCAGTTTATCTCAGATAAAGTTGGGAATGACCATCTGAGTCCCACTGTCCCCACTCCATTGCTCCTGAGCATGAGAAGCAGTGAGGGGAGTCCATCTTGGATCAGTCCTAGGTCCATGGAGAATGTCGACAGTCGTGTATCCAGAGGAAGCATGCCTGAGATCTGGTCTCAATCTCGGGCAAGTTCAAGCTGTGAGCTTTGCATTTTCTCATCAAACATAGATTTAGTGATTTAGAAGTGAAATGGCTAATGATATAAATGTGGGGGCAAATCATGTTGGCCACATCATTCTGAACTTTGATGGAAGCAGCAGGTTTAGACATACAGGACAATGTCTTCCACATGGCAGAATTTGCCTCTTTTGGGTAGATATACAGTGGTTCTTCCTTTAAAAGTTACAAGCTTATGCCGCGACCGTTTGTGGTAGATGGTGGCATTCTGTCATTTCACCACACTATCACAAGGGGGAGTTAGAACGCTGATCTATCAGTAGTCAGGAACTGTGGCAATTAATGGAGGCGTTTTCAAAAACAGTCATGTGGCCTGACGATTTTCAAAAAATAGGTACAATGGGCTTTTGGTTTCTCGTCCTCTAAAAACAGGAATAAAAAATTCTAAATAACAACTGGCTTCATTTATAAATTGGTAAGAATGTCTCACCCCATGTTCAAGAATGGCCTTTTTCCCTTTATTCAGATTACAAATGAAATCATCTCCAAAATATAATAATTTTTTAAACAAGCCATAGAAAGTTGGTTGCAATTTCAGTAAAAAAAAAAAAAAAGTAAGGAACTTGTCTGTCGGCCCAGCATTAAAGACCGAAATTGGTTAAAGAAAATTGTGATAAATAAAAATATATACCACTGTCTCTTTTGCATGTCGTTTTCCTTTCACAATACATTATAATTATATAAAAAGCCCCTTAGATATTATCACAGATCAGATTTGCCCTAACGAAAAACCCTTAGATATTCATTTAGAATCCTCCAATCCTCTAAATGGAATTATTCACAGAGAGTCTCGTCATTGGTGGAGAGTCAGGTGGCATTGGCAGGGTTGAATAGGGCGAGGAACGAGATGGATTCACAATCCATGCCAGGCAAACATGCAAATGTTTATTTCAACTACATTTTAGTTGCAACAAATTCGATCGGGTTAACATCAGGAGACCTACATGTGGAGATTTAAAAAATATTTTAGGCCTACCATAGGCGACATGAGTCTCACTAGTGTTGAGTAATGTGCTGTTAAAAGTATTTTATGTATTTTTATTTAACCTTTATTTTACTACATAAAGGATGACTTGACCCAGTTTATGCCCTCATTTGCAATGCAAACCATAACGAATTACTATGGGAATAAATAGAAGAGGCAAGTGGAAGGGGGAGAAAGTAAGGAACCTGTCGGCCCTGGAGGCCTTTTGAAAACATGTTTTCAAACACTTGTTTTTCACAAGGGCTATTAGCAGGACTATAGACATGACGTGGTCCCAAAAACACCTCTCTGACATAGGGTCCAGCATATGTCTTGTCTCGCCAGCTTTGATCCATGCCTGGGCCTACAGTACGCAAAGTTCTTTGTTTGTCAGACGAATCATTGGGTCGAAACTACAGAATAGTACAAAACGAGAACACACATGGTAAGTGTTCTGGGGAAAAAATACATACATATACACTACCGTTCTAAAGTGTGGGGTCACTTAGAATGTCCTTGTTTTTGAAAGAAAAGCAAAAAAATTGGTCCATTAAAATAACATCAAATTGATCAGAAATAAAGTGTAGACATTGTTAATGTTGTAAATGACTATTATAGCTGGAAACTGCATTTTTTAAAATGTAATATCTACATAGGCGTACAGAGACCCATTATCAGCAACCATCACTCCTGTGTTCCAATGGCACATTGTGTTAGCTAATCCAAGTTTATAATTTTAAAAGGCTAATTGATCATTAGAAACCCTTTTGCAATTATGTTAGCACAGCTGACAACTGTTGTTCTGATTGAAGAAGCAATAAAACGGGTCTTCTTTAGACTAGTTGAGTATCTGGAGCATCAGCATTTGTGGGTTCGATTACAGGCTCAAAATGGCCAGAAACAAATAACTTTCTTCTGAAACTTGTCAGTCTATTCTGGTTCTGAGAAATGAAGGCTATTCCATGCGAGAAATTGCCAAGAAACTGAAGCTCTCGTACAACGCTGTGTACTTCTCCCTTCACAGAACAGCGCAAACTGGCCCTAACCAGAACAGAAAGAGGAGTGAGAGGCCCCGGTGCACAACTGAGCAAGAGGACAAGTACATTAGAGTGTCTAGTTTGAGAAACAGACGCCTCGCAAGTCCTCAACTGGCAGCTTTGTTAAATAGTACCCGCAAAACACCAGTCAACAGTGGCGACTCCAGCATGCTGGCCTTCTAGACAGAGTTCCTCTGTCCAGTGTCTGTGTTCCTTTGCCCATCTTAATCTTTTTTTAAAATTATTGGCCAGTCTGAGATATTACTTTTTCTTTGGAGCTCTGCCTAGAAGGCTGCTTGTGGTCAACTATTTCAGCACCGTTTCGAGCTGCGCTGAGACAAGCAAGACAACTTAATATACATTTTATAACAGTTTTTTTTATCTAATTCAATAACATATTTGTCCTATTGTAAAGTGTAGTCTAAAGGTCAATATGGGCAAACTTGCAATGTATTTGATGCTTAAGTACTCTAAAACCACGGTTGGGAAAAACAAAATTCCTCCAGCTGTCCATCACTACTGTAAATAAAAACACAGAATATCTAAGGGGCTTTTATATGATTATAATGCAGGGTTAGTAATAATAATAATTGTTGGATAACAGATCACTATCACAATATTAAAAACTTTCAAATGCATTTATGAATTATATCGCTTTAGTCGACATGTTGCGGTTCATCTGATGAAGGTGCGCATGGGCCTATTTATAAAATGAATATGATTCAATATTTGATTCAATATTTAAGCATTAGACCTCTCACTAAAGGCGTCAGTCATACAAAAGTTATACTTAAATCCGAACTGGTTGGAGATTATAAAAGTACATGGCCATAAAGGCTAGATCATTTTTCAAGCTGTTCATACATTCATAAATGATCAGCAGGGTAAAATAATATAAGCAGTGGTTATGAAGGGCGCAACCGGTCAGCACCTTAAGAGTAATTGTCAGTTGGCTTTTCATAGCCGAGCATTCAGCGGTCAAGACAGTAAGTGTGTGTGAAAGCTAGCTTGCCAGACCTTCTGTGTCCCAATTGGATATCACGCTATTGTGTCGTTGAACTTTACTCAACTTTATCTCGTCGCTCCTTCAGCCAGGTGTGCATAGCCAACGGTTGCATCACTCAAAGTCTCTTCATGACATTAATGGGTCGAAATAGATGAGCAAACCGACAACTTTTGCGGTAAAAGGAAGTAACAATATTGAATATACTGTGCTGTACCAAACTACTAATGCGATTAAAACTGTCACTTTGCATGAGCCAATAAGATCTCAATTAGATTTTTAATTTATATACAAATTCCTACATTTCATGGGACTAACCTGCCTTCATATTTGTATTTGTCATTTTATTGTATCTGCATTCTGACAGAGGCACAAGATGATTGTCTCTAACATTATCATGATAACCATTCTGTAGAGTAGATTAACTCTGATTCAAATAAGTACATGAAGTGCAAAGAGAACCTTTTTGATTTCTAGATGCTTCCAATGTAAAATGTTTAGTCGATCACCTTTTCAAATCACTCTGTATGCCACAGACTTGGATCATTAAGAAACTGAAGTAAGCTAATATATATTTGTATTATCTGTCAGGGTGTTTTAAATAATCAGTTGATGGAATTGAAAACAAACTAATTCAAATATTCCCTAATCTTCATAAAGTACAATCAATAGATTTTTTGAATGCTGTGCAACTGTTTGTTCAGAACAAGTATCTGGAAATATGAGATGGGGACATTTTTCTTAATGTCATGCAATCTATGAAGACCGGTCTGTTTGTTCCTCTGTTTTTTGCAATATTTTCCAGAGCTGATTTTATTTTATCTGTGGCAGATCATGGTGAGAACTCAAGCCCTATCAGGTTAGAGTTTAAACAAATGTCTTCAAGACCCTTATCCAGAAGTCTGGAGGACGTTTTATCACCACCAAAACGTAAATAGACCGTTCTTGGTTTTCCTGAGCTCAATAGGCTTGATTCTTGAATTCCTTAACTCAGTGTTATTCTCAATCCTAGACTGTGGTTAGCCGTGGCCAATTGTCGCTGTAACCATTCAAATAAATTGTTTAAGAAAGAGTTTTCAATTAGCATTATGATGTTGTTTTCATGATATCTGAACTTAACTGTTTAATCCTCTAACCCTTTATTTTCTTCCAAAGGAGAAGAGAGAAGTATAATTGACCAAAGAAGTGAATTGAATCTAAATGTGGATGATGGTAAATATTTCTGCTCAATTTCATTTGATAAAACAGTGTACATTTGCTTTTTGTTTGAAGGCAGACACCGAGTATTGTGCAAACAAATACAATTTTGTTATACTTGTATTATTAGATTTTGACTATATTTATTGGTGAGAGTTGAAACCGTGAACTATCAGTAATGAGAATAGATTAGAATTGTAACTCATTGTTGAAATATCACTATTCATATTTTATTTCAATTTGAGGAAACTAGAATTTTTCAAATAACATTGTTCTGTTGGTTGTTGTGGTTTCAGGCACAGTGATGCCATGGTTATAACAACATCTGATCTTGTGATTGTTTAAATCAATCTTCCTTGACTCTGCCCAATATGGCAACAATCCATGCACCTGTACTATCATAGGGCAAGGTGGAAGTTCCGCAAATCGCTTACACCTTCCCAATCCTCTCTGATCTACTCAATTGTCTAAGGGGAAGATGATAGGGGTTGATTTAGGAATTATTCAGGAAGTGGATTATTGAGAGCAGAAGAGTGTTGAGGAAAGCATGTCGTTTGGCCAAGATGATTACATCAGCTGTCATTACATTGTCTTTGAATTTCACTATTTCAGTGAAGATCCTGCTGATTTGAGCCATTAGGTGAGATTAGTTAGAGAGTTGTAAAAGTCCTTATCCACCTATCTGCTTTGCATCTTCCAGTCTCTGCAGTGCCTCCCTCCTCCCTCCTTCCTCTCCATCTCCCTCCTCCCTCCTCCCTTTCAGTCCCGGAGCAGATGAAGAATATGAGCAAGTCGGTGTCTGTTATGCAGGATGAGGTAAAACAAATACAAATAAAAATAATGTGCCCTTTGTTCATGGTAAAAAAAATACCTAACCATTTTTAGAGTGATATACCCCATCTGAATTAGGGGGAAGTGAATTGCCTTGTTAGCTTTAAGATGACAACAATACAAAATACCTGATTTTATAGAATTCTTTCCTCTTGAATTCATTTGAATGGCTTTCAAAATCCACCATGTATGACCAAATGCATAACATATTCAGGGGTAATGCGGTCACCTTTCCTTTTTTGAGGTCATATAATGAATGTATTTTTCATGCTTGGATAAGACGCATAAGCTATTGATAACCAAACTGTCCCACATTTGACTACATTTTTAACATGGCTTGTACAGTGCCTTTGGTAAGTATTCAGACCCTTTCACTTTTTCCACATTTTGTCAGGTTACAGCCTATTCTAAAATTGATTAAATAGTTGTTTTTGCTCATCAATCTACACACAATACATCGTAATGACAAAGAAAAAAAAACAGTATTCAGACCCTTTACTACTTTGTTGAAGCACCTTTGGCATCAATTACAGCCTTGAGTCTTTTTGGGTATGAAGCTTGGCACACCTGTATTTGGGGAGTTTCTCAGATTCTTCTCTGCAGATCCTCTCAAGCTCTGTCAGGTTGGATGAGGAGCGTTGCTGCACAGCTATTTTCAGGTCTCTCTAGAGATGTCCGATTGGGTTCAAGTCCGGGCTCAAGGATATTCAGAGACTTGTCCCGAAGCCACTCCTGCGTTGTCTGGGCTGTGTGCTTAGGATCGTTGTCCTGTTGCAAAGAGTACCTTCACCCCAGTCTGAGGTCCTGAGCTCTCTGGAGCAGGATTTCATCAAGGATCTCTCTGTACTTTGCTCCATTCATCTTTGCCTAGATATTGATTGGTCTCCCAATCCCTGCCGCTAAAAAGCATCCCCACAGCATGATACTGCCACCACAATGCTTCACCGTAGGGATGGTGCCAGGTTTCTTCCAGACATGATGCTTGGCATTCAGGCCAAAGTGTTGAATCTTGGTTTCATCAGACCAGAGAATCTTGTTTCTCATGGTCTGAGAGTCTTTAGGTCCCTTTTGACAAACTCCAAACAGGTTGTCATGTGCCTTTTACTGAGGAGTGGCTTCTGTCTGGCCACTCTACCATAAAGGCCTGATTGGTGGAGTGCTGCAGAGATGGTTGTCTTTCTGGAAGCTCCTCCCAACTCCACAGAGGAACTCTGGAGCTCTGTCAGAGTGACTATCGGGTTCTTGGTCACCTCCCTGACCAAGGCCCTTCTCCCCCGATTGCTCAGTTTGGCCGGGCGGCCAGCTCTGGAAAGAGTCTTGGTAGTTCCAAACTTCTTCCATTTAAGAAGGATGGAGTCCACTGTGTTCTTGGGGACCTTCAATGCTGCAGACATTTTTGTTTTTACCCTTCCCTGGATCTGTGCCTCGACACAATTCTGTCTCGGAGCTCCACGGACAATTCCTTTGACATCATGGCTTGGTTTTCGCTCTGACATGCACTGTCAACTGTGGGACCTTACATAGACAGGTGTGTGCCTTTTCAAATCACATCCAATCAATTGAATTTACCACAGGTGGACTCCAATCAAGTTGTAGAAACATCTCAAGCATGATAAATGGAAACAGGATGCACCTGAGCTCCATTTCAAGTCTCATAGCAAAGGGTCTGAATACATGTAAATAAGGTATTTCTGTTTTAAAATTGTAATACATTTGCAAAAAAATCTGAAAACCTGTTTCCGCTTTGTCATTATTGCGGTGTTGTGTGTACATTGCTGAGTTTTTAACATCTATTTTAGAATAAGGATGTAACAGAACAAAATGTGTAATACTACCCGAAGGCACTGTATGTGCATGTAGCAGACCCTGGCTCCAACCACCATGTAGGCCCACCACAATGTGTTTTAACCTGTGTGTGTGTGTGTGTGTGTGTGTGTGTGTGTGTGTGTGTGTGTTTCTGACCACCCGCCATTGTTGTTTCTGCACTATCTTGTAGAAGGATGGCAGAGACAGTGACAGCACCTCAGTGGAAAGTCTCAACTTCAGCTGGAAAAAGCGGATGAGCAGTTCCCTCACTAACCTTAGCCTCTCCTCTGGCATGGCGTCCATGTCCTCTGTATGTTCCCATGCAGCTTCCCTATCAGATATGTTGACGTGTGCCATGAAATAATCAAACTCACTTTGCTTTGAATTCACATGGCTGCAATCCTAATAATGCTAATAACAAAAGTTATTAGCATAATACAGCAGAACATTTGTTTTCTCCCCCACATGTGATACACAGGAATCATACAATTGTCCCATAGCAGATGTAAGAATATTAGGGTTCTAGAGAATCGGGAATATTAGGGTTCTGAATGTGGACTAAGAGAGGCATTCGTTCCGCATCTAGAAGATAATAATACTGAGGTTTAGTGGTGGCTGGTGGCACTTTAAATTGGGAGGACAGGCTCATTGTAATGTCTGGAACAGAATCAATGGAAGGGTATCAAACACATCAAACATCTGGTTTAATGGCTTGATACAACACTTGGTGATGCTGTTGTCTCTTCCTAACATCATGTGGACCGTTAAGGTGAGCGGCAGTGTGGCAAGCATCTACAGTGGAGTAGATGGGGATGTGGAAGTGAAGGGAACAATCCGGTTTGCCATGAATTATGTCCAGAAGCTCGGGGAGTTCCACATCTTTGTTGTCCACTGCAGAGATCTTGCCGTGGCAGAACCCAAGAAGAACCGTTCTGATCCGTAGGTGTTCTTGCAATAAATAAGATTGTGTGTGTGTGTGATTATCCTATCAATGTAAAATAAATCTGCCATCTCCAGGTGCATAGGTTTACAGAGGTTGATGTTTCCCATTACCTTACATAGGATCATCAGTGTGTTATTGCAATTTGAGACTAGGTGCATGGAAAGCAATGATGTGCCTTGGAAACTTTCACCGACTTCTATCCGATTGCACTTGTAGACATGTTACCGCATTTGCTGAGATCGCATTCAAGGTAAACATTGCAGATGCCTGCTTAATTGTTAATTACCTTTAAATGTCCAGCGCGCTATAGCACAGCTTCTAATTTAATCCCAGCCGTTGTTGATTTTGCTTTGTATTTGTGTAGTGGCTAAGAATCTGATGTTGGATATTAATTTTCAGATATGTGAAATGTTACCTCTTACCGGACAAAGCGAAGATGGGAAAGAGAAAAGCCAGTGTGAAAAAGAAGACCTTGAACCCCACTTACAATGAGATCCTTAGGGTAAGAGAGAAGAGATATGATGGCTGGTTATTAAAGTCCTCATCCAATCTCCTTTTCAGATTATTTATCACCTGATTCACTCAACAAACATCTCAATAGGTGGTCCAGGTGTCCTCTGATATGGCAGAAGTCTGTGTGTGTGTGTGGTGGGGGTGTACATTCCTGATTTTATACTCGGGAAATTGTTTTTCAACAGTTCAAAAATAGCTGGACACAAAGCTATCAGTGCTCGGTCTATTGTGTCTGCATTGAGAAAACTACTTTTATCCCCTTTTCTACCCCTGCAGTTTAAAGTTACCATGGAGACCCTCAAGACTCAAGCACTTAATGTCTCCGTGTGGCACAATGACAACTTTGGACGGAACAGCTTCCTTGGCGAGGTGGACTTGGATTTGTCTGAATGGGACTTTAGCAACACGCAGATGAATGATTATGCTTTGAAAGCAAGGGTAAACTGCAAGAGGATTAGTTTTGGTCGTATACAGTCTGTTTTGCAGTGTCAATTTTTATATAGGTGGTAATTCATAAAGACTGATCTGATACCAACTTGCCACAACTAAAAATAAAGTTATTCTATTCACTTTAGATCTCGACACAGTCTCTCAGTCCCTCTCACTCCCAATCTATTGACCATAGAGGAGAGATGAGAATAGGATTGCGTTTTCTGCCACAGATCTCCTACAGTAAGCGGTTTCTCAGACCACTCTCATCATCATCTAGCCTGTTATGTGTTCTATTGAACATAACTTACTTATGTGTGTTTTTACTCAATTGGTAGGTAAGAGGTCATCCAAAACTGAGACGGGTGAGGTGCAGATTTGGGTGAAAGACTGCAAGAACCTGCCTGCTATCAGGGGTGCGATCATTGACCCCTTCGTGAAATGGTATGTGTTTTGGATATGTTGCACCTGGTTAAATACGGGTGTGAAGCATAATTTAGTATTGAATATGTTTATAGTGCCAATGTGTCATTTAGTCATATATAAACTAAACCATTGGATTTGTAGCGATCCACTCACTGTAGAAATTCAGATCTTTTTATACTGTTGTACTCCTGTAGATGGAAATGTTTTGTCCTCTTTTACTCACTGAATATTGGCCCTGTTTTAATACTTTGAAAATGCATCCTCCCTTCTTTCCTTGAGGTAAGCACTTATGCATATAAACTCAGCAAAAAAAGAAACGTCCTCTCACTGTCAACTGTGTTTATTTTCAGCAAACTTAACATGTGTAAATATTTGTATGAACATAAGATTCAACAACTGAGACATAAACTGAACAAGTTCCACAGACACGTAACTAACAGAAATTGAATAAGGTGTCCCTGAAAAAAGGGGGGGTCAAAATCAAAAGTAACAGTCAGTATCTGGTGTGGCCACCAGCTGCATTAAGTACTGCAGTGCATCTCCTCTGCATGCAATGCACCAGATTTGCCAGTTCTTGCTGTGAGAAGTTACCCACCTCTTTCACCAAGGCCCCTGCAAGTTCCTGGACATTTCTGGGGGAAATGGCCCTAGCCCTCCGATCCAACAGGTCCCAGACGTGCTCAATGGGATTGAGATCCGGGCTCTTCTCTGGCCATGGCAGAACACTGACATTCTTGTCTTGCAGGAAATCACGCACAGAATGAGCAGTATGGCTGGTGGTATTGTCATGCTGGAGGGTCATGTGAAACGCCACAGACAGAGTCTGCAGGAAGGGTACCACATGAGGGAAGAGGATGTCTTCCCTGTAACGCACACCGTTGAGATTGCCTGCAATGACAACAAGCTGTCCGATGATGCTGTGACACACTGTCCAAGACCATGATTGACCTTCCACCTCCAAATCGATCCCGTTCCAGAGTACAGGCCTCGGTGTAATGCTCATTCAGTGAAGAGCACTTTTTGCCAGTCCTGTCTGGTCCAGTGACGGTGGGTTTGTGCCCATAGGCAACGTTTTTGCCAATGATTGTCTGGTGAGGACCTGCCTTACAACAGGCCTACAAGCTCTCAGTCCAGCCTCTCTCAGCCTATTGGGGACAGTCTGAGCACTGATGGAGGGATTGTGCGTTCCTGGTGTAACTCGGGCAGTTATTGTTTCCATCCTGTACCTGTCCCGCAGGTGTGATGTTCAGATGTACCGATCCTGTGCAGGTGTTGTTACATCTGGTCTGCCACTGCGAGGATGATCAGCGTTCCGTACTGTCTCCCTGTAGCGCTGTCTGTGGCATCTCACAGTACAGACATTGCAATTTATTGCCCCGGCAACATATGCAGTCCTCATGGCTCCTTGCAGCATGCCTAAGGCACGTTCACGCAGATGAGCAGGGACCCTGGGCATCTTTCTTTTGGTGTTTTTCAGAGTCAGTAGAAAGGCCTCTTTAGTATCCTGAGTTTTCATAACTGTGACCTTAATTGCCTACCGTCTATAAGCTGTTAGTGTCTTAATGACCGTTCCACAGCTGCATGTTCATTAATTGTTTATGGTTCATTGAATAAGCATGGGAAACAGTGTTTAAACGCTTTACAATGAAGATCTGTGAAGTTATTTGGATTTTTACTAATTATCTTTGAAAGACAGGGTCCTGAAAAAGGGACGTTTCTTTTTTTGCTGAGTTTATATGCAATTTGATAAGGTGAACACCCTATTACTTTCACCAAGCCACCCAGTTCATATCTGTGATTACCTCAATAATGGTAGCGAGGAAGAATAGGATGCATTTCTGTAATATTCTAACAGGGCCATTGATTGCTTTTGTCCTAAACTTACAGTATACTGTTAGAGCTAAAGCTCTTCCTTGAAATGCACAGGATCAGATTGTGGGCCAGAGTGTGCTAGGCTACTAATCCGTTGTTGTTGTATGCTATTTTAGCACCGTGCTTCCAGACACGAGCAGGAAAAGCCGACAGAAGACTCGGGTGGTGAAGAAGACGGCCAACCCCATGTTCAATCACACCATGGTCTATGATGGCTTTCGGCCGGACGACCTACGAGAGGCCTGCGTTGAAGTCACAGTGTGGGATCACGACCGGCTCACTAACCATTTCATTGGGGGCTTAAGACTGAGCCTTGGAACAGGTAAAATACTTTGTAATTTGTTTAAAGTTTGGCCGGTACTCAATTCAAGGCACGTTAAAATGCAACACACTATAACAGACTTTTAAAGGTAATTTACACATGAGACGACATGCGCAACGTTGACCATAAATGCGATCTCTAAGAACATCGGGAAAATGTGTTTAAAAGGCACATTCTCAGCTGTGCTATAGCACCGATTGAATTACGGCATCTAATGGGTTGACAAAATTCCCCACATTTCTGAATGTGATTTATGCTTTTCTCTAAGGTAGTATGTCTTTCTATTGAAATAGTTTCTTGAGTCGTTCCAAACCTATTGTAGCCTAATTATTAATATTGAAATGCATACACAATACATCCAATAGGAAGCTAACTGGATCATCTCCAATCTGTCTTTACAGGTAAAAGTTATGGGTTAGAGGTGGATTGGATGGATTCAACCTCTGAAGAAGCAAGTTTATGGGAGAGAATGATGCATTCTCACAATGAATGGGTTGAGGATATTATACCCTTGAGAATGTTGATAATGGCAAGAGGTGTATCAAAATAAGATGGTGTATGAAAAGTTGGATGACAAAATGAGAAGAAAGTTGCTCATTGGGTGTATCAGTTTGATGAAACTTATAACCGATAATGTAATCAGTAATATAATCTCTCACTTTTTTAGGAGAAAGACCATACAGGCACATTGGAGTATTGTGCTTAGATTCTTCTTAGAATTACATGTATTTTATTTTTTGAAAGATTAACATTTTACATAATCATGCTTGTTGTCATACAGATCAAATACATACTCAGAAATTGTTAAGATATAAATAGGTTGTTTTAATTGATTCATTCCAATGCATATTTATCGCTATTTGTATATATTCCTATATAAGTTTTCAGAATGTTATTCCATGGTAAATTAACTGAAGAAAATGTTTCCACTATTGATACAACAGCATATATAATCAGAAATGTGGTGTTATGTTATCATTGTTGTCTTTGTAAAATACATGTATTCACATTACTCAATATAGTAACAGCATATATTTTTCATCATAGTTAATGTTTCCACTAATTCAGGCACCCCAACAATAAATACAATATCACATGTTGAAAAATAAAATCGGTGTGAATTCAATAGTAATGGTTATACACAAAAAATGACATTTTTCGCCAGCAATTGGCAGGAAGCAGTGAGAAAAATAACCACAACATTTGAAATAGACTGGAAGTTGGATTTCCAAGAGAATGCAAAAAGAGCCGTGATCCTATGGGGAATTTGGGACAGAGTTTTTTTTTAAATGCTCCAGAATTTGTATTATTAATAATAATAATATATTGCTGTTATTTGGCAGAGAGGTTTGGAACTCTATTTCTTATTGGTCTATTACTAATTTACCGCAAGACCCAAACTCCATTACACCACACCATAACAGGCTGAAATTTCAGGCGGTCATTTCAAACAGCTCACTAAAAGGGCCCTATCATCATTTTCATAGTATTACGTTTTTGACTGCACATAGGTAATTTCTCTCATTTGTCTTATGAGACCTTTTTAGAGTGGAGTCTTTTGAACATCTGGTGATTATAGATCTCTCTAGCATCGACTTATTCAGTCTGACGAATCTGGCTACAATACATCCAAGGGTGATCAGATCTACCTTGCGCACATTAGAGCAGTAGAAAGGGAGGAGGTGGAACGGAGTAGAGAAATGCTGAGGTTCTAAGATGCTACAGCGGCGGAATTTCAGCCACGTGTGGGCCACCCTGTGAACCAGGAGCGAATGGAGGCCAAGTGGTATACAATTCGGTATTTTAAAATAATATATTTATTTTGAGCCTGCTAGCAGGCTCAACGCTTCATAATGCGACCCCTGGTGCACAAATAATTAAGCACAGCTGCGACTATTTTTATAGACTCACGCTAGACCCCACGGGAAAGATCGCCTTCCCTTGCTCAGACGTTGCGTGCATCAACCATTGGTTGCAGCACCGACTGGCAGTTAATGCTATAACATATGATGGGGTTCGCTGAGAAGTAAAATACCTATGTAAGGTCTGGCAGACGTTAGCAACGCCTGGGCAGAGGAACTGATTTCCCTCCCAAATATAAAGAAATGGGAGCTTGTTGAATTTGTCAAGTTTATTGGAATTGTACATTTTTTAAAAAATAAATTACAGTGACGTTTCACAAAGAGTTTTCATGGTATATGATTATTAGTGATGTTTTACCGCCTCGTCACTAGTTACCATAGCCACAAAGTCATAAACCACGCCCATGTCTTCGCCCATTTTAAACCTAACCACAATGCTAACATTATGTCTAACCGTAAATTAAATTAAGAGCAAACGGCTATTTTCTTCTCATATATATATATATATATATATATATATATTTACAATATAGCTGTTTTACTTTGGCTGTGGTAGCTAGTGAAAACCATTTCCGCGGGTTGAGTCGCCATTTTGACTTTGTGGGTGTGGTAACCTGTGAAAACCATTTCCGCAGGTTGAGTCGCCATTCTTTGCGTCCTTTGTCCGTTTAGAAGTTGTCTCCGCTAGTCAGCAAGTAGGTGTTTTGGGATTAGACAAATTTACAGACTGTCAAACAAGATCGAATCTTTTCCTACGAAAGCTGAATAATATTACGAACAAATAGCTACAATAGGATCCAGTTAAAGCTTCACGGACGGTAAGTGTGGTTACTTCAAAAATGCTTTGTCATTTTGTTTGTGCGCAATGGTCTTCCAACTAGCTAATATTGTTATAATTAACTAGCGTTAAATAAAAAATGACGTTGTTGAAACCACAAACGAGTTAACAAAATATCAATGTGAGTACTTATAACATGTTCCAAAAAACGTAAAGATTGCATGGTAGCTAATGTTAGCTAGTTAGGCCTAATGTAACGTCATTCTTGTTCAGACAACATTATGGCGCCTAAATTAGCTAGCTAACGTTAGATATTAGGCATTGAACAACTGCATTAACTAGAAATGTTTATAATTTTTCGACAAAGATCCACACAGAATTTATGTTTTGGCAATTGAATGTTCATGATGTTTGGCTTTGGAATTTCCATGAAAGAGCTCTAAAATCACGTTTACAGGAAAAAATAAATCGAAATCCGTGATTATCTCAAATGATCTAACCGAAATATAACAACTTAAAAATCGCTCAACGCTACTGATTAACGTTATTTGGTAAAGGAAACGTGCATGGCCTCAAGACTTTAGTCCCTTCAAAATGGGGGTTGAGGTAAGGGACAGAGGATCTGAAGGCTAGCTAGGCCTAATTTAACATTACTCCCTGAAGTACAGGACACAATACTCATGTCTTTCATGTCTAAGGGGGTATGAAACCCAATATATTCATTAAACAGACTTAATTCACTAATCAATGTTCTTGTTGTATTCTCACAGATAATCTGAGCGGGAATACATTGGTGGTGTCCCTCATCAAAAGCTAAAATGATCACCAGACGAAGAGGTCGTTCAGACATCACCAATGTGGAGGTGTACTCTTCAACTTGTCCTTTTGATGTTGAAGTCACTGACTTTGTTGAAATGATAAATGTTAAAACGAGTCCCTCTGAAGAAATTAGGTCAGAGAATGGGGATAGTACAGTTGGATTAGAGCTGGATGATTTATTTGGAATCGACGAGTTAAACTGGACATTTGAGAAGGATGCAGTCTCCCCTCTTTTCGACATTGGATTGACCGAAATAGGTGTGGGTGACACAACAGATCAAGATTTTTGGATTGGCACGTCCAGGACCCCATCGCCCGAAGGAGTGTCTGCTGTTCAGAAAAGGAAGGGGAGAGATGACCCGTCTGGGCACATGATCAACAAAAACGCTGTCGCTGCGCGAATTAATCGTCTGAAAAAGAAGGAATACGTGAACGGGCTGGAAAATAAAGTTGGGTCTCTGTCGTCAGAAAACCGCATACTCAAACAGGAAAACGTCCAATTGAATAAGAGGGTAGAAGAGTTGGAAGATGAGACGAGGTACCTGAGAGCTGTGTTGGCCAACGAGAGCATGTTAGCCCAGCTGTTGTCAAGGCTGAGCGGTGTGAACGGCATGAAATTATCTTCCTCGCTTTTCCAGGGGTCCAACAAGAATGACGACCACGATTATGCCTTGCCGCGGAAACGTGTGAAGGTGGAGGAAAAGGAGACTTCTGGTGGCGTCTGTCTGCACGTGGACAAGAACAACGTCTCAGTGGAGTTCTGCACTAAGTGTGCAGAGAGTGCAAGCGCATCACTCAAAATGTAGGGTCAAGTACTTTTATCTGTTTTCAGATGTTGAGACTGAACCTGATTAACTTCAGTGTAATGAACGTCAGGGGAATCTATGAACACTGTTAAAACTATTTGAGATCATTACTTAATTAAGAAATGTTGAATGATTGAGCATGTGTAAAAAATCTTACCAATGATTTAAGTACACGTTACTCGTTAAACCTTGTTGCCAGTTTTCTTCTAGGTGATGATTGTTCTACCATGCTGGATGAATGGGTTACAGAACGTCCCTGTCTGCTTGGCTCCATGGTAAGGATCTCAGATGAAGCAAAGCTGATGATTTGATAAATTCTAAATGTTTTTCAAGTTTTATTCCTCTTAGAATACACCAAAGGCTTTTACACTAACATTAAGTTTACACTGGAACATATCTTTCCATCTTAGTTTCAATTACTTTTGTTTTAAGTTCTATGCAGTAAGCGTTTAACCTGTAAATATTAAATCAAACTGATTTCCCTCCCAAATATAAAGAAATGGGGGCTGTTGAATTTGTCAAGTTTATTGGAATTGTAAAACATAAATAATTGTAAATAGATTACAGTGACGTTTCACAAAGAGTTTTCATAGTATATGATTATTAGTTCATATTGGGTCTCAAACCAGAATGGGTAAAAAACGAGAACATATAATGGCGTAGCATGGTTTGGTTAGAACTTGTCTTTTTGTGAAACGTCACTATTCTGCTGAAGGATGTTTTGATTTAGCGCCCCTATTTTTCTTTATTGCTAAAGTGGATTCTGCTGTTCGGGAAGCTGAAGAGGCGGGACCCGCTGCTGCCAACTTGGCCTGGTATTTTTTTAAAGGTAGTATAACAAAGGGTGTAAGTGACTACATTCAACCAGTATCCCATAACACCTTCTTTGTAAAAAGTAGTGAATTTAGAATATATTGTGGATGACAAGTGTTCCACTACCTATTACATTGACAATATTAGAGGTCCTATAACGGTTTGTTCACAAGTTTAACCTGACTTGTTGACACATTGGTATGTAACCCAGTTGTTTAAAAAAAAAACTAGTCAAACTATCTTGTTATCGATGTGATCCTGATAGAAATGGACATCACCAATTTTGTATAAAGTGACAATCTTAAAGAATGTTATGTAAAGTACAAAGATGTGGTAACTTTTTTTTTTCTAAATGAGAGAACAATGTTTCAGGAACATGGATATGATTGAAAATAAATCTTATTTTGATTATACACGTTTCAGTTATATTTGACCTTGAATGTGACCCAATGTATTTGACATTAACACATCTCTTTTTCTCTTTTCAAACAGCAAGCTCTTTCTGCAGACAAAGGTCTATCAATTCCTCAACAAAATGGAAAAATGTGATGGTTTGTGAGGGCTGATTTCAGTGGAGAGTTCAAAGCCTACTAGTCTGATGTACTTGTTTTTACATAATGCTGCTGCATTTAGTTTTAAAGTGATATTTCACTCAAATCCGCTTCAGGTGTTTTCAGACTTCAAAATTGGTGTAATAAGTTCATGTCCCACCCCACCACCTGTATAGATCCAGCTGTATGTCTCAATCCCAAATGAACCCCCCACCCCCAAATACAGGTGCTGATTAAAATGATGCAAATTCAAATAATTTCAGATGGCACCTGTCTTTCCTTGGGGTTGAGGCATTTAGTGGGATTTACACACCTGGTAGCTTGGGCCATTGATTCGTTTAGACAGACCACTTCTGAGGTCTGAAAATATCTAACAAATGGTGTAAGGGACTCACTAAAGTTTATCGAGCTGGGTGGCATTTCAGTGGTATTTAATGTGGAGAACCAACAACACTTTCATTTGGATCTGAAAAGTAAATGGTTAGCTACTTCACAAATGAACTTTGTTAAAAGGTACCGTCCTTAATTTGTTTTTCAGACCCAAACACTTTTTGTTTGCTATAAAGCCAAAGGATGGGTTGGAGAAATGTAACCACCTTCAAATTCATAGATGAAGCTATTGATGAAAGGAGTGACTATACATGAGATCGAAATGATAGTTTGCGTTTATATTTAAGCTATACATAGTTTGAAACAACCTTATTTTGGGTTATCATGGCGTTAGCTCAGGGGGCATTAAGTTGTATTCTTCCAAGAATCCGTGGGTATAGGTAGGTGGCTAAAATTCACAGGTCATAAGTGGCATGCAAGGCTACTTATTTGGGCATGCACTGCAAACTAAACTGTTGTGAAAAATTTGGAATATTTTGCCATATGTGCATATATGTTGGACATAGGAAACCGTAAAAGCGTTTGAGAGCCTGTTAACAGACACAGAGCATTTTTAGACTGATGCATTTTGCTGATTACTTGAGGTGTACATGATTTTCAAGGACCCCAATCAAAACATACCGTTGAAACCATAACCCCCAATTTGTTTTGTAATCCATTGTTTAAATAATATCTTTGTTTATATACACTATAGCTTCAAAATATGGTTAAAACTATCACGTGGACAGTCAGTACATGCATCCTATGAATTGAGTGCTTATATTTCTCCAGCCCTGTGATCACGCAGATTTGTAGCAAACCAAGTAGTGGTGCTGTTGAATTAATTGTTGTGCCATTAGAATAAGTTTGGTATTTAAGACCATTACTGTTCAATTGTTTTTTTGCACTGAAAGTAGACCAGGAGCCAGTTGGCTGCAATTTGGATTTCTTAAAAACAACACTTTGAACTCCAGCCAACTTTAGCCACTGCTAACAAAACATCAATGGGGGTGATGGTTACTGTCCAATTTTGAACAATTCACTGGCAAATAAATTAAAATCAATTCAATGACTTGGTTTGAAATCACGAAAGGTGATTTGGCCAAAAGTGAACACTTCACGGGTGCCTTCATCACAACCATTGATTTTTTTTTGTTAGCAGTGAGTGGCTTTAAAAATAAAAAAATAAACCCCAATTGGATTTAGACTCCTGGCCCATAGACCACTGTCAGGGTAAGGAATCATTTACATTTGTATTAATTTAGCAGACTAATCCAGTGTGATTTACAGGAGCAATTGGGGTAAAGTGCCTTGCTCGGGGGTATGTCAGATTTTTACCCAAGTCTGCTTGTGGATTCGAACCAGCGACCTTTCGTTTACTGGCCCAACGCTCCTAACTGCTAGACTTCCTGCCGCTGAATGATGAATGTGTGGTAGACTGGTAGTTATGAACTAGTCGTCTATGACCTGTACTATAATTGAAGGCTCTTTTGCACTAAACATTTTAATGTATTCTTCACTGGTAAAATGGTTTCTTCAACCAATATTTTAGATCGTCTGGTTGGCCTGCGGGGAAATGGCAATAGCCAATATAAATAGATTTTCATATCACTATACAAGTGTTACTCCTGAAGTACCTTCCCTAACCGGCTTGATATAACTCAATTTGATTCAATTTTTACTGTACAATCCAAATCGAACAATCTTTGCATTGTTTATCTGTTGCACTACCTTAGTATTTGGCACTCTCAGACTTTTGTTTTCATGTCCGGTCACTCAACCTTTTCCTTATGCACATAGGGTATGTTGTACGCTTTTTTTGAGGGCCTTTGTGTTAAAGGGTTTGTTTAGGATTTGACGCCTTTATCAACTTCTCCATCAGATGAACTCGTGGATACCATTGTCTCTGCATGCAGTTTGAAGGAAGTTGATCAGTAACGGTAGCGCAATTGCTAACTAGCGTTACCCATAGACTTCAAGTCAATGCACATCTGCTAGCATGCTCTTATGCTAGTTTGTATTGGCTCGTGAAACTACCTCCAACTTCCTTCATATTGCACACAGACGTAAAAATTCTATCCATGAGCTCATCTCACTAGGGAAGTAGAAAAAAGGCCTCATTGTCAAAATCCTGAAGTGTCCATTTAAAATAATTTAGGACCCTCAAGTTTATGGGCATTTAACACACAGCTTTGAGGTAGGCCTGGATTTAAACAGAACCATTGTATCGCGATCCTGATTCTGAGGTGTAATTTCTTACCACTAAAATTGCCAATGGATCACGCATTAAGTAAAACTATGCCAAGTAAAAACTTTTTCAAAATCCAAAACAGTTATACAAACTAATCACCTAATGCATATTTTAATTAACATTTAGCATTACGGTATAACATGTATATTGAACTAGGCATGTTATTTAATGGCTGTTAGCTGGGGTTCCACTTCAAACACAGCAGAAGCATTTTACAAGTTAATTGCAGTGCAATGTTCTGCGCAATCGGTTTTGAATTCTGTCTTCTAATTTCAGTGAAGAGAGAATGCCCCATTCTCCCGAGGTTAAACTACAGTTGTCCATATGGTTATGAAACTACAGTGAGAACACTGAGTAATTTGGTAATCCCATAAAGCACACTTGATCTGGGCCACGTTCAGTAGGCAAACCTATTTGAATGTTAGAATTGCCATGAATAGAGCAGATGTGAATCCATGTCAGGCCTGTTCGTTCTACATATATCTATGGGTGTTCCACTACATCAGGTATTCCCAAATGGATACGTGCAATGCTGTCGGGAGTACGCCACGAAAAATGTGATTCCCTTTTTTTTGTTCACATTTTCAAACATTTATTTCCCAACGCGGCTATACATCTGGGTGAGTATTTTTAACCCCCACCCCCGTCTGAGTAGCCTCGTTTCACTGCCAAAAATAAAATGTAACCATCTAGTGTTCAGTGAAATAACAACGCAATGTCATACGGGTAGCCTAGTCAAATAATTCACATCCAATCACATGAACTGTTACTGTCTCACGGGAAGCCTAGAAAAGAAACGTGACAATTTGGAAAATAAGTCGCGGGAGTTTGAGCTAGAATTAAGATGAATTTCGAGTGGTAATATATAACCACAACGGATACCATTAATAAGGGTCTAGAAGCGTATTATATGGTGAGCTACCGAGTGGCTAGGACAGGCAAGCCCATACTTTTGTGGAGGACTTAATTATTCCTGCTGCTGTGGATATGGCTGGGGGTAAAGGCCCAAAAAACTATAGACAATGTCTTCATCGGACAGCACTTTCACGACGCATCAGTGTCATGGCAGATGTTTTGAAACAATTACTGCTTCGCATTCAAGCTAGTGAATTATATGCGTTACAGCTGGATGAGTCAACTGCTCCTGGTATGTGTCCGCTACATTTGAGGGGTCAATTAAATTAAGGAAGACTTCCTCTTCTGCATATCACTGGAGACCAAGACAACATGAGAGGATATTTTTAAAGTACTGGACAGCTTTGTGACATCAAATGGACTTTGGTGGTCAAAGATGTGTTGGTATCTACTGATGGCGCATAATCCATGACAGGAAGACAGTGGAGTGGTTGCTCTCGACGCCACTTGGGTACACTACAGCATCCACCGAGGCTCTTGCTGCCAACGGAATTGCATGATGGCTTGAAAGACATTTGACACTACAGTGAAAATGGTTCACTTTGTTAAAGCAAGGACCCTGAACTCGTGTATTTTCTGCATTGTGACCATGTAACGCTTTTACAACATACAGAAGTGCGCTGGTTATCAAGGGACAAAGTATTGACGTGTTTGAATATTTTTTTTGAGAGAAGCTTAAAGTTTTCTTTACTGACCATTTTCACTTGTCTGACCGCTTGCATGATGACTGGCCTATATGGGTGATGTTTTTTCTCACCTGAATGATCTGAATCTAGGATTTCAGGGACTCTGCAACTATATTCAATGTGTGGGACAAAACAGGCTATGATTAAGAAGTTGGAGCTCTTTGTCTGCATTAACAAGGACAACACACAGGTCTTTCCATCATTTTTTTTCTTCATCTCAAGCTTATGGACAATGTCAAATGTGATATAGCGAATCACCTGAGTTTGGTGCACAATTATGCAGGTACTTCCCTGAAATGGATGACAAACAACTGGATTCGTTATCCCTTTCATGCCCTGCCTCCAGTCCACTTACCGATATCTGAACAAGAGAGCCTCGTCGAAATTGCAGTATGCGGTTCTGTGAAAATTGAATTTAATCAGAAGCCACTGCCAGATTTCTGGATAGGACTGCGCTGAGTGTAGCCTGCCTTTGCAAATCGCGCTGTTAAGACACTGATGCCATTTGCAACCACATACCTATGTGAGAGTGACTTTTATGAAAACTAAATACAGGCACAGATTGTGGAAAATGATTTAAGACTCTCCAATAGAACCCAACATTGCAGAGTTATGTGAATCCTTTCAAGTACACCCTTCTCATTAACCTGTGGTGAGTTAATCACAATTTAATGAACAAATTAGGTTTTGTATGTAAGGTGGTTAAGAGCAAAATTACTGATTTGTTATTTGTGCCCTGGTCCTGTAAGAGCTCTTTGACACGTCCCATGAGCTGGGTTGTGACAAAGTCACATTTATTAAACATAAGAATGAGTGTATCATGTAGTGTGTGTGGCAGTCTTACAACGATGGCAAAAAAACATTTGAGAGTGCGCTGACCCTGGTGCTAGAGGTGGTACGCAGCTGGAGATTGAATGGTTGAAGGGGTACAGGACTATAAAAAGTTTAGGAACCACTGCACTACATAGTGCCACAATGAATGCGGCCACCAACTAAAATGTAAACAATGGAGCAAATGTAGTATTTGTCAACCTGGGGAGAATTGTAAGAACATAGGCCTACTGGTAAAAAGCACGCGAGGGGGTACTCTGGGCAGAGCAAAGTGTAATTCTGGATTTAAATTATATTTCTAGTGATCAAAGAATGTTGACATAAGGGGAGGATTCATTTTGAATGTGTAACTTGACAGCATGATGATGGGAGTTGGTTTGTTGAGGTAAGACAATTATGCATCTCATTAATATACTAGCCACTTCAAAATCAAGGTGGATTCACCGGCTGTTCAGACAGGCAGACCATTCTGATGTTATTTAATTGGTCAAAAGTCCAATTAGTGAAAAACTTTGTGCTGCCTGTAAACGGCCTTGGACAAGGTCCGCTGGAAATGATATACCCCTTCCCCCTCAAAAATTGTACAACTGGGATTTCACAATTAATGGACTTTAATAAAAATACAACCTTTGACATTTTAGGTTTGTTTAAAACTGTTTTAATCCTCAAGTTCCTTGTCACCTGACGTGGACAACTGAAGCAACTTCAATTAGCTGTCAAAATGTCTGGAGCCTAGGTAGGTGCCAAAGAGAACCTGTAGCACAATCACAACACCCATGATCCTCAGGATGGGTTGGGTAATGTTCATCCAAAAACACGTTTCTGTTATGTTTGTTCCTTGTATAATGACAAACCGGGGTGTAGGTTTAAGTACTTTTTAATGAATGTATACTTCAGCTAGAAAACTCCTTGTTTAGCCATGCAAGGCATTCTTCAACTACCTGCCCCACCCACATAGCCTGCTGGGTAATGTAGTCTAAATGTTATTAAACACATCTTTCCTTTAAAATAACTTATTTTCTATGTAACTACACATGTCACCTCACATTTGTTTACTCAACCTGCATAACATGCAATTTTCAATAACACTTTTCTTCCACACATTTTTTATTTTTTACATTGCTCTCATCACATTGTGATAAATAATAAACAATAAACATTGTGATGTATTTTTTCCCCCAACAATACTCTATTGTGGCTATATTTCTTTTCACATAAAAAAAACGTTCAGTCCAGGTGCCCCTTTTTTTATTTAGCCATTCTCAATAAGCCTTTCAGGGGGTCTGACAGTCCTTTTTGGTCATTCTGAAGTGCCATTTCTAAAGGCATTTGACGCTTCAGCAGTATCCTGATGATCCTCAGTCCCTTGAGTGAATGGTTGAAGCCTTAGATCCACTGTTTTGTCTCCGTTGTGATCCATGCTCCGTTTGGATCTCATAGGATCGCAGTGCAACTTCTCTGCACACACCCTTGCTGCATCCAGGTTCCTGTATTGATGTCTCGGAGTCGTACATGATCTCCAGGTTTCAGTTCAGGTAAGTGTCATGCACTTTTGTTGTGTCACTGTTTTTCCTTTGTGAGCACCTCTGGGTGTTAGCAAGTCCTCATGGATGGGTAGGTTGGTTCTGATGCGACGTCCCATCAACATTTGTGCAGGTGAAAGTCCGTTCTGCAGCGGTGCGCTGCGGTAGATCATCAGATCTTTTAGGAAATCCTCCTTTCCACCGTGTGCCTTTTTCATCAGACCTTTTTTGACTGAACTCTGTTAAGCCGTTGGACCTTGGGGCTGGAGGTGTTGTGTCAGAATCCCCAGTCGTTAGCGAACGATCGGAACTTGAGAACCATTGTCCGAGTACAGTTCAGACGCAACCCCATGTCTTGCAAAGGCTGATTTCAGGTAGGTGATTACAGCTTTGCTGGAGGTAGTTGGCAGTGTTGCTACTTCAGGGTAGTTTGAGTAGTAGTCGGTAACAACATCGGGCCATCCTAGTCGGGCCATCCTATCAGTGTTGTTTCTTTCAACACTGTCATTGTTTGGTCAGGTGCGGTCTCTTTTTTGATCTGCTCCATTCTCTCAGAAGACACAGGAAGTGATGCTACGATCATGGCGACGTAGGCCTGAATCTGTTTTTCTGTGTGACGACTGCTCAAGAAAGAGTGTCGGCAGCGATCATGAACTTTCCCAGGGTATAGATCATCTTCATATCATACTTTTTCAGTCTGATCATCATTCTCTGGATTCTCATTGGATAATCATTCAGTGGCATGATTGACACCAATGGTTGTGGTCGGTTTCTACTTCGAAGTCTCGTCCGTAGACTTATTGGTAAAACCTTTTACAAGCATATGTGCTTGCCAGTAGTTCTTTCTCTATTTGTGCATACCTTGTCTCTGCGCCTGTCAAGGCTCTGGATGCATAAGCGACTGGTTGCCATGTGCAGTCATGCTGTTGCAGAACTGCTCCCAGGCCAAACTGTGACACGTCTGCAGAAATCCTTGTGCTTTTCTCTGGATCATAGAACCTGAGCACTGGCTCTTCTGTGATTGTCTTCTTTAGGTTTTTGAAGCAGTTTTCCTGTTCATGGGACCATTCCCATTCATTTTTCTGTTCCAGAAGACATCTGAGTGGAGCGGACTGTGCTGACAGTTGAGGTATGAACTTTGCAAGGTAGGTGATCATGCCCATGAAGCGTCTCACGTCGTCCTTGTTCTTCGGGCGCTCCATGTTGTTGATGGCTAAGGTTTTCCTCAGGTCTGGTTTGACTCCATCCTCTGAAAGTACGTCTCCCACGAAGGTGTTTTCATACCAAACTCGCATTTGTCCTTCCGTGTCAGGTCCAGCATTTGTCTCACTCTCGTGTCATGTTCTTCTTTTGTGGATCCCCAGACGATGATGTCATCCATCATGGTCTCCACTCCAGGAATGTGCTCGAAGATCATGTGGATTGTCTTGCGGTAGACCTCTGGCGCTGAGAGAATCCAATATGGATTGCCTTTGTCAAATTCATAAAAATGCTGTGATTTAATATAGGTACAATTATGTTCGTAGATTACCCAATGCCTTCTGAAGGTTTTCGATTATTAAAATGAAAACCTAAATGAAAGACATCGGGTATATGTCAATAAATTCACAAACTTGTACACTTTAAAATGACCACGTTACGAATTTTATGTTGAAGGAAATTCAAAAAGTGTTGTACATGATCCCGGAAGTAGGCGGGACTTTCATACCGTATTGATGAAACCTTTGTTGGCTAGATACTCTGCAAATAACCCATAGTTACAGATAGATCTAGGATGTTTCCCTGCTGCTGGCAAACAATCCATATCACTCCCTCCTGGACCGGTTGGAAATGACAGACTGTGATCTATCTTGGTTAAGTTATACAAAACTTTGATACTGTATTTTCAACCTGACTTCCGTTTCCCATGAAAAACGGAAGTAGGAACTGTTCAGGTGTCTTTTTACGCCTACTTGGTTAAGTTTTGCAGAGTTCAAAACAACTCGGAAATCTCAGACTTCTGACTTCAGTGCGTTCAAAACAACTGGGAATTCTGAGAAAAAAAACCAGCATCAAACTCTGAACTATTTCTAGAGCTCCGACCTGAAGATCGCTTATGTCATGATTTGATCTTGTAGTTTTCAGTGTTCCCAGTTTTTTTGAACGCGGCATTAGGATAAAAGAAACACTTTAAACTCGGTCCGCTACATACTGAGTTGCGTTTAGTTCCCTTAAATATTTGCTACGTTACAGAACAATTTGTACTGAATGACTAGTTTTGTCACGCCCTGGTCGAAGTATATTGTGTTTGTCTTTATTTATTTGGTCAGGCCGGGGTGTGACATGGGTTTATTGTGGTGTGTTTTGTCTTGGGGTTTTGTTAGGTATTGGGTGTGTGGCTTAGTGGGGGTATCTAGCAAAGTCTATGGCTGTCTGGAGTGGTTCTCAATCAGAGGCAGGTGTTTATCGTTGTCTCTGATTGGGAACCATGTTTAGGCAGCCATATTCTTTGAGTGCTTTGTGGGTGATTGTTCCTGTCTCTGTGTTTGTTGTCACAAGATAGGCTGTATAGGTTTTCACGTTCCGTTTGTTGTTTTGTAGATTTAAGTTATTTCATGTATCGTTCATTTTCCATTAAAGAACATGAGTAATCACCACGCTGCATTTTGGTCCGATTCTCCTTCTCCACAAGAAAGCCGTTACAAGTTTCCCCAAAAGTTATTGAATAGACTTTGAGGTACGTTTGCTCCTGTTCAGTGGGTGTGGCTTGAAGCAATAGCGATAATTAGTAATGGAGTATTTTTGTAGGCAATAACTGCACCATGGTTTGTTGCACAAAGCCTGTGATAAAAACCAATTGCGTTTATGTAGTGTTTTTGGATAAACACCCAAAATAAGGTATGTGTTAAACACAGGCTTAGATCTTAAACATTTTGTTCTGAGATAATCTTCATCAGCTATAAACGTAACCTTTTGGAATTTTTTAAGAATATATGTTGTAAAAAAAAGCACAAAGGCTTTATAATTCATAAAGATCATGTTAACTGAGTGCTATTGTCTCATAAAACAAAATGTATAAACTCTTCTAAGCCTGTTAACCTCAGACCTTATTTTCTGCGTTTATTCCAAAACCTTATTCTTTCCCCATTCATTTTTCCTATAGGGATGGCTGAACGAACCAGTGGTTACTCATTTCCGGGTTTTAGGACTACATGCTGGCAAGCTCTATGAGTGACATATTTAAAAGAGTGGCCATGCTGACAGCGTTTCCCAACTGATGATATTACACTTTTTCTGAAAGACGCTAACCAAATTCCCATATCGATCAGTTTGATACAATCCTTTCCCAAAGCGTCTGGTCTATATATCTTAACATAATAAATGTGAACTCACAGTTGTCAAAGATTGTGTGACACCTTCATATTATGGTATTCCAGTAAAAGAAGAACTTGCATATTTAGGAATAACCATTACAAAGGATCAGAAGTCTAGAGGCTTACTAAATTTGAACCCTCTTATTAAAAAAAAACAGAAGAAGCTAAATCAATGGCTACAGAGGGACTTATCATTAAAAGGTAGAGTCCTAATAACCAAGGCTGAAGGTATCTCTAGACTAACATATGGTGCTCTATCTTTATATCTTGACAGTAAAATAAGCAAGGAGATAGACCAGATGCTTTTCAACTTTCTTTGGAGAAACCGTACCCATTACATTAGTAAAACTGTTGTAATGAACACTTATGAGAACGGTGGACTGAATTTTCTGGACTTTTCTACTTTAAATAATACTTTTAAGATCAATTGGATAAAACAATTCCTAAGAAGACCCACTTCTATCTGGAATTTTATTCCTTATCATGTCTTCTCTACTTTTGGTGGCCTTAACTTCATGTTGTTTTGCAATTATAATATGGACAAAGTTCCAGTGAAACTTTCTGCTTTTCATCGGCAGGTTTTCTTGTCATGGTCCTTAATTTATAAACACAATTTTTCTCCACACAGATATTATATATGGAATAATCGGGATATATTGTATAGAACTACTTGTTTTTAGAATATTGGTTCCGAAATAATATCCTATTGGTGAGCCAACTGGTAAATGCAGAGGGTCTTTTACTCAGTTATAAAGAATTCTTATCACTTTACAAGGGCCCTGTAACACCTAAAGATTTTGCAATTGGTTTAGATGCCATTCCCTCAGGTATTGCTATGTTATTCAGGAACGTGTCAAGACCTGACCCTCAGAGCCTACCTTCTATTGACCCTGTTGACTCATTAGTAGGAAAGATTTTTTTTCTCTTTTGGTCCACTCAACAGAGCGATATGAACCTTGTTTCAGCAGGATGTTGTATTATGTCATGCCTTATTGGAATGGATTTATTGATAATATCTGTTGTAAAAAAGTTTGGTTGTTGCCACAATTAAGGAAGTTTCCTTTAAAATTATTCATAAACATTATCCTGCCAAACACTATATGAAGAAGTGTAAGGAAAACATCAACTCAAATTGCTCCTTTTGTAATGACCACCCAGAAACAGTGTTGCATCTTTTTTGGCATTGTATTCATGTAAGAAAACTGTGGAAAGACATCAGTAGGTTTATAATTGAACACATTTATGAAGATTTTACACAATTGTGGAGAGATGTACTGTTTGGATTCTTTACATACAATAGAAATAAGCTGAAACATTTATGTAATTAATTTAATTATTCTTTTGGCCAAATTTCATATACACAAATGTACATTTACAAACAGAAAACCACATTTTCGTACCCTACAAAAATAAATTGAACTGTATTTTAAGACGGTTAAATGCTCTACTAACAAAAAAGCTGTTAGAATTGTAAGTATATGTATGTCCCTTAATAAGGTCCTTGTGTAATTATAATGTGATATTGTACCCCCTAGCTCAATTATCCATTGTTTGTAATCTATGTATGCTTGTGTTCCCTCATGTGCTTTATGTAATGAGTTGTTAATAAAAAATAAAAAAGCGTTCCCCAACCCACAACTTCCCCGTTTTTCAGGAGCGCCGTTTCCGTTCAATTTAATAGTCCAGAACGTACTGAACGCAGCCCAGGTTCATTTGCAAAAGCGGAAGTCCCATCACAGGCTCTCTTTCCATTTGGTCAGTACTATTAGGAACCCTTGGGACGTCCACACTCTTTGTTTTTTTATATTTATTTTTTACTTTTATTTAAATTATTTTTTAACAAATCAATACAGAAAGTATATGGGCGAACACAACTATATATAAATAATACACGAAGGACAATTGGGCTAGGGGGTAGAATATCACATTACACAAGGACACATAATTCTTACAGCTTTTTTATTCGTAGCGTATTTAATCGTCTTAAAATATAGTTACAAAAAAAATGTAAGGGACGTCCATACTCCAAACCCGTACCTAATAATAACTGTACCATAACTATTTAAAATTTCAACTACATTAGGGTATCGACGTCCCAAGGATCCCAAGTACCACGGAGTACGGGCCCTTTAGGTCTCACCTGAAAACCGGCACATCTGGTTGTTGGGGACTCAGAGGCAAGTAAGCCCGAGCATGGACAAAATACTCGACATGCCATTTGATGTAATGTTTTGACAATCAAGGGGTAGTAACCAACCTCGCCATTGCTAAGGTACAACCATAGAGATATATAGGACTAATATATGCCGTTATAGTGTCTGACAGCATGGGCAGCGCCATTGAGCCAATCTCCATTGTCAAGTAGTAATTTTTCTTCTTCCCGATTGGCTGATCCCTCCTGATGACCCAGTTGGACGTGACTCTATCAGGGTCACCAGGAAGGATCAGCCAATGAAGTTGTAAGTCCCACCCAGTTGACTACATTAAAATGGTGGAAACCTTCAACGGCGCTGCCCATGCTAGTAAGGCATTTTAGCCACTAGAGGCCTCTATTATTCTCTATTGGTAAAACTGGTACTGATGCTGCTGCTTTCTACATCGTGGTTGTAGACTTGGGAATCAAAAACGTGGTGATGTGACAGCTGCCAAGGAACAGGGAAAAAAGAGGACGAGGAAGTTCCGGACATTTCGCAAAGAATATATGAAATGTGTAAAGTAGACGGGGTTATTGCAAAGCCATGCGTTTTACGGCACGATCAGACAGGCAGGTATTTTCCAACAGACAGTCAGGAGAGAATCTGCTCACTGGAATTAGGTTATCGTTAGCCAAACGCTCTGTCAACTTCCATTTTCACTGCCCAGGTTTTCGTTTTAAGTAGCCTAGCTGGTTAAGCTACTATGATGCATGTGTTTACGAGTATTGGGTTAATTTCAGTTTGTGAATAGTTGAATAGACTTATTTAAAAATAATGTCATGTAGGCTAAACGAAAGAGAGATGACGGAGAATCACACAGCTACATAACCTTAGCTAACCGAGTTATTGGATGGATGGAGCATATCAATTTTATTCGTTGTGGTATGTCTTGGAATAAATGTTGGCCAGCCAATGTTATGTATTTTGACAGCTAGTTATCCTAAGGCTAGGCTACTTAGCCGCAGACCTGGTTCGTTTAGCCAACTGGGCCATCCCAAATGCATAGAAAAAAATATTAAGCTATGAGGAATTGCTGCCAGGTGTGTAGCCTAATTAAACTTGCTGTGCAGTTAAAGTTACAAATAGGCTATACCCCTGCTCATGTCATCATATCCCATGACATGCTGCAACGTTTTTTGCACGAGCCAAAATAGACTTGCTTGGTTGCATATTTCACCTCGCCGGGTAACGTTACGGCGCCTTTAACATTTCTTTGGACAGCCATTGGATTTGTGTTTTAAATCCCCAGCTCATCACATGGGAGCGCCATTGACTCAATGCCAGCATCAAACTGCAAGGGAAGTGATAGGAACGCGGAACATCTCGCTGGGTGCTCACAAAAAGTTCCTGTCAGTTGAGGGAATTGACCTACCATTTATGCTAGGCTATAGTCAATGTCCATGACATGATATCAGAACGTGCGCGACTGCCGTTGCACCTGTCAGCAGCAGCACACATCAATCGGAAATACTTGGTGGAAGATGAACTGAACAAGCATACACAGCCACATTGCAAACATAGTTTTTGTTTGTGGCCTGTTTTGCCCTATGCTAGTCTATTGTTTTAGACTGTAGACCACGGATTCTGCTGGAGCAAAAGCCTAAAACCTACTGCCTCTGTGTCTAAGGCTACACGTTATAGCACAACTGACTCGCTTTGATGCGGGTTTTTTTTCACCACTGCCTGACATTTTTTATAATGCACTGAAGAGAACTGGGAATTACGTTATGTTATTGGCGCAAGAGTAAATCACCGATACGAATCCAGCATTCAACTATGCCTGTAAGAAAAAAAGGTGAGCAGAAACGTATACTAATTGGCACAACAGTTGTCTCGCTGCCTCTATGTAGCCACAAGTGGATCTTTATTGAGATTCAGCACTTCTAGATTTCAGCATGTAGTCTTTATGTAAGTAGGACACACTTTTCATTTGCCTTTCTCGGTTTAATATGCTCCTGTAGGTAGGCTAGTGGCAAACCAAATAAAAATGACCCATAACTTGTAATATAAGCCTAATAAAAACATGTTGCATGCACCTTGGCCCTCTGGCCTATGAAACAGAACAGTCATTGATAATAGTTTATTTTGGATAAGAGTTTTGGGTAAACCTTTAATAACTTTAATGAATAAGCATTAATAAGCTACACTAGGCCTACTTAAATAGTGTAAGTAATGTTACTAGGCCTATTAGTAAAATATTTCTGAAAGCATTTCACGTAAAATAGGTTATACAGCATTTATTCACATTTGTAGGGATTTATAATGCCATATTCAGTAAAGTAAGGCCTATCATAAGTGTAATTGAATATTGTGCATCATATTCAGTAAAGGATTGGTTTGTCCTTATTTGCAGCCTATATTGGCTGATGATTGGCTGTAGGCTACTGTACAATGAATGTCATGCAAGATTTTGCAACCTCCCAGAGTTTTCTGGAGTTGAGAGGTTAAAGTAAAAGTCTGACTATACAGTAGTCAGCCAGATCAATTGAACAGGAAAATCCATATAAGTATTTAAAGACCATTTTACACTTTGTTCTTGAGAGTTTATTTGACACGAGACATAGTTTAGTGTTGACTTTCGTCTTGTCACATGCTTGTCACAGCACCCCTCCTCCCCCACCCCTGAGTAAAGAGCGGCTTTGTTCCCCTGCGGTCTCCTTTGGTGACAGAGTCTGAGCTCAACGATGACCCCTCTGTCTCTGTGACAGTGGTGTCTCGCCCTCTGACACTCGCGCCGAGTGTACACTCGATCGATGCTCCACATTTCTGTACCGTTGCAAAACTGCCTCTCATATTAGTAGTGGAAGTGGCTGCTAATTATAAACCATGCAAGTGGCCTCATCATCTTTTGCACATGCAGTTGTTATTACGCATCTTTTCAGAATTGCTTTGCTGCTTGAGATTGTTCTTAGAATCCCTTTCACAGATGGGGATAACATGTGGCGGAAGCTCAAGCTACTATATATCTTATTCAAACAAAATGCCTTTGTGAATTGATCTGTACTTGTCTGGTGGTTTGTGATATTTCATCACTTGTACTATGTTTAAATTAACTTATGCTAACTGGTCTCCATTCCGTACCCTCCTGCAGACACAGCTAGGGCCCTAGGGCTTTTGGAAGACTACTGTGCTAAACTGACGAAGACAGAGGAACAACAGCTCAAAACTGCCATTCAGAGAGTGATGGGGGTCTTCAAAAGCAGCCTGTTCCAAGCACTGCTTGGTAAGTCAGCAGGTTATTGGAATCCATCCATTCATTGAAGAATCCATTGTTGTTTTTATTGTCATAACAAAAAACAATATCCCCTCAACTGTTTAGCCATGTTCACCGTTATATTCCATTTCATAAAGTATATGGAATTTGATACTGATTGTCTATGCTAGTGGCAAAAATGCAAGCATTTTTTTACTTAAAAGTTAGACCCCGCTAAATGATGTTGCCACAGTGAAGCAGTGTGAAGTGAACCTGTGCAGATACTGTGTGTGAGAGTGAAGTCTTGCATCTCGCTCATCTCAATGTCTGTGCTATGGTAGCCAGGGCACCAAAACATCGTTGAAGTTGAGCCTTGCGCTTCAACACTCTTAGTTGTTGCGGAAATGTACCCACTATGCTGTTTACTTTGTGCACCTACAGGTAGCTGCCAAAATAATGGAAGCAATTGAGTAAATGATGGATACAGAGGATATTAAAGCAGGTGCTTCCACACCGGTGTGGTTCCTGAGTTAATTTAGCAATTAACATCCCATCATGCTTAGGATCATGTATAAAAATGCTGGGCAGGACATTATTTTGGCCATTATTTAAGCTATCATGGTTGTGCCTCCATAGGATGACAATGCCCCGATCCACAAGGCACGAGTGGTCACTGAATGGCTTGATGAGCATAAAAACGATGTAAACCATATGCCATGGCCGTCTCAGTCACCAGATCTCAACCCAATTGAACACTTATGGAAGATTCTGGAGTGGCGCCTGAGACAGCGTTTTCCATGACCATCAACAAAACAGCAAATTATGGACTTTCTCGTGGAAGAATGGTGTCGCATCCCTCCAATAGAATTCCATACACTTTTAGAATCTATGCCAAGGTGCATTGAAGCTGTTTTGGCCATTGGGGCGGCAGGGTATCATAGTGGTTAGAGCATTGGACTAGTAACCGAAAGGTTGCAAGTTCAAATCCCCGAGCTGACAAGGTAAAAATCTGTCGTTCTGCCCCTGAACAGGCAGTTAACCCACTGTTCCTAGGCAGTCATTGAAAATAAGAATTTGTTCTTAACTGACTTGCCTAGTAAAATAAAGGTAAAAAAAAAAAAAAACTTGTGGCCTATTAAGACACTTTATGTTGGTGTTGCCTTTATTTTGTCAGTACATCATATTGCTGAGTCTACCTTTAAAAGTAATAACTATTTTATAATAACCGTTTAAAGCAGCAATCAGCAGTAGAAACAATAACAAAGCATTTGGCCTGCCCCTGTTTCAGCAAAAATCTGAGCAATGGGGATGGAGAATGTAATCACTTTCAAATTCTTTGACCAACTTTTGAGGCTATATAGTGGTTGTCTACATTCACTTTGTTTACAAACATTGAAGTAAAACAAATGTATATTTTTGGTTCTGATGGTGTGTGACAGTTTAACTAAGTTCATGAGGCATTTATAAGTTATTATTTCAAGAGTCAATGGGTACATATTGTTAATTTCTAAGTCCAAAAATGGACGTAGCAACTGCTTATTGCCCCTTTTTAAATGGGGTCTTTGCTGAATGATAGGTGACCTAAGTCAGTACTTTTTGGCATTCACAATATTTGTGTTATCCCTAGAGGTTTGTCTATTGTCACATTTGCTTAACCTGCAGTTTGCTATGCCTGAGCAGTGGGCACATTCTGCAGGTTTAGGGCTTTTATTTTTAACTCTGCTGATATTGCAGTAGGTGCTTGTGGTATTTTTCCATGTACTCTTCTTACTCTTCCTCTGTGATGTTTTTGTAATGATTCAAAATAAGCATATTGATGTGGGCTTTTTACATATTTGATCCAACTGAATTGAACTATTTCCTCACTGCATTATTGGAGATTGGTATAATGCATGATTCTTATTCATAATTTAAAAGTTCATGACATGGTAATTCCCCTAATAATGAAACCTGCAATCTGACCTCTCAGGTCAAGTTTGAAAATGTATTGCAGACAAAGAGTTGTTCAGGCTATGCATTATTGTTCTCAAAGCCGTATCCGCCATTAGCAAGGGCAAAGTCTATGTGAAATGAATGCTATAAGCTCTGTATTATTATTATTATTATTATTATTATCTGTGACACACTTATCAGACCTTCTTGTGCTTGACTCCCTGGAATCTCTATCCTCCAATTCTGATGAATGTTGTTTTGGCTTATCTGAGAATGGGCTTTCACTCTTTGCACAAGCCCCCACTGGTTATCAAAAAATAAACAATGATATGGAGAGAGGAAATATCCAATTTATTAAAATGCATATTCACTTTTTTCCCCTCTAAACCTAAGAAGAAATGTTGTTTGAATATCTAACATGATATACCACTCAGTGCCTTTTTGCCAACTTCCCCTTTGAAGCTTGAGGATTGGCAGACAGCAATGAATAATAAACAACCTTGTTTCATGTAGATTTGACAAAAATGACCATGTTTATTGATCCCCACAGTCATTGTACTAACATGAGCTGTAGCAGTAAACACATTTATGATAATGTGTAAGACTTTTATTTTGACACCTGTTATTATGGCTTTCGGAGGAATAGAAGGGCTGAATTGGGTTGTTCAGTTTAGAGCGAGGCCACACTCCCCTGCTCGTGTTTATTTTATTTTCCCCTCATAATCGGCCTTACATTCTCTCTGCAAGCATGCTTTCCAATCCAAATTTTGTCACCAATATGTAATCTAAAGCGTATAGCCCTTGTGACATAGCTACCCGGCTCTCGCACAGCCCGACCGCGCGCATCTACAGAATTCCCAACGCGGCTCGGTGTATGCTTCCTCTATTCATTCAAATGTATTAACAGTTGTAGAAATAGTTTGAGCCGCGTTGAGGATTAGAAAAGTATGAAAGCCAACCGTCCAATATTCATATCTATAACACTGATGTGCGTACGCATACACATTTTGGACTCTTGATAGGCGCTTAAGCAAGTTCAAATCCCTGAGCTGACAAGGTACAAATCTGTCGTTCTGCCCCTGAACAGGCAGTTAACCCACTGTTCCTAGGCCGTCATTGAAAATAAGAATTTGTTCTTAACTGACTTGCCTAGTTAAATAAATAAAGGTAAAATAAAATAAAAAATAAGAATGATCCACAGACACTGCAACTTCATTTGTAGACTCAAAAGTTTCAGACTGCTACACAATTTATTAGTGGAAACAGTAAAAAAAAGAGCACCTAAAATCACTCTAAACTGAACAATCGCTGTTATTCTGAACCAGAATTAGATGTGATTTTTTATTTTATTTTTTAATTACATTGTCTCACAGCAAGAAAAACACAGCAGCTCTTGACATTCATTGTTATCATTGGAAATTTTGAGTAGATCAGTGGAAATGGAACTAGATTGTTTAAATTTAACTAGGCAAGTCAGTTAGGAACACATTCTTATCTTACTTTGTTGACAGATTTATGAGGAAGTCCTTGCTTTGCTGTAGGGGTTGTCACCCTGCTCCTTTCCCAGCTAGCACATAAAGTTCTGAGAACCATATGTTTCTTAGAGCTTGGTGAGAGTGTGGCTGTCCTATGGTTATTTTTTATACAACGTTCTGGGAATGGTACAGGATAGTTGCTTGGCTTTTGAACATTCTCAGCACATTTAAGGAACTTCACAAAATAATGTTATTTTCTGGGTATTTCCTGACTTTAACAGAACGTTTTCTAAACATTCAAACGTGGTTACATTTAATAAATGTTTTGATAATGTTCTAGGAACATTCTCAAACTGGTTTTCCGTTAGGAATGTTCTCAAATAGTTTAGAGAACGTCCAGAAACAACAGTCTCCTGTGAAAATGTCAATACTCTGCGTAACGTTTCCACCAGCTTTCCTCATAGTTCTGTTTAAATTCATCTTCTCATATTGTTCAGAGAACATTAAGAACTTTCTATAAAAACCACAAGAAAAATTAAGTAACATTAAGAGAATGTTATTTTAAAAACATATATTTAGTTCTCAGCATCAACAAAACAATCTCTAACCTCTCTTGTTAAGTGTGTTAGATTCACCCACTAATTGGCCACACCTGATCTTAATAAATGCTCGACAAAAATTAACAGTGTTGTATGAGTTAAAAAACTTGGCATGCAATCTACATCCTGGTGGCGCAGTGGACTAATTCCATGGGTAAAAAACAGAAAATCATAGATTTGGAGCACACTGACACAGTCTCACAATTAAGAAATGTGTTTGCATGATTAATGCCTAAGGGGGGAGGGGTGTATTTTTATCATTATTTTGTTGAAATGTTTTCAGAAATCATGTCCAATATTTGATCCTCATGTTGATGGTCACATTACTGCTAACTACTGTGAGCTCGTCATGCTACGCAGTTCCAAAACAATCCAAAGGGTGGCGTCCTTGACCACAAATTAATGTTCTAGTTACGTGCACTATAGCAGGATTGGGATTTTAGGCTGCAATTTTTGGGATTATGATAGAACTGCGTAAACTCACATTAGCAGGAGGCGGGGGGGGGGTGACAACTTTTGCAGACATGTACAAATGCAGGCACCAAACGCGCTTGAAAATCATGATTTTATAATATGTGGTAATAAATCACAGATTCTATGGTCAAGTGAGCTACATGACAACATTTCTAACTATTTAATTACACAAAAACAAATCCAACCCCCCATGTACTGTACATACCAACAACATACAATCCTTTCTCCAACTAAATATTACAGTGGCAAGAAAAAGTATGTGAACCCTTTGGAATTTTCTGCATAAATTGGTCATAAAATTTGATCTGATCTTCATTTAAGTCACAGCAATAGACAAACACAGTGTGCTTTAACTAATGACACACTAATTATTGTATTTTGTCTATTTTGAAGAAAGCATTTAAACATTCACAGTGTATGTTGGAAAAAGTATGTGAACCCCGAGACTAATCCCTTCTCCAAAGCTAATTGGAGTCAGGAGTCAGCTAACCTGGAGTCCAATCAATGATATGAGATTGGAGATGTTGGTTAGAGCTGCCCTGCCCTATAAAAAACTAACAAAATTTGAGTTTGCTATTTCACAAGAAGCATTGCCTGATGTGAACCATGCCTTGAACAAAAGAGATCTCAGAAGACCTAAGATTAAGAATTGTTGACTTGCATAAAGCTGGAAAGGGTTACAAAAGTATCTCTAAAAGCCTTGATGTTTACCAGTCCACCGCAAGACAAATAGTCTATAAATGGAGAAAGTTCAGCACTGCTACTCTCCCTAGGAGTGGACATCCTGCAGAGATGACGGCAAGAGCATAGCGCAGAATGCTCAATGAGGCTAAGAAGAATCCTAGACTGTCAGCTAAAGACAATAAGAAATCTCTGGAAGATTAACATCTCTGTTGACGAGTCTACAATGCGTAAAACACTAAACAAGAATGGTGTTTGTGGGAGGACACCATGGAAGAAGCCACTGCTGTTCAAAAAAAGCATTGCTGCACGTCTGAAGTTTGCAAAACAGCACCTGGATGTTCCAGAACACCTGGATGTTCCACAGCGCTACTGGTAAAATATTCTGTGGACAGATGAAACTACAGTTGAGTTGTTTGGAAGGAACACACAACACTATGTGGAGAGAAAAAAGGCACAGCACAGCACACCAACATCAAAACCTCATCCCAACTGTAAAGTATGGTGGAGGGAGCATCATGGTTTTGGCTGTTTTGCTCCCTCAGGGCCAGGACAGCTTGCTATCATCAACAGAAAAGTGAATTCCCAAGTTTATCAATACTTTTTACAGAAGAATGTCAGGCTCTGTCCCCCAATTGAAGCTCAGAAGAAGTTGGATGATGCAACAGGACAACAACCCAAAACACAGAAGTAAATGAACAACAGAATGGCTTCAACAGATGAAAATACGCCTTCTGGAGTCCTGACCTCAATCCAATTGAGATGCTGTGGCATGACCTCGAGCGGTTCACACCAGACATCCCAAGAATATTGCTGAACTGAAACAGTTTTGTAAAGAGGAATGGTCCAAAATTCCTCCTGACCGTTGTGCAGGTCTGATCCGCAACTACAGAAAACGTTTGGTTGAGGTTATTGCTGTCGAAGAAGGGTCAACCAGTTATTAAATCCTGTTTACACGGTGTGTTCAATAAAGACATGAAAACGTTTAATTGTTTGTGTGTTATTAGTTTAAGCAGAATGTGTTTGTCTATTGTTGTGACTTAGATGAAGATCAGATCAAATGTTATGACCAATTTATGCAGAAATCCAGGTAATTCCAAAGGGTTCACATACTTTTTCTTGCCACTGTATATTACACAGTACTAGGATGTTAGTCCATCTATAAAGATTAGAAGTGAAACTAAACAAAATGAAACTGTAGGTGCAAACCTGTCTATGACTTCACTCGTACCCAAGCGTGTTAGTATGCATATCTTTGTCAATTGTCATGATGCATTCTATCTTGGGTCATTGGCCTCCTAAACCATGTACACTGCTCAAAAAAATAAAGGGAACACAATGTAACTCCAAGTCAATCACACTTCTGTGAAATCAAACTATCCACTTAGGAAGCAACACTGGTTGCCAATAAATGTCACATGCTGTTGTGCAAATGGAATAGACAACAGGTGGAAATTATAGGCATTTAGCAAGACACCCCCAATAAAGGAGTGGTTCTGCAGGTGGGGACCACACACTTTTGAATGCTGGCGGTGCTTTCACTCTAGTGGTAGCATGAGACGGAGTCTACAACCCACACAAGTGGCTCAGGTAGTGCAGCTCATCCAGGATGGCACATCAATGCGAGATGTGGCAAGAAGGTTTGCTGTGTCTGTCAGCGTAGTGTCCAGAGCATGGAGGCGATACCAGGAGACAGGCCAGTACATCAGGAGACAAGGAGGAGGCCGTAGGAGGGCAACAACCCAGCAGCAGGACCGCTACCTCCGCCTTTGTGCAAGGAGGAGCAGGAGGAGCACTGCCAGAGCCCTGCAAAATGACCTCCAGCAGGCCACAAATGTGCATGTGTCTGCTCAAACGGTCAGAAACAGACTCCATGAGGGTGGTATGAGGGCCCGACGTCCACAGGTGGGGGTTGTGCTTACAGCCCAACACCGTGCAGGACGTTTGGCATTTGCCAGAGAACACCAAGATTGGCAAATTCGCCACTGGCGCCCTGTGCTCTTCACAGATGAAAGCAGGTTCACACTGAGCACATGTGACAGACGTGACAGTCTGGAGACGCTGTGGAGAACGTTCTGCTGCCTGCAACATCCTCCAGCATGACCGGTTTGGCGGTGGGTCAGTCATGGTTTGGGGTGGCATTTCTTTGGGGGGCCGCACAGCCCTCCATGTGCTCGCCAGAGGTAGCCTGACTGCCATTAGGTACCGAGATGAGATCCTCAGACCCCTTGTGAGACCATATGCTGGTGCGGTTGGCCCTGGGTTCCTCCTAATGCAAGACAATGCTAGACCTCATGTGGCTGGAGTGTGTCAGCAGTTCCTGCAAGAGGAAGGCATTGATGCTATGGACTGGCCCGCCCGTTCCCCAGACCTGAATCCAATTGAGCACATCTGGGACATCATGTCTCGCTCCACCCACCAACGCCACGTTGCACCACAGACTGTCCAGGAGTTGGCGGATGCTTTAGTCCAGGTCTGTGAGGAGATCCCTCAGGAGACCATCCGCCACCTCATCAGGAGCATGCCCAGGTGTTGTAGGGAGGTCATACAGGCACGCGGAGGCCACACACACTACTGAGCCTCATTTTGACTTGTTTTAAGGACATTACATCAAAGTTGGATCAGTCTGTAGTGTGGTTTTCCACTTTAATTTTGAGTATGACTCCAAATCCAGACCTCCATGGGTTGATAAATTTGATTTCCATTGATCATTTTTGTGTGATTTTGTTGTCAGCACATTCAACTATGTAAAGAAAAAAGTATTTAATAAGAATGTTTCATTCATTCAGATCTAGTATGTGTTATTTTAGTGTTCCCTTTATTTTTTGAGCAGTGAATATAGACGTCTTAATGCACTGAAAGATCTCTCACAGCTGCTAACTGGGATGGTCAGCGCGGCCTGTATGATTGCCTTCCTTGATAGGAACATATCAGGCTCCAACAGTTTATACAGGACATGTCAGAAGTGGCATCTTTCTTTTTTTGAGAGTAAATTCTTTAGCAAGAACTACTTCCTCTGGTTTGAGAGGAATGTGACCTGTTTATCTTGTGTGGGCCTCTCCTCTCTATGTTCTCTCTGTGTCCTGTCTGCTCCCCTCTCTCTATTTTCTCTCTCTGTCTTGTCTGCTACCCTCTTCCTTCCTGTCTGAAGTTCTGCTTTCCTGGATCTCCTATATTATTACAGAGATGGCATAGTATCTATGTCATAGTAATATGGAGTATTCTGAACAGACAAACACACACATGCGCACAATATTAACCACAGGCAAATAATGTTTACCTGAATTGAGCTAAAGGTCAAATCTGGAATCATTTCTGTTTCTTAATGATTTTATTATTATTTTTTATTTATTTCACCAGGTAGGCCAGTTGAGAACAAGTTCTCATTTACAACTGCGACCTCGCCAAGATAAAGCAAAGCAGTGTGACAAAAACAACACAGAGTTACACATGGGATAAACAAATATACAGTCAATAACACAATAGAAAAATCTGTATACAGTGTGCACAAATGTAGAAAGGCAATAAATAGGCCATAGTGGTGAAATAATTACAATTTAGCATTAACACTGGAGTGATAGATGTGCAGATGATGATGTGCAATTAGAGATACTGGGGTCCAAAAGAGCAAAAAAACTAAAACAATATGGGGATGAGGTAGTTGGGTGGGCTATTTACAGATGGGCTGTGTACAGGTGCAGTGATCGGTAAGCTGCTCTGACAGCTGATGCTTATAGTTAGTGAGGGAGATATAAGTCTCCTGCTTCATTGACTTTTGCAATTCGTTCGTCATTGGCAGCAGAGAACTGGAAGGAAAGGCGGCCAAAGTAGGTGTTGGCTTTTGAGATGACCAGTGAAATATACCTGCTGGAGCGCGTGCTACGAGTGGGTGTTGCTATAGTGACCAGTGAGCTGAGATAAGGCCGGGCTTTACCTAGCAAAGACTTATAGATGACCTGAAGCCAGTTGTTTTGGCGACAGATATGTAGCGAGGGCCAGCCAACGAGAGCATACAGGTCGCAGTGGTGAGTAGTATATGGGAGCTTAGTGACAAAATTGGTGGCACTGTGATATACTACATCCAATTTGCTGAGTAGAGTGGAGGCTATTTTGTAAATGACATCGCCGAAGTCAAGGATCGGGAGGATAGTCAGTTTTACGAGTGTATGTTTGGCAGCATGAGTGAAGGAGGCTTTGTTGCGAAATAGGAAGCCGATTCTAGATTTAATTTTGGATTGGAGATGCTTAACGTGAGTTTGGAAGGAGAGTTTACACTCTAACCAGACACCTAGGTATTTGTAGTTGTCCACATATTCTAAGTCAGAACCGTCCAGAGTAGTTATGCTAGTCGGGCGGGAGGGTGCATGCAGCGATCAGTTGAAGAGCATGCATTTAGTTTTACTAGCATTTAAGAGCAGTTGGAGTCCACGGAAGGAGTGCTGTATGGCATTGAAACTCGTTTGGAGGTTAGTTAACACTGTCCAAAGAAGGGCCAGATGAATACAGAATGGTGTCGTCTGCGTAGAGGTGGATCAGAGAATCACCAGCAGCAAGAGCAACATCATTGATATATACAGAGAAAAGAGTCAGTCCAAGAATTGAACCCTGTGGCACCCCCATAACAGGCCCTCCGATTTGACACACTGAACTCTATCTGAGAAGTAGTTGGTGAACCAGGCGAGGCAGTCATTTGAGTCGCCAAGGCTATTGAGTCTGCCGATAAGAATGCGGTGATTGACAGAGTCGAAAGCCTTGGACAGGTTGATGAAGACGGCTGCACAGTACTGTCTTTTATCGATGGCGGTTATGATATCGTTTAGGACCTTGAGCGTGGCTGAGGTGCACCCATGACCAGCTCGGAAACCAGATTGCATGGCAGAGAAGGTATGGTGGGATTCGAAATGGTTGGTGATCTGTTTGTTAACTTGGCTCTCGAAGACTTTAGAAAGGCAGGACAGGATGGATATAGGTCAGTAACAGTTTGGGTCTAGAGTGTTTCTCCCTTTGAAGAGGGGGATGTTCTGTTATAATCTCCACCCGGCACAGCCAGAAGAGGACTGGCCACCCCTCATAGCCCGGTTCCTCTCTAGGTTTCTTCCTAGGTTTTGGCCTTTCTAGGGAGTTTTTCCTAGCCACCGTGCTTCTACACCTGCATTGCTTGCTGTTTGGGGTTTTAGGCTGGGTTTCTGTACAGCACTTTGATATATCAGCTGATGTAAGAAGGGCTATATAAATAAATTTGATGACCGTGGCAGCTTTCCAATCTTTGGGGATCTCAGACGATACGAAAGAGAGGTTGAATAGGCTAGCAATAGGGGTTGCAACAATTGCGGATCATTTTAGAAAGAGAGGGTCCAGATTGTCTAGCCCAGCTGATTTGTAGGGGTCCAGATTGTTCAGCTCTTTCAGAACATCAACTATCCGACTTTGGGTGAAGGAGAAGCAGGAGGGGAAGGCAAGTTGCTGCGGAGGGTGCAGAGCTGTTGGTAGGGGTAGCCAGGTGGAAAGCATGGCCAACCGTAGAAAAATTATCATAGATTTATCGGTGGTGACAGTGTTTCCTAGCCTCAGTGCAATGGGCAGCTGGGAGGAGGTGCTCTTATTCTCCATGGACTTTACAGTGAAAAAGCTAGCCTTTGCTTTCCTGACTGACTGTGTATATTGGTTCCTGACTTCTCTGAAAAGCTGCATATCACAGGGGCTATTCGATGCTAATGCAGTATGCCACAGGATGTTTTTGCGCTGGTCAAGGGAAGTCAAGTCAGGAGTGAACCAGGGGCTGTATCGTTTCCTAGTTCTACATTTAATGAATGGGTCATGCTTATTTAAGATGGTGAGGAAAGCACTTTTAAAGAACAACCAGGCATCCTCTACTGACAGGATGAGGTCAATATCCGTCCAGGATACCCGGGCCAGGTCGATTAGAAAGGCCTGCTCGCTAAAGTATTTTAGGGAGCGTTTGACAGTGATGAGGGGTGGTCGTTTGACCACGGACCCATTACGGACGCTGGCAATGAGGCAGTGATCGCTGAGATCCTGGTTGAAGACAGTAGAGGTGTATTTGGAGGGCAAATTGGTCAGGATGATATATATGAGGGTGCCCATGTTTTAAGGATTTAGCGTTGTACCTGGTAGGTTCCTTGATCATTTGTGTGAGATTGAGGGCGTCTAGCTTAGATTGTAGGACGACCGGGGAGTTAAGCATTTCACAGTTTAAGTCACCTAACAGTACGAACTCTGAAGGGCAATCAATTCACATATGGTGTCCAGGGCACAGCCAGGGGCTGAGGGGAGTCTATAACAAGCGACAACATTGAGACTCTTTTCTGCAAAGGTGGATTTTTAAAAGTAGAAGCTAGAACTGTTTGGGCACAGACCTGGATACTATGACAGAACTCTGCAGGCTATCTCTGCAGTAGATTGCAACTCCGCCCCCTTTGGCAGTTCTATCTTGACAGAAAATGTTGTAGTTGGGGATGGAAATTTCAGATTTTGTGGTGGCCTTCCTAAACCAGGATTCAGACACGGCTAGGCCATCAGGGTTGGCGGAGTGTGCTAAAGCAGTGAATAAAACAAACTTAAGGAGGAGGCTTCTGATAACATGCATGAAATCAAGGCTTTTACGGTTACAGAAGTCAGCAAATGAGATCGTCTAGGGAATGGGTGTAGTCCTGGGGGCTACAGGGCCTGGGTTAACCTTTACATCACCAGAGGAACAGAGTAGGATAAAGGGCACGTCTAAAGGCTACAATAACTGGTCGAACAGAGAATAAAAGGAGCAGATTTCTGGGCGTGGTGGAATAGATTCAGGGCATAGTGTACAGACAAGGGTATGGTAGGATGTGAGTACAGTGGAGGTAAACCTCGGCATTGAGTGACGATGAGAGAGGTTGCATCTCTCTGCATCAGTTAAGGTTTCACCAGGTGAGGTTTCAGCATGCATGCGGGGTGGGACAAAAGAGCTATCTAAGGCATGTTGAGTGGGACTGAGGGCTCTACAGTGAAATAAAACGATAAGAACTAACCGAGACAGCAGTAGACAAGGCATATTGACATTAGAGAGAGGCATAGAACAATCACAGGTATTGGTCGGGAGAGCTAAGACAACAACGGGTAAATGGCGATGAATGGGCATGGGCAGAGAGGGTCAGTTAGGTACATACAGGACCTGAGTTCGAGGCTGGGGCTGACAGATAAACAAAAAGAGGTACAGTGTTAATGAACAGTCCAGCCGGCATCAGCTGTGTAGCGGAGTGATCATAGGGTCCAATGAGCAGCAATAGGTGAGTCAGGGAGCCGTTCGGTAGTCTCTACTACGCTAGGTGAGTGGGAGACACGGCGTTCAGAAAGCTAGCGGGCCGGGGCTAGCAGATGCGTCTTCATCGACATTGCATCAGAAAAGCCTGTTGAAACCACATGGAACGATTTACGTCGGCAGACCAATCCTGATGGATCGGCAAGGCTCCATGTCGACAATAAAGGGACCAGGCCAATTGGAGAAAAAGGTACTGTAGCCCAAAAATTAGCTGAAAAACTTTGTCGGCTGGCCAGGAGATGGGCCTTAGCTCAAGGCTAGCTCAAGGCTAACAGGTGCTTGCTTTGGGACATAGCCACTCTGTTGCAACTAGCTAGCTGCGTTGATCTGGTGTAATGGTCCAGAGCTTACGGCAGGAATCCGGTGATGTGTTAGAGAAGAGCAGTTCAATATGCTCTGGGTTGATATCGCACTGTGCAGACTGGCAGGTATTATCCGAGCTAAAGTTGAAGACCATTAGCAGTGGCTAACAATAGTTAGTAGCTAGTTAGCTGGCTTGCTGCTGATGGAGAATCCAGTTATAAGGTATAAAAATAGCAGATTCGTACCACATTAGGTGAGACGGGTTGCAGGAAAGTATATTTAGCTCGTAGATGGAAAGTGAGATTAAAATATATACGATATTTTCGAGAAAAGTGAAAAACACTATATACACATGACAAGACAAACACACATCCGAATGCTACGCCATCTTGGATTTTTTTTATTTTTAGCAGTTCACTCAATCTTAAACCTGATTAACATTCAACTGTCTTACCCTTCGCTAATCGCAATACCTGTGTTCTCTCTCTGTCGCTTTAGCAACAAAATCGACATGCGTGCAACCATGGGGCAAAACAAATGAGGTTGGCTTAGATTGTTGACAACTTGTAAGCTATATTTCGTCTCCAATATTTATTGGAAACAAATATATTTGCACAATGGCCACTTGTTTTCTCAACTGTAATACATTGTTACAGTTGTTGGTTAGCTAGCTAGTGAATTTTAGCCGTATTTGCATTGACATGAAATCAGTCAAAACACCTCAAAACAAGACATGGTATCAATAACATGATGGAACATGCTGAAATGAAACATGATTCCCCATATGGCAGTTTGTCATTCTTACTAGCAATCTGGCCATCCAGAACCACGACAGGCTGACTTCTGCCCCATGGAAGCGCGCACATTGTTTTCGCAACGTTGTCAGTCAACCCATCTATGTTGCTAGATGCTAAATAATTGTATTGTAAACACACACACACAATCTATTCAGTTACTCCTGCAAATACAACAACTGTTTCTGTGTTTTCTGAGCTTCATCTCTCACCCTCTTTCTCATGAAGAAATTCCATATGTCCATCTTCTATAAATCAGAAAAATCGTTAACTCAGCTATCCAGTTTTGTTTTTTCAAAAGATCGCTAGCTAATTGAGCTGACATTACCAAAAGTAGCTGATGTTATGTTAGCCTTAAGTTAGCTAACTAGCTTTATTAGCAATTTTTTGCATATTTGGATAGCACTTGATTAGACAGTAATTGGTTATTTAGTCATATTTGTCGGGTGGTGAACAGAGTTCCAGCAGTTGGATTCAGTGTCTAGATAGCTAATCAATTAATGTCTACATCCTGCTCATAAAATGTACTAGGTAGCTAATGTTAACAACGCTGCTAGCTAGACTGGGTAGTCCCTAACGTTAGTTAGCTAACTTAACGTTATCCGTCAGTGCAGCTTTTGAGTCAATATGTTGAAATGTAAGTTATTCCACTCTGGTTTACTGTGAGGTCAATAACTCTGAATAACATCATCATGGGCTAACAAAATGTGCTATAGTAGTAGCAACCTAACAAAGGTTACCTCCGTTCTTCTCATCTTTGTGCTCTCTCCCTCAGAGAATGAGCAGTCGCCTGTGCATGCCAAAATATAATTTCTTTGGACGAATCAAAAAGGACTTTGGAAAACCACACTTTTAGGCAGCACTAGTATTCATTGCAGTGTGTGAAGCAGTGTAGCCTTGTTTGTTTTACATCATCCCAGTAGGACAAAAGACTTGGGGCTGATACAAACTCATTCGAGGCTTAAGCCCCGAAAGCCTGGTTCTGGTATCGTCAATGGTGACTGGCCATTACTGCTTATCACTTATTAACCATCATTTATTTACATTAATAAAATATTTCAGTTGTTGTGTATATTACATTTGTTTTATTTCATTACTTTATTTCATTCCAAGTCATCTCATCTCTATAGAACTGCTGCCTATGCTGTCTCACCAAATCACTATTTTGTTGTTCTTCCAAGTAAATAAGGCATACTTTTATGACTGCTGAATACCAACTGTCAGTCACTAAGATCAGGGGTTCCCAAACTTGGTCCTGGGGCCCTCCCTGGGTGCACATTTTAGTTTTTTGCCCTAGCACTACACAGATGATTCAAATAATAAAATCTTGATGATGAGTTGGTTATTTTAATCAGCTATGTAGTGCTGGGACAGAAACCACAACAGAATTTGGGAAACCCTGCCTGTATTTTCAGGTAGAGATACTTTGCAAATTAACAGCTGCTCTCTATGTCTCCTCACGATCACACATTCTTCTCTCTTCCGTAGTAGGCGTAGAAAAACACAGGCTGGACAAGTAGATGTGCAATAGATTATGGCCATTGTAGTTAATTCTATGCGCTAAACCATGTAGAATACTTCACAGTTCAGACTGGATCAGCTTTATCTCTAGAGAAATGCAAATGTGTATTAAGCTCACCGAAAAAAAACAGAACGAAACAATGTGGGTCAATTATTTGTTTAAAAAACGAAAAATAACAGAAATGTTGGTTAGCACTACTGTCTAGTAGTTTGAAATGTAATTAACAAGGCCTATTTGCCTAACGGCTTCCATATTATTACAACACTTTAAATGTTGGCCAACTATCAAGCGGAAGTATATTGTTATAATTTTGTGGCCTTTTGGGGTATGGTCACACGCCCACACCAGTAGTAGCCATTAAACAAACATAAGGATAGGTAGACTGTGTAAATTATTGTTTAAAAAACACTGGCAGAGATATATGCTCTCATGAACAATCCTGTACAATAATGTTGATTTATATTGCAAGATGAATCAAAGTCAGATGAGAAGTTGTAATATTCTTAATGCCTTATGAAGCTTTCACATTGCCAAGTTTGGTTAGTAGCCTTTAAAATAAAAAAATAAATAAAAAATAGTGGATTATTTCTAATCTTTTACTATGTGCTCTTTGAATACTACAGATTCATTTGATCACCTTGTTGCGTGAGAACTTTCCTACGATGCAGGAAATGTAAAACTGAAGTGTAATTTCCACTTTTTCCTACAAAATTGTACATGAATTATAATCCAAATAATACTTCACATTTCCTCCTTTGCCAAGATAATCCATCCACCTGAAAGGTGTGGCATATCAAGAAGCTGATTAAACTCTCTCCATTGGGTCGGCCTGGCTCCCAAGTGAGTGGGCCTATGCCCTCCCAGGCCCAGCCATGGCTGCACCCCTTTCCAGTCATGTGAAATCCATAGATTATGGACTAATGAATTAATTTCAATTAACTGATTTCCTGATATGAACCGTAACTCAGTAAAATTGCTGAAATTGTTACATCTTGCGTTTTATATTTCTCTTAAGTATAGGTTGGGCAGAAGGTGTGAGGGACTGTTGATTGATTGATTAAACCCTCACTTGACCTAATATTTTGTAGCATAGACTTGCAATTATTTATACATAGAATAATTAACCACTATCTATATGGTCATAATCCTTGCAAGTTTAATTTCCATGGATGGTTGCCTGAATTCCCTGAATCATTCTTTGGCTTAATTGATTCTTGTATGTTTCTGCGTGTATGTCCATACAAATGACTCAACTCGCCTGATTAATGATTGGTACTACATCTTTTACCACAATAGCAAAACAGAGCTATTATTTTCTGTAAATTGTGGAACGAATGCCTCCTGAAGTAGATGTAATCATGAAGCATTAGGTGCTGTCTAATCTGGTCAGGGCTGAAACACATCACATTTGAGTATAACTGTGGATGGTTTAACCCATTCACCATCACCTATTTCTGAGAGTGAGGCCAGAGGACTCATCCACAGAGATGGAGGACAAGGAAGATTCACTAGTCCACTTCCTTGTTGCTATGTAGCCCAAGGTTAGTCTACACAATGCCATTCTTGGAGGGCCGTGGTCCTGCTGATTTTAATTTGTCCCTGAAGCTCAATGACTTATAATAGGTCTAAATGCCATATAGCTGTCTGTCACTGATGCTTTGGTGGTCCTGGGAATCAAACCCACTACATTGGTGTTTCAAGTGCCATGCCCTACCAACTGAGCTACAAAGGACCACCTTCCCAGTGTTCACATTCTGGTGGTATTCCACATCAAATCAGTTGTTGTTTAAAAAGCATCACGAGTGTGAATAAGGTCCATTGTTATGGATGTGAAACACTGTCCTTACTAATCATGTTCCAAATACAGTAGTTCCATCATTTTACCTAGCATGCTTGTTCCATTAGATGTGCCCTTTAGATCTGTCTACCACAAGGTCTGTCTGTCTGTCTTTTAAAGACCATCTTCCTTGCACATGTATTATCTAAGTAAGTCTTATCACATCTGTTCATCTGAATCTGTGGGATACACAGACTATCTCCAGTGGTCTAATTGCAAGAGCAGACCACCGTCTGCCAATTCACTCCATAGAGGTTTTTAATGGGTCCTATTTGTCACTGTCAGATGATTAAGGCTATACGCCAGCCTCCCTTAATAGGGAAGCCATTTCACTGCTCTCCTGGCTCTCATGGAGATCCTTTTTCTGGGAGGCTTTCTCCCTCAAAGCTTTAATTGAATCTCTTCTCTCACAGGACAGCTATCCGAACAGTAGAGGAAGCTGACTGGTAGGAAAAAAATGACAGGGACACTGAGGTCTTGATGGGAAGAACGAGGCTACCGTGTGTATGCATTTTGTATTTTTGTTTTGTTTGTAGTTATTACGGATCCCGATTAGATTCTGCCGAGCCAGCAACTACTGTTTCTGGGGTGTAAACAAGTTTAAGGCGATTACATCAGAAAATAAAACAGTATATTGCGCAACACATTATTACACACTACCACACCATATCTACAATACACCACAGTACTACACACTACTCTACCACACCATATCTACAATACACCACAGTACTACACACTACTCTACCACACCATATCTACAATACACCACAGTACTACACACTACTCTACCACACCATATCTACAATACACCACAGTACTACACACTACTCTACCACACCATATCTACAATACACCACAGTACTACACACTACTCTACCACACCATATCTACAATACACCACAGTACTACACACTACTCTACCACACCATATCTACAATACACCACAGTACTACACACTACTCTACCACACCATATCTACAATACACCACAGTACTACACACTACTCTACCACACCATATCTACAATACACCACAGTACTACACACTACTCTACCACACCATATCTACAATACACCACAGTACTACACACTACTCTACCACACCATATCTACAATACACCACAGTACTACACACTACTCTACCACACCATATCTACAATACACCACAGTACTACACACTACTCTACCACACCATATCTACAATACACCACAGTACTACACACTACTCTACCACACCATATCTACAATACACCACAGTACTACACACTACTCTACCACACCATATCTACAATACACCACAGTACTACACACTACTCTACCACACCATATCTACAATACACCACAGTACTACACAATACTCTACCACACCATATCTACAATACACCACAGTACTACACACTACTCTACCACACCATATCTACAATACACCACAGTACTACACACTACTCTACCACACCATATCTACAATACACCACAGTACTACACACTACTCTACCACACCATATCTACAATACACCACAGTACTACACACTACTCTACCACACCATATCTACAATACACCACAGTACTACACACTACTCTACCACACCATATCTACAATACACCACAGTACTACACACTACTCTACCACACCATATCTACAATACACCACAGTACTACACACTACTCTACCACACCATATCTACAATACACCACAGTACTACACACTACTCTACCACACCATATCTACAATACACCACAGTACTACACACTACTCTACCACACCATATCTACAATACACCACAGTACTACACAATACTCTACCACACCATATCTACAATACACCACAGTACTACACACTACTCTACCACACCATATCTACAATACACCACAGTACTACACACTACTCTACCACACCATATCTACAATACACCACAGTACTACACACTACTCTACCACACCATATCTACAATACACCACAGTACTACACACTACTCTACCACACCATATCTACAATACACCACAGTACTACAAACTACTCTACCACACCATATCTAAAATACACCACAGTACTACACAATACTCTACCACACCATATCTACAATACACCACAGTACTACACACTACTCTACCACACCATATCTACAATACACCACAGTACTACACACTACTCTACCACACCATATCTACAATACACCACAGTACTACACACTACTCTACCACACCATATCTACAATACACCACAGTACTACACTACTCTACCACACCATATCTACAATACACCACAGTACTACACACTACTCTACCACACCATATCTACAATACACCACAGTACTACACACTACTCTACCACACCATATCTACAATACACCACAGTACTACACACTACTCTATCACACCATATCTACAATACACCACAGTACTACACACTACTCTACCACACCATATCTACAATACACCACAGTACTACACACTACTCTACCACACCATATCTACAATACACCACAGTACTACACACTACTCTACCACACCATATCTAAAATACAAAATATATAATACAGCAATATAATAATACTACAATGTACCAGTGGCAGTCGGTGCCATTTAAAATGAGGGAGGACAATTATTTTTTAGGAGCATGGCCTTATTTCTATAACAACATACTGGATGGCTGGCATTCACTGTTTGCGTGTGATCAGCTGTGTATTCATTCCGCCGATTCTATTGAAAAACGTTTCTTAAACGGAAGCAAACGGAATGAAACGGGAATAAACCTACCTGAATTTGTTCAATAGAAACTATCATTTGCAACTGTTTAGACTAATGATTACATGCTGGCAAGGCAGTATTGAAAGTGTCACTGTCTGTCACCTTGATAACTCCAGTTTGTCTCTCGACCTGTGCACCTACGTTATAAACATTTGAATTCGTAGGTTGTAGCAACCTCATGAAAATATGAGTATCATGTAGTAGCCTAAACCTATCAATGTTACATTAAACTGGGTGAAGGAATATGAATGACAGTCATCCAACATGCTGTAATAGAAATAAGGTCATGCTCATGAAAAAAATAATCTTTCTCCCTCATCTTAATCAGCACCGACTGCAACTGGTGTGTGCATGTGTGGTACTGTGTTTATCACCAGGGTCTTGAGAAGAAGTTCACGGCTACCCGTAAGTGTGTACAAACATCCTTATGATTTGTAAAGATAATCTTTCAAGATATTTTCTTTTTATGGATAATGAAAGTGTTTAAAATAGAATGGGAAGGGAGGGAGACATTAGTCGTAAGAAGACTGCCATCTTGTGGCCGTTTAGACTTACAGCATTTCCCACTACTTTATCTTGAGACAGTGGAGCACTGTTTATTTATGGTTTGACAGAAAACGTGACATTTTGCAATGCCCTCTTCTTTTCACTAGTATGCATGACATAATGGAATCTATCACATGTTAGAGAACATCCAATGATGTCAATGCCAAAAGTATCACAACTTTTGTTAGTGCTTGTAACACTCACAATGGTGGCAACTCTGTCAGTTTCCAAAATATCCCTGTGCTATTTTATTATATTTTAGTAGTCTGTTATTTGACCCTTGTGCGACTATGCCTTCAAAATAATGTAGGAGACATTTTTGGTGAACATTTTGATCTGTTAAAGTAGGGCATACAGAAGATGAATATTGTTACTTGGGGCAGCAGCTAAATCTGTTGGGCCAAAGTATCTGTGGAAACGAACAATAATAGGAGAACAGTGGAACACAGAAAGGTAGAACATTTCAGTTGTGTATCTATACCCTTCTGTAAACCATGAAACATTTATTTCAATAACGTTTGTTGGATTTATCAATTCTGATTATATATTTATTTTTATTTCACCTTTATTTATGCTAAATATATATATATGCTATATGTATATTCATGTACTCAAAAGACTGAACAAAGGAGTCCGTAGAATTGGAGGAAACATTGAGAAGTCAATTGGATTGACGATGTTGCTGATGATACTACCACAGGTCCAACAGAGGGCACTACAAGGCATGGATTCGATAAACACTTTACTGTACAACTGTACAACACTACAATCCTACCAAAGTGCCTTGTGTATTTGATATATCTCTATGGTCCTTGCCTTGTAAGGATCTCTGTTGGAACAGCAACAGGTTGAGCATCCATTCCCAGAAGGTCTGGATGTGTTGTAAATCCAAGAGGAGCCTCATCAAGTTCATTTATTGCCACATAGCAGTAAATGCAAACTGAATTTCATGAGCATACAAATGGCATATGCCTAAATCTAAATTCATATTTATACCGTTGAAAATATTACATACTTTCAAGAATAAAAAACCAAACTGATTCCAGCCTAAGAGCTTATACCTCCTGAAGTAAGGGATGGGTGACCTCTTGTACAACTCAGTTGTAGTCTGTGCTATTGTCGATCCCTTCTGCTGGGTGGCAGGTAGCCTAGTGTTGGGCCAGTTACGGAAAGGTCGCTGGTTTGAATCCCAGAGCCGGCAAGGTGGAAAAATCTGCCGTTCTTCCCTTGAGCAAGGTAGTTATTTTTTAAAAGATTTTTACCTTTATTTAACTAGGCAAGGCAGTTAAGAACAAATTCTTATTTCCAATGACAGCCTAACAGTGGGTTAACTGCCTGTTCAGTGGCAGAACAACAGATTTGTACCTTGTCACCCCCCCCCCCCCCGCACTTATCTGATTCAGATGGTTAAATGTGGAAGACACATTTCAGTTGAAAGCATTCAGTTCTGCCACTGACTAGGTTTTCCCTTGTCTATTACTATATAACTGTAGCACCATGTTTGTTGTTCCCAACTCAACTTTTTATCAGAGAACACAGGATTATGCTCTGCACTATTTCATAGCCTTAGTGGCCCGGCCACCCAGGGGTTTCAAATCGTATGGAGAAGGAATGACTCATCGCATGGAGAAATGACTAATGGCTGTCCATCCATTGTCTCTGAAGCGGATGTTATCAAATCTGTCTCTTTATGAAAATCAGCACACCTGTTCTTTTCTCCTCAGGGTCATTAGTACACACACACTCTTAAGTTGACATTCTAGACTGAATTATACCAAAGAGCTCAGTATCGAGTAAGTAAAAGCACAGTGAAAGCATAGCCTCTTGCCATAACTTTTATTGAACAGAAAATTGCAGTCACAGAATAATTCCCAGAATAATGTTGAATATGTTTCTTCTACGCTCAGCTTAGGGCAATATGTATTTGCATGAAGCAGAGGGATAGGAGTCATAAAGCAAGACTGTTTGTGGTATGGTCAGAGGTTGTGGGGTTGCATCTCTGTCAGTGCCCTCTCACACACCATGGTGGGCCAACACTCAAACACATATTCTTCAGTTAGTGATGATGTTGAATCCCAGGCCTGGTCACACACTTCTCTGCCACTTGCAGTGTTGTCCCATAGCTGAGGGAGTGACAATCCTAGAGGAGATAGGGGCTAATTACACCCTCTGATCGCCACTTCAACACAGTCAGCAATGCTGAAGGCTCCAGAGCCATGTGATGTCCCAGAAATAAAAGCCATTTGTTTGGAGTTTGCACAATTTCATAAAAAAATGATTGAAGGGGCATGCCTAAAGCTTGGTGTCCATGAGATCAGGCAATATGTTTACCATAGCCCCTTCTCGGTTTGGTGATGAGTTTGGACTAGATCATGAACAAAGTGGTTTTGGGTGTAATCCGCACTTCCTCATTCAAATAAATGACAGGCAACATCTATATGTTTTATTGTGTGGCTATCAGTGTTGTTGGGTTGGCAGAAGACCTAGTGTGGCAGCTGGACAGCAGCCTCGATTGCCACCATTTCAATGACTTATGGCGAACCGCAAAGAGTGATATTGTTTTTGTTGGTTTGATCTTCAGGAAGTGGCACTGAACAAGTGTCTCCCAAAGTTGATGGGTTTACGTATCCCCTCATCAAAATGTTTAGCTCTGAAAGTGAAAGTTTTGACAGCAACATGTGACAATGGTGTGACCATGCAAGTTCCTCGGGTTGAGGGACTGGTTTGGCATAGGAGAGATAAGTAAACTGCAGTAGCTCTTCGGAGGAACTGATGTCATATGAGAAAGTACAGTCGTTGCTTGTTTCCATGGATACGATGGGAGGGAGCCATGTGGCTGATTGTCACCAGGAGAAGCCCGGGGGCGTGTGAGACCGTGTGGAGTTCTCCCAAAACGCTTCGCTTCACAACATACGATGTTAGCCTGGATAGATGAAGCAGGCCATATTATTTGTTTCATGCTTGTTTAGTGTGAAATTGTTATTTGAACACAACTGATGTAATGGAATGAATATTCAAGAGTGTGTGGAAAGATGAAACCTCATGGAAAGCAGGTCTCTCTCTCAAGTGTGTGTGTGTGTGCGTGTGCGTGTGTGTGTGTGTGCGTGTGTGTTATCACCACCCCTTCTGGTCTCTCAGAGAGTACGCCATTACAGCTACACAGCTCAAATGCCTGTGTCCGTTCTTGCACACACAGGGCTATGTGTGTATATGTTGGTGAGAGTTTGTGTTTTATCGCCTGGTGTCTGTCCCCAGGTGATGTTCTGATGTGTATGTGTCGGTTCTGATGTATGTACATGTGTGTGCACACCTGGCCATATAAGCGAATGTCTTCTTTGACTGTTCATATGGCTCTTCTGCACAAGAGGCAGTGTGTGTGTGTGTGTGTTTGTGTGTGTGTGTGTATGTGTGTGTGTGTGTGTGCACTCCCTTTGTCCCAATTTATTCCTTTGCTACTACTGGTGTGTAATTAACACTTTGCTACTACTGGTATGTAATTAACACTTTGCTACTACTGGTATGTAATTAACACTTTGCTACTACTGGTGTGTAATTAACACTTTGCTACTACTGGTGTGTAATTAACACTTTGCTACTACTGGTGTGTAATCTGCTACTTCTCCTGTATGCGCTTCACTGTCCTATCTGTTCAATTAAAATTCATACAAAAATACTAAAAGAGTAGGAAATCCTATTCCTTTGAAATTTGGCAGGCATGTTTTTGTTATTCTGACGTTAGTGTAATGGATGTAGTTTTGCTTCTACTTCCCGACACGTTTTAACACAGTTCCCATGACGATGAATGACTGTATGCGGTTGACGTCATGGTCAAGGTCAGAGTTCACCCACTGTTGAAGAATTAAATTGACTCTAAGCTCCCATCAATATAGTGTTACCCTTCAAGAGTAATGTTCTTCCCGCTCTTCACTCTGGCTCTGCTAAATCGGGCACTTCCCTCGCTCTCTCCATTCATTAGTGTTTCTCCATCAGCGGTAGTGTCGTGACTGTACAGTTGAAGAGCTGCTCCGAATGCTGGAGCTCAGCAGAGCATGAAATAAAGATGTTACTCTGGGTTATGCAACGGCCTGCCTGTATCTCTGTAACCCCACACCTCCAGCCCATACACACACACATTATAATCCAGATGTTCTTGCATTGCAATATTGAGATGTCTTGTCCTCATACTGGAATCCTAGGTCGTGTCTAGTAGGCACAAAGGGAGATTTTGTTTTTAAACAGGTGAAGTTAAATTCAATGGAAGGACGGGACACCTGGAGCTACATCTGGTGCATTGGTGGTCTTTTCATTTTAATGCCCTATTCTAATGCCCTGTTCAGACAGAATTTGTTTTAAAAAAGCAAACAGGAAATCAGGGGATTCATGTCTATCGTCATATTCTTACAATGGCAATTACTCAATCTATTTTATATCTAACTGCAACATAGCCATTAATTATCACGAAAACATGGTTGTAGCTATTTAAATCTTTGCCCATTCCTGATTTAAATTTCAATTGGTCTTTAATATTGAATTATTAGTGTGCATGTAAACCTGGAAATTCACGTTTGTTTTGCTTGGTCAAAAACGACCATGTTCATTCACACAATTATGAATGATCTCTTCTCATCCCTTATCTTTGGAACCACAATTGATGAATGAATCTGCCTCATGAGTAACATTGTGGCACCTCTTTGGAGTAGGAGAAAGTGCCATGTTGAAGGGTGACTTCTTAATGATGGGTGTGTTAACGGTTAGCTGGAAACCTCTGTTGCTGTGGAGGAGGGCTGGTTGTAGGAAGGGGAGGCAGCCGGAAGCTATTACAGGGATGAGCACTGCAAGCTGGAGCCCACTCCACCCACCCATTACGTAAGCGTGGAAAAATAACATTTGCATTGTGTGTGTGTGTTTGAGTCAGAGTGAGCGTTTGTGTCCATGTGGATGCAACTCTCTCCGGATCACCACATGGTTGCCATGGAAACACAAAGGAGTAAAGCTGCATGCAAACAGCTGCTGTCATATACCTGGAAGCAAAAAGATTGTACTGGCAAGAAGAGAGGGAATAGAAGAAAGGGGAAAAAGTGTGTCAACCTTTTGAAAGCATTAGGAAAGTGAGGATTGTGTTGTGAAGAGCACAGAACATTGGCTCATTATATTGTGCACTTTATAATGATATTATCAAAATCAAGTCTTTTTCCAGTGCTTTTTCATAAAAATATCCAATGCAGCCTTTTATTTTGATATGGCATAGTTTCTGGGTTAACAATTAAGTACGTTACTGTGATAGGACTGTCTGGGAGTGGTCTGAGTGGGGAGTGGAAAATCAAATCAAATCAAATTTTATTTGTCACATACACATGGTTAGCAGATGTTAATGCGAGTGTAGCGAAATGCTTGTGCTTCTAGTTCCGACAATGCAGTGATAACCAACAAGTAATCTAACTAACAATTCTAAAACTACTGTCTTATACACAGTGTAAGGGGATAAAGAATATGTACATAATGATATATGAATGAGTGATGGTACAGAGCAGCATACAGTAGATGGTATCGAGTACAGTATATACATATGAGATGAGTATGTAGACAAAGTAAACAAAGTGGCATAGTTAAAGTGGCTAGTGATACATGTATTACATAAGGATGCAGTCGATGATGTAGAGTACAGTATATACGTATGCATATGAGATGAATAATGTAGGGTAAGTAACATTGTATAAGGTAGCATTGTTTAAAGTGGCTAGTGATATATTTACATCATTTCCCATCAATTCCCATTATTAAAGTGGCTGGAGTTGGGTCAGTGTCAATGACAGTGTGTTGGCAGCAGCCACTCAATGTTAGTGGTGGCTGTTTAACAGTCTGATGGCCTTGAGATAGAAGCTTTTTTTCAGTCTCTCTGTCCCAGCTTTGATGCACCTGTACTGACCTCGCCTTCTGGATGATAGTGGGGTGAACAGGCAGTGGTTCGGGTGGTTGATGTCCTTGATGATCTTTATGGCCTTCCTGTAACATCGGGTGGTGTAGGTGTCCTGGAGGGCAGGTAGTTTGCCCCCGGTGATGCGTTGTGCAGACCTCACTACCCTCTGGAGAGCCTTACGGTTGAGGGCGGAGCAGTTGCCGTACCAGGCGGTGATACAGCCCGCCAGGATGCTCTTGATTGTGCATCTGTAGAAGTTTGTGAGTGCTTTTGGTGACAAGCCGAATTTCTTCAGCCTCCTGAGGTTGAAGAGGCGCTGTTGCGCCTTCTTCACGACGCTGTCAGTGTGAGTGGACCAATTCAGTTTGTCTGTGATGTGTATGCCGAGGAACTTAAAACTTGCTACCCTCTCCACTACTGTTCCATCGATGTGGATAGGGGGTGTTCCCTCTGCTGTTTCCTGAAGTCCACAATCATCTCCTTAGTTTTGTTGACGTTGAGTGTGAGGTTATTTTCCTGACACCACTCCGAGGGCCCTCACCTCCTCCCTGTAGGCCGTCTCGTTGTTGTTGGTAATCAAGCCTACCACTGTTGTGTCGTCCGCAAACTTGATGATTGAGTTGGAGGCGTGCGTGGCCACGCAGTCGTGGGTGAACAGGGAGTACAGGAGAGGGCTCAGAACGCACCCTTGTGGGGCCCCGTGTTGAGGATCAGCGGGGAGGAGATGTTGTTGCCTACCCTCACCACCTGGGGGCGGCCCGTCAGGAAGTCCAGTACCCAGTTGCACAGGGCGGGGTCGAGACCCAGGGTCTCGAGCTTGATGACAGCTTGGAGGGTACTATGGTGTTGAATGCCGAGCTGTAGTCGATGAACAGCATTCTCACATAGGTATTCCTCTTGTCCAGGTGGGTTAGGGCAGTGTGCAGTGTGGTTGAGATTGCATCGTCTGTGGACCTACGGTAAGCTGGAGTGGGTCTAGGGTGTCAGGTAGGGTGGAGGTGATATGGTCCTTGACTAGTCTCTCAAAGCACTTCATGATGACGGAAGTGAGTGCTCGGGCAGTCGTTTAGCTCAGTTACCTTAGCTTTCTTGGGAACAGGAACAATGGTGGCCCTCTTGAAGCATGTGGGAACAGCAGACTGGTATAGGATTGATTGAATATGTCCGTAAACACACCGGCCAGCTGGTCTGCGCATGCGTTGAGGGCGCGGCTGGGGATGCCGTCTGGGCCTGCAGCCTTGCGAGGGTTAACACGTTTAAATGTCTTACTCACCTCGGCTGCAGTGAAGGAGAGACCGCATGTTTTCGTTGCAGGCCGTGTCAGTGGCACTGTATTGTCCTCAAAGCGGGCAAAAAAGTTATTTAGTCTGCCTGGGAGCAAGACATCCTGGTCCGTGACTGGGTTGGGTTTCTTCTTGTAGTCCGTGATTGACTGTAGACCCTGCCACATGCCTCTTGTGTCTGAGCCGTTGAATTGAGATTCTACTTTGTCTCTGTACTGACGCTTAGCTTGTTTAATAGCCTTGCGGAGGGAATAGCTGCACTGTTTGTATTCGGTCATGTTGCCAGACACCTTGCCCTGATTAAAAGCAGTGGTTCGCGCTTTCAGTTTCACGCGAATGCTGCCATCAATCCACGGTTTCTGGTTAGGGAATGTTTTTATCGTTGCTATGGGAACAACATCTTCAACGCACGTTCTAATGAACTCGCACACCGAATCAGCGTATTCGTCAATATTTTTATCTGACGCAATACGAAACATGTCCCAGTCCACGTGATGGAAGCAGTCTTGGAGTGTGGAGTCAGCTTGGTCTGACCAGCGTTGGACAGACCTCAGCGTGGGAGCCTCTTGTTTAAGTTTCTGCCTGTAGGCAGGGATCAACAAAATGGAGTCGTGGTCAGCTTTTCCGAAAGGGGGGCGGGGCAGGGCCTTATATGCGTCGCGGAAGTTAGAGTAACAATGATCCAAGGATTTACCACCCCTGGTTGCGCAATCGATATGCTGATAAAATTTAGGGAGTCTTGTTTTCAGATTAGCTTTGTTAAAATCCCCAGCTACAATGAATGCAGCCTCCGGATAAATGGTTTCCAGTTTGCAAAGAGTTAAATAAAGTTCGTTCAGAGCCATCAATGTGTCTGCTTGGGGGATATATACGGCTGTGATTATAATCGAAGAGAATTCTCTTGGAAGATAATGCGGTCTACATTTGATTGTGAGGAATTCTAAATCAGGTGAACAGAAGGATTTGAGTTCCTGTATGTTTCCTTCATCACACCATGTCTCGTTAGTCATGAGGCATACGCCCCCGCCACTCTTCTTACCAGAAAGATGTTTGTTTCTGTCGGCGCGATGCGTGGAGAAACCCGTTGGCTGCACCGCATCGGATAGCGTCTTCCCAGTAAGCCATGTTTCCGTGAAGCAGAGAACGTTGCAGTCTCTGATGTCCCTCTGGAATGCTACCCTTGCTCGGATTTCATCAACCTTGTTGTCAAGAGACTGGACATTGGCAAGAAGAATGCTGGGGAGTGGTGCGCGATGTGCCCTTGTCCGGAGTCTGACCAGAAGACCGCTACGTTTCCCTCTTTTTCCGAGTCGTTTTCTTGGGTCGCTGCATGCGATCCATTCCGTTGTCCTGTTTGTAAGGCAGAACACAGGATCCGCGTCGCGGAAAACATATTCTTGGTCATACTGATGGTGAGTTGACGCTGATCTTATATTCAGTAGTTCTTCTCGACTGTATGTAATGAAACCTAAGATGACCTGGGGTACTAATGTAAGAAATAACACGTAAAAAAACAAAAAACTGCATAGTTTCCTAGGAACGCGAAGCGAGGCGGCCATCTCTGTCGGCGCCGGAAGTAGTGGTCTGAGTGGGGAGCTCTTATTGGCAGAGAGGTTTGGAACTCTCTTTCTTATTGGTCTGTCACCAGGTAGGCCAAAACTCCATCCCACCAAAATAGGCTGAAATTTCAGGCGGCCTTTTCAACCACTCTTACACTAAAAGGGCATTATCAGAATTTCTAAATTTCACTCTTATTATTTCCGTCCTCATAGTGTGGAAATATATATAAAACATAGGGAAATCATCTTTTTGACTGCACTGGGCCTTTAACGTTTTTCTTAGGATGAGAGTTTATCCAAAGGCATAGCCTACTGTATAAAAACCCTAGTAAAAAAAAAAGTAGAATAATGTACTTCAAATATATTAGCATTTTGTGGCCACATGTGCCCTAATAATGAGTTTTACTACTGTAACTTGAGAAGGATAGGGAGCATATCCATCTTTTCATCAAAATGTTGAATGCATGAACTTGTTCGACATGCACTGTTAAAACAGGCGGGAATTGTTTGAACTGAATATACTCTCTGTATGAACATTTCTGATGAATGCTATTTTAGCTATAACATTGACTGGGGTTAGTTCAAATCCCACTCTCTAATGCAGCTACGTGCCTTTCATAGAAGACATCTTATAGAAAAGCTTGATGAAGGGATTCTACCCATTTCGGTGTCTGCCCTGCACATAGTGAATTTGACTATACTGGAAAATAAATATTGCCCAAATGGATTTCAATAAACATGCATACAAATCGGTCAAAATGTATTTGTGCAATGCAAAATAATACAAACAAGTACTTCTCTTATATGATGTCAAGCATACCTCCACTCATCACTGTAAAACGCTCCCTGAAACACTTCAGCGAGCAGGCCTTTCTAATCGACCAGGCCGGGGTGTCCTGGAAGGATATTGATCTCATCCCGTCAGTAGAGGATGCCTGGATATTTTTAAAAATGCCTTCCTAACAATCTTAAATAAACATGCCCCATTCAAGAAAATTAGAACCAGGAACAGATATAGCCCTTGGTTCTCCCCAGACCTGACTGCCCTTAACCAACACAAAAACATCCTATGGCGTTCTGCATTAGCATCGAACAGCCCCCGTGATATGCAGCTGTTCAGGGAAGCTAGAAACCGTTATACACAGGCAGTTAGAAAAGCCAAGGCTAGCTTTTTCAAGCAGAAATTTGCTTCCTGCAACACTAACTCTAAAAAGTTCTGGGACACTGTAAAGTCCATGGAGAATAAGAACACCTCCTCCCAGCTGCCCACTGCACTGAAGATAGGAAACACTGTCACCACTGATAAATCCACCATAATTGAGAATTTCAATAAGCATTTTGCTACGGCTGGCCATGCTTTCCACCTGGCAACTCCTACCCCGGTCAACAGCACTGCACCCCAACAGCAACTCGCCCAAGCCTTCCCCATTTCTCCTTCTCCCAAATCCATTCAGCTGAAGTTCTGAAAGAGCTGAAAAATCTGGACCCCTACAAATCAGCCGGGCTAGACAATCTGGACCCTTTCTTTCTAAAATTATCTGCCGAAATTGTTGCCACCCCTATTACTAGCCTGTTCAACCTCTCTTTCGTGTCATCTGAGATTCCCAAAGATTGGAAAGCAGCTGCGGTCATCCCCCTCTTCAAAGGGGGGACACTCTTGACCCAAACTGCTACAGACCTATATCTATCCTACCATGCCTTTCTAAGGTCTTCGAAAGCCAAGTCAACAAACAGATTACCGACCATTTCGAATCTCACCATACCTTCTCTGCTATGCAATCTGGTTTCAGAGCTGGTCATGGGTGCACCTCAGCCACGCTCAAGGTCCTAAACGATATCTTAACCGCCATCGATAAGAAACATTACTGTGCAGCCGTATTCATTGATCTGGCCAAGGCTTTCGACTCTGTCAACCACCGCATCCTCATCGGCAGACTCGACAGCCTTGGTTTCTCAAATGATTGCCTCGCCTGGTTCACCAACTACTTCTCTGATAGATTTCAGTGTGTCAAATCGGAGGGTCTGCTGTCCGGACCTCTGGCAGTCTCTATGGGGGTGCCACAGGGTTCAATTCTTGGACCGACTCTCTTCTCTGTATACATCAATGAGGTCGCTCTTGCTGCTGGTGAGTCTCTGATCCACCTCTACGCAGACGACACCATTCTGTATACTTCCGGCCCTTCTTTGGACACTGTGTTAACAACCCTCCAGGCAAGCTTCAATGCCATACAACTCTCCTTCCGTGGCCTCCAATTGCTCTTAAATACAAGTAAAACTAAATGCATGCTCTTCAACCGATCGCTACCTGCACCTACCCGCCTGTCCAACATCACTACTCTGGACGGCTCTGACTTAGAATACGTGGACAACTACAAATACTTAGGTGTCTGGTTAGACTGTAAACTCTCCTTCCAGACCCATATCAAACATCTCCAATCCAAAGTTAAATCTAGAATTGGCTTCCTATTTCGCAACAAAGCATCCTTCACTCATGCTGCCAAACATACCCTTGTAAAATTGACCATCCTACCAATCCTCGACTTTGGCGATGTCATTTACAAAATAGCCTCCAATACCCTACTCAACAAATTGGATGCAGTCTATCACAGTGCAATCCGTTTTGTCACCAAAGCCCCATATACTACCCACCATTGCGACCTGTACGCTCTCGTTGGCTGGCCCTCGCTTCATACTCGCCGCCAAACCCACTGGCTCCATGTCATCTACAAGACCCTGCTAGGTAAAGTCCCCCCTTATCTCAGCTCGCTGGTCACCATAGCATCTCCCACCTGTAGCACACGCTCCAGCAGGTATATCTCTCTAGTCACCCCCAAAACCAATTCTTTCTTTGGCCGCCTCTCCTTCCAGTTCTCTGCTGCCAATGACTGGAACGAACTACAAAAATCTCTTAAATTGGAAACACTTATCTCCCTCACTAGCTTTAAGCACCAACTGTCAGAGCATCTTACAGATTACTGCACCTGTACATAGCCCACCTATAATTTAGCCCAAACAACTACCTCTTTCCCAACTGTATTTAATTTATTTATTTATTTTGCTCCTTTGCACCCCATTATTTTTATTTCTACTTTGCACATTCTTCCATTGCAAAACTACCATTCCAGTGTTTTACTTGCTATATTGTATTTACTTTGCCACCATGGCCTTTTTTTGCCTTTACCTCCCTTCTCACCTAATTTGCTCACATTGTATATAGACTTGTTTTTTTTTACTGTATTATTGACTGTATGTTTGTTTTACTCCATGTGTAACTCTGTGTCGTTGTATGTGTCGAACTGCTTTGCTTTATCTTGGCCAGGTCGCAATTGTAAATGAGAACTTGTTCTCAACTTGCTTACCTGGTTAAATAAAGGTGAAATAAAAAATAAAATAAAAAATACAATCCATATTTTGTATTTTATTTATATGCTAGAATAAGCTACTCACAGTGGTCATTAGCCTTTACCAAATTACATATTATGTCTGGTGTATAATCAGTGTCTGGACACAACTCCATGGTCAGTGCTCCGGGCTTAGCTTCAAAAGGCCCCATGCAGTCTTATGAAGAGCACTACTTGAGATCAGCATTGAAGTGCTCCCTTTAGTAACTGTGCTCTTGGAACTGTAGCCAGCCAAGGCTGTCTTGTGTCAGGAACACCGTAATTGCTACAAGTACAAATTCCATATCGTACACGAATGCTTGCATGGAGTAATGACAGGATCTAATTTTTGCATGCTGACACACCCCATGATTCTGCCGGAGAGCACCAATTGAATGACTCTTAACTTGTTGTGTGCGATACCCATTGAAAATTGTGCTTTGAAAGATGGATAACCTCAGCGCAATGTTGATTAGTGAAGAATCATCCCTTCAAAGTACACGCACAGCTGATGTTTTCCTTGTTTATAACTGCTGAAGAATGGGAACTAATATTTCCCCAGTACAATTTTTTAACTACACTGAACCAAAATATAAATGCAACATGCGAAGTCTTGGTCCCTTGAAATAAAAGTTGAAAATAAAAGATCCCAGGAATTTTCCATACTCACAAAAACCTTATTTCGCTCAGATTTTGTGTACAAATTTGTTTCCTGACTGCAGGAATGTCCACCAGAGCTGTTGTCTGAGCGAAATAAGATTTTTGTGAGTTTGGAAAATGTGTGTGTGAGTGTGTGTATAGAGGATGTTGTCTGAGCGAAATAAGATTTTTGTGAGTATGGAACATTTCTGGGATCTTTTATTTTCAACTTTTATTTCAAGGGACCAAGACTTTGCATGTTGCATTTATATTTTGGTTCAGTGTAGTTAAAAAATGTGTTACGTGTGCGTTTGTGTGTGTGTGCATTTCTCTGGTGTGTGTGTGTGTGTGAGTGTGTATAGAGGATGTTGTTCCCACTGTGACGATTTGAACTTATCCAGACCAAACACTGTGGAGAGATTGGCAGAAACTGCACAAAACTGAAAGCTCAAACCACCACATTTAACTACCACATTTAACATGGCCATGTACAAACAGACCAGCTATGACCTCCGTAAAGCAATCAAAGAAGAAAAACAACAGTACAGGGACAAAGTGGAGTCTCAATTCAACGGTACAATAAGCAAGTGGCAGGGATACCAGACAATCACGGATTATAGAGGGAAAGACTGCCATGTCGCGGACACTGATGCCGCCGTACTGTATAAGCTAAATACGTTATTTTCCCGCTTCAAGGAAAAGATCTAGTCTGAACCCCTCCCTGTGCAACTGTATCCTGGACTTCCTGACGGGCTGTCCCCAAGTGGTGAAGGTAGGCAACAACACTGAGGGTGCCCACAGGGTGTTCAGCCCCCTCCCATGCTCCCTGTTCACCCATGACTACATGGCAACGCACATCTCCAACTCCATCATCAAGTTTGCTGACAACACATAATTTGTAGGCCTGATTACCAGCAATGACGAGACAGCCTACAAGGAGGTGAGAGCCCTTGCGGCGTGGTGCCAGGAAGATAGCCTCTCCCTCAACGTCAACAAAAAGGAGCTGATCGTGGACTTCAGGAGACAGCAGAGAGAGCAAGCCCCCATACACACCAACGGTGCCGTAGTAGAGGGTCAAAAGCTTCAAGTTCCTCAGTGTGCACGTCACTGACAACCTGACATGGTCCCTTCACACAGACAGTGTGGTGAAGAAGGCGCAACAACGCCTCTTCAATCAATCAAATTACAAATGTATTTATTAAGCCCTTCTTACATAGGCTGATGTTACAAAGTGCTGTACAGAAACCCAGGCTAAAACCCCAAACAGCAAGCAATGCAGGTATAGAAGCACGGTGGCTAGGAAAAACTCCCTAGAAAGACCAGAACCTAGGAAGAAACCTAGAGAGGAACCAGGCTCTAAGGGGTGGCCAGTCCTCTTCTGGCTGTGCCGGGTGGAGATTAGAACAGTACATGGCCAAGATGTTCAAATGTTCATAGATGATCAGCAGGGTTCAATAATAATAATCACAGTCGTTGTCAGGGGTGCAACGGGTCAGCACCTCAGGAGTAAATGTAAATTGGCTTTTCATAGACGATCATTCAGAGTATCTCTACCGCTCCTGCTGTCTTTAGAGAGTTGAAAACAGCAGGTCTGGGACAGATAGCCCATCCGGTGAACAGGTCAGGGTTCCATAGCCGCAGGAAGACCAGTTGAAACTGGAGCAGCAGCACGGCCAGGTGGACTGGGGACAGTTCAACCTCAGGAGGCTGAAGAAACTTGGCTTGGCCCCTAAAACCCTCACAAACTTCTACATATGCTCTATTAAGAGCATCCTATTGGGCTGTATCATCCCCTGGTATGGCAATTGCACTGGAACTGCAGGGCTTTCCAGAGCGTGGTGCAGTCAATCCAACGCATCATAGGGGGCTGCCTGCCCTCCACATACATTACAGCCGTATTCTAAAATGGATTAAATACATTTTTTCCCTCATCAATCTACACACAATACCCCATAATGACAAAGTGAAAATACTTACTTTACATAAGTATTCAGACCTTTGCTATGAGACTCGAAATTGAGCTCAGGTGGATCCTGTTTAACTTGGGTCAAACATTTTGGGTTGCCTTCCACAAGCTTCCCACAATAAGTTGGGTGAATTGTGGCCCATTCCTCCTGACAGAGCTGGTGTAACTGAGTCAGGTTTGTAGGCCTCTTGCTCACACATGCTTTTTCAGTTCTGACCACACATTTTCTATAGGATTGAGGTCAGGGATTTGTGATGGCCACTCCAATACCTTGACTTTGTTGTCCTGAAGCCATTTTGCCACAACTTTGGAAGTATGCTTGGGGTCATTGTCCATTTGGAAGACCCATTTGCGACCAAGCTTCAACTTCCTGACTGATGTCTTGAAATGTTGCTTCAATATATCCACGTAATTATCCATCCTCATGATGCCATCTATTTTGTGAAGTGCCACAGTCCCGCCTGCAGCAAAGCACCCCCACAACATGATGCTGCCACCCCCGTGCTTCACGGTTGGGATGGTGTTCTTCGGCTTCCAAGCCTCCCCCTTTTTCCTCCAAACATAACGATGGTCATTATGGCCAAACAGTTCTATTTTTGCTTCATCAGACCAGAGGACATTTCTCTAAAAAGTACGATTTTTGTCCATATGTGCAGTTACAAACATTAGTCTGGCTTTTTTATGGTGGTTTTGGAGCAGTGGCTTCTTCCTTGCTAAGCGGCCTTTCAGGTTATGTCGATATAGGACAGGTTTTACTGTGGATACAGATACTTTTGTACCTGTTTCCTCCAGCATCTTCACAAGGTCCTTTGCCGTTGTTCTGGGATTGATTTGCACTTTTCGAAACAAAGTACCTTAATCTCTAGGAGACAGAACGTGTCTCCTTCCTGAGCGGTATGACGTCTGCGTGGTCCCATGGTGTTTATACTTGCATACTATTGTTTGTACAGATGAACGTGGTACCTTCAGGCGTTTGGAAATTGCTCCCAAGGATGAACCAGACTTTTGGAGGTCTACACATTTTTTTGTAAGTCTTGGCTGATTTCTTTTGATTTTCCCATGATGTCAAGCAAAGAGGCACTGAGTTTGAAGGGTGGCCTTGAAATACATCCACAGGTACACCTCCAATTGACTCAAATGATGTCAATTAGCCTATCAGAAGCTTCTAAAGCCATGACATCATTTTCTGGAATTTTCCAAGCTGTTTAAAGACACAGTCAACTTAGTGTATGTAAACTTCTGACCCACTGGAATTGTGATACAGTGAATTATAAGTGAAATAATCTGTCTGTAAACAATTGTTGGAAAAATTACTTGTCATGCACAAAGTAGATGTCCTACCCGACTTGCCAAAACTATAGTTTGTAAACAAGAAATTTGTGGAGTGGTTGAAAGACGAGTTTTAATGACTCCAACCTAAGTGTATGTAAACTTCCGACTTCAACTGTATAGTAACAAAACTATGAAATAACACATATGGAATCATGTAGTAACCATATTTTAGATTCTTCAAAGTAGCCAACCTTTGACTTGATGTTTGCTTTGCACACTCTTGGCATTCTTTCAACCAGCTTCATGAGGTAGTCACCTGGAATGCATTTCAATTAACAGGTGTGCCTTGTTAAAGTTGAATTTGTGGAATTTCTTTCCTTCTTAAAGCGTTTGAGCTAATCAGTTGTGTTGTGATAAGGTAGGGGTGGTAAAGAGAAGATAGACCTATTTGGTAAAAGACTAAGTCCGTATTATGGCAAGAACACCTGAAATAAGCAAAGAGAAACGACAGTCCATCATTACTTTAAGACATGAAGGTCAGTCAATCCTGAAAATTTCAAGAACTTTGAACGTTTCTTCAAGTGCAGTCGCAAAAACCATCATCGCCTTGATGAAACAGACAGCAGTAACTATGGCAAATGTATCAGGGGTGCTGCAGCTCCTCCAGAACCCTTTGTGCGGCTATTCTATACTGAACAAAAATAGAAACACAACATGCAACAATTTCCGAGATTTGAAGGAATTACAGTTCATTTAAGGAAATCAGTCAATTGAAATACATTCATTAGGTCCTAATCTATGGATTTCACATGACTGGGCAAGGGCGCTCCCATGGGTGGGCCTGGGAAGGTATATAGGCCCAGCCAATCAGAATCATTTTTTCCCCACAAAGGGCTTTATTACACACAGAAATGCACCTCAGCATCCCGTCCACGTCAGCTTCTTGATATGCCACACCTGTCAGGTGGATGGATTATCTTGGCAAAGGAGAAAATGGAGGGAGGGATGGAGGGATGTAAACAAATTTGAGACAACATTTGAGAGAAATAAGCTTTTTGTGTGGTTACGGAAAATGTCTGGGATCTTTTATTTCAGCTCATGATACATGGGTCTAACAGTTTACATGTTGCGTTCATATTTTTGTTCAGTATATAAGGAAATAAATTATGAAGTGCAATGCTGGTGAGATGAGAGTTGCAGGCTCATTTCTATCAGAGCAGAGAGAGGGAGAAAGATCATGGAAAGAAAGTTTATTTAATTCTAGTTCTGTGAGAGATACAGGCGTGCTCACACAGCCACGGCCACTCATTGGTCTCAAACATAGGTTACTATGTTGCGCAATTGATAGAGCCGGGCAGGCTCAACCCGAAGCACCTCTTAGAATATTAGGCCTGGGGGGGGGGGATTAACGAACAGGCAACTCGATTTAACTTTGATCGCTTTTATTAAAATGTTTACATTGCAAAAAGTGAAATTAATTTTCATGCCACGAGTGCTACTGGATCTGGCCAAATAAGTTCCGGAATGAAACAGTCCAAAACGGTGAGGTGCCTGATCCTGTTCCCGCAGGATCCTTCTCAAATGAAGCACTGGTTAGGGCTTATTGTGGTTCAGAAGGTTACGGGTGTGTTGTTTCCATTGTCGCTCAGGGCCTTTATGGCATGATGAGATGTATTGTTCACACACACACACACACACACACACACACACACACACACACACACACACACACACACACACACACACACACACAAACACACCCTTCAACACGGGTCCTTTAGTGGCCTCAGGTGTCACAGCTGACAACAACTAAGGGAGGCATCATAAGTGCTGTTGTGCAATCGGAGCTGTAAAAAATGATAAAGAAGAAATATTGAGTAAGTTGCTTAATTCTTATTTTTGGTGTGGGGTAGGACTAGTAGGGGACAATGTTGAGGGAGTTTTCACTGTAGCCTTGTTTTACAGCTTTATGTTGAGTGATCCACAAAAACTCTGGAAAAATCCACTGCGGCAGCCAGTGAAGAAAATCCCTGGGACTCGTCTTGTTTCCTAATGTAATGCAGCATAAAATACTTTCAGATCAGCATATTAGCATGTTACACTCCCCTGAAACTACAGCAAGTTTATGGATGGGTTTATGTGTGATGCCATAAGGCAGTATTTTGTAGCTATCTCAGAAAGGCTATTTAATCGGCCGTGCTTTAACATTCAGTATGTTGGATGTAATCATCAGGCCTACCTTAGCATAGGCTGTGATTTGAATTTCAAGCTGTTCTCCAGGAGTAGGCAATATCCTTATGGCCCAAGTGTGGGGTTGTTCTCTGTCCCCGTTTGACTGTGTGACAGCCAGGAAAGAAGTCTGCCCTGTGGGGAAGCCGGTGGCCCTCCACCCCAGCGCTACACATCCATTTAAAGCTGTCGTCACAGGCTTATGTGTGCCCTTCATGCATGAGCCAAGTGTCTGAAATACCCCCCCTCCCCAATGGGTCCACCCATACATACCCTGCTCTCCCATGACAAAGAGTGTGACTGCCAGTGCCCACTGGCACTTGTAGATTCAACTGTCTACGAAAAGGGGGCACCCATGTCCACACTGTGTAGAGGTGTGTGAGAGGGGTTTTGGAGGGGGATTCTGCGCAGCAGGGCAGCGTTAAGCACATTATCAGACGCAGGGCTGCATTAGAGATCAGCTGTCGGAGTGCGAGGGCTGCCCGGGGTGCAAGGTCATTGTCTCTATTGAAGTTGAACAGGCGGCCCGCTGGAGGAGTAGGCTTGCTGTTTTGTTGCATGGGCATCTGGTGCTCCCACAGCATACTGCTTCAAGGGACCGGCAGCGCTCGGGATGTCTATGGAGACAAACAAAGTTTCACTGCACTGTAAGTTACCCCTGGTGCTCCCACAGCACACTGCTTCAAGGGACCGGCAGCGCTCGGGATGTCTATGGAGACAAACAAAGTTTCACTGCACTGTAAGTTACCCCGTGTGCTACCGTGTGCTACTTTTTAACATTTTGCTTGTTTGAATATGGGCCACTATTATACAGGAAGTTGCATGTAGGCCTTTTAGTTACAGTAATTATTCAGCTATAAGCTATTTGTCAACTGCAGATAAGGCAGTGAATGAATTTGAATGAAGGGAAACAAATGAGTTCCTAGTATAGAGGGTAGTTGTACATATTTATTATATAAAAAAATATCTGAATTATCCATTTGCACAATTACCATGAAAAACCACTAAACAGGGAAATACCGCGCACAATCTGTTATTTTTAATGCTTTTGGACTGCTGCAAACAAATTGCTCTGCAATGGGAAAATACAGATCATCTGAATCTTATCATGTTGCCTACACAACCTGAGGAAAAGTTTGATCAAATACGGTGCTGTGTAGTGTTGTTGGCTAGTAGAACATGTGCATCTCACATTGAATCTTAAGATGGCTGTGACTAAGAGAATTCTGCATTTGTTTTGTCAATTCAGGGTATCCAAACCCAATAAGACACTTCACTGGCGCTCAATGAGTCTAGGGGATTTGCATATATTTCGGTTCAATGACGTATGTTTATCTTCTTGTATTTCATAAATTGCGAAAAGAGGCATTCGTGCCAATGGTTTATTACACAAATACTGTATTGTAGTGCATTTCAAGTTTGCCAACCCTTTTCTCAGCAAACATATAAGACTAATTCTTAGCAGTGTATGATGGACTCGCTCAAACATGTGGTTTGGGGAGCAGGGTCTAAACTATTATACTCCCAACGTTTTGTAATGAATGCAAATAGCTTGTTGTCATTAACCTCTATTTAAATGTAAATTTGGGTTCTGTCTGTGGAGAAGAGCCTCTGGACTACTGAGAAAGAATACTTGTTATGGGTTCAGTTTCCTTTTTTGAACATGCAGCAGCTATTCTTTTGAAAGGTCTGCTTTGTTATTAATTAACGATTCTTCGATTGCATAACAAGTACTTGTCCACCTACATTATTACCGTATGAGCTAATCTAGCTACTCTTTTCAAAGGGATGCTCAGTGGTGTTTGGAAGTGTTTTGTGTGATGGTGATGCTGCTTTTTAGTCCAGGACTAGGCTTAATCTGTCCCGAAACTGTCCCAATACTACTATACAGATCATTATGATTGAATCAAATCAAATCAAATTGTTTTTGTCACATGAACCGAATACAACAGGTGTAGACCTTACCGTGAATTTTTTTTATTTCACCTTTATTTAACCAGGTAGGCAAGTTGAGAACAAGTTTTCATTTACAATTGCGACCTGGCCAAGATAAAGCAAAGCAGTTCGACACATACAACAACACATGGAGTAAAACAAACATACAGTCAATAATACAGTAGAAAAATAAGTCTACATACAATGTGAGCAAATGAGGTGAGATAAGGGAGGTAAAGTAAAAAAAGGCCATGGTGGCAAAGTAAATACAATATAGCAAGTAAAACACTGGAATGGTAGATTTGCAGTGGAAGAATGTGCAAAGTAGAGATAGAAATAATGGGGTGCAAAGGAGCAAAATAAATAAATACAGTAGGGGGAAATGTAGTTGTTTGGGCTAAATTATAGATGGGCTATGTACAGGTGCAGTAATCTGTGAGCTCATCTGACAGCTGGTGCTTAAAGCTAGTGAGGGAGATAAGTGTTTCCAGTTTCAGAGAGTTTTGTAGTTCGTTCCAGTCATTGGCAGCAGAGAACTGGAAGGAGAGGCGGCCAAAGGAAGAATTGGTTTTGGGGGTGAGCGCATGCTACAGGTGGGTGCTACTATGGTGACCAGCGAGCTGAGATAAGGGGGGACTTTACCTAGCAGGGTCTTGTAGATGAACTGGAGCCAGTGGGTTTGGCGACGAGTATGAAGCGAGGGCCAGCCAACGAGAGCGTACAGGTCGCAGTGGTGAGTAGTATATGGGGCTTTGGTGACAAAACAGATGGCACTGTGATAGACTGCATCCAATTTATTGAGTAGGGTATTGGAGGATATTTTGTAAATGACATCGCCGAAGTCGAGGATCGGTAGGATGGTCAGTTTTACAAGGGTATGTTTGGCAGCATGAGTGAAGGATGCTTTGTTGCGAAATAGGAAGCCAATTCTAGATTTGACTTTGGATTGGAGATGTTTTATGTGAATCTGGAAGGAGAGTTTACAGTCTAACCAGACACCTAGGTATTTGTAGTTGTCCACATATTCTAAGTCAGAGCCGTCCAGAGTAGTGATGTTGGACGGGCGGGCAGGTGCAGGCAGCGATCGGTTGAAGAGCATGCATTTAGTTTTACTTGTATTTAAGAGCAATTGGAGGCCACGGAAGGAGAGTTGTATGGCATTGAAGCTCGTCTGATGGGTTGTTAACACAGTGTCCAAAGAAGGGCCAGAAGTATACAGAATGGTGTCGTCTGCGTAGAGGTGGATCAGAGACTCTCCAGCAACAAGAGCGACGTCATTGATGTATACAGAGAAGAGAGTCGGTCCAAGAATTGAGACTGCATAGAGACTGCCAGAGGCCCGGACAACATTTGATTTGACACACTGAAATCTATCAGAGAAGTAGTTGGTGAACCAGGCGAGGCACTCATTTGAGAAACCAAGGCTATCGAGTCTGCTGATGAGGATGTGGTGATTGACAGAGTCGAAAGCCTTGGCCAGATCAATGAATACGGCTGCACAGTATTGTTTCTTATCGATGGCGGTTAAGATATCGTTTAGGACCTTGAGCGTGTGTAACGGCTGTTTGGAGAAGTGGACCAAAGCGCAGCGTGTTAAGTGTCCATGATTTTTATTATAATCGAACACTAGAACAAAAATTATCAAAGCGACACAAACAAAACAGTTCTATCTGGTGTAGACACACAACAGAAAACAACTACCCACAAAACCATGTGGGAAAAAGCTACTTAAGTATGGTTCTCAATCAGAGACAACAATAGACTGTTGCCTCTGATTGAGAACCACACCCGGCCAAACAACAAAGAAATACAAAACATAGAATATGAACATAGAATACCCACCCTAGTCACACCCTGGCGTAACCAAAATAGAGAACAAAAGCCTCTCTATGGCCAGGGCGTGACAGCGTGGCTGAAGTGCACCCATGACCAGCTCTGAAACCAGATTGCATAGCGGAGAAGGTATGATGAGATTCGTAATGGTCGGTAATCTGTTTGTTGACTTGGCTTTCGAAGACCTTAGAAAGGCAGGGTAGGATAGATATAGGTCTGTAGCAGTTTGGGTCAAGAGTGTTCCCCCTTTGAAGAGGGGGATGACCGCAGCTGCTTTCCAATCTTTGGGAAACTAAGACGACACGAAAGAGAGGTTAAACAGGCTAGTAATAGGGGTTGCAACAATTTCGGCAGATAATTTTAGAAAGAAAGGGTCTAGATTGTCTAGCCCTGCTGATTTGTAGGGGTCCAGATTTTGCAGCTGTTTCAGAACATCAGCTGACTGGATTTGGGAGAAGGAGAAATGGGGAAGGCTTGGGCGAGTTGCTGTGGGGGGTGCAGTGCTGTTGACCGGGGTAGGGGTAGCCAGGTGGAAAGCATGGCCAGCCGTAGAAAAATGCTTATTGAAATTCTCAATTATAGTGGATCGGTTTATCGGTGGTGACAGTGTTTCCTATCCTCAGTGCAGTGGGCAGCTGGGAGGAGGTGTTCTTATTCTCCATGGACTTTACAGTGTCCCAGAACTTTTTTGAGTTTGTGTTGCAGGAAGCAAATTTCTGCTTGAAAAAGCTAGCCTTGGCTTTTCTAACTGCCTGTGTATATTGGTTTCTAGCTTCCCTGAAAAGTTGCATATCACGGGGGCTGTTCGATGCTAATGCAGAACGCCATGTGATGTTTTTGTGTTGGTTAAGGGCAGTCAGGTCTGGAGAGAACCAAGGGCTATATCTGTTCCTGGTTCTAAATTTCTTGAATGGGGCATGCTTATTTAAGATGGTGAGGAAGGCACTTAAAAAAAATAACCAGGCATCCTCTACTGACGGGATGAGGTCAATATCCTTCCAGGATACCCCGTCCAGGTCGATTAGAAAGGCCTGCTCGCTGAAGTGTTTCAGGGAGTGTTTGATAGTGATGAGTGGAGGTCGTTTGACCTCTGACTCATTACGGATGCAGGCAATGAGGAAGTGATCACCGAGATCTTGGTTGAAAACAGCAGAGGTGTATTTAGAGGGCAAGTTGGTTTGGATGATATCTACGAGGGTGCCCGTGTTTACGGCTTTGGGGTGGTACCTGGTAGGTTCATTGATCATTTGTGTGAGATTGAGTGCATCAAGCTTAGATTGTAGGATGGCTGGGGTGTTAAGCATGTTCCAGTTTAGGTCGCCTAGCAGCACGAGCTCTGAAGATAGATGGGGGGCAATCAGTTCACATATGGTGTCCAGAGCACAGCTGGGGGCAGAGGGTGGTCTATAGCAGGCGGCAACGGTGAGAGACTTGACACCCGATAAGACAGCTAACGGTTAGCAGGCCGCAGATGGGTGTTCAGGTAACGACACGACGGAGGGGCCAGTTGGATAACTCCCTCGGGCAGATGACGTCGGTAGTCCAGTCATGAAGGCCCGGTGGGGCTCCGCGTCGGCAGTGGGTCAATATCCCTGCTGCAGTGTGTGCAAACCTGGTCAAGAACTACAGGAAACATATGATCCCTCTAATTGCAAACAAAGGTTTCTGTACCAAATATTAAGTTCTGCTTTTCTGATGTATCAAATACTTATGTCATGCAATAAAATGCAAATTAATGACTTAAAAATCATACAATGTGATTTTCTGGATTTTTGTTTTAGATTCCGTCTCTCACAGTTGAAGTGTACCTATGATAAAAATGACAGACCTCTACATGCTTTGTAAGTGGGAAAACCTGCAAAATCAGCAGTTTATCAAATACTTGTTCTCCCCACTGTATGTGTCATTTAATTAGCCATTAAGATTTGGCCATCTATTGCTTTTAACTGAATAATCAAAGTCATAATTGCTCAACGAGTCTGTGACCGCGGTTGTGTAATGTTCTTTGGGGGGTGCAATTTTTGTTGTTGTTGGAGGACACGCCCCCCCCAAAAGGTCTGTGCACGGCCCTGCTCTGAGCAGCGCTAAAGCTGTTCTATTTCAAGGATCCGCCACTCAAGTGAATCCTGCTATAACCTTCTTCTGAAGTAAGATGACGTTGCTATAACAGCAAAAGCTTCAGACACACACACGACACACAAGACATCAACAAGACCCACATGACATCAACAAGACACACATGACACATAAGACATCAACAAGACACACAAGACATCATCAAGACACACATGACACACATGACATCAACAAGATACATATGACACACAAGACATCAACATGACACACATGACACATAAGACATCAATAAGACATCAACAAGACATCAACAAGACACACAAGACTCTCTTTGGATTAAATGACACAAGACCAGAGGGAATCACTACAGTTTGTGTTGTATGTAGAAAACATGGTGTTTGCCAATCAGCGTTGAATGGGTTGTGTATCAAACTGTTGGTAAGCTGGAATGTTTGGGTTTGAATTCTCTTCCAGTGTTGAATTCTTGCAAAAAGATTAGGGTTTCAATTGAATATCTTTTGTTGCCTGTCTTGAAGTGAATTACACCTCTTGGCTGTGGAGACCCACTTCAAGAGCAATGTTTGCCAATTGCCTACTGCATAGTTAATACATTATGCAAGAACTGGGCCATCAAGCATTTTGGGGTAACACCTAATAATAAGTATCATTTATTAACCATTTATTGATCATGTGTTAATGATTTTCTGAACATTTGTAAATTATTATAATGCTCCGGTATCCAAATAATAGCCTAATGTTTACATTTACATTTAACATTTAAGTCATTTAGCAGACGCTCTTATCCAGAGCGACTTACAAATTGGTGCATTCACCTTATGACATCCAGTGGAGCAGCCACTTTACAATAGTGCATCTAAGGGGGGGTGAGAAGGATTACTTTATCCTATCCTAGGTATTCCTTAAAGAGGTGGGGTTTCAGGTGTCTCCGGAAGGTGGTGATTGACTCCGCTGTCCTGGCGTCGTGAGGGAGTTTGTTCCACCATTGGGGGGCCAGAGCAGCGAACAGTTTTGACTGGGCTGAGCGGGAACTGTACTTCCTCAGTGGTAGGGAGGCGAGCAGGCCAGAGGTGGATGAACGCAGTGCCCTTGTTTGGGTGTAGGGCCTGATCAGAGCCTGGAGGTACTGAGGTGCCGTTCCCCTCACAGCTCCGTAGGCAAGCACCATGGTCTTGTAGCGGATGCGAGCTTCAACTGGAAGCCAGTGGAGAGAGCGGAGGAGCGGGGTGACGTGAGAGAACTTGGGAAGGTTGAACACCAGACGGGCTGCGGCGTTCTGGATGAGTTGTAGGGGTTTAATGGCACAGGCAGGGAGCCCAGCCAACAGCGAGTTGCAGTAATCCAGACGGGAGATGACAAGTGCCTGGATTAGGACCTGCGCCGCTTCCTGTGTGAGGCAGGGTCGTACTCTGCGGATGTTGTAGAGCATGAACCTACAGGAACGGGCCACCGCCTTGATGTTAGTTGAGAACGACAGGGTGTTGTCCAGGATCACGCCAAGGTTCTTAGCGCTCTGGGAGGAGGACACAATGGAGTTGTCAACCGTGATGGCGAGATCATGGAACGGGCAGTCCTTCCCGGGAGGAAGAGCAGCTCCGTCTTGCCGAGGTTCAGCTTGAGGTGGTGATCCGTCATCCACACTGATATGTCTGCCAGACATGCAGAGATGCGATTCGCCACCTGGTCATCAGAAGGGGAAAGGAGAAGATTAATTGTGTGTCGTCTGCATAGCAATGATAGGAGAGACCATGTGAGGTTATGACAGAGCCAAGTGACTTGGTGTATAGCGAGAATAGGAGAGGGCCTAGAACAGAGCCCTGGGGGACACCAGTGGTGAGAGCACGTGGTGAGGAGACGGATTCTCGCCACGCCACCTGGTAGGAGCGACCTGTCAGGTAGGACGCAATCCAAGCGTGGGCCGCGCCGGAGATGCCCAACTCGGAGAGGGTGGAGAGGAGGATCTGATGGTTCACAGTATTGAAGGCAGCCGATAGGTCTAGAAGGATGAGAGCAGAGGAGAGAGAGTTAGCTTTAGCAGTGCGGAGCGCCTCCGTGATACAGAGAAGAGCAGTCTCAGTTGAATGACTAGTCTTGAAACCTGACTGATTTGGATCAAGAAGGTCATTCTGAGAGAGATAGCGGGAGAGCTGGCCAAGGACGGCACGTTCAAGGGTTTTGGAGAGAAAAGAAAGAAGGGATACTGGTCTGTAGTTGTTGACATCGGAGGGATCGAGTGTAGGTTTTTTCAGAAGGGGTGCAACTCTCGCTCTCTTGAAGACGGAAGGGACGTAGCCAGCGGTCAGAGATGAGTTGATGAGCGAGGTGAGGTAAGGTAGAAGGTCCCCCGGAAATGGTCTGGAGAAGAGAGGAGGGGATAGGGTCAAGCGGGCAGGTTGTTGGGCGGCCGGCCGTCACAAGACGCGAGATTTCATCTGGAGAGAGAGGGGAGAAAGAGGTCAGAGCACAGGGTAGGGCAGTGTGAGCAGAACCAGCGGTGTCGTTTGACTTAGCAAACGAGGATCGGATGTCGTCGACCTTCTTTTCAAAATGGTTGACGAAGTCATCTGCAGAGAGGGAGGAGGGGGAGGGGAGGGGATTCAGGAGGGAGGAGAAGGTGGCAAAGAGCTTCCTAGGGTTAGAGGCAGATGCTTGGAATTTAGAGTGGTAGAAAGTGGCTTTAGCAGCAGCGACAGAAGAGGAAAATGTAGAGAGGAGGGAGTGAAAGGATGCCAGGTCCGCAGGGAGGCGAGTTTTCCTCCATTTCCGCTCGGCTGCCCGGAGCCCTGTTCTGTGAGCTCGCAATGAGTCGTCGAGCCACGGAGCGGGAGGGGAGTAATGTAACAGCATGCAAAGATTTGTTGGAATAATTTTATAAAACAATTAATTTCGTAAGTACATTTTGGACATATAATTGAGACTGAATGATAAAAAAACAGCTTTGACCAAGCTGCTTCAGCGCACACCCGACAGCTGGTGGCACACGCTGTCCAAATGGATCTAGCTTAGACTTCTTGCCAAAATATTGTTGACTGCTCCTTCAACAAGAGACATCAGCTTCTAGTCTTCACTAAGGCTAAGGACTGGGAGCAGAGTTGCAGATATATTTTGTACTTACAGCTATTTGCTCTTTGTTTGTTCGTGGTTTCTTTATCCTGAGAACCTGCGGACACTGATACAGCCCTGTAGACTAATGTTTGTACTTTATAATTCGGTTCCAAGTTGCATTCAGTGACGGTGAATTCTCTATATATGCAATGCCGTGCAGATATCCAGAGCAAATGAATAACTATGAATTTGGGACGGATTTTGGGACCGTCTACAACAGACCTTTGGACTTACTCTGCCTCATAGGAGGGTTCCCAGTTGTACCGGACAAGAGAATTTGGCCATACGTCGGTGCTGTTCTTCTCTGCTATGGCATCTAATGTCAGTGCCAGAAATCCAATTTTACAAATTGCCCCCATTTATTTTGGTTGATGGCCAATGAGGCAGTAATCCTGTGTTTAATCAAAGACCCCCGTTTCCATGTACATCTGAAACGCAGCATGTTGACGTAAACGGAAGTCTGCCGGCTTACACTGAAATTATATTGTAATTAGTGAAAGGCTTGTCAAGTGTCTGTTTTCATCCATATTTCCTCTCAAGGGACATTTCTAAGTATTGTTAATGATCAAATGGGAATCTGTCATGTTTTCCTCAGATATCCAGGAGTTCTATGAGGTGACGCTGCTGAACACCCAAAAGAGCTGCAAGCAGAAGCTGGAGGAGGTCAACCACATGGCCGACAAGTGGGAACAGACGGGCACGGGCTCCCTCACCGCGGTGCTACAACACGCCTGCCCAACCGAGGTGAGCCTGATGGGACCTCGGAGTAGCGGGCTTAGAAATGTAATGAATCCTGCCAGACTACCCATTACAGGATTATTGACTTGAATGTGGAGGCTGTTTCTACTCATTGTAGTTCTGTGGTAGTGGTACTACTTCACCAATGAGGAAGCCAGTTGACTCTAAAAAACACAAAAAAATAATAGCACTGTTTTTCTGTTTCACAGTTTAAGTTCAAGTTTTATTACAGTTTGTAGGTATTGAGATACATACATTGGGATTGTTCCTTGCCCAAGTTCTCAAGCAATAACATTTACATTTACATTTAAAAACACACAATGGAATCAATTACAGATTTGTGAAAACAAAAATACTGAATAATCATTTCCTTGTGTGTATCACAATTTCAAAGTGGAAATTACAAACTATAGAATACTTTTTATAACTCAAATAAACAAAAATGTTGCATTTCCTGCTGTGCAGGAAAATTCTTAGCAACAAAAGAGTGATCACGTGAAGATCCTACATCTGTACTCTGTGTCACCTAATTAATTATTATTATATTCTCTAACTACATCTATCGGCATAACATCAAGTTTGGTCAGGTTCAATTAATATATGTGGGTCTTTCTATAAAAGAGGGTACCAGTGAGTATTTCTTGTAGTCTGTTTGGAGCTCTTACAAAGTCATTAATAATAATTTGACTTTTTTATTCTTCATGTGAATACATTATGATATAAAGGGGAACATAAATACATTCAATATAATTCAAAAGTTTAATCAAAAGCTATGTTTAAAAATGTATGATACTGTTGTTTGTAGTTATATCATATACTCAGCATTTAACAATTGAATTACACATTGACCTTGATCATGTGAAGTTCCTGGATATTGCTGTCTGTCTCTTTTTTGTATGGAGATCCCGGAAGTGTATTGTAACCTCGTAGCATTTCGTATCTCCCTATGTTACGGTGTGTAAACAGTTTTCAAGGGCACACATATCCAAAATAATGTATGTGATTGAAAAATGCTTCAAACAGAAATAGTAACTTTAATATTGTCATGCCTGCTCCCGCTCTCCCTCTCTGGCGCTCGAGAGCACACCTGTCACCATCATTATGCACATCACCGCTCATTGGGCCCCTCCGGACTCCTTCACGTTTCTGTTTCCCCTGTCCAGACGCTGTCCGTATTCTGTTCCTGTCCGTGGTTATTAAATGTTCACTCCCTGTACCTGCTTCTCGTCTCCAGCGTCCATCCTTACAAATATGATTAATAAAACTAAAATCAATACTGTCATTAACAGGGTTCGTCAATAATATAAAAGTAGTTTGATGCGCATTTGATGTCTAGCTGTTTAGTTACGTAGGGACATTATCGCGCAACATCAGTTGATTCAGGAAAGGATTTTCTGAATGACAGTCCTATGATACTGAATGCGATTTAACAACAGCCAAAGTGTGGGAATCATGTTGATCTCGAGGATTGACAGACAGTTGACAGACAGTTTTGGTGTCTGTTGTTACGGCGGTCAAGATAATTAGCCTACTTCATAGACAACATTAAATCAAGATTCCTGAGGTAAGATTATGTTCCATGTACATTTTAATAATTTGTTTTCCGAGTTCAAATGGAATATGAAAACAGCCTGTTTATACATTTTTGAAGAGAAATCAATTTTTTTGTGCATATAAAACTCCCCAAAACCTTCATATTTTGATGTTCAAATGTGTGTAGGGTTTAATGTGGAATGCCTGCTCAAGTGCGCAGCCAACACTTCCTGTCCTTTAGATGGAGGTCACCCTTAATTCTATTAAACTATTATCTAATAATTAGTTGATTAATAACTGCTCATACCATGCCACAGTGCCAATATAAGGTAAGATTTCAAAATTTCTACATATGATTTAGTGTCTATTGACTTGTTAATGAACTGCTGTTACTGTAAATGGTTAGCTGACTAATACAGTGCATTCAGAAAGTATTCAGTCTCCTTGACTTTTTCCACATGTTGTTATGTTACAGCCTTATTCTAAAATAGATTAAATCATTTCCCCCCTCGATCTACACACAATACCCCATAATACAAACCAAAAACAGTTTTTTGCAAATGTATTAACAATAAAAAACATATCACATTTACATAAGTATTCAGACCCTTTCTTCAGTACTTTGTTGAAGCACCTTTGGCAGCGATTACAGCCTTGAGTCTTCTTGGGTATGACGCTACAAGCTTGGCACACCTGTATATCTGTTTCTCAGATTCTTCTCTGCAGATCCTCTCAAGCTCTGTCAGGTTGGATGGGGAGCGTTACTGCACAGCTATTTTCAGGTCTCTCCAGAAATGGCTGTGCATTTAGGGTTGTTGTCCTGTTGGAAGGTGAACATTCCCATTCCCAGTCTGAGGTTCTGAGCGCTCTGGAGCAGGTTTTCATCCAGGGTCTCTCTGTACTTTGCTCCGTTCATCTTTCCCTCGATTCTGACTCCCAGTCATTGCTGTTAAGAAACATCCCCACAGCATGATATTGCCACCATTATGCTTCACCGTAGGGATGGTGCCAGGTTTCCTCCAGATGTGACGCTTGGCATTCAGTCCAAAGAGTTTCATCAGACCAGAGAGCCTTGTTTCTCATGGTCTATGGGTCCCGTAGGTGCCTTTATGCTCCAAGCGGGCTGTCATGTGCCTTTTACTGAGGAGTGGATTCCGTCTGGCCACTCTACCATAAAGGCCTGATTGGTGGAGTGCTGCAGAGATGGTTGTCTTTCTGGAAGATTCTCCCATCTCCACAGAGGAACTCTGGAGCTCTGTCAGAGTGACCATCGGGTTCTTGGTCACCTCCCTGACCAAGGCCCTTCTCCCTCAATTGCTCAGTTTGGCAGTGCAGCCAGCTGTAGGAAGAGTCTTGGTAGTTCCACATTTATTCCATTTAAGAATGATGGAGGCCACTGTGTTCTTGGGGACCTTCAATGCTGCAGAAATGTTTTGGTACCCGTCCCCAGATCTGTGCATTGACACAATCCTGTCTCTGAGCTCTACGGACAATTCCTTCGACCTCATGGCTTGGTTTTTGCTCTGACATGCACTGTCAACTTTGGGACCTTATATAGACAGGTGTGTGCCTTTCCAAGTCATGTCCAATCAATTGAATTTACTACAAGTGGACTCCAATGAAGTTGTAGAAACATCTCAATGATGATCAATGGAAACAGGACGCACCTGAGCTCAATTTCGAGTCTCATAGCAAAGGTTCTGAATACTTATTGTAAATAGGCTGATCAGTTTCACCTGTCCTCGTTATTGTCTCCACCCCCTCCAGTTGTTGCTTGTTTTCCACAGTGTATTTATCACTGTGTTTCCTGTCTCTCTGTTCCAGTTCATCTTGTATGTTTAGTCAAGTCAACCAGCGTGTTTTTGCCGTACTCCATTTTCTATTCTCTTTTTGATAATCCTCCCGGTTTTGACCCCTGCCTGACTCTGGACTTCTTTTTTGCCTGCCTGATCATCCTGCCTGGCCTGACCTTGATTCTGCCTGCCTGATCATCCTGCCTGGCCTGACCTTGATTCTGCCTGCCTGATCATCCTGCCTGGCCTGACCTTGATTCTGCCTGCCTGATCATCCTGCCTGGCCTGACCTTGATTCTGCCTGCCCTTCGGTATCTTTTGGACTCTGAACTGGTTTTGATCCTTTTGCCCGTCCACGACCATTCTCTTGTCTTCCCCTATTGGATTAATAAATATTGTAAGACTCCAACCATTTGCCTCCTGTGTCTGAATCTGGGTCTCGCCTTGTGTCATGATAATAGTATTGTGTATAGATTGATGAGGTAAAAAATGGATTGATTCCATTTTAGAATAAGGCTGTAACGTAACAAAATTTGGAAAAGGGGAAGGGGTCTGTATACTTTCCAAATACACTGTATATCCTAGCTACCCATTGGTTATCTTAATAAAAACCGTATCTATTGCTAGACTTGAGATATGCCCCTAGCTATAGTTAGTCAGTGGTTGCACATCTAACTAGCTCGAATGAATAGTAGAAATGTAAATATATTATTTCACTGTTTACAGCAGGTCTGGGGCTTCTCAGACCAGTCTGATAGTGCCATGGGTGTGCAACTTACACCTGTGCAAATCTGTGTGTGTATGTCAATGGAATTAAACATCCAACCAATGCCTCAAGTGTCGTGCTGTAGGTCCACCACACATCTGAAGGGTTGTGGGGTACCGTGGAGAAACAACCCCTAACCTCTCCCCCTAGACACTGAGAGCATTGGACAGATTTGGACAGGTGTAGAGCAATACCGCCAAAATTCCACTAAGCCTATCAGAGGGTGAGGTGGAGCTCTCACCATGTCACCACGCATCAATCCCTCTCAGATCTCCACAAGTGTCTAGACTCTGGGTAGTAGGGGCTAGGGGTTGTTTCTGGACAGGCCATGGGTATTATGGTAGCTCAGTCAGTCAGTCTGGCCCTGTAAAAACATGTTCATAGCTGTCAAATACTTACTTCCTCTGTCTCAATTGCATTTCTTTGATTTGTTGTCTCCTTCTCAAAACCCATTGGATGAGGTCAGAAGTCCCTCCCCTCTCACCTTCTTATCCAATGAGTTTTGAGAAGGAGGCGAGGAGAGAGGACGTGAAGAATGAAGGACATGCAATTGAGATTCTCCCCTTGTGTCCTCCATTCCTCACCTCCCTCTCAACGCACATTGGGGGAAGGTTCCTCCCCTCGGGCTCCAATGTAGTTACAATGCGAGGCAAGAAGTGGAGGAAACAAGGACAGAGGAAGCAATAATGTGATGTCTAGTTTACACACACACACACACACACACACAGACACACACACACACACACACACTGTTTTAAGAGTTTACTGATTATAATAATATTATTTTTATTATTATTATCAAACCATTTAGGAATTTTGACCCTGATGTCAACAATTGGTCCCTTTATTTATAGAAAGACCCATATGCTGTTTTATCTTGCCAGCCATTGGTGGATGTTGGCTTTCAACGGTCATCGTTAAAAAGAATAGGCCTCCAATGTGAGATGAGAACTGATAATTGGTCCCTAGATCCCCTGGAATCAGGAGCCCTGAGCAGATCGCCAGCTCCACACACTCCCATCCCTTCTTTAGCAGTTTTCCCCATTACACAGAACGACTCTGCTGACAAACACAGGCTCTGGTTCTACTGTTTTTTGAAGCTGTTCCCAACACGGAAGTAACAGGAGCTGTGTCGGCAACAGTGTGCTGGACTGTGTAGCTCTAGCTAATTGGCCTTTGAGAGAGAGCCTGCTAGTGTTGGAAGAGCCTGGCCTGTGACATTGTAATTTAAAGGAATGGATGGAGAGAGCTGAAGGTGTGAAGGTTATAAATGCTTGCCCTTTGACGAAAGCAACTTTCCACAATGAAGCTGAGACGTCTATTAATAAGTCCTCGAAATGGAGCTAGAATAAATCATTTATAGATTATTCTAGATTTTATTCATCATTCTTTTACTTGTTTGAACTACTTGTTGAGTCCTTGATTAGTTTTGAATGCCGATTCTCACCCACCATGACCATAGAAAAAGATGGAGCTTGGAAGCTCTAACCCTGGCAATTTGACTGATAAACTCATGGGTACATTCGCAATGTCTACCTTGTATTGTGATACAATAATTCCCATGGTATTTTGGAATGTTCTATCAACTGATGCTGGATTGCCATGGTAATGTAGAATGTTCATTTAAATGATGTGGCTATTTGTAATGTCAGTTGAGTTGACTTTACAAATCACAGCACATATTGAAGGGTACACTTCCTGCTTTTACTTCCTGGCATCATGGGTACCATCAATTTCTGCCAGTCCACCCATGCGCCAAATACAACAGGTGTAGACCTAATCTAGCTAATATTTTCTAAGGGATGATTAGTAGTGTTTGGAAATGTTTTGTGTGATGGTGATGCTGCTTTTTAGTCCAGGACTAGGCTTAATCTGTCCCGAAACTGTCCCAATACTACTATACAGATCATTATGATTGAATGAAATCAAATGTATTTGTCACATGCGCCGAATACAACAGGTGTAGACCTTACCGTGAAATGCTTACTTTACAAGTCCTTAACGAACAATGAAGTTCAAGAAATGGAATTAAGAAAATATTTACTAAATAAACTGAAGTAAAAAAATACAATAAAAAAGTAACGCAAGAAAATGGCATAACAATAACAAGGCTGTATACAGGGGGTACCGGTACCGAGTCAGTGTGCGGGGGTACAGGTTAGTCCAGGTAATATGTACATGTAGGTAGGGGTAAAGTGACTACGCATAAATAATAAACAGCGAGTAACAGCTGAGTAAAAAGAAATGGGGGGGGGGGGGGGCATTTGAAAAATTGTTCAGCAGTCTTATGGCTTGGGGGTAGAAGCTGTTAAGGAGCCTTTTGGACCTAGATTTGGCGCTCCGGTACCGCTTGCCGTGCGGTAGCAAAGAGAAAAGTCTATGACTTGGGTGACTGGAGTGTTTTACAGTTTTTGGGGCTTTCCTCTGTCACCGTCTAGTACATAGGTCATGGATGGCAGGAAGCTTGGCCCCAGTGATGTACTGGCCCGTATGCACTACCCTCTGTAGCGCCTTCCGGTCAGATGCCGAGCAGTTGCCATAACAGGTAGTGATGCATCCGGTCAGGATGCTCTCGATGCATCCGGTCAGGATGCTCTCGATGGTGCAGCTGTAGAACTTTTTGAGTATCTGGGGACCCATGCCACATCTTTTCAGTCTCCTGAGGGGGAAAAGGTGTTGTCGTGTCCTCTTCACAACTGTCTTGGTGTGTTTGGACCATGATAGTTTGTTTATGATGTGGACACCAAGGAACTTGAAACTCTCGACCCGCTCCACTAGAACCCCGTCTATGTTAATGGGGCCTGTTTGACCCTCCTTTTTCTATAGTCCACTAAATCAAATCAAATTTATTTATATAGCCCTTCGTACATCAGCTGATATCTCAAAGTGCTGTACAGAAACCCAGCCTAAAACCCCAAACAGCAAGCAATGCAGGTGTAGAAGCAAGGTGGCTAGGAAAAACTCCCTAGAAAGGCCAAAACCTAGGAAGAAACCTAGAGAGGAACCAGGCTATGTGGGGTGGCCAGTCCTCTTCTGGCTGTGCCGGGTGGAGATTATAACAGAACATGGCCAAGATGTTTAAATGTTCATAAATGACCAGCATGGTCCAATAATAATAAGGCAGAACAGTTGAAACTGGAGCAGCAGCATGGCCAGGTGGATTGGGGACAGCAAGGAGTCATCATGTCAGGTAGTCCTGAGGCATGGTCCTAGGGCTCAGGTCCTCCGAGAGAGAGAAGGAAAGAGAGAAGGAGAGAATTAGAGAACGCACACTTAGATTCACACAGGACACCGAATAGGACAGGAGAAGTACTCCAGATATAACAAACTGACCCTAGGCCCCCGACACAAACTACTGCAGCATAAATACTGGAGGCTGAGACAGGAGACACTGTGGCACTATCAGCTACTTTTGTTTTGCTCACATTGAGGGAGAGGTTGTTGACCTGGCACGACACTGCCAGGTCTCTGACCTCCTTCCTATAGGTGGTATCATCGTTGTCAGTGATCAGGCCTACCACTGTTGTGTCATCAGCAAACTTAATGATGATGTTGGAGTCGCGATTGGCCACGCAGTCGTGGGTGAACAGGGAGTACAGGAGGGGACTAAGCACGCAACCCCGAGGGGCCGCAGTGTTGAGGATCAATGTGGCAGATGTGTTGTTGCCTACCCTTATCACCTGGGCGTGGTCCGTCAGGAAGTCCAGAATCCAGTTGCAGAGGGGGGTGTTTAGTCCCAGGGTCCTTAGCTTAGTGATGATCTTTGTGGACACTATAGGGTTGAACGCTGAGCTGTAGTCAATGAACAGCATTCTCACATAGGTGTTCCTTTTGTTTAGGTGGGAAAGGGCAGTGTGGAGTGCAATAGAGATTGCGTCATCTGTAGATCTGTTAGGGCGCTATGCGAATTGGAGTGGGTCTAGGGTTTCCGGCATGATGGTGTTGATGTGAGCCATGACCAGCCTTTCAAAGCATTTCATGGCTACCGATGTGAGTGCTACGGGGCAGTAATCATTTAGGCAGGTTACCTTAGTGTTCTTGAGCACAGGGACTATGGTGGTCTGTTTGAAACATGTAGATATTACAGACTCGGTCAGGGAGAGGTTGAAAAAGTCAGTGAAGACTCTTGCCAGTTGGTCCGCACATGCTTTGAGTACACGTCCTGGTAATCCGTCTGGCCCCGCGGCTTTGTGAATGTTGACCTATTTAAAGGTCTTGCTCACATCGGCTACGGAAAGCGTGATTATGCCATCATTGACTTGAATGGAGACCCCCTTTATATTAATTTTATTTCTATGTTCATGACATCATGCTGATGATTCTTAGCAGATTCATTAACCCTCATGCTACCAACTTATTTTACCAACTGGGGTAATTTTGGCCCAAAGAACAAACTGTTTGAAAAAGCAACAATAATTGCAAAACATTAACTTATTAAAACATAATTACACATGTAAATAATGTTATCTGAAATAAAACAAATCCAAAACAGACTGTTGTTTTAGCAACATTACAGTTAATTTGCATATTTTGCAAAACAAAAATATTCCCTTAAATAATGTGCAGCTTTTTTCCGAAGGACAATCCACATTAATACTAAAACGCTGATTTACCATCATTTGATTGTAGTATCATTTAGTTTTTGCTAGTTAAAGGGGAGGTAGACTAAACATTTTATTTTATTGAAAAAACGGATTTGTTCATTGATCCTGGGAGACAATTACCAAAAATAAGGCTTAGTTTTCTTTATTTACTTACCCCACTGCCAGCATTAGCATCACTGTGAACCCATGGGAGTGGTAGGATGGCAGGATGCTTCCTAAAGTATGCTCAAATCCTAAATGTGACTTCAAACCAAATGTTATAGCAACCCAAATACCATAACAAGTTGCACATATAGAGTATTGGAGGATATTATACTAATTCTGGTATTTATATAACATTAACGTAGACTAACTATATTTTGAATAATACAAATCAATACAGCACTATGTGTACATTCAGGTGGTAGCTGGTTTCTGCATTACAGTTCTACCAAGTATTCATACCACAGACAGACTTTATGACCTCAATGATTGGAAGTCTATGGGTATCTACTAGCATACTAACTCTAGTTAGCATTGGCTTGTGAAACTATATCTACCTTCTTTCATATTGGACACAGAGACATAAAAATGGTATCCACTAGTTCATATGACTCTGGGGAAGTAGATAAAGGGCATAATTGCCATATTCATGAAATACTCCTTTAAGGAGCTTTGGAGATTATTCCACGTGAGAGGCGGAAAAAAAATGAAAGCAGATTTACTTAACTCCGTGGAGATTGAAAGGATCTTCAGGGTTATCCATCCCTGAGTCCAGGTCTGGTAACTGTGTGGTGATTGAAGGTATCTTCAGGGTTAGCCATCCCTGAGTCCAGGTCTGGTAACTGTGTGGTGATTGAAGGTATCTTCAGGGTTAGCCATCCCTGAGTCCAGGTCTGGTAACTGTGTGGTGATTGAAGGTATCTTCAGGGTTAGCCATCCCTGAGTCCAGGTCTGGTAACTGTGTGGTGATTGAAGGTATCTTCAGGGTTAGCCATCCCTGAGTCCAGGTCTGGTAACTGTGTGGTGATTGAAGGTATCTTCAGGGTTAGCCATCCCTGAGTCCAGGTCTGGTAACTGTGTGGTGATTGAAGGTATCCTCAGGGTTAGCCATCCCTGAGTCCAGGTCTGGTAACTGTGTGGTGATTGAAGGTATCCTCAGGGTTAGCCATCCCTGAGTCCAGGTCTGGTAACTGTGTGGTGATTGAAGGTATCTTCAGGGTTAGCCATCCCTGAGTCCAGGTCTGGTAACTGTGTGGTGATTGAAGGTATCTTCAGGGTTAGCCATCCCTGAGTCCAGGTCTGGTAACTGTGTGGTGATTGAAGGTATCTTCAGGGTTAGCCATCCCTGAGTCCAGGTCTGGTAACTGTGTGGTGATTGAAGGTATCTTCAGGGTTAGCCATCCCTGAGTCCAGGTCTGGTAACTGTGTGGTGATTGAAGGTATCCTCAGGGTTAGCCATCCCTGAGTCCAGGTCTGGTAACTGTGTGGTGATTGAAGGTATCCTCAGGGTTAGCCATCCCTGAGTCCAGGTCTGGTAACTGTGTGGTGATTGAAGGTATCTTCAGGGTTAGCCATCCCTGAGTCCAGGTCTGGTAACTGTGTGGTGATTGAAGGTATCTTCAGGGTTATCCATCCCTGAGTCCAGGTCTGGTAACTGTGTGGCGATTGAAGGTATCTTCAGGGTTATCCATCCCTGAGTCCAGGTCTGGTAACTGTGTGGCGATTGAAGGTATCTTCAGGGTTAGCCATCCCTGAGTCCAGGTCTGGTAACTGTGTGGTGATTGAAAGGATCTTCAGGGTTAGCCATCCCTGAGTCCAGGTCTGGTAACTGTGTGGTGATTGAAGGTATCTTCAGGGTTAGCCATCCCTGAGTCCAGGTCTGGTAACTGTGTGGTGATTGAAGGGATCTTCAGGGTTATCCATCCCTGAGTCCGGGTCTGGTAAGTTATACATCTGAAGGTTAACAAGGAGGTAAGGTATGGCGGAAGTTTATGCAAGAGGGCTTTGTAGACTAAAAGAGTGCAATGCAGACCAAGTCTTCAAAGAGGGACAGCCTACTTGCTGATACAAAATGCAATGATGTGTACTGAACCTATCGCTCGTAATAAAGCACAATGCTCTATGATAAACTGCATCAAATTGCTTCAATACAGTGGCATTCATATAGAAGATATCGCCATAGCCAATAACTGAAATGAATGTTGACTGAATGATTTGTTTGCTATTTAATGTTCCTATTAAATAAGCCTATGGCTCCAGTTGGCGGCAGGTAGCTTAGCGGTTAAGAGCATTGGGCCAGAGCATTGGGCCATGTGCCCTTGAGCAAGGCTGTAACGCTTGTCGTCTGGGGAAAGAGAGGAGAACCAAAATGCAGCGTGATGATTATCCATTTTAATAGAATACTTTAACAACGAACAAAAAAAACAATAAACCGACAAACTGACCGAAGACGAAACAGTCCCATACCGTGAACACAGGAAACAGGAACAATCACCCACAACCCACAATACAAAACAGGCTACCTAAATATGGTTCTCAATCAGGGACAATGATTGACAGCTGCCTCTGATTGAGAACCATACCAGGCCAAACACAGAAATAGAAAATCATAGACAAACTAACATAGACAAGTCACGCCCTGACCATACTAAAACAAAAGACAAAACAAAGGATCTAAGGTCAGAACGTGACAAATGCACTTAACCCTAATTGCTCCTGTATTTCGCTCTGGATAAGAGTGACTGCTAAATTACTCAAATGTAAAATGTAGTTTGAGGGCTCCTACTGATATGTATTAACCATAGATGACTAACAGGGGACGCTGCATTGAAGCCACCGCGCAGCCATCTTGGTATTCCTTCTCCATTGTAAAAAAGATTTTGAAAGCAAAAGAAATACATTTATTAATGTCTACATTATGTTATATTACAGATACCTAAATGCATGCTTGAACATTATATTAAGAGAACTGAACAATTATTAAAAACATATTCCTTCAAATATTTTTCTGAGTACTAATGTCACTGTCCCGACTACAACAAATAACATTTACATTTAAGTCATTTAGCAGACGCTCTTATCCAGAGCGACTTACAAATTGGTGCTTTCACCTTATGACATCCAGTGGAACAGCCACTTTACAATAGTGCATCTAGGTCTTTTAAGGGGGGGGGGGGGGTGAGAAGGATTACTTTATCCTATCCTAGGTATTCCTTAAAGAGGTGGGGTTTCAGGTGTCTCCGGAATAAATGCTTAAATACATGTCATTTTGTCTTTGAAACATTTAATTGAAATATTTTAGAATTCCTTTCCTGTGGAGGACTGCTCCTTCCAATGAGTTAATGGCGCTTGTGGCTTCAAAGCCTCTCATTGGCCATTACATAGCATCAGCAATCCAAGGTTTATACACATCATTGCTTACTACCCCATGAGGCATCAATTTTGCAAATGATGGGATCTGTAAGAATGTATAAATGACCAAGCGATACAGTCACTCCTGTACAACAGTGTTCTTAACTTCTTGTCCTGTAGGGCTGCAGAGTTTTACTAGCTTTTGACCCAGGACAACATTAGTTTTGAAATATTTGTGTTGTTGGTTAATTGATGTAATTTGACACCAAACAAATACATATTGATCCACTCCAACCAGAGATAACAGTACATACATTAAATAATTATGAGGATTTTCACAATAAAGCCCAAATGCTAATTTCTATTGTGGTCACATGATTTTTGTGTCATGTGACAAAAAGCCCACATGTACTGCTGCTCTCCAGGATCAGGGTTGAAGGAACACAGCTGCATTTTCCAGTGTGATTTCTTCACACAACACTTGATTAACTGGTCACCCCAATTGATCATGAAATCAATTACTCTATAAAGTACTGGAAATTATGTCAATTTGGCATTTTAGAATATTTCATGTCTCGTTTGAAATGCTGTGGTTAGTTGATATAGGATGAACCTTTTTATTTTCTATTCATCCACTAGGGGGAAGCTAGTCTTTGTAAAAGATCTCCCCCAGTGCAAAGGTGAAGTCTGAGTTAAATCGTATTTCTCTCAATATGATAACATTTTCATGATCATTGCACATCATTTTCTGTAGATCTTAATTTCAATATCCCAATGATCTATGCAATCAATTAATGCATCTCTAAACAAAACTTTTTTTTGTGTGTGCAATTCCTCAGTTCTCCCTCTGTTTTACGATTTCTATGACCCTTTAGACCCAATGTCTATCACCCATTATCTTTTTTCCGTGCTGTGTGTGTGTGTGTGTGTATGTGTGTGTGTGTGTATGTGTGTATGCGCGTGTGTATGTGTGTGTGTATGTGTGTATGTGTGTTTATGCGTGTGTGTATGTGTGTATGTGTGTTTATGCGTGTGTGTGTATGTGTGTGTGTGTGTGTATGTGTGTGTATGCGTGTGCGTGTGTGTTTGACATACTTGGCATCTAACCAGCGACCTCAGTAATCCAGTATTAATCCTATCTCTCCCCATTGAAACATTCCTGGTTCCAGAGCTGTACAAACTGATAGATATACAGTATATATGTATAGATCTGAACTAATGTACATCAAATCAAATATACTGTTCAAAAGCCCTTGGTGTTAGAGGAGTGGAGATGTATGTTTAGTAGATGCATGGGGATAAGTGAAGGGGTTATAGAGGTCACAAGGGACTTTGAATTCTGAGATTGGGTCACATGCCCTACTACTGTGTATGCTAGAGGAGCAGTTCTGTAAACACTCTCTTACAGCATGGTCCCTAGATAGAAAGAAACACAAAGCAGGTCATAGCCTCTGCAAGCCTTCTGTCCCCTGGCCAACACGGTCTGCATTGTTTTGGTTTACCTAACGCTTCGGGGGGAAGTTTCCCCTCCCCTTACAGAAAAACCATAGGAGTTTATGTGAAATCAAAGTTTTTGATCCTAACCTTAATCATTGGGAAAATGATAAATTGATCCCAGATCAGCATCTAGGGGCAACTTTACCGTACACCTTATACCCAAAACCATAGTTACATTTGTGTAGAAACAGCCTGAAAAGTAGGGCCGCAAACATGTCCCATAACTTCACTCCGTCTGCTCATTTGAATCAGAACTTTCCCGAAAATGATTTGATGTCTGCGTTGTGTTACAAAACACAAGCCGAGTGTATTAAGCCATGCTGAATAGATGAAGGCTTAACAAAATCAGTGCTTTGTGGCAGAGTGTTGACACTCTCTATCCCATGCAATCTGGTACAGTATTTTTGATCCCACTGTGTGCTTTTGTGCCACTTCAGCCTGAGGTTGTGCAAGCGCAAGCTGCAGTCTTTTCTTATGTTTTGCTTGGATTCATTTGACTTTAGGAATTTCCTTGGACACATTTTAAATACAAGAATGAGAGCGTAGATGGTAAGTAAACAAGATACATTTTTGTGTGTGTGTGTGTGTGTGTGTGTGTGTGTGTGTGTGCGTTCATCCGTGTGTGTATACCAGGTTTAAGCATTTATTTTTGATAGTGTTGGACACAATAATAGTTGGGGTACTGATTGAAGAATCACCTTGGCCAAAAGTCAAACAAATAGCGAGGTACTGCTCAGCATCAACGGTTAATGGCAGAATGTCTCTGTATTGTGGAGATGAGGTTTTATACCCTGATCTACTATTAAGACAATTAGGCTGTTTATGATTTAGAGGGACTCATAGGTTAAAGAAACTGTGTAACTTTGAAAATAGTTAGTTTCTCTGTACTCACAATGTTTCATTGTGGTTTCAGTTATTCATTTCCAATTAAGCTTATTCTACATTTACATGAACTTATTGTATTGTAATAACCTAATATAATGATACTTAGTGTGTGTGTGTCCTCAGATGGGGGAGCGGAGCAGCTTGGAGCACGTTGGGAAGGACCAGACACCGATCAGTGTGAAAGTTTCTGAAGTGAGTACCCTGTGGACACCCCTCTCTGCCTACCACACATTCATGTCTCAAGGCTTAAAAATCCTTCTTTAACCCATCTCCTCCCCTTCATCTACACTGATTTAAGTGTATTTAAGAAGTGACTAGATTTCAGCTGGATTCACCTGGTCAGTCCATGTCATGGAAAGAGCAGGTGTTCTTACTGTTTTGTACATTTAGTGTGTGTTCTTTTTTAATTCTGTCGTGCTACGCTACTGGCCTCTTGTTGTTAAAGTGAAAGTTTTCTCAACATTGTCTGATTGGTGGTGAGCTGGCAATGTCAGCGTGATCCAGGATCTATTGACCTATCATCTCTCAGGTCAACAGCATAGGTTAAACACGTAAAAAAATGGCCAGTCAACAGCAATGTTTCGGAGACCCAGAGGGTTCAACATCAGCGGCTTCCCCACTGCGGGGCCAGAGGGGTCTTTATGAGGGAGACAACACCGAATGTTGACTTAAACTGTTGATGGCTTTCTAGGCAGTACCAAGAGGCAGCATTATGGACAGGCTTTGAAGCCCCAGGTGTGGGAAAACACACAGACTTGTAGGCTCAAGGCACAGAGCTTTTATCACCGGCTGGAGAGCTATACACTGGGGCTATGGGAAAACAGTTTCTAGCTGCTTCTCTGGACGCCTAGCCTTTTGTCAGTGTGAGCAGAGCACCACTTTATCAAGACCTCTCAGACGTGACACACTTTGAATTCTTGTAAATAGAATTAGATCCCCTCCCCCATAGTCAATTATGGTAGTTTCTTATTGCAATATAAAATTCCTAATTTATTTAATAGAAATCGGATAGAAAATTCCAATAGAAAATGGATCCCTGAACTAGAGGAATAGAAAAACAACACGGAACAGAGAGAGGTGGCCGGAGGAGTGAAGGTGTGTACTGTAGCATGAGAAATCTGTCAAGGCTTAGTCATGTTGTGTGGGTCCTGAACAGATGATTGTTTGGATACAGAGCTTGCTAGAGATAGGGGAGCTCAGCTAACGATTGCTTCCTGTTTCTCAAGCCCCTCCTCTCCCTCTCTCTCTTTCTGTCTTTCTCGCTCTTCATGCACCATTCTGCACCTTTCCTCGCCCCCATTTCTCCCTTCCTATCGCCCCCTCGCCTCTCTCTCTCACTCTCTCTCCCTCTCTCTCTCTCCCTCTCTCTCTCTCTCTCCCTCTCTCTCTCTCTCCCTCTCTCTCTCCCTCTCTCTCTCTCTCTCTCTCTCTCTCTCTCTCTCTCCCCCCTCCCTGTATGTAAGGCAGTGACACTAGCAGTAATTGCCACCTCTCGCCCTCACAGCCAACCCCAGTACCTTCACAGAGCCAATCACTCTGGTGAGACACACTCTGCCCATAACTTTGATTTTGGAAGTTCACAAGCATGATACAGAGAGTCTCCGATTATAGACCCTATCTAATCAATGTCCATGTATTTTTAACAGGGCATTCAGACCTAACCAGCTTTCCATGATTCATTAAAACATACTGCTCATTGGGAAAGTGTGTTAGAATGATTTGATTAACATAGTCAAGGCGACTCATTGCATTGCTTTTATTTTAATGTGCGTTTAATTGTATTTCATCTAAACAATATATATTTCATAATCATGTTGTTTAAATTACAAATAACCCAATAGCCTTGTCATAAAGCATTAGTACAAATGAATACAAATCTTACAAGCCACAGGAGTGATCTGAGCAAAGGTGCAAATCAACGACTGTAAAATGTAGTTAAAATTCAGAAGCTCTTGTTTCATAGTCTGGGCAACAAGAAGCTCAGTAAAGTACATGAGATTATCCCTGCACAAGGGCGGGGGATATGGTCTAAGAGCTTGAGACCAGAATAAAGTGATTATATCATCTAACTACAGAAACGTAGGTAACAGCAGCTTGAGATGTACCATGTCACTGTTTGGAGTTGCACTGCTTATTTAGCCTTTTGGGCAGGATCTTTTTTTTTGACAATCAAAGTTACTACCTGGAATGAATTCTGCACAGTGCTTTATAGACATGCAGACCTTTTTGATATAGGTATGTTACAGCTGGGCTGGAACAAAAGCCCGCACACTTCGGCCCTTATTATTGTCCATCCCTGATCTCAAATGTATTCTACTTCAGACGTTGTCTCCATGTCATGAAAAGGCCATGGTCAAGGTCAAACACTAAAGTAGACTAAATAAAAACCTGTCTCTCTTATGTCCTGACTCCTCTGTGCATGTATCCACTGTATCAGTTACATACAGAATTCACAATACCTCACCTATACCTATCGATGAGAGGCAGCAAAGTTAAATCATTCACCCTACATAATCTAATCAGGCGAAGCCAGCTTGAGTCCCATCTGCTGAAAAGATTAGCCTTAGTAAACACCCCCTCTGAGCTGTGTGTGTGAATAGATAGTCAGTGCATTTGTGAGTGGAGGGCGCTGCTATGTCCACACAATGAAAGCAGTAATCAAAGTGCTCTTATGTGAGGAACTTCAATCAGAGGACCAATCATTCTACAGGCAGCAGGTAAACACCAGAGTTGAATATGAGAGAGAGACAATGATGATAACTCTGTAATAGGGTTACCACAATACCAGTACAGCGATGCTACAGATGTAGGATCTTAATTTGATCACGCTTTTGTAAGATAACTTTAAAACGTTTAGTGTATTTGAGGTTTTAAAAGGCTTCTGAAACTTGTAATTTCCACGTTCAGACTTGATTTTAATTATAATCCGCATAATAATTCACATTTCCTGTTGCTGCAGGATTATGTTTCTGCTGTAGCAAACTGGCTCAAATTAAGATCCTACATCTGTAGGAAGTAAGGAAGGAAAGGAAACATGAAGCAGACTTCACCCAGAGTCAGTCATATTTGTTTATTTAACAAATAACACACACTATTCTACAAGAGTAGGTTTTAAAGAGTGATGTCTGCTCCGTGTTTTCCTTTTTGCCAAGGAAAATCTTACAACAACTCTTTAACCTTATCGCACCCGGTGGCTGTTAGTCCTCTCATGTCCAAAGCAGCGTCAATGGGCTCACTGACCAAGTAACATGTGTTTGCTTGTTTAAAGTAACGATTCAAATATTTTCTAACTAGGAGTAGACACGGTTTGCTAATTTGTCTGCATTTGGTTTGTTAGCTAAGCTCTTGGGCTTTATCGCATGTTGATTAAAACATTTCTGGAGCTGCAATTCCTCTAAAATGATGTAATAATATTTAATATTAATAATATATCTACAGTGCTGTGAAAAAGTATTTTCCCCCTTTATAATTTTGTCTACTTTTGCATATTTTTGATACGGAATGTTATCAGATATTCAATCAAAACCTAATATTACATAAAGGAAACCTGAGTCAACAAATAACACAACAATTACATACTTAGTTAATTTATTTCATAAACAAATAACCACAAAAATGATTGTTATTTTATTGAATTAATTAACAAAGTTATGCAACACCCAACACCCCTGTGGGAAAAAGTAATTGTCCCCTTACGCCCTATATTTATTTCTCAACCTTCCTAATATGAAGCACATTGCTTCTCTTTAAAAACAGGAGTATAGCCTACCTGGCTGGCATGAAAATGAACCATGGGAAAAGCCTTCTCCATTTGCTATTTAAGTGCATAGATGACATGTATTTTCCCCGCTGCCCCTGTTTCCAGACAGGTGTATGATAATGGTCCATTCTAATTCAAAACAAATTTCACACATATATTATTTAGTACATGTAAAGACCAGATTAATTTGAGAATAGTCTGATGGGTGACAATATTAGCCTGTCACTTGTGAAGTATGTATTAAATCAAATCAAATTGTATTAATCACATGCGCTGAATACAGCAGGTGTAGTAGACCTTACAGTGAAATGCTTACTTACGAGCCCCTAACCAACAGTGCAGTTTCCAAAAATACAGATAAGAATAAGAGGATGGCATATTATATTATTATTATTATTCATATTATTATTAACTATTATGTTATGTAAAGGACATGCCTTTCTTGGTGATTGTCTGGCTAGTTAATATAAGAGTTATATAAGAGTTGCAATGGTGAGTACCGGTATTGAAGTCAACATGACCACACAACGCAACATCAGATTCTTCTCCTCCTGGTTTGATGACAAAAGTGTTTCATAACACAAGAGTTGTTGGGACAGCCAATGTGTGGGCCTCAAAGCAAAGAAAGGTCCGGTGTGTTAAAAATGCTTGGCTGCATTTTGGTCCCAGTCTGTCCCTGGTATCCATTGTGGGCAGCCATTATGCTGCTTATTAGGAAAAACAAATGCTGTTAGTCAGTGTGCTGTGACCACATGTTTGACCTGGCTCCCCAGAGGGGGTCTGTGTGTCTATGTTTGTGTTTGACCTTCGACTCGATATTGATTTGTTGCTATTAGGATGTGACCTTCGTTTAGACCTAAAGGGGTTTGGCTGTGTATCTTCTGCTTAGCTCAACAACTTATTGCAGTGTGGGGGAGACGAGCTGAATCCCTGTTTAGATGCATTTCACACTCTTATTACTTTCAGCTGCAGTTCCAGAACAATGTGATCTTGGTTAAATATAAAAGTGTTGTATTACCATAAATAGAGTAGTGTTTTATAGTTTACAATAAAACACCTAAACAGTGAAGCAATAAAACGATTATAATTTATCCATAATGGGCTATTTAAGATTTGTCTCTGCAAAAAAAATGGATACGTCAAACATTGCTGTATGTTTTCAATATCACGTTAGCACACTGAGCTAAAGTCTAGGCCTTAGCTCTTGGCACAAACAGGGAGGTTCAAGATTATTCATCATAGTCTCATGGTAACAGACCACAACAGAAAGGCTTGACTTCTGGTATGGTTTGTGGTTCCAAATGGAAAGCACTTCAGGATCCAGCAGTCCAATAACTGAGGCCAGAATGAATTCAAAGCGTGTTCTAGACATAGATATAGAACCATTATATATTATTTATGGTTCTAGCTCTACACACTGAAATACCGACAATGCACCTTTTTAAGTAGTGGTTCCCAACCCTTTTCTGTTACTGTACCACCAACTGCATTCTGCTGTGCCCAGAGTACCCCCGAAGTACCCCCTCGTGCATTTTACCAGTCAGCCTATGGTCTCATGAGTCTTCTCATGTACCCCCGTGTCCTAGTACCTCTGGTTGGGAACCACAGTTTTAAAGGGAATTTCCCCAGTGTTCGTAGAGATCGCATTCATTCAAGACAAGAGCAATGCGTTTGTCGGTCAATCCGCTTTGGATTGAGGTTTGAAACAGTATTTTCCTGTTGATTTCATTGTTCTCAACTTGTCACTGTGCAATGTTAGCTACACTAGAACTTGCAGAATATCCAGGCTAAATGTGCTTTCTACAGTAGCTTGCTAGCGTTGTCTTTGAGGTGCATTTGTGCAAAACTCTAGCCAGCTTGCTAGCTAGTGTAAACTCACTTGTAAACTCACTTGTCACTCTCAGCAGCCTATAGATACACAGCTGTTGAAAAAGCAAACTGTACAAAATATCAAGGAAATAGAATTTGTTGTAGTATGTCTAGCTAGCTTTGTTTTAAGGACTGTTTTTAGATCAAAACCTTGCCCTTTCTTTCATGAAATCTCTGCCTCCAAACATTCATTGTGAATCACATAAACTGACCTGCTCAACTGGAATGTAATTGAAGAGCCACATTTTAAAAGACACACACATGGATGTGCACACACGCACATAACCACACACAGACACACGCACATAACCACACACAGACACACGCACATAACCACATACAGACACACGCACATACCCATACACAGACACACGCACATACCCACACACAGACACACGCACATAACCACACACAGACACACGCACATACCCACACACAGACACACGCACATACCCACACACAGACACACGCACATAACCACACACAGACAGACATACATCCACAGACAGACGCACATCCACACACAGACACACGCACATAACCACACACAGACAGACGCACATACCCACACACAGACAGATGCACATACCCACACACAGACAGACGCACATACCCACACACAGACAGACGCACATACCCACACACAGACAGATGCACATACCCACACACAGACAGACGCACATACCCACACACAGACAGATGCACATACCCACACACAGACACACGCACATAACCACACACAGACAGATGCACATACCCACACACAGACAGACGCACATACCCACATACACACAGACGCACATACCCACACACACACAGACAGACGCACATACCCACACACAGACAGACGCACATACCCACACACAGACAGACGCACATACCCACACACAGACAGACACACACCCACAAACAGACAGACGCACAACCACACACACACACAGACAGACACACACCCACACACACGTACTGAAATACTTGGTCACACTTCACAGTAGATTATCCTATACCATAGTAAAAACATGAGTTATTATAACCCTGTTCAGAACTACTATAGGTACACATTGTTACATAATACCTTTCTTCCATCCATTTATCCTTTCATCTATTTGCTCATTCAGTCAGTCAGTCAGTCGAAAGTCAGAAACAGCTGGGGAACCTTATTCTTTCCACTTAGCTGCTGCTCCGTCTCAACTGTGCATCAGCATCACCACCACAACTCTTTTCCTCCGCTCTCGTCTCCTTCCACTCTGTCGCTCAGTTGTCGGCTGGAAAGCAGAGGAGGAGAGGAGATGAGAGTAGAGGGAGAAGGTTCTCAGGTTGGAGGGGGCCAAGCCTGTGGCTCGCTTTCCAGCAGAACTCGTGCGTTTGTACGGCAGATGACGTGTGCTGGACTTTAAGATTGCGTTAGGATCATGAATGCCTTCAGCATTGTGGAGGAGGACTCCAGTTTCTCAGAGGGGCCCCACTTCCAGTAGTGGCTATCTGTGTGCCATCTCTCCCGTGGCAGCTCACTCCCCTACCCCCTCTTTTCTTCCTTTCCATCTCACACATTTCTTGGTGGTGATGAATTCTAGCATAGGTTGAGCTTTTCTGCCCGCAATGGATTGTCTTTGCATTGTCACAACCAAGGTAAGAGCAGCAGTGAGAGCGACAGAACGAGAGAGAGAAAACGAGAGGGATGCAGCGTGAACGGGAGGGAAGAAGCTATGTCTGTGTGTGTGTGTGTGTGTGTGTGTGTGTGTGTGTCTGTGTGTGTGTGTGTGTGTGTGTGTGTGTGTGTGTGTCTGTGTGTGTGTGTGTCTGTGTGTGTGTGTCTGTGTGTGTGTCTGTGTGTGTGTGTGTGTGTGTGTCTGTGTGTGTGTGTGTGTCTGTGTGTGTGTGTCTGTGTGTGTGTGTGTCTGTGTGTGTGTGTGTGTGTGTGTGTGTGTGTGTGTGTCTGTGTGTGTCTGTGTGTGTGTGTGTGTGTGTGTGTGTGTGTCTGTGTGTGTGTGTGTGTGTGTGTGTGTGTGTGTGTGTGTGTGTGTGTGTGTCTGTGTGTGCTCCAGCATTGGTTTCTCTGCATATTTCACACTGTCTGCTCAACGAGTGTGTGTGTGTGTGTGTGTGTGTGTGTGTGTGTGTGTGTGTGTGTGTGTGTGTGTGTGTGTGTGTGTGTGTGTGTGTGTGTGTGTGCGTGTGTGTGTGCGTGTGTGTGTTTATATATGTGTGCGCTCATGCGCAGCAGTCTTGAATGGTTAACAGGCTTAAAGCCCACTGGGGAGTGACAGCACCTCTATTGAGATGTCACTCTTCTAGAACTTGATGGAAACTTCAGGCAGCCCTCCGTTGCTCCAATCAGAGAGCTAATGAGCCTCTTTGAAAGCTGTGAGGTCCGGAAGATCCTTATTGATCAGGAGCTAAACAATAGTGTAGAGCAGAGCCGGGCTGCATCTGGATTCATTTCAGAGGAAGCCTCTCTATCCCAGCTGTCCACAATTAGTACAAGATCACTTTGGTTATTTAGAGCATGCACATCCTCTTTCTTTTTGGTTTATTTTAATAAACCAGACTGATCAAATAATCGGTCTGACAAATGAGAACTTTTTTGAATTCTGTGTTAATGGATTTTGTCTTTTGATAATTTTGTCTTGACAGAAGTTGTGATAGTCAAGGTTTGTTGTTGGGCAGAAAGGAATACTAGTCCAGGGTTGGTGTAGGCCAAAGTTTCCCCTAGACAAATGGTTAAGGTTATGATTGGGAGAACCCAGATCCGATATCCTAGATCAGAACCAAGGCAAAATGTCATTCCAGAGCACCTGCTTTACAGTTGTTCTCATAAAATGTTACGTTTGACTGAATTGTAATGACTAATCATTGAATCCAAGGAAGTCTCAAAATAAGTACTCTCTCCCATAATAACCAGTCTTTCACTGCTTTTCCCTCCTTCTCCGATGACAAGTAACATCAAGGTCCTGTTCATTCGATACCAAAAGGAAGAAAACAGACTGAAATCATGTTATTTTTTCCCCATTGCAAAGTGTTTTACATTTTTTTATTTTGTGTGTCCTAATGAACATGACCCAGCAGCTCCAGGATGATGATAATGTTAATTCCCTTTCTGAAAGCCTAGTGAAATATTTATGTTTGTTTCCATGCCATGTTAAATTCATGATGAAGAACACTGTACTGCACTGTGGCGTACACTGCCTTCAGCATGTAGGTGTCAGAAGGGTTTTCATTACAATGTACTCATTCACTCAAAACCATTACTGTGATCAGTTTACCGGGTTAGGCAAAGCAAAATAATGTCATTCCTCCTGTGCATTCGAAAGAGTGACTTCAAAATTGGACGTCCTGAGGTTATTATTATTTAAAAAAATATATATATATACAGAAATGTACCCTATCTCAAACCTTAACACCCACCCTTAACCTTCTAAATTTGACGTTTTGAGCAACATTGCAATTTAATGTATGGAGAAACATGGATTAACGTCTAATTCTGCAGTGAGGCTGTGAGAACTTGTTGTGAATAGGAATCTCACCTGGGGGTGTCTGTGTGTTTTTTTTGTGTGATGCATATATTTTCCTTTGTTATGTATTAGGCACATAGTCTGGGTGCATGCTGCATGTGTCAGAAAGCAGAAGAGGTGGGGTAGAGAGAGAGAGAGAGAGAGAGAGAGAGAGAGAGAGAGAGAGAGAGAGAGAGAGAGAGAGAGAGAGAGAGAGAGAGAGAGAGAGAGAGAGAGAGAGAGAGAGAGAGAGAGAGAGAGAGAGAGAGAGAGAGAGAGAGAGAGAGAGAGAGAGAGAGAGAGAGAGAGAGAGAGAGAGAGAGAGAGAGAGAGAGAGAGAGAGAGAGAGAGAGAGAGAGAGAGAGAGAGAGAGAGAGAGAGAGAGAGAGAGAGAGAGAGAGAGAGAGAGAGAGAGAGAGAGAGAGAGGCTTGTTAGCTTTCTTGACAGTCTCGCTCTAGATACTGAAGTATTGAGTCTGAGGAGTTGACATTTGAATTATATTCAGGCTGCTGTGCTAGAAATAGCATATGTATCATGCATGATAGAACAGTGCTTCTGTTGCAAAGTGACTGTCACAGGAAAGTATGCCCACAATTGAAAATTATAATAATAATTGCGTAGTTTAGTTTCATATACTTCATATTTCAATTGAATATCCATATTTATCACACAATGTGTAGTTGTGCATACTGTACATCAATGCAAATGCCTGCAAATATGCAAAACAACCAATTCCAATAGAAATTGAGCCATACACTACAGCCCCAGTGTTTTTTTTGTTGTCATTGACCAGCTTGACTGCAATCTTTTACAAAACTAACCTTCTAGAAAAAATAACTATGTTTTCAGTGTGAAATTTATACATTTCAATTTACACCTTCTTTCTTGCTACATGGGAAGATTTTTGAATTATTTTGTGAGCCCACTTCCTGGTTTAGAGTTGGGCTCTGACTGCACATCCACAGCATTTCATTGAAATATACAAGTGTAATATTTGTAGCTCACTGTGCAGCCTGGCATGGCGTCAGACAGTGGACTCTGTGACTGGGGAACCTGGGGAACCACTGGGAGTCCCAGATCGAAACAACAGTGTAATATTTGTAGCTCACTGTGCAGCCTGGCATGGCGTCAGACAGTGGACTCTGTGACTGGGGAACCTGGGGAACCACTGGGAGTCCCAGATCGAAACAACAGTGTAATATTTGTAGCTCACTGTGCAGCCTGGCATGGCGTCAGACAGTGGACTCTGTGACTGGGGAACCTGGGGAACCACTGGGAGTCCCAGATCGAAACAACAGAAGCCCCCCACACACATCTCAACCATTAGACTCCAAGCCCCATATTTCTGTTTTGCTAGCTGGCGCTATTTCCTGAATCTCTTATTCTCTATTCCTGTTTTTGTCATGCGGACTCCTTAAAAAGAAAATGAAGGAACGTTTTGTTACGGAACACCTAATTCCCTAATGGTGTTAGCTTGCTGTGCTGCTTGTGATCATGGCAGAGGTGGGTCGGCATTTGGTTTATTTCATTCTTTGTGTGTGAAGACGAGTGCGAGGGACGGCTGATTTTTTAACCTGGATGTCATAAGGTGAATGCACCAATTTGTAAGTCGCTCTGGATAAGAGCGTCTGCTAAATGACTTAAATGTAAATGTAAAATAACTGATTGTGTGGGGAGTCAGTTCAACTCTCCTCACAGTGCAATGAGATTCCCTAACTATTGAAAATGTTATCCATTTGGCTTTTTCCATTGTTATCCGACTTGTCGTGTGAGAACCGATTTGCATGGCCACAAACTTTGGACTGCCATAGCCAAGGGTATGAAAAAGCTGCTTCAGTTTTGCAACATGAATGGACAGAATACTAATTCAGACAATGTTGGTATCTCTGTGTTTGGTTATTGAGCTAACCCCAAAGTAATGGTTGCTACTAGCTCACTATGGCTAGGGATTCCACATCGGCCACGACACCCTCTCCAGTTTTAAGCATAGCAAATGCAGCGTAATGATATGTAATTTTCATTCCACAGGATTATTATGTAATGAGAGGGAGGCACATTGAGGGCATAGCTGTAACAGAGAAATAGAGAGAGGGAGAGGAAGAGAGCCCTCCTACACTGTAGTGTTTTGATTGTCCACAAAGTCACTTTTTTCTTTTAGATGGACCATCAATTCTCTAGGTGGGGCTGTAATGCAGAGGACGCCTCTCCATACAGTAGCATGGGCAACAACGGGTCATGTGTGTAACAGGAGCTTGTGATTTGATTTCAATGTTCTATTCTAATGGCTCTAAGGCTGTGGTAGACCAGATTTACAGCGTAACGTATTGTACATGAAAGAAGAAGGACTCTTTTGTATGGCAGGGACTGTTGGCAGTGTAACATTCATTATCAGTAATGCCAAGATCTAAAAGTGAATTTAAATACATATGAGACAGGATGAAGTCCCCAGACTAGCAATTTACACCAGTGCCATTAATGGTCCTGATCGCACGCGCAAACGTAGAGTGATAGCTGGTCGCCCGACCAATGACGAATACAGATTCAGCCGGGAATTGCCAAAAATGAGCTGTTATGCAAATTACCTAAAAATCCTTGAACGTTTCCAATATTCTGGTAGTTTACTAGTCAATTTCGAAAGTTACCGGTAATATTACCTTCCTTTGCAACCCTACACTAAGCTGATCTCAAGATGAAATGATGTCCAGGACACACGACACCACAGGCACACACCGCCTTTATCCCTCTAGGGCAGGTATCCTCAGTTACAGTCCTCAAGGGCTTCAGTGGCTGCTTCTTTTGATCCTTACCTTTTAATCAGTGACTGACTTAGTCCTTGGAAACCTGTTCAGTGGCCGATCAATGAAGTTCCAGGGTGAGGAGAAATGATGTGTGTTTCCTCTATCTGAGCATCCATGTACAATAAACCCAGTCAGTTCTTTTGAACCAGTTTTGCTCACTGGGAAACCCTTTCCCCTGTGTCAGTTCTGCATACAACAAAAGAGACTCAAGAGACTAAACGAGAACTGGATACAGAGGTATTTTAAACGTATCCCCTCTGGCTGAGACAAAGGCGTGTCTAATGATGTGGGGTTACAAAGTGGTGACTTTCCTATTTCAGGAAGTAGTTAAACCCCTTACCTGGAAATGTTGCCTCCAGGCTTAAGCCTAGTGTAAATCTAGGGGAGAGAAAGGTTCAGGTTTGTGTCACAGGCTGACGATGGTGTGTGTAAGGGGATATTTTTGGAAGCAGGGCGAGGCGAGAGCAGCAACCGCCGGCAACCCTGGATTTGGCTATGTCCGAAGAGATGAGCTTCAGCGAAGGCCTGCAGTGACCCTGTCAGGAGCATTCTCACAGAGCTGAGATTCCACCCAGATCAAAGTGGGATGTAGCAATGTCTTAAAATGGTCCAGAAGTTAAGCTGTGCTCACTGCAAGCTGCTGCTTTTAAACCACATTTGTTTTGTGTTGTTCATATTGCTGTACTGTAACTGTAAACCATACATTATTCCATACATTATTCAGCCAACGTCTACTGAATAGAACTTTCGCATTCCGGTCGCATTCCGCTTCGCTCCACAGGTAGTATCACATTTTCATTTAATTTCATTACAGTTCCAACGGTGTGATTTGTTTGATCGTAGCTAGCTACATAGCTAGCTACATAGCCGTCTTTGTTTCAAAGATAATTGTGTAGTCTAGAGCGATTTTCTAGGTTAGCTAGCCAGCTATTGTCGTTCTCCTAACGCAACGTAACGTAACCAACACTGCTAGCTAGCCAGCTAGCTCCCGAAAAGCAGCATTGTAGAAACTTCACACTCAACGGTACGACTTGATTAGGGTAGTGTCAACAACGCAGCTAGCCTACCCCAGCAGTACTGTATCATTTTAATCATTTTAGTCAATTAGATTCTTGCTACGTAAGCTTAACTTTCTGAACATTCGAGACGTGTAGTCCACTTGTCATTCCAATCTCCTCTGCATTAGCGTAGCCTCTTCTCTAGCCTGTCAACTATGTGTCTGTCTATCCCTGTTCTCTCCTCTCTGCACAGACCATACAAACGCTCCACACCGCATGGCCGCGGCCACCCTAATCTGGTGGTCCCAGCGCGCACGACCCACGTGGAGTTCCAGGTCTCCGGTAGCCTCTGGAACTGCCGATCTGCGGCCAACAAGGCAGAGTTCATCTCAGCCTATGCCTCCCTCCAGTCCCTCGACTTCTTGGCTCTGACGGAAACATGGATCACCACAGACAACACCGCTACTCCTACTGCTCTCTCTTCGTCCGCCCACGTGCTCTCGCACACCCCGAGAGCTTCTGGTCAGCGGGGTGGTGGCACCGGATCCTCATCTCTCCCAAGTGGTCATTCTCTCTTTCTCCCCTTACCCATCTGTCTATCGCCTCCTTTGAATTCCATGCTGTCACAGTTACCAGCCCTTTCAAGCTTAACATCCTTATCATTTATCGCCCTCCAGGTTCCCTCGGAGAGTTCATCAATGAGCTTGATGCCTTGATAAGCTCCTTTCCTGAGGACGGCTCACCTCTCACAGTTCTGGGCGACTTTAACCTCCCCACGTCTACCTTTGACTCATTCCTCTCTGCCTCCTTCTTTCCACTCCTCTCCTCTTTTGACCTCACCCTCTCACCTTCCCCCTACTCACAAGGCAGGCAATACGCTCGACCTCATCTTTACTAGATGCTGTTCCTCCACTAACCTCATTGCAACTCCCCTCCAAGTCTCCGACCACTACCTTGTATCCTTTTCCCTCTCGCTCTCATCCAACACTTCCCACACTGCCCCTACTCGGATGGTATCGCGCCGTCCCAACCTTCGCTCTCTCTCCCCCGCTACTCTCTCCTCTTCCATCCTATCATCTCTTCCCTCTGCTCAAACCTTCTCCAACCTATCTCCTGATTCTGCCTCCTCAACCCTCCTCTCCTCCCTTTCTGCATCCTTTGACTCTCTATGTCCCCTATCCTCCAGGCCGGCTCGGTCCTCCCCTCCCGCTCCGTGGCTCGACGACTCATTGCGAGCTCACAGAACAGGGCTCCGGGCAGCCGAGCGGAAATGGAGGAAAACTCGCCTCCCTGCGGACCTGGCATCCTTTCACTCCCTCCTCTCTACATTTTCCTCCTCTGTCTCTGCTGCTAAAGCCACTTTCTACCACTCTAAATTCCAAGCATCTGCCTCTAACCCTAGGAAGCTCTTTGCCACCTTCTCCTCCCTCTTGAATCCTCCTCCCCTCCCCCCTCCTCCCTCTCTGCAGATGACTTCGTCAACCATTTTGAAAAGAAGGTCGACGACATCCGATCCTCGTTGCTAAGTCAAACGACACCGCTGGTTCTGCTCACACTGCCCTACCCTGTGCTCTGACCTCTTTCTCCCCTCTCTCTCCAGATGACATCTCGCGTCTTGTGACGGCCGGCCGCCCAACAACCTGCCCGCTTGACCCTATCCCCTCCTCTCTTCTCCAGACCATCTCCGGTGACCTTCTCCCTTACCTCACCTCGCTCATCAACTCATCCCTGACCGCTGGCTACGTCCCTCCCGTCTTCAAGAGAGCGAGAGTTGCACCCCTTCTGAAAAAACCTACACTCGATCCCTCCGATGTCAACAACTACAGACCAGTATCCCTTCTTTCTTTTCTCTCCAAAACTCTTGAACGTGCCGTCCTTGGCCAGCTCTCCCGCTATCTCTCTCAGAATGACCTTCTTGATCCAAATCAGTCAGGTTTCAAGACTAGTCATTCAACTGAGACTGCTCTTCTCTGTATCACGGAGGCGCTCCGCACTGCTAAAGCTAACTCTCTCTCCTCTGCTCTCATCCTTCTAGACCTATCGGCTGCCTTCGATACTGTGAACCATCAGATCCTCCTCTCCACCCTCTCCAGGTTGGGCATCTCCGGCGCGGCCCACGCTTGGATTGCGTCCTACCTGACAGGTCGCTCCTACCAGGTGGCGTGGCGAGAATCCGTCTCCTCACCACGTGCTCTCACCACTGGTGTCCCCCAGGGCTCTGTTCTAGGCCCTCTCCTATTCTCGCTATACACCAAGTCACTTGGCTCTGTCATAACCTCACATGGTCTCTCCTATCATTGCTATGCAGACGACACACAATTAATCTTCTCCTTTCCCCCTTCTGACGACCAGGTGGCGAATCGCATCTCTGCATGTCTGGCAGACATATCAGTGTGGATGACGGATCATCACCTCAAGCTGAACCTCGGCAAGACGGAGCTGCTCTTCCTCCCGGGAAGGACTGCCCGTTCCATGATCTCGCCATCACGGTTGACAACTCCATTGTGTCCTCGTCCCAGAGCGCTAAGAACCTTGGCGTGATCCTGGACTACACCCTGTCGTTCTCAAATAACATCAAGGCGGTGGCCCGTTCCTGTAGGTTCATGCTCTACAACATCCGCAGAGTACGACCCTGCCTCACACAGGAAGCGGCGCAGGTCCTAATCCAGGCACTTGTCATCTCCCGTCTGGATTACTGCAACTCGCTGTTGGCTGGGCTCCCTGCCTGTGCCATTAAACCCTACAACTCATCCAGAACGCCGCAGCCCGTCTGGTGTTCAACCTTCCCAAGTTCTCTCACGTCACCCCGCTCCTCCGCTCTCTCCACTGGCTTCCAGTTGAAGCTCGCATCCGCTACAAGACCATGGTGCTTGCCTACGGAGCTGTGAGGGGAACGGCACCTCAGTACCTCCAGGCTCTGATCAGGCCCTACACCCAAACAAGGGCACTGCGTTCATCCACCTCTGGCCTGCTCGCCTCCCTACCACTGAGGAAGTACAGTTCCCGCTCAGCCCAGTCAAAACTGTTCGCTGCTCTGGCCCCCCAATGGTGGAACAAACTCCCTCACGACGCCAGGACAGCGGAGTCAATCACCACCTTCCGGAGACACCTGAAACCCCACCTCTTTAAGGAATACCTAGGATAGGATAAAGTAATCCTTCTCACCCCCTCCCCCTTAAAAGACCTAGATGCACTATTGTAAAGTGGCTGTTCCACTGGATGTCATAAGGTGAAAGCACCAATTTGTAAGTCGCTCTGGATAAGAGCGTCTGCTAAATGACTTAAATGTAATGTAAATGTAATTATTAAACATAAGAGTTGAGGGCCACTAAGTTATGCAGGTTATGAGCAACTTTTCTGACATTTCTCTTGCATTTTTTGTTGAGTGATGGCCTTAGACCCATCAAAATCATCTCTGGACATTAAAGCCAGTTCCACTGTATTTTTTGATTGTTCCCCTTTAGTCGGGACTGATTTAGACCTGGGACACCAGGTGGGTTATTCCCCCCTAATCAGGGACTGATTTAGACCTGGGACACCAGGTGGGTTATTCCCCCCTAATCAGGGACTGATTTAGACCTGGGACACCAGGTATTTGCAATGAATTATCAGGTAGAATAGAAAACCAGCAGGCTCTGGACCTCGTAGGGTAAGAGTTTAATACGGGAGAAAAAATGTGTCAGGTCAGTGGGAAAGCTCAAACTACCTAGAGCATTGATATTCCGGGGTGTTCTAGGAGGACATGTTCTAACAGACTGTAAAAAGAAACATTTAGCAAAGCAAATTGCACAGGCTTCACAGTGTGTTGTTTGTGTGCTTGATCGTAATGATTTAGAGGGACTAGCTGCAGGAGTGTCAAGGTAGACTGTTATAACAATTAGCATCTTCAATGGGAACAAATTGAATGGACTTTTTTCAAAGTCACAGTAGTTGATGTAGGATGTTTGCCACAGATCTGCTTTTAGTCTTGCTTTGAGTTGAAGCAATCTAGTTTTAAAAACAATGCAGAAACCACATTCACGGTAAACGCTGCATATGTTGGCTCAATCGGAAATTACCTTTAAATGGTGCATTGTCCAAATCTGCGAAGGGATTGAATTCCGGCCTTAGAGTTAATGACAAAACACACCGTGCCGCTGAATGGTTAATAGCAGAGCTTTGGCCGTCCTATCGCCTCTGACCACAGAACATCAGCCATCATTTTTACCGGAAATTCTACATGTTGGCAGGTGATGTGCGCACGTCCAATGTCCGTTATGGTGTGTCTTTACCCAATACATGTAGCCATGACAGAATGATACCCACCACAACTCCAACCAATTGTGCTTTTGGAACACAATTTGAGTTGTTTCACTTTCCTACTCAAATCTCCAACTTTCCGAGGAGTTTACTTTATGGGGCATGAGTGGGTGGGTGGATTGAACCCCACCCCCCTAGACGGCTCACCCGCCCCCCCACATCCCCACATCCCCTTCCCACAGTGTCAGCACTTTGAGGGGCTGCCTACAGAGAGGGATTAGCTCTGCGACGACCTCCAATTTGATATATCAGGGGATTAAGTCTGTCATGCAGCCAGTGGAGTGAGAAGAATACAGTATGGAGAGCAATAAAATGCTTTATTAGGGAGAGAGACTATGGTATCCGTATCCCATTGCCCTTTTGCCTCTGTTCACTTAATGTTCCTCAGCAACTTTTAGAGAAGTCACTGTGTTCTGGTGAGTCATTCAGACTGGCACATTCTTTCTCCCATTCTCTCAGTTTCACTCACCCTCTCCGTGCACTCTCAATCATCCAGCTCAATTCTTTATAGAAAATATTTCAAAACAACACAGTTGTCTAAAGAGGCAGTTGTCCAGAGTTTGGTCACAAACTCTGGGAGCCTCTCACTTGTGGATACATTGATTAAACATTTTAGACTCTCGTATCTGACAGTAGGAACTCATATTGTGTCTGACGCAATTGAGCATAGAAAAGTAGCTCTTACTGATAAAAACACCTTTACGCTAAATATTGACTTTGGACTTTACGCTAAATATTGACTTTGGACTTCACGCTAAATATTGACTTTGGACTTTACGCTAAATATTGACTTTGGACTTTACGCTAAATATTGACTTTGGACTTTACGCTAAATATTGACTTTGGACTTTACGCTAAATATTGACTTTGGACTTTACGCTAAATATTGACTTTGGACTTTACGCTAAATATTGACTTTGGACTTTACGCTAAATATTGACTTTGGACTTTACGCTAAATATTGACTTATTGACTTTGGCTATCAAGCGTAACAAGAGTTTTGACCCTAATCCAAATACTGCAACATATTACATACTGAAATATTGGCAAATAACATACAGGTATCACATATGGAACCAGGGTTTGGGTTTAGTCCTGTTAAATGATTTGCTGTAACTTCCCATTAAGTGCCTGAATTGACATGAACTGAGATGGAATTTGCCCTGAACTCATATCTTCATTTCCATAGATATCCTCTGACATGAACAAACCAAAACCAGACTTCCCATGAAATGGGAAGTGATTGATTGATTAGGTAACACTTTATTAATGCTCATTCATAATAGTTATTATAAACATCTAACCCCTAGGCTACCTGGGACGGCAGGTAGCCTAGTGGTTAGAGCGTTGGACTACTAAGATTGCAAGATCGAATCAAGATCGAATCCCTGAGCTGACAAGGTCGTGGGCTGGATATATTTATTCACCTTTACTTTTTGTTTGTAGTTTCTCCCAAAATAAGATGGAAATATGAGCATGCTCTCATGGTAATGTTTAGAAGGGTCTATTTTCTGGATTGTTAATCTGAATTTTGTTTTACAAAATTCTGTCGTACTGCAACAAGGCAGATAACCCACTGTTCCTAGGCCGTCATTGAAAATAAGAATTTGTTCTTAACTGACTTGCCTAGTTAAATAAAGGTAAAAATATATATATTAAAAAAATAAATTCTCCAGTAGTTTGCTATACTTTTTAGCCAGTAGTTCTGAAAGTAGCACTCGTTCTGAAAGTAGCACTCGAGCCAAAAGTCTCTCTCTCTCAGTAGTTAGTTCTGTAGTAGTAGTTCTGAAAGTAGCACTCGTTCTGAAAGTAGCACTCGAGCCAAAAGTCTCTCTCTCTCAGTAGTTAGTTCTGTAGTAGTAGTTCTAGTAGCACTCGTTCTGAAAGTAGCACTCGAGCTAAAAGTCTCTCTCTCTCAGTAGTTAGTTCTGTAGTAGTAGTTCTGAAAGTAGCACTCGTTCTTAAAGTAGCACTCGAGCCAAAAGTCTCTCTCTCTCAGTAGTTAGTTCTGTAGTAGTAGTTCTGAAAGTAGTCTCTCTCTCTCTCTCTCTCTCTCTCTCTCTCTCTCTCTCTCTCTCTCTCTCTCAGGCACTTAATGGTCTCTCTCTGTCTCTCTCTCTGTCTCTCTGTCTCTGTCTCTCTCTCTGTCTCTCTCTCTCTCTCTCTCTCTCTCAGGCACTTAATGGTCTCTCTCTGTCTCTCTCTCTGTCTCTGTCTCTGTCTCTCTCTCTCTCTTTCTCTTTCTCTCTCTCTCGAATTGCTGGCCCATGTAGGGAAAATTCTTTAACGAATATATTTGTAAACACTGATAAGCTTGTATAAACATTTTGGGCAAAAGCTTAACTGTCCCCCCCAGTTTTATCTTTGGAATGTGATACAAAACGAGGCACTGGTGTGCTTTAGGACCATGTGGACGTCTCCGAGCGGTCGGGTAGGCTGTTTGGCGTGTTTATCCGACTGAATAAAAAAGATATATATAATAATTATGTTCCCCCCATTTCTCAAACCAAAGTTGCGCCCCTGATAAACATTATAAGCCTTCCATTCCATAAATATTTACTATATTTTATAAAGTGTTTATAAGCATTTATATACATTTATAAGCATGTGTAAATACTTTTTCATGAAGGTTACTAGAAAGTGTTACCATTGATTGATATAGGCTTAGGGGAATAGGAAGACAGATCCTCTGGTACTTGATTATCCCCATGCAGTTATGTGGGGCATGGGGATAATCCTATGAGTCATAATGCTGGAGGAGGACTCATTCCTAAACAACCTCTCCATACTGTACTTCAGCTCTTCCACTAGAGTGTTGTAGTATGGAATAGTAATGGCTGTATTGTATAATAGCAGTATATTATATTTTTAATGCTGACGTGTGTTAAGTATAAGGCAAGCATGCATATGTTGTGTGATTAGGAGTGTGACCACTCTCGAAAAAACATAGACACACGCACGCACACATGCACACACGCAGTAGTAGGTGAGATTCAATGCATGACTCTACCTAGACCACATGGACCAGATTGTTTGGGTATGCAGAAAAAACTATCCTGCATCTGACCTTTAATACTACCTGTGTGAGTGTGTGTGTGTGTGTGTATGTATGTGTTGTGCGTGTGTGTGTGTTTTGTGCATGTGTTGGCATGCAAGTGTATGAGTGTGTTGTGTGTCTCAGAGTGTATGCACATGTGTATCTGTGTGTGTGAGGGTGACTCATCCGTTCAGTGGGAGACGCCTCTGGGAGAAGATATATTTATACTTGCTTTGCTGCTGCTTTGCCAGTTCTTCCTCGGTGCTGCCAGCATGGATCCAGTCACACGTTTGATTGTGAAGATTAGGATTTTATTACACTCACTTTTCATCCATTAACACACAATGCACTCTACACTGTATCACACAGGGCCAGCACCACAGATACCCATAGCACTTCATCTCAGACTCAGCACTATTTAAAGTTCCCCATGGTTTAGAGGTTACAGAAGGTCGGTAAGGTTCAGCGCTCTGTTGCAGACCATTTAGGCTATTTCTAACTATCATATTCCCTCCTCCCAAATCGAATGGATCTGTGTCAATGTGTGGATTGCTTGTCATCCCCATCAGTTTCCTTGCTCACAACATTTTCATTTTTCATGTTATGTAACATCATTACGTGATAGCATTTCACGTCCCCCAATTCCTTATATAGTGCACTACTTTTGACCAATTCCCTATAAAGTGCATTAAAATATATGTGGCTATGACCAAAGGGAATAGGGTGCCATTGAAGAGAAGGGAACTGTTCCATACCCATGCTGGAAGGTTAGCCTAATGGTACCAATGTTAGCCTAATGGTACCCATGCTGGAAGGTTAGCCTAATGGTACCCATGCTGGAAGATTAGCCTAATGGTACCCATGCTGGAAGGTTAGCCTAATGGTACCCATGCTGGAAGGTTAGCCTAATGGTACCCATGCTGGAAGGTTACCCATGCTGGAAGGTTAGCCTAATGGTACCCATGCTGGAAGGTTAGCCTAATGGTACCCATTCTGGAAGATTAGCCTAATGGTACCCATTCTGGAAGGTTAGCCTAATGGTACCCATGCCCTAATGGTACCCATGCTGGAATATTAGCCTAATGGTACCCATGCTAGAAGGTTAGCCTAATGGTACCCATGCTGGAGTGTTAGCCTAATGGTACCCATGCTGGAAGGTTAGCCTAATTGTACCTATGCTGGAAGGTTAGCCTAATGGTACCCATGCTGGAAGGTTAGCCTAATGGTACCCATGCTGGAATATTAGCCTAATGGTACCCATGCTGGAAGGTTAGCCTAATGGTACCCATGCTGGAGTGTTAGCCTAATGGTACCCATGCTGGAAGGTTAGCCTAATGGTACCCATGCTGGAAGGTTAGCCTAATGGTACCCATGCTGGAAGGTTAGCCTAATGGTACCCATGCTGGAATGTTAGCCTAATGGTACCCATGCTGGAAGATTAGCCTAATGGTACCCATGCTGGAAGGTTAGCCTAATGGTACCATTTACATTACATTTACATTTAAGTCATTTAGCAGACGCTCTTATCCAGAGCGACTTACAAATTGGTGCGTTCACCTTATGACATCCAGTACCAATGCTGGAAGGTTAGCCAAATTGTTAACACAGCTGTCTCCAGACTATGGATACCACCTACTAGAGCTGGGTAATTCATACCCCGATAAATGTCCTGAATTTATGCTATATTGATAAATAGACATAAGTTTATAACATTAATGTGCACCAGTTGTTGTTTTGTTATTATCCTGTAAACTACTACTATGGTTGTAGCCATCAATTGTCCCATTAACAATCACCCATATTAGCAAACTTATTTCATTTCAAATGTCACATTTCTCTATTTTAGGCTATTTATCGCAATGAACGATATCAGTAAAGTGCCTGTGATAAGTCATCGGTATGGTTGGTGTCGATTATTTTGTTTTATGGCCGTAGCTCTACCACTAACCCAGCAAACAGTGTACGTTCCTACAATGCCCCAATTTGGTGTCCAGCTAACGTTAACATGACAAGATCCCATAGGGCATGCCATAATGGTTCTAAGAACATTTGGAGAAAATTATCCCATTTGTTTTTTGACATTTCTAGAATGTGTTAGGAATGTCCATGGAGAAAACTTTATAGCCATGTCATGGGAACATTCCTGGGAACTTTTGATAAACATTGACTGAACTTTTAGAAAACTTTTCCATTTTAACCCTCCCAGAACGTGTATGTTCTGGGATGCAGAGGAAACCGGAAATAGTTTGCTGGGTTTGGCAGAAGAAATAATCTGTCACATTCTTCCTGTCTCCCTCTCTGTCTGACTATAGTATATACATGTGACACATGAGCTAGGTCTACATGAATTTCAAGACCGCATTAGCTATTGCTATGTTTGACTATAGTATTATTAACACATCTTTCTTGTGGTGTTAACACATTGTTGCACATGTACTGTAATGAATCCTAGCAGTCTCATCTCTTGTTTTCCTCCTCTTCCTTTCCTTGCAACCTCCTCGTTTCTCCCCCACACACTCTCCCCCACTCCTCTGTCCCCTTCTCTCCTGCCCGCCCGCCCTCACTCTCTCTTTCTCTTTCCACTCATCTCAGTTTGCTTCCTATTGCTCTGAAAAACGAAGGGAGATCTGTCTCGTCCATTGCACTGTAAAGCAGCTAACTGCCGAACAGCGAGTTACCACGGTAACAGGGAGTCTGGCACCAAAAATATATTTTATAAAGCATCTTTGATACCTCCCACTGCATTCTGCCTCATGCCTGCTCACATACCGCCACTTTCTACACTCTGAGGCAGGATGCAAACGAATGAAGAGCATCAAGCATTTACATGCCACATCCGGCCTGGAACCCAAATCGACACATAATTGGCCCCCCACTGCTCAAAATATGGATATTCTGATTATTGGAGCTGCGGCCCTCTCTATGACTTCCGGAAGAGTAATCCTGCGCTGATACTTTATTGACAGAAATCACATGGTGTGTGTGATATGTGTAATATATTTTGATATGTACATTGAGCCCAGGTATCCTTCATCTTGTATATTCAAACTCCATTGGTATTCTATTTCTGGAGACAGAACTTGCTCAGTCTCCAAACTTGGGGATATGATATTAACTTCATAGACAATGTGTTAAGTTGCTGGGTCTTGCTATCAGGAATATTAAAACATTTTCTTACAATCTGTTATTTGACGCAGAGCAGCTGTTTAGCTATTACCAGTGTCCCTTACAGTTTTGAATCAGTAGTTGTGAAAGCTAGAGTGAGAGCTTGGTTTGTGCCCCCTAGTGGAACCCAAGCCCACCTACAGCCATCACATTGTCAGCCTTATGCTCCTTGTGCGCTGCAATGCTTTTTGTCCCTGTGGTATGTTTGCAGAACCACCTGCTGTTAATGCTGAAAAAGTAAAGTGTTTCCAATGTGACAAAAAGGAACCTGTAGTGGAGTAGTAAGGTTTTATCCACCTCATCGCTATGAAGCGACTAAGATTTTTCTGCTGCTGAGTTTGGAGCTGGAGATAGGTCCGCTTTTCCCAAGTGCAAGTTGTCCTCCACCACATCTCTCTCCCACCCCCGCCACCCGCCACGCCCTCTTCCTTTCTCTGCATCTAATTTAGGTTTTTGATTAATCTTGCAGAAGGTGATCACACTCCGTCACAACAAGCAGAACTTCCTTCTCTCTCTTTCCCTCTTCTTCCTTCCGTCTTTCTTCCTCCATCCTCCTGCCTCCTTCCTTCTCCCATCTTCCTCCTGCTTCCTTCGTCCTTCTTTCTTCTTCTTCCTCCTCCTTCTTCCTTCTTTCTTCTTACTGTAGAAAATAGTACAAATGAAGACAAACCCTGGAATGAGTAGGTGTGCCCAAACTTTTGACTGGTAATACACACACACACACACACACACACACACACACACACACACACACACACACACACACACACACACACACGTACATGTAGCTCATGTACATAACACTCTCTCTCCTCTCTCGCTCTCCTCTCTCTCTCTTTTACTCGCTTACTCTAGGCAGCTGAATCCCGCCTGCCTGTCAGCTGGAGTGTTTGATGTAGCATTGCCTCCTTCCTTGCCCACAATGTGTCTGTGTAAAAAGTCGCCCAAGCAAGGGATCAGTACGGTATCCCACGCACTAAAGCAGCGTAGACCTCGCTCAGTGATGTAACATTTCTCTGACCTGGTATTTTGGTGCTCTCTTGCTTTTTTTTTTTTTCCTTCTTAAAAGAAGCTCAGCCATCACATCGTCAGCCTTGTGCTCCTGGTGCACTGCAATGCTTTTTGCATGTTACTGTGCACTGGGAACAAGTGCTGCGAAGGTAAGGAATCGACAAGTTTTCCGGTGCTTGCACATGTGTGTGTGTGTGTGAGAGAGTGAAAGAGATAGAGAGGGAGCGGGAGAGTGGGAAAAGGGAGGACACAAAAGTATTGGTTGGAGTGTAGCCAGGAACACAGGTGGTAGATTTTTTGTTGCGCCTCTTTCTGAACGCCTCTTTCTGAACGCCTCTTTCTGAACGCCTCTTTCCAATTGTATGAATGTTACCATGTAGGGTGCCATCTTTCCTGAATTGAGGAGGGATACTGCAGTAGGCTAAAAGTGGCTGTATCGCCAAGCCTTTCTATTCTTCTTTGGAAAGTGCTGAGAAACACTCTGGCCGTTGCCCTCTGACAGCTTGAATACAAAGCATAATAATGCATGCGATTATTTCTAATGAGGCTAGAGTCTTTGTGTTTTCAGCCACAAAAGGGGCTTTGCACCGCTCTCCCCCTTGCATTGGAAGAGCTGAAAGAGAGCAATCCCCAACCTGCTTACCTTCCCTGTGACTGGTTTGTGCGTACACGGATATGGTACTGCAGAGTTTGCGCCTGTTTGCCATGGTTAGCCCAGCGACGTGAACTCTTTTCAGGGTCGGAGTCAATGCATGTCTGGAGATTTCACCCAGTCATGGGGAGAGTCACTCTTCTTCCCTGTCTTCTTTTCTCTTCCCCTCTTCCCCACCCCTTCTGGCAAAGAAGATTCCATAGACAAACATTTGCCATATCCACAGGGACCAGTTGCTTTGTGGCTATTGTTGTGCCAGCCTTCCGAATCTCCATTGAATTATTGCTTCATTTGAATGAATGCTGAGATTATTATTGAAACAAAAATGGAATGGTGTATCAGCAGTCACACTTCTTAATGTATGTCCTTGTACCTGGACTACAGATACTAACGAATGGCACACTGATGGATTACTGATGGATCAGTCCCATCCCACTAGGCCAGAGATCATCAACTAGATTCAGATTTGATCTTTGAGCGAATGACTTTATTTGATTTATTAGGATCCCCATTAGCTGACGACAATACAATAGCGACCGCTAGTCTTAGTGGGATCCGACATATCATGAAAAAGACATTAAAGACAAAAGACTTTACAATTGACCTACATTTAAAAACATTAACATGTAGCTTGTGTTCATATATCATTTACACATACATGTCAGTACATACACACAACTAGTAGGTCACATGGGGGAGAGGCGTTGTGCCGGGAGGTGTTGCTCTATTTGTTTTTTGAAACCAGGTTATATAGCCTACACCTTCACAATAAATCCATTATTTATTATAGACTGCTCTAAAAAAGCATGATATGAAGAAAATGTAGTCTATTTCAGAGGAACAGAACAGCATACTCTGAGTTGTCCTTATGTTAGGTCCTGATCTGGCTGTGCCAAATGGCTGTGGACTACACTGGTTCATTTAGCAGACAAGATTTACTTATAAGGCTGTGGTGTTATTTTATATTATGAAGAATGCATTTGAACAAAGCAGAAATATTTTCTTCATATGATTTTTTATTTAACTTGGCAAGTCAGTTTAGAACAAATTATTATTTACAATGGTGGTGTAGGAACAGTGGGTTAACTGCCTTGTTCAGGGGCAGAACGACAGATTTTTAGGGGATTTGATCTAGCAACCTTTCAGTTACTGGCCTAACACTCTAACCACTAGGCTACCTGCCGCCATATATACATATGAAATGAGTAAGGCAGTATGTAAACATTATTAAAGTGACTAGTGTTCCATTATTAAAGTGACCAGTGATTCCATGTCTATGTATATAGGGCAGCAGCCTCTAAGGTGCAGGATTGAGTAACTGGGTGGTAGCTGGCTAGTAATGGTTATTTAACAGTCTGATGGCCTTGAGATAAAAGCTGTTTTTCAGTCTCTCGGTCCCAGCTTTGATGCACCTGTACTGACCTCGCCTTCTGGATGGCAGTAGGGTGAACAGGCAGTGGCTCGGGTGGTTGATGTCTTTGGTGATCTTTTTGGCCTTCCTGTGACATCGGGTGGTGTAGTTGTCTTGGAGGCTAGGCAGTGTGCCCCCGGTGACAGCAAAACAGCATAGAAGTGCATCACTTTAAAGTTTAATATTATTGCCTACCTTTCATGGACATTGAAAAATGAAAGGTTTTGAAACAAATGCCTCAACAAAATGGACCTAAGGTGTTCTCTCAACCGCAGCATATTAGGAATGGATTGAGCAGGGAGAAAAATACTGATGACAGTGAAGTGCCACTGTGAATATGGGGGCGGACAAGCTGCTGCTACAGTGGTGTGTGTGTACATCAGTCCTTTTTTGCGTCTTCTAGCTGGCACCATTCCGTGAGTGTAACCCTTTCCAAAAAATATTACATGCAGTAATTGGTTTATCGGTTCATACAAAAAAATGATGCATGCATGACTATAAGCCATTTTTGATAAAAGCATCTACTTAATGCCATAAATCATGATATTTTATTATCATGGAATTTTCTCATCTCACTGTGCTTCTCACTGTGGAAAAAATGTACTGTAGCATCACTTGTGACATCATAAAACACACAGAATACTGTGTTCTGTAGGTGCATTTCACAACAGGAGCTGAAAATGATAGACGGCAGTGAGCCCCAGGGTTTTCATTTGAATGTTTCATTTAGAGATGAATAAAGTGGTCAGAAATATGCATGCCTTCCCAGTCTGCCATTTGCTTCAGTCCAAAGATGATGCTAATCCCATGTAACATTGGTGAATTTATGTTGCCCACACAATGCTTACGGTTTATAACATACAAACAGTATGGTTTTCTGATGTCTGCTGTAGTCCTCTCTTCTTATGTTTTTACACGGGGTTACTCTGTCCGTGTGGCTATTTTTAAATCATCCTAAAAATTATGGTGACGTACTTGACTACAAAAACTACAAGGTTTTCTGCTTAAATATCTCTGTTGCAGAAAACGATTAGACTTATTTCTTGTTGTTTAGTCAATATGAATTATCCAGATCATCCAGAGTTTGAGAGAAATTAGACTTTAAGAGTTTGCTTTAGCCTGCCTGTAGTGCCAGATGGACGGGGTTTTCATTTTAAGAGTTTGCTTTAGCCTGCCTGTAGTGCCAGATGGACGGGGTTTTCATTTTAAGAGTTTGCTTTAGCCTGCCTGTAGTGCCAGATGGACGGGGTTTTCATTTTAAGAGTTTGCTTTAGCCTGCCTATAGTGCCAGATGGACAGGGTTTTGATTTTAAGAGTTTGCTTTAGCCTGCCTATAGTGCCAGATGGACGGGGTTTTCATTTTAAGAGTTTGCTTTAGCCTGCCTATAGTAACCAGATGGACGGGGTTTTGATTTTAAGAGTTTGCTTTAGCCTGCCTATAGTGCCAGATGGACGGGGTTTTCATTTTAAGAGTTTGCTTTAGCCTGCCTATAGTGCCAGATGGACGGGGTTTTGATTTTAAGAGTTTGCTTTAGCCTGCCTATAGTGCCAGATGGACAGGGTTTTCATTTTAAGAGTTTGCTTTAGCCTGCCTATAGTGCCAGATGGACAGGGTTTGCATTTTAAGAGTTTGCTTTAGCCTGCCTGTAGTGCCAGATGGACATGGTTTGCATTTTAAGAGTTTGCTTTAGCCTGCCTGTAGTGCCAGATGGACATGGTTTGCATTTTAAGAGTTTGCTTTAGCTTGCCTGTGGTGCCAGATGGACAGGGTTTGCATTTTAAGAGTTTTCTTTAGCCTGCCTGTGGTGCCAGATGGACAGGGTTTGCATTTTTGCTACTGTTCTATTGGTTCCAATGTGCTAGAAAAGCTCAATCAAGTCTTGCTAAAGTATTTTAAATAATTTCAAATACACTCTTTAAAAAAAGGGTTCCAAAAGGGTTCTTCTGCTGTCCCCATAGGAGAACCCTTTTTGGATCCAGGTAGAACCCTTTTTTGGATCCAGGTAGAACCCTTTTTGGTTCCAGGTAGAAATTTTTTTGTTCCTGGTTGAACCCTCTGTGGAAACGGTTCTAAACTCAGCAAAAAATAAACGTCCCTTTTTCAGGACCCTGTCTTTCAACGGTAATTCGTAAAAATCCAAATAGCTTCACAGATCTTCATTGTAAAGGGTTTAAACACTGTTTCCCATGCTTATTCAATGAACCATAAACAATGAATGAACATGCACCTGTGGAACGGTCGTTAAGACACTAACAGCTTACAGACGGTAGGCAATTAAGGTCACAGTTATGAAAACTCAGGACACTAAAGATGTCTTTCTACTGACTCTGATAAACACCAAAAGAAAGATGCCCAGGGTCCCTGCTTATCTGCTTGAACGTGCCTTAGGCATGCAGCAAGGAGGCATGAGGACTGCAGATGTCGCCGGGGCAATACATTGCAATGTCCGTACTGTGAGATGCCTAAGACAGCGCTACTGGGAGACAGGACAGAACGCTGATCGTCCTCGTGTTGGCAGACAATTTGTAACAACACCTGCACATGATCAGTACATCCAAACATCACACCTGCAGGACAGGTACAGGATGACAACAACAACTGCCTGAGTTACACCAGGAACGCACAATCCCTCCATCAGTGCTCAGACTGTCCGCAATAGGCTGAGAGAGGCTGGACTGAGGGCTTGTAGGCCTATTGTATGGCAGGTCCTCACCAGACATCAACGTCACCTATGGGCACAAACCCACCGTCACTGGACCAGACAGGACTGGCAAAAAGTGCTCTTCACTGATGAGTCGCGGTTTTGTCTCACCAGGGGTGATGGTCAGATTTGCGTTTATCGTCGAAGGAATGAACGTTACACCGAGGTCGTTACTCTGGAGCGGGATCGTGGAGGGTCCGTCATGGAGGTGGAGGGTCCATCATGGTCTGAGGCGGTGTGTCACAGCATCATCGGACTGAGCTTGTTGTCATTGCAGGCAATCTCAACGCTGTGTGTTACAGGGAAGACATCCTCCTCCCTCATGAACTACCCTTCCTGCAGGCTCATCCTGACATGACCCTCCAGCATGTCAGTGTTCTGCCATGGCCAGCGAAGAGCCCGGATCTCAATCCCATTGAGCACGTCTGGGACCTGTTGGATCGGAGGGTGAGGGCTAGGGCCATTTCCCCAGAAATGTCCTGGAACTTGCAGGTGCCTTGGTGGAAGAGTGGGGTAACATCTCACAGCAAGAACTGGCAAATCTGATGCAGTCCATGCAGAGGAGAAACAATGCAGTAATGCAGCTGGTGGCCACACCAGATACTGACTTACTTTTGATTTTGACCCCCCCTTTGTTCAGGGACACATTATTCCATTTCTGTTAGTCACATGACCGTGGAACTTGTTCAGTTTATGTCTCAGTTGTTGAGTCTTGTTATGTTCATATAAATATTTACATATGTTAAGTTTGCTGAAAATAAACACAGTTGACAGTAAGAGGACGTTTCTTTTTTTGCTGAGTTTATATGGAAACCAAAAGGGTTCTACCTGGAATATAAAATGGTTCTTCAAAGGGTTCTCCTATGGGGACAGCCGAAGAACCCTTATTGGTTCTAGATAACACCTTTTTGTGTAGTATTTCAACACAAGTCTGTTTTCAACTCATCTCAATTACTTGGATTGAGTATGGTTTGAAACAACATTTGTTGGTGTAAGAATGTGTTGGTGCCTGTAGGGGAGCACATCTGGCCCCTGCCTCTTTGTCTGTCAATATGCTTTTGTTTTTCTCTGCAATAGATGTCATTGCAGCAGTATTACTGCTCAGCCTAGTGGTTTAGTTACATGCCCATTCAGGCCCATTAAAACCAACACATTCAGCCTCCTGGGTGGCGATATGGTCTAAGGCACTGCATCCCAGTGCTTGAGGTGTCAGTCCTGGGCTGTGTTGCAGCTGGCCGTGACCGGGAGACCCATGAGGCGGTGCACAATTGTCCGGGTTAGGGGAGGGTTTGGCTGGCCGGGATGTCCTTGTCCCATCGTGCTCTTGTGACTCCTGGGGCTGGGCACATGCATGCTGACACGGTTGCCAGTTGTATGGTGTTTCTTCCAACACATTGGTGCTTCCGGTTTAAGCGAGCAGTGCGGCTTGGCGGTGTTGTGTTTTGGACGACACATAGCTCGCGACCTTCGCCTCTCCCGAGTCTGTACAGGAGTTATATCGATGAGCCAAGACTGTAACCATTAAATGGATACCACGAAAATTGGGGAGAAAAAGTGGTAAAAAATAATTATAAATAAACAGCACATTGGGGCGGCAGGGTAGCCTAGTGGTTAGAGCATTGGACTAGTAACCGGAAGGTTGCAAGTTCAAATCCCTGAGCTGACAAGGTACAAATCTGTCGTTCTGCCCCTGAACAGGCAGTTAACCCACTGTTCCTAGGCCGTCATTGAAAATAAGAATTTGTTCTTAACTGACTTGCCTAGTTAAATAAAGCTAAAAAAATAAATAAAATCACATGTACCTCTGTGCAGACATACAAAGAAACACGCGTGTGTGGGCACACCCACATACTCCCATGTCTGATCCCCTTGATGATAAGCTGTAGTCAGTGGTCTGATACTTCAGGCCCTAGCCCATGGCGTATTCTTCTCATGAGGAGCAAGTGGAAAATAACAGCCCCCTGCCTCTTACACTGAGCACAGGGATCAATGTCAAACCCTGTTCTCCCATTGTTATAGCCAAGTTCTGAATGCAATGTTCCTGGGTTGTTCTGACCCATTTCCCCCAGTCGCACTGCTTGTCTGCCCACTGGCCTAGATGCTGTGTACTGTCTCACTCTATCAGAGGTTTCCCTGGACAGAGCCAAAGATATAATTATACTGTGGCTCAAGTTTGAGATCAGCCAACTATTTTGAGATTGAGAATTTGAATGGCCGCCATGTTGGCACCGAACATGAGAAAACAAGCAACACACCCACATAATCTACATCTGGAGTAGCTTGCTGTTGCCCCTAGATGCCTGACTTTGGTCATTAATAGTTCAGGTTAAGTTTGGGGGAGGGTGAGCTGATCCTAGATCTGTACCTAGTGGAAACTTCAGTCCGGTGTATCCACTTCCCTTTTTTCACTTCTTACATCTCAATGTTTGGTGAGCATTCTCCATGGGCAAATGCACTTGCTGTGTGAGGTAAACCTGCATGCTTTCATTTAATCTTCAGGAGATGAGCATTGAAGAATATTTTTAAAAAGTGGTTTACTGCCACAACTTGGACTGCAAGGTACTGTACAAAGTTACACAACTACTGTAATCTCAGGGCAGAGCTGTCTCCTGTGCTCTGTGCGGTCCAGTGTAAAGTAACAAAATGTTTGGACAGAATACAGCTAGTGAACTATATGATCACACTCTCTTTTCCCTGATATCTTGCAGACTCTTACTTATTCACTCACTCTACACACCCCTCCTCTCCCATCACTCTCACTCACTCACTCACTCACTCACTCACTCACTCACTCACTCACTCACTCACTCACTCACTCACTCACTCACTCACTCACTCACTCACTCACTCACTCACTCACTCACTCACTCACTCACTCTAGACACCCCTCCTCTCCCATCACTGACTCACTCACTCTCCAACCCAGCAACTGTTTGTAGTCTCCCATGGCTAAATGTTGTTTCAAACTGAAGCATTTGGAAATATAGAACTGGAATTTTGGTTGTGAGTTAGATATCAATCCGATCAGTCCAGTCCATTCATTGGTTGGTTGACCATGCTAGTGCATCTCCCCTCAAAGTCACTGCATCGTGATTTTTTTGAAAAAACAACTGACATGCATGTACTGTACATAAGGAATCCCCCTTTAATACCAAACCTGAGGAACATGCAATCAATCAATCAATCAATCAAATTCATTTTTACATCAGTAGAGGGCTGTTCAGAAACCCAGCCTAAAATCCCAAACAGCAAACAATGAAGCATGGTGGCTAGGAAAAACTCCCTAGAAAGGCAGGAACCTAGGAAGAAACTTAGAGAGGAACCAGGCTCTGAGGGGTGGCCAGTCCTCTTCTGGCTGTTCTATCGTAGTGCGTCCTACTTACCATGAACCAAATTCTTCCTATTTTTTGTCAAACAATACATTTCCCCCACTCTTCTCTGCATGTGCTCCTCTTTTAGCTCCCACACTGGCTGGTGGTGCAGCTGCTAAATGTGTCCGGGCTACAACAAGGGCCCCTCTTAGTTTCTTCTTGGCTGGGCTCTCTGTATTGGGTGTGTGTGGAGAGACTCTTTGCCGCAGAGTGGTAGGTGCAGCGATGGGGAAGCAATTCGTAGCTGTCCCACATTCCGGCAGCATTGCTGACACACACACACACACACACACACACACACACACACACACACACACACACACACACACACACACACACACACACACATACAGAGAGACACACAGACACAGAGACACAAACACAGAGACGCAGAGAGAGGCAGAATGAGCAGCAGCCAGTCTAAAACCTGCCAGAGTGAGCAGTAGCAGTAGTTTCAGGAGAGCTCCTTCCAGTCAGGCAGTATCAGAGTGACTGAATCCTGACAGAGTTCCTGAAACTCAGACAGCAAGCATACACACTCCATACACGGGCATGCAGGACGAGAAGGAAAGGAGCTCTGAGGTAAGAAAACACTCAATAAATTATGAGTGCTCTTTAAACTTCAGTGGTGAGTTAGGGAGCTGGCAGTGTTAAAGTGATAAAATGAAGATCCTGACTTACTGTAGCTTTAGTAGTGTGTGTGTGTGTGTGTGTGTGTGTGTGTGTGTGTGTGTGTGTGTGTGTGTGTGTGTGTGTGTGTGTGTGTGTGTGTGTGTGTGTGTGTGTGTGTGTGTGTCGTGTGTGTGTGTGTGTGTATTTGCTGTTGTCTATCCCAGCAGGCTTTAGACTGAGGAGATATGCAGACTGAACTCTCTTGAAAACAACTGCAGCAAAGAGTCTCTGCCTTACCACCTACCTCTCCCTCGCTGTCTCTTTCTCTTCCTCAACCTACACACACACGCGCACACACACACACACACACACACACACACACACACACACACACACACACACACACACACACACACACACAAAACAAACAACAAAAAGATGTACAGGCGAGTGTCGGAACCAAGGATTGTGTTCCGATTGGACCTGCCACACATAGTGACTTACATGTTTGAGAGAGAGAGTCCTACAATAAAGCGATGAGATTAAATATCTAGTTTTAATCTTACGTGCACAAGTACAGTGAAAGCCCTTTCTTGCACACTCCAAACCCAGCAATGCAGTAATCAATATCATAATAGTAGTATTAAAAAATTACACAGTAGAACAAAAACACTTGAGAAATACAAATAAGAAATAAGAACAAAGGAAAGTAAGAAGATATATACAGGGTCAGTACCAATACCATATTTACAATGCGCAGGGATACTGGAGTGATAAAGGTAGATATGTATAGGGGTATGTGAGTGTGTGTGCGTGTGTAGAGTCAGTATAAATGTGCATGATGTGTGTGTGTGTTGGAGTGTCAGTGTGCGTGAGTATGTAGAGTCCAGTGAGTGTGCATAGAGTCGGTACAAAAAATACATAAAAATACTAGGGTTATCTCAGTCCATGTTGCCATGTTGTTAGCTATTGAGCAGTCTTATGGCTTGGGGAAAGAAGTTGTTCAGCAGCCTGTTGGTGTCAGACTTGAAACACCAGTACTGCTTGCCATGCCGAAGCAGAGAGAACAGTCTATGGCTTGGGTGGATGGAGTCTTTAACAATTTTCCTGGACTTCCTTTCACCTCCTGATATAGAGGTCCTGGATAGCAGGGAGCACGGCTCTATGATGTACTGGGCTGTCCACACCCCCCTCTGTAGCATCATGCGATCGATGCTGTTGCCATACCAAGCAGTGATGCAGCCAGTCAAGATGCTCTCAATGGTGCAGCAGTAGAACTTTTTGAGGATTAAAGGGCCCATGCCAAACTTTTTCAACCTCCTGAGGGGGAAGAGGCGCCTACTTCACAACTGTGTGAACCATTTTGAGTTTAGTGATTTGAAACCCGAGGAACTTGAAGCTCCCGACCCACTCCACTGCAGCCCTGTCGATGTGGAAAGGGGCGTGCCTACCACCGTTGTGTCATCAGCAAACTTGATGATGTTGTTTGAGTCGTGTGCAGCCAACGCAGTCGTGGGTGAACAGGGAGTACAGGAGAGGACTAAGCACACACCCCTGTGGGGTCCCCGTGTTGAGGGTCAGTGTGATTGAGATGATGTTGCCTACCCTCACCGCCTGGGGTTGGCCCGTCAGTAAGTCCAGGATCCAGTTGCAGAGGGAGGTGTTCAGTCCCAGGGTCCTAATTTAGATGATGAGCTTGGAGGGGACACTGGTGTTCAACACTGAGCTTTGTTCCGTTTTTGAAAAAATAATGAGAAAGGGGTGGCTGATGTGTGCTTGTGGAAACTAAGAGAAGAGGGTGAGTTCATATTTTTTAAGTGAAATTAAGAGAGAGGACATCATATTTGGTAAAGAATAATTCAGAAGCTCTTGGAGGACAGTGGAAGTGGATAACTGTTTCTTTATTATTAAAAGTAAAACTGTGACATCATATTGAGGACAGAAGCTGAAAGAACAGACACACGTTCCTGGAGAAAGCAGATAGCTTGAGAGAGTCTGTTGACTTTTTGGCCCTGCTCCCTCTTCTTCCAGCCGAAAAAAGTAGTCTCAGCGTATCCATCTCTCTCCCTCTCCCTTCTTCTCTCTCCTCCCACTGTATCGCTCCCTTTCTCTCATCCAGAATGCAGTCATTGTTCAGGGAAGCCCTTTCATGTTGGGCCCTGTGCAGGGTAATGGGATGGATGGAGAGATAGGGAGAGGGGTGAGAGGTTGTTCCTTTTTCATGGGCTAAGAGAGATAAGTAAACATGGGCCATTGACAGACAGAAAACATGGCACTCACCCAGTGACTGACCCACCCTGCTCTCTCTCTAGCCTCATCTGCTATCCCCATGAGCCCAGAAGCTACATGAATGCAATTCAGCATTTACAGTGCATTCGGAAAGTATTCAGACCCCTTGACTTTTTTCACATTTTGTTACATTACAGTCTTATTCTAATGGTAATTATGGTGTAATCTACACACAATACCCCATAATGACAAAGCAAAAACTGTTGAAACATTTTTTAGCAAATTTATCACAAATAAAAAACTGAAACAGCACATTTACATAAGTAGTCCAACCCTTTACTCAGTACTTTGTTAAAGCACCTTTGGGTATGATGCTACAAGCTTGGCATGCAGTAATCAGGAAAGCAAAGGCGAGCTTTTTCAAACAGAAATTTGCATCCTGTAGCTCTAACTCCAAAAGGTTTTGGGACACTGTAAAGTCCATGGAGAACAAGAGCAGCTCCTCCCAGTTGCCCACTGCTCTGATGCTAGGTAACACGGTCACCACCGATTAATCCATGATAATTGAACATTTCAATAAGCATTTCTCAACGTCTGGCCATGCTTTCCTCCTGGCTACCCCAACCCCGGCCAACAGCTCCATCGACCTGGCCAAGGCTTTCGACTCTGTCAATCACCATCGGCAGTCTCTTATCGGCAGACTCAATAGCCTTGGTTTCTCAAATGACTGCCTCGCCTGGTTCACCAACTACTTTGCAGACGGAGTTCAGTGTGTCAAATCGGAGGGCCTGTTGTCCGGACTTCTGGCAGTCTCTATGTGGGTACCACAGGGTTCAATTCCTGGGCTGACTCTCTTCTCTGTATATATCAATGTCGCTCTTGCTGCGGGTGATTACCTGATCCACCTCTACGCAGACGACACCATTCTGTATACATCTGGTCCCTCTTTGGACACTGTGTTAACCAACCTCCAAACGAGCTTCAATGCCATACAACACTCCTTCCATGGCCTCCAACTGCGTTTACACGCTAGTAAAACCAAATGCATGCTTTTCAACCGTTCCCTGCCCGCACCTGCCCGCCCGACTAGCATCACTACACCTGATGGATCTGACCTAGAATATGTGGACAATTACAAATACCTAGGTGCCTGGCTAGACTGTAAACTCTCCTTCCAGACTCCTATTAAACATCTCCAATCCAAAATAAAATCTAGAATCGGCTTTCTATTTTGCAACAAAGACTCCTTCACTCACTCCGCCAAACTTACCCTTGTAAACTGACTATCCTACCGATCCTCGACTTCGGCGATGTCATCTACAAAATAGCTTCCAATACTCTACTCAGCAAACTGGATGCAGTCTATCACAGTGCCATCCGTTTTGTTACCAAAGCCCCTTATACCACCCACCACTGCGACCTGTATGCTCTAGTTGGCTGGCCCTCGCTACATATTCGACGCCAGACCCACTGGCTCCAGGTCATCTATAAGTCTATGCTAGGTAAAGCTCTGCCTTATCTCAGCTCACTGGTCACAATAACAACACCCACCCGTAGCACGTGCTCCAGCAGTTATATCTCACTGGTCATCCCCAAAGCCAACACCACCTTTGGCCGCCTTTCCTTCCAATTCTCTGCTGCCAGTGACTGGAACGAAATGCAAAATTCGCTGAAGCTGGAGACCTTTATTTCCCTCACTAACTTTAAACATCAGCTATCTGAGCAGCTAACCGATCGCTGCAGCTGTACATAGTCCATCTGTAAATAGCCCACGCAATCTACCTACCTCAACCCCATATTGTTTTTATTTACTTTTCTGCTCTTTTGCACACCAGTATCTCTATTTGCACATCATCATCTGCTCATTTATCACTCCAGTGTTAATCTGCTAAATTGTAATTACTTTGCTACTATGGCCTATTTTATTACCTTACCTCCTCACGCCATTTGCACACACTGTATATAGACTTTCATTTTTTCTATTGTGTTATTGACTGTACGCTTGTTTATTCCATGTGTAACTCTGTGTTTTTGTTCGTGTTGCACTGCTTTGCTTTGCTTTATCTTGGCCAGGTCGCAGTTGTAAATTAGAATTTGTTCTCAACTAGCTTACCTGGTTAAATAAAGGTGAAATATATATATATATTTTTAAACATCTGTATTTGGAGAGTTTCTCCCATTCTTCTCTGAAGATCCTCTCAAGCTCTGTCACGTTGGATGGGGAGTGTCGCTGCACAGCTATTTTCAGGTCTCTCCAGAGATATTAGATCGGGTTCAAGTACGGGCTCTGGCTGGGCCTCTCAAGAACATTCAGAGACTTGTCCCGAAGCCACTCCTGCGTTGTCTTGGCTGTGTGCTTAGGGTTGTTGTCCTGAGCGCTCAAAACCATCACTCAAAATGCATCATCACCGTAGTTTTTGCTCTGTACTGAAGGTGCTCTATCTAGAAAACTTCACTGCTGACATGCAAAACAAATTGGGACCAATGAACAACCATAGAGATATATAGAGGCAAACCAATTTGAAGAAGAAGACAATGCTCTGATCATTGGCTGATCGCTCCCAAACCATAGGAATCCTCACCCATTTCACTACTTTAAAATGGTTGAAGTGTCACGTTTTATCAAGGTGGGTGGAATCAGGCGCAGAGAGCAGGTTTCAGATATTTGACCGTTTATTCTCCGGCGCACAAAAAACACGGTCAACCCAACACACAGGGTGAATAATCCAACACAGGATCAAAAATAGACCGGAGAATAAAACACAAGCACTACACCAAATGACATGAATACAAAAACAATCCCGCACAAAACAAGGGCGGGACAACCTACTACATATAAGGACGTTAATTAAACTAAAATACACACAGGTGAAACTAATAAGACAAAACCAATAGACAAACGAAAAAGGATCGGTAGTGGCTAGTAGGACGGTGACGACGACTGCCGAGCACCGCCCGAACAGGCAGGAGAGCCAACTTCGGCGGAAGTCGTGACATGAAGCCCCCAATGTCAATATCCATGTCAAAAATGGATCATTTCCAAGCAGTGATCTCTAAAGTTCTATGTCAACAACATACTTAAAAATAGTTTTTGAGTGAACTATCCCTTTAAAGGTAGAGGGTGACTTCCTGGTTTCTGACAAAAACAAAAACAGAATTCAAATGAGTCTGCTACTACTGGCTCCTCTCTTCAGGCATACCCATAATGAGAATAGGCAATAGTATCAGTCTAGGCAGATTTGAATTGTGTTTTTATTGACTTATGTTGTGTTTAGTTAGTGACGATGTTCGCTTACTCGATTACAATTACAAAGTCCTCTTTCACCGCTAACATAGTTTGGCGACCCCGGGTTATGAAAAATGATTTCGCCCTTGGGTCTTTAGGAAGCCGTGGCATGTGACTTTTTCCACATTTTGTTACATTGCAGCCTTATTCTAAAATGGATTAAATGTTTTTTCCCCCCTCATCAATCTACACACATGTCTCGAGCGGAAGCAGGCGTGACAGTACCCCCCCTCTAGGGGCGCCACCCGGCGTCCCACCTGGGCGAGCCGGCCGAGACATGGGCGCTGGGCAAGCCGGCTGGTGGTAAACTCCACACGAACCAGCAGGGGCGTGGGAGCCTGGCGAGCCAGCTGAGGCATTAACGCCTGTTGATCCCGCTGCGACTGAATAAAGGGTCTGAATACTTATTTAACTGTGGCATTTCAGTTTTTTTGTATAGACAGGTGTGTGCCTTTCCAAATCATGTCTAAAAATGTTTACCTCAGGTGGACGCCAATCAAGTTGTAGAGTTCAGTTTTGAGTCTCATGTAAATAAAGTATTTATGTTTTTTATTTTTAATACATTTGCAAAAAATTCTAAAAACCTGTTTTTGTTTTGTCATTATGGGGTATTGTTTGGAGATTGATGAGGAAAGCATTTAAATGAATCATTTTTAGAGTGAGGCTGTAACGTAACAAAATGTGGGGAAAGTCAAGGGGTCTGAATACTTTCCGAATGCACTGTATCTTTACTCATCTCTGGTTGTGAGAGTGGTTTTGTGAAATGATTTTCTTAGATTTCACCTCGGTGCCCGTCCATCTGGATGGAGAATCACGCTAATCAATGAATGGACATCTCTGTGGAACATGCATTGATGTAAATGCTGCTGCTGAAATCATTTCTCTCTTAAGCTGAAAATGTACAATAAGCACTTTCCTATTATTGAGCTCTGAATGGCCTTTGACACTGCTGAGCACCTTACTTAATAGATGGTAATTAATGAAGGCAACATCAGTAGAGGACAAGTAATCCCAGCACTAACCAGAGATCACAGCAACCCTCCCTGGCTCTGCCACTTCCAGCCATGAGAGCTCTACAAAGCTTTTTCTGCAGAAGTAACTCACAGACAAGACACAGACCAAGCAAAAACTTAATTTCATGTACTGTGAAATGCAATGATGTCAAGGCCTTCTTTTGTTAAGCAAAGAAGATGCAACGTTTTTCCTCAGTTGTACCATATTATCGGTAACACAACATTTATTTTCTTTTTACCAAGCATTAGTGTGCATCTGAGATGCCATGAGTACAACAAGGAGCTCTGCCTGAGGGACAAGGGGTTGTGAGCATTTCCTATTCTGTTAGTCAGTTAGAAAACATACTTGGGCAGAATGTGTTGTTTTGCTGCAGCCCATTGATGACATTATATTGCAAATATATATTCGAAACATATGACTTCTTCTGTATTCTCTATGTAGTTCAAATATTCTACATTACCATCTTTAAAAACACAATGCAACAAAGATTGTATCAAATCAAATCAAATTTTATTTGTCACATACACATGGTTAGCAGATGTTAATGCGAGTGTAGCGAAATGCTTGTGCTTCTAGTTCCGACAATGCAGTGATAACCAACAAGTAATCTAACTAACAATTCCAAAACTACTGTCTTATACACAGTGTAAGGGGATAAGGAATATGTACATAAGGATATATGAATGAGTGATGGTACAGAGCAGCATACAGTAGATGGTATCGAGTACAGTATATACATATGAGATGAGTATGTAGACAAAGTAAACAAAGTGGCATAGTTAAAGTGGCTAGTGACATAAGGATGCAGTCGATGATCTAGAGTACAGTATATACGTATGCATATGAGATGAATAATGTAGGGTAAGTAACATTATATAAGGTAGCATTGTTTAAAGTGGCTAGTGATATATTTACATCATTTCCCATCAATTCCCATTATTAAAGTGGCTGGAGTTGGGTCAGTGTCAATGACAGTGTGTTGGCAGCAGCCACTCAATGTTAGTGGTGGCTGTTTAACAGTCTGATGGCCTTGAGATAGAAGCTTTTTTTCAGTCTCTCGGTCCCAGCTTTGATGCACCTGTACTGACCTCGCCTTCTGGATGATAGTGGGGTGAACAGGCAGTGGTTCGGGTGGTTGATGTCCTTGATGATCTTTATGGCCTTCCTGTAACATCGGGTGGTGTAGGTGTCCTGCAGGGCAGGTAGTTTGCCCCCGGTGATGCGTTGTGCAGACCTCACTACCCTCTGGAGAGCCTTACGGTTGAGGGAGGAGCAGTTGCCGTACCAGGCGGTGATACAGCCCGCCAGGATGCTCTCGATTGTGCATCTGTAGAAGTTTGTGAGTGCTTTTGGTGACAAGCCGAATTTCTTCAGCCTCCTGAGGTTGAAGAGGCGCTGCTGCGCCTTCTTCACGACGCTGTCAGTGTGAGTGGACCAATTCAGTTTGTCTGTGATGTGTATGCCGAGGAACTTGAAACCAGCTACCCTCTCCACTACTGATCCATCGATGTGGATAGGGGGGTGTTCCCTCTGCTGTTTCCTGAAGTCCACAATCATCTCCTTAGTTTTGTTGACGTTGAGTGTGAGGTTATTTTCCTGACACCACACTCCGAGGGCCCTCACCTCCTCCCTGTAGGCCGTCTCGTCGTTGTTGGTAATCAAGCCTACCACTGTTGTGTCGTCCGCAAACTTGATGATTGAGTTGGAGGCGTGCGTGGCCACGCAGTCGTGGGTGAACAGGGAGTACAGGAGAGGGCTCAGAACGCACCCTTGTGGGGCCCCCGTGTTGAGGATCAGCGGGGAGGAGATGTTGTTGCCTACCCTCACCACCTGGGGCGGCCCGTCAGGAAGTCCAGTACCCAGTTGCACAGGGCGGGTCGAGACCCAGGGTCTCGAGCTTGATGACGAGCTTGGAGGGTACTATGGTGTTGAATGCCGAGCTGTAGTCGATGAACAGCATTCTCACATAGGTATTCCTCTTGTCCAGGTGGGTTAGGGCAGTGTGCAGTGTGGTTGAGATTGCATCGTCTGTGGACCTATTTGGGCGGTAAGCAAATTGGAGTGGGTCTAGGGTGTCAGGTAGGGTGGAGGTGATATGGTCCTTGACTAGTCTCTCAAAGCACTTCATGATGACGGAAGTGAGTGCTACGGGGCGGTAGTCGTTTAGCTCAGTTACCTTAGCTTTCTTGGGAACAGGAACAATGGTGGCCCTCTTGAAGCATGTGGGAACAGCAGACTGGTATAGGGATTGATTGAATATGTCCGTAAACACACCGGCCAGCTGGTCTGCGCATGCTCTGAGGGCGGGGCTGGGGATGCCGTCTGGGCCTGCAGCCTTGCGAGGGTTAACACGTTTAAATGTCTTACTCACCTCGGCTGCAGTGAAGGAGAGACCGCATGTTTTCGTTGCAGGCCTTGTCAGTGGCACTGTATTGTCCTCAAAGCGGGCATAATGCATGTGAACAAGTCAAGACCCTCATTCCCACATTAATCGAATTTATAAGCTGTTGAAAATCATTGAGCTGGCTAGAGATAGTACTCACTGTTGTGAAGTTCATTAATATGAAAAGTGAGATTATATTTAGAATAGGAAGGGCTGGTAGAAATAATAATATTGGCAAACCTTTTTTGGACCCTAATGTTTCCCTCTCTTCCTACGGTTCATTGACTCACAATTAGGTTGTCCTGGTTACCCAGGAGGCCTTGCAATACCCAGATAGCACAAGAATGGCTGATGATATCACCAGGATCATATAGCATTACTACTGTTTTGTAAAAAAAAAACTTATACAAAATGTATTGTTTTTCTTTGTGAAGTACCATGCCACAGTTTGTCATGGTTGTGTTTTTAGTTAATTGTTCCTTTTTAGTTCCATTATCAGCATAATGTATAACAGTTACAGAGACCTCATTCCCCTCAACCAAATTCTCTGTGGTTGTTTGTTCTGTACCTCTGTTGTGTGTAGCATTTTATTTTCAATTGGATCATTTATTAACAGAGTGTGGGGGAGGAAAGCGGATAAACAGTTTTTGTCAGCGTGGGTTTGAGACCCAGTTTCAGTCATATGCTGTCTATAGCAAACCAGAGTGCAGTCAGGGTACAAAATGATGATAATTTGATTACCTTTACAGCAAAATTTTCCTCAGTTGTACCACAGAGATCTGATTGCTGCATTCGTCTTTGATGTGGGACCTCAGTGCTGGCACTCAGCTACAAGCTTAATCAACTCTATTCTGCTGTAGTTAATTCTGCTGTAAAGGTAATCAAATTCTAAATTAATTTCCACTTTGCTGTCGTCCTGCAGCGAGGAGCGAATGGCTCTTGTGAGGCCTGCGGGTAGGTTCTTTTGGGAATTCTGTCAGGCTGCCACCTTAGCTTGGACAGCTTTCGGTCAGTTTTGAACTCTCATTTCTACTTTTATTTTTGGTTTCTGTTAGCGTGGGTTTAAAAAGATGGCGCCGACAGAGATGGTTGCCTCGCTTCAAGTCCTTAGGAAACTATGCAGTATTAGTTTTTTTAATGTATTATTTCTTACATTGTTAGCCCAGAAAATCTCAAGTGTTATTGCATACAGCTGGGAAGATCTATTGGATATAAGAGCAACGCCAACATACCAACATTATGACCAGAAATACGACTTTCCCGAAGCGGATCCTTTGTTCGGATCTCCACCCTGGACATTGGATCTAATCCCAGAGGCCAACCTAAAACAACGTTGTCGCCGCAGGGGAGGCAGACAGAGCGGCCTCCTGGTTAGACATAGAAGGCAAGCACCTTCCAAGCATATTAGTTACCAATGTCCAGTCTCTCGACAACAAGGTGGACGAAATTAGGGCACGAGATGCCTTCCAGAGAGACATCAGAGATTGTAACATTCTCTGTTTCACGGAAACATGGCTCACTCGGGATATGTTGTCAGAGTTGGTAAAGCCACCGGGTTTCTTCATGTGTTGCTCCGACAGAAACAAACAAACAAAACAGAAACAAAAAGAAGAAGGGCGGGGGTATATGCCTCATGATTAACGAATCATGGTGTTACAATAACAACATACAGGAACTCAAGTCCTTTTATTTACCTGACCTAGAATTCTCCCAAGAGAATTCTCTTAGATTATAGTCACAGCCATGTATATCCCCCCCAAGCAGATACCTCAACGGCCCTGAAAGACCTTCACTGGACTCTATGCACACTGGAAACCATATATCCTGAGGCTGAATGTATTGTATCTGGGGATTTTAACAAAGGTAATTTGAGAACAAGGCTACCTAAATTCTACCAGCACATAGACTGTAGTACCCGCTCGAGCAAAACACTGGACCACTGCTACTTTAACTTCGGTGATGCATACAAGGCCCTCCCCTGCCCTCCCTTCAGCAAATCCGACCACGACTCCATCTTGCTTGTACCGTCCTGTAGGCAGAAACTCAAACAAGATGTACTCGTGACTAGAACCATTCAATGCTGGTCTGACCAATCTGAATCCATGCTTCAAGATTGTTTTGATCACGTGGACTGGAAAATGTTCAGCCTCAGACAATAACATTGATTTATACGCTGACTCTGTGAGGGAGTTTATTAGAAAGTGCATTGGAGATGTACCGACTGTGACTATTAAAACCTACCCCAACCAGAAACCGTGGATAGACTGCGTAAAACTGAAAGCACGAACCACCACATTCAACCATGGAAAGAGGTCGGGGAATATGGACAAATATAAACAGTGTAGTTATTCCCTCTGCTATGCAATCAAACAAGCAAAATGTCGGTATAGGGACAAAATGGAGTCGCAATTCAACGGCCCAGACACGAGACGTATGTGGCAGGGTCTACAGGCAATTAGGGACTACAAAAAGAAAACCAGCCATGTCACGGACACCGACGTCCTAATTCCAGACAAGCTAAACACCTTCTTTGTCCTGTTTGAGGATAATACAGTACCACCGACGCGGCCCGCTACCAAGGACTGCGGGCTCCCCCTCCTTCTCCGTGGCCGATGTGAGTAAGACATTTAAACGTGTTAAACCTCGCAAGGCTGCTGGCCCAGACGGCATCCCTAGCCACGTCCTCAGAGCATGCACAGACAGGCTGGCTGGTGTGTTTACGGATACATTTAATCGCTCCCTATCCCAGTCTGCTGTCCCCACATGCTTCAAGATGGCCAACATTGTTCCTGTACCAAAGAAGGCAAAGATAACTGACTAAATGACTATCACTCTGTAGCAATCACTTCTGTCATCATGAAGTGCTTTGAGAGACTAGTCAAGGATCATATCACCCCCACCTTCCCTGCCACCCTAGACCAACTTCAGTTTGCATACCGCCCCAACAGGTCCACAGGCGATGTAATCGCCATCACACTGCACACTGCCTACTGCCCTATCCCATCTGGAGAAGAGGAATACCTATGTAAGAATGCTGTTCATTGACTACAGCTCAGCATTCAACACCATAGTACCCTCCAAGCTCATCATCAAGCTGGAGGCCCTGGGTCTCAACCCCGCCCTGTGCAATTGGGTCCCAGGTGGTGAAAGTAGGAAACATCTCCACTTCGCTGATATTCAACACTGGGGCCACACAAGTGTGCGTGCTCAGCCCCCTCCTGTACTCCCTGTTCACCCATGACTGCATGGCCATGCACGCCTCCAACCCAATCATCAAGTTTGCAGACCACACAACAGTAGTGGGCTTGATTACCAACAACAATGAGACAGCCTACAGGGAGGAGGTGAAGGCACTCGGAGTGTGGTGTCAGGAAAACAAGCTCTCACTCAACGTCAACAAAACAAAGGAGATGACCGTAGACTTCAGGAAACAGCAGAGGGAGCACCCCCCTATCCACATCGACGCGACAGATGTTTTAAGTTCTCGGGTACACATCACAGGCACCCCCTAAAATCCACATCGACGCGACTGTCAGTGGAGGTGGAATGTTTTAAGTTCAAGGCCATCAGACTGTTAAACAGCCATCACTAACATAGAGAGGTTGCTGCCAAACATCACAGGCAAACTGAAATGGTCCACCCACACAGACAGCGTGGTGAAGAAGGCGCAACAGCGCCTCTTCAACCTCAAGACGCTGAAGAAATTTGGCTTGTCACCTAAAACCCTGACAAACTTTTACAGATGCACAATCGAGAGCATGCTGCCGGTCTGTATCACCGCCTGTTACAGCAACTGCACCACCCTCAACCGCAAGGCTCTCCAGAGGGTAGTGCGGTCTGCTCAACGCATCACCGGGGGCAAACTACCTGCCTTCCAGGACACCTACAGCACCCGATGTCACAGGAAGGCCAAAAAGATAATTTCTCGAAGAAGGTTAGCCTAGGGCCCTGGGTGTACCACTCAACTTTATAAAAATGTTATGTCTAGAGACTTGAATGGAGTCTGTCTCAGCCCCAATTGCAATCTTACAGGTTACTGTAGCCAAGGGGAGAGATTAAAGAAAAGCAGAGAAAGTTATTTAAAAAAAAAAACAGTAGTTAAGAGTGCTTCTTTTACAGTAGTAAAGAAGCTTTCTGTCTCTTTGATATGCTGTATTGCATATGCACCTACTAAGACAGAAGACACCAGGAAGAACTCTCCTGCCATGCTTTAGTGAAAGGTATGCTCAATTATGAATGACAGCTCAAGGGCTTTTTTTGTTGCAGGTACTGAAGGCATTTGAATGTGCACTGCTTTTCCAGGGGTTGGTAAAGAGGAGGTGGCTGGTATAGTGGCAGTAGCAAAAGAGATGTTCTGATTCAATTATTGTAAAGTGATAAGCATATTGACACGACCTATGACTCATTTAGCCCTCTCATTCCTCCGATAAGTGGTGGCCCTCCAGCACTGCTGAGTGAGGAAAATCAGAACTGAATTGAACCATGGGACAGCGGGAGAGGTGTAGACCCATACTGTCACCGCGCCTCTCTGTCTGAACTTGATTTATTTATTGGTTAATTAAAAAGAGTAACATCACTTGGAGCCTTTTAGGCAGCGGGGCTGAGAGAGGTTTCCAGGTCCATAGTGGTTAGCTGATGAGCGTGAGGGGGCACAATGCATTCATTACAGCTGGTCGGAGGCTTTCACTCTCCTTTCCTCCACTTGTACTGCACTTGTCTTTCACTGACTCCTTATTGTTTCCTGCATGGTGCCCATCTCCCTTAGCATCAAGGTCTGTTCTAATCATGTAGCTGATTCAGCTGTTTTGCATTGTAACTGTAACACTGCTCCACATGCAGAGGAAACAAAGACTCCCCAGGTTTTGTCAAAGGCATGCTAGGTAGACATTGTGCCTGTATAGAAAGGTCTTCAGACAAACATGCATGCTGGGGTCCTGTGTGGCTCAGTCGGTAGAGCATAGTGCTTGCAACATGAGGAACATGGGATAGAATCCCACTTTGTAAGGTGCTTTGCATAGAAGTGTTTGCCAATGGCATTTATTATATACAGTGCATTCAGAAAGTATTCAGACCCCTTACCCTTTTCCACATTTTTTATTATTTTTATTTCATTTTGATTTAACCTTTACATTACAGCATTATTCTAAATGAATAGAAAATCCTCATCAATCGACACACAATACCCCATAATGACAAAGCGAAAACCGTATTTTCAAAATGTTGGTCAATTTATTCAAAAAGAAAAACCAGATATCATTTACATAAGGTCCCACAGAGCAAAAACAAAGCCATGAGGTCAAATGAATCATCTGTAGAGCTCTAAGACAGGATTGTGTCGAGGCACAGATCTGGGGAAGGGTACCAAAACATTTCTGCAGTAGTTGAAGGTCCCCAAGAACACAGTGGCCTCCATCATTCTTAAATGGGAGAAGTTTGGAACCACCAAGACTCTTCCTACAGCTGGCCGCCCAGCCAAACTGAGCAATCGGGGGAGAAGGGCCTTGGTCAGGGAGGTGATCTGTGGAGATGGGGAAACCTTCCAGAAGCACAACCATCTCTGCATCACTCCACCAATCAGGCCTTTATGATGCAGCACTCCATCACTCTTCTTCTTGAAATGTTGATCAAATAACTCTTACACAGCTTGGAGGTCATTTTCGGTCATTGTCCCATTGAAAAATAAATGATAGTTCCATTAAGCGCAAACCAGATGGGGTGGCGTATTGCTGCAGAATGCTGTGATAGCCATGCTGGTTAAGTGTGCCTTGAATTCTTGAACACATATGGAATCATGTAGTAACCAAAAAAGTACTAAACAAATCTAAATATATTTAGATTCTTCAAAGTAGCCACCCTTTGCCTTGATGACAGATTTGCACACTCTTGGCATTTTTTCAACCTGCTTCATGGGGTAGTCACCTGGAATGCATATATTAACAGGTGTGCCTTGTTAAACTTTAATTTGTGAAATGTCTTTATTTCTTAATGTGTTTGAGCCAATCAGTTGTGTTGTGACAAGGTAGGGTTAGTATACAGAAGATTTGGTAAAAGTCCAAGTCCATATTATGGCAAGAACAGCGCAAATAAGAAAAGAGAAACGACAGTCCATCATTACTTTAAGACATGAAGGTCAGTCAATCTGGAACATTTCTGTAACATGACAAAATGTGGAAAAAGTTAAGGGGTCTGAAATCTTTCCGAATGCACTGTATTACTCTTCCACACATACAAGACAGCCCAACCCAGGCAGCCAAGGCACACAGAAGAGATTAACAGTGGTATTTCTCCCTGGTGTCCTGAAACACTATAGTACAAAGTCAACCACAGGGACTTTACAGCCCTCCAGGTGGTTTGTACCCAGGGGCCTGCAATGTTTTTCTTTGTACACCCCACATGAAAACGGTATTCCTGTATTCTTAGGAATCAATGCAAAGTGGCTCCATTTCCTAATGATGAAAACAGTGTGTTATTAATATTCTGTATACAAGACATTTAACAGTGAATTTTGTATTCAGGGATGATATTTATATTTATAGTTTTTCAAACGGAGTTTGGTAAATGCAGTTGGGCCTTTAGGTCTATGTTGTTCTGCTGTTTTTGTATATATTTCACCACAGTTTTAAAAACACTTTCAGTTGAGAAAAACTAAGTGGTTTGTGTGTGTGTGTGTGTGTGTGTGTGCCCGTTACTTAACAATTAGTGTGTTTGCGTAATATCCATCATGCTCAACCAGCACTGTTTGATTAATGTTAGTCCTGAGGCCGCAAACATGATAAATGGGAAAGTGTGTACATATGCATGCATCCCATAAGATACCCTATGCCCCATAGTGTATTATATAGGGAACAGGGTGACATTTGGGACGCATTACGTGTAGACAACAGTGTGGACACTAAGGCCAGGACAATACCAGTATCGGCATACTCGTTAGTAGTGGCAAGGAAACAAAACACAAAGTGAATTGGATTTCTTTATGAAAACAGCCCCAATGTTGGAAACTAACATTATGTTGTCATCCAGAGTCACATTTATTTATTTTTCAAGCTAAAGGACACAAAAGAGTTTATTCTGCTTCATGTTTAAAATATATATATATTGCGATACTGGTATATTCTCAGCCTTATTGGTCACAGTGAATCATAGTGTAGAATGGGATTAGCATAACTCATCACCGAATGTTGTAGGTTTGAATAAATAGGATATTATTCTGAGTAATCTACCAAATGACAATATCAGGAATTCATCTTTTGTTCATTATTATTAATCATGTAATTATTCCAGCCAGGAATTTCACCTTGACAGCAAGTCTTTCTCGAAGAAGGTTAGCCTAGGGCCCTGGGTGTACCACTCAACTTTATAAAAATGTTATGTCTAGAGACTTGAATGGAGTCTGTCTCAGCCCCAATTGCAATCTTCCATCCCAAGTTATCAGTAATTTCTCGCTACGTATTTGCTATTTTACCAGTTATTTCAGCACTCACCATATGCTGTGTGAGACAAAGACACACGTCTCCCTCAAATGTCTCTTCATTTAGGTTGTAATCTTCAAAGCTAAACAGGGTAAATTTACCTGCTCGAATGCATTCAATTAAGTGGCTTTGTTTCAGATCATCACACTGATATTTTAATCACATTTTTTAAAATTGTGAATGCAGTCATTGGTTATATAGGGGCACTGTAATTACACAAGTAAAAGTGAGTTGCTTCAGCCCAGACCTTTATCCAACACAAACCTTTTGTCCCAGCACAAACAAAAACTAAGTCTTGTTGCACCACCTAATGGTTATTTTTTTGTTTACACTCACAGAAGTGAGGGCCACATGTTTACTGAGTTACAGAGCGAGAAAGAGGGAGAGAGACAGGAACATACTGTAGGGATATTATGAAAAAAATAACAGATCAGTTTTGAGTCTTTTGGGAAAGAGACCAAGATAAGGTAGTCCTTTTTTTATTCTCATTCATTCTGTACACTTGTTTAAACACATGTATTAGGCAAATTATGTTTGCTTAAATTAGTGTGCAAGACTTGTTAATTTGGTCATTTTAGTTGTTTATGTCAAACTATAGGCATGTAACCTATTACGTATACTGCATTTCAGCTATTAGCTCCGAATGTATACATCACTTTATTGGTGGACAAGCACATCTAGCATTCTGTTATAGACTCGACAAGGAGGAACATCCGAGACAGAAATTTACATACACTTAGGTTGGAGTCATTAAAACTTGTTTTTCAACCACCACACATTTCTTGTTAATTAACAGACTATAGTTTTGTCAAGTCGGTTAGGACATCTACTTTGTGCATGACACAAGTCATTTTTCCAACAATTGTTTACAGACAGATTATTTCACTTATCATTCACTGTATCACAATTCCAGTGGGTCAGAAGTTTACATACACTAAGTTGACTGTGCCTTTAAACAGCTTGGAAAATTCCTGAAAATGATGTCATGGCTTTAGAAGCTTTTTGACTAATTGACATCATTTGAGTCAATTAGAGGTGTACCTGTGGATGTATTTCAAGGCCTACCTTCAAACTCAGTGCCTCTTTGCTTGACATCATGGGAAAATCAAAAGAAATCAGCCAAGACCTCAGAATTACCTCCACAAGTCTGGTTTGTCCTTGGGAGCAATTTTCAAATACCTGAAGGTACCACATTCATCTGTACAAACAATAGTACGCAAGTATAAACACCATGGGACCACGCAACCGGCATACCGCTCAGGAAGGAGACGCATTCTGTCTCCTAGAGATGAACGTACTTTGTTGCGAAAAGTGCAAATCAATCTCAGAACAACAGCGAAGGACCTTGTGAAGATTCTGGAGGAAACAAGTACAGAAATATCTATATCCACAGTAAAACGAGTCCTGTATCGACATAACCTGAGAGGCAGCTCAGCAAGGAAGAAGCCACTCCAAAACCGCCATTAAAAAAGCCAGACTACGGTTTGCACATGCACATGGGGACAAAGATCGTACTTTTTAGAGAAATGTCCTCTGGTCTGATGAAGCAAAAATAGAACTGTTTGGCCATAATGACCATTGTTATGTTTGGAGGAAAAAGGAGGCTTGGAAGCCGAAGAACACCATTCCAACCGTGAAGCACGGGGGTGGCAGCATCATGTTGTGGGGGTGCTTTGCTGCAGGAGGGACGGGAAGCAACATCTCAAGACATCAGTCAGTCAGGAATTTAAAGCTTGGTCGCAAATGGGTCTTCCAAATGGACAATGACCCCAAGCATACTTCCAAAGTTGTGGCAAAATGGCTTAAGGACAACAAAGTCAAGGGATTGGAGTGGCCATCACAAAGCCCTGACCTCAATCCCATAGAACATTTTTGGGAAGAACTGCCCGTCTGGTGTTCAACCTTCCCAAGTTCTCTCACGTCACCCCGCTCCTCCGCTCCCTCCACTGGCTTCCAGTTGAAGCTCGCATCCGCTACAAGACCATGGTGCTTGCCTACGGAGCTGTGAGGGGAACGGCACCTCAGTACCTCCAGGCTCTGATCAGGCCCTACACCCAAACAAGGGCACTGCGTTCATCCACCTCTGGCCTGCTCGCCTCCCTACCACTGAGTACAGTTCCCGCTCAGCCCAGTCAAAACTGTTCGCTGCTCTGGCCCCCCAATGGTGGAACAAACTCCCTCACGACGCCAGGACAGCGGAGTCAATCACCACCTTCCGGAGACACCTGAAACCCCACCTCTTTAAGGAATACCTAGGATAGGATAAAGTAATCCTTCTCACCCCCTCCCCCCTTAAAAGATTTAGATGCACTATTGTAAAGTGGCTGTTCCACTGGATGTCATAAGGTGAACGCACCAATTTGTAAGTCGCTCTGGATAAGAGCGTCTGCTAAATGACTTAAATGTAAATGTAAATGTAAAAAGCATGTGCGAGCAAGGAGGCTTACAAAACTGACTCCGTTACACCAGCTGTGTCAGGAGGAATGGGCCAAAATTCACCCAACTTATTGTGGGAAGCTTGTGGAAGGCTACCTGAAACGTTTGACCCAAGTTAAACAGTTTAAAGGCAATGATACCAAATAATAATTGAGTGTATGTAAACTTCTGACCCACTGGGAATGTGATGAAAGAAATAAAAAATGAAATAAATCATTATCTCTACTATTATTCTGACATTTCACATTCTTAAAATAAAGTGGTGATCCTAACTGACCGGGAATGTTAACTAGGATTAAATGTCAGGAATTGTGAAAGTTTAAATGTATTTGGCCAAGGTGTATGTAAACTTCAGAGGGTTAATATTTAAAGGTAATATTTCTAAGCCTGCGTCCCGAATGGCACCTGCTTTCCTACATAGTGCCCTATTTTTGACCAGGGCCCATAGGGCTCTAGTCAAAAGAAATGCAATATACAGGGAATAGGTTGTCATTTGGGTGTCACCTCAAGTATTTTTTATTATCTCATTAGCATTACAGTAAGTAAAAGCGAGAGAGAGAAGAGAGAGAGGGGAGAGGAGAGAGAGAGGAGAGGGAGAAGCAGAGAGACTGAGAAGGAGAGACAGAAGAGAGACTGAGAGAGAGAGACTGAGACTGATATATTCAGTGCAACCCCCTACCGACAGACAGCCTTCTCCACCACCTACCCCCAGGCCTAATTAGAACTAGAGAGTAATGCAGCCTCTCGCTTTACTGCACAGCAAACAGCAGTGGATCCTATCTGTACTACCCTATGGAGACTCATCTGGCTCCTGTGGTATGTTAACTGTGACAGTGTTATTGTTAGTTTTCTGTGCAAATTTGATATCACAAATGGAAATGTTAGATATGAATTAAAGTCCTGCTGAGGCTGTCCTAATATTGACACTGTCCATGATATGACATTACATTGTGTAGAGTCTTGCTGCTGTATAAAAATGCATGGATGCCACACACATCAGGTCGATCTGTAAACCAGAGCTTCTTGATTCTGGTTATTGTCTAATTGCCATTAAGAAATGTATTTGATACAAGGAAGAAATAAGGTTTGTATCTGCTCAACCTGCACTGTGGGAGCCTACAGTATGTAGCCTGTCTGAGGCACGCATACACACACACGCACACGCCTGAGGGGCATTTTGGTTGGATCCTGTGTATATAATGAGTAAATATAGTATTTTTGATTAACTGCTGACGCTCCATAATTGGCAATGCTGTTATACCAGTCAAAAACAGCTCTCTAGCACCAGGTCCAGAGTATTGGATGAGGTCCTGTGTGGCTCAGTGGGTAACATGGGGCTCCCTAATAAATACAAATATAAACATGGCACTTGCAATGCCAGGATCCTTGGTTTGATTCCTGCTGGGGCCACCCATACGAAAATGTATGCATGCATGTATGTACAGTGCATTCGGAAAGTATTCAGACCCCTTGACCGTTTCTACATTTTGTTATGTTACAGCCTTATTCTAAAATGGTTTAAATTGTTGTTTTTTCCTCATCAATCTACACACAATACCCCACAATTACAAAGCAAGCTCTGCGTTGCGTCATGCTCAAGAACAACCCTTAGTCGTGGTATATTGGCTATGTACCACATCCCCTCGGGCCTTATTGCTTAAGTATTCCACTGGGCTCACACTTTTTTTTCATGAAAGTAGACAATAAAGTTTCATATCGCATCCATCGTATCACAATAAATTATATTGTATTGTTTCGTATCGTATCGTAAATGTTTGCAGACCGATAGAAAACCAAGGTTATTCCAAAAGAGTAGGAGTTGTCTCAGATGAGGGAATAAGAGATTGCGGCTCCAGGGTGAGGGTGTGGATAAGAGAGAGGAGAAGCAGTTTACAGAGAGAAAGGTGTATGAAGAGGAAAGGGAGGAGAAAAAAGAGAAGCGCTGGGCATGTCATGGCTCTGGGTGTGTGTGTGTGTGTGTGTGTGTGTGTGTGTGTGTGTGTGTGTGTGTGTGTGTGTGCGTGCGTGCGTGCGTGCGTGCGTGCGTGCGTGCGTGCGTGCGTGTGTGTATACTGTATGTGTGCATGAGGGTGAGTGAGAGAGACAAAAAGTGTGTGAGAGAGAGAGCGAAAGCGGGAGAATTTATGTGTGAGAGTGTGCAGGGTATAGTCTCGCGCTCAGCCAGAGGTAAAGCAGTTCTTTTAAGCTGCACGTGCACTCTCCTCTTCTTCTCAACATCTCCTCGTCATATCTACTGCCTTGGAGCTAAAGCTACAACCCTGTTGCACCTCTAAAGGAATGTCTCCCATTGTCAAAAGCCCTGACTGCAAGCCCATGCTCTGTCATTGCAAAGTTACATGCACCAACAACACTTTGTCGTTGATGTTCGGATGCAAGGTAGGCGGCTGAATGCTGTTGACTGTTGAGTGCCTCGTTTGTCATTGAAGCGCAGTTGATGTTGATTTGGAGGGCTCACAGCTGACCACTGTGACTGTTGAGCCCTGTTAGTTGAAGTACAATTGATGTTGCTGCGTGGGGTTCTGGTTGTGTTATTCTATGGTTTTTATGTAACTAGATGGAATTGACGGAGCTGCTCTTCCTCCCGGGGAAGGACTGCCCGTTCCATGATCTCGCCATCACGGTTGACAACTCCACTGTGTCCTCCTCGAAGAGCGCTAAGAACCTTGGCGTGATCCTGGACAACACCCTGTCGTTCTCAACTAACACCAAGGCGGTGGCCCGTTCCTGTAGGTTCATGCTCTACAACATCCGCAGAGTACGACCCTGCCTCACACAGGAAGCGGCGCAGGTCCTAATCCAGGCACTTGTCATCTCCCGTCTGGATTACTGCAACTCGCTGTTGGTTGGGCTCCCTGCCTGTGCCATTAAACCCCTACAACTCATCCAGAACGCCGCAGCCCGTCTGGTGTTCAACCTTCCCAAGTTCTCTCACGTCACCCCGCTCCTCCGCTCTCTCCACTGGCTTCCAGTTGAAGCTCGCATCCGCTACAAGACCATGGTGCTTGCCTACGGAGCTGTGAGGGGAACGGCACCTCAGTACCTCCAGGCTCTGATCAGGCCCTACACCCAAACAAGGGCACTGCGTTCATCCACCTCTGGCCTGCTCGCCTCCCTACCACTGAGGAAGTACAGTTCCCGCTCAGCCCAGTCAAAACTGTTCGCTGCTCTGGCCCCCCAATGGTGGAACAAACTCCCTCACGACGCCAGGACAGCGGAGTCAATCACCACCTTCCGGAGACACCTGAAACCCCACCTCTTTAAGGAATACCTAGGATAGGATAAAGTAATCCTTCTCACCCCCCTTAAAAGATTTAGATGCACTATTGTAAAGTGGCTGCTCCACTGGATGTCATAAGGTGAATGCACCAATTTGTAAGTCGCTCTGGATAAGAGCGTCTGCTAAATGACTTAAATGTAATGTAAATGAATTGTCAGAAAAGGAGTGTATTGTGTAAATTATGATTTTGAATTTCATAGGATGCGAAAGCCAAGAGACCTTTGCATTAGAGCTGTGATGATTGCATATTTTCCCAGTATCAGCATTAAATACATACAGTGTCTTGCAAAAGTATTCACCCCCTTGGCATTTTTCCTATTTTGTTGCTTTACAACCTGGAATCTAAATTATTTTGGGGGGGTTTATATAATTTGATTTACACAACATGCCTACCACTTTGAAAATGCAAAATATTATTATTGTTAAACAAGCAAGAAACAAGACAAAAAAATCTGAAAACTTGCATAACTATTCACCCCCCCAAAGTCAATACTTTGTGGAGCCACCTTTTGCAGCAATTACAGCTGCAAGTCTCTTGGGGTATGTCTCTATAAGCTTGGCACATCTAGCCACTGGGATTTTTGCCCATTCTTCAAGGCAAAACTGCTCCAGCTCCTTCAAGTTGTATGGGTTCCGCTGGTGTACAGCAATTGAAGTCATACCACAGATTCTCAATTGGATTGAGTTCTGGACTTTGACTAGGCCATTACAAGACATGTAAATATTTCCCCTTAAACCACTTGAGTGTTGCTTTAACAGTATGCTTAGGGTCATTGTCCTGCTGGAAGATGAACCTCCGTCCCAGTCTCAAATCTCTGGAAGACTGAAACAGGTTTCCCTCAAGAATTTCTCTGTATTTAGCGCCATCCATCATTCCTTCAATTCTGACCAGTTTCCCAGTCCCTGCCGATGAAAAACATCCCCCACAGCATGACGCTTCCACCACCATGCTTCACTGTCTCCCACAGTTTCCCACGTGCCTTTTTGGAACACCAAACATGTTCACCAATTTGGACAATTGTTTGTATGTTCATTACAAGAAATCCAAATAAAAATCTATTTAAATTACAGGTTGTAATGCAACAAAATAGGAAAAACGCTAAGGGGAATGAATACTGTATGTAATATTAATATGTAAGCCCATATAATATTGCCCGGGACTTAATGAAGCCAGATCTTAGGCATATGCATAACTAAACACCATTTTCACATCTTACTGTCGCTCCTCGTCAACGTCAGTGGAAAGGTCACGGTTACTCCTTTCCAAGGCATAGTGATGTCACGTGTTGCTCTACTCTCTATTTGTTTTCGTCTCTTGGAAGAACATCGCTCAGAACACGTCAGTTCAAGCCTGAGAGCTTTGTGTGGCTCCGTCAGCTGTGTGGATCACGTTAATAAGGCGATTCAGATCCTATGCATAGTGAATCATGCATGCAGAAAAAAGCCTCCTTCTCCTCATTTCGCTGTCCATTACTGCCTAGGCTGTGTCAAAGGGACTGGGTTTGTGCCTAGATACAGTAGGTGCACTTGCTATAATGTGTTTGTAGATAGAACAGTACTTTGGCCTTACGTCACCCAATGAGGACTCGTTTTAGCTTCTCATTGTCACGTTCTGACCTTAGTTCTTTTGTTATGTCTTTGTTTTAGTATGGTCAGGGTGTGAGTTGGGTGGGTTGTCTATGTTCCTTTTTCTATGATTTGGGATTTCTGTGTTTGGCCTGGTATGGTTCTCAATCAGAGGCAGCTGTCATTCGTTGTCCCTGATTGAGAACCATACTTAGGTAGCCTGGTTTCACTTTTGAGTGGTGGGTGATTGTTTCCTGTGTCTGTGTTTGTACCACACGGGACTGTTTCGATTTTCGTTTGTTCATTCACGTTATTGCAATTTGTAAGTCGCTCTGGATAAGAGCGTCTGCTAAATGACTTAAATGTAAATGTAAAATGAGCCTCTTATGAGCCAATGAAAATGTATCAGGTATGCATATGCAATTAGGTGGGGTAGTACCAATCAATCCATCAATCAATCAATCAATCAATCAATCAAATGTATTTATAAAGCCCCTTTTACATCAGCCGATGTCACAAAGTGCTATACAGAAACCCAGCCTAAAACCCCAAACAGCAAGCAATGCAGATGTAGAAGCACGGTGGCTAGGAACAACTCTCTAGAATGACCAGAACGTAGGAAAAACTTAGAGAGGAACCAGGCTCTGAGGGGTGGCCAGTCCTCTCCTGGCTGTGCCGGGTGGAGAGGAACCAGGCTCTGAGGGGTGGCCAGTCCTCTCCTGGCTGTGCCGGGTGGAGAGGAACCAGGCTCTGAGGGGTGGCCAGTCCTCTCCTGGCTGTGCCGGGTGGAGATTAGAACAGTACATGGCCAAGATGTTCAAACGTTCATAGATGACCAGCAGGGTCAGATAATAATAATCACAGTGGTTGTAGAGGGTGCAGCAGGTCAGCAGGAGTAAATGTCAGTTGGCTTTTCATAGACGATCATTCAGAGTTAGAGACAGCAGGTGTGCTAGAGCTAGAGAGTGAAAAACAGCAGGTCCGGGACAAGGTAGCACGTCCGGTGAACAGGTCAGGGTTCCATAGCCTCAGGCAGAACAGTTGAAACTGGAGCAGCAGTACAATCAGGTGGACTGGGGACAGCAAGAAATCATCATGCCAGGGAGTTCTGGGGCATGGTCCCAGCGCTCAGGTCCTCCATGAGATAGAGAAAGAGAGAGAGAGAATTAGAGGGAGCATACTTAAATTCACGCAGGACACCGGATAAGACAGGAGAAATACTCCAGATATAACAGACTGACCCTAGCCCCCCGACAAACTATAAACTATAAACTATTGCAGCATAAATACTGGAGGCTGAGACAGGAGGGGTCAGGAGACACTGTGGCCCTGTCCGACAATACCCCCGGAAAGGGCCAACCAGGCAGGATATAACCCCACCTAATTTGCCAAAGCACAGGCCCCACACCACTAGAGGGATATCTTCAACCACCAGCTTACTACCGTGAGACAAGATGGCATAGCAGTCAGACGTCCTTTGTCCTTGTCTTGTCGTGTCCCGTATATATATATATATATTTACACCTTTCTTCACATATCTTTTATAAATTTTATTTTCCAAAACCCCAACTTCAAAACACTCTCCTGCAACCCGCCTCACCAATTTAAAAAAAGCATTATTTACCTCAAATCTGAAATCCCCAATAAAAGCTAGCCAGAAGCTAGCCAGAAACTAGCCAGAATCTAACCAGAAGCTAACCAGAAGCTAGCCAGAAGCTAGTCAGTTTACTGGCTAACATTAGTATTCAGCTAACCACGGTTTGTGGTCATCAGCTATCCTTTAGCTCGAAAATCTATCGCCAGTTTTGTACAACGCGACTCAGACCAGAACATACCGGACCTATTTTTCTCTCCATATCCCCGGATTTCAACTGCAAGCTCTGGACTTTTACACCTGGATCTTGCAGCTAGCTAGCTGCTATCCGTGTGACTATTGGCTTACGTCGATCCCAGAGCAAACATAAGTTATTCCTGAGCTTGCCAGCTGAAGGGTTCCATCAGCCACTCCTGGGCTACAATCACCTATCCTGACCCGTTTTACTGCCAATGCGGAGCCCCACCGGGCCTTCACGACGGGACTACCGATGTTATCTGTCCTAGGGAGTTATATCCAACTGAACCCTCCGTCGTGACGTTACCTGAACGCCCATCTGCGGCCCGCTAATCGTTAGCTGTCTTATCGGCTGCTATCTGAATAGGTCTATCGGACAATTTTTCTTGGGTCACTATAACTATATCTATTTTGCCAATTGGATTGATCCCCTCTACCACACGGAACCCCACTAATCTACCAACGGAAACGCACGAGGTGGCTAAAAACAGACCTCCATCCTATGCTAGCTTGCTACCGATGCCCGGCTAGCTGTCTGAATCGCCATGACCCCAACCAACCTCACTACTCACTGGACCCTTATGATCACTCGACTAAGCATGCCTCTCATTAATGTCAATATTCCTTGTCCATTGCTGTTCTGGTGAGTGTTTATTGGCTTATATCACTGTAGAGCCTCTAGCCCTGCTCACTATACCTTATCCAACCTTTCAGTTCCACCACCTACACATGCGATGACATCACCTGGTTTCAATGATGTTTCTAGAGACAATATCTCTCTCATCATCACTCAATACCTAGGTTTACCTCCACTGTATTCACATCCTACCATACCTTTGTCTGTACATTATACCTTGAAGCTATTTTATCTCCCCCAGAAACCTCCTTTTACTCTCTGTTCCAGACGTTCTAGACTACCAATTCTCATAGCTTTTAGCCGTACCCTTATCCTACTCCTCCTCTGTTCCTCTGGTGATGTAGAGGTGAATCCAGGCCCTGCAGTGCCTAGCTCCACTCCTATTCCCCAGGCGCTCTCTTTTGATGACTTCTGTAACCGTAATAGCCTTGGTTTCATGCATGTTAACATTAGACGCCTCCTCCCTAAGTTGGTTTTATTCACTGCTTTAGCACACTCTGCCAACCCGGATGTTCTAGCCGTGTCTGAATCATGGCTTAGGAAGACCACCAAAAAATCTGATATTTTCATCCCTAACTACAACATTTTCAGACAAGATAGAACGGCCAAAGGTGGCGGTGTTGCAATCTACTGCAAAGATAGCCTGCAGAGTTCTGTCCTACTATCCACGTCTGTACCCAAACAATTTGAACTTCTACTTTTAAAAATCCACCTTTCTAAAAACAAGTCTCTCACCGTTGCCACCTGCTATAGACCACCCTCTGCCCCCAGCTGTGCTCTGGACACCATATGTGAACTGATTGCCCCCCCATCTATCTTCAGAGCTCGTGCTGCTAGGCGACCTAAACTGGAACATGCTTAACACCCCAGCCATTCTACAATCTAAGCTTGATGCCCTCAATCTCACACAAATTATCAATGAACCTACCAGGTACCACCCCAAAGCCGTAAACACGGGCACCCTCATAGATATCATCCTAACCAACTTGCCCTCTAAATACACCTCTGCTGTTTTCAACCAAGATCTCAGCGATCACTGCCTCATTGCCTGCATCCGTAATGGGTCAGCGGTCAAACGACCTCCACTCATCACTGTCAAACGCTCCCTGATACACTTCAGCGAGCAGGCCTTTCTAATCGACCTGGCCGGGGTATCCTGGAAGGATATTGATCTCATCCCATCAGTAGAGGATGCCTGGTTATTTAAAAAAAATGCCTTCCTCACCATCTTAAAAAAGTATGCCCCATTCAAAAAATGTAGAACCAGGAACAGATATAGCCCTTGGTTCTCTCCAGACCTGACTGCCCTTAACCAACACAAAAACATCCTATGGCGTTCTGCTACTCTGGTGGCTAGAGCATTGGACTAGTAACCGAAAGCTTGCAAGTTCAAATCCCCGAGCTGACAAGGTACAAATCTGTCGTTCTGCCCCTGAACAGGCAGTTAACCCACTGTTCCTAGGCTGTCATTGAAAATAAGAATTTGTTCTTAACTGACTTGCCTAGTTAAATGAAGGTAAATACATTAGCATCAAACAGCCCCGTGATATGCAACTTTTCAGGGAAACTAGAAACCAATATAAACAGGCAGTTATAAAAGCCAAGGCTAGCTTTTTCAAGCAGAAATTTGCTTCCTGCAACACAAACTCCAAAAAGTTCTGGGACACTGTAAAGTCCATGGAGGATAAGAACACCTCCTCCCAGCTGCCAACTGCACTGAAGAAAAGGAAACACTGTCACCACCGATAAATCCACTATAATTGAGAATTTCAATAAGCATTTTTCTACAGCTGGCCATGCTTTCCACCTGGCTACCCCTACCCCGGTCCACAGCACTGCACCCCCCACAGCAACTCGCCCAAGCCTTCCCCATTGGCATTATGGAGGCCAGGTCATCTGATGCAGCACTCCATCACTCTCCTTCAATAGCCCTTACACAGCCTGGAGGTATGTTGGGTCATTGTCCTGTTGAAAAACAAATGATAGTTCCACTAATTGCAAACCAGATGGGATGGCGTATCGCTGCAGAATGCTGTGGTAGCCATGCTGATTAAGTGTGCCTTGAATTCTAAATAAATCACTGACAGTGTCAACAGCAAACCACCCCCACACCATCACACTCCATGCTTCAATGTGGAAACCACACAAGGAGATCATCCGTTCACCTACTCTGCATCTCACTAAGACACAGCGGTTGGAACCAAAAATCTAAAACATGGACTCCTTCGACCAAAGGACAAATTTACACCTGTCTAATGTCCATTGCTTGTGTTTCTTGGCCCAAGTAAGTCTCTTCATCTTATTGGTGTGCTTTAGTCGTGGTTTCTTTGCAGCAATTGGACCATGAAGGCCTGATCTGTCTGTTACTTGAACTCTGTGAAGGATTTATTTGGGATGCAATTTCTGAGGCTGGTAACTCTTATGAACTTACCCTCTACAGCAGAGGTAACTCTGGATCTTCCTTTCCTGTGGTGGTCCTCATGAGAGCCAGTTTCATCATAGCGCATGATGGTTTTTGCGACTGTACTTGAATATTATTTTCCTGATTGACTGAACTTCATGTCTAAAAGTAACGATGGACTGTTGTTTCTCTTTGAGCTGTTCTTGCCATAGTATGGACTTGGTATTTAACCAAATAGGACTATCTTCTGTATACCTCCCTACCTTGTCACAACAAAACTGATTAGCTCAAACACATTAAGAAGGAAAGAAATTTCACAAAATAACGTTTAACAAAGCACACCTGTTAATTGAAATGCATTCCAGGTGACTACCTCATGAAGCTGGTTGAGAGAATTCCAAGAGTGTGCAAAGCTGTCATTAAGGCAAAGGGTGACTACTTTGAAGAATCTCAAATGTAAAATATTTTGATTTGTATAACACTTTATTGGTTACTACATGATTCCAAATGTGCCAATTCATAGTTTTGATGTCGACACTATTATTCTACAATGTAGAAAATAGAAAAACCCTGGATTGAGTAGGTGTGTCCAAACCTTTGACTGGTACTGTATATACTTTAAAGGGTCTTAAATAGTTAAATGATCATTGATTTGACCTTCTTAAAACAATTCCATATAGCTTAGTAGAACGGTTAAATAACACCCAAATTGAAGCATGTGAAGTATCTTTGAAATTTCACGTTCACTGTATTGCTATTTGCAATACAATGGCTCTTGGACAGGTAACAAATCCAATATTTATGACACACACTCCAACAAACTCTGAGCAATAGCAGCATAGAGGGACAGGTTTTTGGCAAATCCATTGGTTGTCGCTTGGGAGATTAAATTGTCATGCAAAGGTCAAACATTGATTTAACAGTTATTCAGGTGCTTTGCCTTGTAGTGGGTTTGGTTTAAAACTAAACTGAGGGAGAATTGGATTCAGCATCTATAATCTTCCCGAGCTCCTCTCATCACAAAGAAATGATGCTTATGAACTCAAGTTTGCTACAGTATATGATAATTGCACACGCATGTGTAGGGCTACATTCTCCCCAAGCTAAGACATACACACACAATAAGCAAAATAACATTCTACATAGATTGAAAGACACATTATCCAAGGAGTTCTGAATACTGCAACTAGTGATTGCAGTGAGTGGAATACATTTCACTAGGGTTTGTTGAAACTCTGGGTAAACAATTGCTTCTTCTTCTCATGGACATCTACAGAGTTAAGTTTACAACACATATCAGGCTGCTAAATTAGTTTCTGTAGTATTTGTACAGAATACAATGGACAGGATTGTTGGGGTTCTGGAAGAAACTGGAAAGTACCAAGTGCAGAAGGACATGGTTGTATCTAAAAATGATCTGTCTGATGAAGGTCTATGACCGAAACGTCACACAGTTTTAAATGGATTTACAGTCATTATATTTTGATAAGGGAGAAGGTCACGCCTTCCTTTTCTAATACATTTATCACCAGAAATAAAGTAAGTCAGAAATGGAATAATAACAGTAATGAAAGTAGAACTCTCGAAGCAGGTGCTTTCCTTCTTTTTCCTAACTCAGCTATTCCTCCCTTCCTCCCACCCTTCTCGTCTTGGAGAACAGAAATTAGGCCTGGCAGAGTGATGAGTTTGTATTTAAAGCCACAGAAAAGGGTTCAGTGCACGCAACCACGAGGAGATTCCAAACAAATCCGCTCAGAATCAGCCCACCTCACATTCTCGTCTCATCACGTTTCCACGAGCTGAGCCTTTCTGACCCTCAGCACACTACAGCGTTTCTCTGTACATGAGTAGCTCACAGCTCATCAGGCAACTCTACAGCACATCATTAAACCTCTGCATAATGTAGTGTATTCGAGTAAAGAGCCATCATACAGTACTGGCACATTTGTTTGATTAATTCAGAAATGTTGTCTCCCTTGACCCCTTTCAGGGAGAGATCACATGTAGTAGGCATGTAACCTTTATTTAACTAGGCAAGTCAGTTAAGAACAAATTCTTCCTTACAGCGGAAATGCTGGGCCAATTGTGCACCGTCCTATGGGACTCCCAATCACAGCCAGATGTGATACAGCCTGGAATCGAACCAGGGACTGTAGTGCCACCTCTTGTACTGAGCTGCAGTACCTTAGACCGCTGCACCACTTGGGAGAACATGATTTTTGTGTCCCAAATGGCACCCTATTCCCTACATAGTGAACTACGTAGGGAATAGGGTGCCATTTGGGACTTATCCCTACCTTGTCATAGGGTTATGTTAGTAGGTTTAGTACTTGACAGTTCTTCTCAGTAGCAGGTGAAGCTGTAATATCATCACTGGTCCCAATAGTTTCACAGATCACTTTGACGCTATCCCTCAACGTTTTCCCTGAACATTAGTTTTCTCTGAACATTCTGTCTCGATATTCAAAAGACCTAACAACCACCTCACCAATAACACGGCACAGGAAACCTGTTTGACTTTTTGTATGATATAATTGTAGAGTAACATCATAGAAATCCAATTTAAAACTGGGTTTATGCCTGTGATACACTTCTGCCTGTTTAACTTCATTACCCAATCAACAGTATTTCATCTTGCAAAGGTAGTATGTGTGTATTTCAATGTTAAATGTTCAGTAGAACAGTAAGTTTCTTGGTGAACTGACCCTCGATGTCAAATTTGCATCAGGCCGTTGCATCACTGTGGCCGGCAATATATATCTGTCTGTACACACACCACAAATACGTGTTAGGAACAGAAAGTTAATTTCTACTACCCCCAAAAAACCTATTGGTTTGTATGAGTTATATGCAGTCTTGGAGTTGAAAGTGGCCCAGTTGGGTTTTCACTAATACAACTCCCTCACACAATGGCCATCAAGGAATGGAGAAAACACTGTTCTTTCTGGGACATTGTTCTGTCGTGCAGCTCTCGAACTTTGCTAGGCCTGCTGAGCAGCTGTGGTAGCCTTTCCAAAGATGCCATGTATTGACTTCCCACATACATTGACATACTGTACACTCATGTCCTACAACGTCATCATCGTAGTACAATACCCCCCCACCCCTCTCTCTGTCTCATTGAGGTCAGATTAACTGGTAGACTGGCTCCATTCTGCACTCACTTCCCCTGCCTTATGAAAGTCTCTACATCTCCTTATATTCCTGGGCTTCGTGGCCATTAAGTTTGCATGCCGGTAACAATTACCTTTTAATTAGCTGAGGAGCGCAAAACTTGGTCTGCCTAGAGTAGGATGTACAGGCTCTCTAGAGGCTGTGCAGGCTGTCTAGAGGCTGTGCAGGCTGTCTAGAGGCTGCTGGCTGTCTAGAGGCTGTGCAGGCTGCGTAGAGGCTGTGCAGGCTGTCTAGAGGCTGTGCAGGCTGTCTCAAGCCTGTGCAAGCTGTCTAGAGGCTGTGCAGGCTGTCTGCAGGCTGTGCTGTGTAATGAGTTACAGTTGAAACCTTGCGTGTATAAATAGGCTCATATTTTCCACAGAGAACCTCATTATGTATTCAGTCTTGTATTCCTCATTTTACGAAGCAAGAAGACATTTTCTCACAGTTTAACCAGCTGTCAGCTGAGTCTCTCTCTCTCGCCCCTCGAGCAGTAGTCACTCAGCGTTATAGTATACGTATGTGGGCTAAACCATGCGGATTAGGGTGAAGACGCCCCTAGACGTTGATCTTGGGTCAGTTTTGCATTCGCCCCCACTAATGGTTAAGGTTAGGATCGGGGAAGAGGAAGCTGATCCTAGATCTGTACATAGGGGAAACTTCACCCTGCAGCTAACCGTGCTACGTGTCTAAGTGCTATAACTGGGGTGACAATATGGAACGAGTCCATGCCCTGGGGTCAAAGTTTCAGATCTGACGTTCTATCAATGGTTGTTGTTTTTTGTGTGTTGGTTGTCTGTTGGCTGTAACCAATATGCTATAATGTTAGATTGTACTCTGTACTGAATGTGATTAAAAAGCCATCTTAAAAGGGCATTTTACTCGAAAACTATTTTTACAGTGTATTCTTAACTTTTGAGTTTTCAAGATATATTGTGTTTAAGTCTCGTTTTTGGGTGCATCTGTTTGGTTTTGCATCATCATGAGACTTTCCAGGAAGCAACTTAGAGCTTCTATTAGGATAACTATGAGGCTTGTACAGTATTTGTGCAAAATAAAAATAAAACATTTGACCATATGGACTAACGAGAAACATACACTAACCTAAATAAATCTGTTACAGTGTATGATTTGTAGAGTCAATAGGAATCCCAATACAATTTCTTCACAATCACCCAATCCCACCCGCACCCTATCCAATTGGTTTTTCATGCAACCAAAGGTTAATCATTTCAGACAAAAAGGTCACTGTTGCGTTTAGTTTTTTTAATGACATATATAATGTTACAATGTTTCTGCAACCACAGTATAACTGAAAAATGCCTAGTTGGTAGTATGTGCCAGTACTCCTCTTGTAGGTCACTGGCCTTCTAGTCATTTTTAAACAGCTTTCAAGTCAGCTGGGTTCTGGTTGTTCCCTTGTAGATATGGCCCTGGTCTTTGATCTTGTGCTTGCTTACATAAGCTTTTTCACTATGACCTCTTAATACCAATCGTGCCATACACTATAGATACTGCCACATGCCTATTAATGTAGCTATAATACATTACGTTTTTGCTCTATGTTGAAAGTAGGACTGCTGAAGTGTACAATTGTTTTGGATTGTATTAGCAGTAGGGCTGTCAAACAATAAAACATGTAACCCAGTTAATTACAGGTTTTGCTGTGGTTAATCACGATTAATGGACATTCAGAATTTGCTCTAATTGAGCTGTAATTTAAGATTTTTTGGACAAAAAGCTACACAAATATTGACGGCTTGATTTTGTCCAAAATAACAGTTAGCAAAATTGATAAATCACACTTTTTCTTTTCTTTTTAAAAATATTTTAAAAATTGAATATCCGAAACATACAATATACTTGCAGTGAAGACACTCAACAACTACATCATACCAGTCATTCAACAACTACACCACACCAGTCATTCAACAACTACATCACACCAGTCATTCAACAACTACATCACACCAGTCATCCAACAACTACATCACACCAGTCATCCAACAACTACACCACACCAGTCATCCAACAACTACACCACACCAGTCATCCAACAACTACATCACACCAGTCATCCAACAACTACACCACACCAGTCATCCAACAACTACACCACACCAGTCATCCAACAACTACACCACACCAGTCATCCAACAACTACACCACACCAGTCATCCAACAACTACACCACACCAGTCATTCAACAACTACATCACACCAGTCATTCAACAACTACATCACACCAGTCATTCAACAACTACATCACACCAGTCATCCAACAACTACATCACACCAGTCATCCAACAACTACACCACACCAGTCATCCAACAACTACACCACACCAGTCATCCAACAACTACATCACACCAGTCATCCAACAACTACACCACACCAGTCATCCAACAACTACACCACACCAGTCATCCAACAACTACACCACACCAGTCATCCAACAACTACACCACACCAGTCATCCAACAACTACACCACACCAGTCATTCAACAACTACATCACACCAGTCATTCAACAACTACATCACACCAGTCATCCAACAACTACACCACACCAGTCATTCAACAACTACATCACACCAGTCATTCAACAACTACATCACACCAGTCATTCAACAACTACATCACACCAGTCATTCAACAACTACACCACACCAGTCATTCAACAACTACACCACACCAGTCATTCAACAGACTCCCATTCAGAGCGACACACAGAAGTATCCAGGGTCAATGCCCTACTCAAGGGCACATTGACAGATCTCCCACCAGTCCAAAAAACGTTAACCTGAATCCTCCAAGATCCCACCACAGTTCCCCAATAGCTGTCCCTCAACCATTCGAGACCCCTCCCACAGAAAAAAATTAAAATAAAAAATACAATTAATTCCATTCCCCACCCCCAAGAACCCCCCAATGAAACAACAACCAAGAAAATGAACTAAAGTGGTTTCCTCTCCATCTTAAATAAGCATGCCTCATTCAAAAAATGTAGAACTAAAAACAGATATAGCCCTTGGTTCACCCCAGACTTGACTGCCCTTGACCAGCACAAAAACATCCTGTGGCATTCTGCATTAGCATCGAATAGCCCCCGCGATATGCAACTTTTCAGGGAACCATTATACTCAGTCAGTTAAGCTAGTTTTTTCAAACAAATCTGCTTCCTGTAGCACTAATTCCAAAAAGTTTTGGGACACTGTAAAGTCCATGGAGAATAAGAGCACCTCCTCCCAGCTGCCCACTGCACTGAGGATAGGAAACACTGTCACCACCGATAAATCTACGATAATCGATAATTTCAATAAGCATTTTTCCACGGCTGGCCATGCTTTCCACCTGGCTACCCCTACCCTGGCCCACATCTCAGCCCACCCTGCAGGAACTTGCACAAACCCCTCACCCCGCCTCTCCTTCCCCCAAATCCAGGCAGCTGATGTTCTGAAAGAACTGCAAAATCTGGATCCCAACAAATCAGCTGGGCTAAACAATCTGGACCCTCTCTTTCTAAAATGATCTGCCGAAATTGTTGCAACCCCTATTAATAGCCTGTTCAATCACTCTTCCGTAACGTCTGAGATGCCCAAAGATTGGAAAGCTGCCGCGGTCATGCCCCTCTTCAAAGGGGGAGACAATCTAGACCCAAACTGTTATAGACCTATATCCATCCTGCCCTGCCTTTCTAAGGTTTTTGAAAGCCAAGTTAACAAACAGATTACCGACCACTTCGAATCTCACCGTACCTTCTCAGCTATGCAATCTGGTTTCAGAGCTGGTCATGGGTGGACCTCAGCCACACTCAAGGTCCTAAACGATATCATAACCGCCATCGAAAACAGAAATTACTGTGCAGCCGTATTCAGCGACCTGGCTAAGGCATTCGACTCGCTTGGTTCACCAACTACTTCTCCAATAGAGTTCAGTATGTCAAATCGGAGGGTCTGTTGTCCGGACCTCTGGGAGTCTCTATGGGGGTGCCACAGGGTTCAATTCTCGGGCCGACCCTCTTCTCTGTATACATCAATGATGTCGCTCTCGCTGCTGGTGGTTCTTTGATCCACCTCTACGCAGACGACACCATTATGTATGCCTCTGACCCTTTTTTGGACACTGTGTTAACTAACCTCCAGATGAGCTTCAATGCCATACAACTCTCCTTCCGTGCCCTCCAACTGCTCTTAAATGCATGTAAAACTAAATGCATGCTCTTCAACCGGTCGCTTCCCGCCCGTCCAGCATCACTACTCTGGATGGTTCTGACTTGTGAACAACTACTAATACCTAGGTGTCTGGTTAGACTGTAAACTCTCCTTCCAGACTCACATTAATAAACGTCTCCAATCCAAAGTTAAATCTAGAATTGGCTTCCTATTCCGCAGCAAAGCATCCTTCACTCATGCTCCCAAACATACCCTCGTAAAACTGACCATCCTACCGATCCTCGACTTCGGCGATGTCATTTACAAAATAGCCTCCACTCTACTCAACAAATTGGGTACAGTCACAGTGCCATCTGTTTTGTCTCCAAAGCCCCATATACTACCCACCACTGTGACCTGTATGCTCTCGTTGGCTGGCCCTTGCTTCATACTCGTCGCCAAACCCACTGGCTCCAGGTCATCTACAAGTCTCTGCTAGGTAAAGCGCCGCCTTATCTCAGCTCATTGGTCACCATAGCAGCACCCACCCATAGCAAGCACTCCAGCAGGTATATCTCACTGGTCACCCCCAAAGCCAATTCTTCCTTTGGCCGCCTCTCCTTCCAGTTCTCTGCTGCCAATGACTGGAACAAACTGGAAAAATCTCTGAAGCTGGAGACTCTTACATCCCTCACTAGCTTTAAGCACCAGCTGCCAGAGCAGCTCACAGATCACTGCACGTGTACATAGCTCATCTGTAAATAGCCCATCCAATCTACCTTATCCCCATACTGTATTTATTTATTTATCTTGCTCCTTTGCATCCCAGTATCTCTACTTGCACATTCATCTTCTGCACACCCTACCATTCCAGTGTTTAATTGCTATATTGTAATTACTTCGCCACCATGGCCTATTTATTGCCTTACTCTCTTATCCTACCTCATTTGCACATGCTGTATATAGATTTTTCTACTGTATTATTGATTGTATGTTTGTTTATTCCATGTGTAACTCTGTGTTGTTGTGTGTCGAACTGCTTTGCTTTATCTTGACCAGGTCGCAGGTGCAAATGAGAACTTGTTCTCAACTAGCCCACCTGGTTAAATAAAGGTGAAATAAATAAAATAAAATAAATAAGTCTTTGCTAGGTAAAGCCCCACCTTATCTTAGCTCACTGGTCACCATAGCAACACCCATCCATAGCACGTGCTCCAGCAGGTATATTGCACTGGTCATCCCCAAAGCCAACACTTCCTTTGGCAGCCTTTCCTTCCAGTTCTCTGCTGCCAATGACTGGAACAAATTGCAAAAATCTCTGAAGCTGGAGTCTTATATCTCCTTCTCTAACTTTAAGCATCAGCTGTCAGAGCAGCTTACCGATCACTACCTGTACACAACCAATCTGTAAATAGCACACCAGACTACCTCATCCCCATATTATTACTGACCCTCTTGCTCTTTTGCACCCCAGTATCTCTACTTGCACATCATCATCTGCACATCAATCACTCCAGTTTTAATGCTACATTTGAATTATTTGAGCCTCTAGGGCACATATGTCAGAGTCAAGGCCCGCGGGCCACATCCGGCCCGCAAGAAGGTTTTTTACGGCCCCTGGGATGATCTTGATTTATTATTAGAACCGGCCCGCAGCAAGCCGGCAGCCCGCAGATCTTTTACACGCACCAATACTACATTTCCCACAATGCAAAGGTGACGCACCGAGCAGTAGGCTGCTTCATTTCAATATTTATTGGCACAGCAGTCGTCAGCATCACAGTAAAATTAACTTTCAGATACCCATCAAAAATGGCAAAACGGAAGGTGGATACTGAGAACCGGGGGTTTCAAACAAGGTGGGAGTCGGAGTATATGTTCACGAAGGTAGCTGGAAAACCTGTGTGTCTTCTGTGTGGAGAAAGTGTGGCGGTACTGAAAGAGTATAATCTGAGACGACATTATGAAACGAAACACGCGGACAAAAACAAGAATATGGACATGGAACAAAGGCTACAAAAGGCAGAGGAATTAAAACGAGGCCTCAAATCTCGACAGGCTCTGTTCAAAAAAGCCAAATCACAAGGCCAGGCTGCTGTCAAGGCCAGTTTTATTTTGGCAGAAGAGATCGCTAAATCAGCCCGGCCATTTACGGAGGGGGATTTCATCAAAAACTGCATGATTAAAGTTTGTGACGAAGTTTGCCCAGAAAAAAGGCAACTCTTTTTAAATGTGAGTCTGAGCAGAAACACCATTGCCGAGAGAGTAGACCAGTTGTCCATCAATCTAAAAGAGCAGCTTGTGAAAAGGGAAAAGATTTTATTGCATATTCCTTGGCTGTGGATGAGAGCACCGACATTTCTGACATTGCCTAGTTGTCAATTTTCATCCCGGAGTGGACTCCAACCTAAGCGTGACAGAGGAGTTTTTGGCTTTACGTCCTATGCATGGCACAACTACGGGGCATGATTTGTATGAAGAGGTGTCAAGATGTGTAAATGAGATGGAGCTGCCTTGGGAAAAACTCGTGGGTTTGACAACCGACGGAGCACCTGCGATGTGTGGACACAGGAGCGGACTGGTGGCGAAGATACGGAAAAGATGCAAGAGGAAAACGCGACAGGTGAGCTGACAGCTTATCATTGTATCATACACCAGGAAGCGTTGTGCGGTAAAGCCTTGAAAATGGAGCATGTAATGAGCATCATCACGCGCACAGTTAACTTTATCAGAGCCAAAGGTTTGAATCACCGCCAGTTCAAGGCATTTCTGACGGAGTTAGAAACGGAGCATGGTGATTTGCCTTATCACACAGAGGTGCGATGGCTAAGCCAGGGAAAGGTGCTTCAAAGATGTTTCGAGCTTCGTGAGGAGATTTGTCTGTTCTTGGACAGCAAAGGGAAAGACACAACACAACTCCGAGACGAAATGTTTCTGTGTGAAATGGCTTTTCTGTGTGACATTACGAGTCATCTGAATGCAATAAACTTGCAGCTGCAGGGTCGGGATCGTGTCATCTCTGATATGTACAGTACAGTGAAGGCATTTAAAACCAAACTGACTCTGTGGGAGACGCAGATGCGGAAAGAAAATTTGAGCCACTTTCCCAGCTGCCAGACCATGAAAGAGAAGCTCTCTACCAGTGCGTTCCGAGCACACAGTTGGCTGATAAAATAGGTATGCTTGCCGCTGACTTTCGACGCCGATTTGCTGACTTTGAAGCACAAAAAGCAGGTTGGAACTGCTCGGTAACCCATTTGCTGTTGACGTGGAAAGCTCACCACCAAACCTCCAAATGGAGTTGATTGACCTCCAATGCAATGATGCACTGAGGGCAAAATATGCGGCAGTGGGTGCTGCGGAGTTCGCCCGTTCCTCCCGGCACAATGCCCCAGCTGCGCATCCAGGCTGCTCAAACGTTGTCTATGTTTGGCAGCACATACCTGTGTGAACAACTGTTTTCTTTGATGAACCTGAACAAAACATCACACAGAAGTCGACTTACTGCTGAACACCTCCACTCAATTCTGAGGATTTCTTCAGCTCAGAGCCTTACCCCCGACATTGATGAACTTGTGGAAAAGATGGGACACCACCAAGTATCACCCTCAACCTCAAACAAGTGAACATTACTGTGCAATCACATATTTAGAGTTTTTACTCAGTTCAAGTTTAAAAGTTAAAATTTAATATTTGTTTTCACTGCATGTTACTTCTCCTTAAACAAAGTGTTGTTTTTGATTAATAGATTTTTGCACTTTATTTTTTTGTATTTCAATCCAATTATATTTTAAAAATATTTCAGTTGAGTGGATGATAGAAAATTGCTATTATTGTTTTTTCTTTGAAGTAAATTTAGCCCACTTTTGCTAAAATAGAAAATATAGTCTACTGATGGTGCCTTGAATACCGGTTTCTTTCATTTAATGTTCATGTTATGGGGATATTTATATAAAGGAAATTTGTCTTTTGTGTCTGTTGAAAATTAAAGATTACTGACAGAGCCATAAGAAAATATTGCTTTATTTATCTGATCATATTGTAATATATTTGTTAGGTTTTCAGTAGGTTCAATTAGGTTCACTAGACTATATGCGTCATTTAAAAATTTTTCAATGAACATTCGAACAGTCCGGCCCTCGTCTTGTAGCTGATTTTTTTATTTGGCCCTCCGTCCATTTGACTTTGACACCCCTGCTCTAGGGCCTATTTATTGCCTACCTCCTTACTCTTCTACATTTGAATTATTTGAGCCTCTAGGGCCTATTTATTGCCTACCTCCTTACTCTTCTACATTTGCACACACTGTACATACATTTTTTTTTTTTTTCTTTTCTTTTGTGTTATTGACTGTACGTTTGTTTATGTGTAACTCTGGGTTGTTGTTTTTGTCGCACTGCTTTGCTTTATCTTGGCCTGGTTGTAGTTGTAAATGAGAGCTTGTTCTGAACTGGCCACCTGGTTAAATAAAGGTGGGAAGAAAAAGAAGACAACAGCAAACAACAATGCAACAAAACAAACAAAAAACCCAAACAAACAAAGGACATCAAGGACAACTAAAATCATAACAGCAATGCCAACTGTATATGTTTGTGCAAGTCTGTCACTATTACATGTATGTGTGTGTTCTTGTATGCGTTTATTTGAATGAGAGTGTGTGTATATATATGCATGTGTACAAACACCTGCACGGCATCAGCCTCAGGCAAACAGGCATTAGTTGTAAAAACACTGCCCCTCAGTGTCATTCAAACTTACTTTTTATTGTGTTTTATTTTGACTTTATTTTTGACTTTTATCTTTGACCATCATTCTATTTCCCGCACAGCAACTCCCACTTGTCTCCAATTCCACATCCCAAACCTCAGCTTCCCTCAGCCCATCCCACCTATCTCTGCTGGCCACCCTCTTCGGATTTCTACTTAACATATATCTTTTAACTATGCTCTGATGTTTAACGTACAATTTCAATCTATCTAATATTCAACATTTGGTTGGTGGCAGAATTCTATATCATAGTTTTAGCTGAAAAGCACGAAGTCTTGAATCTTGCGTTGATTTATATATCAACTCATACACCCTGTACCATGGAGTACATCAACAATCACTTCCCAACTATTTTGCAATCTGTATGGCACAGTTGTCAACATCCTGGTCCTCAAATGAAACTGGTATACTTTCCTATTTATGCTATTTTTATTCCACCTCCGAATTTTGATCCTTTATGTTGGGCAGACAGACCAGTTCCCTACCTCCTCCCACTGCCACCTGCCTCCTCCATATTTGGGGTAATGCTGTAATCAATTGGTTGGACTCTTGGATTGAGCAGACCTTCCCGGACAATTCTGATAACTCCATTCCAATTTACAATATTATTTAAAAACAAAATACCCTTTCCCATAACTACAGGTATTTTATCAACCAGGACATTTGAGTTCAGCCATAATATTTGTTGTAATATTTGTTCTATCTTTTCAGGGGGATGAAATTGAAATTGTAGCCAGCTCTGCAGTGCTTGTTTGAAAAAGAGGGATACTTTGAAAAGGCAAAAGGGGCATTTTTAAACAATGGTTCAGCTTTTCTTAGTATTCTACTTGAGAACCATTTAGGGTTCAAGTAAATGTTTTGAATATCAAATCAAAGTGTTTTTGTCACGTGCGCCGAATACAACAGTGAAATGCTTACTTACAGGCCCTAACCAACAGTGCAATTTTTAAGTAAAAAATAGGTATTAGGTGAACAATAGATAAGTAAGGAAATAAAAAACAACAGTAAAAAGACAGTGAATAATAACAGTAGTGAGGCTATATACAGTAACGAGGCTATAACAGTAGCGAGGCTATATACAGTAGCGAGGCTATAACAGCAGCGAGGCTATATACAGTAGAGAGGATATAAAAGTAGCGAGGCTATATACAGGCATCAGTTAGTCGGGCTAATTGAGGTAGTATGTACATGTAGGTGTGGTTAAAGTGACTATGCATATATGATAAACAGAGAGTAGCTGTAGCGTAAAAGAGGGGTTGGCGGGTGGTGGGTGGCGGGACACAATGCAGATAGTCCGGGTAGCCAATGTTAGTCGGGCTAATCTTTTAATTATCTTTATTTTTTTAACCTTTATTTTAACCTTTAACTAGACAGGTCAGTTAAGAACACGTTCTTATTTTCAATGACAGCCTAGGAACAGTGGGTTAACTGTCTAACTAGCTAATTGAGGTAGTATGTACATGAATGTATAGTTAAAGTGACTATGCATATATGGTAAACAGAGATTAGCAGCAGTGTAAAGAGGGGTTGGGGGGGACACACAATGCAAATAGTCCGGGTAGCCATTTGATTACCTGTTCAGGAGTCTTATGGCTTGGGGGTCAAAGCTGTTGAGAAGCCGTTTGGTCCTAGACTTGGCGCTCCGGTACCGCTTGCCATACGGTAGTAGAGAGAACAGTCTATGACTGGGGTGGGTGGTGTCTTTGACAATTTTTAGGGCCTTCTTCTGACACCGCCTGGTGTAGAGGTCGGCAGGATGGCAGGAAGCTTGGCCCCAGTGATGTACTGGGCCGTACGTATTACCCTCTGTGGTGTCTTGCGGTCGGAGGCCGAGCAGTTGCCATACCAGGCGGCGATGCAACCATGCTCTCAATGTTGAAGCTGTAGAACCTTTTGAGGGTCTGAGGACCCATGCCAAATCTTTTTAGTTTCCTGAGGGGAAATAGACTTTGTCGTGCCCTCTTTATGACTGTCTTGGTGTGTTTGGACCATTCTAGTTTGTTGGTGATGTGGACACCAAGGACCTTGAAGCTCTCAACCTGCTCCACTACAGCCCCGTCGATGAGAATGGGGGCGTGCTCGGTCCTCCTTTTCCTGTAGTCCACAATCATCTCCTTAGTCTTGGTTACGTTGAGGGATACGTTGGTTTTCTGGCACCACCCGGACAGGTCTCTGACCTCCTCCATATAGGCTGTCTTGTCGTTGTCGGTGATCAGGCCTACCACTGTTGTGTCATCTGCAAACTTAATGATGGTGTTGGAGTCGTACCTGCCACGCAGTCATGGTTGAACAGGGGTGTACAGGAGGGGACTGAGCACGCACCCCTGAAGGGCTCCAGTCTTGAGGATCAGCTTGGCAGATATATCGCTACCTACCCTCACCACCTGGTGGTGGCCCGTCAGGAAGTACAGGATCCAATTTCAGAGGGAGGTGTTTAGTCCCAGGATCCTTAGCTTAGTGATGAGCTTTGAGTGTACTATGGTGTTGAACGCTGAGCTGTAGTCAATGAATAGCATTCTCGCATAGGTGTTCCTTTTGTCCAGGTGGGAAAGGGCATCTGTGGATCTGTTTGGGCAGTATGCAAATTGGAGAGGATCTAGGGTTTCTGGGATAATGGTGTTGATGTGAGCCATTACCAGCCTTTCAAAGCACTTCATAGTTACTGATGTGTGTGCTACGGGTCTGTAGTCATTTAGGCAGGTTGCCTTAGTGTTCTTGGGCACAGGGGCTATGGTGGTTTGCTTGAAACATGTTGGTATTACAGACTCAATCAGGGACATGTTGAAAATGTCAGTGAAGACACCTGCCAGTTGCCCGGAGCACATGTCCTGGTAATCCGTCTGGCCCTGCAGCCTTGTGAATGTTGACCTGTTTAAAGGTCTTACTCACGTCGGCTACGGAGAGCGTGATCACACAGTCGTCCGGAACAGCTGATGCTCTCATGCATGCCTCAGTGTTGCTTGCCTTGAAGCGAGCATGGAAGGGATTTAGCTCGTCTGGTAGGCTCGTGTCACTGGGCAGCTCGTGGCTGTGCTTCCCTTTGTAGTCTGTAATAGTTTGCAAGCCCTGCCACATAAGACGAGCATCTGAGCCGGTGTAGTATGATTCGGTGTAGTATGACTGTTTGATGGTTCGTCGGAGGGCACAGCAGGATTTCTTATAAACTTCCGGATTAGGACTAAATACGGCTGCTAGAGGTCTTTTACAGTTTTATTTGAGACGGCTGTACAACCACCAAGATTAATTGTCAGATTCAACAGAAGATCTCTTTGTTTCTTGGGACCGATTTTAAAAGTAGAAAGTTTGCAGCCATCCACTTCCTTATGTCTGAAACACAGGCTTCTAGCGAAGGCAATTTTGGGGCTTCACCATGTTTCATTGAAATGTACAGTTGTGTGTCATCCGCATAGCAGTGAAAGTTAACATTATGTTTTCAAAGCATCACACCTTTTGAGATCCTTTGTCCATGACAGAAAATTATTTCACCACCCCATTCCTTTTTCCACGCAACTTAATCTAAGGATGTAGAGTGAGTTTCCTGTAAACAGTATATGTTATATTCCCTTTCTTTTAGCCACGTAAAGACTGATGTTCTTTTTTATAATCTGCTAAACCATTACAATTATAACTAGCTATACTTATTTCATCCCTTACCATAACTAGATACTATTCTCAGTCTAAATTGACCATAATTAGTACTTAGCCATCACAGGTATTATGACGGTAAAAATTAGAGCTTTCAAAAGTCTGATATTTAAAACTCAATAAATAGGTTCTAGCAATATTTGTTTTATTTCCTTGTCTGTTTGCCTGTGAGCCAATGCCACAGATGTTAGAAAATTGAGACAAGATATTATGTGTGTAGTAAATCTGAGTAGGTTGATGTGTTTGATGTTTGATGTGATTTAGTGAGAGTATGTACGATGTCTGTATAAGAGTACGACTATAATTTGTGCTGTCCAAATATATAATAACTCCGCCAATTTGCATGGTTGAGTGTCTATGTGTGTAACATGTAGTGCTATGTTAATATTTAATTATTGCGGTTTTGTTTTAATCAAAATTAACAAACCAAGTGTTTTTCCAGCATACAGTCTGGTCTAAATCGCTTCAATGTTTCGGTTTTATGTTTGCTAGCAAGCTACCGAGGTGGTTGAATCCAATCCTTTCTTTTACCAATTTCAACTTGTTTTAACATCACATTGTTGTTTTTAGCTCTATAGATGATGTATTTTGTGATGTTTTCGGTGTATTTTGAATGTTTTCAGACAATGCAATTAATCACAATTGAAAGTGTGCAGGAAAAATGACAAAAAGTTGACTTGAGTTAACTGATTAACTCTGACAGCCCTAACTAAAAACTCTAACAAACTCTAAAACTAGCCCAAATTAACAGTGGACTAATGAACATACTAAAATATAATTTTGGAGTGAACTATCTCTTAACTATGTATTCATTTCCGATGCTTTGAATAAAGACAACTTTTCACTATACCACCATGCTCTACATGCATTGAGTTTGGCAAGCATCTTTTCGTATGCACACACACTCGCTGTTGTCAATGGTGGCTCAACATGACTCATGTTCAAAGGGAGAAAAAGCTTAGCTAAGCTCTGCTCTTTCTGGATGATGCCTCAATGATTTTGAGAGGTTCTGGCAGCCTGAACATGTAGGCCACTATAAAAAGTCAGTCTTAACGGGTAACAATTTACATTACCTCACTCTAATGCAATGTAGTTATTCCAGAACTACTCTGGTAGCCAAAATGTTGTTAGTTACAGTACTCAGCTGCAGATCGTAGCCTCACAACTCGCCAAATACTTGTTTAAAGTAGTTACTGTTGCAAAGTGTAGTGGTTACTTGTAATACAAAAGACATTACAATCCTGGTGGTAGTATATGTGCTATATCCATCATACAGTATCTAAACAACTTCAAGTAAACTGTGCCTGCTTATGGGTCTACCACACATTAGCATATCACTGCATCGGTATACCCTGAGTATACCAAACATTAAGAACGTCCTAACATTCAAAGGCACTTACATGTTTTGTCTTGCCCAATCACCCTCTGAATGGCACCCATACGCAATCCATGTCTCACTTGTCTCAGGGCGTAAAAATATTATTTGAACCTGTCTCCTCTCCTTCATCGACACTGATTGAAGTAGATTTAACAAATGACATCAATAAGGGATCATAGCTGTCACCTGGATTCACCTGGATTCACCTGGTTAGTCTATGTCATGGAAAGAGCAGGTGTTCTTAATGTTTTGTATACTCAGGGTAGCTCTGCAGGGGAATGGAATGAAAGCAATTATACCCAAACAGAAAAAGAATGTGACAAAGAATCACAGAATACATTTAAAGCTAATGAGATTTCTGAGTAACGCTTTACATTACAGTGCCATTATTACTGTGTAACTACTCATGGCATTACAGTATAAGAAGTATTGTAACTACTTATTAAACACTAACCTTTTCTTTAGCCATAACCCTAAGTAACCCCAAAGTACAGTGTAATAATGAGTAAATACAATATTTGTTTTGTTGTAATTACAGGAATAATTACACTGTAATAAGGACACTGGAATGTAAAGTACAACTGATTTTCTTCTGGTAATGGAAAAGCAATCCACACTACTTTTAATTCCTTCTGAAAATTACTATGTGAAATTATTTGCCGCCTTTATCTGCTCTCTTTGTTCATCTGGAGTGGCCATGTTGTCAAAGGGCACTGCACTCGGCTCCCCACATGCACCCCTCTCCTATGTGTGTGTGTGTGTGTGTGTGTGTGTGTGTGTGTGTGTGTGTGTGTGTGTGTCGGCATCTCAGTGCTCTTACTTACTGTTTCCTTTTTCCGTTTGCATAACACGTTTTACTGAGTTTACATGCATTCCTGAGTTGGACAAATGTGTTGTTTAACTTGAGACACAGTACAATTTCAAGTCCTCTCAACTTAGAGATGGAAAGATATCATCAGATGAAGTATACAGGGGCCCGTATGTATCATCTGTCTCAGAGTAGGAGAGCTAGGATCAGATCCTTCCTGTCCATAATGATCTGATTCATTATGAGGCAAACATTCTCCTAGATCAGCATGCCTACTCTTAGACACGTGATATATACAACCCGGCTCTCCCTTGGGAAAGAGGTCCTCTGATACAACAAAGTTAATTTTGATGGTAAAATTGATTCAGCGGTATGTTATGATAATTGCACATAATTTTGGAATTCAAATCATTTCTGTGACCGTAAGATAATCTTTTGCAGTTTATGCCACTTGCTAGAAGATTTATCCAAAGCAATAGTATGTGTATGTGGAATTGTAACCAAGGATGCTTGGCATTGGCGGCATCACGATCTTACCAGCTGAGCCATGCCTGTACCACATATAGAATGGAGATGCAGGGCAGACATTTTGTATTGTTGTGCAGATATCATGTTAAGGGTTTCCCCCTTGTGGTCAAAGCTAGAATGCTCTCTCTTGTCCACAGAACAGGCCGGCAGCCGTGCAGGGGTCCCCACACACTGGCCCGCCCCCGGCATGCATGAACCCCGCCTTGATGAGCACTCCCTGGGTGAGAGAGGGGCCTTCACACTGTCCCTCGGGCCCCATCTTCATGCCATCCTTCTCCTCATGCTTCAGGCAGGGCACCCATCCATGCCACTCGCCACTCTTGTGCTGTACACAGAGATGAATTCACTGCTTTCATATCATATCATAAAGCACTCAGGCCTTGGGAATATATCCCTTATCACTCCATCAGGATCAAATAGGTTGACATTAGGGACAGTACACAGTATGCTTGATGATTATAAGGGAAGTACAGTATTAGCTTGATGGAAATATATTTATTCGATATTGTTTCGAGTTGGTTTGAACATTTTAGAGCTATGTGGGCATATACACTGAGTATACCAAACATTAGGAACACTTTTCTAGTACAGAGTTGCAGGTTTTCCCTCAGGATAGCCGCAGTTCGTTGGGGCATGGACTCTACAAGATGTCGAAAGCGTTTCACAGGGATGCTGGCCCATGTTGACTACAATGCATGGACCATTCTTGATTCACACGGGAAACTGTTAAGTGTGAAATATCCAGCAGCGTTGCAGTTCTTGCCACAAACCAGTGCACCTGGCATTTACTACCATACCCCATTCAAAAGCACTTAAATATTTTGTCTTGTTTTGCCATAAGAACGATATGGTAGCATACTGTATTCCAAGGCAAGTTCAGAGAATCAGTTCATCAAGACACTCCTTCATTAATTTCCTCTTGTCATTGTTACCAACTGTAGCAATGTTCACCTGAGCCAGGATTCAATCCAAGGCGAGTTGTCAGCAGGTGCACTGCACTTGACTTTTAAAGGTCGTTCATGCTGGAGCTGCCTTCCTCAGCTTTACCGTGAATGCCATCTCCGAAAGGGTGAGGGAAATTGTATTGAAATGCAATGCATCTGTCAACAACACGCCTTTGATTGAATCCCGGTGCTAGTTATTTCACAAAAAGGCACTGTGAAAAGAAGTGCAACTTTCCCACTTTCCGTTCCAATTAGAATCAGGCTACCATGTTTCAGTCCACATGTTCACGCTTACATAGGCTGTCGCAGATTCATGCTCACTGGCAGACCCCCTTACCTTCTGTCCCCGAGATCCCCATTGGGACACAGCTTTCACTCTCATTTCACAACGGTTTAGTAGTGGTGAATCAGTGCCATATGAACTTCATGGGTAGAATTAACAATCACAGAGGATGCCTCATCATTCACTTCATTGGGCCACAGAATTGGGCTATATGTACATGTAGCCTAGTCAATGTATTATGTGACTTTGTAACATTTCTCTACAAGTAGCATGGTTCACAGTGGAATTTAAATGTATGTCAATCTATTATTTATCGTAATTCTGATGGTTTCTTTATTCTTTTCCTTTGTGCTCCTTTTGTCCTTCCACCGCTTTTCCTCCTCTCCTTCTTCCTCTTCCTCCTTTCTAAAGCAGTATCGCTATCAAGATGAGGACTCTCCACCTGAGCACGGGTTCCCGCGGCTGACCAACGAGGTGCGCGCCCCTGAGCTGGTGCACGTGTCGGAGAAGAACCTCTCGGAGATTGAGAATGTGCATGGCTACGTGTCCCACTCCCATATCTCCCCGCTCAAGGTCAGCAAATGTCCTGTCCTGCACCCCCAACCCAGTGAGCAAAATTGGTTACAAATAAGTCATTTCTACAGCAAAACTGTGCCAACCAGTTTTGCTCACTGGGAAGCCCCTGACGAGAACTTGCCAAACCACACCATGCGTGGCTGCCAACATGGTGTCCTTCGTTCCCTTCTTTCCTCTCCCTGTTAGTCTTGTTCTCTTTCTCTCTTATCTCTTCCTTGTTCTTTCTGTTTCTTTCTCCCTATCTCTTCCTCTCATTCCTCTTAGCCATTCCCCCTCTCTCACTATCTTGATTAATTCAAAAGTTATTGTGGTTCCTGTCCTGAGTCTTCGGTAAGCCTCTCATAACTAGTGCAACTCGGTGCGCTATTGCTAACAAAAGTACTTCGTCATGTTTATTTCATTAGGCACCAAATGTAAGAAAATGGACTGGAACAGGGAATGACTACCTGGAATTGTCCAGTAAGGAACTCTTAAACATTGTCCACACAAAAAAAAACGGTGCTATCTAGAACCTATGAGGGTTCTTCATCTGTCCCCATAGAAGAACCCTTTGAAGAACCCTTTTTGGTTCCAGCTAGAACCCTTTAGGGTTCCATGTAAAACCCTTTCCACAAAGGGTTCTACATGGAACCCAAAAAGGGTTCTCCTAAGGCAGTGGTTCCCAAACTTTTCATAGTCCCGTACCCCTTCAAACATTCAACCTCCAGCTGCGTACCCCCTCTAGCACCAGGGTCAGCGCACTCTCAAATGTTGTTTTAGCCATCATTGTAAGCCTGCCACATACACACTATACAATACATTTATTAAACATAACAATGAGTGTGAGTTTTTGTCACAACCCGTCTCGTGGGAAGTGACAAAGAGCTCTTATAGGACCAGGGCGCAAATAATAATATAATAATAATCAATAATTTTGCTCTTTATTTAACCATCTTACATATAAAAACGTATTTGTTCATCAAAAATGGTGAATAACTCACCACAGGTTAATGAGAAGGGTGTTCTTGAAAGGATGCACATAACTCTGCAATGTTGGGTTGTATTGGAGAGAGTCTCAGTCTTAAATCAAATCAAATGTATTTATATAGCCCTTCGTACATCAGCTGATATCTCAAAGTGAAGTGCTGTACAGAAACCCAGCCTAAAACCCCTAACAGCAAGCAATGCAGGTGTATAGCACGGTGGCTAGGAAAAACTCCCTAGAAAGGCCAAAACCTAGGAAGAAACCTAGAGAGGAACCAGGCTATGAGGGGTGGCCAGTCCTCTTCTGGCTGTGCCAGGTGGAGATTATAACAGAACATGGCCAAGATGTTCAAATGTTCATAAATGACCAGCATGGTCAAATAATAATAATCACAGTAGTTGTCGAGGGTGCAGCAAGTCAGCACCTTAGGAGTAAATGTCACTTGGCTTTTCATAGCTGATCATTAAGAGTATCTCTACCACTCCTGCTGTCTCTAGAGAGTTGAAAACAGCATGTCTGGGACAGGTAGCACGTCCGGTGAACAGGTCAGGATTCCATAGCCACAGGCAGAACAGTTGAAACTGGAGCAGCAGCACGGCCAGGTGGACTGGGGACAGCAAGGAGTCCTCATGCCAGGTAGTCCTGAGGCATGGTCCTAGGGCTCAGGTCCTCCGAGAGAGAGAAAGAAAGAGAGAAGGAGAGAATTAGAGAGAGCATACTTAAATTCACACAGGACACCGGATAAGACAGGACAAGTACTCCAGATATAACAAACTGACCCTAGCCCCCCGACACATAAACTACTGCAGCATAAATACTGGAGGCTGAGACAGGAGGGGTCAGGAGACACTGTGGCCCCATCTGAAGATACCCCCGGACAGGGCCAAACAGGAAGGATATAACCCCACCCACTTTGCCAAAGCACAGCCCCCACACCACTAGAGGGATATCTTCAACCACCAACTTACCATCCTGAGACAAGGCCGAGTATAGCCCACAAAGATCTCCTCCACGGCACAACCCAAGGTGGGGCGCCAACCCAGACAGGAAGATCACATCAGTGACTCAACCCACTCAAGTGACGCATCCCTCCTAGGGACGGCATGAAAGAGCACCAGTAAGCCAGTGACTCAGCCCCTGTAATAGGGTTAGAGGCAGAGAATCCCAGTGGAGAGAGGGGAACCAGCCAGGCAGAGACAGCAAGGGCGGTTCGTTGCTCCAGAGCCTTTCCGTTCACCTTCACACTCCTGGGCCGGACTACACTTAATCATATGACCCACTGAAGAGATGAGTCTTCGGTAAAGACTTAAAGGTTGAGACCGAGTCTGCGTCTCTCACATGGGTAGGCAGACCATTCCATAAAAATCGAGCTCTATAGGAGAAAACTCTTAAATCATTTCCCACACACAGTCTGTGCCAGTATTTCGTTTTCATGCTAGTGAGGGCCGAGAATCCACTCTCACATAGGTACGTGGTTGCAAAGGGCATCAGTGTCTTAACAGCGCGATTTTCCAATGCAAAAAACTCTGAGCGCAGCCCTATCCAGAAATCTGGCAGTGACTTCTAATTAAATAACATTTTCACCGAACCGCTTGTTGCAATTTTGATGAGGCTCTCTTGTTCCGATATTGGTAAGTGGACTGGAGGCAATGCATGAAAGGGATAACGAATCCAGTTCTTTGTGCCGTCCGTTTCGGGAAAGTACCTGCGTAATTGCGCATCCAGCTCACTCAGGTGCTTCGCTATATCACATTTGACATTGTCTGTAAGCTTGAGTTCATTTGCACACAAATAATCATACAATGATGGAAAGACCTGTGTGTTGACCTTGTTAATGCAGACAGAGAAGAGCTCCAACTTCTTAATCATAGCCTCACTTTTGTCCTGCACATTGAATATAGTTGCGGAGAATCCCTGTAATCCTAGATTCAGATCATTCAGACGAGAAAAAACATCACCCAGATAGGCCAGTCGTGTGAGAAATTTTCACTGTAGTGTCCAAAACATATTTCAAGCTGTCAGGCATTCCCTTGACAGTAAGAGCCTCTCGGTGGATGCTGAAATGTACCCAAGTGGCATTGGGAGCTACTGCTTGCACGCGCGTTACCACTCCACTATGTCTCCCTGTCATGGCTTTTGCTCCATCAGTACAGATACCAACACAGCTTGACCACCAAAGACCATTTGATGTCACAAAGCTGTCCAATACTTTAAAAATATCCTCTCATGTTGTCTTGGTTTCCAGAAGAGGATGTCTTCCTTAATTGATCCCCCAGAAACATAACGGACATATACCAGGAGCTGTGCCAGGCCCACCACGTCTGTGGACTCATCCAGCTGTAACGCATATAATTCACTGGCTTGTATGCAAAGCAGTAATTGTTTCAAAACATCTCCTGCCATGTCACTGATGCATCGTGAAACAGTGTTGTTTGATGAAGGAATTGTCTGTATAGTTTTTTGGAGCCTTTTCGTCCAGCATTGTCCCAGCCACATCTGCGGTAGCAGGAAGAATGAAGTCCTCCACAATAGTATGGAGCTTGCCTGTCCTGGCCACTCGGTAGCTCACCATATAAGATCCTTCTAGCCTTCTTATTTTTATTGTTTTATTTGTTTTATTTCACCTTTATTTAACCAGGTAGGCCAGTTGAGAACAAGTTCTCATTTACAAAAAGCAAAGCAGTGTGACACAAACAACAAGACAGAGTTACACATGGAATTAACAAGCGTACAGTCAATAACACAATATATATATATTTTTAAATGGTAACTGTTGGTTAATGGTATCCGTTGCTTTTATACATGTCTTACTACTCGAAAGTCGTCTTTATTCTTGCCCAAAAAACTTACCGTGGCATATTTTTCAAATTGTCGTGTTTCGTTTCTAAATGTCTGCTCAAGAGTGAAGGTTTCCCACGTGAGAGTAACGGTTAATGTGATTGGATGTGAATTAATTGACTAGGCTACCTGTATTTGACATTGTGTTGTTATTTCACTGAACACTAGATGGTTTCATTTTATTTTTGGTAGTGAAACGAAACTACTCAGGCTAGAAAAAAAACTTGCCCAAATGTATAAATGATTATTTATTTAAAAAAAATGTGAATCACATTTTTATTTGGCGTACCCCCGACGCCTATGGGGAGACAGCCGAAGAAGAACCATTTTGTATAACCCCTTTTTCTAAGTGTGTACTACATGCCCTAATGAACATGACCCATATGTTCAATGACTAAAGAATCTGACCAGGATAGAAAACTCTATCCTGGTCAAATCTCTTTTTTCTTGAAATGAGATGTACATGGGCAGGTTCATATCTGCAATGGATGCATTAGACTATTTTAGAAAAATGTATAACGAAAGGTTATGATTCAATTACTTTTTAAAGGAATATATTTAAGGCCCAAGGGGGTGTGTTATATTTAAGCAATAAGGCCCGAGGGGCTGTGGTATATGGCCAATATAACACGGCTAAGAGCTGTTCTTATGCACGACGCGAAGCGGCATTTCTGGATGCAGCTTCTAGCTGTGGTATATTGGCCATATAACACAAACCCCCAAGTGCCTTTCTGCTATTATAAACTGGTTACCAATTTAAATAGAACAGTAAACAAGTGGTATATTGTCTGATACACACACGGCTGAAATGCACACGGCTGAAATGCACACGGCTGAAATGCTATTTCAGCCAATCAGCATCCAGAATCTAAACTTCCCGGGTTTATAAAACTGTATAATGCACTTGGTAATGTACGTCACACAAAAAGTTATTTAACATGTATTAGCACAAATGTGCATTGTTAGCATAAATAACAGACATTGCTGCTGTGGAGAACATTGCTGTTATGCAAAAGTGTGTGCGTGTGTGTGGGGGGGGGGGTTTATACATTCATTGATTCATGTTAAATAAAGTCCTCCATTGAGTTGTTGATGTGGCACTCAACCAATGAGAATAGATTAATAAGGAGATGACTTTACAAGCCAATTGCCTAACTATCTTGTATTTTACACAGTCATTTTCATTCATTTCCTGATTGTAATAAAGTAGATGAACAGCAGGTGGCGGTGAGTGCTCAGTTTTAAATAAGCCTCATTAAAACAATCATTGTTGCTTGAACACTGTTGGGTGAAGTTTACCTAGATGCTGATTTAGGATCCGTTTATAATTTTCCCCATTAGTGGTTAAGGTTTGGATTGTTGATCAGTACCTAGGGTAACTTTACCCTGGAGCTCAGAACACAATGCTGGCCAGCTGGGGACAATGTGGGAACAGAATGGGAATCAAAGGAGAATGTATATAGGCTAACCACCTCTGATTAGTACAAACAGCATGCACAGTTTTAGTAGAATGGCCCATAGGGCAGTAGCCCATCTCCTGTTTCTGTAGCATCCCCTGGACAGGACGTTAGTGAATTGCAGGGGGTAGATTGTTGAGTGACAATATATTTGGATTTGTCTTGGATTTAATTTAAATTTGAATTAAGGTGTGATTGAAATAAAAATAAAAATGTTAGAATACTTTTGTAGAATGTAGAAAACTCTCATTGTTTGAACCTATCTAGAGTCGAATCTTGATTTATTTTGATATTTTGATAAAACAAAGGTAAAGCAGCAGAGAACTGATGTTCATATTCCAGTCATGTTTAATACTTCATTATTACTAGATAAAGGTACCACAAAAGAAAATACATTCTATATATTTTATTTTATTCAAAGTAACACACCGGGCTGCAGTATATTTAATTGAATACTTGGCTGACTGATATAATATCTTTCCTCTAAGAGTCCTGTTCTAGGCCTCCTCTCTTGACCCCTGTGTATCTGATGTAATAGAATCGTTTGTGGGTCTAGAAGCCTCAATTTTATTTGGAGATTGTGTTGGATACTATTACAGACTGCCTTTTTAGTGTCCACATCCCCTATCTCGTTCAGATAAAGAAATATCTGATGTGATGGGGCATTACCCTGAGCCTACTTTAGATTGTATTGTGAGGAGATTAGGCAACAGGTCAACTTGTTCGTTTGTCCCAAATGGCACCCTATGCCCTATATAGTGCACTACATTTGACTGGAGCCCAATGGGTCCTGGTCAAAAGTAGTACACTATATAGGGTATAGGAGCCAATTTGCAATCTGTGACACATGTAAACTGAGAGGGATGGAGGAGAAATCACACATACTGTAAGCTTTTTTCTCTCTGTGGGTATGTGGGTAACCTTGCCCTCAATAGCACAGATTCAACTGTCACAAAGAAACTCAGTATTCTAGTCTGGTGTTGATGAAAGTGACGACTCTCTTTCATAGCTTAGAGTGCCTGAGAATCTGCAGCGTTATTACCAATATTTTGCAAGGTTAAATTATTATTGAGTTGGACGTTACAGCCCAGTGTCTGGATAATAGCAACTTAACAGCTGACAGGGAATTGATCAAATGCTGCCCGTCCCAACTCCACTGTCGCTGATAGAAGGTCTCAAAACAGGGATACCATATATCAACGGAAGCAGGTCTTGGATTTGAAACAACACTGTGACACAAGTGGTCCAATATCTGCCATGACAGCCGAATGGAGTCGTTGACAGGCTGTGGACAAAAAAACTCAATGTTGTTGAGGAGATTTTGAAATGCAGATTCATTATGTACTGGTAAGCTTTGATTCGGGTAAATTCAGACTATTTTTCTAACCGCGATCTTTCTCTTTAGTCAGTCCCTAAAACGCAAAAGGAAAGGTGAGTTTCTACAACGATTGCATGTGTAGTTAGGTTAGTCTGTTGATTAAAATGGGACTTTGTAAGGGATGTATCTTTGCGGCACATTTGCTGCTTTCCATAATTTAGTATTTTTCTTAGAGAACTCTGTTATCCATAGCAAGGTGTTGGAATTCTGTGTGTTTTAGCACGTTGCATTGGAAACTGTTATTCTGATATCAATTTTATTCAAGAGCCAGCTGGGACTGAGCCATGAGGAATAACTTGTACTCCCCTCCTACTTGTGTCACAGCATCGGGTGAGAGTACGACCTATCTTGGTAATTCTGCAGGTAAGAGCTAACTTGCGCTCACCAGGCCGTTCTCCTGGTTTGGCACGGCAGTTAGTTACAGTGACTAGCATTTAGCAGTGCATAGTTTGCTTTAGGGTTTGGGTGGGTTATAGGGTTTTGGTTTAGGTTCACTATATTTTGAGTTCTTTGGGAAATTATAACTTTGTAAAAACCAACATAGTAGTGAGGACAACCGCTACTGGTGCTATAGCATTAGAGGGCCAGGTTAACTAAGCATTTTTACCAGAAGTTTGTATCTGTTGTCTGTCTTCCATTCCCTTAAGAACAGTTAAGGGAATGAAACAGTTGCAGACTTTGGACATGACTAAATCTGGCCCTAAGGGAGCGCTTCTTAGAGGCTCCTTCCTCATTGGCTCATATGCAGGAAGTAAGACTCTCTCACTTTCTCTCATCCGCATTCAACCCTAACATTGCTCTCCAGCATTCTCATTTTCACCTTCTCTCTCTCCCTCTCTGGCTCCCTCCCTCTCTTTTGCCCTCTGTGGAGTATGACTGTGTACCCCCATAGCCTGCAGCTCCCTATCTTTATGTAATAATCATCTCTCTTTTGTCTTCCTAACTTGCGAGTGACGTTGTCTTTTACTTCTTACCTGCAGCCTGCACTGGTTACTCGTTTTGATCTTACATACCCTGGTGTGACTGCAGCAAACTACCTGGCAAGTTTTTTTCTCCCTTTTATCACTGGAAAGTTGTTTTTTTATTTGATTTCTTTACAGTGCTTTTGGGGTCCGTTGATGAGCCACGCATGAGGTTCACTTGACTCTTTTCAAATGTTTTCGTTCTACTTGGAAGGTAACATGTAGAATCAGATTAATTTGTTATCCCATGGATTTATGTGCGGTCGGTCCTGTTGAATTCTGTATCTCATAAACCTCTTTTTACCCAAGGAATACCACGTGTGTTTGCGACTCATTGTCAGTGTCACCTAAACACAAGTTGTATTTGTTTTGCCACCAGTCATGCATCTATGATATTCTGTTTGGTTGATCAGTGTCACAAAGTAACAATTGTTGTCTGTTGTGCATACTGCATTTTAGCAGTCACGCTTATCCAGAGTAACTTATAGGAGTCAACTCAGGGATTTGAACCAGTGACCTTTTGTTTACTGGCACAATGCTCCTAACCGCTAGGGTACCTGCCTAGGGGCAGGTTATTGCAATTATATTGATTTGTATTTACTAGTGTTCCCCCTCTTTGTTTTTGTTTCTTCTCACTACATAATTGGTACTTCCATCTCAGTGTGGAAGTAGAATGTTATCAAAGAAATGTTCAAAAGAACATTATGAAATGAATATTCCTGCGTATCATTTGTTTCCTCATTTCCCATGATGCTTTTCTGTCAGTCATCATCAACAATGGATTTGACAGTTACAGATGTAGGACATTAATTTGAGCCAGTTTTCTTCGCAAAATAATCCTGCAGCAAAAGGAAATTTGAATTATTATGTGGATTCAAATGAATGGACATTTTTGTAGGGGTTGATACATTTTTATTTAGGGCAACTCAAGTCTAAAATTTCTAAGTGGAAATTCCAAACTTTAGAAGTATTTTTGATAAGCAAATACACTACAAGTCAGCAATAAAAGAGTGATCAAATTCAGATCCTACATCTGTAAATTAACAAAAAATGTGAATTACACCGATTTAGTTATTTAATTCTAGTGAATAACAACAATTTTAATTAATATAGCACATTTTCAAAGTGCTACTATACCACAAATTGCTCAATGATTCTCAACGGTGATTAAAGTCTAGTTGGCCCATCCTTTAACATCCCACATCCGACAACAGAGACATTAGGTTAGGGAGAGGCAGTCTCACTCCCATCTCCATAGCGGTCAGAGAGAGGGGTATAAGAGCTTCTTCTTCAGACAGGCTATGGTCTGTGTGTTTCTGTGTCTGTCTGTCTGTCTGTTCTGTCTGTCTGTCTGTTCTGTCTGTCTGTCTGTCTGTCTGTCTGTCTGTCTGTCTGTCTGTCTGTCTGTCTGTCTGTCTGTCTGTCTGTCTGTTCTGTCTGTCTGTCTGTCTGTCTGTCTGTGTGACACTGCCAGACTTGTGTCCCTATCTGACCTACAGGATCCTCCCCCTAATCCCCCTCCTCTTCTACGGGCTAACCCATTGCAGCCATTTCCTCAGCACCGCTCTCGCCCCTCGCCTCTTTATAAGTAACTATTGACTTTCGTTGGATGTCATTTTCAGGCGCAGCCGCTCCTTTGTGGCACCCCGGCAAACCGAGTGTCAATCCTTTATGTAGAGTGAGAGAGGGGTGAATTAGTGAGAAACGCAGTTCTATTATATTATGCATGAGTCATGGCCTGGCCAAGGACTATGAATCTGTGCTTTCTCATTTGTTTTCACTTAGCCTTGGGACTTTCAATGAAAAATAGCTTTAATGCTGCAGTGTAATTGCACAGGCGGGAGAGAATTGAGTCTTGTCTGCTGAGATTGGAGTCCTCCCTACTTGCCTTGCTCTGAGCATTTGGTATTTGATATGGACTAATTCAGAAAAGATGTCGTCATCGATTCATGCTGTCACGTTATCGACCTACAGTACGGTCTGTTTCCGTGGTAATATCTTCTTGCAAAAATGCATGAATCTTGCATCAGCAATTAGCCTTCTTTCAACAAGCAATGTGAACTTTGGGAATTATAAGCTGGTTTAATTAACGCCCAGACGCAGTAGGTGAAGGATGTTTGTCAGGGAAATCTGTTTAATTCGGGAAAACAGGCTCTTGATGTGTGTGTGTGTGTGTGTGTGTGTGTGTGTGTGTGTGTGTGTGTGTGTGTGTGTGTGTGTGTGTGTGTGTGTGTGTGTGTGTGTGTGTGTGTGTGTGTGTGTGTGTGTGTGTGTGTGTGTGTGTGTGTGTGTGTGTGTGTGTGTGTGTGTGTGTGTGTGTGTGTGTGTGTGTGTGGTTAGTAAGTGGCAGGGTCTTGTGTGTGGCTCCCCCAGGGGAAGAAACACACTCAGACCGGCTCTCCATCTTGACTCCCTGTTGTCATAATTACTCCACAGACTTGTTATCCCCAAGATCGGAGGCCTTGATTGGCTCATGCCGCTTCTCTGATTTAACCGCAGTTATTAGTATATTCTCTTTATTTAGATGGAAAGTCCCAAATGAGAGGGGGAGACAGGTAGATCCATGCATACAGATATAAAGCTACAGGCAGAGTTTGATTCCACAAGGGGCCATGTGTGGTCCGTAGTCAACAGTGCTATGACTAGACCAGACTCCAGCATGACTTTTGGAGTTTTAAGGACAGTGTTTCTGCCCAACATGGCTCATCAGAGCATATATTTGCATTTATAGACACTGTTAGTGTTTTGTTTTACTGTATAAAAAACTCCAGTTCATATAGTTAATTTGCAGCATACTGTACCAGAGTGGACACAAGTACCACCGTGTATCACAGAAGGTCTTCCGGAGGGTTGCAGTCAGAGAGGGTGAATAGCATAAAGTAGAGATTGAGACTTCTATCAGTTATTATTTCAAACCTATCGGACGACCTAACATGTTTGGCATTAGCATACTAATTGTTTTCTCGTCAGAGTTGAAATACAACCATAGTTGTTGACCATGAAGTGAAGGCTTAATTTAAAAAATATATATTTAACTAGGCCAAACCCGGACAACTGCGCCGCCCTATGGGACTCCTAATCACGGCCAGATGTGATACAGCCTGGATTCAAACCAGGGACTGTAGTGAGATGCAGTGCCTTAGACCGCTGCGCCACTCAGGAGCATGATATGACTATGGCTGAGGGGGAAATTTGGAAATGAACTCATTAATATATCAGAATCTTTTTTTCTTGGGGTCTTAAATGTCATGGTCGACATACCAAGGCCACTTCTCAATTGGCACCCCATTACCTGTAAAGTGCACTACTTTTGACCAGGGCCCATGGAGCGCACTATGTACGGAAAAGGGGGCCATTTGATACGCAGCCCCAGGCACATGAGTATTCTGGACACACACAGTAAACAACATCTTCCTACGGCAAAGACGGATGCACCAATGGTTTCTCCTTGAGATGTGTACCAATGACCACCACGTCTTTTCTTTACTGTTATACTGGTATGTGACTTGATGCAATAACGGATTTGCAAATACATGAGTTATTTAAAACCTATATAGCCTTATGCGAGGTTAAGCCAACATTGATTTGTGTTCAAATTTAATTTAATATGAAATGTCAATGTGTAATTGATCTCATAATAAGTGCTCACACTGGTGGAATTCCAATGGCCTGAGAAACACTGAATTAGAAAACGTCAGATGTTTACATACAAGTATGACAGGTTTGTTATTTTAACCATCTATCAACAGATTTGGAGTGACATGTGGAAGATATGATATAATGTAAATTATAAACTGGGTCATTCAAGCCCTAAATGCTGATTGGCTGACAGCTGTGGTATATCAGACCGTATACCACGGGTATGACAAAACATTTATTTTTACTGCTCTAATTATGTTGGTAACCAATTTATAATAGCAATAAGGCACCTCAGGGGTTTGTGGTACTCCGCAATGCGTCGTGACTAAGAACAGCCCCTAGCCATGGTATGTTGGCCATATACCACACCCCCTCATGCATTTTTGCTTAATTAATTTAGGTTAGTGTTTGCAGTTGAAAAAGCTACACAGTAACTGTCTTGTTAAACACCATATGCTCACAAGGTCACCTTTACCAAAGACAGGACAGGAGGATGAATATTTAAACAGGCCACCCTTCTTTTAGTTGCATTAATTGGAAAGAAAACAATCTGTCTGACTTGGTTCTTCTGAGAGAGATTCTTTGAAATGCGGTTGTCTCCTCTTTTCGCCAACAGACTTGTTATCAAAGCAGCATCCGTCTCAATCAAGCAAGACCAGGCATTAGGTGTTCTCTGGTAGGCTTGAAAGGGAACGTTTGTCTCATCCAGACTTGTTGACTCAAGACAGTGAGGTCACTGATGTGATTTTATGAGTGTGCCAAGGGACCTTTTTTGAGAGCTTTTCTGGCAATTGTATTGCCAATGCAGCTCTTAGGAGACCTCTAGGAATGATTCTCTCATCCCTCTACACAGCTTCAACATCATGTCACTTTGTGTTGTAATTACAAAGTTCGTATCTAAAGCTGCTGTACCCTTCAATTCATCAAATATGAGTGGTAAGCCATTTTTACTGAGAAGAAGCATGTTATACCCTACTGGAAATTTTACACAAAACTAACGTTCCATTTACAATTCTAACAGGTTCCATGGCATTTGAAATGACTTGATAATGTGTTTCAATACAGGGAACTAAAACTGCATTCTAAACGTACTTTTCAGGTGTTTGTGAAAGCAAATATTTGCATTTTGTTACAATTCAATTTGTGTTCAAATAAAATGGGTTAATATGTAATTATTGTATTTCCAACACGGAAACATTCACATTTCCAGTAGGGATGCACTGTGATTGTATTTCATTTCTATGTCAATACAATCTCTTCTTACCTGGGAATCTGTTGGTGCCCCAGTATCAAAGACTGTAAACAATAGACGTCATTCGACAGCTGTTGCTTAGTAACAGTTGGACCCAAGCCAGAGTATTTTGATAATCAGATCTGAGGTTAGTTCTATCTTTGACCTTGTTACCAGTCTGTCACTAATTGTATCTGTGGCTGCATGGAACCTGAGCTATTGCTTCTATGCCTAGAGGGAACTCCTTGATATGCAGTGCCATTGTCCCGGATGGATGGATGGATGGATGGATGGATGTGCAAACACAGCTTTGGTGGTAGTTCTTGCTAATTCAGAAGTACTGTCTAAATACACCCTTTGTGTATGCACACATGTGTATGGATGTTGTAATGTATTATAGATGATGCCTGTACCATGTTCCACTATGATTGTTTTTAGTGTCTCAAAACTACATTTGAGTGGTCCACAATGTGGTTTAAAAAAAGAACAGATTTTGTATCATTGTGGAGTGATACCCCCCCAAATGATCTAACTCATAACTGTATGATTGACAGTTTTGAAAAAAATCTCTGGATGCGTCCCAATTTGCACCCTATTCCCTGTATAGTGCACTACTTTTGACCGGAGACCATAGGTAAAAAAGTAGTGTACTATATAGGGAATAGTGTGCCATTTCGGACACGTAACTGTTCAACCTCCTTACTATTTATCACAGGTTATGAAGCGGGAGCTGAAAAACGGCTCCTCACAATGGCTGAACACCTCGCCAATGTAAGCCATTTTGGCACAAACAGGATGCTCTTATCAATGCATCTTATTATCTGGATGCTCTTATGTCTCCTGATTTGCAATGGCGTCTCTAAACGCTAGAATGACTTTATCTCCCGGGAAACATCTGGAGAATTGGAGAATTCATCCAGGGCCATCAATGGCTCTGTTTCTTTTAATCTAATGAATGTCAGAGGAGGACCATTGAGGAGACAATGTACTCCCCCAGAATATAATTCTCCCTGGCATGAATAGCTGTATTACACTTGATTCATTGTTGGTTCTAATAGTGTTTTCTGTTCAGGCAGTTAATGGATGCATGCAGGTGTACATTGACTGGATGATTCAATAGGAATAGGACTGTAAATGTTTTTGGAAGGCCCCTATCCCGATTTTGCTCTCCCTCCAACAGAGGCACTGTCCTTTAATAGTGTGTGTGTGTGTGTGTGTGTGTGTGTGTGTGTGTGTGTGTGTGTGTGTGTGTGTGTGTAAAGGGTTGGTAGGTAGGTACTGTACATCAGCGCCACAGTAAACAACCCTGTCCTCTCATTTAATGGCCCCTTGCTAGTCCATCCCCTTTTGAAGCAGATTGCACTAAAATAAAATATTTCACATTTGGCCCAGGAATATCCACCGTGTGCAAATGTACTGGGAAGATGGTTTCTCTCCCAGTCTGAAACCCTTACACAATAAGTGATCCACCAACATTGATTTGCTATTAGATGGTATTAAAGTACTTGGCCTCGGTAGCGATGGGGAGCACTCCTGTAAATGGTACATTTTGTGTGCTTTACCCATACTCCCTCAAAATACTTTAAGGGTTTACCTCAGATGGAAACATACATTGGTGGACATGTGCTAAGTGTAGTGGCAACAGCACATGTGTGCAAGGAATGAAAAGTAAGCCTTCAATAGGGAATGGGTCCTCCAGTGTTGTTAGAAGAGAAAGTCTTCCAGTTAGTTTCATTCCTGGTGTCCTGTTCTTTCTGCACTTAATATAGATAGAGAGGGGAAAAGTCCATTTGTTTTAATGTGCACTTTTGCAGCCTCTTAAATGTTGTGTGTAATGGCAATATGCAGTAGCCCTCACTATTAGCCAGAGGGTTTAACTATCTGGTGCTCTGAAAATGCATGACTAGAGCTTTTGTGTACATTTGATCTAAATATGTGAGACATGAAATAGAAAATTGATTCATATAGGTCATATAGCCAACATTATGAATATGTTGACTATAGAGCTACAAAGAGGAAGTGAAGAGGGGACGGCTGGGCATTCGTGCTGTTGAGTCTGTTTCTGCGGTAACATGGACTTTTAACAACTCGCTGAGTTGGTGTTGTAGCAAACAAGTGTTGGGTTGACTTGGTAACACCCCCTTCCCTGCAGCAGCACACATAGAAATAGAATGAATAGAATGGGCATGGAACCTCTACCATGGCAATTTGACTGATAAACTCATGGGTAAACTCGCAATGTCTATCTGGTATTGTGATGCAATTAGTTCCATGGTAATTTAGAATGTTCATTCAAATAACTTATTTGGCTCTTGCAATGGAATGTATTTTTTGTAATGTCAGTTGAGTTGAATCAACAAATCAAAGCACATGTTGATGGCTACACTTCCTGCTTTTACTTTCTGCTGTTACATCCTGCTTTGTTCCTATGGGTATACTTGCAATGGCTGCAACTCCACCCATCATGCCATCATTGACTTGAATGAGGGTGCCCGTTCTATTCATTCTATTTTGTTAGCAGCATATGCAGTCAGGACCAGAGGAGAAAATGTGCTTCTTAAAAAAACAGTGCTAGCAGTTATTGCGGTGACCGCCAATTACCTTCATCCAAAATACCATGACCGTCACAATCCTAGCTGCGGGCCTGCTGCCTGCTGTCTTGTTCACCATAGAGTTGGGCAGTCACCTTCACTGCTGTCTTGTAATGCTTTGGCAGGGCAAGGCTAAGAAAATAAAGAATATACAGTGCATTCGGAAGTATTCAGACCCCTTGACTTTTCTACATTTTGTTACGTTACAGCCTTACTCTAAAACTGATTGAATTGTTTTTTCCCCTCATCAATCTACACACAATAGCCCATAATGACAAAGAAAAAAAAAATCTCCCAAATGTATAAAAATAAAAACAACTGAAATATAACATTTACATAAGTATTCAGACCCTTTACTCAGTACTTTGTAGAAGCACCAAGTCTTCTTGGGGATGACACTACAAGCTTGTCACACCTGTATTTGGGGAGTTTCTCCCATTCTTCTCTGCAGATTCTCTCAAGCTCTGTCAGGTTGGACGGGGAGCGTCGCAGCACAGCTATTTTTAGGTCTCTCCAGACATGTTCGATTGGGTTCAAATCCGGGCTTTGGCTGTGCTACACAAGGACATTCAGAGACTTGTCCCGAAGCCACTCCTGCGTTGTCTTAGCTGTGTGTTTAGGGTCATTGTCCTGTTGGAAGGTGAACCTTCGCCCCAGTCTGAGGTCCTGAGCACTCTGGAGCAGGTTTTCATCAAGGGTCTCTCTGTACTTTGCTCCATTCATCTTTCCCTCGATCCTTACTAGTCTCCCAGTCCCTGCCTCTGAAAAACATTCCCACAGCATGATGCTGCTGCCACCACCATGCTTCACCGTCGGGAAGGTATTGGCCAGGTGATGAGTGGTGCCTGGTTTCCTCCAGACGTGACCCTTGGCATTCAGGCCAAAGAGTTCAATCTTGTTTCTCTTGGTCTGAGAGTCCTTTAGGTGCCTTTTGGCAAACTCCAAGCGGACTGTCATGTACCTTTTACTGAAGAGTGGCTTCCGTCTTGCCACTCTACCATAAAGGCCTGATTGGTGGTGTGCTGCAGAGATGGTTGTTCTTCTGGAAGATTCTCCCATCTTCACAGAAGATCTCTGGAGCTCTGAGTGACGATTGGGTTCTTGGTCACCTCCCTGACCAAGGCCCTTTTCCCTCGATGTCTCAGTTTGGCCGTGAGGCCAGCTCTAGGAAGAGTCTTGGTGGTCCAAACTTCTTCCATTTAAGAAAGATGGAGGCCACTCTGTTCTTGGGGATCTTCAATGCTGCAGACATTTTTTGGTACCCTTCTAGATCTGTGCTCGACACAATCTTGTTTCAGAGCTCTATGGAGAATTGTGTCTAAAAACCTGTTTCCGCTTTGTCATTATGGGGTATTTATTTTGATTGATGAGAAATGTTTTATTTAATACATTTTAGAATAATGCTGTAACATAATAAAATGTAGAAGAAGTGATGGGGTCTGAATGGTTTCCAAATGGACTGTAAATATATGTGTTTCTATTTGACATCGTGGACTGTCAATGCTTGCATCCATAGCTCTATCTATAAATAAAAAAATCTAAGTAAGGATTGTGGTATTAAATCAGTGAGGATTGTTGCTTAAAATGAACATATAATTCTGATGTCCATAACTTTGTAAGTGCAGAATTTATTTAGACCCCCACCCCTCACTCTACTAATGGTATCTGCTGGTGTTTGTGTGTTTGTGTGTTTGTTTGCTGTGGCTAGGTCACACTAATCAACACGTCAAGGTCATCAGCCGCGTCAATGTTTTCACTTCAATAGGCAGCCCTGTAAATTTGACAACATCAGCGTCTGAAGCATGGAATGAGTGTACTCTTATTTATGATTGTTGTTTATTGTGTGTACATGCACGGGGCAGCCAGTTGTTTTGCCACAGGGCAAGCCTGGTTTGAGCTTTTACCACCGAATAGGCTGGGAACATGAAGTAATGTGCCTGACTTTGCTGGTACATCTCCTGATCTGCCTGTTTAAGAGAGCCCAATCTACCTAATAAAAATAATATACTACTTAGTATGAGGGACAGATTGAACGTTGACTCATTGTGTGCCAGGATGGACTCCAGGGACATTGCCTCTGCGAACCCATCTCTCTAATAATGCGTCATGTGATACTCATACGTACAGCCAACCCTTTACCACTGTCTTTAAAGCGAAGGTCTACAAGTTTCTTTCAGTGTTTCAGCTTGTAGTGCAGCTTTGCTAACATTGGGATATTGCGTTGTATACATTTTTGTGGATCCTAAATCATGCTGACTACTAAAAGTCAACTATGGATTAAAGTGGATGCTGCTGTCACTGCTGGCCTAAAAAAGCAACTCGAGGTAAGATTAATTTCACTCAAAGATGTAGATTGGATGAACCATTCTATTTACATCCACTCAAACCACTAACAAACACTTGGTGTTCCATTGTTAGGCTGCAGAGCTCAGAGTTTTTCCATCTGCAACCTGACAACAACAAAAAAGGCCCTGTGCCCCTGTTATACATGGCTTATAGGTCAGGATAAACACCTATTCCTAAACATACGCATATAGGTGTCATGTCTTGCTCATGTGTTCTGTAGCTAATATTGTTATCATTAGGCCTATCATTAATTTATATTTATTATGCTGTGCCTCTGAAAATGTATTACCAGTTTATTCTCCAAGTTAATATCCAGTCAAGGGGGATCAATGCAGTGAAGGCCAAAAGGAAAGTAGTGTGTCATATAATGCAAATGGGGAGGGTAACCTCTTGGCAAGGCCAAGGGTGGCATGACAAGAAGCTGTGTGTCGTCCATGTTGAGTGCCCTATCCTCCTCCCGAACCCCCCTGGAGCTGTTTCCTGTTTACCCGCATGTCCTCCTGACAAGCACTTTGCTTTGAACCCCAGAACGACCAGGGCAGATCCTCCAGATGGCCAAGGACTCTTATCCAACCCGGTATGACAAGTCACATCCAAACTTTCACTGACGAGGACATGCTGTAGTCACCGACTTTCATCCCGTGCTGGCCATTGTAACATTTAACCAGAGGATTAGTCCAGTAGATAAGCTCCAAAAAAGTAACAGATTGTTCACTTTGGTATAGAAGCATGAAAATCGGCACACTTGTATAACATAGTAAAATTACTGGATATTCCAATGAAAGGGAATGGTAATACTTTAATTTATGATTTCATGAATGCGAAGTTGAATATTTGCCGGCAGGCAATAGCCAAAAGTATTTTTCATAGCTGCCTTAGTTTTTCAAGCATCTAAAGCGAGTATTCAATCAATTGTTGATGGTGGATTTCAGGATAGCACTTTCGGAAGTGGGTTTCATTTGCACAGCGGCAACGGCTCAGCCGCAAATTGATAGCCCACACAAGCTCACAGAACAGGATCGTTGAGTGCTGAAGTGCGTAATAAATTGACTGTCCTCGGTTGCAACACTCACTACTGAGTTACAAACTGCCTCTGGAAGCAACATCATCAGAAGAACTGTTCGTTGGGAGCTTCATGAAATGGGTTTTCCATGGCGGAGCAGCCGCACACAAGCCTAAGATCACCATGCGCAATGCCAAGCGTCGGCTGGGTTGGTGTAAAGCTCACTGCCATTGGACTGGAGCAGTGGAAACACGTTCTCTCGAGTGATAAATCACGCTTTACCATATGGCAGTCTGACGGACAAATCTGGGTTAGGCGGATGCCAGGAGAATGCTACCTCATGAATGCATAGTGCCAACTGTAAAGTTAGGGGGAGGAGGAATAATGGTCTGGGCTGTTTGTCCTAGTTCAGGCTAGGCCCATTAGTTCCAGTGAAGGGAAATCTTAATGCTACATTATACAATGACATTCTAGACAATTTTGTGCTTCCGACTTTGTGGCAACAGTGTGGGGAAGGCCCTTTCCTGTTTCAGCATGACAATGCCCCCGTGCACAAAGCTAGGTCCATACAGAAATGGTTTGTCGACATCAGTGTGGAAGAACTTGACTGGCCTGCACAGAGCCCTGACCTCAACTCCATCGACCACCTTTGGGAATAATTGGAACGCCGACTGCAAGCCAAACCTAATTGCCCAACCTCACTAATGCCCTTGTGACTGAATGGAATCCCCACAGCAATGTTCCAACATCTAGTGGAAAGCTTTACCAGAAGAGTGGCGGTGTTATAGCAGCAAAGAGCAGCAGCAACTCCATATTACTGCCCATGATTTTAGAATGAGAGCAGGTGTCCACATACAAATCAAGACACGACTTTCAAGGTGTAGGACATTTGATGCAAACATAAGTACTGTATACATTTTCTGCTGTATATAAAATTACATGATCACATTTGCTTGCTCATTTGCCATACTAGTCTGATGAGACCATGTGCTACAATGGGAACTAGCCTGCAACAACCAAACTTTTTGGAAAATGTTTTTCAATTGTTATTTTTTGTATTTTTTATTTAAAACCCTTTATTTAATTAGGCAAGTCAGTTAAGGGGCGGGTTTGGCCAGCAGGGATGTCCTTGTCCCGTCGGGCACTAGCGACTCCTGTGGCGGGACGGGCGCAGTTAATGCTGACACGGTCGCCAGGTGCACGGTGTTTCCTCCAACACATTGGTGTGGCTGGCTTCCGGGCTAAGTGGGCATTGTCTCAAGAAGCAGTGCGGCTTAGTAGGGTTGTGTTTCGGAGTACGCATGGCTCTCGACCTTCGTCTCTCCCGAGCCCGTACGGGAGTTGTAGCGATGAGACAAGACAGTAACTACTAACAATTGGATATTACGAAAAAGGGTGTAAACTCTCAATCAGATCCAATGCTGATTATGTCCACAGACTGCTGATGCATTGCACAAGTTTAAAAAAAAGCACTTTTTTTTTTTTAACTAGGCAAGTCAGTTAAAGATCATATTCTTATTTACAATGAGACCAAAATCAAATCAAATCAAATGTATTTATATAGCCCTTCGTACATCAGCTGATATCTCAAAGTACTGTACAGAAACCCAGCCTAAAACCCCAAACAGCAAGCAATGCAGGTGTAGAAGCACGGTGGCTAGGAAAAACTCCCTAGAAAGGCCAAAACCTAGGAAGAAACCTAGAGAGGAACCAGGCTATGCGGGGTGGCCAGTCCTCTTCTGGCTGTGCCGTGTGGAGATTATAACAGAACATGGCCAAGATGTTCAAATGTTCATAAATGACCAGCATGGTCGAATAATAATAAGGCAGAACAGTTGAAACTGGAGCAGCAGCACGGCCAGGTGGACTGGGTACAGCAAGGAGTCATCATGTCAGGTAGTCCTGGGGCATGGTCCTAGGGCTCAGGTCCTCCGAGAGAGAGAAAGAAAGAGAGAAGGAGAGAATTAGAGAACGCACACTTAGATTCACACAGGACACCGAATAGGACAGGAGAAGTACTCCAGATATAACAAACTGACCCTAGCCCCCCGACACATAAACTACTGCAGCATAAATACTGGAGGCTGAGACAGGAGGGGTCAGGAGACACTGTGGCCCCATCCGAGGACACCCCCGGACAGGGCCAAACAGGAAGGATATAACCCCACCCACTTTGCCAAAGCACAGCCCCCACACCACTAGAGGGATATCTTCAACCACCAACTTACCATCCTGAGACAAGGCTGAGTAGAGCCCACAAAGATCTCCGCCATGGCACAACCCAAAGGGGGGGCGCCAACCCAGACAGGATGACCACATCAGTGAATCAACCCACTCAGGTGACGCACCCCTTCCAGGGACGGCATGAGAGAGCCCCAGCAAGCCAGTGACTCAGCCCCTGTAATAGGGTTAGAGGCAGAGAATCCCAGTGGAAAGAGGGGAACCAGTGGGTCTTGCGACGGGTATACAGAGATGACTAGTTTACAGAGGAGTATAGAGTGCAGTGATGTGTCCTATAAGGAGCATTGGTGGCAAATCTGATGACCGAATGGTGAAGAACATCTAGCTGCTCGAGAGCACCCTTACCTGCTGATCTATAAATTATGTCTCCGTAATCTAGCATGGGTAGGATGGTCATCTGAATCAGGGTTAGTTTGGCAGCTGTGGTGAAAGAGGGAGCGATTACAAGAGACAGGTCATGGACAGGCAAAAGATCATGAACCAGGTCAGAGTCCAGGAGGTACAGAGTGGCAGTCAGGCTCGAGGTCAGGGCAGGCAGTATGGTCAGGCGGGCTCAGAGTCAGGGCAGGCAAGGGTCAAAACCTGGAGGACTAAAGAAACGGAGATAAGGAAAAAACGCACTGGTTGACTTGACAAGACGAACTGGCAACAGACAGAGAATATGAATAAATACCCAGGGACTAATGGGGAAAACAGGTGACACCTGGAGACAATCACAAAGACAGGTGAAAAAGATCAGGGTCGTGACAATAAGGGCGTATAATGAGCAATACAGTTGTTGACTACAGTTGGTAAAAAGCAGTGTGTTTTTTTTTGCTTATTCAGTAATAAACAGCTTCATAAAATGTTTTACCTGCTGTGGTTAACTTGTGACACCCATGCATTATGTTGTTTTGGTTCAGCTCCTGGGGCTTTATTTATCAATCATTCATAGGAACAAAACAAGAGGGTTAGATTTATCAATATGAACGTTGGTTTGAGAGTGTGCATAAATTTACTCAGAGCCATAATCATGCGTACACACAGTGCATGTGGTGGAATAAGGGAACTCCTTAGGATGGGGAAAATATTCAATCCATTCGGAAAGTATTCAGACCCCTTCTTCCTTAAAAAAAACAGAAATACCTTATTTACATAAAGTATTCAGACCCTTTATTATGAGAATTGACATTGAGCTCAAGTGCATCCTGTTTCCATTGATCATCCTTGAGATGTTTCTACAACTTGGTGTCCATCTGTGGTAAATTCAATTGTTTGGACCTGATTTGGAAAGGCACACACCTGTCTATATAAGGTCCCACAGTTGACAGTGCATGTCAGAGCAAAAGCCAAGCCATTAGGTCGAAGGAATTGTCCGTAGAGCTCAGAGACAGGATTGTGTCGGCACAGATATGGGGAACGATAACAAAACATTTCTACAGCGTTGAATGTCCCAAAGAACAGTGGCCTCCATCATTCTTAAATGGAAGAAGTTAGGAACCACCAAGACTCTTCCTAGGCCGCCCGGCCAAACTAAGCAATTGGTGGAGAAGGGTCTTGGTCAGGGAGGTGGCCACCCCGATGGTCACTCTGACAGAGCTCCAGAGTTCCTTTGTGGAGATGGGAGAACCTTCCAGAAGGACAACCATCTCTGCAGCACTCCACTAATCAGGCCTTTGTGGTAGAGTGGCCAGACGGAAGCCATGCCTCAGTAAAAGGCACATGAGAGCGCAGTTTCCCAAAAGACACCTAAAGGACTCTCAGACCAAGATAAACAAGATTCCCTGGTCTGATGAAACCAAGATTAAACTATTTGACCAGAATACCAAGTGTCACTTCTGGAGGAAACCTGGCACCATCCCTACGGTGAAGCATGGTGGTGGCAGCATAATGCTGTGGGGAAGTTTTTCGAGCGGCAGGGACTGGGAGACTCGTCAGGATCTAGAGAAAGATGAACGGAGCAAAGTACAGAGAGACTCTTGATGAAAACCAGCTCCAGAGCACTCAAGACAGACTGGGGTTCTACATGGAACACTCTGTGGTTCTACATGGAACCCAAACGGGTTCTACCTGAAACCAAAAGGTTTCTACCTGGAACCAAAAAGGGTTCTTCAAAGGGTTCTCCTATGGGGACAGCCAAAGAACCCTTTTAGGATCTATATAGCGCCTTTTTTCCTAAGTGTGTGGGGGTATGAATGCTTTCTGAAGACACTTTAATTTGACAACATCAGTACGTTTGTTAATAATTCATATAAAGTACAGTAATTTGTTAAATTAGAGGTATTTGTGACAGTGAAACCATTGTTGAAATACTATAAAAGACTGATATAATGGGAAATGGAATGAGAGATGGCTGATCTTGCTCTGTTGGAAGATTTGGCACACACTCTGTGTTTTTAGAGACCAGTGGGACGTTTTTTTGCAGAAAGTACAGATTGGCTCATCAGATATAATTTCCCAAAACCAATCTTATAAGATTCTTGCGAAGGATTTAAGACCTACTTTAAAAACACATGCCATTCCAGTGCACATCCAAGTGCTATCCACCCGTACGTTTTAGGCAACGGGCACTTTTCAGGGGGCTTACCTATTGCCATCTCACAGCCTTCGACGAGACAATGTTTTGGATGCAATCATAAGAAAAAGTAACAGTAACACATACAATTTCCATACACCATCGCACAACAGGCCACGAGGGTTTTCTTTGCCATGATGCCATCAATGGGTTCCGAAATACGAACGGAGCAATAGATGGCACCCACATCGCCATAAAATCACCACCCCAAAACTATTTATATTATGTGAACAGAAAAGTCTTCCACTCTTTATGTGCAGGTGATAGGCTATGTGATGCACAAAAGACGCTGCTGAATGTGGTGGCAAGATGGCACGTACGACTCATTTTGCAGAACAGCAATGTTGGCCTATACGCCTACAGGAGGGATCTGTTGAGGATGGATGGCTTATTGGTTTGTGTTGCCTACTCATTTGAAGTATACTGTATTTGCCATTGCTAAAGCAACTTGAATTGTCCTAATGGTCCTCTCTTTGTAGCTGTGTGTTTATCTTTACTGGTCAAGCCACAACTGAGCAAGCTAAAGAAATCAAATATTTTGGTTGTACTCAGTCTTTGACACTAGCAGCTCCATTTCAGTATCAGAATTAGTTATTTTTCATAGCTTTTTTTGTTGTGCATTTGCATTTTGTGGTATGGCATTGTATACTCTAAATTCTGTTCGTAAGTACTATTTTAGAATAGTTCCTACGCAATATTGATAAAGGAGGCCCATGGTGTTCAGACATCATTTGCCTTCAGCTGATTATTGCTGTCCAAGTTCATTAATACAAATTATCCTTATTATAGTGTAATCCTAATTCGTTGTTTACAAATTCACATTGCTCTTTAGACACACTCAATCTATGTGAAACGGATAAGAAACAAGCTCCTAAGGAACAAAAGCAATCATTTAAGTTTGGCTGGTCTGAGTGTGCTAACAGTCATGATGCAGTTGGAACGTCCTAAATGGCACCCTATTCCCTACATAGTGCACTACTTTTGACCCTCTTTTCATATCACTAGTGCTTATAATTTTCCAGACAGATGTTGTCTTCTGCTCTAGTAGTGAAGACCCTGAGATAGAACTGTTCACAGCTCACAATGTCCCTGCTCTTAAGTGATAGCAACGGACAGGCGCTATTGAGGGTTGTTAGGACCACAGTCTACCTTCCCCTCTCTCGGCTACGGATGGTATTCCTCCGGGGTCGAGTTGTTGGACGTGTGTGTCGGCGATTGATTGGGGGTGAAAATGAGGCACGGTGTGGTTGTGTTAATAAGTCTTCCATGAGGTGTGACATGAGCCGGTGCTACATTAATGAAGCACATCTTTCATTGCTGCCATAATATTAGCATCAGACAAGATGGGGTAATGCTCAGGACTTTTAATTCATTACATTTACATGTTGGTCACTAAGCAGACGCTCTTACCCAGAGCCACTTAGTCAGTGCATTCAACTAAGGTAGGTAAGACAACCACATATACATTTAGAACGTGACCATGAACATAACATTTGATAGATGATGAAAAGAGAGTATGCTATACAATTATTTATGAAGGAATCCAAAGAAGATATGTTTGCATAATGTTGATAACTGTACACAGGAAACATACCCAGTAAAATGCACTATAATTAATGATTGCATTAAGTAAATTATAGAATGTAAAAAATAAAAAAGCAAACTGTGAAAAAGAGGTTCCGGTTTAAATATATGTACAATCAGCCTGGGCCCTGACTTTGTATATATACAGTTGAAGTCGGAAGTTTACATACACCATAGCCATACATTTAAACTCAGTTTTTCACAATTGCTGACATTTAAGCCTAGTAAGAATTCCCTGTCTTAGGTCAGTTAGGATCACCACTTTGTTTTAAGGATGTGAAATGTCAGAATAATAGTAGAGAGAATGATTTATTTCAGCTTTTATTTTTTTCATCACATTCCCAGTGGGTCAGAAGTTTACATACAGTACATTCAATTAGTATTTGGTAGCATTGGCTTTAAATTGTTTAACTTGGGTCAAACGTTTTGGGTAGCCTTCTACAAGCTTCCCACAATAAGTTGGGTGAATTTTGGTCCATTCCTCCTGACAGATCTAGTGTAACTGAGTCAGGTTTGTAGGCCTCCTTGCTCACACACGCTTTTTCAGTTCTACCTTTCAGTTCTACCCACACATTTTCTTTAACCTCCTGACTGATGTCTTGAGATGTTGCTTCAATATATCCACATAATTTTCCCTTCCTCATGACGCCATCTATTTTGTGAAGTGCACCAGTCCCTCATGCAGCAAAGCACCCCCACAACATGATGCTGCCACCCCCGTGCTTCACGGTTGTGATGGTGTTCTTCGGTTTGCAAGCCTCCACCTTTTCCTCCAAACATAATGATGGTCATTATGGCCAAACAGTTCTATTTTTGTTTCATCAGACCATGCTATGGCTAACAATGCTAGTGTGTAAACAATGATATGGCCACTGGGGCTGGATGGCATAACAGGAAGTGACTGAGGTGTGATGACATCATAGGCCTGCCATCTTAAGTGATTGTGAACAATTGATGCAGTATTGCATTAGTAGAAACAAAGACTGTTCTCAGGTCAGGTCTGGTTGAAGCTAAATATGTTTGGGTCACATTGGGGACAATTTTAGCTAACCCTAAACCCTAGGTTTAAGATGACAAAGGTTAAGACGAGGATTCTAATATCCCATAACTCATTTCATAAATGACGAATTCTAAACAATGGGACCAGCTATGCTAGTTAGCAACTGCGCTAGTCCCATTAATCTGTTTATATTCGAATGTGCAAGTAGAGATACTAGGGTGCAAAGGAGCAAAAAAATATATAAATAATAATAAATAACCGTATGGGGATGAGGAAGTTGGATGGGCTATTTACAGATGGGCTATGTACAGGTGCAGTGATCTGTGAGCTGCTCTGACAGCTGGTGCTTAAAGTTAGTGAGGGAGATATGGGTCTCCAGCTTCAGTGATTTTTGCAATTCGTTCCAGTCATTGGCAGCAGAGAACTGGAAGGAAAGGAGGAATTGGCTTTGGGGGTGAACAGTGAAATATACCTGCTGGGGCGCGTGCTACGGGTGGGTGTTGCTATGGTGACCAGTGAGCTGAGATAAGGCGGGGCTTTACCTAGCAAAGACTTATAGATGAACTGGAGCCAGTGGGATTGGCTACAAATATGAAGCGAGGGCAGCCAACGAGAGCATACAGGTCGCAGTGGTGGGTAGTATATGGGGCTTTGGTGACAAAACGGATTGCACTGTGATAGACTGCATCCAGTTTGCTGAGTAGAGTGTTGGAGGCTATTTTGTAAATGACATCGCCGAAGGCAAGGATCAGCAGGATAGTCAGTTTTACGAGGGTATGTTTGGCAGCATGAGTGAAAGATGCTTTGTTGTGAAATAGGAAGCCGATTCTAGATTTAATTTTGGATTGGAGTTGCTTAATGTGAGTCTGGAAGGAGAGTTTACAGTCTAACCAGACACCTAGGTATTAGTAGTTGTCCACATATTCTAAGTCAGAACCGTCCAGAGTAGTGATGCTGGACGGGCAGGCAGGTGCGGGCAACGATCGGTTGGAGAGCATGCATTTAGTTTTACTTGCATTTAAGAGCAGTTGGAGGCCACGGAAGGAGAGTTGTATGGCATTGAAGCTTGTCTGGAAGTTAGTTAACACAGGATCCAAAGAAGGGCCAGAGGTATACAGAATGGTGTCGTCTGCATAGAGGTGGATCAGATAATCACCAGCAGCAAGAGCGAAATCATTGATGTATACAGAGAAGAGAGTCGGCACGAGAATTGAACCCTGTGGCACCCCCATAAAGACTGCCAAAGGCAGTAGAAGTAGTTGGTGAACCAGGCGAGGCAGTCATTTGAGAAACCAAGGCTGTTTAGTCTGCCAATAAGAATGTGGTTATTGACAGAGTCGAAAGCCTTGGCCAGGTTGATGAATACAGCTGCACAGTATTGTCTCTTAACGATGGCGGTAATGATATATCGTTTAGGACCTTGAGCGTAGCTGAGGTGCACCCATGACCAGCTCTGAAACCAGATTGCATAGCAGAGAAGGTACGATGGGATTCAAAATGGTTGGTGATCTGTTTGTTATCTTGGCTTTCGAAGACCTTAGAAAGGCAGGGTAGGGGCCTCCCGGGTGGCGCAGTGGCTAAGGGCGCTGTACTGCAGCGCCAGCTGTGCCGCCAGGGACTCTGGGTCCGCGCCCAGGCTCTGTCGTAACCGGCCGTGACCGGGAGGTCCGTGGGGTGACGCACAATTGGCCTAGCGTCGTCCGGGTTAGGGAGGGGTTTGCCGGTAGGGATAGCCGTGTCTCATCGCGCACTAGCGAAAGCTGTGGCGGGCCGGGCGCAGTGCGCGCTAACCAAGGTTGCCAGGTGCACGGTGTTTCCTCCGACACATTGGTGCAGCTGGCTTCCGGGTTGGATGCATGCTGTGTTAAGAAGCAGTGCGGCTTGGTTGGGTTGTGTATCGGAGGACGCATGACTTTCAACCTTCGTCTCTCCCGAGCCCGTACGGGAGTTGTAGCGATGAGACAAGATAGTAGCTACTAAACAATTGGACACCACGAAATTGGGGAGAAAACAGGGTAAAAAAGAAAGAAAAAATAAAGGCAAGGTAGGGTCGATATAGGTCTGTAGGAGCTTAGGTCTCTTTGAAGAGGGGGATGACCGCGGCAGCTTTCCAATCTTTGAGGATCTCAGACGATATGAAAGAGTGGTTGAACAGGCTAGTAATAGGGGTTGCAACAATTCTGGCAGATCATTTTAGAAGGAGATGGTCTAGATTGTCTATCCCTGCTGATTTGTAGGGGTTCAGATTTTGCAGCTCTTTCAGAACATCAGCTATCTGGATTTCGGTGAAGGAGAAATGGTGGAGGCTTGGGCAAGTTGCTGTGGGGGGTGCAGGGGTTTTGACTAGGGGTGGCCAGGTGGAAAGCAAGGCCAGCCGTAGAAGAATTCTCATTGAAATTCTCAATTATTGTGAATTTATCGGTGGTGACAGTGTTTCCTGAACCCTAACCGGTTACAATTTCACTTACATGGTCAGTGACGCACTAACACACAGTTAAGGAAGTCCAGGGAAGGCTTGTTCGTTCAGGAAATGTCCAGTTGTGAGTTGCACAGATTGTGTTGTGGGGTTTGAGACCCATACTTGGTGAGGCCTGTGATTGGCTGACCAGGTCAGGTGACTTTGGTCAGCAGCATGTTCTAGAAAGACCCCTAGCAACACCCCTAGCAACAGAGTGGCAAGGACCAGAGGTGTGAATGTCTCTCTGACTCCCAGGGCCAGCGAGAAGGTAGGAGATGAGGGTTAAAGTGCTGAGGGTTTTATACAAGCGGTAAAAATGGAAACGGTGAAAAAACAAGACAAAAAAAAGATTTCTACCCTAAGATAGCGGAATAAATTGATTGAACAAGGTTAGATGGACAATGAAACATTTTCTTAGATTTAAAAGATGAATGTTGAGTCACAAAAACACTACATGACTAAAGTATGTGGACACCTGCTCGTCGAAAATCTCATTCCAAAATGATGGGCATTAATATGGAGTTGGTCCCCCCTTTGTTGCTATAACAACCTCCACTCTTCTGGGAAGGCTTGCCACTAGATGTTGGAACATTGCTGCAGGGGCTTCCATTCAGCCACAAGAGCATTAGTGAGGTCAGGCACTGATGTTGGAGAATTAGGCCTGGCTCGCAGTCGGCGTTCCAATTCATCCCAAAGCTGTTCAATGGAGTTGAGGTCAGGGCTCTGTGTAGGTTAGTCAAGTTCTTCCACACGGATCTCAACAAACTATTTCTGTATGGACCTCGCTTTGTGTACAGTGGCATTGTCATGCTGAAACAGGAAAGGGCCTTCCCCAAACTGTTGCCACAAAGTTGGAAGCACAGAATAGTTTAGAATGTCATTGTATGCTGTAGCATTAAGATTTCCCTTCACTTGAACTAAGGGCTCTAGCCCGAACCATGCAAAAATCAAATCAAACTTTATTTGTCACATGCGCCGAATACATCAAGTGTAGACCTTACCGTGAAATACTTACTTACACCCCTTAACCAACAGTGCAGTTCAAGAAGTTAAGAAAATATTTACCAAATAAACTAAAGTAAAAAATTATAAAAAGTAGCACAAAAACATAACAATAACGAGGCTATATACAGGGGGTACCGGTACCGAGTCAGTGTGCGGGGGTACAGGTTAGAGTACATGTTGGTAGGGGTGAAGTGACTATACATAGATAATAAACAGCGAGTAGCAGCAGTGTACAAAACAAATGGAGGGGGGATCAATGTAATAGTCCGGTGGCCATTTGATTAATTAACTGATTATTCAGCAGTCTTATGGCTTGGTGTTAGAAGCTGTTAAGGAGCCTTTTAGTCCTAGACATGGCTCTCCGGTTCGGCTTGCCGTGCGGTAGCAGAGCAAACAGTCTATGACCTGGGTGATAAAAAAAAATCAAATAAAATCAAATCAAATTTATTTGTCACATACACATGGTTAGCAGATGTTAATGCGAGTGTAGCGAAATGCTTGTGCTACTAGTTCAGACAATGCAGTAATAACCAACGAGTAATCTAACTAACAATTCCAAAACTACTACCTTATACACACAAGTGTAAAGGGATAAAGAATATGTACATAAAGATATATGAATGAGTGATGGTACAGAGCGGCATAGGCAAGATGCAGTAGATGGTATCGAGTACAGTCTATACATATGAGATGAGTATGTAAATAAAGTGGCATAGTTTAAAGTGGCTAGTGATACATGTATTACATAAGGATGCAGTAGATGATAAGGGTATGTAAGGGTAAGGGTATGTAAACATTATATTAAGTAGCATTGTTTAAAGTGGCTAGTGATATATTTTACATCAATTCCCATCAATTCCCATTATTAAAGTGGCTGGAGTTGAGTCAGTGTGTTGGCAGCAGCCACTCAATGTTAGTGGTGGCTGTTTAACAGTCTGATGGCCTTGAGATAGAAGCTGTTTTTCAGTCTCTCGGTCCCAGCTTTGATGCACCTGTACTGACCTCGCCTTCTGGATGATAGCGGGGTGAACAGGCAGTGGCTCGGGTGGTTGTTGTCCTTGATGATCTTTATGGCCTTCCTGTGACATCGGGTGGTGTAGGTGTCCTGGAGGGCAGGTAGTTTGCCCCCGGTGATGTGTTGTGCAGACCTCACTACCCTCTGGAGAGCCTTACGGTTGTGGGCGGAGCAGTTGCCGTACCAGGCGGTGATACAGCCCGACAGGATGCTCTCGATTGTGCAGCTGTAGAAGTTTGTGAGTGCTTTTGGTGACAAGCCAAATTTCTTCAGCCTCCTGAGGTTGAAGAGGCACTGCTGCGCCTTCTTCACGATGCTGTCTGTGTGGGTAGACCAATTCAGTTTGTCTATGATGTGTACGCCGAGGAACTTAAAACTTACTACCCTCTCCACTACTGACCCATCGATGTGGATAGGGGGGTGTTCCCTCTGCTGTTTCCTGAAGTCCACAATCATCTCCTTAGTTTTGTTGACGTTGAGTGTGAGGTTATTTTCCTGACACCACACTCTGAGGGCCCTCACCTCCTCCCTGTAGGCCGTCTCGTCGTTGTTGGTAATCAAGCCTACCACTGTTGTGTCGTCCGCAAACTTGATGATAGAGTTGGAGGCGTGCGTGGCCACGCAGTCGTGGGTGAACAGGGAGTACAGGAGAGGGCTCAGAACGCACCCTTGTGGGGCCCCAGTGTTGAGGATCAGCGGGGTGGAGATGTTGTTACCTACCCTCACCACCTGGGGGTGGCCCGTCAGGAAGTCCAGTACCCATTTGCACAGGGCGGGGTCGAGACCCAAGGTCTCGAGCTTGATGACGAGTTTGGAGGGTACTATGGTGTCAAATGCTGAGCTGTAGTCGATGAACAGCATTCTCACATAGGTATTCCTCTTGTCCAGATGGGTTATGGCAGTGTGCAGTGTGGTTGAGATTGCATCGTCTGTGGACCTATTTGGGCGGTAAGCAAATTGGAGTGGGTCTAGGGTGTCAGGTAGGGTGGAGGTGATATGGTCCTTGACTAGTCTCTCAAAGCACTTCATGATGACGCAAGTGAGTGCTATGGGGCGGTAGTCATTTAGCTCAGTTACCTTAGCTTTCTTGGGAACAGGAACAATGGTGGCCCTCTTGAAGCATGTGGGAACAGCAGACTGGGATAAGGATTGATTGAATATGTCCGTAAACACACCAGCCAGTTGGTCTGCGCATGCTCTGAGGGCGCGGCTGGGGATGCCGTCTGGGCCTGCAGCCTTGCGAGGGTTAACACGTTTAAATGTTTTACTCACCTCGGCTACGGTGAAGGAGAGTCCGCATGTTTTGGTTGCGGGCCGTGTCAGTGGCACTGTATTGTCCTCAAAGCGGGTAAAAAAGTTATTTAGTCTGCCTGGGAGCAAAACATCCTGGTCCGTGACTGGGCTGGTTTGCTTTTTGTAATCCGTGATTGACTGTAGACCCTGCCACATACCTCTTGTGTCTGAGCCGCTGAATTGCGATTCTACTTTGTCTCTATACTGATGCTTAGCTTGTTTGATTGCCTTGCGGAGGGAATAGCAACACTGTTTGTATTCGGTCATGTTTCCGGTCACCTTGCCCTGATTAAAAGCAGTGGTTCACGCTTTCAGTTTCACGCGAATGCTGCCATCAATCCACGGTTTCTGGTTTGGGAATGTTTTAATCGTTGCTATGGGAACGACATCTTCAACGCACATTCAAATGAACTCGCTCACAGAATCAGCGTATTCGTCAATGTTGTTGTTTGACGCAATACGAAACATATCCCAGTCCACGTGATGGAAGCAGTCTTGGATTGTGGAATCAGATTGGTCGGACCAGCGTTGAACAGACCTCAGCGCGGGAGCTTCTTGTTTTAGTTTCTGTCTGTAGGCAGGGAGCAACAAAATGGAGTCGTGGTCAGCTTTTCCGAAAGGAGGGCGGGGGAGGGCCTTATATGTGTCGCGGAAGTTAGAATAGCAATGATCCAAGGTTTTACCAGCCCTGGTTGCGCAATTGATATGCTGATACAAGTTAGGGAGTCTTGTTTTCAGATTAGCCTTGTTAAAATCCCCAGCTACAATGAATGCAGCCTCAGGATATGTGGATTCCAGTTTGCAAAGAGTCAAATAAAGTTCGTTCAGAGCCATCGATGTGTCTGCTTGGGGGGGAATATATACGGCTGTGATTATAATCGAAGAGAATTCCCTTGGTAGATAATGCGGTCGACATTTGATTGTGAGGAATTCTAAATCAGGTGAACAGAAGGACTTGAGTTCCTGTATGTTGTTGTGACCACACCACGTCTCGTTAACCATAAAGCATACGCCCCCGCCCCTCTTCTTACCAGAAAGATGTTTGTTTCTGTCGGCGCGATGCGTGGAGAAACCAGCTGGCTGCACCGACTCCGATAGCGTCTCTCGAGTGAGCCATGTTTCCGTGAAGCAAAGAACGTTACAGTCTCTGATGTCCCTCTGGAATGCTACCCTTGCTCGGATTTCAATCAACCTTGTTGTCAAGAGACTGGACATTGGCGAGAAGTATGCTAGGGAGTGGTGCACGATGTGCCCGTCTCCGGAGTCTGACCAGAAGATCGCTTCGTTTCCCTCTTTTACGAAGTCGTTGTTTTGGGTCGCTGGCTGGGATCCATTCCATTGTCCTGGGTGAAACGCAGAACACAGGATCCGCTTTGCGAAAGTCATATTCTTGGTCGTACTGATGGTGAGTTGACGCTGCTCTTATATTCAGTAGTTCTGAATATAAGAGTTCTTCTCGACTGTATGTAATGAAACCTAAGATGACCTGGGGTACCAATGTAAGAAATAACACGTAAAAAGGAAGGAACGCGAAGCGAGGCGGCCATCTCTGTCGGCGCCGGAAGTTTATGGGCTTTCCTCTGACACCGCCTATTATATAGGTCTGGATTGAAGGAAGTTTGGCCCCAGTGATGTACTGCCCTCTGTAGCACTACCCTCTGTAGCATCTTACGGTCAGATGCCGAGCAGTTGCCATACCAGGCGGTGATGCAGCCGGTCAGCATGCTCTTGATAGTGCAGCTGTAGAACTTTTTGAGGATCTGGGGACCCATGCCAAATCTTTTCAGTCTCCTGGGGGGTGGGGGAATATTTTGTTGTGCCCTCTTCACGACTGTCTTGGTGTGTTTGGACCATGATAGATCGTTGGTGATGTGGACACCAAGGAACTTGAAACTCTCGACCCGCTCCACTACAGCCTCATTGATGTTAATGAGGGCCTGTTCGGCCCACCTTTTCCTTTAGTCCACAATCAGCTCCTTTGTCTTGCTCACATTGAGGGAGAGGTTGTTGTCCTGGCACCACACTGCCAGTTCCCTAACCTCCTCCTCCCTAACCGTCTCATTGTTGTCGGTGATCAGGTTCACCAATGTTGTCGTCAGCAAACTTATTGATGGTGTTGGAGTCGTGTTTGGCCACGCAGTCGTGGGTGTTGAGGGTCAGCGTGGCAGGCGTGTTGTTGCCTACCCTTAACACCTAGGGGCGGTCCATCAGGAAGTCCAGGATCCAGTCGCAGAGGGAGGTGTTTAGTCCCAGGGTCCTTAGCTTAGTGATGAGCTTCGTGGGCACTATGGTGTTGAACTCTGAGCTGTAGTCAATGAAGATTGTGTCATCTGTGGATATGTTAGGGCGGTATGCGAATTGGAGTTGGTCTAGGGTATCCTGGAGGATGCTGTTGATGTGAGCACTTCATGGCTACCGACATGAACAGCCCCAGACCATTATTCCTCCACCAAACTTTACAGCTGGCACTATGCATTGGGGCAGGTAGCGTTCTCCTGGCTTCCGCCAAACCCAGATTTGTCCGTTGGACTGCCAGATGGTTGGCATTACGCATGGTGATCTTAGGCTTGTGTGCGACTGCTCGGCCATGGACAAACAGTTCTTGTGCTGACGTTGCTTTCAGAGGCAGTTTGGAACTCAGTAGTGAGTGTTGCAACCAAGGACAGAAGCTCTTCAGAACAAAAAGAGCATAGAATGTGCAGGGAAAGGAAAATGTGGAAAATATAACTAAAATGAGCAGAGAAATGGAGTGTGCATTTTGTAGTTTAGGGGACTGGTGCATGTTTACAAAAATATATATTTTGTTGTCACAACCCAGCACGAGGTCTTGTGGTGGTAACTCTGAGGTAGTGAGTAATTGTGTCTTCTTTTTTACGAGAACAACGGGTACAGATGTAGGATCTTAATGTGATCACTCTTTTGTTGGCGAGAATTTTCCTGCACAGTCAGAAATGCAATCTTGTAGTGTATTCAAGGTTTAAAAAGGCTTCTAAAGTTTGTCATTTCTACTTTAAAATGTCAGACTTGATTTGCCCTAATGAAAAAAATCTACCTCTACAAAAAATCTCATTAATAATTTGTATTTCAAATCAAATCATCCAATCAAATGTATTTATAAAGCCCTTCTTACATCAGCTGATATCTCAAAGTGCTGTACAGAAACCCAGCCTAAAACCCCAAACAGCATGCAATTTCCTGTTGTTGCAGTATTATTTTGCTGCTGTAGCAAACTGGCTCAAATTAAGATCTTACATCTGTAGTACCCACGTTACCGTACACTAGCGTGACTCATGGAAACAGACTCTGTGTGTTCCCCAGAGGGTCCTACTCACCATGACCCTGTGTGAGAGTGTGTGTATTAAACCTGCCAAGCTGGAAGGCACCATTGATTTAGCAGCAGCTTTCCCCCGTTCCACTCTCAACCCTGCTGCCCAGGGGGGAGGGGGAAGAGAGAGAGAGATGCATTCTGGCCCCGGATGATGTACGGCACTGGGCCGGGTGATAGCAGAACCTCCTCTGGGTGCTAGGGCTCTAGACAGGCAGTTTACAGGACTAGATGGGTGCTAAGGATTCTAAGACATGCTCAGTGTCCATCCCTTCTTTCTGTGATATGTAAATAGAGCTGCTGCAGACCCCCACCCCCTCTCTCACTCTCACATTCATTCACTCACTCACTCACTCACTCACTCACTCACACACTCACTCACTCACCGGGAGTGTGTGTGGGTGAGAGAGAGACCTTCTTCTGCTGTGCTGAGACGCAGAGAAAGCGAGAGAGAAAGAGAGAGAGAGGCTCTCTATGCTCAAGTCCTACTCCTGCTTTCTCTCTTTCATCATTCCTCCCTCCTGCTCTCTCTTGCCTGTGGAATATACTGACAAGGAATAGTCTCTCAGACACATGTGTGTCTAGAGCCTTTTAGGCTTGCAAACAAAACAAGTGCTTTATTTCTTTGCTCTTGAATATGTTTGCCTCGATTTTCTATGCCAAGAAGCTAGGGAGAAGACTTGTACAGAATGCGAGGAAAGCCAAAATGCCAAAAGATACGGTAGGTGTACGTTTTTTTTCTGATTTATTTCGGTCAACAAATACAGTGTCATGGTATAAGAAGAATACAAAGTGAAAGTGTCCATCTGGATATAAGAAGCAGATTATGCTGTGCTCAGCTTTCTTCAGTGTTTATTTTTTTGAAATTCTCAGTTTTGTGGGCTATGCAATGTCTTCTTTAAAAGCATCTGTTCTGTCTCATTCGAGAGAGTGTGAGAGAGACACACAGAGGGAGAGAGTATGACAGAGAATGATGTCACATAAGATCTGATCATTATACTCTGATCTGTGGTACTCAACTGTATCTTTCTCATTAACTGCGCAAGATCCTCTTATCTGGCCTCCGGTTACATTTCTCCTCCGTCTTTTAAGTCCCAGACACAAGTTTGACAATGTGCCTGCTGCACTAGCAGATTTCATCCCGACAGAGTCTTAAGATAAATCAGCATGGCTTCTGATTAGTCCAAGGGCAGTTGCTTGCATTGCCTCATTTGTCTCAATGTTCCTGTTTAACGGACAGTCGGATTGCAAAGGGTGTTTTGGTCCTGTAAGGAGTCCTACTGAGATTAAAACAAGTCCTGCTGAGATTAGGCTGTCCTAATATGGACACCTTGTCTGTGCCATATGTCACCTGGGATAGTGTGTGGTTAATGTGACTTAAGCAATGGCGAAAGTAAGCCTTCTATTTTGGAAGTATTTAATCTACTGTGTGCTTTTTACAGATTGCTGGGAGAGCCTTACATCACTAGAGTTTCCACCTATTTATTTTTGCCCTGGAAAATTTGAATTGTAATATCTTTGAATAGAATAGATCCTAAGCTTTTTATAAACCAGAATGTTGAAACTTAAATAGAATAAGCAAATGGTGAGTTTTTCAGCTGTTTTCAGTTGGTTTTCAGCTATTCAAAAGGTAGCTAGCAGCAGCATCAACAGGTTTCTGCTCTGGGGCTAAGTCACTTGCTCCCAAGCTGGTTATACTGCAAACAGCTTCCTCCTGGTGCTTCAATCTAAGCAAGCAGTACAGTAAAAAAAAAAATGGTGCTCTATGGCTTATATTGCGACATGGATTTGTTCACTTAAACACCAAGATGCAAAGCGTTGCCTAGCAACTATAGAGCTGGTTTGCAAGGAGGCGGCAGTGGGGTGCATTGATCCAGAGAGCAGACAACAGGGGTCAGGGATAAGGTAGTCCCGTGGGAAGACATCCTTCCAAATCACTTCTTATTGACTCAACTATTGGAAGTCTGGAGATATTTTATATTGAATTTTGTGTTTGAATGGAAACTTAACGCATTTCGTTGGCTCTGAATAGAAACAACATTACTTCCTATCAGGAGAGGAATTTTTTTAACTTGTTTTGTCCGTACTTCCTTTCCTACTGTATCGGACAAGGAACGTTTTAGTCGTTTTAGTAGCATTCTTTTTTGTGTCTTATGTTATCTAGCTTGTTGTTAGTCAGAGAGTAGTTATTTTAGTGTGATGTATTTTTGAATGGATGGATAACTAAGCAAGGCTCTTTCTTGATCACTATACTCACAAGCACCTTTCCAGTATGTTATGAGCTAAAGAACTTGGCCATTACCTCACACTTGCCTCCACTGAGAGAAAGCACATTGCATTACACAAGCACTCTTATTACACACAGCCACAAAACATTGGCATTAGCACGCTGGCTCGCAGCCACTCACTCATGTGTGCGTGAGCAAGTGTGTGTGTGTGTGTGTGTGTGTGTGTGTGTGTGTGTGTGTGTGTGTGTGTGTGTGTGTGTGTGTGTGTGTGTGTGTGTGTGTGTGTGTGTGTGAAGCTGAGTGTGAATGAGCAACAGGGATAGCAGAGAGGAGTGTGTGCCTCAGCACAGTTGGGAAGCAACTAATTGGTCCTCTGTGTCAGCTCTTCTACAGCTCTTCTAAGTCACAGAGTTATTGTAGGGGGCTTATAACTGGTTCAGTGTGCAGCTGTGTGTTAAGGTAAACTGCTCTGTCTAAACAAGAATGAGTTCATCTGAATCACTGGCTACATGTTGAGAGTTTGCAAGTCAGGTGTCTGTCCAATCATCGGCGACTTGCAGGTTTAGCCTAATTCGGTATATGGCTTGCCTGCATTGGGAAAAAACTGTGATGTTTCACAAATGCAGTGATTCCTTAGGCTATTGTCATACTTCAGTAAAAGTAAAGATACCTTAATAGAAAATGACTCAAGTAAAAGTGAAAGTCACTCAGTAAAATACTAATTGAGTAAAAGTCTAAAGGTATTTGGTTTTAAATATACTTAAATATCAAAAGTAAATGGAATTGCTCAAATGTACTTAAGTATCAAAAGTAAAATTATTAATCATTTCAACTTCCTTATATTAAGCAAACCAGACGGCACAATATAATATTTTTTTTGACAGACAGCAAGGGGCAGAGTCCGCTGATTAGAAGCAGTAGGGATGACCAGGGATGTTCTCTTGATAAGTGTGTGAATTGGACCATTTTCCTGTCAAAATGTAATGAGTACTTTTGGGTGTCAATAAAAAGTACATTATTTTCTTTAGGAATGTAGTGAAGTAAAAGTAAAAGTTTCCAAAAATATAAATAGTAAAGTACAGATACCCCAAAAAACTACTTAAGTAGTACTTTAAAGTATTTTTACTTATATACTTTACACCACTGAGGAGTATTTCTCATGGGAAAATGCAGAAATGTATGTCAATAAAAAATAATTTGCCTTGCAGGTCAGGCTTACTATTCTATAGCAGCCTGTTGATGAAATTACAGAAATGAATGAATGAATTAATGATGTTGGCGAGGCTGCCGTTTTGTTGTTTTTTGAATTTAGCTTGAAGGGTACCTACCACTGGAGGCTCCTCAGAGGAGGAAGGGGAGGACCATCCTCCTCAGTGAATTTCATTTAAAAAAGTAATATTTAAAAAGTTATAATTTTTAGATTAAACTATACTAAATATATTCACGTCACCAAATAATCTATTAAAACACACTGTTTTGCTATGAAGGTCTACAGTAGCCTCAACGGAACTCTGTAGGGTAGCACCATGGTGTAGACGGAAGACAGCTAGCTTCCGTCCTCTTCTGGCTACACTGACTTCAATGCAAAACCTAGGAGCCTCATGGTTCTCAGACCCTTCCATAGACTTAAACAATAATTATGCCAACTTCCGGAGGACATCCTCCAACCTATCAGAGCCCTTGCAGCATGAACTGACATGTTGTCCACACAATCAAAGAATCAGAAAATTAATATAGTACTGAAAGCATAATCTACAGCTAGCTAGCACTGCAGTGCATAAAATGTGGTGAAGAAGAAGCAAGAGAGAGATTTTGTCTTTTTTCTTCTTCTTCACATTCAGTTTCCCTTACTTAGCAAGCAAATACTGCTAGCTAGTTTAGCCTGCTCAAACAGAGGGATTCTATGTTAGCTAGCTGGCTATGACTATCCAACACAACAGTGGAACTCTTCCAAGTCAAAGTAAACTTTTGGTTTTACTAATTTATTGCCACCCGGGCCGGCCAGTGTAACTGCTCAACTGCTAACTGACTATACACTGTAAAGTTACTGCATGATTGTAGCAGGGTTAGCTAACGTCATAGTCAACATTGTTAAGCGGAGCCCAAGAGCAGACTCAGATGCGGAAACAGGGATGAATGAACCAAAATATTTATTGTTACACAGGGAGATCTGGAGTGCAGATCCGGGGAAGCTCGGATGAGTTGCAGAAAAAACAGATGTGGAGACTGAGGTTGGAGTTAGCTGAGTAGAACAGGGTAAACAGGTCCTGAGTGGAATCCAAGGTAGTGGTGTTGAGTAAAATCCAGAGCAAGGTAGTTGGGTGGTGAGATGTAGACAGGAGCCAGAGACAGAGCAGTAACTGCAATGAGAGGATAAACGGTGTCAGGCAGGGAAACAGGCACAGCAGAGTAATAGGAGCTTGAATAATCATAAATGGCTAGAATCATAAACTGACTGAACAGAGATTATAATCTGGCAGAGTGGAAGTGGCAGGACTGAGAATTTGTCGAGGTCTTGATTATGGAATGAGTTGCAGCTGGTAGGGATCTGCTCTGACTCCAGCATACCAGTCTCCAACCACACAATCACACAGAGAGGGAGCGGGAGAGAGAGAGAGTGTGTATACAAGGGGAGTAGCTGCAGGTCAAGAAGACACCGGATGAACACCAGAGGGGGTAGCAGGAGCAGATGTGACAAACATAGCTAATAGAACTAACGCTTCTATTAGCTATGTTGACTATGACATTACTTTAGCTAAAATGGTGACAATTATGTTTTTTTTCCGCTTGATCAGATACAGCTGATGTGTTGTGCGTTGAAGTCCACAAGCGAAGGGAAAAGGTGAGAGGAGGAGAGTGCATAGATGAGAGAAGGAATACAACGTGGCTGCTATGAATGTGAACTGTGTTTACGCGAGACCAGGCATGTATTCATTCCTCTGATTCTGTTGAAAAACATTTCTTAAAAGGAAGGAAACGGAACAAAACGGGGATAAACATGCCTGAATTTGTCCAATAGAAACTCTCATTTGCAACTGCTGGACTAATGATAACACCTTGCTGTCTGTCCATGTGTCACTGTCTGTCACCTCACCGTTTTCTCTCGACCTGTGTGCACTTACGTTGTAAACTTTCATTCATAGGCTAGGTTGTAGCAACCTCATGAGTATCATGTAGTAGCCAATAGATCGATTTTACAGTACATTGAGCTGGGTGAATTCGGAAAGTATTCAGACCCCTTCCCTTTTTCCACATTTTGATACGTTACAGCCTTTTTCTAAAATTGATTAAATAAAAAAAATTCTTCATCAATCTACACATAATACCCCATAATGACAAAGCGAAAAGAGGTTTTTGCAAATAAAAAAAGACAAAAACACATAAGTATTCAGACCCTTTGCTATGAGACTTGAATTTGAGCATCCTGTTTCCACTGATCATCCTTGAAATGTTTCTACAACTTGATTTGAGTCCACCTGTGGTAAATTCAATTTATTGGACATGATTTAGAAAGGCACATAGCTGTTTATATAGGTCCCACAGTTGACAATGTATGTCAGAGCAAAAACCAAGCCATGAGGTTGAATGAATTGTCTGTAGAGCTTAGAGACAGTATTGTGTTGGCAGATCTGGGGTAGGTTACCAAAACATTTCTGCAGCATTGAAGGTCCCCAAGAACACAGTGGCCTCAATAATTTTTACATGGAAGAAGTTTGGAAGCACCAAGACTCTTCCTAAAGCTGGTCTCCTGGCCAAACTGAGCAATCGGGGGAAAAGGGCCTTGGTCAGGGAGGTGACCAAGAACCCGATGGTCAGTCTGACAGAGCTTCAGAGTTCCTTTGTGAAAGTGGCAGAACCTTCCAGAAGGACAACCATCTCTGCAGCACTCCACCAATCAGGCCTTTTTGGTAGAGTGGCCAGATGGAAGCCACTCCTCGGTAAAAGGCACATGACAGCCCGCTTGGAGTTTTCCAAAAGGCACCTAAAGGACTCTCAGACCAAGAGAAACAAGATTCTCTTGTCTAATGAAACCAAGATTGGATTCTTTGGCGTGAATGCCAAGCGCCACATCTGGAGGAAACCAGGCACCGCTCATCACCTGACCAATACCATCCCTACAGTGAAGCATGGTGGTGGCAGCATCATGCTGTGGGGATGTTTTTTAGCAGTAGGAACTGGGAGACTAGTCAGGATCGAGGGAAAAATGAACGGAGCAAAGTACAGAGAGATCCTTGATGAAAACCTGCTTCAGAGCACTCAGGACCTCAGGAAGGAGAAGGTTCACCTTCCAACAGGACAACGACCCTAATCACATAGCCAAGACAATGCAGGAGGGGCTTTGGGACAAGTCTCTGAATGTCCTTGAGTGGCCCAGGCAGAGCCCGGACTTAAACCCGAACATCTCTGGAGAGACTTGAAAATAGCTGTACAGCTTGAGAGAATCCTACAGAGTAGAATGGGAGAAATTCACCAAATACAGGTGTGCCAAGCTTGTAACGTAATACCCAAGAAGACTTGAGGCTGTAATCGCTGCCAAAGGTGCTTCAACAAAGTACTGAGTAAAAGGTCTGAATACTTATGTAAATGTCATAGTTCCATTTGTTTTATTTTTACATTTGCAAAAATAATCAAAAACCCTGTTTTTGCTTTGTCGTAATGGGGTATTGTGTGTAGATTGATGAGAGGGAAGAACTATTTAATACATTTTAGAATAAGGCTGTAATGTAACAAAATGTGGAAAAAGTGAAGGGATTTCAATACTTTCCGAATGCACTGTACATAAGGGACTTTATGTTCATATCCCGTACTGCATTCATAATAAACATTCTGTAAATGCTCATGTAAAACATAACCAAAATATTAACTTGCAGTTGTCAACATAAGTTGATAAGCTTTTACGGTATGCTTATGAAATGCTTATGCACTGCAAATGGATGTATTATTTATGGCATATGAATGTGTTATGAATGTAGGTACTCTTCAAGTAAAGTGTTTCCAACATTTTTAGGTTTGACTCACGGAAACTCATCAGTGAAAGTGCTGCTCAATCTAATGCCTAATTGAATTTACATATTAGATTTGGAATGTTGCTGTCACGTTCTGACCTTTATTTCCTTTATTTTGTCTTTATTTAGTATGGTCAGAACGTGAGTTGGGGTGGGCAGTCTATGTTTTGTGTTTCTATGTTTGGTTTCTGTTTCGGCCTAGTATGGTTCTCAATCAGAGGCGGGCGTCGTTAGTTGTCTCTGATTGAGAATCGTACTTAGGTAGCCTGGGTTTCACTGTTGGTTTGTAGGTGTTTGTTTCCGTGTGTGTGTTTGTCGCCACACGGTACTGTTTCGGTTGTTGTAGATTTCACGTTATCGTTTATTGTTTTTGTTCGAGTGTTCATTTGTCTTTATTAAAAACATTATGGACATTTAGCACGCTGCATCTTGGTCCGATCCTTACTCCTCTTCAGACGAAGAGGAGATCTGCCATTACAGTTGCTGTTATCTAAATAAATGTAACTTTTAAAGATTTTGAAAAGCAAATTAAACATAAGGCCAAAACAATGAATGCCCACCAAAGTAAATTTCACGATATCATATATTTCTTCTTATCAGAGTCAGTCGGCCTATAGACATTTCTCTAATATTCCACTTCGAATTGTGACCTGAAACACAAGAACAAATCCAAGCAGCGATAAAATCTAATTGAAAGAGGACTGCTTTTGTTATTAGATTACCAGAGCAGTCGCTGCTGCCAGATTTACTCATAGGAAATCCTTCCAGAAATAGCCCATTTAATTGTCACACAAATAAAATATGTATTTTCCACTTGAAGAAATACAGAGTTGTGTTTGCTAAGCAGCACTGACATAGAGTCTGAAAAAGGGCTGTTCTTTCTGTACTCTTCCTCTAATGGCTACTTTTTTTCTCCATTTAATAATTTGAACATTGATGTTGTGAAAATCATTTCCAACAAGCAAAGTCAGAGGAGAGATTCAAATATGTTGATTTCCAATTGATAGACTTACAGTTGTCCTATTCTTTTCACCCTTCTTTAAAGTTTGTGTTGTTCTCAAGTTTAATAATAAGGTATTTGGGAGGAAAAAAACTTGCAGTAATGCAAAGCATGTTTCTCAGCTCCAGCCTGCCAGGTCACAAGCCTTGGACTGCATTATTTGACGTGTTTTAAAATGGAAAATTACCATTTTATTTTACTTTGTTTCCAATGGGGTTATACGTACAGTTTTTGCGTTTTCAAGGTCCTATGGTTTTCAGTGTTTCAGTTTAGGTTTTCTCCCAGTTGCAGTGTGTGGTTTTCTGGCACCTACTTTCGCCTAAAGACCTAACCGTCGGGGTTAAACCTCAGCGTAACCCTATAGAGGTTCTTGCAGTCACTGTAGTCATCATTTTGATTAGCTGCTGTCATCAATTTGACGAGGCATGTCGATATTTCACGGTTCCAAAATCCGACTTTTTTGCATCCATCATGTTGCGCCATTGTTATGTTGTTAGTTCATGATGAAGATCCATTGATATCAGGTCAATCACTCCTGAAACAATTGTTGGGAAACGCATAACTTGTTTATTGACGTGGCAAGCACAAACAGAAGGTTGTGTCAGAAGTGCCCCTTGCATTACAGAAGGTTATGTCAGAAGTGCCCCTTGCATTACAGAAGGTTATGTCAGAAGTGCCCCTTGCATTACAGAAGGTTATGTCAGAAGTGCCCCTTGCATTACAGAAGGTTATGTCAGAAGTGCCCCTTGCATTACAGAAGGTTATGTCAGAAGTGCCCCTTGCATTACAGAAGGTTATGTCAGAAGTGCCCCTTGCATTACAGAAGGTTATGTCAGAAGTGCCCCTTGCATTACAGAAGGTTATGTCAGAAGTGCCCCTTGCCATATTTAAATTTTACTAGGCAAGTCAGTTAAGAACAAATTCTTATTTACAATGACAGACTACCAGGGAACTGTAGGTTAATTGCCTTGTTCAGGGGCAGAACAACAGATGTTTACCATGTCAGCTCAGGGATTAGATCCAGCAACCTTTTGGTTCCTGGCCCAACACTCTAACCACTAGGCTACCTGCCACCCCATAAAGAAAGTGATGTCAGAAGTGCCCCTTGCCATTCCCTCAATTTGAAAAATCTGAAATAATGTCCCCATGAAAAGTCAGTTGCTGTTCCTAATTGTATTGGCCATTGTTGAAGACCTCTCCTGGACCTTAACATTATTTAAAAAACACAAATCCTACGGTGACTATACATTTTCCGGTCCAGTAGTCATTTCAACAAATGTATTATTTTATTCCCTCAAACAAGGGCGTACCACATCATCTTGTCACCCCAAACAAGGGCGTACCACATCATCTTGTCACCCCAAACAAGGGCGTACCACATCATCTTGTCACCCCAAACAAGGGCGTACCACATCATCTTGTCACCCCAAACAAGGGCATACCACATCATCTTGTCACCCCAAACAAGGGCGTACCACATCATCTTGTCACCCCAAACAAGGGCGTACCACATCATCTTGTCACCCCAAACAAGGGCGTACCACATCATCTTGTCACCTCAAACAAGGGCGTACCACATCATCTTGTCACCCCAAACAAGGGCGTACCACATCATCTTGTCACCTCAAACAAGGGCGTACCACATCATCTTGTCACCTCAAACAAGGGCGTACCACATCATCTTGTCACCCCAAACAAGGGCGTACCACATCATCTTGTCACCTCAAACAAGTACCACATCATCTTGTCACCTACCACATCATCTTGTCACCTCAAACAAGGGCGTACCACATCATCTTGTCACCCCAAACAAGGGCGTACCACATCATCTTGTCACCCCAAACAAGGGCGTACCACATCATCTTGTCACCCCAAACAAGGGCGTACCACATCATCTTGTCACCCAAACAAACATCATCTTGGGCGTACCACATCATCTTGTCACCCCAAACAAGGGCGTACCACATCATCTTGTCACCCCAAACAAGGGCGTACCACATCATCTTGTCACCCCAAACAAGGGCGTACCACATCATCTTGTCACCCCAAACAAGGGCGTACCACATCATCTTGTCACCCCAAACAAGGGCGTACCACATCATCTTGTCACCCCAAACAAGGGCGTACCACATCATCTTGTCACCCCAAACAAGGGCGTACCACATCATCTTGTCACCCCAAACAGGGGCGTACCACATCATCTTGTCACCCCAAACAAGGGCGTACGTACCACATCATCTTGTCACCCCAAACAAGGGCGTACCACATCATCTTGTCACCCCAAACAAGGGCGTACCACATCATCTTGTCACCCCAAACAAGGGCGTACCACATCATCTTGTCACCCCAAACAAGGGCGTACCACATCATCTTGTCACCCCAAACAAGGGCGTACCACATCATCTTGTCACCCCAAACAAGGGCGTACCACATCATCTTGTCACCCCAAACAAGGGCGTACCACATCATCTTGTCACCCCAAACAAGGGCGTACCACATCATCTTGTCACCCCAAACAAGGGCGTACCACATCATCTTGTCACCCCAAACAAGGGCGTACCACATCATCTTGTCACCCCAAACATTTGCCCTGTGTTGTCAGGCTCGAAATCCATTCATTCTCAGATGAGACAATCGTAACGTCATTATAATCTCACAGTGTTGAATGTCTCTCCCATTTGTCTTCCTCATTTCTTCCATCAGGTTTATCACATTGTGATGACTTTTTAAATTGGTTTCTGGGAAGGATTTGGTCAGTCAGACTTCTGCCAACAAAAACTTTGCAGATACACTATTCATATTACGACATGGCTCCCTATTCCCTATATAGTGCAACATTTTTGACCAGAGTCCTACGTAACTTTTGAAAAGTAAATTGAACATAAGACCAAAACATTGAATCCACACCAAAGTAATACAATACTATATATTTATTCTTATCAGAGTCAAAATAGGTCTACAACCAATTCTTTAGCAGTCCTTGAAATTCCACTTCGATGTGTGACCTGAAACACAAGAACAAATCCAAGAAGCGATGCGATAAAGTCTAATTGAAAGAGGACTGTTTTTGTTATTAGATTACCAGAGCAGTCACTGCTCCCAGATTTCTCATACCAGAAATAGCCCATTTGAATGATATAAAATATCCACTTGAAGAAATGCAGAGTTGTGCAGAGTTGTGTTTGCTAAGCAGCACTGACATGGAGTCGATAAAATAAGTGTTATTTCTGTACTATTTTTCTGGCTGTTAGTGGCTACTTAATTTTTCCATTGAATCATTTGAACATTGATGTAGTGAGAATCATTACCAACAAGCAAAGTCGGAGAGGAGAGACTCAAATACCTTGATTTACAGTTGATAGACAAAGTTTTCAGCTTTTTATTATGGTTTTCAGTGTTTTAGTTTTTTTATTTTCTCCAGTGGCAGAGTGTGCTCTTCTGCTGCCTAATTTCGCCTAAAGACCATTGCCCTGTGTTGTCCGGCTCGAAATCCATTCATTCTCAGATGAGACAATCGTAACGTCATTATAATTTCACAGTGTTGAAAGTCTCTTCTCTTTTCCTCCATCAGGTTTATCACATTGCAATGACTTTTTAAATTGGTTTCTGGGAAAGGATTTGATCAGTCAGACTTCTGCCAAAAAAAACTTCATATTAGGACATATTAGGACATCCTTTGTGATTTGCTGCTATGCCATGTACAGCAGTCGGAGGCCACATGCATCCTAAATGGAAATATATTCCCTATATAGTGCACTACTTTTGACCAGAGCAGCATGGGCCTTGGTCATAAGTAAATCAAATCAGATTTTATTTGTCACATACACATGGTTAGCAGATGTTAATGCGAGTGTAGCGAAATGCTTGTGCTTCTAGTTCCGACAATGCAGTGATAACCAACAAGTATTCTAACTAACAATTCCAAAACTACTGTCTTATACACAGTGTAAGGGGATAAGGAATATGTACATAAGGATATATGAATGAGTGATGGTACAGAGCAGCATACAGTAGATGGTATCGAGTACAGTATATACATATGAGATGAGTATGTAGACAAAGTAAACAAAGTGGCATAGTTAAAGTGGCTAGTGACATAAGAATGCAGTCGATGATCTAGAGTACAGTATATACATATGCATATGAGATGAATAATGTAGGGTAAGTAACATTATATAAGGTAGCATTGTTTAAAGTGGCTAGTGATATATTTACATCATTTCCCATCAATGCACTAAATTGGGAATTTGGGATGCAGCCTGAGTCAGCAGGATCTCTTCCATTACGCTGCTATCTGTCACAAAGCCGAAGGTTTTTTAAAGTATTACAGCAGTGCATAGTACAGGATTTGTATTCTAATTTCCCTTCACAATTGATTTCTTTAATTGGATACAGGAAGGAAGAGATGGTTTCCATTCTAAACGCGAGGTTGTAGGGAAGAGATGGTTTCCCTTCTAAACGTGAGGTTAGAAGGAAGAGATGGTTTCCATTCTAAACATGAGGTTAGAAGGAATAGATGGTTTCCATTCTAAACATGAGGTTGGAAGGAAGAGATGGTTTCCATTCTAAACGTGAGGTTGGAAGGAAGAGATGGTTTCCATTCTAAACGTGAGGTTGGAAGGAAGAGATGGTTTCCATTCTAAACGTGAGGTTGGAAGGAAGAGATGGTTTCCATTCTAAACGTGAGGTTGGAAGGAAGAGATGGTTTCCATTCTAAACGTGAGGTTGAAAGGGAGAGATGGTTTCCATTCTAAACGTGAGGTTGGAAGGAAGAGATGGTTTCCATTCTAAACGCGAGGTCATGCGTGAACATAATATATGCCATTTAGCATACACTTTTATCCAAAGTGACTTATAGTCATGCTTGTATATCGTATGGGGGATGCAGCAGGAATCAAACCCACAATCTTTGGAGTTGCAGACGCCATGCGCTACCAATTGAGCTACACATGACCTGCTGCTAATGTCATTAGTCGTCAGTTGGATCTATCATGAAACTCAGGTACTCAAGTTGATGTCCTCTCTACTTGCTTGTTGTGCATAGGAACGATACGTGGAGAGTTTGTTGTATTGTAGAGGTTCAGACAATTCTCCCAATTTAGGGTAAAGAATTAACTGCCAGCAAGGCCTTGATATTGACTTTTAGATACTTGAAACCATACAAACTTATTTCCCTCTTGTACTATTCTCTATACCATCACTTACTGTGGCAGCTCAATAACACACAATGTTATAGAGTGCTTACACTAGAATGTGAGGTGACACATCATAATGCCACATCATAATGCCACATCCCAATGCCACATCATAATGCCACATCCTAATGACACATCCTAATGCCACATCATAATGCCACATCATAATGCCACATCCTAATGACACATCCTAATGACACATCCTAATGCCACATCCTAATGCCACATCATAATGCCACATCATAATGCCACATCCTAATGACACATCCTAATGACACATCCTAATGCCACATCATAATGCCACATCCTAATGCCTCATCCTAATACCACATCCTAATGCCACATCCTAATGCCACATCCTAATGCCACATCATAATACCACATCCTAATGCCACATCATAATGCCACATCATAATGCCACATCCTAATGCCACATCATAATGCCACATCCTAATACCACATCATAATGCCACATCATAATGCCACATCATAATCACACATCATAATGCCACATCATAATGCCACATCCTAATGCCACATCCTAATACCACATCATAATGCCACATCCGAATGCCACATCATCACAAAATTGTCCAAGTTCAACTTTTCCCCTGATGCCTTGAGATGGATGAAATCATACCTTGAAGGCAGAACTCAGTGTGTCAGAGTGAGCAATGAGCTGTCGCCCACTCGTAGCTATGATGTGGGCGTGCCCCAAGGGTCAATACTGGGGCCCCTCCTGTTCAGCCTGTACATTAATGATCTGCCTTCTGTCTGTACTGGGTCTGAAGTTCAAATGTATGCAGATGATACAGTGATATATGTACATGCAAAGAGCAAACAACAAGCTGCACAAGAACTCACTACTGTAATGGTCCAGATTACAAAGTGGCTCAGTGACTCGTGTTTGCATCTCAATGTGAAAAAAACTGTTTGCATGTTCTTCACAAAGAGGGCAACATATGCTACTGAGCCAGATGTCTATGTGTCAGGGGAGAAGCTCCAGGTGGTATCCGATTTTAAGTACCTTGGCATCATACTTGATTCCAACCTCTCTTTTAAAAAGCATGTGAAAAAGGTAATTCAAATAACTAAATTCAATCTAGCTAATTTCCGATTTATACGAAATTGTTTGACTACAGAGGTAGCAAAACTGTACTTCAAATCTATGATACTCCCCCACTTAACATACTGCTTGACTAGTTGGGCCCAAGCTTGCTGTACAACATTAAAACCTATTCAGTCTGTCTACAAACAGGCTCTCAAAGTGCTTGATAGGAAGCCCAATAGCCATCATCATTGTCACATCCTTAGAAAGCATGAGCTCTTGAGTTGGGAAAATCTTGTGCAATACACCGACGCATGTCTTGTATTCAAGATCCTTAATGGCCTGGCTCCCCCTCCACTCAATATTTTTGTTAAACAGAAAACCCAGACATATGGCAGCAGATCCACAAGGTCTGCCATGAGAGGTGACTGTATAGTTCCCCTAAGGAAAAGCACCTTTAGTAAATCTGAATTCTCTGTGAGAGCTTCCCATGTCTGGAATACACTGCCATCAGACACACATAACTGCACCACATATCACACTTTCACAAAATGCTTGAAGATCTGGCTGAAGGTCAATCAGATTTGTGAACATGGTCCCTAGCTGTGTGTTGCCGCTTTCCATGTTGTCTGTTGTCTGTAGCTTGTGAGGTGTGGAAACACTTTGTTGCTTTTATGAATTTTGTCTTGCTGCTTTTTGTTCTATGTTGCTCTGTCTGTATGCTATGTCTTGCTTGTCCTATGTTGCTATGTCTTGCTTGTTCTATGGTGCTATTGTCTATATTGTAATTGTTTTTAATAACCTGCCCAGGGACTGCGGTTGAAAATTAGCCGGCTGGCTAAAACCGGCACTTTTACTGAAACGTTGATTAATGTGCACTGTCCCTGTAAAAATAAAATGAACTAAACTAAAACTAAACATCCTAATGCCACATCATAATGCCACATCATAATGCCACATCATAATGCCACATCCTAATGCCACATCCTAATGCCACATCATAATGCCACATCATAATGCCACATCCAAATGCCACATCCTAATGCCACATCCTAATGCCACATCACAATGCCACATCCGAATGCCACATCCTAATGCCACATCCTAATGCCACATCATAATGCCACATCCTAATGCCACATCCCAACGCCACATCCTAATGCCACATCCTAATGCCACATCCTAATGCCACATCATAATGCCACATCATAATGCCACATCCTAATAGCTGCAGGGTTTCATACATGTGACTTCTAGAGCTCAACATGTAATGACAGCTAATGACAAACTACATCACATTCTTCAACCGAAATCTATTAGCAAGATGGCAATGTGACCTGTCATTGATGTAACATCAAGCTATGGTTATGTTTATGACTTTTGTAGGCATGATGACAGGTATTTTCTGATTTAATAGATGGAGAGAGAGGATGACAGTGGGGAAAGATAGAGAGAGCTTGTGTCAAAGGGAAAGTAGGTCTATGCCGACACGTAGACAAGTGTGCCAGAGGCTGAGGCATTACCACCAGGCCACAACAGCTTTTATTGTAAAGTGTCTCATCAGCAGTCCACAGAACCTGGATAGGAAGGTGAGGGTTAGTTGAGGGGTGTCATCGGGAGGTGTAGTGTGATTTTATGCTCCTCTTGACAGCCAAATCCATCTGCCATCCAGCATTGAATGACCAACTATTCCCGTGGGTCCTTATCTCTCCATTAGAGTGCGGCCAGTTTAGGATACATTTTGCCAGCTCATAAAAAGCCTTGGCGGCCTCGACACCAAACCCATTAGCATACACTGGCATTATTAATTATTACCTGACAGGTTTCAGCAAGGTGAGAGAGGCCAGAAAGCCAATGTATTCAGGACCAAGGAAGGCTCCCATCATACCAAAGAGAAAGTGCACAAAACTTTTTGAAAATGTATTACATAGCACAGTATTTTAAATTCAAGGTTCTCATCAATATTTCATGATGTCTCTGTTGACTTTTGACCTTTATGCCTGGGCATGGTAAAGATGAGCATAATAGTAGATACTGTGGACTAAGACCACTGGGTATATATCTACTGTAGCAATGATTGGTGCTGTAACTAGAATGGATAGAGCACTGCATACTGAGCAAGTCCAAAGTCAATACAAGGCCACATGTTTTGATTTTATCACTGGATGATATATAGGTGGGTTGTGTTTTCGTGCACTGTCAGTAAGATGCAAATGCTTTTATAGAGGCGCATAACATCAGCTACTTTATTCTATTCTTTGTTTGGTGTGTATTCTTCTTGACATGCACATTGAATACCAAGAAATCTGGCCAAGTGGCCAGAGAATTGGTCTGCTCGGGAGTCTGTTTTTACTACAACCTGATGTCCTATTTGGGTCAAGAGCTTGGGTTAAGGGTAATATGGCCATAATAAACAGTTACGATTTGAATTACTGTTCAATGTTGTCATCGAATAAGGCTTTCCTCTTACATCAATGTCTGGAGAGACAGATACTGTTGACTTAAATGTTTTATATTTCTTATTGAACAGATAGAGAGAAGATGACCGAGGTGAAGGTTGTGTCAAAGGCCAGTAGGTCAGATTGGAACCCATGCTGACACTGTAGATATGTTGCTGGAGACTGTAGCATTACCTATAGACAACTGTAGAACACAACTGTATGGGAGAGGGAAGTGGCTCCTACCTTCTCAGTAAGCTGACCATCAGGGGCTACCTGCGCTCTCCTCTTCAAAAGGCAGGCTGGCAGGCAGTCCTTCCAAATGCCACATTATCAAACGTCCCCACAGCTGTGCTCTGCAAACTGTGCTTTATTTCAAAGGGCATTGTGAGGATCAATTTAGCAGACAGCTGCCGAATGGTGGAACAACCTGGACATAAGAGGCATCAGAAAGTTACGGAAAGGAAAGGTCAAGCTACTGCAGAGCCCTTTATTGGTTCATTCAGACTGTTCTTGAATGCATTTTCTGCTGAGGCAGCTGGCTCTGATGTGGTTTGCAGGGGCAGCTGTGGAAAAATAATATACGTCTGGGCGGTGCAATGCTTTGAACATCTCATCGAGACCACTTTGATATTAGTGGAGCCCACTTGAACATCACAAGAGGTCTTTTCTCTGTTGTTGGCCATATGATTTGGTTCCATTATGTTCCGAATTGAACCTGAAAAGTGATTGTGGATGTTGTTGTGCTGTTGCTATTTAGAAATGAATTAGAGAAAGCAAGTAGGACATCTTTGATGTTTGACAAGGTTTAGGTTTTAGAGGCTATAGAAAAGATAGAAATTCTATCGAAAAGGCAACATTTTGCTAATATTTTGGGAACTCAACTCTCAGGATACAGATTTCAGATGGGGTCCTGGTGGGCTAATCTCTTTTTATTTTTATTTTTTTAATGAGATAATCTCAAATGTAAAAGTTATTACATTACATAATATTAGAGAACTTTTCCCATACTTTCTGTCTCATCTTCCTTCTCTCTCTCTCTCTCTCTCTTTCTCTCTCACTCTCTCTTTTTCTCTCTCTCTCTATCCCTCTGCCCCCCCCCCCCTACTGTGGGTCTGCTCTGCTTCACAGGATCTGCTGGTTATGTCTGGCCGCTGTGTGGGAACAAACTCCATCCATTATAAATGATGCAGCAAGTATCAGGCAGCTGGGAGATACGAAGCACAAAATGCCAGACACACTTTAAAGATGAGCAGCAGCAGTCATTTAAACATTATGGGACATGGGGTTTTGGGTGCTCTCAAACGAGATCTGTTTTTCTTTAAGTGTCGGGAGGGCCAGTAGCTGTTTGGGGAAAGCAGAGGAGGCTGGTGGGCAGAGATATAGGAGGCCGGGCTCATTGTAATGGCTGGATTGGAATGGATGGACAGGCATCAAACACGGTCAAGAACCTGGTTTCCATGTGTTTGACACCGTTCCAAATATTATATTCTAGCCATTATGATGAGCCCGCCCTCCCAAATCTCCACCCTGCAGCCTCCTCTGCTCTGTATTCCAAGCAAGATGATGCTCTGAGTCTCAGCCTTACTCTGTGCTGCGCTTAGCTGTGTTATCGGTGCTGGGCCAGAGTCGGATAATCCCCCAGCCACAATGAGGCACAGAGGAAGAGGGCATGACAGCTCCCAGGCAATCAGAGCTCCCCAGCTACACATTTCTTACTGCCCAACCCACTCATCAACATATACCCAGACATGAGAGACAGAGAGAGAGAAACACAGACAGAGAGAGGTATGAGAGGGTATGAGAAGGACACAGAACAAGAGAGATTGGGGTGTAGAGAGGGAAGAGGAGAAGAGGGGGATGGAGGGTGAATAAGAGAGAGACCTGCTCTTAACAGTAATCCAAACAGAAGGAAATGATGGTCACACTAACTGAAGTTACTTCCTGCTGCGCATCTCATTTTGCCCTGGCCTCAGTGATTTGGCGCGTGTCCCAAATGGCACCCTATTCCCTATATAGTGCACAACTTTCACTACTTTCTGACCATGGCCCATAGAGCTCTAATCAAAGTAGTGCACTATATACAGGGAACAGGGTACCATTTGGGACTCTAAATTGCCCCAATCACATGGAGGGAAAGGTTTACGCCAGCCTATTCTAAGAATTTTCAATTAGCTTTGAACCTGTGTTTCGTTTCAATTTGATTTGCCTTCTGGCGGTTCAGGCAAGCTTTGTTGTTTTACTCTTTTGTCATTTTTTTACTTGTTAGCTCCTGCGCTACACTGTTCTGTCAAGAACTTTGTGTCCGAGTGTGTGTGAGCTCATGGTGTGTGTGTGTGTGTGTGTGTGTGTGTGTGTGAGAGAGAGAGAGAGTGTGATATGTTGTGGTGTGCTAAATCTAATTTTATTGGTCACATACACATATCTAGCAGATGTTATTGCGGATGTAGCGAAATGCTTGTGTTCCTAGCTCCAACAGTGCAGTAATATTTAACAATGCACAACAATACACACATCTAAAGTGTGTGTGTGTGTGTGTGTGTGTGTGTGTGTGTGTGTGTGTGTGTGTGTGTGTGTGTGTGTGTGTGTGTGTGTGTGTGTGTGTGTGTGTGTGTGTGTGTGTGTGTGTGTGTGTGTGTGTGTGAGAGTGTGTGTGAGAGTGTGGTACGCTGTGGTGTGAGTGGAGTGCTCCTCCTCTCAAATGCTCCATTGATCCCCTCTAATCTTGTTTTGGCCTCCTGACAGAGCTGGTCTCCCTCTGGCTTTAATTATGTGTCTCTGTGATTTACATTGGCCCGTCCGACTCCTCCCTTGACTAATCCAATCGGATCCACCTTTGTGGCCTGTGAGCTGCTCTCATCCAATCAGATATATTGAGTATGTGTCGCAAGAGTTGCGTCCAGGCAGCTTTCCCTGCCCCGTTTCAACCATCTGTCCAGAATACAAAGATCCCAGTGTAGGCCCACCCAATGCCAGGATACAAGGAGAGGTAGGGGCACCAGGCGGAGTTTGGCTGACACCTCTGGCCTTCTCTTTCTACTCCACATGCTAGCACAAAGCTGATGGGAGGAAATATGCTGGCTTTCAAAGCGTGATGACAGCTGACAAAGGCCCGGGGAACATGGTATTTTATCAGCCATCCATAATGAGGGTTGTAGTTTGACTGACAGATCAGCAGAGATCCCGGCGAGCCGGGGAGCACTGACTAAGTTGTTTCTCTCCCAGGAAGTATCTACGGTGTGCATCTAATCAAATCAAATCAAACTTTATTTGCGCTGAATACAACAAGTGTAGACCTTACAGTGAAATGCTTCCTTACAAGCCATTAACCAACAGTGCAGTCTAAGGTGTGGATCTAAGGTGTGGATTTAAGGTGGGGATCTAAGGTGGGGATCTAAGGTGTGGATCTAAGGTGTGGATCTAAGGTCGGGATCTAAGGTCGGGATCTAAGGTGGGGATCTAAGGTGGGGATCTAAGGTGGGGATCTAAGGTGGGGATCTAAGGTGTGGATCTAAGGTGGGGATCTAAGGTGGGGATCTAAGGTGGGGATCTAAGGTCGGGATCTAAGGTGTGGATCTAAGGTCGGGATCTAAGGTGGGGATCTAAGGTGAGGATCGAAGGTGGGGATCTAAGGTGGGGATCTAAGGTGGGGATCTAAGGTGGGGATCTAAGGTGGGGATCTAAGGTGTGGATCTAAGGTGGGGATCTAAGGTGGGGATCTAAGGTGAGGATCGAAGGTGGGGATCTAAGGTGTGGATCTGGATCTAAGGTGTGGATCTAAGGTGGGGATCTAAGTTGTGGATCTAAGGTGTGGATCTAAGGTATGGGATTTCAGCTCTTTTTACCCTGTTGTCGTGGTTTCAGGGGAGGTGTTGTTGGTAAACGTGGGTTGGGGGAATGAGTAAGCAAAGGTATATATTGAATTACACTTACTGAAATACTTGTCCAGACAAAGACACTTTGGAAGAAGCATACCAGTGTGTGGATTTATATTTTCTGGTAAATGTGGATTTCCTCACAAGCAGTGAGGAAAGATGAGCTATGTGCGGGTGAACAATATGTCCCTTCGAGACAACACCCACGGTGGCAGCGTTCCTAACTTACTGCCCCCTCCTATGGATGGCCTGCTACCCCTGCTCCTGCACAACCGTCTGTCCATAGATATGTTGAGGAGCTGCCGCACGCACAACATCAAGGGGCCCTCTCTGGTAACCATCCGCAAGTGGAAGCAGACCCTGACCGAGAGGCTACCGAAGAGACAACGAGGTAGTAGCGGCAGTGTCAGCTATCCTCAGGTCAGCCATCAATATATTGAGTAGGGTTAAGTTGGTCCGGGGTTAGTTTGGCTTTTTCCCTATTAATGGTTTAGGTTAGGATTGGGGAGGGGAAGCTGATCCTAGATCTGTACCTACCGAAGCTCAGGATATATTATGTATGGAGCAGGCCTCTTATCACCAGAATGATTCATAGAGATGAAAATGTATTGTGGAGATAATAGCACTTCATATTTACCCAATTAAATGACAAGCTGAAATGTGTCATGGTATGGAGGTGCATGGAGGTAAACGGTATCTGTAAATACAATTGATGAGGTGATATTTATGAATGAGGGACATACAGTACAGACATGTACAGTACAATAAAATAAAATCATGTTTTAGTTTAACAAAACAAGCCAATAAACTTTATACTGTATATGCTGTGTTTGAAAATGAAGTTAGACATTGACTGACCTCCCATCTATTTCAATCAATCAATCAAATGTATTTCTAAAGCCCCTCTTACATCAACTGATGTCACAAAGTGCTGTACAAAAACCCAGCCTATAACCCCAAACAGCAAGCAATGCAGGTGTATGGAGTTTAAATGGTGTTTAACTGACCTTCCATCTATTTAAATGGTGTTTGCTAATAGCCTTTCATTGCTGCTAGTGCTGCATTGGATGGAGTGTTATTATGGCCGTTCAGAGGGAGCGCTGCCCTTCTCTTTGTTGTATTGACCTACCCTGTATGTTTTATTACTCCACAAAGTGCTCGGGTATCTGGCCATGAGCCAACAGTATTGTAAAGCAGAATTTTTGTTGCACAGTCATGCTAGAGCAAAGCAATACTGTCCATTCAGCTTGAAAAAAGGAATAAAAATGTGTTTGGGACTCTCCAGTGGCGCAGCGGTCTAAGGTCTACATTGCATGCAGTAGTGCTAGAGGCATTACTACGGTCCCGGGTTCATATCCCGGGCTATGCCACAACCGGCCGTGGTCGGGAGTCCCATAGGACGATGCCCAATTGGCCCAGCGTCGTCCGGGGGAGGGTTTGGCCGGTGGAGCTTTACTTGGCTCATCGCGCTCTAGCGACTCCTTGTGGTGGACCGGGTGCCTGCGGGCTGATCCCGCATGCCAGTTGAACGGTGTTTCCTCAAACACATTGGTGCGGCTGCCTTCCGGGTTAAGCTGGCGGGTGTTAAGGAGCGCAGTTAGGTGGGTCATGTTTCGGATGACGCATGACTCCACCTTCACCTCTCCAGATTCCTTTGGGGAGTGACAGCGATGAGCCTAGATCGGAGGTCGGGGGTAAAATACAAATATATATATATTTTTTGTTGTTGTTTGAGGCGAATAATGTTGGGAATGCATTATGCTGGGACATTGTGTTTGCTATGTGTATTATGTTTATGACTGGATATTTCAAATATTGCACATACAGCACATACTAGAAGCAGTGGATCTTTTAGCAAAAAAGCTTATAACACTTTATTTGGATAGTCCTTCTGTAGATGCTCTATAGACTATTAGTAACATTTAAACTAACTAGCTACTAAACCTTATCCTAGCGTTAACCTAACCCAAACCCTTACCCTAACCTTTATTCTAAACCAAACCCTAACCCTAACCAAATCTTAGCAAGCAGTTACTTATCAACAGTTTGTTACTAGTACGACCATCTGTAGATGAAAAATCCAAACTATCCAAATGAAGTGTGAACCAAAAAGATGTTCTACTTCATTTGTTAACCTGTTGAGTGTAGGGGGCAGTATTTTGATGTTTGGATGAAAAACGTACCCAAATGAAACTGCCTATTTCTCAGGCCCAGAATCTAGAATATGCATATAATTGTCAGATTAGGATAGAAAACACTCTAAAGTTTCCAAAACTGTCAAAATATTGTCTGTGAGTATAACAGAACTGATATTGCAGGCAAAAACCTGAGGAAAATCCAACAAGGAAGTGCCTAAGAGAAACAAATCTCCCTGTTCCATTGCATGCCTTCCCTCCATTTAAAGGGATATCAACCAGATTCCTTTCCCTATGGCTTCCACATGGTGTGAACAGACATAGTTTCAGCCTTTTATTCTGAAAAATGAGCGAGAACGATCACATCGCGTCAGTGGATGGCTGGGTGCCAGCAGAGTTTTGCATGCGCAACAGCTTGGAGCAGACATTTTCTCTCTCTCTCTCTCCAATTGAAAAAGCTATGGTCCAGTTGAAATATTATTTATTATTTATTATAAAAACAACCTGAGGATTGATTATAGAAAACGTTGGACATGTTTCTACGAACTTTACGGATACTAATTGGAATTTTCGTCTGCCCCGTCGTGACCTCTCGAGCCTGTGGATTTCTGAACATAACACGCCAACCAAATGGAGGTTTTTGGATATAAAAATAATCTTTATCGAACAAAAGGAACATTTCTTGTGTAACTGGGAGTCTCGTGAGTGCAAACATCCAAAGATCATCAAAGGTAAGCAATTCATTTTATTGCTTTTCTGACTTTGGTGACCAATCTACTTTGCTGCTAGCTGTTTGTAATGTTTAGTCTGCTGAGAAAGATGTCCTAACATAAACGCTTGGATAGCTTTTGCTGAAAAGCTTTTTTGAAATCTGACACACCAGGTGGATTAACAACAAGCTAAACTGTGTTTTGCTATATTACACTTGTGATTTCATGAAAATTAAATATTTTTAGTAATTTAATTTGAATTTGGCGCTCTGCAATTCAGCGGATGTTGACGAAAATGATCCCGCTAACGGGATGGGTGCGCCAAGAAGTTAATGCATGTGTGTGGTTATATACAGTGCATTCAGAAAGTATTCACACCCCTTGACTTTTTCCACATTTTGTTACATTACAGCCTTATTCTAAAATGAATTCAATCGTTTTCCCCCTCATCAATCTACATACAATACCTAATAATGACAAAGAAAAAACAGGTTTGTATACATTTTTGCCAAGTTATTAAAAATAAAAAGCTGAAATATCACATTTACATAAGTATTCAGACCTTTTACTCAGTACTTTGTTGAAGCACCTTTGGCAGTGATTACAGACTCAAGTTTTCTTGGGTATGACGCTACAAGCTTGGCAGACCTGTATTTGGGGAATTTCTCCAATCTTCTCTGTAGGATCCTCTCAAGCTCTGTTAGGTTGGATGGGGAGCGTTACTGTGTCGTTGCTATTTTCAGGGCTCTGGCTGGGCCACTCAAGGACATTCAGAGACTTGTCCCGAAGCCACTCTTGTGTTGTCTTGGCTGTGTGCTTACGGTCGTTGTCCTGTTGGAAGGTGAACCTTTGCCCCAGTCTCAGGTTCTGAGTGCTGTGGACCAGGTTTTCATCAAGGATTTTTCTGTACTCTGCTCCATTCATCGTTCCCTTGATCCTGACTAGTCTCCCAGTCCCTGCCGCTGAAAAACATCCCCCATGCATGATGCTGCCACCACCATTCTTCACTGTAGTGATGGTGGCAGGTTTCCTCCAGACGTGTTGCTTGGCATTTTGTTCTATCTTGGTTTCGTCAGACCAGAGAATCTTGTTTGTCATGGTCTGAGAGTCTTTAGGTGCCTTCTGGCAAACTCCAAGGGGGCTGTCATGTGCCTTTTACTGAGGAGTGGCTTCCATCTGGCCACTACCATAAAGGCTTGATTGGTGGAGTGCCGCAGAGATGGTTGTCCTTCTGGAAGATTCTCCCATCTCCACAGAAGAACTCTGGAACTCCTTCAGAGTGACCATCGGGTTCTTGGTCTCCTCCCTGACCAAGGCCCTTCTTCCCCGATTGCTCAGTTTGGTCAGGCAGAAAGCTCTAGGAAGAGTGGTTCCAAACTTCATCCATGTAAGAATGATGGATGCCCCCGTGTTCTTGGGGACCTTCAATGTTGCAGACATTTTTTGGTGTCCTTCCCTTGATCTGTGCCTCGACACATGCTCTGTTAACTGTGGGACCTTATATAGACAGATGTGTGCCTTTCCACATCATGTCACATCAATTTAATTTACAACAGGTGGACTCCAATCAAGTTGTAGAAACATTTCAAGGATGATCAATGGAAACAGGATGTACCTGAGCTCAATTTTGAGCCTCAATATTTAATAAATAAATAAAAATAAACGTATTTACATATATATATTTGCAATAATTTCTAAAAACCTGTTTTCACTTTGTCATTATGGAGTATTGTGTGTAGATTGAGGAGGAGCAATATTGAATTTAATCCATTTCAGAATAAGGCTGTAACATAACAAAATGTGGAAAATGTACAATTCTACTGAATAAGAGTCTGAATAAGGGTCTGAATACTTTTCGAATGCACTGTATGTGTGTAGCTAGTTTTTTTTGTCACATGCCTACATTGCCCATGTTAGGACAGCCTTAGTCTCAGCACAACTTCCTAATATGGACACCCTACATGTTGTTGCGAGTGTTGCTCCTGGTACAACACATTGGTCTGGGGGCTTGATAACTGGTTTCAGCCAGAGTCTGTTGCTTTTTCCAGGCAACCTACCACTCCCCAGACTCAACAATGCAAAGCTAATCTGGAGCCAGGTAAATAAACCCAAATCTAAAATGTAGGTAGATTTGTAATTTATAATTTGGGTGATATATTGCTAATATGCTATGACTATACTGTATCTTTGCATCAGGAATATATGCACCGAGCTGATAATCTACATTAGATCTTTAAAAAAAAGTTGAACCAAAATGACAAAACAATAACACCATGGGGTCCGACCCGGCATCCTGCTCTGAATCTCCCGCTGGTAAATCTCTAATCAGCCACCGCCGCATCTCCATAGAATACTTTAGAATAGCTCAGCTCCTCACCTTTGCCATTTGCCATTAAATCATCAGCTTTTCATTTGGCATGCAGCTCTTTAGGTATACCCTTTACAATAGAAGTCCGTCTGCTTCATCATAATGGAATTACTTAGACCCAGGTCAGAAGGTCAGATCCAACGTCTCTCTAATTCCGAATTCACTGCCCCTCCATTTCTGCAGGGCCAAGGTCAGGTCACATCATCAGAGGGCTTCTGATGTCCCCCTGACAGGTCTTTAAAATCTAAACCAGAGAGCTGGAATGGCTCCTCTTGCTGCACTAAATTGGTTAAGTGGTGCTCTGTGCGTGTGTGTGTGTGTGTGTGTGTGTGTGTGTGCGTGCATAGGAACGTGTGTGTGTTTGGATGTGTAAGGTTCAAAGACTGGTATCCTGTTAGGGAAAGTGTGTGTATGTGAATGCATGCGTGGAATCAATAGCTTGTCAGCTGTGAGTGAACTAGTAGTAGCTGCCATTGTGATGTCACCAGCTTGGAGACCTAGGTGTTCTGTCACCACAGACCCAAGAAACGCAGAAGTATTCACAGTACCTCTTTAGTTGTGTTGTATTGGTGTGCAGAGGGTTGCGAGTTCGTGCTCAGGTTGGGAGGAAATTTCCAATCTGTTTACACAAATCACATGTACACTATGGTCAAGCTATTCAGATATCTCAGTAAGATGTAATGCTGTGGTTCAGTCTTTCTGCCATCCCCAGCAGTCAAGTGTAGTCCCTATGGTCTATACATTTCCATATGTCTTTCACTCAGCTCTATAGGAAATGTCATGTACTTTATGATCTCATATTGTCATAGTCTCATATAGAGAGTTTGACTATTCATTTCACAGCACTTTACGATGGATCTAAACTGGGGTAAACATTACACAGGAGGTTGGTGGCACCTTAATTGGGGAGGACGGGCTTGTGGTAATGGTTGGAGCAGAATTAGTGGAATGGTATCAAAAACTTCAAACAAACGGGTCCATTTGCTCCGTTCCAGCCATTATTATGAGCCGTGCTCTGGGATCACTTGTCTACAAAACATAAAAACTGAGCTACCAGTGCCACCATGTGGACATATAATGAAGTACACGTGAATCTCCCCCTCAACGCTCCCCTTAAAAAACGGCGGCACTTGGTCTGTCAAGACATGCTTGATCTGCCAGACTGCTATTTTCTCTGATATTATACTACCATAGGCTCTGTATCGGTTTCTTTCTGTGCATCTATTGTGAACATTATTTACATAACATTATCTCTTTGACGATAATGCAGAACATAATCAAGACGTTTAGTTGTTTAGATATAGTCACCATGTCTTTCTCTTAGTATGCTCCCTTTGTGCCAGAGGCTTGAGCACAAGGCTCTGCTTCCTTGTGACTGCGGTTCGAGTGGCCGCAGTAATTGACCTATCAGGTTTTAACCTGGGTGACTGTTGAGGTGGTCAAATGGTTTGTGAGAGGAGTGGCATTGAAGAAGATGGAACTAGTGCTCTGCCCCTAATTGTCTTTTACTTCATGGTATAAGGAAACACTTACTATAATACCCAAGGGGGGAAATGAGTTGGTAGATATTCAACAGGAGGACACTGTCCAAGACGAATGGGCACAGTACCAGTCAAAAGTTGACATACATACTCATTCAAGGGTTTTCCTGTATTTTTACTATTTTCTGCATTGGTGACATCAAAACTATGAAATAACACATATGGAATCATGTAGTAACCAAAAACGTGTTACAAAAATAGCCACTATTTGCCTTGATGACAGCTTTGCACACTCTTGGCCTTCTCTGTACCAGCTTCATGAAGAATACTTTTCCAACAGTCTTGAAGGAGTTCCCACCTAAGCTGAGCACTTGTTGACTGCTTTTCCTTCACTCTGCGGTCCAACTCATCCGAAACCATCTCAATTGGGTTGAGGTCAGGTGATTGTGGAGGCCAGGTCATCTGATGTAGCACTCCATCACTCTTCTTCTTGGTCAAATAGCCCTTACACAGCCTGTTGTTGTGTTGGGTCATTGTCCTGTTGAAAAATACTTAAGCGCAAACCAGATGGGATGGCGCATCGCTGCAGAATGCTGTGGTAGCCATGCTGGTTAACCTCTCTGGGATATGTGGGACGGTAGCATCCCACCTCGCCAACAGCCAGTGAAAGTGCAGGACGCCAAATTCAAAACAACAAAAACCTCATAATTAAAATTCCTCAAGCATACAAGTATTTTACACCATTTTAAAGATAAAGTTCTCATTAATCGAGCCACAGTGTCTGATTAAAAAAATAGTTTACAGTAAAATGAATCACTAACCTTTGATGATCTTCATCAGATGACACTCATAGGACTTCATGTTACACAATACATGTACTGTATGTTTTGTTCGATAAAGTGCATATTTATATAAAAAAAATCTCATATTACATTGGCGCGTTACGTTCAGTAGTTCTAAACATGCGGTGATTGTGCAGAGAGCCACATCTATTTACAGAAATACTCATTATAAATATTGCTGAAAGTACAACTGTTATACATGAAATTAGAGATATACTTCTCCTTAATGCAACTGCTGTGTCAGATTTCAAAAAAACTTTACGGAAAAAGCAAACCATGCAATAATATGAGTACAGCCTTTAGACAACAAAGCAGCCAAAAAGATATCCGCCATATTGGGTAGTCAACATTAGTCATAAATAGCATTATAAATATTCACTTACTTTTGATGATCTTCATCAGAATGCACTCGCAGGAATCGCAGTTCCACAATAAATGTTTGTTTTGTTCGATAATGTCCATCATTTATGTCCAAATAGCTTCTTTTGTTTGGTAAACAAATCCAAAAGCGCGTTCAGGTCCCACCGAACATCGGACGAAAAGTTCAAAAAGTTCCGTTACAGCCCGTAGAAACTTGTCAAACTAAGTATAGAATCAATCTTTAGGATGTTTTTATCATAAGTCTTCAATAATGTTCCAACTGGAGAATTCCTATGTCTGTAGAAAAGCAATGGAACGAGAGCTAACTCTCTCGTGACCGCGCCTCAGAGACTGTGGCAATCTGCCAGACCTCTGACTCATTCCTCTCTCATTCGGTCCCACTTAATAGTAGAATCCTCAAAGTTCTAAAGACTGTTGACATCTAGTTGAAGCCTTAGGAAGTGCAACATAACCAATATCCCACTGTATCTACCATAGGGGCTGAGTTAAAAAAAAAACTACAAGCCTCAAATTTCCCACTTCCTGGTTGGATTTTTCTCAGGTTTTCGCCTGCCATATGAGTTCTGTTATACTCACAGACATCATTCAAACCGTTTTAGAAACTTCAGAGTGCTATCCAATACTACTAATAATATGCATATATTAGCATCTGGGACAGAGTAGCAGGCAGTTTACTCTGGGCACCTTATTCATCCAAGCTACTCAATACTGCCCCCCTGTCACCAAGAAGTTAAGTGTATCTTGAATTCTAAATAAATCAGAGACAGTGTAACCAGCAAAAGCACCGCTACACCATCACACCTCCTCCTCCATGCTTCACGATGGGAACCACACATGCAGGGATCATCCGTTCACCTACTCTGCGTCTCAAAAAGACACAGCGGTTGGAACCAAAAATCTAAATTTTGGACTCATCAGACCAAACAACAGATTTCTTAGCCCAATCAAGTCTCTTCTTCTTATTGGTGTCCTTAAATCGTGTTTTCTTTGCAGCAATTTGACCATGAAGGCCTGATTCACCCACATCCTTTAAGAGGGATCTGACAGGTGAAAGCTGTGTGGAAGACCTTTATGGATTTTTCTTGTTTTGTTATTTCCTTATTTAATCTTTATTCTAAATGGAATTCCGTTAATAATGTTAACTCCTATTCGGTACTCACTGCTGTGCAAGTCAAATGCTCTTGCATCTGCAATTGATTCAATACATGATCAATGAGTCAACAAGTTAATTTTGTGGGCAGTCTTGTGACAACACTCAAATTCTGGCTTTATTAGTTTGATGTTTCGTTTTTTTGTAATTTGAGTCTTTGACAAATAACGTTAGGGCTTCAAAACAATCATGCCGATCTCATAGACTGTCAATCATTGCATCCATAGCTCTATCTAGGAATAAATAGTTACATTTCCCCAGCCCTGTCCTTCATCCTTCTGAAACAAAGTGGTAGAGTCAGGCTGTTGAAATTAGAGATTGTGCCGTTAATGAAACAGAGAAAGGTCTGACAGACATACGTTTTGAAGCACTTTAGAAGTCTAGACAGGAACCTCAATATGCAGTAGCTTTGTCAATTGCCCCGGGATGAAGTTTCCCCTAGATCCAGATCTAGGAGCTTCCCTTCCCACAATTCTAACCTTAACCATTAGTGGTTAGTCGCTCGTCACAGAACTAGTTAGCTTGCCAACAGTGACTCAGTGGAGCAATCTTCCCACAAGGCCTGCAGGGGGCATTGGTGAGCTATGGCCCGGTTATGAGACTCGCAGAATTTCTGTCAATCCCACAGGTAATTCCCCCAGCACTGATGCTGTCAGACACAGTCAATATCCATTTACACTCCTGTCAGCCTCAGAGTGGGAGGCCTTTCACAATGTAATTAAGCCCCCACAAACATTGAGCTGGCAGAGACTGACACCAATGTCTGCAGGAATTATGTAACTCTCCATCTCAAATGGTTAACAGCAACCAAAGAAGATTCTCAGCTATGGAAGCTGACCTTTTCACCCTTGCCATTGCCCTGAGACAAGTTTTCTTCACTTTTCCAAGACTTTCGGGGATAAGAAAAAAGTATTATATGATATCAATTTCATAACAGAGTTAAAAGTTAAACATTAGGAAAATGTCAGCACTTTTCTTCTGGAGCACTTTCTCTTCCTTCCCTTCAAGCCTGGAGTCAGAATCATAATGGCTGTATTTTGGATAAGATCCATTATGTGTTCATTCAGTTTTATTTCCACATCTATAGAACAATAGATTATATAAGAACATTGGCATCAATACACATTCCATACAAAGAAAAACATATACAAACGTGTACTTAGCACACAGAATCCTATAGGTAACAACATGTGACGTAATGATGACTATCTATCAGCTTGATGCTACAGTACAGCACACTGAAGCTGTCCCAATTATTTCTACTTCCTACCCAAAAGTGTGCACTTGTTAACTTCCCTTTACTGATTTGAAAGGAAACTGGTATAAGATATGGTGAAAACTCCCACCAGCCTATGCCTCCACCACTCCAATGCTTTTAGATTTGTGGGAAGTAGGGAAGGAGAAAGGAGAGATTATTGGGACACTCTTGATATCTGATGGTGGAGCTGCCATAGATGCAGAGTGCAAAGGATTAATAGTGTAAATAGAGCAGATTAATGTTCGTCTACAAAAATCTGTGTGTATGTGTATGTGTATGTGTGTGAGTGTTTGTCACATGCACCGACTACAACAGGTGTAGACTTGCTTACTTACGAGACTTTTCCCAAAAATGCACTGTTAAAAAGCAAGAACATTTCCACACAAAAAAATATAAGGAAATAGTAATGCAATAAAATAATAATAACGAGGCTATATAAAAGGAATACCGGTACTGAGTCAATGGGCAGGGGTACAAGGTATTGGGGGTAATATGTACATGGAGGTAGGGGTAAAAGTGACTAGGCAATCAGGATATATAATAAACAGACTAGCAGCAGCATGTGTGGAGAGTGTGAAAGGGTTTCTGTGTGTGTGTTTGTGTGTGTGTGTGTGTGCGTGCATGTTGAGTACATGTGTAATGTATTGCATATTGCTTGTAGTGGGAAGGCACTATACATGCATTCATTATGGTGGTCCACAAAAGGGTTATACCATCAAGGGTACTCTGTAGTTTATGTCATTGAGAAAACCTAATCTTGGCCACATTGATCGCCATAAAATCATATTCTGAGCCCAACTTTCAATGGCATTGTTATACTGATATCCATAATATCCTGTTAATATAGAAACAGAATATCTGATACCTCTCAATGACACCAGGGTTCAGAGTATCCCATGTCATGAACAAGTATTTCTGTCCTGTGTGGTTATCTAGTCTTCTGTTGGCCCCCGAGTAGACATTTTCCTTGAGGACAGATCTATGATCAGTTTTCCTCCTTGATTAATAGCTTTACCATGGGTGGGGGGCAGGGGAGAACTGACCCAAGATCAGTGTCTAGGTGCATCCTAATCCATTATAGTGCTTATCTCTCAAATTTGGAGTACGGTGAAGTTGCCCGTAGACACTGATCTTGGGTGAATTTTACATTTCCCCCAACTTATACTTATGGTTAGGATTGGGGGAGGAGATGCTGATCCTAGATCTATACCTAGGGGAAACTTCACCCTCCCCTCAAAGGCTACTTGCATGAAGCTAGTCACCAATGACACTGGGTCCGATTAAGGTGGTTATTGTGCGTGGTACCAAGGCAATCAAATCCCCCTGCCTCTTCAACTCTCGTTGGGATCACACACATTTTTATATTGCCCACTGTTGCCATGGATACGCCTCACACAGCTGATTCCTGGAGTGTTGTGCTTTGTCACCCTGCCATCCCTGGTGAGGTATTCTCCATCAGACGCTGCTGTCACTTGCCTCAGAGAAAATGGCCCAGTACACACAAACACACACACAAACGTAAACACACACACACACCAAGTAGCTATGGTTCAGACCCTGTGGAGTATCCATTTCCCATAAAGTGTCGCCCATTATTATCACACAGAGCCAAAGAAAATAGTTATTTCTCACTTTTTTACAAGTCTGCCTCTTGTCTTTGAAATAATAGGATATTTATTGTAGCTTTCTTGGTGGACTGTGTGAATGAGATGTCACAAGTACCTTAAACACTCTTGGAGACCAGAGATGTTTGCTCACTTCAGGTCCAGTAACTAATAATGCTCAAGGAATTTGTGATATCTCATTCTCACAGTCTCTTCCGTAGGAAAACGTTGTCCATGCAATATTTATCCTTTAGACTTGTGATTTAACATATCCATTGTAACTTTTGGGATCCCTGCCCTAAAAAAATAAAAACATATCAAATTTGCAGTTTCACATTAAATAACAAATGTCATTTTTGCATTAAATAGCTGATCTCACATGTTGATTTTAAATTCCACACGTGAAACCATATTTTCATATTCATTAAATGTGGAGTTCACACAACCTTTTCACATGTGATGAGAATAACATGTTTTCACCTCATGGGAATTGCAGTTTCACATGTGAAATATGCTGTTTCACATGTTAAAAACTTTCAAATGTGAAAATCAGATATGCAGTTTCACATGTGAAAAATATTCACTTGAAAATCTCACATTCACATGTGGAATTGTAAGTTCACATGTAAAAATCATCATGTGAAAATCATATTTGCAGGTTCACATGTAAGAAACAGATATGCATATATTGGTCACAGATACCTTAAAACAAAGGTAGATTAGAAAACCAGTCAGTATCTGGTGTGACCATCATTTGCCTCATGCAGCGCGACACATCTCCTTCTCATAGGATGTACTACTAAATTCTCTAAAACGACATTGGACGTTGCTTATGGTAGAGACATTCCTGCAGTCAGCATGCCAATTGCACGCTCCCTCAAAACATCTGTGGCATCTGTGTTGTGTGACAGAACTGCACATTTTAGAGTGGCCTTTTTATTGTCCCCAGCACAAGGTGCAGCAGTGTAATGATCATACTGTTTAATCAGCTTCTTGATATGCCACACCTGTCAGGTGGATGGATTATCTTGGAAAAGGAGAATTGCTCACTAACAGGGATGTAAATTAATTTGTGCACAAAATGTGAGAGAAATATGTTTTTTGTGCACATGGAACATTTCTGGGATGTTTATTTCAGCTCATGAAACGTGGGACAAACACTATACATGTTGCATTTATATTTTTGATCAGTGTACAATAATTGCACAACACATTTCATTGTAACACAAATTGAATTGTAATATGAATAAAAATAATACATTCTACCCCGTATTTGCTTTCACAAACACCTGAAAAGCTAGCCTGGTGTGCCTTTTAGTTCCTAAATACATTTAAAATAGGTTATCAACTCATTTCACATGCCATGGAACATGTTACCATTGCAAACAGAATGTGTTCATCTTGTATTAAATTTCTGGTAGGGGTTCTCTATTTTCATTATTAGCAATTTTTTAGAGACTTGTTATCAACAGTTGGGCAGTAGTATATGTCAGTGTGGAATCTGATTGAAAAGCAGCTGGATAGTTTATCCTGAGCGGTTTAGCATCAATTACTCCATCTAAAGCCCTTTGCTTGTAATTAAATGTGACACTAGAATTTAAAAATAGACTATTCATGGAATTAGGAAGCGCCAGTGACCTTACACTTTCCATTGCACGATTCATTTGACCATCTAATTCATGTGTTATTCTATCAACCGCGGACTGTGTATTGTGGTTGGTCATTTATTGATAGGCTACATGCCGTGTGCTTACATGCGTTTCAGTGTCCACAATGAATTGTCATTGTCCAACTGACAAGAACATATTTATTCTATTCTGATTGTATGCATGAGATAGCATTTTTATTTATCTCAATGTAGGACTATAGCTTCCAAACATCATTGCTATACACTGTGCAGTGTGCCTGGTTCCTGCGTCACTCCTCTGTGTTAATTAATGTCCCTGGTCTTTTGAATGGGCTTGACGATTATATCATTCAGTTCATGAATATGCGGTCAAATAATACAAATGATATTCGTGTTTGTAGATTAATTTACTTCTGCCAATGCCTTTCATTAAGATTTGCGCTGAAGACCACTGCGCTACGTTTTTGCCCATTGAAGACCATTCAAAAAGCCTTCCAAAACGACTAGGCTACTTTCCGTGTCACTTGCATAGTGTATAAATAACAGATACAAATGTCCAAAAGATTTGATTCAGATCATGTGTTTTTTAGTACAGCGGTTTAGAGGTGGGAATGTTGTAAAACCAAGGTAGAAACTCAAGTGTCAGGAAAGAAGGCAGCATGTTTCATTGAATACAGAGAGGCTGGCTCCACCTGAACCGATTTGTAGTGCAGGCTCTGCTCTTAAATTCCTACCTGTTCGGAGCATGGATTGCTTCTGTCTGGATTCATGGATGCAATCAAGTTGTGCTGCAGGTTGAGTCATCTACTGACAAAGAGTTACCAGCCAGTACACGGCCAGCAACGCAGAAGAGCCAGTACCTTCTCTCTTTGCTCATCTCTGCTTCTCTCGCGCTCTCTCTCTAATTGAGCTTTTCTCTCTCTCCCTCTGTTTCAGCTCTACTTCTCTCCCCCTCTCTCTCCCTAATTCAGCTTTTCTCTCTCTCTCTCCCTCTGTTTCATCTCTGCTTCTCTCTCTCAGTTGATGCTGCTGTTGCCACTCACTCTAACAGCAGCGTCTCACTCGCTCACTCACACACTCTCTCAGAGCCGTGACATACTGCCAACTAAACAGTGCCGTTCGTTAATTTAACATCAAAGAGGACTCAAGCATCACCTCTCATTTACAGAGCACGGAAGACGAGAAGCCTTAAGAGAGGTAGTGAGGGAGGGATTGCGCTGGGCAGGATGACTGCTGCCTACCTGAACAAACAGCAGAACTGCTGTGTGGAGATGGATAGAGGGGGATGTGGTGAGGTGCCGTGCTCTTGTGGATGGCAGCACCACCCGCCCCAGGGATACCACTATGGCTCAGTCCCCAGGGGTGCTACCCTTCCCCGGCAGAGGGGCCGTCTTATGGCTACCCACTCGGAAAGCTCCTGGAGGAGCCCTGGGCGCTCTGTGGTCCGCGCCAAAGGGAGCAGCTGTGACCTGTTGTCCGAATGCAGCTGTCCACAGAGTCAGAGCTGGCACGATCACTACCAGGTAACCAACCATGCACTATATATAGTCCAGATCAGAGGGGACCATTAGGATGTCAAGATTGAGAGGGGATTTTGCTATCTAGTAATATATGTGCATGGGTTAGGTTTATGTATGTGTGTGTGTGTATGCATGCGTGTGTTTCCCCCTGGCTCTGTATGAGAGGGAATGAGTGGCAGCCACAGCAAACCCACTCATGGGCTAGAGTCAAGGTGCTGAATTTGGATTAAACCTGACCTGTGTAAACTCCAGGGTTCTTGGATCAAGGCTGGGAGCAGTGTTGTTTTTAAATGTAACCTTTATTTAACTAGGTAAGTCAGTCAAGAACAAATTATTATTTACAATGAAGGCCTACACCGGCCAAACCCAGACGACACTGGGCCAATTGTGCACCGCCCTATGGGACTCCCAACCACAGCCGGTTGTGATACAGCCTGGACTTGAACCAGGGTGTCTGTAGTGACACCTCAAGCACTGAGATGCAGTGCCTTAGACTGCTGCGCCACTCAGGCGTCCAGTAGAGCTGGAGTTTGCAACTGTACAATATTGAGAAGTTATGCTAATATGCCCCAACAGGCAAAGCCTAAAATAGATTCTTAAATCCCGCTAACAAACGTTTCCACAGCAATTAAACATGGATGTATGCCTTGTGTTCTCATTCAGACTTGCATTGGTCATTACTCAGTTTCACTGTGTTGCTAAAATGGGTTGTTCTGTAAGATTTATCTCAGAGATTGACACAAACTGTGGGCACAATGCCAGTAGACATCTAAAAAGAAAGTGATTTGAGGATGTGCTGTTCAGAAGATGCACTCTTGCCTGATACAGTGGGGCAAAAAAGTATTTAGTCAGCCACCAATTGTGCAAGTTCTCCCACTTAAAAAGATGAGAGAGGCCAGTAATTTTCATCATAGGTACACTTCAACTATGACAGACAAAATTAGAATTTTTTTCTCTCCAGAAAATCACATTGTAGGATTTTTTATGAATTTATTTGCAAATTATGGTGTAAAATAAGTATTTGGTCACCTACAAACAAGCAAGATTTCTGGCTCTCACAGACCTGTAACTTCTTCATTAAGAGGCTCCTCTGTCCTCCACTCGTTACCTGTATTAATGGCATCTGTTTGAACTTGTTATCAGTATAAAAGACACCTGTCCACAACCTCAAACAGTCACACTCCAAACTCCACTATGGCCAAGACCAAAGAGCTGTCAAAGGACACCAGATACAAAATTGTAGACCTGCACCAGGCTGGGAAGACTGAATCTGCAATAGGTAAGCAGCTTGGTTTGAAGAAATCAACTGTGGGAGCAATTATAATGAAATGGAAGACATACAAGACCACTGATAATCTCCCTCGATCTGGGGCTCCACGCAAGGTCTCACCCCGTGGGGTCAAAATGATCACAAGAACGGTGAGCAAAAATCCCAGAACCACATGGGGGGACCTAGTGAATTACCTGCAGAGAGCTTGGACCAAAGTAACAAAGCCTACCATCAGTAACACACTACGCCGCCAGGGACTCAAATCCCCCTGCTTAAGCCAGTACATGTCCAGGCCCGTCTGAAGTTTGCTAGAGAGCATTTGGATGATCCAGAAGAAGATTGGGAGAATGTCATATGGTCAACTTTTTGGAAAAACTCAACTCGTCGTGTTTGGAGAACAAAGAATGCTGAGTTGCATCCAAAGAACACCATAACTACTGTGAAGCATGGGGGTGGAAACATCATGCTTTGGGGCTGTTTTTCTGCAAAAGGACCAGGACGACTGATCCGTGTAAAGGAAAGAATGAATGGGGCCATGTATCGTGAGATTTTGAGTGAAAACCTCCTTCCATCAGCAAGGGCATTGAAGATGAAACATGGCTTGGTCTTTCAGCATGACAATGATCCCAAACACACTGCCCAGGCAACGAAGGAAGCATTTCAAGGTCCTGGAGTGGCCTAGCCAGTCTCCAGATCTCAACCCCATAGAAAATCTTTGGAGGGAGTTGAAAGTCCGTGTTGCCCAGAAACAGCCCCAAAACATCACTGCTCTAGAGGAGATCTACATGGAGGAATGGGCCAAAATACCAGCAACAGTGTGTGAAAAACTTGTGAAGACTTGCAGAAAACATTTGACTTCTGTCATTGCCAACAAAGGGTATATAACAAAGTATTGAGATACACTTTTGTTATTGACCAAATACTTATTTTCCACCATAATTTGCAAATAAATTCATAAAAAAATCCTACAATGTGATTTTCTGGATTTTATTTTCTAATTTTGTCTGTCATAGTTGAAGTGTACCTATGGTAAAAATTACAGGCCTCTCTCAATCTTTTTAAGTGGGAGAACTTGCACAATTGGTGGCTGACTAAATACTTTTTTTCCCCACTGTATGTGAATGGAGCAATGCTTTCCCTGTGAGATGGAAAGTAGCCTATCTGAGGCGCTCTCCTCCCAGTCCATTAGCTTGGGGATGTTAACTGGATAGCTGTATCTGAGATACACAGTGTGAAATAGTGTGTTTGCACGGCTCCTGTGGGTGTGCGTGCAGGAGCATGTCTTCATTACTGAAAATCTTGTCACCAGAGTTCCTTGACTTATCAAAGTGTTTTAAAGATTCTGGATGGAAGCATCCTAGGTCTCTGAGATAAGACTTCTGGGATTGTGTTGGCAGAGACTCAGGTGAATTAGTGGGCATATGGAGCTGATGGATATATGGAGCTGAACAGAGAATGTTTGCATCCCAAATTGTACCCTATTTCCCGATTTAGTGCACTTATTTTGACCAGGACCAATAGTGTTCTGGTCAAAAGTAGTCAACTATATAGGAAATAGGGTGCTATTTGGGATGCAGACAATCAGTGCTGGGTAACAGAGAGGGGTAGAGAAAAGATGAGGATTGTAGAAAGGATGTGTATGTAGCATGTGTCTTGTATCACTCTTCATCTCTCGTTTACTATATTGCCCTCCTCATTTACTGTCCTCCACTCTATTTTCATCTCTACTCCTCTCTCTACCACTGAATCCCAAATCAACCCCTAGACTCCTCAGACTCAGCTCTGGACCTTGAAGCCAGTTCCACTGAATTTTTTCATTGTTCCCCACTAATCAGGGACTCATTTAGACCTGGGACACCAGGTGTGTGCAATGAATTATCAGGTAGAACAGAAAAGCAGCAGGCTCCGGACCTCGTAGGGATGAGTACCCCTGGCGTAGATGCTCCTCTCCAGGCACTCCTGTAGATCTAAAGGGATTAGATCGGTGTAAGCAAACTGGTACTTAAAAAAAAAAAAAAAAAAAAAAAATGTTTAAAGGGTTGGATCAGCTAAATATTGCGGAAAGAATATTGGTTCCATCAATGTAATTGTCTGCATCATTTCCAATCCCCCATATATTTTTGGGGTAAATATATGTATCCATACACACATGCATACATATACACATACCTATATAGACATACATACTTGTTTAAAGAATATACCTTTATTATTATTCCCCGCAAACCCTACCACCGATCCCCCCCCCAATTGGGGTAAACTAATAAACACTTCGGCTTTTACCTTCAATTTATACATCTTAATACACATTTTACATTCACAGTCTATTTTACAATAGTTATTTTTTGTTTGTTTTTAGTCCTTCCTCTTTTGTTTGTTTTTAGTCCTTCCTCTATTTCTGATGTCCATCCATTTCTATTTGTAACTGCTATTTCACAAAAGTTCTGAACATACATACATTTTACAGACCCCGTATGTTCTTCATGTTTTATTAACATCTATTAGTCCCAACCTTCAGCCCCATTCAACCTCTCCCATCTATCTCTCAACATCATCCATTTTGGATTTCTATTTGCCATATATTTTTCAACTGTGCTATGATGCTTCACAAACGACTTTGTTGTTACTTCACCTTGCCTTCTGATGGCCTTACCCCTATCCAGGAGGGACTACATTGATTTGGGAGAACCTCTCTCTCTCTCTCACTGGCCGTGCCTATGCCAAAATAAATATTATAGTATGTGAAATGTTGAAAGTAGTACTCTGAATGAGTCATCTAATGCGCGATTGCACTGACTCCCGATGTTTGGCAGAACGGATGATGTGGGTACTGTAAACATAATTATAATAATTAATAATCAAAAAGAGATAAATCGTTTCATACCTGCATTACATTGAGACACGATCACGTCTCTTTTTTCAATTTGTGAGAATACTTGGGAACAGATTTCCTAAATTAAATTCATTTTTAGCACAATTCCTGATTTGACTCAAAACAAAAATCTCCCCCTAATTTTTAAAAATATAGATTTTTTTAAACAAAAATCTCTTGCGGGCCGACCCCTGCCCTTTATAGTGCACTACTTTTGAACAGAACCCTATGGGTGCTATTTGGGACGCATTCGTTTTCTTTCTGCATGAGCAAACCAATGGTAGTAACATGTAGTTGAATAATAATACAAAAATAATCTCCAAATATTCGGCGGTAATCCACAGACAGAGTGGTTTAGTTATTGCATGTTTTTTACAATGTTTTGCAATTAAGGTGGAGTTCTCATGGCTAAAAGGGTTCTATACAGCACAAATTGCACCCTAATCCCTATGTAGTACACTACTTTTGACCAGAGCCCTATGCAACCTGTTCAAAATTACCACACTTTAAAGGTAATAGGGTGCCATTTGGGATGCAGATTGATATTTGTAATTAACAAGCTCGGTGTATTATAGTTATTAACACCTAATTAACCCCAGAAGTAGATCAGACCAGACTCCCTTCAGTGAATCCCGCTCAGTCACATTTGTTGGAGGTTCAGGCTCTTTCTCAATTAGTCTTTCCTAGATTCCTCGCATCAGCTCTCCTTTCGTCCTTCTCAAAATGCATTGGAGCAGAAGGCCCAAGGGGAGGGACCTTGGATTGTCTCCTCCAATACGGTTGAGAAGGAGGTGAGGAGATAGGATGCGAGGAATCACAGGATGCCAGTGTGTGCCAGTGTCAAGAGAGGAAGACAAATGGTTTGGAAATGGAGTCGAACAATAGTACAGTGTCTGTATGTACTGCATCTATTCAGGACTTATACTGGCACACATACTGAGTGCCGAACTAGAGCACATACACAGTTGTGTGTGTGTGTATTTGTATTTATTATGGATCCCCATTTGCCAAGGCAGCAGCTACTCTTCCTGGGGTCCAGCTAAATTAAGGCAGTTATACAATTTAAAAAAACATTACAATACATTCAAAACAGATTTCACAACACAGGCCCCAACTATACTACCACATTATCTACTACACAAGATCCATGTGTACATGTGTACATGTGTGTATAGTGCGTATGTTATCGTGTGTGTGTGCGTGACATTATGACAGAGTATTGCATAGGGACTCCTCGCACCTCCTTTACACATGGTGGTTATATAAAAAAGTGCCTCAGCAGTCAAGTTTACAAAGAAACAAAACAAAAATTCTTATTATGGTGCGTTTTGTATCATCATAGGTTTTTGCTCTGAACTGAAAGTGCTATCCATCTCGAAAACGTGACTGCTGACTTAGGGATTGTATTAACAGTGAAGTAATTAACAAAATACTACAATATCGTTTTTTGGAGTGGTATTCCTGGAAAGGCATGCAAGTTAACATTGAGTTAGCGTAGCGCAGTCCGCCGCCATTCATTTTCATCCAGTTAAATATACACTGCCTTTGAATACCAATCAAAATCCTGAATAGCGCCTCCTAATTGATTTCCCCGAGTACTGTGCATTCAAATGCACTCAATTTCCCAATCTTCCTCTCTCATTTTCTATTTGTACACATGCACGCACACCAGTGGAGGCTGCTGATTGGCGGAATACCTGGGGCGCAGGGTGGTTGGAGTTGTCAACAAAGCAGAATGACAGAAATATGATGCCAAAGTGATCTGTGCATTTGAACAACAGCATAAGGTTGATTTTGAAAATATGAGCACTTTTGGATGATGAAAATGAAACCTCTTGAAACTACTTTTTATCTATCTGAATATTTTCTTCACCCTGTCTGGAAACAAGATCTAATAGTGGCTGAGACCATACTATTCAATGATACTATTCCCCAGATACCCGAGAGGAAATGTCATTACCACCACGTCATAAAATTTGCTATTCTAGTTGATAAGGAAATTACAGAAATTGTGCCTAAAGTATTTTATATAACATTTTACACAAACAAAAGTTTTTTTTTTTTTTTACTGTTTGGAAGTTTTCTTAATTATAAGTATTCATCATTGTCATGTCTAAATGTCCATATATGCCTTGGTGATACTCAGAAACATGTATTTACCACATCAAAATCTTAATATTTTGCATTATTTTATGAATTATCTTAAGAACAAGCATATAAGGTTCACATTTGGGAAAAATCATTAATATTAATTGTAATATAATACACCTTCTCAAAAATATGTACCGTGATGGATGACTTAGCATTGTGGGAATGACAGAATGTGGTGGAAATTACATTTCATTTACAGTGCCTTCGGAAAGTATTCAGATCCCTTGACTTTTTTCACATTTTGTTATGTTACAGCCTTATTCTAAAATCGATTAAATAATTTATTTCCCTAGTCAATCTACACACAATACCCCATAATCACAAAGCAAAAACTGTTTTTTAGACATTTTTGCTACTTATTTAAAAGATAATATATATATATATATATCACATTCACATATATACTCAGTACATTGTTGAAGCACCTTTGGCAGCGATTACAGTTCTGAGTCTTCTTGGGTATGACGCAACAAGCTTGGCACACCTGTATTTGGGGAGTTTCTCACATTCTTCTCAGCAGATCCTCTCAAGCTCTGTCAGGTTGGATGGGGAGCGTTGCTGCACAGCTATTTTCAGAGTTCTCCAGAGATGTTCAATTGGGTTCAAGTCTGGGCTCTGGCTGGGCCACTCAAGGACATTCAGAGACTTGTTCCGAAGCCACTCCTGAGTTGTCTTGGCTGTGTTCTTAGGGTCGTTGTCCTGTTGGAAGGTGAACCTTCGCCCCAGTCTGAGGTCCTGGGCACTCTGGAGCAAGTTCATTAAGGATCTCTCTGTACTTTGCTCCGTTAATTTGTGCCTTGATCCTGACTAGTCTCCCAGTCCCTGTTATTGAAAAACAACCCCACAGCATGATGCTGCCACCATCATGCTTCAGATTTCCTCCAGACGTGACTCTTGGCATTCAGTTCAAAGAGTTCAATCTTGGTTTCATCAGACCAGAGAATCTTGTTTCTCAGGGTCTTAGAGTCTTTTGGTACCTTTTGGCAAACTCCAAGCGGGCTGTCGTGCCTTTTACTGAGGAGTGGCTTCCACCACTCTACCATAAAGGCCTGATTGGTGGAGTGCTGCAGAGATGGTTGTCCTTCTGGAAGGTCCTCCCATCTCCACAGAAAACTCTAGAGCTGTCACGCCCTGATCTGTTTCACCTGTCCTTGTGTTTGTCTCCACCCCCCTCCAGGTGTCGCCCATCTTCCCCACTTATCCCCTGGGGTATTTATACCTGTGTTTTCTGTCTGTCTGTGCCAGTTTGTCTTGTTTGTTCAAGTCAACCAACTTTTTTCTCAGCTCCTGTCTTTCCCCAGTCTTTTTCTCGTCCTGCTGATTTTGACCCTTGTCTGTCCTGACTCTGAGCCCACCTGCCTGACCCTGACCCTGAGCCCACCTACACCTTTGCCACTACTCTGGATTATTGACCCCTGCCTGCCTTGACCTGTTGTTTGCATGCCCCTGTTGTTGCAATAAACATTGTTACTTCAACACAGTCTGCACTTGGGTCTTACCTGAAACCTGATAAGAGCTCTGTCAGAGTGACCATCGTGTTCTTAGTCACCTCCCTGTCCATCACCCTTCTCCCCCATGTGCTCAGTTTGGCTGGGCGGCCAGCTCTAGGAAGAGTCTTGTTGATTCCAAACTTCTTCCATTTAAGAATGATGTAGACCAATGTGTTCTTGGGGACCTTCAATGCTGCAGAATGTTTTTTGGTACCCTTCCCCAGATCTGTGCCTCGACACAAACATGTCTTGGAGCTCTATGGACAATTCCTTCGACCTCATGGCTTGGTTTTTCTCTGACTTGCACTGTCAACTGTGGGACCTTATATAGACAGGTGTGTGCTTTTCCAAAATATGTCCAATCAATTGAATTTACCACAGGTGGACTCCAATCAAGTTGTAGAAACATCTCAAGGATGATCAATGGAAACAGGATGCACCTGAGCTCAATTTCAAGTCACATAACAAAGGGTCTGAATACTTACAGTACTGTGCAAAAGTTTTAGACAGGTGTGAAAAAATGCTGTAAAGTAAGAATACTTAAAAAAAATAGACATGTTAATATATTATATTTATGAATTAACAAAATGCAAAGTGAGGGAACACAAGAAAAATCTACATCAAATCAATATTTGGTGTGACCACCCTTTGCCTTCAAAACAGCTTCAATTCTTCTAGGTTCACTTGCACACAGTTTTTGAAGAAACTTGGCAGGTAGGTTGGCCCAAACATCTTGGAGAACTAACCACAGTTCTTCTGTGGACTTAGGCAGCCTCAGGTGCTTCTCTTTCTACATGTAATCCCAGACAGACTAGATGATGTTGAGATCAGGGCTCTGTGGGGGCCATACCATCACCTCCAGGACTCCTTGTTCTTCTTTACACTGAAGATAGTTCTTAATGACTTTCGCTGTATGTTTGGGGTCATTGTCATGCTGCAGAATACATTTGGGGCCAATCAGATGCCTCCCTAATGGTATTTCATGATGGATAACTGCCTGTACTTCTCAGCATTGAGGAGACCATTCATTCTGACCAAATCCCCAACTCCATTTGCAGAAATGCAGCCCCAAACTTGCAAGGAATCTCCACCATGCTTCACTCTTGCCTGCAGACACTCATTCGTGAACTGCTTTCCAGCCCTTCGGTGAACAAACTGCCTGCTGCTACAGCCAAATATTTCACATTTTGAATAATCAGTCCAGAGCACCTGCTGCCATTTTTCTGCACCCCAGTTTTTGTGTAATGGTTGAGTCGCTTGGCCTTGTTTCCAAGTCAGAGGTATGGCTTTTTGGCCGCAAGTCTTTCATGAAGGCCACTTCTGACCAGACTTCCGACAGATGGGTGTATCAGGGTCCCGCTGTTTTCTGCCAATTCTGAGCTGAAGGCACTGCTGGACGTCTTCCAACTGCGAAGGGAAGTAAGCATGTGTCTTTGATCTGCTGCAGTAAGTTTCCTTGGCCGACCACTGGGTCTACAGGCCTCAACGTTGCCCGTTTCTTTGTGCTTCTTCAAAAGAGCTTGGACAGCACATCTGGAAACCACTGTCTGCCTTGACATTTCTGCCTGGGAGAGACCTTGCTGATGCAGTATAACTACCTTGTCTTGTTGCTGTGCTCAGTCTTGACTTTTGACAGTAAACTGTCTTCAGCAACCTCACCTTGTTAGATAAGTTTGGCTGTTCCTCACCCAGTTGTATTCCTCCTACACAGCTGTTTGTTAATGATTGTGTTTCAACCTACATATTGAATTGATCATTAGCACCTGTTTGGTATAATTGTTTAATCATGCACCTGACTATATGCTACAAAATCCCTGACGTTTTGCAAGTGTACCTACAAGAATTGATGCTGTTTTGAAGTCAAAGGGTGGTCACACCAAGTATGGATATGATTTAGTTCTGTACACTCACTTTGCATTTAGTTAATTGAAAAATAATCTATTAACATTGTGGCGAAATCTGCTCGGAGCCTTCACCGTGCACTGCCACTTTAAGAGCGCATGAGCAGTAAGGAAGGAGGCGATAAAGAGAGTTCGTTCAGCTCTTTGGGGAGGAGCTATTGGGTGGCGCGACAGTTTGATTGTGTGTGCTGTGCTGCAGAGGTGTTTTGTTTTCAGCGTTTGTAGTTTATAATGTAGTTAACTCAATCATCGGTGTGATCGCTTTAGATCGTGGTTGTTTTTGTTTGGGACCGCGCCCGTTATGGATCGCATGGATTCGTAGCAACATTGTTGCGAAGCTTTAACATACAAACCAACAAACCATCGGACAGTCAGACGGTACACGGCAGGCCTGAAGACCACAGCTAAGATTTCTCTTTTTCTCTCTATTTCTCTTCCCTCTCGTTCCAGTGCTTTACCCTGCAACAGACTCTCTATTTTTCAAATGCACTTCCCCTTGAAGTTCATTAGAGCTGGACTATTATTGCCCTGCCAGAAGTATTTTGATGGACATTTTAGTTAAAAGGGAGGTTGCTTGCAAGTTGTGCATTGTTATGTGAACTGTATTGAGGTGAGGTGTACTAATGACATGTGGCCGAGAAGACTGGACATTTTTAAGGCCTTTGTTGTGTCGATGAACACCCCCCCCCATTCATACCCTCTGCACTCACCCACTAGAAAATAATACAGATTATTGCAAATCCTATGTTGATGACTGGGTTCGTTCTTGTATGAAGTTGCTGTTGAATTGCTCTGCCATTATTAGTATTAGTATTATTGTATGAGGTATTCGTGTTTGGGTTACCCCTGTGCTGTGATGTGGGTTTTATATGGTGTGTATTCTTTTTTCTCTCCACTGGCTATCTGGTAAACAGGCTACACTCTAGGCAGTCTCTTCTGCTGATGTGTGTGGGTCTGGTAGTGGTACTCTCTCTATTCTACTCTTTTCCTTTCGGCATGGTTAATACCTGCCTGGCGCCCGAACAAAATCTTTCTTTACCCCTCTCTAATAAATACCGCTACAGAATTGGCGCCCGAACAGGGACTTGAAGAGAAACACTCATGACACCATCCACACAAGGTTGAATCATGTCTTTTGTTGGAACCCCATACTGTGTCAATGTGGACACACCTGACGGTAATCACGTTCGGGATTCTTTCATTGTGGAAGGACTCGATGAACTAATGGAGTTGGATAGCACTGCCCCTAATCCCCAGGCTTCTGGCTCACCTATAACATCTCCACCATTACCCTCCCCTCAAACCCTTCCGGTTACCCTGTCCAGAGAGACTGGAAGAGGTGTCTCTGTGATCACTGGACAACTGGAACATCAATGGACACACACCAATCATAGTTTGACAATGCAGGAGAATGCCATTCGCAAACTCAGGGAATGTATGGAGGCTCATCAGACAGATGTGCAGAGGAGGTTGGATTACCTTCCCTGTCAAATGGAGGAAAACCAACAACAAATTGTTCAGAGACAGAAATATTTACAAGATTCTCTGAAGCAGGATATTCAAGGAAAACTGCACCGGTTCAAAACACAAATGGAAACTAACCATCATCAAGTCATAATCTTTCTTGAGGAGGAACAAAAACAGAGAGCAGAGGAGTCAGCCTCTGTTGTGAAGGGAGTGTGTTCTTATCTGAAGGAAGTTATGGAGGACATGAAGAACTCTCTCACAGGGGAACTACGATTTTTGATTGAACAGACTCAAAAGGACACCGTTAATGAGATGAAAAAAGCACAGAAGGCCACAGACCTTCAACTGGAAGGGCTGCACCAGGAGGTAATGCAGTGCTTTTCCCTTCTGGACAAATCTTCTGCACCTCCCTCAGGTTTTACCTCTGCCACTGGCTTGGCCAGTAAGGGAATAGGAACAGGTAGTACTACAAAAACCCCTCTGAAGATACTGTTAAACAACAGAACTCCCTCTGCCACTGTCATGCCTCCTATAGAGCGCTCCATCCCTATCAAACTACTTTTCCCCACTTTTGGCAGCCCAGAAGATGATGTTGATCCACTGTTTTTCTTATCTAAGTGTAATGATTTTCTTTCTATCCGGCCCCTTACTGACTTGGAGGTTCTTGCCACCCTCCGCAGTGTTCTCCATGGTACAGCAAGAGACTGGTGGGAGATGACACATGTTCCTGGGCTAACCTGGGAGGAGTTTCAAAAAATATTCCTCTTAGCCTTCCTCTCAGAGGACTATGGGGATGAACTGGCGGAACGTGTTCGTAACAGAGTCCAGGGTGAAGCAGAGCCAATACGGGACTTTGCCTTCTCCTATCGAGTTCTATGTAGGAGATGGAAGGCTGACATTACTGAGCAGGAGATGGTCAAACTCCTTCTTAAGAACATGGTTCCCCGCCTTGCTAGTCAACTTCGAGAACGTGTGCAAAATGTGGATGATCTGGTGCGTCTTGGGACTCAGTTTGAGAAGGACTGGAAGCACCACCTCCAAACTAAAAACACCGTTCCCTCATCCCAGTATACCCATAACTCTCCTGGGGCTAAACCGTCTCAGATATTTGTACCCAAGATCCAGGACAAAAGTCCAGTTATGTGTTGGAGGTGTAAAGTCCAACATCCTCCAGATTCTTGCCCGCTCTATGTCCAGCATCAGGATTCAGGAAAAGGTCAGAAAGGACCGAAGACTGAAAGTCTACACAGGCGTGGTGGCTTGCATACAATTGGGTCAGCCTTAATGCCCACCATGAAGCCTTTAGACAGCACAGCTAGTGGTCTTATTCCTATTCCGCAACAACTATTGGTTCCTCTGACTGTTAGGAACTGGAGAGGGAAGGCCATAATCGACACAGGGGCATCTTACACCCTGATGCAAGAGGCCCTGTGGCAGAACATGGCATTACCTCATGAGGAGCTACGAACATGGGAGGAGGGACCATTGTACTTGGCCAATGGAGAACCTACCACCCCCTTGGGCTGGATTAGTATAATAATAAAACTGCATGGTGAGACTATTAACCTTCCTGTGGCAATACTTGCAGATTCAAGCCTTGCATTTGCTGTAGTCCTTGGCCTAGACTTCCTGTTCTTCAGTGGACTGACCATCTCTATGTCCGAACCCTCCTATCGGCTACACTCTGACTATTCCCAGCCTCATCCATTTCAACCTGGTAATGCACTGATTTCAGGTTGGAGCCTGCTACATTATGCAAGGTCCGGACAAGGTCAAGTCAGAGACAGAGAAAATATAAAGAGACAAAGACAAAAACATGTTCCACTAGTGAAGTCTGAGAACCCAACTATCACCCTGATTACCGCCGTACCCCCTTCTATCCGAGAGCAAAAGCAAACCGGATGCTGATTTCTACATCAAGCAAGCGGTGGAACAGGCATGTCTATCGGATGATGAAAGGTGGCAGCTCTCCCAGATGTTGGACGTGAACAGTGAGGTCTGTACTCTTACACTCGGCCGTACAACCGTCTTCAAACACAAAATCTATACCCGGCATGAGGTCCCCATTAAGCAGCGTCCCTACAGGCTGTCCCCCGCCAAACTGGAAATTCTCAATGAACAGCTCAAAAGCATGTTGGAGAATGGAATTGTGGAACCTTCTTTTTCCGGATGGGCTTCTCCGGTTGTCCTGATTCCTAAGAAAGATGGTGGATATCGATTCTGTGTGGACTACAGGAAGCCGAATGCCATAACAGAAAGTGATGCCTACCCTCTACCAAACATAAATGACATACTGGAATCTCTGGCAGGAGCATCCATCTTTAGTAATCTGGATCTGAACAGTGGCTATTGGCAGGTGTCAATGGATCCCGCTAGTCAGGACAAGACTGCCTTTGTCACCCCTGCTGGTTTGTACTCCTTCAAAGTCATGCCTTTTGGTTTGAAGAATGCTCCAGCAACCTTCCAACGGTTGATGGAGACTGTCCTGGGAGAACTGAGGGGTAGAAATTGTCTCGTGTATCTGGATGACATCATAATCTACTCCTCCTCTGTTGCGGATCATCTGCAAGACATTCAGTCCGTCTTCGACAGACTAAAGGCTGCAGGTTTGACCTTGAACTTGAAGAAGTGTCGTTTCTGTCTGCCAGAACTCAAGTTCCTTGGTCATGTGGTTAATGCTGAAGGTATCCATGCAGATCCAGCCAAAGTTGCAGCTGTGCAGGAATTCCCAATTCCCACATCCCTCAAGGCTGTTCAGCGGTTTCTGGGTATGGCTGGATGGTACCACAGGTTTGTGCCTGATTTTTCAAAGGTAGCTGAACCCCTCAACCACCTTAAGAAGAAAGGTGTGAAATTCCAATGGACCCCTGCATGCCAAAGTGCATTTGAAGCACTCAAAAACAGTCTAATTACTCCTCCAGTGCTTGGACATCCTAACCTGAATGCTCATTTCATTGTGTACACGGATGCAAGTCAAACAGGACTTGGAGCAGTCTTGGCTCAACAAACAGGACTTGGAACAGAAGAAGTTCTTGCCTATGCAAGTCGCACCCTTAATTCAGCCGAGAGGAATTATTCAACGACTGAAAGGGAGTGCCTCGCTGTGGTGTGGGCTTTGGAGAAATGGAGCTACTACTTGGAGGCAAAGATCTTCACCGTTGTCACAGACCATGCTGCTCTGCAGTGGGTTCTGGCATCAGGCAAGACCAACAGCCGTCTTATTCGCTGGTCTATCAGACTGCAGAAGTTTGACTTCATCATTGAGTATCGCAAAGGAAAACTGAACGTTGTACCAGATGCCCTTTCTCGGATTACAGAGACTGCCAATGTTTGTCCTCCCTTGTGCAGTACGTATACTACCGCTAAATGTCTGGATGATTCCTTTCCTCTGGATGATGAGAGTGTATGGAGAGCACAGCAGAAGGATGCTGCCATCATGGCGATCCACAAGAGTCTGTCTGAAGAAGACTCCAAGAGTCGCTTCAATGATAAGTATAGCATAATTCAGGATAAAGTGTATCGAAAAACTCCAAGAGGAGATGGAATACACAGCACCCATTATCGCGTCTTCATTCCCTCTACATTGTGTGACCAGATAATCCAAGCTTATCATGCCAATCCCATGAGTGGCCATCTTGGAGTTTTTAAAACTTATCGAAGACTACAAGAGGTGGTTTACTGGCCCGGCATGTGGGTTGATACCCGGAAGTTTGTACAGCAGTGTGAAGTCTGCCAGAAATACAAACCAGACATTGGCAGACCTGCCGGGAAAATGCAGCAGACCGTGGTGAACCATCCAAATGAAATGTTGGGAATTGACCTCATGGGACCTTTTCCTCCCAGCCGGGGGACACGGAATGAATTTTTATTGGTGGTAGTGGACTACTACACACACTGGGTGGAGTTGTTTCCCCTCCGCAAAGCTACTGCATCAGCCATTGCTCTAATTCTGCGAAGGGAGGTTTTTACCAGATTTGGAATTCCAGACCAAATCCTCTCTGACCGAGGTCCACAGTTCATATCAGGAATCTACAAAGAGCTCTGTACCTACTGGGGTGTAATTGCCAAGTTGACCACAGCCTATCATCCTCAGACCAACCTGACCGAGAGGGTAAACCGAACCCTGAAGGGGATGATGCTTCATTCGTGGGGGATCAGCACACAAGGTGGGATCAGCATCTCCCTGAATTTCGCTTTGCACTGAACTCTGCCGTGCAGGAGACTTCTGGGGTCACTCCCGCCGAACTCCACCTGGGAAGACCACTAAAAGGTCCGATGGACAGGGTCTTGCAAAGTTCAAATGTTTCACCTGACTGCCCAGCGTTTGATGCCGTACAACACCACCACACCTTGCTAGCCAGAGTGGAGGCCAGCAAAACCAAAGCCAAACAACGACAGCTGAGAAACTATGACAAACATAGACGAGACGTGTGTTTTCCACCCCAGTCTCGTGTCTGGATACGTTCCCATCATCTGTCAAAGGCATCTAAGAAGTTCACTGCCAAGCTAGCTTCGAGATGGAAAGGTCCATACCGTGTAGTGCAGCAGTTGGGACCAGTGAACTACTTGGTCTGTTTGGAGGACACTGGGGAAGATGTCAGGACAGTGCATGTTGTTGACCTAAAGCCCTGCTACCCTACGGCAGAAGAGCTGGATCGCAGGCAAAAGCAACACCTGCAGGACCTCTTCGTGGAGGACTCTGATGAGGAGGACTTCCCTGGTTTTGTGTAGCAGGAACATGAACCTGTCAAAGCCTGCATCCTCTCTGTTTCTACAGGCATTGTTTTTTCATGGGGGGAGGAGTGTGGCGAAATCTGCTCGGAGCCTTCACCGTGCACTGCCACTTTAAGAGCGCATGAGCAGTAAGGAAGGAGGCGATAAAGAGAGTTCGTTCAGCTCTTTGGGGAGGAGCTATTGGGTGGCGCGACAGTTTGATTGTGTGTGCTGTGCTGCAGAGGTGTTTTGTTTTCAGCGTTTGTAGTTTATAATGTAGTTAACTCAATCATCGGTGTGATCGCTTTAGATCGTGGTTATTTTTGTTTGGGACCACGCACGTTATGGATCGCATGGATTCGTAGCAACATTGTTGCGAAGCTTTAACATACAAACCAACAAACCATCGGACAGTCAGACGGTACACGGCAGGCCTGAAGACCACAGCTAAGATTTCTCTTTTTCTCTCTATTTCTCTTCCCTCTCGTTCCAGTGCTTTACCCTGCAACAGACTCTCTATTTTTCAAATGCACTTCCCCTTGAAGTTCATTAGAGCTGGACTATTATTGCCCTGCCAGAAGTATTTTGATGGACATTTTAGTTAAAAGGGAGGTTGCTTGCAAGTTGTGCATTGTTATGTGAACTGTATTGAGGTGAGGTGTACTAATGACATGTGGCCGAGAAGACTGGACATTTTTAAGGCCTTTGTTGTGTCGATGAACACCCCCCCATTCATACCCTCTGCACTCACCCACTAGAAAATAATACAGATTATTGCAAATCCTATGTTGATGACTGGGTTCGTTCTTGTATGAAGTTGCTGTTGAATTGCTCTGCCATTATTAGTATTAGTATTATTGTATGAGGTATTCGTGTTTGGGTTACCCCTGTGCTGTGATGTGGGTTTTATATGGTGTGTATTCTTTTTTCTCTCCACTGGCTATCTGGTAAACAGGCTACACTCTAGGCAGTCTCTTCTGCTGATGTGTGTGGGTCTGGTAGTGGTACTCTCTCTATTCTACTCTTTTCCTTTCGGCATGGTTAATACCTGCCTGGCGCCCGAACAAAATCTTTCTTTACCCCTCTAATAAATACCGCTACAACATGTCTATTTTTGAAAGCATTCTTAATTTACAGCATTTTGTCACACCTGCCTAAAACGTTTGCACTGTATGTAAATAGGATATTTGTTTTTAAATGTTTGTACATTTGCAAAAAAAAAATGTAAAACCTGTTTTCGCTTTGTCATTATGGGGTATTGTGTGTAGTTTATTTAATCCATTTATTAAGGCTGTAATGTAACAAAATGTGGGAAAGGTCAAGAGGTCTGAATAATTTCCAAAGGCACTGTAAAATTGATGAAAAATACTAAACATTTTTTTTGAAGATATAGAATACACCATTAAAAAAGGTTACATGCCTCAACTTAAAGTATCTTTTATAACAATTTTGGGATTCAATGCATTAGGCAGAAATACATGGTTGGAAACGCTGGTTGACATTAAACAAATTGTTCACTGGCTGCTATTGATTCAGACTAATGAGACAGGTGTTAAATACACCCATTTCACTTTCGCATGTCAAAAACAGAGTGACCACTGCTTTACATCCTGCCACTGTTTTGAACAGATTAGATAATAGTATTTAGAATGAGCAGCCAGCTCATGAACAAACTAGTGCACCAGAGAGAAACAAGCATGCAGATGCAATAAGTGAAAACACATGATCTAACTGGGGATGTCTAACCTAATGTCACAAAGCATGATGCGCTAGCCAATTAACTTTCATTCTGAAATAACTTCACATTTCTGAGTTCGAGCAGATATATAGTAAACCTGGTTTCAAAAACAAATAGAGCAACACCTCCCAGCACAATGCCTCTCCCACATGTGACCTACTAGTTGTGTGTATGTACTGACATGTGTAAATGACATATGCACACACGCTACATGTTAATGTTTTTAAATGTAGGTAAATTATTAAGTCTTTCGTCTAATGTATTTTTGTTATGTTGGCCCCCGGTTAAAACTAGCTGTCGCCATTGGCGTCGGCAAATGGAGATTCTAACTAAAATCAAAAATTAGTTTAGAAAGACTTGAAATTGGCATGGGAGCTAACAAGCTACCAGGTTAAAGGTAGATAACTTGTTCATTTGACAAAAAAAAAAAATCTACCAAACTACAGTACCAGTCAAAAGGGTTTCTTTATTTGTACTATTTTCTACATTGTAGAATAGTGAATACATAAAAACTATGAACACATATGGAATTGTAGTAACCAAAAGTGTCAATCAAAATATATACAGATGAACGTGGTACCTTCAGGCATTTGGAAATTGCTCCCAAGGATGAACCAGACTTGTGGAGGTCTACACATTTTTTTGTAAGTCTTGGCTGATTTCTTTTGATTTTCCCATGATGTCAAGCAAAGAGGCACTGAGTTTGAAGGTTGGCCTTGAAATACATCCACAGGTACACCTCAAATTGACTCAAACGATGTCAATTAGACTATCAGAAGTTTCTAAAGCCATGACATCATTTTCTGGAATTTTCCAAGCTATTTAAAGGCACAGTCAACTTAGTGTATGTAAACTTCTGACCCACTGGAATTGTGATAGTGATTTGGGTAAGTGAAATAATATGTCTAAGCAATTGTTGGAAAAATTACTTGTGTCATGCACAAAGTAGATGTCCTACCAGACTTGTCAACAGGAAATTTGTGGAGTGGTTGAAAGAAGAGTTATTGACGCCAACCTAAGTGCATGTAAACTGACTTAAACTGTACATGCAGCTAATAAAAACATATGGAAATGTCTGCCCTAACTAAAAATACAACAAATTTCAGCATTACCGCAAAAATGGAAGTGGAAAGGGGAAAAAGGAACTTGTCTGTCGGCCCTACATTAAAGAGCATATGGTTAAAGAAAATTGATAAATAAAATAAAAATTGACAGGCGTGCCATATAGATTGCAAAATAGTTGAGAAGAGATTTTTTACAGACCGATTCCATAGCACATGGTTAATGAACCTATACGCAAAAGCTTTCAATTTAAAATATTATACAAAATTCTTACAACCAATAGAATGTCATTTATATAGGAGGATACAACCTTCACAGCTCTGCAGATTTTGCAGCGAAGAGGCAGAATCATTAGATAATTTGTTTTGGTACAGTCCATACGTAGTTTGTTTTTGGTCACAGGTCCAAGAATGGCTGAAGAATTTCAATACTTACCTGGAGCTAACCCTGCTGTCACAGTTGTTATAAAGAGGAGACCAAGGCGCAGCGTGGTAAGCGACCATAACTCTAACTAAAGAGAGACCACTGAACAAAACGAACCATGAAGCAATATGGCTAGTGCAGACCAGGCAACTAAACATAGAATAACAACCCACAAAATAACCAAGGAATATGGCTACCTAAATATGGTTCCCAATCAGAGACAACGATAAACAGCTGCCTCTGGTTGAGAACCAATCTAGGCAACCATAGACATGTAAACACCTAGACTAGTAAAACCCCTAGACATACAAAAAACCCTAGACAATACAAAAACTAAACAAACCATCCTTGTCACACCCTGACCTAACCAAATAATAAAGAAAACAAAGATAACTAAGGTCAGGGTGTGACACCTGCAGATAGCACTACTGGGCGATCTGAATGTCATAGTCAATCGATCAATAAAATAGCAATACTTTTAGCAAAAATAATGATTTTACATTTACAATCTGTATAAATGTCAAAGGAATTCTACAATTCCTATATGTGTTCATTAACCAATTCAGTTTAAATCACTGTCTGTTTCTAAGAATTTGTAAGATCCTTATTTGCATAAAATGGACAGAGACCAGTCTACCAAAATTAGCCAATAGCATTTATTCTCGAGAGTGCTGCTCATAGAACCATGTACAACAGTTTATATATCACATATGATGTCATAGGTTTTGAAATGTCTCTCCTCCTCTCGACCAGGACAAAGCAGGTTCAAAAGTTCATGCCAACTAACTAGCGCACATACCTGACACACTATATCTGGATTAACTCCTGAAGTCTCACCATAGTTTATTACCACTTAGCAGACAGTTCCAGATATGGACAACCTGGAGGGACTCTCAATTTCTGAGGCTGGTAACTCTAATGAGCTCATCCTCTGCAGCAGAGGTAACTCTGGGTCTTCCTTTCCTGTGGTGGTCCTCATGAGAGCCAGTATCATCATAGCGCTGGATGCTTTTTGCGACTGTTGTTCTTTTTTTGCTTATTTGACCTGTTCTTGCCATAATATGGACTTGGTCTTTTACCAAATAGGGCTATCCTTTGTATACCACCCCTCACAACTGATTGGCTCAAACACAAGAAATTCCACAAAATAACTTTTAACAAGGCACACCTGTTAATTGAAATTAATTCCAGGTGACTACCTCATGAAGCTGGTTGAGAGAATGCCAAGAGTATGCAAAGCTGTCATCAAGGCAAAGGGCTGAAGAAGACTTTGAAGAAACTCAAATATTGTTTAACACTTTTTTGGTTAATACATGATTCCATATGTGTTATTTTATAGTCTTGATTTCTTCACTATTATTCTACAATGTAGAAAATAGTAAAAGTCATAACTGTTCTGATTGTGTATTTACAAGTTCATTACAATTAGCTTTTTGCTTTAGCGCAATCTGTACCTGATAGAGCAGATCTAGTCTCACGTGTGGAAGCAAGCCATCTGGCGCTGAGAGACTCACTGGGATGGAGACAAGAGCAGACCCAGAAGATCTGACTGAACGGACGCACATTTGAGTGCCCCAGGACGGTCTCTTTACCTTGTGCTGTGACAATTTATGTTATGAAATCCTGCAATTTCAATGGGGCAGTTCCCCCTCATAGAAAATAGATGGCAAAACAATCCAAGCAATGTTGGCACATTCTATGCAAAGTCACTGAGTGGCAGAGAAGTACATTGCATTTGGAAATTATTCAGACCCCTTCACCTTTTCCACATTTTGATACGTTTACGTTTAAATCAACATTTTCCTCATCAATCTACACACAATACCCCATAATGACAAAGCAAAACAGTTTTTTTGAAATGTTAGCAAATTTCTTTGCCACCGCCTATGAATGTTAAAATGTGACACACTCACACACACACACACACACACACACACACACACATGCACCCTGATCTGTCTACCTGATCCAAACAATTTGCCTTTGTGAAACATCGTGGAGCTTCAGTTGATGGAAACCCAGCTAGCAATGAGAAATCGGCACAGAAGCGGCCCTCTTCCGGGGGCCGGAACTGATTGAATCGGCCTGGAATCAAAATGAATGACTGCCAAGTACATCAGACTGTTTCCGTCTACCGGAATACAGCTGACTTTGCCAGCATCTTACCAGAATGCCCCCAGAAGCGGCCCGATGCAAATTGAAATAAATGTTTTACCCGATTTAGTCATTTTAAATATTACTATTATACATTCAAATTATACCCATCCACAGATGTATTTATATATATATTATTTTTTTTAAGCCCCTTTTTTTCATGTCCAATTGTCTTGTCTCATCACTGCAACTCCTGTACAGCCTCGGGAGAGGTGAAGGTCGAAAACCTTGCGTCCTTCCGAAACACAACCCTGCCAAGTCGCACTGCTTTTTGACACAATGCATGTTTAACCCAGCAACCATGTCAGCAAGCATGCGCCTGGCCCGCCACAGGAGTCACTACAGTGCGATGGGAAAGGGACATCCCGGCCCGCCGAACCCTCCCCTAACCAGGACGACGCTGGGCCAATTGTGCGTCTCCTGATCAGTCTCCCGGTCGTGGCCGGCACGGGTATCGAACCAGCATCTGTAGCAACACAGTTTGAAACACTACGATGCAGTGTCTTAGACTGCTGCGCCACTCGGGAGGCCCCATCCACAACATTTTTAATGCTTATGTCATGGATCCCTCCGGAACATTCATTATGCACACCTGTTCCATATTCCCACTGATTAGTACTTGTATAAGTGTGCCGTTTGGTTTCTGAGGTACTCCTCGCTCTTTTGTTTTGGGATTCTACCCTGTGTGTTTTGTTACATATTTCTCTGGTCTTCATCCCCGTGCTTACACGATGTGATTTGGGGTATAATAAAAAGCCCTATTACGCATTCCTGCGCCTGTCTCCCGAATCATGGTTACCAACTTGACAGCTTAGTATTTGCCCTGCACAATGTATCAAAATACTAAAATACTACTTAGACAGGACTCTTAAATAATTTAATTTAAATGTTAATTACATTTTTGGATCACAGAAACAATGAGGAAATATGGGAAATAAATAAATGTTAATTATATAAAGCAGCCCATGTAATCATCTGATAGATAGTAGCCATAATCGGCCGAGCCCCAAGTAATACATTTGGGCCAGATAACTCACACCGGAATCGGCCCGAGCTCAATCCCCGCATCCTAGCCATAAGTAATACTGCCAAAGGCGGCCCAGACTTTGGCCACATGACGTCGACCGAGTCTGACTCTCAGCCGAGTGCCTGGACTCTCAGCCGGAATCGGCCCAGATCCACTGTGATAGCTGGGAACATCTTAAGGGTTTGACGGAATTCTTACCCGCTTCCTTTAAAAATGGCCCAAACAACGTTCTTCTATAGCATATTTTTATAGCATATTTTATTAACTGCATTGGCACTCTGGTTATTGGCAGCGGACCATCTAGACTGTTCAAACTGACAAGGAACATTGATGAATGTGAAAACGTCTTACTTTTCGTATGTTTTTAACTTCTCAGCAAATTAAAGGCCTTAGTTAGAAAGGCTAAAATACACTTAATTGGAAAGGCTATTGGGAGCTAATTGTGTAGCAATGAAATATCTTAGAATTATCTGTTCGCGGAAGACTTGCAAATATTCGTATAGTCTCACCTGGATGGAAGCTGTATCGTGAGTTATCAGTCCACTCTATTTACTTCACATGCCATAAACCGTTCTGTGGGCATTGTTTACTGTTATTATGGATTATTATTATTAGAGGCCTGCACATTTAGCGTTGTCGTGTCTTTACTATCATTAACTGAAGACTGATAGTTTTTATCGAAGATTCTCTGTAATTAGTTACAGCGCAATCAACTGATTAATCACGTAACTAATTAACTAGGAAGTCGGGGCACCAAGGAAAAATATTCAGATTACAAAGTTATCATTTCCTAAAATAACTTTTCAGATATTTTATTTGATCAATTAGTCTTCGAATTAATGAATTACTTACTTTACCTCACGTTAGTCTCATTCCAAACGTCGTAAATTGTTGGTCATCTGCACGAACCCAGTCTTCACTATGAGTCATCCATACATCAATTGTCTTAAATAATTTATTTATTTCTAACTAATAAGTCATTCACAGAAATGCATAAACAAACAAACAAACAAGGTAAATGTGGTTACATGAAATGATAGGAGAATGTGCCCTAGTGGGCTAAACCGGCATGGCGGCTTGTTAGACAAAAGGGGGAGTGGGGGTCGACTAAGAAGTCACTACAGTTAATGATTATAACAATTGAAATGCTAATCCTTTACACATGAACACTCACTCATTCGGGAACAATCGCAATCAATATATATATTTACGCTCAGTGTGTCGTCTTGATCGCTGGTGAAAAGTTTGTGTCTTTTGTAGAATTGTCCGTCTCTCTCCCTCTCTCTCTCGGTTGTGGTTAAAGGGGATAGTTCAAAGTGACATTCATTCATTTGTTATAGAAGGATGTTTTGGCGGTTGTCGTTCTTCGCGTTCAATGATACCGAATTCCTAGCTACAGACTAGTAATCAATATCAAAGACGTGTTCTTATTCTGTCAGTATCGATAGTCTAAGAGTTTAACCACGTGGTATGGTTAAAAGATTCAGCAATGGTCTACAACCTTTAGCCATCTTGTAATTGAGTTAAGCTTGGTCTGCTGATCGAAAACCCGAGTGGGTTTTTTATTGGGAATGGCAGAAAAGGCTGTCCCAGGATGTCTGACCCTAACTGGGCTCAGAGGCGGTCCTCTGATTTAGTTCAAATCAAAAGGGAATTGTATTTTTCTTCATTAAACAGTCCAAAATCATATTACACAATTATACAAACAGTATCATACTCACTCATTCATCTTATACAACAATTAGATGTAAACCTCATATCTGAGGCTATTATATAAACAGCGTTATGGTAATGTGGCCACACCGTCTCCCACGAGCTTCCCAAGTTGTGACAAACGGACCAGTTTGTAGCTGGATTCTTCACCGATCTTTTAGACTTTCTCCGGAACATGACATTTGTTCGTACCTCAAGTTCTGTGAGGTGGAAGGATTTCCTTTGTTCTCCATGAAAAACTACTCTCTATAACTGTGTGTCCATGAGGTATTCTCAGGAATTTACAACCTCTGACCACAGCAGCCTAGTTGAAGGAGGCAAGGGGGAGGCAGGGAGAGAGGATGGGCTTGCTATAACCAAAGAGGCCAACATCATGACAGCATGCATAATACTCTATGCCTTCAGAAAGTATTCACACCCCTTGACTTTTTCCACATTTTTTTGCATTTCAGCCTGAATTTTGTATTAATTCCATTTACATTTTTTTTGTCACTGGCCTACACACAATACCCCATAATGTAGAAGTGAAATTATGTTTTTTGAATTATTCACAAATTAATTTAAAAAATGAAAAGCTTGAGTCAATTAGTATTCAAACCCTTTGTATGGCAAGCCTAAATAAGTTAATGAGTAGAAATGTGCTTAACAAGTCACATAATAATTTGCATGGACTCACTCTGTGTGCAATAATAGTGGTTAACATGATTGACTGCCTTATCTCTGTACCTCACACATACAATGATCTGTACTGTCAATTTATCGAGTAGTGAATTTCAAACACAGATTCAACCACAAGACTAGGGAGGTTTTCCAATGCCTTGCAAAGAAGGGCACCTATTGGTAGATGGGTAAAAATACAAAATAAAGCAGACATTGAATATCCCTTTGAGCAGGAAGTTATTAATTACACTTTGGATGGTGAATCAATACACCCAATATTGATACAGGCATCCTCCCTAACTCGGTTCCCGGAGAGGAAGGAAACTACTCAGGGACTGCCTGTACAGAATAACATTTTTCCAAAACATGCATCCTATTTGCAACAAGGCAAAGAATATATATTGTCACATACACCAGATAGGTGCAGTTTTACAGGAGCAGCCATAGTAGTAAGGTGCACCTGGAGCAAATTAGGGTTAAGTGCCTTGCTCAAAGACACATAGACAGATTTTTCATCTTGTCGGCTTAGGTATTTGAACCAGCGACTTATCGATTACTGGCCTAACGTTTTAACCGCTAGGCTAAAATTATACTGCAAAAATGTGGCAAAACAATTCACTTTTTGTCCTGAATCCAATACAACACATTACTGAGTACCACTATTCATATTCTCAAGCATAGTGGTGACTGCATCATGTTAAGGGTATGCTTGTAATCGTTAAGGACTGGGGAGTTTTTCCGGATAAAAAAGAAATGGAATGAAGCTAAGCACAGGCAAAATCCCAGAGGAAAACCTGGTTCAGTCTGCTCTCCACCAGACACTGGGAGAAGAATTTCCCCTTCAGCAGGACAATAACCTAAAACACAAGGCCAAATCTACACTGGAGTTGCTTACCAAGAAGACAGTGAATGTTCATGAGTGGCCAAGTTACAGTTTGGACTCTAATCTGCTTGAAAATCAATGACAAGACCTGAAAATGGTCGTCCAGCAATGATCAACAACCAATTTTACAGTGCTTGAAGCATTTTGAAAAGAATAATAGGCACATATTTCACAATCCAGATGTGGAAAGCTCTTAATAGCTTACCCAGAAAGACTCAAAGCTGTAATCGCTGCCAAAGCTGCTTCTACAAAGTATCGACTCAGGTGTGTGAATACTTACGTAAATGAGTTATTTTCAATAAATTAGCAAATATTTCTAAAAACATGTTTTCACTTTGACATTATAGGGTATTGTGTGTAGATGGGGGAGAAAAAAATATTTAATCCATTTTGAATTTAGGCTGAGTCAAGGGGTATGAATAGTTTCTGAAGGCACTGTATTCTGGGACGGTTTAGCATTTGTAAGACGGCTCTTGAATTCCTCATGATACAGGGTGAAGTCACCACATGATCCAGGGGCTGTCCCCTGGATCCATTTATAGAAAGTAGGACACTAGTGGGTTTAGGCATCTCTTGCTGTTTCTTATCCTCTTCCCCACTCTCTCTCTTTTTCAGGCGAGTCCTGCTCCAATAATTGTCAACACCGACACTCTGGAGAGCGTACCTTACGTGAGTTCCTTTTTATGCTTCGCCCCATTTTTTATGTTGCATTTGATTATATTTTGGCAATTCATTTAGTTATGTTTATAAGCACAAAAAACATATATTTCCCTGTGTACTCACTTTAAGTAGTCTTTATTAGCCATATGAGAGGGGAATTATGTTTTGAGGATGGATTTGTCAAAGGACACAATGTTATATTCTTAAATATTTATCTGAAACACAATATACAGTATATGGGTAAAACAAATAAGGCCGCTGTTGTGAATTATTGATAGTTTTTATAAATAAAACACCAACACAGGACCACTGATTTGTACAGCCCAAAAGCCTGCATTTTGGTTTGGCATCAGAACTTTTCTCTTAACAGATATTTATTATTGATGCCTTCTCTTTGTTGGCACTGGGATTCTGGTGGGACGAAGTGCTTCAAAAGCCATTTGGACACAATTTGGAGTGAGATGGTAAATGAATGAGCAAGATTTAGGGTGAAAGTAAAGTAAGGTGCTGTATGAAATGTAATCTGTTGTAGTAGAGGAAGAGAATGTCATGGGAGGATGTTTTTAAACATAATTAGAAGCTATAAAGCGACTTGTTTAGTGACACGTAGCCGGTCCAGTCAGCTACACTGTATACAAACAGTAGCATCTTCTTGATGACTCTGTCCTTCAAGAAAGCTGCAGCAAATTACATTTTAACATAATGAACAGAGCAGAGAACTCATCACTGTAATGGAAGACAGTTGCATAATACAAAGCCTGGAAGAAGCATGTTATTTCCTCATGATGCTAATCACATTTTGTCCCTCGACTGTTTCCAATAAATGTCAGTAAACATCCTTGGAAATGCCACTTTGTTTCTGAATGACCTGCCAAAAGTTGTTTACTATTTCACTGCTTTGCCTCTTAGCTCATTCACTGCCTGTTCTAGACAAAAAATATTGAAGATTCCAGAAGAGCACCATTCTCAATTATATAGCCATGACTTCCATCCCCCGTGTCCACATTGTGTTTGTGACCAGATTTACTGGTCACAAGCTTGTCAGTGTTATTATTAAGCAATAAGGCACGGGAGGGGGGTGGGGGGTGGTTTATGGACAATATATCACGGCTAAGGGCTGTTCATAAGCACAGCGCAACACAGAGTATATTGGCCAGATATCACACCCCCAAGAATATTGGCCATATATCACACCCCCAAATTGCCTTATTGCTATTATAAACTGGCTGCCAATGTAATAAGAGCAGTGAAAATACATGTTTGTCATACCCGTGATATATGGTCTGATATACCACGGTTGTCAGCCAATCAGTATTAAGAGCTCGAGCCACCCAGTTTGTAATTGCATTTCACTGTTCCAAAGAAGCTGAAAGATCTGTAATAGATTGTTTTACCCATATACCTTATATTGTGATTCAGATAAATATTCAAGAATATAACATTGTGTCCATTGACAAATCCGTCCTCAAAACATAATTCCCCTCTCATATGGCTAATAAAGACTACTTCAAGTGAGTACACAGGGCGGCAGGTTAGTGGTTAGAGCGTTGGACTAGTAACCGGAAGGTTGCAAGTTCAAACCCCCGAGCTGACAAGGTACAAATCGGTTGTTTTGCCCCTGAACAGGCAGTTAACCCACTGTTCCTAGGCCGTCATTGAAAATAAGAATTTGTTCTTAACGGACTTGCCTAGTAAAATTAAAATTTAAAAAATTACTCACAGCATCAAGGTGGTCCTGTATCACTCAGTTGATATAGCATGGAGTTGCAATGGTTTTGGTTCCTGCTGGGGCCACCAATACAAAAATAATAAATGGATGCTCTACTGTAAGTCACTTAGGATAAAAGCATCTCCTAAATGGCATATATTATTATTATATTGCTATTGTTACCCATCCATCTCTAACTCGACCTAAGCCGTATCATTTCACAAACCCTGAAGTCATCAACACTCATATAGGTAATTTGAAAGAAATTATGTTTGAAGGATGCTCAATGCAAATAGGTCAAATGGTATATAATTGTACATCCAACATGAAGTATTCTGAGGTGATTCTCAGCACATAATGTTCTTCCCCTTTGTGGATACTTAAATAAGAAGAAACTGCAAAGCATACATCATCACACAGGAAGTTTCCTCCAAAGCTGCGGGGCCTGCATTCTCCGGTCACAAGTGCAGGGTAAGGAGAGGCAGAGCGGGCATCACTGAATCCTCTCTATTTCCTGTAGGCGGCAGGGCCTGGATAGCACAAGAGTGATGAATTTCCCTGGAAAACCAGGTGTTAACTCTAGATTTCCCTCTGCAGACCGTGCTTCCCTTCTCCCTCTGCAGACCGTGTTTCCCTTCTCCCTCTGCAGACCGTGTTTCCCTTCTCCCTCTGCAGCGGGTGCTTCCCTTTTCCGTCTGCAGACCATGCTTCTCTTCTCCCTCTGCAGATCGTGCTTCTTTAAAGGGGCAATTTGGCATTGGTACATCCATTTTTGGACTTTTAATGTAATACTGTATACAGACTTCATGGTCTGTTGTCCTATGTTTCATGGTCTGTTTTCTGGAATTCCTTGTTCTGTCATCCTGACTTTCGTGGTCTGTCGTCCTGAATTTCCTGGTCTATCGTCCTGACTTTCATGGTCTGTCATCCTGACTTTCATGGTCTGTCGTCCTAACTTTCATGGTCTGTTGTCCGGAATTACTCAGTCTGTCGTCTTGACTTTCATTTACATTTACATTTAAGTCATTTAGCATTTCATGGTCTGTTGTCCTGACTTTCATGGTCTATTGTCCTGAGTTCCTTGGTCTGTCGTCCTGACTTTCGTGGTCTGTCGTCCTGACTTTCATGGTCTGTTGTCCTGAGTTGCATGGTCTGTTGTCCTGAGTTCCTTGGTCTGTCATCTTGACTTTCCTGGTCTGTCGTCCTGACTTTCATGGTCTGTCGTCCTGAATGTCATGGTCTGTCATCCTGAGTTTCATGGTCTGTCGTCCTAACTTTCATGGTCTGTTGTCCGCAATTACTCAGTCTGTCGTCTTGACTTTCATGGTCTGTTGTCCTGACTTTCATGGTCTATTGTCCTGAGTTCCTTGGTCTGTCGTCCTGACTTTCGTGGTCTGTCGTCCTGAATTTACTGGTCTGTCGTCCTGACTTTCATATTCTGTTGTCTGGAATTCCTTGGTCTGTCGTCCTGACTTTCATGGTCTGTTGTCCTGAGTTGCATGGTCTGTTGTCCTGAGTTTCATGGCCTGTTGTCCTGACTTTCATGGTCTGTTGTCCTGAATTCCTTGGTCTGTTGTCCTGACTTTCATGGTCTGTCGTCTTGACTTTCATAGTCTGTTGTCCTGAGTTCTTTGGTTTTGTCATCCTGACTTTCGTGGTCTGTCGTCCTGAATTTCATGGTCTGTCGTCCTGACGTACATGGGCTGTAGTTCTGACTTTCATGGTCTGTCGTCCACACTTTCATGGTCTGTCGTCTTGACTTTCATAGTCTGTTGTCCTGAATTCCTTGGTCTGTTGTCCTGAGTTGCATGGTCTGTTGTCCTGAGTTTCATGGCCTGTTGTCCTGACTTTCATGGTCGGTCATCCTGACTTTCATGGTCGGTCATCCTGACTTTCATGGTCTGTCGTCCTGAATTTCCTGGTCTGTTGTTCTGACTTTCATGGTCTGTCGTCCTGAATTTCCTGGTCTGTCGTCCTGAATGTCATGGTCTGTTGTCCGGAATTACTTAGTCTGTCGTCTTGACTTTCATGGTCTGTCGTCCTGACTTTCATGGTCTGTTGTCCTGAGTTCCTTGGTCTGTCGTCCTGAGTTTCATGGCCTGTTATCCTGACTTTCATGGTTGGTCATCCTGACTTTCATGGCCTGTTGTTCTGACTTTCATGGTCTGCGTCCTAACTTTCATGGCCAGTTGTTTTCAGTTTCATGGAATAGTGTCCTGACTTTCATGGCCAGTTGTTCTGAGTTTCATGGTCTGTTGTCCTGAGTTTCATGGTCTGTCGTCCTGACTTTCATGTTCTGTCATCCTGACTTTCATGGTCTGTCGTCCTGACTTTCATGGTCTGTTGTCCTGAGTTGCATGGTCTGTTGTCTTGAGTTCCTTTGTCTGTCGTCTTGACTTTCATGGTCTGTCGTCCTGACTTTCATGGTCTGTTGTCCTGAGTTCCTTGATCTGTCGTCCTGACTTTCGTGTTCTGTCGTCCTAAATTTCCTGGTCCATCGTCCTGAATGTCATGGTCTGTCGTCCTGAAATTCCTGGTCTGTCGTACTGACTTTCATATTCTGTTGTCTGGAATTCCTTGGTCTGTCATCCTGACTTTCATGGTATGTTGTCCTGAGTTGCATGGTCTGTTGTCCTGAGTTCATTGGTCTCCCGTCCTGACTTTCGTGGTCTGTCGTCCTGACTTTCGTGGTCTGTCGTCTTGACTTTCATAGTCTGTTGTCCTGAGTTCTTTGGTTTTGTCATCCTGACTTTCGTGGTCTGTCGTCCTGAATTTCATGGTCTGTCGTCCTGACGTACATGGGCTGTAGTTCTGACTTTCATGGTCTGTCGTCCACACTTTCATGGTCTGTCGTCCTGAAATTCCTGGTCTGTCGTACTGACTTTCATATTCTGTTGTCTGGAATTCCTTGGTCTGTCATCCTGACTTTCATGGTATGTTGTCCTGAGTTGCATGGTATGTTGTCCTGAGTTCATTGGTCTCCCGTCCTGACTTTCGTGGTCTGTCGTCCTGACTTTCGTGGTCTGTCGTCCTGACTTTCGTGGTCTGTCGTCCTGAATTTCATGGTCTGTCATCCTGAATTTTATGGTCTGTCGTCAAGAATTTCATGGTCTATGAGCCTGACTTTCATGGTCTGTTGTCCTGACTCTCCTGATCTGTTGTCCTGAGTTTCATGGCCTGTTGTCCTAACTTTCATGGCCAGTTGTCCTCAGTTTCATGGAATAGTGTCCTGACTTTCATGGTCTGTTGTCCTGAGTTCCATGGGCTGTCGTCATGAGTTTCATGGTCTGTTGTCCGGAATTACTCAGTTTGCCGTCTTGACTTTCACGGTCTGTTGTCCTGACTTTCATGGTCTGTCGTCCTGACTTTCATGGTCTGTTGTCCCGAGTTCCTTGGTCTGTTGTCCCGAGTTCCGTGGTCTGTCGTCCTGAATTTCCTGGTCTGTCGTCTTGAATGTCATGGTCTGTCGTCCTGAGTTTCATGGTCTGTCATCCTGACTTTCATGGTCTGTCATCCTAACTTTCTTGGTCTGCTGTCCGGAATTACTCAGTCTGTCGTCTTGACTTTCATGGTCTGTCGTCCTGACTTTCATGGTCTGTTGTCCTGAGTTGCATGGTCTGTTGTCTTGAGTTCCTTTGTCTATCGTCTTGACTTTCATGGTCTGTCGTCCTGACTTTCGTGGTCTGTCGTCCTGAATTTCCTGGTCTGTCGTCATGAATGTTATGGTCTGGCGTCTTGAATTTCCTGGTCTGTCGTACTGACTTTCATATTCTGTCGTCTGGAATTCCTTGGTCTGTCATCCTGACTTTCATGGCCAGGTGTTCTGAGTTTCATGGTCTGTTGTCCTGAGTTTCATGGACTGTTGTCCTGAGTTTCATGGTCTGTTGTCCTGAGTTTCATGGTCTGTCATCCTGACTTTCATGGTCTGTCGTCCTAACTTTCATGGTCTGTTGTCCGGAATTACTCAGTCTGTAATCTTGACTTTCATGGTCTGTCGTCCTGACTTTCATGGTCTGTTGTCCTGAGTTGCATGGTCTGTTGTCCTGAGTTCCTTGGTCTGTCGTCCTGACTTTCGTGTTCTGTCGTCCTAAATTTCCTGGTCCATCGTCCTCAATGTCATGGTCTGTCGTCCTGATTTTCCTGGTCTGTCGTACTGACTTTCATATTCTGTTGTCTGGAATTCCTTGGTCTGTCATCCTGACTTTCATGGTCTGTTGTCCTGACTTTCATGGTCTGTGGTCCTGAGTTGCATGGTCCGTTGTCCTGAGTTCATTGGTCTCCCGTCCTGACTTTCGTGGTCTGACGTCCTGACTTTCGTGGTCTGACGTCCTGACTTTCGTGGTCTGACGTCCTGACTTTCGTGGTCTGTCGTCCTGAATTTCATGGTCTATGATTCTGACTTTCATAGTCTGTTGTCCTGACTCTCCTGATCTGTTGTCCTGAGTTTCATGGCCTTTTGTCCTGACTTTCATGACCAGTTGTCCTCAGTTTCATGTTCTGTTGTCCTGACTTTCATGGTCTGTCATCCTGACTTTCATGGCCTGTTGTCCTGACTTTCATGGTCTGTTGTCCTGACTTTCATGGCCAGTTGTCCTCAGTTTCATGGAATAGTGTCCTGACTTCCATGGCCAGTTGTTCTGAGTTTCATGGTCTGTTGTCCGGAATTACTCAGTTTGCCGTCTTGACTTTCATGGTCCGTCGTCCTGACTTTCATGGTCTGTTGTCCTGACTTTCATGGTCTTGTCCTGACTTTCATGGCCAGTTGTCCTGACTTTCATGGCCAGTTGTCCTCAGTTTCATGGAATAGTGTCCTGACTTTCATGGCCAGTTGTTCTGAGTTTCATGGTCTGTTGTCCTGAGTTTCATGGTCTGTCGTCTTGAGTTCCTTTGTCTGTCGTCTTGACTTTCATGGTCTGTCGTCCTGACTTTCGTGGTCTGTTGTCCTGAATGTCCTGGTCTGTCGTCCTGAATGTCACGGTCTGTCGTCCTGAATTTCCTGGTCTGTCGTACTGACTTTCATATTCTGTCGTCTGGAATTCCTTGGTCTGTCATCCTGACTTTCATGGTCTGTTGTCCTGAGTTGCATGGTCTGTTGTCCTGAGTTCATTGGTCTGCCGTCCTGACTTTCATGGTCTGTTGTCCTGACTTTTGTGGTCTGTCGTCCTGAATTTCATGGTCTGTCATCCTGAATTTTATGGTCTGTTGTCCTGAATTTCATGGTCTATGATCCTGACTTTCATAGTCTGTTGTCCTGACTCTCCTGATCTGTTGTCCTGAGTTTCATGGCCTGTTGTCCTCAGTTTCATGTTCTGTTGTCCTGACTTTCATGGTCTGTCATCCCGACTTTCATGGCCTATTGTCCTGACTTTCATGGTCTGTTGTCCTGACTTTCATGGCCAGTTGTCCTCAGTTTCATGGAATAGTGTCCTGACTTTCATGGCCAGTTGTTCTGAGTTTCATGGTCTGTTGTCCTGAGTTTCATGGTCTGTCGTCCTGAGTTTCATGGTCTGTTGTCCGGAATTACTCAGTTTGCCGTCTTGACTTTCATGGTCCGTCGTCCTGACTTTCATGGTCTGTCGTCCTGACTTTCGTGGTCTGTCGTCCTGAATGTCCTGGTCTGTCGTCCTGAATGTCACGGTCTGTCGTCCTGAATTTCCTGGTCTGTCGTACTGACTTTCATATTCTGTCGTCTGGAATTCCTTGGTCTGTCATCCTGACTTCCATGGTCTGTTGTCCTGACTTTCATGGTCTGTTGTCCTGAGTTGCATGGTCTGTTGTCCTGAGTTCATTGGTCTGCCGTCCTGACTTTCGTGGTCTGTCGTCCTGACTTTTGTGGTCTGTCGTCCTGAATTTCATGGTCTATGATCCTGACTTTCATAGTCTGTTGTCCTGACTCTCCTGATCTGTTGTCCTGAGTTTCATGGCCTGTTGTCCTGACTTTCATGACCAGTTGTCCTCAGTTTCATGTTCTGTTGTCCTGACTTTCATGGTCTGTCATCCCGACTTTCATGGCCTGTTGTCCTGACTTTCATGGTCTGTTGTCCTGACTTTCATGGCCAGTTGTCCTCAGTTTCATGGAATAGTGTCCTGACTTTCATGGCCAGTTGTTCTGAGTTTCATGGTCTGTTTTCCTGAGTTTCATGGTCTGTCGTCCGGAATTACTCAGTTTGCCGTCTTGACTTTCATGGTCCGTCGTCCTGACTTTCATGGTCTGTTGTCCTGAGTTGCATGGTTTGTTGTCTTGAGGTCCTTTGTCTGTCGTCCTGAGTTTCATGGTCTGTCGTCCTGACTTTCATGGTCTGTTGTCCCGAGTTCTTTGGTCTGTCGTCCTGAATTTCCTGGTCTGTCGTCCTGAATGTCATGGTCTGTCGTCCTGAATTTCATGGTCTGTCATCCTTAATTTCATGGTCTGTCATCCTGACTTTCATGGTCTGTCGTCCTAACTTTCATGGTCTGTTGTCTGGAATTACTCAGTCTGTCGTCTTGACCTTCATGGTCTGTCGCCCTGACTTTAATTGTCTGTTGTCCTGAGTTGCATGGTCTCTTGTCTTAAATTCCTTAGTCTGTCGTCTTGACTTTCATGGTCTGTCTTCCTGAGTTTCATGGTCTGTCATCCTGACTTTCATGGTCTGTCATTCTGACTTTCATGGTCTGTCATTCTGACTTTCATGGTCTGTTGTCCTGAGTTTCATGGTCAGTTGTCCTGAGTTTCATGGTCAGTTGTCCTCAGTTTCATGGTCTGTTGTCTTGAGTTTCATGTTCTGTTGTCCTCAGTTTCATGTTCTTTTGTCCTCAGTTTCATGTTCTGTTGTCCTGAGTTTCATGTTCTGTTGTCCTGAGTTTCATGTTCTGTTGTCTTGAGTTTCATGTTCTGTTGTCCTCAGTTTCATGTTCTTTTGTCCTCAGTTTCATGTTCTGCTGTCCTGAGTGTTGAAGAATCAGTTGGACCTTGTGTGTGCTTCATGCTTACCAGTATACGGTGTCCATATTAGGACAGCCTCAGTCTCAGCACAAGCCACAACTCAGACAAAGGTCTCATTACTAAAACAAAGACTGAACACCAGCTGGGAGAGCTAGCACAGTGTTTCTTGACTTATGAAGGTACTAGACTGTTGATACAGTGCCATGTTTTATACAATGTGTATGCATTTTTTCAATTAAGTTATATTGTATCTCTCTACGCACAAGGGTTCTGCCCATATGACACATGAAATAATATGTGGGTGAACCTTTTGTCAGAAATGGCTTTGACAGACAAATTCATTTATCCTATTATTTGTTTGATGTGTTTTTAGGAAAAGACCGCCCTCGATGTGACAGCCCTTGATGCAATTAAATTGAATTAATGAATTTGTGTTAGCAGCTTGTCTATGCGAATGTACGTGTGTAGGAATGTATGAAACTGCATGAATCCCTCTACTATGAAAGATTACATAAAAAAATATTTCAATAATATGATTTTTTTCACCTGAGGACTAAACCGAGTCGTGTGTTCCTCATCAATATGCAGTGATAGCTTTTTTTCAAACATTTCAGAAGAAAGTATGGGCACATCCTCAATTTGAACTGCATTCACACCAACCTTAACAATGGAAGTAGAGCAGGCTCTTATTTGTCTCGCCTCACATTTTCAATGAAAGTTAATCTAACAATTGCTTATAAAATTTGAATAAGTCTCATAACTCCTTTCGAGGTAAGAAAACAATTCGAATGAGGTTAACATTTTGTGAAACTATCCCCCTCTCCTCTCCTTCATCTGCACTGAGGTAAAATGACTAAAACAAAAGCGAGTTCTTGGTACATAACACCAGCATCCTCTCAATGCTCCTGTGTTTTCAGATCCGTGCAGATGAAGGAGAGAAGGCATTCCCTGTTGTCCTTTGTGTTAGCTGCTTTAGGAAAATGAATTCTTTAAAGGTCAATCTGCAGTTCAAACAACGTCACAAGGCTTTTCTATTCTCTATTTTGGTTAGGCCAGGGTGTGACTAGGGTGGGCGTTCTGTTCTTTTTTCTATGTTTTTGTTTTTCTTTGTTTTTGGCCGGGTATGGTTCTCAATCAGGGACAGCTGTCTGTCGTTGTCTCTGATTGAGAACCATACTTACGCAGCCTGTTTTCCCACTATGGGTTGTGGGTATTTATTTTCTGTTTAGTGTTTTTGTTGCACCTTACCAAACTGTTCGTTTGTCAGTTTGTTGTTTTTGTTCAGTATTCATCTTTATTAAAATTATTATGAATACGTACCACGCTGCACTTTGGTCCTCTTCTCCTTCTCCCGATGACAATCGTTACAAACTATTATAGTTTACCAAAATGACTGTTCTGATAAACCACTGTTTTGATAAACGGTAATTGAACTCCACAGGTATGCTGGCCCATGTTGAGTCAAAATTTTCCCACAGTTGTGTCAAGTTGGTTGGATGTCCTTTGGGTGATGGACCATGCTTGATAAACAAGGGAAACGGTTGAGCGTGAAAATCTCTGCAGCGTTGCGGTTCTTAACACACTCAAACCGGTGTGCCTGGCACCTACTACCATACCCTTTTCAGAAGCACTTCAATCTTTTGTCTTGACCATTCCCCCTCTGAATGGCATACATACACCATCCATGTCTTACAGTTTTTTTTGATTGCTTAAGCACGATTTCAAAACAGGGCCCGTGTTTTCAAAACACTACACACAATTAGCACAACCACACACCCAATTAGCAAACCACTACAGATCCTTTGCAAAATTAAACACTCTTGTAAAAACTATACACTTCTTTTTAAAAACCACACTTTGTTACCATATGAAACACACACGTTTCACATTACTATACTCTGTTTGCACGAGTTACACTCTGCTGTGATAAACCTAAAACACTTTTAGCACTTCTACTTCCATATGATTAGAGTAGGCTACTATCAACAAAGTACAAATATAATGTACATTCACCAAACACTACAGAAGACCAATGTTGCAGACTGAAGAAACTCATTTATTTCTCAACACGCCCAAAATGTTGACATGGAGATTCATAATACTGTAACCAAACGTCACTTTACATATTGTAAGTTTAAAAAATAAATAAATAACTAAACATTGTCTCTTCGCCTAGCTGGATCTGGCCAGAGAATTTCATCAACATCGCAGGCAATGTTGTCATTAGCAAGACACCTTGGAAAGAAACGTCTTGAATGACGAATCCATCCTTGCATTGCTGCTACCTCCATCTGGTCACAGGCCTCCTCCATGGCTTGGATGAGGGATACCTCAGCCTGGAGATGGAGATCATATACCTTCCACCGCCATACCGAGAAAAACTCTTCTATAGGGTTGAGGAATGGAGAGTATGGTGGAAGATATAGGACGGTGAAATGTGGATGTTGCTGAAACCAGTTCTGAACCAGAGCAGAGCGGTGGAAAGACACATTGTCCCAGACAACAATGTATTGCATATGATCGATTTGATTTGCTGCTGTTATGTTGTGCAATTGGTCCAAGAATGTAAGTATGAGTGCTGTGTTGTAAGGGCCCATATGGGCATGGCTTTGGAGGACCCCATTCTGTGTAATGGCTGCACAGTGTTATATTACCCCCACGTTGCCCTGGGACATTGACTATAGCCCTGTGGCCAATGATGTTTCTTCCCCTCCTTCGTGTTCTCGTCAGGTTGAACCCAGCCTCATCTACGTAAATGAACTCATGCTGGATCTCCTCTCCATCCATTCGTAAAACTCTCTGAAAAACAGTGTCAGGCAAAATTGTGTAGTTCAGTGTAGATCTAGTATACATATTACAGTACAGTAAAAGATTATGAGACAGTTTGCAAGATCACACTGCTAAAGTGAATACATACCTCTGCATAATCATGCCGCAGTCGTTTCACCCTTCAGAATTGCGCTCGAAAGGCACTCGATAAATTTGCTTCATTTGAATATGTTTTTTTTTTAGGATGCGTGCCAGTGTTGATGTTGAAACCTGATGGATATCGTTGAAAATGGCATGGTTATTGACAATGTTAGCTTGGAGCTGCTTGAGTGTTATAGCATTGTTGGCCAAAACCATGTTTACTATCTCCCTCTCTTGCTGTTCTGTGAACATAGGAGGCCTTCCCCCTTGTCGTCCCTGACCCTCAATCCTGTGTAGAGAAAAACTCAGTATACAATAGTACAGTAATTTCACAGGAAAAGGTAACAGAAGTGCTGATAGTGCATAGAATACAGTACTGTAAGCAGTTACTGAAACCGTGCAGATGTTTTTGATATGATGATATTTTTACAATACCTATTTTCCAGTCTAAATGTTCTCATCACACTTGCCACTGTATATCGGCTTAGATTTGGCTGTACTCGCAGTCCAGCCTCCCTCAGCGTCAGGCCGTGGTTGACAACGTGGTCAACCAATGTTGCGCGGATCTCATTTGTCAGATTCGGTCCTCTTTGAGCACCTTCTTATCTTCCTCTTCCTCCCCTTCCTCCTCCTCCTCGTCTTCCTCGTTCTCCTCCTCAGTCTCCTCGTCGTCCTCCTCCTCGTTCTCCTCATCCTCCTCGTTCTCCTCCTCGTCGTCCTCCTCCTTGTCCTCCTCCTCCTCCTCGTCTTACTCTTTCTCTGACTCTTTCCATTGTGTTTGAAGACCGATGAACTCACCTGCTGCTTTTTATAGTGCTTATACACCTGATTGGTGTGTCTACAATTAAGCAAACGAGTGTTTGCACACCTGATGACTGTGTTGAACCAATAGGTTGGAGGGTGTGGTAATCTGACAGTCAGTGCTTTGGTATTACAAGGATGTGACTTCATGATAGATGTTTGTGTGTAATGTATGTTAAGTGTGTTTAGTGTTTTGCAAATCACTGTGTGTAGAGTTTTGTAAATCACTGTGTGTAGAGTTTTGTAAATCACTGTGTGTAGAGTTTTGTAAATCACTGTGTGTAGAGTTTTGCAACAAGTGTGAGGTTGACAATGTGCTTATAGTTGTGCAAATATGGGCTTATGTTTTGCTTCTTGAGTGTAAGGTTTTGCTAATAGTGTACTACTTTTAATTTTAGTGTGTAAGCAATCCAAAAAAACTGTAATTGTCTCAAAGCTTAAAAATCATTGTTTAACCTGTCTCCTCCCCTTCATCTACACTGATTGAAGTGGATTTATCAAGTGAAATCAATAAGGGATAATAGCTTTCACCTGGATTCACCTGGTCAGTCTGTCATGGAAAGAGATGTTTTGTACACTTAGTGTATATAATTAATTTAAAAGTCCAAAAATGAATGTACAAATCACAGATTGTCCCACACTGTGCCATCAACACCCGACACAGCAGTCCTCCACAATTAATATGAGGGAAAGAGGAGAGATCATAGAGGGTGACAGGACCAAATTGGAGTTAATTTAATTTATGCTGTGGCCTCTGTAGAAATGAGGCAATACATCATGTGGCTGTTTGAAGACTGTGGTTGTTCACTTTTAATTGAATTTCAAACCATAGAAGAACAGAATGGTACATAGTATAGCTGATGTTGTCCCTCATTGCTATTAGGTGGTGAGCCTCATCAGGAAATGTGGGAAGCGTGTGTGTGTGTGTGTGTACGTGTGTGTGTGTGTTTGTTTGTGTGTGTGTGTGTGTGTGTGTGTGTGTGTGTGTCTGTGTGTGTGTTTGTTTGTGCGTGTTTGTGTGCACATGGTGTGTGTGTACAGTGACGCTCCAGTGTAATATTACCACCTTTCAGTCATAGCTGCCCTCACAGAGTAATGGCTTCAAGAGACAATAATCTATCTATTTGACTATTACGCATAGGTTAAAGTTTCCATCACTGTGACGGATTTCTGTCATATAGAGTTCAACGTTTTGGGTGGTGTTAATGCGCTGCTGTAGTAACAGTCTCGGTTTGAACATCAACTTAGGTACATTGCAATTGACCTGATGGGACTTCGGTCTCAGTGGGTTTCTGATATTGGCACTGAATAAGGGCAGTGATGGAAGGAGGAGAGCTCTGGACCAATGCCCAAACCGCTTTGGAAAGTGAGCCTTGTTGAAACAGCAGGTAAATAGATATGGATTTTCAGGTCCCAGACTGCATCAGCTGCAGATGGGAGGCAATTAAATCCAAAGTAGTGCCACTGGATCGGAGTAGGGGGAGGGTTGATGTTGTTGTGGCTTGGACTTTGAGCAAATGCTTGGACTTCCGCTATTTTCTAAAACTAGAAGGGATTAGTTTGACCTCTGGTCTAGAAACCAATCAAAAACCAAGTCAAGTAGTATCATGTACTATCCGTGTCATCATGTCTTGTGTTATGTGTGTCATCGTGTCTTGTGTTATGTGTGTCATCGTGTCTTGTGTTATGTGTGTCATCGTGTCTTGTTTTATGTGTGTCATCGTGTCTTGTGTTATGTGTGTCATCGTGTCTTGTGTTGTGTGTCATCGTGTCTTGTGTTATGGGTGTCATCGTGTCTTGTGTTATGTGTGTCATCGTGTCTTGTGTTATGGGTGTCATCGTGTCTTGTGTTATGTGTGTCATCGTGTCTTGTGTTATGTGTGTCATCGTGTCTTGTGTTATGGGTGTCATCGTGTCTTGTGTTATGTGTGTCATCGTGTCTTGTTTTATGTGTGTCATCGTGTCTTGTGTTATGTGTGTCATCGTGTCTTGTGTTATGGGTGTCATCGTGTCTTGTGTTATGTGTGTCATCGTGTCTTGTGTTATGGGTGTCATCGTGTCTTGTGTTATGTGTGTCATCGTGTCTTGTGTTATGTGTGTCATCGTGTCTTGTGTTATGGGTGTCATCGTGTCTTGTGTTATGTGTGTCATCGTGTCTTGTGTTATGGGTGTCATCGTGTCTTGTGTTATGTGTGTCATCGTGTCTTGTGTTATGTGTGTCATCGTGTCTTGTGTTATGTGTGTCATCGTGTCTTGTGTTATGTGTGTCATCGTGTCTTGTGTTATGTGTGTCATCGTGTCTTGTGTTATGGGTGTCATCGTGTCTTGTGTTATGGGTGTCATCGTGTCTTGTGTTATGTGTGTCATCGTGTCTTGTGTTATGTGTGTCATCGTGTCTTGTGTTATGGGTGTCATCGTGTCTTGTGTTATGGGTGTCATCGTGTCTTGTGTTATGGGTGTCATCGTGTCTTGTGTTATGTGTGTCATCGTGTCTTGTGTTATGTGTGTCATCGTGTCTTGTGTTATGTGTGTCATCGTGTCTTGTGTTGTGTGTCATCGTGTCTTGTGTTATGGGTGTCATCGTGTCTTGTGTTATGTGTGTCATCGTGTCTTGTGTTATGGGTGTCATCGTGTCTTGTGTTATGGGTGTCATCGTGTCTTGTGTTATGTGTGTCATCGTGTCTTGTGTTATGTGTGTCATCGTGTCTTGTGTTGTGTGTCATCGTGTCTTGTGTTGTGTGTCATCGTGTCTTGTGTTATGGGTGTCATCGTGTCTTGTGTTATGTGTGTCATCGTGTCTTGTGTTATGTGTGTCATCGTGTCTTGTGTTATGTGTGTCATCGTGTCTTGTGTTATGGATGTCATCAAATAATCTGAGACGCAAAAACCAGCACACAGGAAGAATTGTTCCTCATAACCCTCATGTCCTATGTTTTCCGATGGACGTACGTTTTGTTATGGATGTTGAGAGAGATTAGAAAGGAATGGAAGACACTAATAGAAGACTATTATGACTGTGCTTACCCCTCTGTAAACTTACAGGAAACAAAGTTATGTACTGGGTATAATTCATCGAATCCATTATTGTTTTCCCACAGGTCAACGGGACAGAAATTGAATATGAGTTTGAAGAAATCACACTAGAGCGGGTGAGTTGATGCACACAGTCTGAAAGGACTCTATTTAAAAGAACCCAGCGAGGACTGCAGTCATTGAAATTGAATGAGGGATGCTCATCTCAGTCATCGAAATTGAATGAGGGATGCTCATCTCAGTCATTGAAATTGAACGAGGGATGCTCATCTCAGTCATTGAAATTGAATGAGGGATGCTCATCTCAGTCATTGAAATTGAATGAGGGATGCTCATCTCAGTCATTGAAATTGAATGAGGGATGCTCATCTCAGTCATTGAAATTGAACGAGGGATGCTCATCTCAGTCATTGAAATTGAATGAGAGATGCTCATCTCAGTCATTGACATTGAATGAGGGACGCTCATCTCAGTCATTGAAATTGAATGAGGGATGCTCATCTCAGTCATTGAAATTGAATGAGGGATGCTCATCTCAGTCATTGAAATTTAACAAGGTATGCTCATCACAGTCTTTGAAATCTAACAAGGTATGCTCATCACAGTCATTGAAATTGAACGAGGTATGCTCATCACAGTCATTGAAATTGAACGAGGTATGCTCATCACAGTCATTGAAATTGAACAAGGTATGCTCATCACAGTCATTGAAATTGAACGAGGTATGCTCATCACAGTCATTGAAATTGAATGAGGTATGCTCATCACAGTCATTGAAATTGAACGAGGTATGCTCATCACAGTCATTGAAATTGAACGAGGTATGCTCATCACAGTCATTGAAATTGAACAAGGTATGCTCATCACAGTCATTGAAATTGAACGAGGTATGCTCATCACAGTCATTGAAATGGAATGAGGTATACTCATCACAGTCATTGAAATTGAACGAGGTATGCTCATCACAGTCATTGAAATTGAACAAGATATGCTCATCACAGTCATTGAAATTGAACAAGGTATGCTCATCACAGTCATTGAAATTGAACGAGGTATACTCATCACAGTAATTTCCCATAAAGGGCATCATAATCTAGCGTAGTCGTTAAATGCGACAGGCAGGATACGTTAATAGGCCAAGTTAAGAGGCAGCTGCTGCATATTGTACTGTAGGTAAACTGTAGGTGAGTGTGTTTAAAGTCACTGTCAGTCACCAAACTACCTCTGCCACATATGTTTCAAAACGTCTTGACCCCACAGATAAACAAACAACAAAAAGAAGCTAACTGACACAATTTTGAAGCTGTTGGAGAAGCTAGATGAATTCAAAAACTGCCAAAGACACAGTAACCCCAGGCTCAAGAAAGGGTTTCCAGCTTCATGCACCAATTTAAAATTAAAATGGCAATGCCGTCATAATTTGTTATTCCGTTATCCAAACTAAAACAGGAACCTGTTTTACTTTCCACTGAAGCAAATTGATCTCAGCCAGACAAGCTCAATAACACAAACATCAAAGTCCTGTGGGTGTTTTGAGCAGGCCAGCCCTTAATTGGGACATAGCATTTGCATGAGAACAGCCAGGGAGAGTATCCTCAAGGCTCAATGGTGATAAGAGGATTAGCTTGGCTGTCAAATACATTTTGACTACTGGAAAAGAATCCTCATGACCCTAAACAATGCATTACAATAGGGAAAGGTCAGATTAGTCAAAGGAAGGGAAAAGTCATCCAAAAGCGGAGCCTTGAGCCTTTGGTGCAAACTGCACAGCTCACCCTCAGGGGCAAAAGCAGACATAAACAGTGGCTTTGGGGCTAATGCTAATGCTATGTCTGTGCTATTCAGGCTTCACGCCACAGGACCCTGTATCTATGCTCTCCACTTCCATTGCCCTAGCTAGCCAATGGGCTGTGATTATGAGTGCACTTGAGTGAGCTAGCTATCATCACTTCCATCTCATCTCAGCCTGATTGAGTTCTGTTTGTATTTATGGAGAGGGAAGCTTCCCCTGAGGGAGATCAGTGGCCATTGTATTCACCATGCCCGCAGCTCAGCCTGCAGGGTCAGTGGATATTTAGTCAAGAGATGCCCCTACTCCCATCAGTTAGCAATTTAATCAAAGCGTCCACATTCATTTTGTAAGTGTCGAGGGGGATTTGGCTCATAAAACCGATGGAGCTGGGTTGTTGGCATTCGAGAATTATGCATTTTCTGCCTCAGCCTCTGTATTGTGTTTACTTGTTATGAAGTCATACAAATCGAAAAGAAAAAGTGAATCCTGTGAACCCGAAAATTAAGTAAAAAAATGTTTGTCAATTTACTTTTTTCAAACTAAAAATGAAATATTGACTTGTGTTATATGTTTATTTCACTTTCAAATTGTTTATTTAGGAATGATTATTTTTTGCTATAAAAGTATGTTTTCGGACATATTTCTAGTACTAGAAATTGTTTGTTCGGATTAGTTTTCAGTAAATTGGGACCCCTGCATAATGCAAATTAGACAGAATGTGGAATTCTGGGAAAACATGCACCTACAAGAGAATTGCTAAATTGTCAAATGATTTTAAAGGTAGAGTCAGTGATGCACAATGTAAACAGCAGTGTCAGGCTGACTTCCTGATACACAAGCATGAGGCTAAACTTCTCTGCTGTTGCTGTTCACGTAGCAGCAGATTGAAGAATACCAGCAAAACAGAAATTGTATTTTTATGTTGTATGTAATTTAGGCTAGGATACAGTTTAACATTATAAAGGAATAGAAGTGTAAAAGTACTGGTAGATGTTTTATTAATTGTTCTTCATGCTCTATAGGGGAACTCAGGGTTGGGTTTCAGCATCGCTGGAGGAACAGATAACCCCCATATCGGTGATGACCCAGGGATCTTCATCACCAAGATTATCCCTGGTGGCGCGGCAGCAGAGGATAGCCGGTTAAGGTGAGTGCTATGGATTGAGCCCTTTACAAATGAACACTCAAGACATTGAGATAGCAATTATACAAGAGCATTTTGCTGTCAGAATGAATTTGAACTTTTATTTTTATTTAACCTTTATTTAACTACGCAAGTCAGTTAAGAACAAATTCTTATTTTACAATGACGGCCTACCCCGGACGATGCTGGGCCAATTGTGCGCCACCCTTTGGGACCCCCGATCACTGCCAGCTGTGACACAGCCCGGGAACGAACCAGGGTCTGTAGTGACACCTCTAGCACCTAGATCCAGTGCCTTAGACCGCTTCGCGACTCGGGAACCTATGGGTGGCTCGTGGACTCTCACCCATCATTTGATCTAAGTGCCTTCAGAAAGTATTCATACCCCTTGATATATTCCACATTTTGTTGTATTACAGCCTGAATTCAAAATTGATTAAATATATTTTTTTTACCTCATAATGACAAAGTGAAAACATGTTTTTAGAAATCTTTGCAAATTTGATTAAAATTAAATACAGAAATATCTCAATTACATAAGTATTCACACCCCTGAGTCAATGCATGTTAGAATCAGCCTTGGCAGCGATTACAGCTGTGAGTCTTCCTGGGTAAGTCTCTAACAGTTTTGACCATTATTATTTTCAAAATGTTCAAGCTCTTTCAAATTGATTGTTGGACATTGCTAGACAACCATTTTCAAGTCTTGCCATAGATTTTCAAGCAGATTAAATTCAAAACTGTAACTCGGCCATTCAGGAACGTTCACTGCCTTCTTGGTAAGCAACTCCAGTGTAGATTTGACCTTGTGTTTTAGGTTATTGTCCTGCTGAATGGTGAATTCATCTCCCAGTGTCTGGTGGAAAGTAGACTGAACCAGGTTTTCATCTAGGATGTTGACTGTTCTTTGGTTTACTTTTTTATCTTAAAAATCTCCCCAGTCCTTAATGATTACAAGCATACTCATAACATGATACAGTCACCACTATGCTTGAAATTATGGAGTGTTAGTCAGTAATGTGTTATATTGGATTTTCCCCAAATGTTACTGTTAGAGGAATTCTAAATTCCTATATGTTTTGTAGCCAAAACCAAATTCACTCTCTCTATTTCATAATAAGTTGTAAATTTATCATTTTGCATGAAATAGATCGAGACCAGTCTTAAAAACAAGTTCAGCATTTATTCTTGATGAGTACTGACCCAAAATACAAAGAGCATTTGATTTTAAAGAGAGAACATAAAATGACGTCATCAGTTTCACACACTCTCTCCGATCCCCACAATAGCACAGTGTCTTCAGGTCTGGAGATCTTCTTCTACTCCCCTCATAAAACAAACATTCCAATCTGTCTAAAATACATTTTCTCCTCCACTAATGGAACATCAAAGACCATTCTTATCTGTCAGAAAAGATATACCATCCCTCTCCCTTAAACCTGCAAGGTACAGACAATTAATTAGTTTTACCTACATTTTCGGTCCTAGTTTAACCAAAAATCCATACATTTCATACCATAACATAATAGTATTAAAACTTAATGGTTCTAATAAAAATGTATACATAATTAATCATTTCAACTATAATTTCCTCCAACAGTTACACATTGCATTCAGAATAAAAAGTTAATTGCTTTGCCACATTTTTTTTGCAGTATTGCTTTAGTGCTTTGTTGCAGACAGGATGCATGTTTTTGAATTCTGTACAGGGTCCTTTTTTTCCACTCTCACTCTGCCAGGTTAATATTGTGGAGTAACTACAATGTTGTTGTATCACAGCATTAAACTCTGTTACTCTTTTAAAGTCACCATTCGCCTCATGGTGAAATCCCTGAGCGGTTTCCTTCCTCTCCGGCAACTGAGTTAGGAAGGACACCTGTATATTTGTAGTGACTGGGTATATTGATACACCATCCAAAGTGTACTTAATATCTTCATCATGCTCAAAGGGATATTCAATGTCTGCTTTTTTTTACCCATCTACCAATACTAACTTTTCTTTGCGAGGCATTGGAAAACCTCCCTGGTCTTTGTTGTTGAATCTGTGTTTAAAGTTCGCTGTTCAACTGCGGGAACTTACAGATAATTGTATCAAAAATCATGTTATTTACTCCTGAACTTATTTAAACTTGCCATAACAAAGGGGTTGAATACTCATATTGAATTAATTTGTAAACATTTTGAAAAACATTATTCCACTTTGACCTTATGAGGTATTGTGTGTAGGCCAGTGGCAAAATATCTCAATTTAATCCATTTTAAATTCCGGCTGTAACACAAAAAACTGTGTAACAAGTCAAGGGGTGGGAATACTTTCTGAAGGCACTGTATACAGTTGAAGTCGGAAGTTTACATACACTTAGGTTGCAGTCATTTAAACTCGTTTTTCAACCACTCCACAAATTTCTTGTTAACAAACTATAGTTTTGGCAAGTCGGTTAGGACATCTACTTTGTGCATGACACAAGTCATTTTTCCAACAATTGTTTACAGACAGATTATTTCACTTATAATTCACTGTATCACAATTCCAGTGGGTCAGAAGTTTACATACACTAAGTTGACTGTGCCTTTAAACAGCTTGGAAAATTTCAGAAAATGATGTCATGGCTTTAGAAGCTTCTGATAGGCTAATTGACATCATTTGAGTCAATTGTAGGTGTACCTGTGGATGTATTTCAATGCCACCCTTCAAACTCAGTGCCTCTTTGCTTGACATCACTGGAAATCAAAAGAAATCAGCCAAGACCTCAGAAAATAAATCATAGACCTCCACAAGTCTGGTTCATCCTTGGGAGAAATTTCCAAATGCCTGAAGATACCACGTTCATCTGTACAAACAATAGTATGCAAGTATGAACACCATGGGACCACGCAGCCGTCATACCGCTCAGGAAGGAGACGCGTTCTGTCTCCTAGAGATGAACATACGTTGGTGCGAAAAGTGCAAATCAATCCCAGAACAACAGCAAAGGACCCTGTGAAGATGCTGGAGGAAACAGGTACAAAAGTATCTGTATCCACAGTAAAAACGAGTCCTATATCGACATAATCTGAAAGGCCGCTCAGCAAGGAAGGAGCCACGGCCCCAAAACCGCCATAAAAAGCCAGACTACAACTGCAAATGGGGACAAAGATTGTACATTTTGGAGAAATGTCCTCTGGTCTGATGAAACAAAAATAGAACTGTTTGGCCATAATGACCATTGTTATGTTTGGAGTAAAAATGGGGAGGCTTGCAAGCCCACGAACACCATCTCAACCGTGAAGCACAGGGGTGGGAGCATCATGTTGTGGGGGTGCTTTGCTGCAGGAGGGACTGGTGCACTTCACGAAATAAATGGCGTCATGAGGAAGGGAAAATTATGTGGATATATTGTTAGCAATATCTCAAAACATCAGTCAGGAAGTTAAAGCTTGGTCACAAATGGGTCTTCCAAATGGACAATGACCCCAAGCATACTTCCAAAGTTGTGGCAAATTGGCTTAAGGACAACAAATTCAAGGTATTGGAGTGGCCATCACAAAGCCATGACCTCAATCCTATAGAAAATATGTGGGCAGAACTGAAATGGGTTTGCGAGCAAGGAGGCCTACAAACCTGACTCAGTTACACCAGCTCTGTCAGGAGGAATGGGCCAAAATTCACCCAACGTATTGTGGGAAGCTTGTGGAAGGCTACCCAAAACGTTTGACCCAAGTTAAACAATTTAAAGGCAATGCTACCAAATACTAATTGAGTGTATGTAAACTTCTGACCCACTGGGAATGTGATGAAAGAAATAAAAGCTGAAATAAATAATTCTCTCTACTATTATTCTGACATTTCACATCCTTAAAACAAAGTGGTGATCCTAACTGACCTAAGACAGGGAATTCTTACTAGGCTTAAATGTCAGGAATTGTGAAAATCTGAGTTTAAACGTATTTGGCTAAGGTGTATGTAAACTTCCGACTTCTGTATACCCACAGTAAAACATGTAAACTTCTGACCCACTGGGAATTTTTACTAGGATTAAATGTCAGGAATTGTGAAATACGGAGTTTAAATGTGTTTGGCTAAGGTGTATGTAAAACTTCTGACTTCAACTGTATATGCTATGTTTTGAAGGCTCTATCATGTAATGGATAGGCTGAAAGGGTTCGTTTTCAGATTTACCCCCAAATGTTATCTTACTTTGAGAGCTGTTCTTTGACCATTTGTTCCATAAATCTACCATTCACATTGTCTCTGTTCGTCATGTTAGTCGTTTGGGTTAACGTTAACGCTTCATTGGATTGCATTTATTCCCGAAACTATCCCTAAACACCCCAATATAAATCTCACATGTGGTACTATGGCAGACTATATGCTATAACAGTATTACTCCTTGTAGAAGTCATTTGAGCCTACTTGAATGCAGAGCCAAACGAAAGTCTTCTTTAAGAGGTGGTGGGTAAATAATCAGTTCTAGATTCGGTGTGAGTCAAGAGAGAAATGTCACTTAGAGAAGCAATTACATGCTCTCTCTGTTTTACCCTTGCCTGACTTTGGGGAGCTCTGCTCAGCTTTGGATAGATCACACTGGCGTGTCCAATGAATGTTTTGTTTTCTAAGATGTGCACAGAGACTAATGCATTAGTGGGAAAGGCCTACCGTCTCAAAGACACAATGGGTTTTGACACTGTTTAAGTATTATAGTCAGGCACACTTCTCCTCTTGTGGTAATTTATTCACTGCACAGTCCGGGGAATGTAGCATAACATTACTTATTCTAAGCACAATGTTGCTCTTACGTTGTAGCTGAATGTAAATAGGAAATACTCAAAAGCTTTTCTCTGGGAGCACTCTACAAAACGTAAGACTTTTGGGATGCTTAGAGCATCACTTCGTTCACAAGATCACAGAAACTAAAAGGGAAGTTCAGGATTTTACAACTTGATGTTCGATGATTCCGCAACCTGAAAGTAGTCTATGGGCCAAGAGAAACTATCATCCATGCTTCCGTTTTCTTTAACCAGCCACTACAAACTCCAGTTAACTTTAGCAACCTCTAGCTGACAATCAATGGTGTGGTAGGGGCTATCGTGCAATCTTTTTTATGTGGGGGGGGGCAATTACTGGACATTTTAATAAATGGATCACTAGTCAATTTAAATGCCACTTTAAATAATGCCACTTTAATAATGATTATATATCTGACATTACTCATATCACATGTATATACTGTATTGAGACCCAATCACTGGACATTTTAATAAATGGATCACTAGTCAATTTAAATGCCACTTTAAATAATGATTATATATCTGACATTACTCATATCACATGTATATACTGTATTGAGACCCAATCACTGGACATTTTAATAAATGGATCACTAGTCAATTTAAATGCCACTTTAAATAATGATTATATATCTGACATTACTCATATCACATGTATATACTGTATTGAGACCCAATCACTGGACATTTTAATAAATGGATCACTAGTCATTTTAAACAATGCCACTTTAATAATGTTTACATGTCTTACATTACTCATATCACATGTATATACTGTATTTTATACCATTTACTGCACCTTGCCTATGCCGCTCGGCCATCGCCCATCCATATACTTACATGTACATATTCTCATTCACCCCTTTAGATTTGTGTGTATTAGGTAGTTGTTGGGAATTGTTAGATTACTTGTTTGATATTACTGCACTGTTGGAACTAGAAGCACAAGCATTTCGCTACACTCGAATTAACATCTGCTAACCATGTGTATGTGACCAATACATTTTGATTTGATGTAAGGGATTACAAAAAAACAGTAACTGTAATCCGTTACCAGCAAAAATATCGTAATCAAATTACAGATACTTTTGAAAAACTAGATGATTACTTCGAGGATTACTTTGAAATTCAGAAAGGATGTTTGCAATAAAAAATATTTGACACTTCTCTGTTTTCTCAATGACATTCAAAGCAGCATTGAAAAAAGGCGCAAGTTTAAGTTTGTTCCACCTGAGCGAGTCTGACCACAATGATGACACACCAAATGTGTTTGATGGATCGCGGGAAAGGAGCAAGAATAGGCTTTTGTAGGCTACAGTCCAAACTATGTCTTCCAATGGTGCGACTGCTGTCGGCATCCAAAGATTATCCAACTTGAATAAACGCTTGGAGGTAAGGATGACAGCAGTGGTGTAGTCTACGGTGATACGGATATCACTTATTATTGATATCTACATAGTGCATTGATGTAATCACACTGCTGCTCTCTCATTTAACTATTTGCGCCTCACGGATTGTGGTTGTTGTGGATGTCTGTTCACAAATCTAAATATCTATTTGAAACCAATAATGGTTGAATTCAAGAAGTTGAATCTACCTATCAGTCATAGTTTTTCTAACCAGTAGTCAGCCAGTGAAAAATGCGCTCTTGCAACAGCTGCATAGTGCTGATCCCAGCCTATGGAATAAAAGTGTGGCTTTTATTGCTCAATCTACTTCATGGTGATAAAAAAAAATCATAGGTTTAATGGACACATACTCAAACTCGCACACTTTTGATAGACTTAAAGGGGCAATCTGTAGTTGCTAGATCCATTTTTGGATTTATAAATTATATATACACTACCGTTCAAAGGTTTGGGGTCACTTGGAAATGTCCTTCTTTTTGAAAGAAATATTGTCCATTAAAATAACATCAAATTGATCAGAAATACAGTGTAGACATTGTTAATGTTGTAAATGACTATTGTAGCTGGAATCAGCAGATTTTTTCATGGAATATCTACATAGGCGTACTGAGGCCCATTATCAGAAACCATCACTCCTGTGTTCCAATGACACATTGTGTTAGCTAATCCAAGTTTATCATTTTAAAAGGCTAATTGATCATTAGAAAACCCCTATTTAATTATGTTAGCACAGCTGAAAACTGTTGTTCTGATTAAAGAAGCAATAAAACTGGCCTTCTTTAGACTAGTTGAGTATCTGGAACATCAGCATTTGTGGGTTCGATTATAGGCTCATAATGGCCAGAAACAAAACACTTTCTTCTGAAACTCGTCAGTCTATTCTTCTTCTGAGAAATGAAAGCTATTCCATGCGAGAAATTGCCAAGAAACTGAAGATCTCGTACAACGCGGTGTACTACTCCCCTCACAGAACAGGGCAAACTGGCCCTAACCAGAATAGAAAGAGGAGTGGAAGGCCCCGGTGCACAACTGAGCAAGAGCACAAGTACATTAGAGTGTCTAGTTTGAGAAACAGACACCTCACAACTCCTCAACTGGCAGCTTCATTAAATAGTACCCGCAAAACACCAGTCTCAACGTCAACAGTGAAGAGAATCCAGGATTCTGACCTTCTATGTAGAGTTTGTCTGTCCAGTGTCTGTGTTATTTTGCCCATGTTAATCTTTTCTTTTTATTAGCCAGTCTGAGATATGGCCTTTTCTTTACAACTCTGTTTTCTTTACAACTCCTCTATTGGAGGGATACGACACAATTCTTCCACGATAAATTCCATAATTTGGTGTTTTGTTGATGGTGGTGGAAATCGCTGTCTCAGGCGCCACTCCAGAATCTCCCATAAGTGTTCAATTGGGTTGAGATCTGGTGACTGAGATGGTCATGGCATATGGTTTACATCGTTTTCATGCTCATCAAACCATTCAGTGACCACTCGTGCCCTGTGGAAGAGGGCATCCTGGATGAGCCCACTCCCATCAGGATAGAAATGATTCACCATAGGTTGGAGGTGATCCCTCAGAATGACATTTATTGAATGACAACCCCATTTATTGTGCATTTATTGGTGTTCACCTTGTCTTCTAAGGGGTTGAGTGGAACTTGACCATGCCAGGAAAATGCACCCCACACCATAACAGAGCTGCCAGAACTCTCATTTACTTAAGTGCTTCCTTTATTTTGTCAGTTACCTATAGTTTTAGTAAGCAGTAGGAAAGACATGTTTTGGACACGGCCAATTATATTTTTAGTTCAGAATGAAATACCTTTTTCTTTGCTGGGGTGTCTGCTAATGAATACACCCCAACTGTTCAGTAGTTGAACAGCTGTATAATAATCAGACATTCAACTTTGGGCATTGTACTGGAAATGCATATAGTGTACTTTCTGCAAACTAACAAAACTCACTGCTGACCAAGGCTTCATGCTGAGGATAAAAACACAGCTATTATACATGTGTGAATAGGCAGAATCTCTCGCTCTGCTTGAGTGTGTGTGTGTGTGTGTGTGTGTGTGTGTGTGTGTGTGTGTGTGTGTGTGTGTGTGTGTGTGTGTGTGTGTGTGTGTGTGTGTGTGTGTGTGTGTGTGTGTGTGTGTGCATAGGATCCCAGCTGGTCCCTTACAATGCGCCTCAGGAGAGTTCTGGCCTTAAACGCGGGGACATGGATATTTGTGGCATCTCTTCACTGGGTCAAAGGCTAACACTGCAGCAGGGGCCCCCTGCCACACACACTCACACACGCACGCTCACACACAAATACTGTTTCCCAGGTTTGCACTCATGTTCCCATCCTCTTCCTTCCTTGCAGAGTGAATGACTGCATCCTGCGGGTGAATGATGCCGACGTGTCTGAGGTGTCCCACAGTAAGGCAGTGGAGGCCCTGAAGGTGGCTGGCTCTATCGTCAGGCTGTACGTTCGCCGGAGGAGACCCATGCTGGAAACTGTCATTGAAATCAAACTCATCAAAGGACCAAAAGGTTACTAAACTCCCTTTCCTTTGTTTGTCTATCTATAACCAAGCACATCCAATATTCTTTGTTTTGTTCAGTATTTTATCATTGGGGGTTTTGTACCCACTTCTGTTGGCAGGAATTGAGACAAACCCACTGAAATCAATTTAACATGCTACACTGGCCGCAGAAGCGGCACATCAGTGAAGCAGCAAAAACACAAGGTTATCTTTGCTGAACCATCTTCTTACGCTTCAAATCTACTTTCTAGCGCTACAGTTGTCTGTAAAGCGTACCTTGCTGATACAAGTGGCTTGTGCTTGTGATCTGGAGGCAGCAGCCTAGACCACTAAACCACCCTGGGCCACAACACATTATTTGTCAACCTCCACCCTATTTCTCATCAGGGCTGGGCTTCAGCATCGCAGGAGGGGTGGGCAATCAGCACATCCCGGGGGACAACAGCATCTTTGTCACTAAGATCATAGATGGAGGTGCAGCACAGAAGGACCAGCGCTTGCAGGTTGGAGACCGGCTGCTTATGGTAAGTTACTGCAGCTTCACTATCACTGCACTGCCCTGTCCTCATACCGCATAGGTGGACCACTAACATACTGTACTGTGAAAGCGTTGTACTGCATAACAACCTTCATAACACATGTATTCAACATCATTCATAAAGTTTTTCAAAATAGAATAGTGATTTATTTATTTATATTTTAGCCATTTAGCAGACGCTTCTATCCAAAGCACCTAGGATTAAGTGCCTTGCTCAGGGACACATTGACAGATTTTTCACCTAGTTGGGCCGGGGATTCGAAGCAGCGATTTTGGTTACTGGCTCAACACTCCTAACCGCTAGGCTACCTGCCAACATTGTACAACAGAGGAGTGAATAGTGTTTCACACCCTTTTTCAGAAGAGTGAGTTGCTTAAGTGCAGGTTAATTCAACTAGCTACCTTCCTGCTGCCTCCAGCTCCGGGGGACCACAGCCATCGTAATCTGCATTTGGCAGCACCAAGTAGCATGATGTCGGTCTGGCATGTGAGGAGTGGAACACGAGGTTTAACCGTCTTACGCCTGTGATTTTCTCCATGCTCTCTCCACCCCAACAGGTGAACAACTACACTCTGGAAGAGGTCTCCCACGAGGAGGCTGTAGCCATACTGAAGAACACTTCTGACGTTGTGTACCTGAAGGTGGGCAAGCCCACCAGTGTTTACTTATCAGATCCCTATGGGCCACCTGATATCACGCACTGTGAGTTTCACCTCTTTTTCACTGCTCTACCCACCCGTGCTCCGGCGTGAAGTTTCCACCAGCAGCAGATCTAGGATCAGGTTCCCCTTCCCCCATCCTGACCTTAAGTGGGGGGCAGTGCAAAACTGACCCAAGATCACCGCCTAGTGGCAGCTTTACCCTAGTCCCCCACCTGTAGAGAGACTATTTTAGTTTGGAGTCCGAATAGTGTACAAGAGACCAACACTTAAATGACAGATGAAACCTGTAAGAGTAACCTCTACTGTTCTAGATCAGGGCAGTAATCTTTCACTTTGCAAATGAATGTTTCCTTTCACTCTGATGCAGCATGTTTGTTCAACTCTTTAGTATCATCCCTGAGTTTAGATAGAGCCTCAATTTGAATGTGATGTGTGTAGTGATTGTTTTTGAGTGCATTGTGCATAGTGTCATGTACATTTGAATGCCAAAGCATTGGATTTAGTCATATTTCTATTGTGTTTTTAGATAATGTATTATGCCAATGTTCCAACATTGTGTGAGCCTCTAAATGTGTGAGCCTCTAAATTATATATATTTGATTAAGTGATTGGTTGATTGATACGTGTAGTCAATAACTGAATGCTGAAGTCTGACGAGCAATGTACACAACTGTTTTCTTTCCAGCATTCTCTCCAGCAATGGAAAATCATATCTCTTCCGGGGGCAACAACGGCACTCTGGAGTACAAGTGCAGTCTTCCCCCCATGCCCATCTCTCCTGGAAGGTACTCCCCCCTCCAAAAACACTTACTCGGGGAAGAGGACATTAACAGGTTGGATGGTTTTTCCTTCTTACGGTAATTACATCCCTTCCTACCAGACGGCAGTAGTATTACAGGTAGAGCCTCTGTCACCCCACCCCATGTTCTATGGAAACTCAAAAGCAATCTTAAATGACGTTACAAGGTGTGTTGGCATTGATTGCTTTGGGGATTTGTCCTCCTGCCCCAACCTCCCTTCCCACCTCCTTAGTCCCTGCTGTTTTCATCCTGTGCTCTGTGTTTTGCACTTGGGAGTCCTGTTGTTCAACTGTGTTGTCTTGTTGCACTGTTTTTAATCTGGCACTACTTTGTAGAGACACATGTGAAGATATGCTGAAGGGTGGCATGGTCAGTGTATGCACCTTTTCCACCTTGCTGTAGGTTTTTAAGCTTGCTCTTTGAATCTAATAATATAATGTATGTGAAAATGGGCCAGACTATTACGGATCTGAATCATTTATTCAATTTAACGGTCCAATGGAAGTGTTTTTATCTTAATATCAAATCATTTCTGGGTAACAGTTAATAGATTTTCCACTAAAGTTTCTACTAAAGGAGAGAAGTGGAGTGTTATGCTGGAGTAATATAGTGATGAGGCTTGTGGTGGTGTCGTATTCTCCTGCCGGCCACTGTATGGATCAGCATTTTGTCCCTGACGCATGGCAGACGTGTTACTCCAAGCGACATCCAGGCTGCGTGTTGATTGGCTCAATGCCCAGGCAAATTCAGAGCAACACAAAATGACTTAGCAGTCCTTATGGAGAAAATATGTTTCAAACCTGTCATCAGCGTTCTAGAACAGAAAGAAAGTCTTGATAACTACAAGACGAACTAAGACAACTGCAAGTTAATTTAGTAACTTCCTACTGTACCACATCAATCGAATTTGTCTTCTTGATATGTTTGATAAATGAAACAGAATGCATAAATACTATAGTGCCAAATCATTTCAATATATGTTTTAATCTGCACAGTTTTGCATCTGTAAAAGAAAAAAATATTGTAGTATTGTGTTCTAGTTCAAAGATTCATACAGTTGAGAATTTAATAGGTGGTTTGAGATAGAAAGCACACTGGACTTTAATTCAGAGGGTGGCCCCACTAGTTAACAGGGTTGGGGTCAATTTGAATTGAAGTCAGTCAATTCAGGAAGTGATTCAAATGTTTTATTTGTTCAATTATTGAATAGGAATTGCAGTTTACTTCCTGAATTGACTAACTTCAATTCAAATTGACCCCAACCCTGCTAGCTTATAGAGAACCAAACCTGCCATAAATAAATGCAGACGTAAATAGATAAACACATGAATAAATAAATACATTCACACATAAATAGATAAATAAATACGTGGATGAATGAATGCACACATAAATAGATAAATAATTATTAGCCCTTATTAGCCCTTATTCATTTATATTGACTTCATTTATTTATTTTTGTATTTCTTGCTCCAATATGATAATGAGGGGTGTGAAAGAAAACGTATGTGGGTGGGATCCAACACACCATTGGTTGATCAAAGTCAAGACGTGTTGCTCTATTGCATTATTGAAGAATGAAAATGAAGTCACTCCTCATACTGGCCTGATGGGAAAGTAAGCTCATTCTGAATGTTTCTACAAGAGGCAGCTAGCTGGGAGCTGGGATCTGATTGGGTTTCATCAAAAAAGCTCAGAGAAGTGAGCTAGAGAGTGCAGGAGGAGAGGAGAGATATCTGTGTCTTTGCTGTACTGCAGCATGCTCAGAGTTGTGACCAAGTAGAGGCATCACGAGTCTGGGCCATGCGACATAGTGGGGGTAGTAGGGGGAGGGGTGGAGGGGTGGGGGTATAGTACTGGGAGAGATAGAAAGTGGGCCACTGAGCAGGCAGGCTTACATCCAACCACACTGATTTAATCTGCAGGAGAAAAGCATGGCTAATGCTGCCCTACAACCAACGGAGCATCACACACACACACACACACACACACAGAAACACACATACAGACACACACACACAAACAGTCTTAAAGTAATGCACATGCAAGTGTTTTAGAAAACCTCTTAAAATATACAAAAATAAATAGCACAGAAATGCACACATAATGGACACATACTGCACACAAAGCGTTACTAATTTGATCAATCACTCATTCGTTACATTAGTTAAATGTAAGGTGATACATTATTGATCCATATCAACCAGGAACCTTTAGCAATTAGGACTTTGGCATTTTATAAATGCATTAAGTGGTGGTTCCTCTTGTAGTCTCTTTTGTAAGGAATTTATTTCTGCTTTTCAAGTCCAGCAATTCACCCTGACCAAACACTTTGTGTCATCCTCTGTAGCATGCGTCCAACTGTTTGTTTTGTCAAACACAAAAACACGTGCATGATTTTTGTTCTTCATTTAGTTTTTATGCTAAATGCCAACAAACTATATTGTAAATATAAAGCTATTGGTGTTCGTAATTCTAATTCATAAAACCAAGTAAAATCTAATTCTGTTTGCAGTTTCTTTCGGTCTTCTTGGCGTTGCCTCTCTGATTCGGACTATTATTGCTCTTCCTTTATTGGTCTTATCTCTTCCCCAATCAGAAATGCCTCAATAGATGACGGGGAGGCTCACAGGTTTGAGTCGCAGCACTTCCAGTTGAGGTGAGACATTTCAAAACGGCCGCTGACTTGGCCCTCATGTTTGCTCTCTCATTCCATCTGTGACACATCTCTTTCCTAATTTAGTCTTTAAATACAACACAGCCTATACAGAGTGGCAACAATTTCATGTGCAAAAGTAATGTGCAAATCCCCAAAATTACCATAAACCTCATTGTAATCTGGCAGTGTGATTTAACAACTTGCATTATAAAGAGGTGGCTATTTATGTATATTTATTTATTTTTATTTATTTAACCAGGAAAATCCCATTGAGACACAGGGTTATTTTTTGCAAAGGAGACCTGGCCAAGTACGCGGCAGCAATCAATACAACACCATTGTTTTACACATATATGCAGGCTACAAAGGTAGAGAGAGTTTACCCAGATTGGCTTTGTAACATAAAGCAAGGTCCAACCCACCATATGGTTCAAGGTGCAAATGTTGGGTGAGTGACTTTGCATTTGTAACAATGTGTAAGGATGCATGATAAACAGAGTCCAGTCTCTTTAACACAAAAGAGGCTGCATGCAAATACAATAAGTCTCATTTTACTATGCTCAAGTTAAATATACTGTATGTATATATATATATATAGAGAGAGAAACACAGAAACACTGACATGATTCCTGTAATCATATATATATAGTGTATTTTTTAAAAATGTGCTGTCTGAGTATTCATCCCCCCATAATCATGTCAGTGTTTCTATTCAAAGTATCTTTTTTCCCCCTGAAAAGGCTTCAGTAATGTACTATGAATACCCATTGACAAAATTAATGATACAAATAAATAAATTAAGCTTAAAGTTTTTCGTTTTGGACATTAATGACTAAAGTTTTTTTCCCCGATATGTGGCTGGCTAACGCACCATACACGTGGTAGTAGGCTTTCCTTTCCTGGTGCAATCATGGTTCAAAACACTTCGGTTCATGCAAAAAACAAGTTAACATTTTTTTGATTAGTCTCAAAGATAAAGTGGATGGAAAACTCACTGGAGTGCTAATGCTAAAGCTATCTTGAAGTGTCAGACCTAGATAAGTGGAAGACTGCAGGAGGGCTCTTTGTGCGACAGCATGCGGGGTGAAAGAATGATTTTACCCCAGAAAGTGGAATTCAAATTCTGTAGAATGAAACTAAAACATGTAACTGCAGGCGCTTCTCCATCTGCATTGCTTGCTGTTTGGGGTTTTAGGCTGAGTTTCTGTATAGCACTTTGTGACATCGGCTGATGTAAAATGGGCTTTATAAATAAATGTGATTGATTGATAGGCGTTTTGCATTTAAAACAACAAAAACCTGAGTGCATATGTACATGCTTTATAAACCAACTAAAGGGTGGCTTCTTTCTTTCCTATTTCACTCCCGCAACCTATGTGTTATTTCTCTCTCTCTCTCTCTCTCTCTGTCTCTCTCTCTCTCTCTCTCTCTGTCTCTCTCTCTCTCTCTCTGTCTCTCTCTGTCTCTCTGTCTCTCTCTGTCTCTCTCTCTCTCTCTCTCTCTGTCTCTCTCTCTCTCTCTCTCTCTCTCTCTCTCTCTGTCTCTCTCTCTCTCTCTCTCTGTCTCTCTCTCTCTCTCTCTCTCTGTCTCTCTCTCTGTCTCTCTCTCTGTCTCTCTCTCTCTCTCGCTCTCTCTGTCTCTCTCTCTGTCTCTCTCTCTCTCTCTCTGTCTCTCTCTCTGTCTCTCTCTCTCTCTTTGTGTCTCTCTCTCTCTCTGTCTCTCTCTCTGTCTCTCTCTCTCTCTCTCTCTGTACTAACCACTTTCTCTGCTCTTCTCTCGTACCCCCCCAGGCCTCCTGAGCCAGTTTACAGCACTGTGAACAAAGCACCTTCTCCCCACCACTATTCCCCCGTGGAGTGTGACAAAAGCCTCCTCCACTCCATACCCTTCCCTCACTATCACTTAGGCCTGCTCCCTGACTTCGAGATCACCAGGTATTCTACCCACTACCCACTGCGTGGCCTAGCTTTGCATGGTATTGCATGGAGTGCTCATGCTCTCTTCATATCCTCACACACTCACTCGTTCCCAAAGTTCTGGCTCTCTGTAAGCCCGCATGACACTCCTCCCTCTCTCTCCATGCCCCTACTCTCTTCCTATCCTAACTTTCTCACTCACTACCTCACTCACTCACTACCTCACACACTCACTCGTTCCCAAAGGTCTGGCTCTCTCTAAGCCTGCATGCCTCTCCTCCCTTGAGCTCCCTCTCTCCAAGGGGTATGGTCCTCTCTTTCCAAGGGGACTGGTCCTCTCTTTCCAAGGGGACTGGTCCTCTCTCTCCAAGGGGTATGGTCCTCTCTTTCCAAGGGGACTGGTCCTCTCTCTCCAAGGGGACTGGTCCTCTCTCTCCAAGGGGAATGGTCCTCTCTCTCCAGGGGGAATGGTCCTCTCTCTCCAGGGGGAATGGTCCTCTCTCTCCAGGGGGAATGGTCCTCTCTCTCCAGGGGGAATGGTCCTCTCTCTCCAGGGGGAATGGTCCTCTCTCTCCAAGGGGTATGGTCCTCTCTCTCCAGGGGGAATGGTCCTCTCTCTCCAGGGGGAATGGTCCTCTCTCTCCAGGGGGAATGGTCCTCTCTCTCCAGGGGGAATGGTCCTCTCTCTCCAGGGGGTATGGTCCTCTCTGTCCAGGGGGTATGGTCCTCTCTAAAGGGTCTGGTCTTCTCTCTTGAAGGGGTCTGACCCTCTCTCAAGGGGGTCTGATCCTCTCTCTCAATGTACGTGATTGGCCCGTCGGTCTCCCCGTCAGTCCCCATTACACCTCTGCTATTGACATGACTTGCCTTGCACCGTGTGTGACTTGAATGATAATGTTTCTTATTATCGTTATTTGTTTCTTTCTCAGTAAAAGTGCTATACTTAGTCTGGCTTTGATTATAAGTCCATTGAAAGTTATAAAATTGTAAGATGTTCGTGTCGATTGCATTGCCAACTTGACTTTCTGACATTTTGTGACAAAACAAAACAACATTCCAAAATTGTGTTGGTTATCTGTTCTCATATTAAGATGAATACACTTACTGTAAGTCACTCTGGATAAGAGCGTCTGCTAAATGATTCAAATGTAAATGAGAATCTTCTGTCTCAAAGGGGTCTGATCCAGTCCAAAACTGCTGGCCTTCTCTTTCGCAAGCACAGGCAGTGTTGTTCAAAGTAAACGTTTTTTCTTTGAAAAGCATCAGGGCATTTGGTAAATGTGGTTTGTTGAAGCCTATAGCAACTACTGTCAGAAGGACTCATAAAATGTCATTATGGAAGTCAGCATGGATCATTTTTACTTCGGTGCAATGGTTTTTGACACATTTTTTTCAAAGCCAACAAAGAATTCCATTGAAATATGACGTTGCTATTATGACGTTGCTATAATGTTCATTCAGCGTGTTTTTGTCCGTTGGTGGGATCGTAGTGTTATGGGGCAAGTGGTGATTGCATTGGTCATAGATATTAGAGATATTCTCAAACTATCTGAGATTCAAAAATAGTATATCTCTCTTTCTTAGCTCTCCCTAAACACATTGTAGTTGAAACCACAAGCACTATCCTTCTGGGTCAGGACGGCCTTCACCTTCGTTAATGTTTGCTTGTTTATTTAGAATTTCAATTATCTGTATTATTTTATGAAAACTAAAGTAATTCCTAATTGGCCTCGATGGGAGTTATAATAATTTACATATTGAAACCTCAACAAGCACAGCAGTACTTCTTCTCATCAATTGAAATATAAGTATTGAGGTGCCACTTTATATGATAATTATCAAGATTCTGTTAGTGGTAAGCATACAATTACAGTTTGTGTCTTTCTTCTCCTATTAATAGCACTTTATCTTGTTTGTGCAGGGCTTTTTTATAATTTCATCCTGTTTATCATTTATGCATGAGCAGCGTATCTATGGATACAATCAGCAGAGCTGGGGAGTGTGATGGCATTCATGAATAAGGCATAAGGTGTTATGGATGCTGTTAAGACCAGATGAGTTCAAGTGAGCCGTCTGAGCTTCATCCATATTGTTCAAGTTTGACCAACCTAATACAATACAATACTAACAGAATACTGTACACTGAAGGTTAAGGCGGTTAAAGGATCACTTTACAAAAAAAAACAACACCTCTAGTGTTTTGATACATTTTCTAGATTAGCAGTTCCGTTTTCATCACTCTTTTTGCTTTTTACTGAAAGTGCTTTATCTTGAAAGCTTAACTGCTAACACGCATCATTTTGTGGGACTACGATTCCCCACATGGCAGCTTCTTGCCATTGTTGCTAGCTATCTGACTGTCCAGAATCATTACAACACGGAACCACGTGGTGACACAGACCAATCACGGGCTGGCAGGCTACGAGGAGGCTCACTCCCTCATGCACGTTCTTTGCACGTGTCTCTCAGGCAGAATGAAAATGACTACATCAACCATGATCCTTTGCTACTTACGGCCACTTTCTCCATGATCTTTAGCAATTTTGTTGGGTGCCATTCAGCCGTATTCAGTAATATGGCACGCTTCAAATTAAAATATTTCTGGCTTCATGCGCCGTCGGCAGTTTTCCATAGGAGTACGTGGCTGATGTCAGAGCTATCACCATCTAATGGTTTTTATGTGTATGGAATGGAGACTTGGCACTTCCTGCATCATATTTCAATGGATAAGCCTGCTGTCCATTATGCAAGTAATTGCAGCGCTTGTTAGATATGTATTAATGAAATGATGTAGTTCACATGTGGCAGCCTAAAGGAGAGGCGGAGTAGGGTTTGTTTTTGTATTTGGTCAAAGTTAAACTTACAAGGGATATTTCAAACTGCTGACACTTATGTGGGCATTGACAATGGTTCAAATGAATGGCATATGTTGTTTTATTTGCTGTTGAAGAGTCACCCAGTTGAAGAACACTATGGTAGGTCTTTATCAAGCTCTGACCATGTGGATGAACCCAAAATTTGATTTAGTCATTTGTATGATTGTTTTTTTTCAACCATTTGTCAGAATGTAGTTTTACTTGGCATCCTTCCATACCATTTGTATTGTGTACATATGTGTCACACAAATGCTTCTCTGGCTTAAAATGACAAGTAGGGATGAAAGGATGTTCATAGATTTTTTTCTGGCTGTGCCGACTCAATATTGAATTCATTTCATTTCGATGACTTTCCCTACGCTTGATGTGTCTTGACATGTCAAACATTGTTAACTGAGATGCATTTGAGAACCATCAAATGGGATTCAATTATCCTTTATTGATAGGTTAAGGGTCGTTGACAGAAATGATTGACGTAGTGTAGGGTGAATTTGCCCCTAGACACTGATCTTGGGTCATTTTTCCCACTGATGGTTAATGTTAGGTTTGGGGGAGGGGAAGCTGAACCTAGATCTGTACCTAGAGGAAACTTTACCCAATCTACCAGGATATCAGAGTTTAATTTAGTCCACCTGAATTTAATAATGATTTTATTAGCTATTTCAATGTTTTAATAAGGAGCCTTAGCTACTGTCTCCTTTTACAGAGACTTAGCAAGAGCCTCACAATCACAGAATACCAGAACATTTTAGTATGTCATTAAAAAAAAGGTGAACATTTTGTCTAATTGCTCATTGGTAGGCATAACCACTTCTTTGAACCATTATTAACTGGAAGGCAGTGGTTACGTCCCAAATGGCACACTATTCCATATATAGTGCACAATTTTGACCAGGGCCCATAGGGTGCAGGTCAAAAGTAATGCACTATGTAAGGAATAGGGTGCCATTTGGGACATAGAACATGTTATTTGGATTGCCTTGTCACCCGTTTGGGGGGGTGGGGGCATTTCCTCAATATTGTGGGCTAAGTGCACTGCCACTTTCATTCTTCTAATCCAATTACAACCCTAGAGAGCTGTGCTTTGCCATTCAACTTCTCAGAGGGAGCAGGAAATAATCAAATCGTATCTTTTTTAAAAACCTCTTCCTCTAGAATGCAAGGGGGTGTGCAGTTCCAAGCATTTCTCAAAGGATTAACCCAATGGGCAAAAACTGGTTCAATTAACTGACGTTGTTTCCACGTCATTTCGACCGAAAGAATCAACTTGATGGCGTTGACTGATTGGATTTGCAAAAAGTCATCAACTTAAGGGAATTTCCTATATTTTTTTTACAAAACTTTTAACCTAAATCCAATGACATGGTATTTTCTTGTTGAATTCACGTTAGTTGAAAACTCAACCAAATGTAAATCAAAACTAAACGTTGAACTGACATCTGTGCCCAGTGGGATGTATTCACCTCTCATTCTACTGTAAATTGAGTAGGTTGAGTGGGAACTGCTTCAACACAAGTACTTAGATAGCATGGTCATGTTCTATGTACAGTCTTGTCTCTATCAAAACTCCAATGGAAATCACGCAACTTTATTTTGACCAGCGTTGACAATGCATGAAGGTTGAAAATAAATGTTTTTTGCCAGTTGACATGTTTAAGCAACCTACCCAACCATCTGCATTCAACATGTCAGTTTACTTCTCACTTTCATGGCATTCTCCCAGCAATATTTTCATATTTGAACACTTTAATATCAAAGGACCTGCATGAGTATAAAGATTCTGGTAAAGCCTAACAAAAGGTGAGATGAAATAAATTGGAGGCGAGAAGAGAACGGCATATCATGGAGCATGTTTAATGCATAGGCGGGATTGGTTGTCTGAGCTTATCCAGAGAAAGGTGGAATTCACAATGAGCTTTCTCTGTTTGTTTGTTTTCTTGTTCGCCCACATGATTGTGTTGAGATGCCTGTGGTTGCCGTGGTGGTGCAATCGTCTGTTAGCTATTGCAGGTGTGCTGAATCGATATTACAGAACTATGTTAGCATTAGCATTTTAACTGTAGGCTACCTCCCTGCATTCTAGCCTAGATAGCCTCCCGTGGGCCTCCAGCTGCCTAACCATCCCGTTCTCCTTATCACTGGGTTGCAGCTGGCTGTGTTGGTGTCACAGGGGGCCTCTAGGGACACTGAGGGAGGGCAAGAGCCTGGCTTAAATCCTGTGTGTGTTCTAACAGAAGCATCAGGGTTGTATTCACTAGAAAACGGACGAGTCGAGAAGGACTACCTGAACTTGTCCATCTCAATAGTCTTTAAAAAGGGTGCATCTACCAATGAGAGAGGTGAAAGCGGCTTCTCATTCCTAGCAACAGGGTCAACCATGTGCATTGTCTTAGCTGAGAATGCCTCTCAGTTATATACTCAAAGCTGGTCTGAGCACAGTTCATGAGTATTCTCTCAGGATTGTCTCAGATTCTTTGTGAATATGAGCCCCGAATCACAGAAAGACAAACATTTACATATCCCCATTTCCATTAATATAATTCCCAACCAATATCATCTGCTACATTAAGAAGATTTGAAATACGTGGCGTCATTTCAAGTTTGGTTTAAACTTGTGTGCCATATTAAGGGACATTCAGGTGCCATCTGGAGTTTGGTTGCCATCTAGTGTTACATTTTGGAAGCAATTCTCTGTTGAGTGCTGGCAGGTTGGCCGTTCCGACAATCCCTCAGCTGAAAACCAAAACAAGCTGTATACCAAAACATGCTGTATAACCAAAACATGCTGTATAACCAACACATGCTGTATAACCAAAACATGCTGTATAACCAAAACAAGCTGTATACCAAAACAAGCTGTATAACCAAAACATGCTGTATAACCAATACAAGCTGTATACCAAAACAAGCTGTATAACCAATACAAGCTGTATACCAAAACATGCTGTATAACCAAAACAAGCTGTATACCAAAACATGCTGTATAACCAAAACAAGCTGTATAACCAAAATAAGCTGTATAACCAAAACATGCTGTATAACCAATACAAGCTGTATACCAAAACAAGCTGTATAACCAAAACATGCTGTATAACCAATACAAGCTGTATAACCAAAACATGCTGTATAACCAAAACAAGCTGTATAACCAAAACATGCTGTATAACCAATACAAGCTGTATAACCAAAACATGCTGTATAACCAAAACAAGCTGTATAACCAAAACAAGCTGTATACAATGTTTTATAGGTGCTCTATTGCACGGGTATTCAAATCCGAGCCTGGAGGTCCGGACTATTGCTGGTTTAACCTGATAATTAATTGCACACACCAGGTGTCCCAGGTCTAAATCAGTCCCTTATTAGAGGGGAATAATTTAAATCAGCAGGGGAACTGGCTTCGAGGTCCAAATGTTTATCTGCCTGGGGTGATTGGAATTTGCTTGGGGTGTATTCATTACAGAAACCGTTTACTGTTTAAGAACCAAACGGAAGCAAAAAGAGGAAATGAAACTGGGAGGGACCTACCTGAATTTGTTCAATAGAAACTCTTGTTTGCGACAGACAAAATATTTTGCAACAGAATCATTACACACCTGCTCTGTAGTGTCACAGTTCAAATTCGTGGTAGGCCTTTTCTTACAGGAAAGCTTACAACGATCACCATGCTCAGACAATGTCCAACACTAATCTTATTTCACACATTTTTTGAGACACACCTTAAAAATGTTTACGTACCACTGCTTTACCCAAGTGCTTTAAATACCTATTTCACCGATTTCTTTTTTTTACGTCATATACAAATGTGCCATTTTCACATGTACAGTTGAAGTCGGAAGTTTACATACACTTAGGTTGGAGTCATTAAAAACTCATTTTCAACCACTCCACACATTTCTTGTTAACAAATTATAGTTTTAGCAAGTCGGTTAGGACATCTACTTTGTGCAATTTTTCCAACAATTGTTTACAGACAGATTATTTCACTTAATTCACTGTATCACAATTCCAGTGGGTCAGAAGTTTACATGCACTAAGTTCACTGTGCCTTTAAACAGCTTGTAAAATTCCTGAAAATGATGTCATGGCTTTAGAAGCTTCTGATAGGCTAATTGACATCATTTGAATCAATTGTAGGTGTACCTGTGGATGTTTGTATTTCAAGGCCACCCTTCAAACTCAGTGCCTCTTTGCTTGACATAACTGGAATTCAAAAGAAATCAGCCATGACCTCAGAAAAACAAATTGTAGACCTCCACAAGTCTGGTTCATCCTTGGGAGCAATTTCCAAATGCCTGAAGGTACCACGTTCATCTGTACAAACAATAGTACGCAAGTATAAACACCATGGGACCACACAGCCGTCATACCGCTCAGGAAGGAGACGCGTTCTGTCTCCTAGAGATGAACATACTTTGGTGCGAAAAGTGCAAATCAATCCCAGAACAACAGCAAAGGACCTTGTGAAGATGCTGGAGGAAACAGGTACAAAAGTATCTATATCCACAGTAAAACGAGTCCTATATCGACATAACCTGAAAGGCCGCTCAGCAAGGAAGAAGCCACTGCTCCAAAACCGCCATGAAAAAGCCAGACTACGGTTTGCAACTGCACATGGGGACACAGATCATACTTTTTGGAGAAATGTCTTCTGGTCTGATGAAACAAAAATAGAACTGTTTGGCCATAATGACCATCGTTATGTTTGGAGGGGAAGGCTTGCAAGCCCAAGAACACCATCCTAACTGTGAAGCACGTAGGTGGGAGCATCATGTTTTTGGTGTGCTTTGCTGCAGCCCTCCTGGCATCATGAGGTAGGAAAATTATGTGGATATATTGAAGCAACATCTCAAGACATCAGTCAGGAAATTACAGCTTGGTCGTAAATGGGTCTTCCAAATGGACATTGACCCCAAGCAAAGTTGTGGCAAAATGGCTTAAGGACAACAATGTCAAGGTATTGGAGTGGCCATCACAAAGCCCCGACCTCAATCCTATAGATATGAAAAAGTGTGTGCGAGGAGGCCTACAAACCTGACTCAGTTACACCAGCTCTGTCAGGAAGAATGGGCCAAAATTCACCCAACTTATTGTGGGAAGCTTGTGGAAGGCTACCTGTCACGTTTGACCCAAGTTAAAACATTTAAAGGCAACGCTACCAAATACTAATTGAGTGTATGTAAACCTCTGACCCACTGGGAATGTGATGAAAGAAATAAAAGCTGGAATAAATCACACACTCCTATTATTATGACATTTTACATTCTTAAAATAAAGTGGTGATTTTAACTGACCTAAGACAGGGAATTTTTACGAGTATTAAATGTCAGAAATTGTGAAGAACTGAGTTTAAATGTATTTGGTCTAAGGTGTATGTAAACTTCCGACTTCAACTGTATATACTGGTGTGGTGCTGAATATATGAAGTATAAGATCAGTGAAGTGTTCCTTTAATACTCCAGTAGATGGCGATCGAATGTAGAACAAGTGTTACGTCCTATCACAACAATCTAAGGGAACCTACATACCACAGTTTCTTCAGAAGGTAATCATACCCCTTGACTTATTCCACATTTAGTTCTGTTAAAGCCTGAATTCAAAATTGATACAATACCCCATAACGACGAAGCGTATACATGTTTTTAGAGCATTTTGAAAATGTATTGAAAATTATATAAAGAAATATCAAATTTACATAAGTATTCACACCCCTGAGTCAATACATGTTACAATACCTTTTGGTCTTTCTGGGTAAGTCTCTTAGAGCTTTGCACACATGCATTGTATAATATTTGCACATTATTCTTTTAAAAATTATTCTAGCTCTGTCAAGTTGGTTGTTGATCATTGCTAGAAATCCATTTGCAAGTCTTGTCATAGATTTTCAAGCCGACTTCAGTCAAAAGCCGACTTCAGACTTCAGTCATAACTTCACTATACTGAAAGAGATATTCAATGTCTGCTTTTTTTTTTTTACCCATCTACAAATATCTGCCCTTATTTGGAGACATTGGTAAACCTCCCTGGTCCTTGTTTTTGAATCTGTGTTTGAAATTCACTGCAAGACTGAGGGACCTTACAGATAATTGTATGTGTGGGGTACAGCGATGAGGTAGTCATTCAAAAATCATGTTGAACACTACTATTGCACACAGAGTGCGGCTGGTTAGCCTAGTGGTTAGAGCGTTGGACTAGTAACCGGAAGGTTGCAAGTTCAAACCCCCGAGCTAACAAGGTACAAATCTGTCGTTCTGCCCCTGAACCGGCAGTTAATCCAATGTTCCTAGGCCGTCATTGAAAATAAGAATTTGTTCTTAACTGACTTGCCTAGTTAAATAAAGGTAAAATAAAAATTGTGACTGTTAAGCACGTTTTTAATACTGAACTTATTTAGGCTGGTCATAACAAATGGGTTGAATACTTGACTCAAGAAATTTCAGCTTTTAATTTTTCAGTAAATGTTTTCCAATTTGAAAAACATGACATTTGACATTATAAGGTATTATAAGGTATTGTGTGTAGGCCAGTAACACAATGTCTCAGTGTTATTTTAAATTCAGGCTGTAACACAACAAAATGTGGAAGAAGTCACTCCTGGGTCAGTGCCTTCAGAAAGTACTCACACCCCTGGTGTGTGCAATTTTTCGATCACATTGAATAAGGTTACACGGGACCTGATCCTCGATCAACATTCTTTCTCAGAGACACTTGACACATACGAACCAAAGTTGTTTGAAATGCATTTCTATCCATCTCTATAGCTTGATTTTCAGACAGTGGCTTTCCTGTCCTTGTCCTGTCAAGAAACTCAAGAAGAGACCTGGCTACCAACTCAGAACCATCTAGCTTTACTTTACAGATATTATTATGTAGATCATTTTGTGTTGGTTTGACAGAGACAGTGCTCCATTCACAGTAGATTGGTGGAACTGCAAGGAAAATCAGTCTCATCTCTCCAAAGAGTTCTTGGGGAAGGTGTTCTCAGAATGTCCTGATTCCGATTTGACTTTATTCCAGTGGGAGCTGGTGACAGAGGCTAGCTCTGTCTTCATACGTGTCTGTGTGAGGAAGTGTGTGTGTGCGTGCACACTTTTCCCCTCACGCTCATGTGCAGGCTCCTCGTCTCCAGGAAACCAGTCAGAAATGGGACAATGATCTAAGTAGAGCACAATCCCCCTTTGGGCCTCTGCCATCTCCGTACTGTGCCCTGTACGCTCTAGGTGCCAACGCATCTGTACTGCTTGGTTGTCTTTCTTCTTCTTCTCTCTCCTGGACAGACAGTCAACATGCTAAGCCCCTCGGACTCGGATGCTGAGCTGATGTACTATCTGACCTGTTTGTACAGGGATCCCAGGAGGATGGTCCTCCACAAGGGCTCCACAGGCCTGGGATTCAACATCGTGGGCGGGGAGGACGGAGAGGGCATCTTTGTCTCCTTCATCCTGGCGGGAGGGCCTGCCGACCTGAGCGGAGAGCTGCGGAGGGGAGACCAGATCTTGTCGGTGAGTTTACCCCAACAAACGCACAGGATGAAGTACACATTTATACTGATATTGTTTCTACATACACACACACACAGGTATGTACATGTATTCATAAATATACTGAGACTATAATGGACAAGATTATATCCATGAGATGTCCCATTTTCAAGATGGTCCTGAGAAACAGTCTCAGTACTAAGTCATTTTCGTATACTGTAAACAAAGACACTCTTATGTACACACAGTACAGTACAGTCGATACATGTGAGTGCAAACGCTTGCTGGCATTGTATATCTGTAGCCTTCTATCAAAACTATACATCTTTACTGATTTATTTTGTTCATGATAAGGCAAGCAGTCATAGGTCTGTTTATTTGATTTGATCATTTCTATATTCACACACATTTTTCAGGTTGAACGTAATTGGAATTATTTGTTGAATTTAGTAAAACGTGTTCAAAACTTAATTGAACTATTATTAGGGGTCCTGGGAACAGCCTTTTGACACCAGATGTAATGTGTGCTCGCTGGTCTACGTGCACCTAACTATATTGCGAAGAAACCGTTGCTATGTCATAAGATGGCCGATTAACAAGCCAATTCAATTTGATGAATTGTTTCTCAAAATTCCAATGCCTTTTATGTATACATTCATTCTATCAGCCAAACCGTCAAATCAAACTTGTACAGATAATTGATGTGCAAATGTAATGCTAATGCTAAATTAACTGAAGGCTGTAATGATCATATATGGAACCAGGAATACCAACACTACAGTAACGGTTGGCATTACATTGAACTGAACTGAAACATGACTCCAAAACCACAGAACTGTGGGTTTGGTGAACCGTTACACCCCTAGCTGTAACCTTTGAACCGCGTGTTGATTTTGTCTATCCACACCAATTCTACATTTTTGTTTGTTGTTGTTTTGAATTTTACCCCCTTTTCTCCCCAATTTTCGTGGTATCCAATTGTTAGTAGTTACTATCTTGTCTCATCGCTACAACTCCCGTACGGGCTCGGGAGAGACGAAGGTCGAAAGCCATGCGTCCTCCGAAACACAACCCAACCAAGCCGCACTGCTTCTTAACACAGCGCGCATCCAACCCGGAAGCCAGCCGCACCAATGTGTCGGAGGAAACACCGTGCACCTGGCTACCTGGTTAGCGTGCACTGCGCCTGGCCCGCCACAGGAGTCGCTAGTGCGCGATGAGACAAGGATATCCCTACCGGCCAAACCCTCACGACGCTAGACCAATTGTGCGTCGCCCCACGGACACGACAGAGCCTGGGCGCGAACCCAGAGTCTCTGGTGGCACAGCTTTTGCTGGATCTTTGTAGAATTTTTTAATTGCTCCCTTTTTCATGGTATCCAATTGGTTGTCTTGTCTCATCACTGCAACTCCCATACAGACTCGGGAGGGACAAAGGTCAAAAGCCATGCATCCGCCTAAACACAACACACATCCAACCCAGAAGCCAGCCGCACCAATGTGTCAGAGGAAACACCGTACACCTAGCGACCTGGTCAGCGTGCACTGAACCCACCACAGGAGTCACTAATGCACGATGAGACAAGGATATCCCTGCCAGCCAAACCCTCCCTAACCCGGATGACGTTGGGCCCCATGGGCCTCCCGGTCGCGGCCGGCTGCAACAGAGCCTGGGCTCGAACCCAGAGTCTCTGGTGGCACAGCTAGCACTGCGATGTAGTGCTTTAGACCATTGCGCCACCCGGGAGGCCATGGATCTTTGTTGAATTTTGACCTGGAATCAGAATTGTGTGTTTCAGAATCGTGTGTTTCTCTACTCCCTCTATTAACACACAGATAAAAGAGGAAACCTAATTAGTTCGTTTTGAGCTTTTAATTTGTTAGCTTTGATTTATCTTTTCTCGTTTCTCTTCCAAGCACCCACATTGGTTTGTTGACAGAAATAATACTCCTCAAAGCCAATTAGGAGAAGGAAGAAGCGGGACTTGCGAAAGGCTGCCCAGTGTTGAGCGTCTCAAATATAAGTTGTTTTTGAGCGTTCGGAAACGCAGACGCTCGCAAGCAGTGTGGATGAAATGATTGATTAACATGTACAAGTTAAATTATCTTGGAAAGAGCACTAGCCTATCGCAGTAAAAGGGTAGCATCAAGCCACATATACTGGCACAGTGGCAAACATGTAGTGGCCATAACTCATCACCAATTTGACATGGAGTGATGCAACTTTGGAAAACATGTTTAAAGGTTTGGCCCTTGTGTTAGACACACCTCTTTCTGTATTCACTATTTTTATTATTTCAACCATGTAAGGTGGGTTTTCAAATCACTCTGGATGCCTCATTATAACGGATGTAAAACTGTGGTTGTGGTGCCCTTGCCTTCTTTGGCCTTGGTACCTTCATTATAGTAGGCAGTTAAGGCGCATTTCAGCTCTGGCCTGATTTTCATGTCTAAGAATAACTTGTTCCCTCTCTTTCTCTCAGGCACGTAGTCTCTCACTTCCCAATCTCTTCACTTCCTCACACTGTCAGACTTGCATTGGAGCAGTGAGCACAAAGACACACACACACACACACACACACACACACACACACACACACACACACACACACACACACACACATACACACATACACACGCACACGCACACACATACACACACACATGGATTGAGGTGAATGGGATGAGTGGAAAGAGAGGGAGATGGAAGGAGGGATGGCACTATTTAACCTGATATGTTTTGTTTGCAGTTGTAAAAAGTAAAAAATTCATGTAGAGATGGGTGTGTCTTTCTGTCACTGCAGGTTAATAGCATCGACCTACGCGGGGCCACCCACGAGCAAGCGGCTGCAGCACTAAAGGGGGCGGGCCAAACTGTCACCATCATTGCTCAGTACAGGCCCGAGGGTGAGTGTCAGCTGTAACAGCCAATCACTGAGCTTCATGATCAAGGTGGGAGACAAATTACAAAACACACTCTAGGACAGTGGTCATCAACCCGTCAAAGCATTCCAAGTCGATCGCCGAACATTTCTGTAAAAAGGCCAACAATAAAAAATACTCACTCCTATTTTATAAATTTCTCTATTGCTGTTAGCTGTAGGTACACTTTATTAAGCTGCCTGGCACATCTGGTAGGTGAAGTTGTCCCTTTTTGAACTGGAGGTGCAAACTCAGCTACCTGGGCGGTAAGAGGTGGACCCTCTGCTGCTTTCTCCCTCTATCCGCTGAGAGACTGATGATCAGATACAGAGGCACCGGCACCGTGAGTAAAATAAAAAACCAAGACTGTGTTAATGTTGCATAGGCTCAAAAAAGGTTGGCGACCACTGCTCTAGTATAACCAAATCATGTGGACAAATATTGACATAATTTCACAAAAGCAAATAAACACTAATAACCCACAAGGGACATTTTCTGTCCATCTCCGTCTTATAAATCTCCAGTACATTGCCTGTGGTGCATTGAGTTGCTTTGAGTAGTGGGCCAAGACATGTCATGTTGGATTAAAGTCAGCGGTTGTCTTTGGCAATACTTCATGGGATGTCGGCAGTAAGCGGGAGTCATGGGCCTGTAAAGGTGTATTCTGGGAAGATTGTCCTGCTACGAATCAGTTTGTCCGAAGATTGTCCTCAGAATCAGTACACGGTACATTTGGTCATAGAAATGTTTTTACCAATGAGAACCTATTGCCTTTTTGTTTTGAGCACATCCAGCTGCAAAGTTAGATAGCTGGGACAGCAGGTAGCCTAGCAGTTAAGAGCTATAGACCAGTAACCGGAAGGTCGCTGAATCGAATCCCTGAGCCGACTAGGTGAAAAATCTGTCTGTGCTCTTGAGCAGGGCACTTAACCCTAGTCGCTCTGGATAAGAGCACATGTAAATGTAGTTCACAAACGGAACAATCTGCCAATATAATTGCTGAAAATCAAATGAAAGAACGTCAGGACTTTTTTCCCTATGACTTTTGGCAACAGCAGGTCAAATGAGGAACATTTGTGAGTATTTGACAGCACTTGCTGTTATATGGATCTCGCGGGTCACCTTCACTGCAGGAAAGTGTTAAGTAAAAATAACTTTTTAAGGGCCAGAACTCTAATTGTCTAGTAAATACCAGTACATTGCCATAAAATACATTGCTGTTGAGTAATGGGCCAAAGTTCACCCAATTTATTGTGGGAAGCTTGTGGAAGGCTACCCAAAACGTTTGACCCCAGTTAAACAATTTAAAGGCAATGCTACCAATTGCTAATTGAGTGTATGTAAACTTCTGACCCACTGGGAATGTGATGAAAGAAATAAAAGCTGAAATAAATCATTCTCTCTACTATTATTCTGACATTTCACATTCTTAAAATGAAGTGGTGATCCTAACTGGCCTAAGGATTAAATGTAAGGAATTGTGAAAAACTGAGTTTAAATGTATTTGGCTAAGGTGTATGTAAACTTCCGACTTCAACTGTACATACCTCATTCCCATGCACACTCCTTCTATATGACTGTGACCGAATTCTTATACTATGTCCTGGGTCATTCTTCAATTGGAGTGGCAATTGCATCTCTCTCCTTTGCAACGATGAAAAATCACTTCAAATGACAAATAGTTACATATCATACAGGTTTTTGTTTATATTAAACTGTTTATCACTGATAAAACAATGTATGAATTCGCTGCAGTCTTTTGAGGAAATGAATCGCAGCCATCTAAACATTTTAATGCACCCAACTGTAGTTAATACAGAATGTAGGAGACTTCAGTCACAGTCTGTCTTTCAGGTCTTGACGCTATACCCCAGCTCAGAGCCCCAAACCAATGCCCACTGTGCTTTTTCCTGGTGTAAGGCATCAAGATCTCACCTCATCCATCAATACATCCTATTCCATTCATCCATTAACACATCTTATTCCATCCATCCATCAACACATCCTATTCCACCCATCCATCAACACATCCTATTCCACCCATCCATCAACACATCCTATCTCCACCCATCCATCAACATATCCTATTCCACCCATCCATCAACACATCCTATTCCACCCATCCATCAACACATCTTATTCTACCCATCCATCCAGCTACACATCCTATTCCATCCATCCATCCATCAACACATCCTATTCATCCATCCATCCATCCATTAACACATCTTATTTCATCCATCAACACATCCTATTCATCCATCCATCACCACATCCTATTCCATCCTTCCGTCCGTCCATCCATCCATCCATCCATCCATCCATCCATCCATCCATCCATCAACACATCTTATTTCATCCATCCAGCCATCTACACATTCTATTCCATCCATCAACACATTCTATTCCATCAACACATTCTATTCCATCCATCCATCAACACATTCTATTCCATCCATCAACACATTCTATTCCATCCATCCATCAACACATTATATTCCATCCATCCATCAACACATTCTATTCCATCAACACATCTTGCTCCATCCATCCATCAACACATCTTGCTCCATCCATCCATCAACACATTCTATTCCATCCATCCATCAACACATCTTGCTCCATCCATCCATCAACACATCTTGCTCCATCCATCCATCAACACATTCTATTCCATCAACACATCTTGCTCCATCCATCCATCAACACATCTTGCTCCATCCATCCATCAACACATCTTGCTCCATCCATCCATTTACACATCCTCTTTTTGTTGGATTCTTTTAAACTTTTGGCACTTTATTTTGCTGAACTCAAGGCCAACCCATTTAATTGCCTGTTTAATTCTTCATTTATTTAAGCTTTTTTGTTTTGTTTTATTCTTTCAAATAATTTGAGCACAACATTGAACGAGGGCAAATCTTAGTAAATTGGTTCCTAGTATTTGTCCCCGTTTTATTATTATTCATATGATTTATTTGTATTATTGCCACATGTATATAGGTAACTGACAAACCCAGTCATCATGACACACAAGTACATGCAGAGAGAAAAATAAGTAATATTCAGTAGCACATAAGCTACTATTCCTGTCTCCCTTATTCATGTATTTCATATATTTTCTAAATATACATTCTTTACAAAATATCAAAGTGCTTTTGTTTTGAAAGAGAAATCTTTCTGATTTCTGCGTTTCATGTCCAAATCCTCCCACGGTGTTTAAAATGTATTGTGTAGCTCAATAAAGTTTGTTAAAGATGATTAACGAAATACCAAAAAATCTGAAATCAGAGATATTCACTTGCATTGGTTTTGTGTCAAAGTGCATAAAAGCTAGCATTTGGAGACACTGGCAAGGTAAACATGGGTAATTTGGATGAACTATCCCTTTAATATTAAAGCACATGTTCACACCCTTTCCCTAGGGAAACCTAGACAATGGTTTAGGTGACTGGAAATTCAGTTGCTATAATTACTATTTCTGACGCATTTTATGTTATTATTTGAAGCTTTCCAAATGACAGAGGATTCAGTTACTTGGATAACCTTGGATCTTGGATAACCCTGTCTCTATGTAACATGTTGTGCCACGACTATTTTCCCCCTCAATGCATGTGTCAGAAAGAAGCTCCATCATGATCCCAGTGTTGAGAGTGCTTGTGAAATAGATTTGGGCAGCTGTCTAATACTATCCAGATTTACTTTTTGAGGGCTTGAATCAGGTGATTCTAAAGGGAGCAATACACAGAGATAAACTATCTTTATAGACACAGACGGGCATCTTCTTTTGTAATATTCTTTCATACATTACATCATATAATCTTATATCATACATTTCTTACATGTTTTCTTCATGGTAGTGTCTCTGAAAGACACCCGTTTATGGAGTCTGAATTGTGTACATGAATTCAAGGGCCAGAATCTGTTGGCATGATAAAACATATTAGTGCACATTTTAATATCATCTGGTGTGATTTCTCGGTTTGAACTTTTTAGTAATGAGTTTGACACTCATCCAAGGGATTCCATATGGACTCAAGTATTTCCAGGCTGCCTATCGTTAAAGCCATTCCGTGCATGACGGGAGTCTAATATAGTCTACCCAGTTGCATATACAGCTTAGATTTACACTGCTGTATTTAACGGCATGATGAATGAATAAGAAACTATTAGAGGTGTGGCATCATCCTTTGCATCATTTGCTTCCTGCCCACTCGTTTTCCAATCTACCCGTCATAGGATTCATTCCACTCAATTAACTTGATCTGATTTGTCCATTTTAGTAATTTAGCAGACACTCTTATCCAGATACATGTTTGTACTGCAGCAGAGAAATAAAACGAGAAGTCATTTTGATAGATAGTAACGGGAGGATGCTTCCCTCCCCTTTTCCATGGTAAGGCAGCTTCAGCCCATGGGGGCAGGTGTTTGGGGATTGTGCTCTACTATACTTGGATAGCAGCCAATGGATGTTAACACTGCTGCCTGCGTACTCCTTATTACAAACACCTTCCCAATTGGCCTCTCCTCTATCCATCCTTCAGCTTGCCAGATGAGAAAGATATTCCTTCCCCCATGCATGTTGGCGTGCTTACTGTTGCACTGGGCAAAGTCAGAGGACTGTGAGTGAGCGTGCTGAGTGAACGTGCTGAGTGAGTGAGCGTGCTGAGTGAGTGAGCGTGCTGAGTGAGTGAGCGTACAGTATCCAGGCGAACAGAAGAAAGGAAGGCAGCCCCCAGTGTGAGACAGACTAGTAGTAGCAGAGAAAGGAGGATAGAGGAGCTGAAGCACACACAGAGAGGTATGTGTGCTAGTCAGCTGTGTGTCTGTGCCTGTGTTGTGTGCCTGTGTGGTTGTGTGTGTGCTTGTGTATGAGAAAGAGAGGAGAATTGTGAATGAAAGCTCTGCAAGTTCGTGTGTGTATGCATTGCTTTGTTCTCTGCATGCTGTGTTGTAATGAAGAGTATAGGTACCAACATTTGTTTTACTCCAGGGACTAAAGCTTTAGTGGAACAAAACAAGACACATCTCAAATTAAGACGGTAGACGTTGCATCTTGGTCAAACTATACAAAGCTTGAGGAATGGATCTTTTTACAATTTATTTTAAAAAATGTTTTTAGAGACACTCAAAGGTTTTTCTACAGATGACACGACTCTGTTGACACATTACAAGACCTGTTTTAGAACCTCATCTAGTTACAGCACTGAATCATTTTCTATATTTGTCTTTCTGTCTCTCGCTCTGCATTGTTTTCCTGCTGGTTGCAATGCGCATTATTATCTCTCTCATTGAAGGGACAGCTCTGCCAGCCAAGCCTGTGCGAATCTGCTCTTGTTCTCCCCTAAATCTCTGCAATCTCAGGTGGAAGCACATCACGTGTCTAGGAAGAAATTGGCTTTAAGACTCAGATTCCCTCTTTGGATGATATGTGTTGTGTTATTTTTTATAAAACCTTTTGATCATACCTGTTCATCTAGATGATGAACTCTCTCAGTCCAAAGGTTAGTCTGATTGACTGAGTCATGTGCTCTCAGTCCTGCCTAGCTGACCGCTGTACCGAGGTATGTGTGGGCTTTAGGCTGAAGTGAGTCTCTCTACCTCATTAGCTGCATGGCTGCTCTGCTAGGTAGAGGCGATTGCTGCAGCAGTGTTTCAGTACAGGGATAGTTCACCCAAATTACTCTTCCACATATAATGATTGTATATGGACAAGTAGGCTGCAATCCCCTCTTTTCCATCTGATTTACCTAGCAACGGTCACCAATCGTTGACTCGCGTCCAAATCGTTTAACAGTAGCTTTAAAGAAACTTCAGAGACTGGGATGATTTGGGCTGCTGGGGGGACTTTAAGCAGGAACAGCTCCAGACCATTATTCCTCCTCAACCAGACCACTTTACAGTTGGCACTATGCATTGGGGCAGGTAGCCTTCTCCTGGCAACCGCCAAACTCAGATTTGTCCGTCAGACTGCCAGATGATGAAGCGTAATTCATCACTCCAGAGAACGTGTTTTCACTGCTCCAGAGTCCAATGGCGGCAAGCTTTACACCACTCCAGCCGACGCTTGGCATTGCACATGGTGATCTTAGGCTTGTGTGCAGCTGCTCGGCCATGGAAACCCATTTCATGAAGCTCCTGACGAATAATTATTTTGCTGACGTTGCTTCCAGAGACAGTATGGAACTCGGTAGTGAGTGTTGCAACCGAGGACAGATGTTTTTACGTGCTTCAGCACTCGCTGGTCCCGTTCTTTGAGCTTGTGTGGCCTACCACTTCGCGGGTGAGTCATTGTTGCTCCTAGACATTTCTACTTCACAATAACAGCCCTTACAGTTGACCGGGGCAGCTCTAGCAGGGCAGAAATTTGACGAACTGACTTGTTGGAAATGTTGCATCCTATGACTGTGTCACATTGAACGTCACTGAGCTCTTCAGTAAGTCCATTCTAATGCCAGTGTTTGTTTTTTGAGATTGCATGGCTGTGTGCTCGATTTTATACACCTGTCAGTCAGCAAGAGGTGTGGCTGAAATAGCAGATTCCACTCATTTGAAGGGGTGTCCACATACTTTTGTATATATGGTGTATTTTACATGGTAATACATATTGTACATGCATCATCAATCAATATAAAGAAGTTGAAAACATTGGTTCTCTCCATTTGAAATGTAAGCATTTTAATTTGTTTCCCTCAATGTTTACTGATACACATTAAATGTCACCATAATCCTTTAGGGATGCATCCTAAATGGCACCCTATTCCCTACACAGTGCGCTACTTTTGACCATGTCCAACCTAGGTTACTGTTCTGAACAGATTATCCTCCCTTTCCTTTGCAATGTAGAGCAGTCTACATTGAGTGTAAACAGAACATTATTGTAATGCTGGGTGTTGTTGTCTTTCACTTGCAGAGTACGGGCGTTTCGAGGCCAAAATCCATGATCTGCGGGAACAGATGATGAACCATAGCATGAGCTCTGGGTCCGGATCCCTCCGAACCAATCAGAAACGCTCCCTTTACGTCAGGTGGGTCTCTTTTGGACTTAGTTAAAGTCATCCTGAATAGATGGCATTAACGTCATTTTTCTATAATGGCATGTCTCCCTCTGACTCCCTCACAGGGCACTGTTCGACTATGAAAAGGCCAAAGACAGTGGACTCCCTAGCCAGGGCCTCAGCTTCAGGTATGGGGACATCCTCCACGTCATCAACGCCTCAGACGATGAATGGTGGCAGGCCCGGAGGGTGACCCCTGATGGGGACAGCGAAGAGATGGGGGTCATCCCCAGCAAGAGGAGGTAAGTGGTGGATTTGCTAAACTAAACGTCAAAGTGCTTAACCAAAAGGTTAGCTTCTGGGGGACAGTGGACTCTATGTCCCTACCTCTTCGCAAAATTTACCTGTGAGTGGCTGAAAGAAAAAGTTTCTTCATTCCTGTTCCCGCAACAAAATTAACATTTGTTGTATCATTTTACTGCAAGAAAAACGTCATTCTACAACAGCTACTTTTAAATTAGGCTTAATGTGAGAGATTATACAGGTCTACTATATCCAAGCCTACAGCATTTAACCCATCTCAAGAGGTGCAATAGGTGTGGTAGACCAGGGGGTGCTGCTGCATCTGGTAGACCAGGGGGTGCTGCTGCACCTGGTAGACCAGGGGGTGCTGCTGCACCTGCATATGACAACTGAGTGACAAGCACAAACATTGTTTTAAAACAAATCAATTCCAGCAGATAGCGTTGGAGAAATTGAAAACCCACTGTAGCATGACTGTTTTTGTCAATGTGTCTGTCCTGGTACTGGCAGGGTTGAGAGGAAAGAACGAGCTCGACTAAAGACAGTGAAGTTCAATGCCAAACCGGGAACCATCGATTCCAAAGGGGTAAGTGCTAAGATCTTATACTAAGGACTGGCAAGCCAACTTAACTTTTGAAGGGAGACATTTTCTGAAATGGAAGTGGTTGTAAACCCATATATCAATTACATTCCTTTGTGATATGAAGTAGAGAAAGTAGCTTCTAAACCTCTAAACCTTTGTTTTTGTCTTAATACACGTGAAATGTGGATGTGTAACGTTATCAAGAGCAACTTTCAGATTTCACATCAGGTTTCTCAGATTTCCCCTCGCATTAGGAGAAGTTGTGATAGTAATTTATGTTCATCTAAAGCATAAGCCCGAGGTCTCTCTGCCTGTGTGGCAAAGACATCACATCTCTGCAGCAGCACCTTCTCCCTGACAGCTTTACCTCACAGCCCTTACCCTAAATAAACATTGCACATTGTATAATTAGATTTTTTTGTGAAGCATTAGAGGCTATTTTTTTCCTTTAATGTCATATCGGTCCCTGGGCCAACCTCTGCAGAAGCCAAATCACCATACATCCTTCAAAGTCTTTGTCCATTTTGGACATAACAGCAGGACATTTGGCCGTGTTCCTCAGTGTTTTTGCATGCCTATGTTACAAGTAACGAGTTGATTTTGTGTTGTATTCGCTGCGCTCTTTTTAAAACAGGTTCCAAAAGGTTTTGGAGGGTTAGATCATACAAATGTATTTAAATGTTTAACAGATGCCTCTCTTCACATTTCTCAAAAATATTGAAAAGTTGTACTGACATTTTGCACGGTTATAGCTCAAATAATGTCCATAAGCTTCCAGTAAAGAGAGACACAACTTCCCCTTGGATTATAGCTGAACTATACCTATTTTAGCCTCCCCAATAGGCTAACATCTCTTGATTAGGTCTCCAGGTGTTGAACTAAGGTCGCTATAGTATATGAACATTTCGCTACACCTGCAATAACATCTGCTTAACATGTGTATGTGACCAATAAAATTTGAGAAACAGACGCCTCACAAGTCCTCAATTGGCAGCTTCATTAAATAGTACCCGCAAACACCCGTCTCAACGTCAACAATGAAGAGGCGACTCCAGGATGCTGGCCTTCTAGGCAAAGTTCCTCTGTCCAGTGTCTGTGTTCTTTTGCCCATCTTAATCTTTTCTTTTTATTGGCAAGTCTGAGATATGGCTTTTTCTTTAAATCTCTGCCTAGAAGGCCAGCATCCCAGAGTCACCTCTTCACTGTTGATGTTAAGACTGGTGTTTTGCGGGTACTATTTAATGAAGCTGCCAATTGAGGACTTGTGAAGCGTCTGTTTCTCAAACTAGTCACTAATGTACTTGTCCTCTTTCCCCGTTGTGCACCGGGGCCTCCCACTCCTCTATGTATTCTGGTTAGAGCTAGTTTGCGCTGTTCTGTGAAGTGAGTAGTACACAGCGTTGTACAATATCTTCAGTTTCTTGCCAATTTCTCAAATTGAATAGCCTTCATTTTTCAGAACAAGAATAGACTGATGAGTTTATTCTTTGTTTCTGGCCATTTTGAGCCTGTAATCAAACCCACAAATGCTGATGCTCCAGATACTCAAATAGTCTAAAGAAGGCCAGTTTTATTGCTTCTTTAATCAGAACAACAGTTTTCAGCTGTGCTAACATAATTGCAAAAGGGTTTTCTAATGATCAATTGGCCTTTAAAAATGATACATTTGGATTAGCTAACACAACATGCCATTGGAACACAGGAGTGATGGTTGCTGATAATGGGCCTATGTAGATATTCCATCAAAGAATCTGCCGTTTCCAGCTACAATAGTCATTTACAACATTAACAATGTCTACACTGTATTTCTGATCAATTTGTTGTTATTTTAATGGACAAAAATGTTTGCTTTTCTTTCAAAAACAAGGACATTTCTAAGTGACCCCAAACTTTTGAACAGAAGTGTACGTAGTTAAGGCTGGTAATTGAACCAGTTTCGGTGATCATTGCTGGTTTAACGATTATAACTTTAGAATCGGATTTATGAAGCACATGCATGCAAATGAGTATTCGTCACAAATAAACATCACAACTGCAATTCCTTCTTTCTCCTCCACGCCACCTCCTAGCTTCTCAAACAGCGCTATGCACAACTTCTCTCCTTTAATTTGGTTTGTTTGTAATTTAACACTCACAACATTTGATCAATCTGACCCCTTCGTATCATAATTCTTTATGTGTTTGTTAATTTAGGATTTGATATCTTCACAAGCCTATCTAAAAATATAGTTTTAGGTAACAATGACCTGATTTCTTTAAATGGCATGGGATCTCATCCTTCCACCTCCTGAAGTTTTAACCTGCATGATTGTTGGACATCATTTGTATCACAGCCATGTTCCTAATGTCATAGCATGATCCTGTTAACGTCTTTGCTGCATGGCATACCACATATCGGCATTTATATCTGTGTGTTTGACACGTGTTCTCTGATTTTGTTTTATTTTCAAGTGTTTGAGAATGTTTTGGGTGCATTTGTGCACATGAAGTAAATGATGGCAAATTATTACTGTGTAGTTCTTCTCTATCAAACATTGAGTCATTTTGACAGTGTTATCATCGAACAGACAAACAAAATGAGATATTTGTGAAATGTCATGATTAATTAGTATTAGCTAAAGCAACATATTTATATGATTAGGTTATAATTCAACCCTGCTCTGATGGATGAATCATCTAGTGTAATGTCAGTACTGTGATGTCAGTCCTGTAGTCCATTTCTGGTGACCACGCCATAATTTCTTCATGTCCCACATATTGCAGCTAGTTGGTTTGTCAGCATGAATATGACAACAATTAGAGCTCCCTGTTTGCCCCACCCCATGCTTTCTTTCCTCCACAGTCATTCAATGACAAGCGTAAAAACAACTTCATCTTTACACGAAAGTTCCCATTCTACAAGAACAAGGAGTTGGGTGAGCAGGATGGCAGTGATTCAGAACGTAAGTAGGCTTGAACACACACACACACTGACACAGGTACACACACTGACACAGGTACACACACTGACACAGGTACACACACCGACACAGGTACATATAGGTGACATATAAATTGTGGAGACGTGTGCAGGGATAGGGTTTTCACAGAGGTCCCCCTCCTATCTTTCTTTTTTCTCTCTCTGTTGGCTCTGGTGCAGTGATGGTGTCTGGGTGCTCAGATCAGGATCAACACTGAGCAGTCACCAGTGGTTCCTCAAAAACTACCCCGGCCATCATCTATCACAAAGTGGTCCAATTATCTGATATGACTTTTTTTATTTTTAAATACAGTTTATGACAGGTTATGACCGGTTCAGGCTGGTCGTCTTGTGTCTGAACTGAGACAGATGATCTGAGCTCGGCTAACTAATCTTGCCTTTCAGGATTTCACAGCTTCCCCTCTTTAATGCCACTTACCTCTTCCCTCCACCTTTCTGGCTATCCCTGCCCTGTCTCCTTGTCTTTGCTCTCTTGGGACGGCCATGTAGGACATCCCAGGATTAGGTGACGACGGGTATGGGACGAAGACGCTGAGTAAGTTGGTTGAGGAATGGTCCTGTCTGTACAGTCAAGCAACACTCCCCTCCCCCCAACACATTTCTCTTTTGACTTTGTGTTTGTTTCCTCCCTCTTTATTTTTTTGTTCCCTTATTGACTCATTTTGATAGCCTGTTTGCATGCTTCAGTATGACCTCTCAGTTTTTGTCCTGATTGTCTTGATTTCTGTCACCTCCCATCCTAACTCTGACATTGTTTGCAAATCACAAAAAAGAAAGACAATTTTTTTTTTGAGTTGTCTGGAAATACATTTTGTGTTTTTATCATGTAACTAGTCTGTTCATTGTCTCTTTCTATAACAGACACAGCGTTTGGGTGTACTCTTGGGCAGCTGAATGTGATCACCTATTTTTAGGCCAGCATGCTGAGGTGTTCGCACTGTCAATGCTGTGTATATTTGTGCCTTTAAATGATTTCACATAGTACATTTTTAATGTTCTCTGTAATCTAGGATCCATGATCTTCCTCTATTTTGATGTATTTTTGAATCCCATGAAAATATTAGGTGCAAAGTGTTAGGGAAAAGTGCTCTTGCCTCCCATGTCTTGCTAGCTACGGTAGTCTCTTAACCCTTTACACTCGTACCCATATACTGGTTCAAAATGGCATATTTGGGCACTAATAAGCAGGGGTTGGAACCAAAATTATGAACAGAACCATTTTTTTTTGTTCTCTTTCACTGTTCCAACCAGCAAAATAAAATTCTGAACCTGTTCAAATCCCCAAAAAGTACCGGTTTATATCGTTCCGTTCTGTTCCTTTTTTAACCTGTAAATCAATGTTTTTTTACATTTAGCTCATTAAATTACTTCACCAATCAGTGCGAATACAGCAGGCAAGCTAGTTGTTCACATGCGTGATGGAAAGACAAGTGTGGCCTATGGCGCAAGATGCGACTGAATTTTGTCAGGTGGGGAGAGAGCGAGTGAGGGTTGAAGAGGAGGCTTAAAGCTCTGAGCATCTTGCTATGACATGCATTATCTGAATTAGGTCCACAGAATTATACCTAAGAGGGGTGGTTTCTATGGAGGAACTTTGAATGTCCTTTGAGCTAGCTAGCTAACAAGCTTGTGTGTGCAGAGCGGCACCTGAATTAAAAACACGTCTTAGCTTTTTGTAGTTAATAAATCCAACCGAAATGTGATAACTAGGACTATAGTATCCTTACCTATATAGCATTGAAAAACTTAATCCATTCTTCTTTAGCTATTTCATTAAAACGTCAGTACAGTAGCCTATGTTTCTGAGGTGGAGGGGCAGGTAGCCTAAACACGCACACACACACACTGGCAACGATTTTTTTCAGCATGCAGGCAGACACTATAATAGATTTATAAGTGATAGAGTGAGGGCTTTGCATAGGCGCTTTGTTGTGGGTTTTTTTGTGGGACTAGAATAAAAATGCCTGGAACGCAAAATAACATTATTATCCGGTTCCCATCCTTTGAAAATAACGGTTCAGTTCCCGGAACAGTATGGATCACTTTCGTTCCCGGTTCCGTTTCTGTTCCCCCCCCAAAAACATAAAAGGTTTCGGTTCTGTTCCCTGAACCGGTCCCAACCCCTGCTAATAAGCGCCTAAATTGGAACGTGGTGGCTGTACAGTAATATGCTATACATGACGTCAGAGCTCTGGCTCTGTGCTTTCACAAGGCTGTATGGGTTTTGACTGACAGCCATTCTGAACTTGAGCACAGCGCAACAAGAAGTTGCTCCCATCCCTCCCGCTAATTGGGCAACATTTTAAAATGTTTTGTTGAGTGAGGAAAATGCTGTAAATTAAGATGACTCGATGTATTTTGAAAGGTGAGACATTGAGGATTATAATAAATACCGCTTTGATGTCATACAAGCAAGCCAACCACCGTGAGTCCAAATGTGCACTTCACATTTCCAGATTCATATACAGTGTTAATGTTTCTGATCACTATGTTTGATGTACAGTTACAAGATGACATGGCATCATAACCTGGTTGTTCTGAACAGAATAAGCCTGTTTGTTTATTGAGAAGAACATTGGCTGTGGCACACTCACTTGAATGCACTCATGACTCCTTTCTATGCGCACCAAAATTACAGTCTGTTTTTTCTGAATTGCCTTCAGAAAGCCTAACTTATAACTTAGCTAGTCATGTTGGTAATAGAACAAGCCCACCTGACTGAGATTGTGAATTATAAAATGGACCGTTTTTAGATTACGTAAACAACAACAGTAGTTGTGTGATGGGGATGAAATAACTACAACTACAAGTCTGCTTGCTCTAGTTCCTCAATGGCACAGCTAGGAGAGCTCAGAAAAGTACCTTAGAGTTGAAGATTCTTTGAGTCATAAGTGTATTGAAATTGCTTAGGAACTGTGCACACATTTTCCTGTTATCTCCAAACGGTTATTTTTCCATTGCTACCATGGTTATGCATAAGCTTTTCATATGGAATTCTGGAAGAAACATTTAAATGTAGCCCTATCCATATAGGCCAAATCCCATGAGTGTAAAGGGTTAAAGGTTTTATTTTACTGCAACATTAATGGACACCCATCTATTGTAATGTTAGCTTTCTCCTCTTTTTTATAGAACTATTATCTTGCTGTGTTTAATCCCTATCCTTGGATCAGAATACAAATAGTTGCAGAATAAAATCATGTTGGTACATTCTTGCACATACTAACCAATCAACTTATACTAACCAATCAACTAATACTAACCAATCAACTTATACTAACCAATCAACTAATACTAACCAATCAACTAATACTAACCAATCAACTAATACTAACCAATCAACTTATACTAACCAATCAACTTATACTAACCAATCAACTAATACTAACCAATCAACTTATACTAACCAACCAACTTATACTAACCAACCAACTTATACTAACCAATCAACTAATACTAACCAATCAACTTATACTAACCAACCAACTTATACTAACCAATCAACTTATACTAACCAATCAACTAATACTAACCAATCAACTTATACTAACCAATCAACTTATACTAACCAACCAACTTATACTAACCAATCAACTAATACTAACCAATCAACTTATACTAACCAACCAACTTATACTAACCAACCAACTTATACTAACCAATCAACTAATACTAACCAATCAACTTATACTAACCAACCAACTTATACTAACCAATCAACTAATACTAACCAATCAACTAATACTAACCAATCAACTTATACTAACCAATCAACTTATACTAACCAACCAACTTATACTAACCAATCAACTAATACTAACCAATCAACTTATACTAACCAACCAACTTATACTAACCAATCAACTAATACTAACCAATCAACTAATACTAACCAATCAACTAATACTAACCAATCAACTAATACTAACCAATCAACTTATACTAACCAATCAACTAATACTAACCAATCAACTAATACTAACCAATCAACTAATACTAACCAATCAACTTATACTAACCAATCAACTAATACTAACCAATCAACTTATACTAACCAATCAACTTATACTAACCAATCAACTAATACTAACCAATCAACTAATACTAACCAATCAACTTATACTAACCAATCAACTTATACTAACCAATCAACTAATACTAACCAATAAACTAATACTAACCAATCAACTAATACTAACCAATCAACTTATACTAACCAATCAACTTGTACTAACCAATCAACTAATACTAACCAATCAACTAATACTAACCAATCAACTTGTACTAACCAATCAACTAATACTAACCAATCAACTTGTACAAAAAATGTGGAAATCAATCAATCCGCCATCATTAACACAATGGAAAAATCTAATGATTTATTATTGAAATTGTATGGGCGACCGAGGAAAAACAAATTGGTACAATTCAAGGACAAGTGACAAACCATAATGCAGCCACTAGGGATGGGGGTGTGAACATGCGGGTCTGGCCAGATGAGATGTAGCCATTATTTGTGTGCGTCCGTAAATTGTTGTTTGTATCTGGAGTAACAAAATCTATAAAATACAAATCTACTTAGTATGCGCTCTAAAAGCAGAACCAATTAGATACAGCTGTACCTTTTCTGTGAGTTGCAAGGTTCATATAGATTTTATATGTGTTATGCTGAGCGTTGAAACTAAAGCAGGACAAACTTTGTGTTATAGTAGAAGGTTAAATGAATCCTGGCAAAGGGAATGGGAAGGTTTTGAGACAAGCACACAGCGTGATCATCCTCCCGAGAGCTACAGTCATGACCTAAAATAGATTAGGCCTATCTTGACAATCTTTTGACTAGAGAAAATGATTTGCCCTCATAATATTCAAATGTATCGACCAAATAGTACAATGAAGCAATATAACTTGACACATTTCCCGACCCAAAGCTCTAAATGAAGACGCATCCACTGGTCATTACTGCAGGCGAGAGAAAATAACCTCAGTGTTTGTGTTTGTTTGGGATTATACGGATACTTGAAAAGGATGTTTGCATAGTGCACTAGACAGTCACAATTCACTTCGAAAGCAGTATAAACGTTCTTGCCTTCTGTTGGGTGTTGTGTCACTACTCTTTGGCCACAATCAGTCTCAATCCCTTTTTTTGTATGGCACAATTTACATTGAGTGTTTTCATTGAATGCTTCTAATCACTTCTTTATTCATCCAGATTGACATTCCTCCTGTCTTGGGACACTTGGTCAAGAGAATAAGCATGAACATGCATGTAATGTCCGTTTTAGTAACTTTTCTGTTTTATAGTAACTATTTTAGTAACTGTTTTATGTCACCAGGGAGTCAAGAGGACATGATTCTCTCCTATGAGCCTGTCATTCGACAAGAGAGTGAGTCCTCTTCCAATCTTTTACCAGAGTGGTCCTTGATAATGCACTATTTCAGTCAGTGAAACATTAGCCGCTTGCACATTGTCACGCTATATCTATGCACGCCAGTGTGTACAAGCACCACAGAGGTTTTAAAAATGAGACAAAACAATTGATTACTTCCTGTAACTCCTGCGAGGAAGATTCTGGAAAGTTATTCCGTACTAGTTATTTACAGGAAGTAATCGCTGGTTGAGTCTCTAGACATTAAAACCTCTCTGGCACTAGTACGCATTGGCTTGCTCAGATATAGCGTGGTTGTTGTAGTGAAATTGCTTGCCCACATTTACTGTGGAGACTAATGCTCAGTGCACAGTTATAACCTATTATGTCTGTAAATGAGTTGATTGACACATTTTATCTTACAGTTAATTACGCCAGACCCGTCATAATCCTTGGACCAATGAAAGACAGAATCAACGACGACCTGATATCCGAATTCCCTGACAAATTTGGCTCCTGCGTGCCACGTAAGTCCTTCTACCATCACAAGGAGACCAGTGGCCGTATGTATAACGCTTCTCAGAGTAGGAGCACTGATTTAGGATCAGTTTTGCCTCAGGTCAAAATTGATAAGATTTCATGGACAGGGGGGACCTGGGCCCAGATTCACAAAACCTTCTTTGGAATACATTTCTTCTTAACTGCCATTTTTACCTTAAGTATAGACTTATGAAGAAAGTTAAACAAAGTTGCTATTCCTCAATAAAGTTATTGGAAATGTTCATAAGTTTTTTCCTATGTTTCTTCCTATGAAAAGAAATGGGATTCTTGAAAATAATGTTTTAGGATCTTCTTGAAAATGTACTCAACTTTAAGACAGCTAAACCCTTGTCTTGTGACAACTGGATACTTTTGTAACCATGAATGTTTTCTTGCGACACTGCCACAGACACAGTTGGCTACCGGACATTTAAATTAACAATAATAATTAACAATATTCTAGAAGTATTAAATAGCTAGCATTAGCTTGTTAATTTGCAAAGAAGAACACGGCTAACTTAGCTAACGTTAATGTCGTTAACTATGTTGGCTAATGTTGTTATGCGTTAGCTCTTACCGGTCACGCAGTCCCTCTACCACTGCCTCTCCTATCATCGACAAAACCTTCTCCTCCAGCTGGTCCACATGAATGGTTGATACCCCTCCCCCCATCCAGTCTTCTTCAAATCCCTGCTTCTCTCAACTCCCTTCTTAGCAGCCGACTTGATGTTGGACTACTGTCCCTTGCTATACCTCCGACGGTGGAGACAGACTTTGGCACTCTCGCCCATCCTCTCTTTTGGTCTCTGCAATGACCCTTCAGTTATCGAGTTTCCCCAACAGCAACCTTTTCCTGGCTGCTATTTCCTCCACCATCACTTCAAGCTCTTGTTTTTTTGCGCTTTCCTTGGTTATCCATTTTTGTGTTGATATACAGTAGCTAGTCTGATGGCTATAATGTGTGAATAATAAAGTTTGTTTTTGTGTATAAAGGGTTTGCGAGCCAACAACAACAACAAACATTCTCGAGACATAAAGCAGATGAATTAAATGTAATAAAATGGAAATATTAAAACTTTATTATAGTGGGCCACATCCTATCATCCCTGTCACATAAGCTTATTTATTGGTTTCAAGCACGTCGCTAATGTCAACGCCACATAAGAAGATAGTTCTTAAGATATTTACGAAGTTCTTCAGAAAACTATGAATTCATAAGAACATTTTGAGGAATTGCACTTACGAACTATCTTATGGACTTCTTATTTTTTTTCGTAAGTAGTGTTTTGTGAATCTGGCCCCTGATCCTGGATCAGCACTTATACTCTGAGACGCTTGATACATATGTCTCAGGGTGGACACAGTTGCTGCATCAAGAATACATTGTGTGATCATGTGCCCTTGTGATTAGCTCTCCCTAATAAATTCCACCGTGCTGCCAATATACCATTGTAGTTTTATTTTATACCCATCTTCTTCATTTGCTATGTTGTTATAGTGTTTGATTCATTATTTTTCCTAATTTCTCAACAAAAAGCTATTAATTTTCCCCCCTTACATGTTTTGTTGGGTTCTTTGATTTGTATTATACATACTTGGTTAAATTATCCAGAGATGATTTCTTGATGACAATAATAATGTAGGATTGTATTATACCCTGCTATTCACATGTGCAATTCTATTGAACCATTAAAGGGGAAGTTCAGGATTTTAGAATTTGACGTTAAATGTCTCCTCATGCTGAAAGTAGTCTCTAGGCCAGGAGAAACTGTAATCAATGGTTCGGTTTTTCTTGAAGAAATTACTATGAACTTCACCTAACTTTAGCCAAATAATCTTGAAAACGTGGATTTTTGGGACAGTATTAAAAGTTGACTAAGTAAGGAATAATCAACGAGGGGATATGCATTCTATGGAAAATAATGAACAACGTGGAAGGTGTGTAGCGCGTCATGGAACTGACCTTCCACAGAGTTGCATTATTTTCCAGAGATCGCATAGAGCCTCAAGTTGATTATCCCTTTTATACCATGGCTATAATTGAATACATTTGCCACTAGAAATGTGTTCATTTGCTGGTAGAAATGTGTTCAACATACACTAGAGTAGCTCTATAATGCCCTTCAAGCCAATCAGAAAGGAGTATTCAACAATTCCATGGTATAATTAAACAATAAGGCACGAGGGGGTGTGGTATATGGCCAATATACCACAACTAAGGGTTGTTCTTAGGCACAACACATCGTGGAGTGCCTGGACACAGAACCTTAGCTGTGGTATATTGGCCATATACCACAAACCTCCGACGTGCCTTAATGCTATTATAAACTGGTTATCAACGTAATTAGAGCAGTAAAAATAAATGTTTTGTCATACCCGTAGTATACGGTCTGATATACCATGGCTGTCAGCCAATCAGCATTCAGGGCTCGAACCACCCAGTTTTTAATGAGGAATATTTACAAACAATTGTTTGAGTTATATGACCTTTTAAATACAGTTTTTCAGTATAATGATAGTATTTCATACTATTGTATATTTCAAAGGACTGTCCACACCACTGTCTACTTGTTGTCATATTTTTATTTTGATCGTCATTGTTTTGATTTGGTTTGTTTTAATTGATTTATCTTTTTATTCCATCTATTTTTTAAACCATGTAAAGCGGCTAACTGTTCAGGGCAGCCAGGTAAGTGAGCCCCTTAGTTGCTGGTATACAGAATGTAGTGTAACTAAGTTATTGGTTAATACAATGTAGTGAAAGGAAGTAGAATATGTTCCACACTGTTGTAAGTGGTAGATTGAAAATGGACTTAGAGTAGAAATTGCAGTATTGACATTTTAAAAATACTCCAAATGCCTCTCTACACATAGTTACCAGGAGATGTACAGATTCATTGTGGGGAATGGGGAAATTTCCCTTCTCACTATTAAATCTACACATTTTTTAACAGTGCGATGGCGAATCTATAGATTTCCAGTGGAATCGCTAGATTTCCCTATTTTACACATTTACCGTAACACATATACCAAAGGTCAGATTGAACAAAATGCACATTTACAGTATCAGTAACAGTTAGACTGGGTTTACATTCAAATCACCCTGCAAACACCAGATCTTAGCTTAGGTTCACTACTTTTTATGCTTTCAAAACTATCATGGTATTTTGAAACATTTTCAGTGCATAATGAATTAGTTTGTTTACACAAACAGGTATAATAGTTGTGTTTATGTACAGTATCTATACTGTAGTCACACTGTACCTGCCTATGTAACTATAATATAAATAAAAGGTACTACGCTTCGATCACACCCACAGCGTCATTGCATTTTGGTACAACAGAATTACATGAATTTCCAATGAAACACTGCGTTTGACTTGCAGCATTGCGTTACAGAGGCGGTTGCAGTGCGTTCTGTGTGGTGCATCCTTTGAATTTATCCAACGTATGCGTCAAACTGTATGTGTAGACGGCTTAACAGAAATGGTAGCAGAAGGTGAATGTTGAACTTTTGCTGCACACATATCCAGATGATGCTGCGCACTATATTGTGCAAGGACTCTTATCGGTGTGTTCGAAGTGTGGGATGTAGTGCCTTCTGAGATACTTCTAAGTTGTTAAACCGATCACTATATGCTGCCCCCTCTATAACTCGCTTATCAAAAAGTTTTACATTCAGTTAAACAGTTCCCTCCCTTTACATTGTACTTTCTGTATTATTTTAGCTTATTGTCTTCTCCTCTTGCATCAAAGATACCACTCGGTCGAGGAGGGACTACGAGGTCGATGGGCGGGACTACCATTTTGTAATGTCCAGAGAGCAGATGGAGCAGGACATCCAAGAGCACAAGTTCATTGAGGCGGGCCAGTACAACGACAATCTATATGGAACCAGTGTTCAGTCGGTCAAATATGTGGCTGAGAGGGTGAGTGTAACTGTCATTGAGATATACTGTATTTAGGCAGTGTGTTTTCAACAGGCAGAAAAACAACGGTGGCAGGCGGCGGTGTGCTAATCCAATGTTAACTTTTATGGCTTTTCCTAATGCCTCGATCACACCGACAATGTTATTGCATTTTGGTACAACAGAAGTACATTCATTTCCAATGGAAATGTTCTGTGTGGTGCACACATTGGATTTATTGAACGTATGCGTCAAACTGTATGCGTCGACAGCTTGACAGAAATGGTAGCAGAAGGTGATTGTTGAACTTTTGCGCAAAAGTGCTACCAGTGTGATCAAGGCATAACCATTTCCTTAATTAACTTCACTGAAACATTTTGTTGTTGTTGTATTTTACGATCTTGTCTCATCGCTGGAACTCCCCAACGGGCTCAGGAGAGGCGAAGGTGGAGTCACGCGTCCTTCGAAACATGACTCACCTAACTGCGCTCCTTTACACCCGCCAGCCGCACCAATGTGTCGGAGGAAACACTGTTCAACTGGCGACCGGGGTCAGCGATGCAGTGCCTTAGACTGCTGAGTCACTCAGGAGGCCCCACTGAAACTATATCTAACCTAATTCCTAATTCCTTAACCTAACCTTAACCCTACTACTACCTTAATACATATCGACCCCTATGCATTAACTAACAAAAATGTTCTGCTGGTCGAAAATACACTTCCATATTTAACACTATTCAGGTTCCATTTAACTCTGTGGTTGTAGCATTGTGTTGATCTATATTTAATCCAAACAAAATGTGTTTTTATGTGTGATGTAACCACACAAAAAGATCATACCAATATTTTTATTTTATTAGACCAATTTCAGAACTTTAAAATGTGGGTCTTTGTGTCTTATTGGACGAATAACTAAAAGGACAACCATGGTCTCCAAGCATATCTATTCCTTTGTATGTGTTAAATACCTCTTCTAATAAAGTATTATGTCAGAAACAGTTATTTGACTCAATCAAGGACATTATGTAAATTCAATGATATACACTTTGTGTACAAAACATTAAGGTTACCTGCACTTTCCATGACATAGAATGACCAGGTAAATCCAGGTGAAAGCTATGATCCCTTATTGATGTCACTGGTTAAATCCACTTCAAATCAGTGTAGATAAAGGGGAGGGGACAGGTTAAAGAAGGATTTTTAAGCCTTGAGACAGTTGAGACGTGGATTGTGTTTGTACCATACAGAAGGTGAATGGGCAAGTGCCTTTGAACAGGGTATGGTAGGCGCACCTGTTTGTGTCAAGAACTGCAACACTGCTGGGTTTTTCACGCTCAACATTTTCCCATGTGTATCAAGAATAGGCCACCACCCAAAGGACATCCAGCCAACTTTACACAACAGTGGGAAGCATTGGAGTCAACATGGGCCAATATCCCTATGGAATGCTTTCGACACCTTGTCCTGACAAATTTGGTATTTTATTAGGATCCCCATTAGCTGTTGCAAAAGTAGCAGCTACTCTTCAAATCAGTGTAGATAAAGGGAGCTGTTCTGAGGGCAAAAGGGGATGCAACTCAATATTAGGAAGGTGTTCCTAATGTTTGTACACTTTGTGTATACTGTATAGAGTATGTACGTGTATAAACTCTCTCTTTCCTCTGTCAGCAGGGTAAACACTGCATACTGGACGTGTCAGGGAATGCCATAAAACGACTACAAGTAGCACAACTCTACCCCATTGCCATCTTTATAAAGCCTAGGTCCATTGATTCATTAATGTGAGTTCTCTCATATCCCAACTCGTGAAAATATTACATAGCAGATGTGTTTATTACGGATATCCAATACAGGAGAAGGAGCTGACATCATTAAATTGAGTGCAGAATCTATTTTTTAAATGGGGAGGGGGTAAATCAGGCAATTAAGTGGAAATGAGAGTTGAATTGACAAATACCACATTAACTTAATGAACGTAATTCATAGTCCATACATGTGGAAATGTAGTTACAGAGATTAGAACCTTTGGGACTGATTTCCCGGACACAGATTGAGCTTGCTTTTTAGTCCAGGACTAGGCATAATCTGTGTCCGGGAAACTGCCCCATGTTCTCTGATGCCTCACAACAAACCTTTGTTCCCAGGGAGATGAATAAGAGATTAACAGAAGAGCAGGCCAGGAAAACATTTGACCGGGCCATGAAGTTGGAGCAGGAGTTTGGCGAGTTTTTCACAGGTACAGTATCTATGAGTAAAGATGCACAATGTTCCTCTTTTTAGACAAAAGAGATGTGAAAGTTGTAGTCTCAACCCTTGTTAATGTATACAGTCCTGGGGCCTCATTTCTCAAGCCTCTGTGGATTACAAAGAAATTGGCCTACATGGAGATCCTACAATTAGATGGGAATTATGAACGTAATTGATGTTCATCATTTCAATGATAAAACAGATCCCTACTGTAATTCTGCATATGTGAATGAGCATTACAAGCCTGCCTGGATAATGCCCTTCATTCACCTTTTATGGTGACAAATTACACCCTCATTTGCTGTATGGTTAGGAACTATTAGAACTAAGTCACGGCAGTAAAAACCAAAAGAGCAGGTGTTAGCAGAACGTTTTAATCAGTGACTTTTTCAACCTTAACCTGTGGGACCACAATGTGTTCTATAGGTGCAATTTATTATTATCACAAACAGTATGTACATGACAAAAAAAGATTTCCTTCTATTAGAAAATAATTTATAAATGGTTAGATCTGCCTGTACTGAATGTATCCCCTTGTTTTGCAGCCCTTGTTCAAGGAGACACCTTAGAAGACATTTATAACCACTGCAAAATGGTGATAGAGGAGCATTCAGGACCCTACATCTGGATCCCATCAAAAGAGAAATTATGAGAACACACCACTTTGGCAGGGATATTGGACTGCTAGATTCACAACATACTTTGTAACAAATGTTCAACTGTAATGGTAATTTATATTGTTCATAATTATAGCCAATTAAAATGATTTTTTTCTTATAGTTTCTTTTTTTCCCACTTTCAATATGAATGTTCCTGAATGTACACCACAACGTTTAAGACACATTTTTGGCCTAAAAAAATTGACTGTTTGTATATTTCATGTTTTTATTTTTAAAAATGCTAAGGAAATGTAATAAACAAGGGCATGTGTTCACGTCGACACTGCGTGGAATTTCAAATGAATATTCGAAGATCGCCACGCCAATGAAGGAGGGGAAGGAAATAATATCAGCTTCTTTTGCTTCTCTCCACACAACAGCTAGCACTTTGTGTCCCCTGACACTCACCTCACATCAGTAGTTGACATTTTGTTTGACTTTAGCATCTATGGCCCTTGGACACAGTTCATCGTAATCCGCCTATTTTTACCTTCTTATTTTTATTTTTTATTATTTTGTGAATTCAGATTTGTTTGAAAATGTTTTCTTTGAATAAGAATTCTCAACTGTATTGTTTTTTGTTGTTGTGCGGATTATTTCTTTAAAAAATACAATTATTGTTAAGATGCTTTGATTAGAATGAAGAATTAAGGGGGAAATCTACATTTAGGTGTAGGAAATGTGACATTATATTTTGCTATTTATATTGATAGAGGGCACAACAGCACAAAGTATTTATTATGAAGATATATAACTTTGATTAAAAAACAAATAAAACATCTGATCTTAATTGTTTAACATAGTGTGTGGTAGATTTAGAGATGATGGGGTTGTTATTTGAGAGTAAATGGAAAACTACAGGTCCCAAGTCCTTTGAGGACTGATAGTAAGTAATGTTCTGTGGTGAGCCTAAAGTCTTAATCCGTATATTCACAAAGCAGCCTAATGAGAACTTTGCCACTTAGGAGCAATTCTTATCAGAATTCTGTCATTTTTCCCATAAGTGTAATACATTTTCTGAAAGTATTTCACAAATTCTCACTTTGCGCACGTTTGCCACAAACTTCCAAACATTTGAATTCCCAGTGGCCTAGTGCAGCATCTGGAAAGTGTCTGAAGTTAAATTTCACAAATTAAAAGTAAGTATCATAATGAATTACAGTAGGCCTATAACTAAATGCAATGTGCTTTGTTACTTTTTTTTCATTCATGAAACACATTTGGGGATTTTGATGAATGGATGCTCCTGTGTCCGTTCAATTATTTAAAGAACTATAGTCTTGTATATCGGTTACAATTAAAGTAAATTAAAAGGATTATTGAATAGTATAAAGATTTCTTACCAGTCTTACTTTATCAATCAATCTTATTTTTATTTAGTGAACGCTGAAATGACAATATGCCTCTAACAAAGCTCTTAATTTAGGAGTGGTGGAGAGGACTTCTAAGGGCTTTAGAATTTTCTTAACTGTCAGCTTTTGCCATTACCAAGCCTAGACACATCAGCCTATTAAAGATTAAAGCATTGATGCATCATTGACAAGACTACCAGCTACTACTAACATTAGACAACATTTAAGTTTTCAAATATATTACAAAATCCCACGTTTTTGTGTATCTGTTTCACACATATCAATGTGCTTTTAAGGAAAAAAAGATAAGAGGTCCATGTTGTAAGTTCATCATATGTTGTAAAAAAACAAAGAGCCTTACGGATTGGTCAAATAGAAGTCCTGTAGGATATTGTTATTGTCATCGCTCCAAGGTGGCACCATGCAAAAGTGCACTTTAACCATAGTTTCTCATGTGATGGATGATTATTGTAATGCATATCCTATAACATGTTAAAGGCCTACATGTAAGTGAAGCCAACATATGAATATACTAATGATTGCCTATACTGATGTCTACACGCCAGCAGAGGGCGTAATCACTCTATGGGTAGGCTCCACCAGGCTATCATTAGTGAATATCAAATCAAATGTATTTATAAAGCCCTTCTTATATCAGCTGATGTCACAAAGTGCTGTACAGAAACCCAGCCTAAAACCCCAAACAGCAAGCAATGCAGGTGTAGAAGCACGGTGGCTAGGAAAAACTCCCTAGAAAGGCCAGAACCCAGGAAGAAACCTAGAGAGGACCCAGGCTATGAGGGGTGGCCAGTCCTCTTCTGGCTGTGCCGGGTGGAGATTATAACAGAACATGGCCAAGATGTTCAAATGTTCATAGATGACCAGCAGGGTCAAATAATAATAATCACAGTGGTTGTCGAGGGTGCAACAGGTCAGCACCTCAGGAGTAAATGTAAGTTGGCTTTTCATAGCCGATCATTCAGAGTATCTCTACCACTCCTGCTGTCTCTAGAGAGTTGAAAATACCAGGTACGGGACAGTTAGCACGTCCGGTGAACAGGTCAGGGTTCCATTGCCGCAGACAGAACAGTTGAAATTGGAGCAGCAGCACGGCCAGGTGGACTGGGGACAGCAAGGAGTCATCAGGCTAGGTAGTTCTGAGGCATGGTCCTAGGGCTCAGGTCCTCCTCCGAGAAAAAGAAAGAAAGAGACAAAGAAAGAAAGAGAGAATTAGAAAGAGAATACTTAAATTCACACAGGACACCGGATAAGACAGGAGAAATACTCCAGATATAACCCTAGCCCCCCGACACATAAACTACTGCAGCATAAATACTGGGGACTGAGACAGGAGGGATCGGGAGACACTGTGGCCCCATCCGACGATACCCCCGGACAGGGCCAACCAGGCAGGATATAACCCCACCCACTTTGCCAAAGCACAGCCCCCACACCACTAGAGGGATATCTTCAACCACCAATTTACCATCCTGAGACAACGAGTATAGCCCACAAAGGTCACCGCCACGACACAACCCAAGGGGCGCGCCAACCCAGACAGGGAGATCACATCAGTGACTCAACCCACTCAAGTGACGCACCTCTCCTAGGGACGGCATGGAAGAGCAACAGTAAGCCAGTGACTCAGCCCCTGTAATAGGGTTTAGAGACAGAGAATCACAGTGGAGAGAGGGGAATCGGCCAAGCAGAGACAGCAAGGGCGGTTCGTTTCTCCAGTGCCTTTCCGTTCACCTTCACACTCTTGGGCCAGACTACACTCAATCATAGGACCAACTGAAGAGATGAGTCTTCAATAAAGACTTAAAGGTTGAGACCGAGTCCACGTCTCTCACATGGGTAGGCAGACCATTCCATAAAAATGGAGCTCTATTGGAGAAACCCCTGCTTCTATGATATAATGGGGGTCCACTTTCTATGATATAATAGAAGCCCTTCTTCTATGATATAATGGGGGTCCTCAAACAATCGTTTAAGTGCATGCCGCCACCTACTGTGCTGGACGATGTACAATCAATCATGATCTTTCCAATTCTGTACTACCATGAAAAAATTTACTAAAACAAAATAAATCCCTACTAACTTTTACCACACCCTCCCCCAAAACCCCTCCCCAACCCTATTAAACCATATCTATATCATGCTGAAACACTCCAGCCTTAGGATTGTTCAGGATGTCAACAACCATTTCAACAGTAACATCTGTTACCCCCAATATCTCTTTTGCCATCTCCACATGAGCCCACTCAGACACTCTTGACTCATTCCATGTGCACAGTCCAATAGCACTACAAAAACATCCTTCTTCAGACACCCACATAGAGGTTGAAAAATCCCGGTTAGCGTTATCATCTCATGCAAAAATGTAAAACAACGCATTGCTGAACACTGCAGCTCAATCTGGTGTAAGAACACTGACTATCCAGTAGTAGCTCACTTTGTTGAAGCGAACCGTCCTCTCTCATCCCTCAAATACACAGGCATTGAGCATGTTGCTCTACCAAGGAAAGGAGGTAAAATTGAGATCTTACTACTACAGAGGGAGGCCTACTGGATATCCTGTCTAAAAACATTGACCCCTAGTGGTCTGAATATTGACTTTGAGCTCAGGCCCTTCTTATGAACAATTATTTTGTTCATAAATCTTACAAATGAATATATTCTTTCTACAGCTTTTCAGCGTACACCCAATATGTTCCCCCTGTTGATGAGGCTTATTATGCATAATGAAATTGGAAACAATTAAATATATGTGAAATTAAATTAATCAATGTATGTTGATGCTAATATTATGTACAATATCTAATTATGTTTCCATATGTTAACAATATATCATATATATAACAATATATTCAATATGCTGTAAACTATTGTCTTAACAGTTTCACTCAATTCTAATCAATTTAAGAATTATCACACACCCTCATTATTGTCATTGGTTGCATTAATTGCACTGTTTGTTTACATAACCTGGTTCAAGCGTTCATTACATTACCCTGAAGAAGGCACAGTGATGCCGAAACAGTGTTTTATCCAATATATTACTGTGATAGAGATTCTTTATTTTTTATAGCCGTCTCCACAAACACCTTCAACCTGCAATTACTGCTTTCCACACCCCGAGTCGTATTGATAACCTTACCAATAAAAGCTATGAAGTCAACTTTATTCATTATCAAAGTGTCCTTTGATACCGCACATCCATGAGCACAAGATTTCTGAGCGGGCCTCCAAAACATATCAGGACCATCAGAAACACCAGCCCTGACATTAGGTCCACTTAATACAGGAGCAGCGATGGAAGTGCCATCATGCCACACTGTAACCAATCGGTTTTACAGCCTCTGCATACGATACATCATGGCTCATTCTATATCACTGAGCCTCTCTATGCACTTGACATCCACCAAAAGTTGCACTATGTCAACACATAACTTTCTCATTGCTCCCACATTCACCGTAATCATGTTCCCCTCCACACTTGGCATATCTTTTCTTTCCTTTACATTGAACAGCTACGTGTCCCATTCTTTGGCATGTAAAACACTGCAATGGGGACGGGACAAATTCTCTGACATTGAAAGTAAGGAATCCTATCTGTACTTTCCCAGGCCTAACCTTCTCAAACCTCAACAGCACTGATAGACTTTCACTTCTTTGACCTTCTTTCCTACTGATCAATCTTTTGGCCTCAATCACTCTTCCTCCATTCACATTTTAATTGATATCATCTATAGACATAGATATTGGGACCCCGATGATGACTCCCGCCAATCTAGCATAAGCACCAGGGACATGGCGTTTTAATCTTCTTCCCATTAAGCTTTTCCATTTTCAAAATCTTCTCTTGCTGAGCCTGGCGTACACAAAATATGAGCAATCTAGCATTTCCAATAAACCGAGCTAGTTTGACTTCACCTCTCTTTCTCTACTGCATTAGTTAGTCAGATAGGGTGTAAATGTGGCCCTGTGGTCTCAAACACTATCACCACTTTCCAACTCTTGCTTCCTACCTTGGCCCTCTTTATACTTTCTTTACTAAACTCTCCACTGCTTTCTGTATCATGATCTCTCTTCTTCCTATGTCTTTCCACTACCGACCAGTCCGGTCCTTGACCCTCATCTTCCCGCTCCATACCATCAGAACTGACACCAATATTGTTCGCATTCCAGCACAGCTGTTGCTTCACCAACTTTTAAAAAATGTTGTCCGCACTACACTATTACACACCAAGTTAGTCATAAATAGGGCACAACAAAGCCTTTTCTCCCTCAGGAGACTGAAAAGATTTGGGGTCCTCAGATCCTCAAAAAGTTTTACAGCTGCACCAGAGAGCACCCTGGTTGCATCAATGCCTGGTATGGCAACTGATTGGCCTCCGACCGCAAGGCTCTATAGAGGGTAGTGCGTACGGCCCAGTACCTCACTGGGGCCAAGCCTCCTGCCATCCAGGACCTCTATACCAGGCGGTGTCAGAGGGAAGGCACAAAAAAAATTGTCAAAGACACCAGGCACCCTAGTCATAGACTGTTATCTCTGCTACTGCACGGATCTTCAAAGTGGTAGGCATGTTGTGTAAATCAAATTATACAAACCCCCCCAAAATCTATTTTAATTCCAGGTTGTAAGGAAACAAAATAAGAAAAATGCCAAGGGGGGTGAATACTTTCACCACACACTCTCCAGGTCCTCATGTGCATGCCACACCCCTCCCATTGTATTGAATTTAATTTAACCAATGGCTGGTTAAAATGTAGACATGAGCCATTACAGGTGTGTTCACACCTCTTTCACTCTGAGCATCGACACCAATGATTCACCCTAAAAAGATCCATTCACACCTGAAACAAAATTAAATTGACTTGCTAGTGGCCTTAGGCCAATTTGTTGAGAGTTCTCTTAGATCAGATGGGGAATGAAATAAAAAAATCAATCACGGCTAAGGAATTTATTATCATGGCCTATCAAATTCTCTCAGTTGCAAAAAAATAATACAATATAGCTTTGTGAGATTGTTCAACAAAACATCTTAACAGAAGTTTTATGATTCCTAGAATTAATGGGTTTATTTTACCTGAGAACGTTTATCTAAATCAAGTGGGCATTCATGAGAAACATGTTTCACTGGAGACAAATGTGATCCAGTCAACATAAATATGCATTAATGAAATAAAACTATAGCTATATCACAAGAAAAACTCTGTCTTCATCCTATAGGCTTTTCGGCATGATATATCTGGTAACTACCAGTGAAAGGCATCATATTTTGGTTGTTATCTGGTGGAAGCTTTGACAACCATTACAACCTGGTAGGTGGATATTTTTTCTCATCACCAAAAAAACAAAAACAACCTTTCACTATTTGTATACAACCTGACCATGACCTCAGAAAATAAATCAGCTTGACATCATTAACTGTAACAAAAACACATGGAGCCAGGAAGCAGGTGCAGATGGTGAGTTTAATAATAACGAACGCAGCATCTGCACATGAAAACAGAACCAATACTGCCTGATGACAGAGGCTACTGAGGGCTATATGAAGGGAGAGTAATCAGGATGGTGATGGAGTCCAGGTGTGCTTATCGATGGGGAGCATGTGTGCGCAATGACCGTTGCCAGGACAGGTGGTTTGTAGACGGGCGACGGCAAAGCGCTGGAGGAGGGAGGGAGGGAGGGAGGGAGGGAAGGAGGGAGGGAGCAAGCAGGTGTGACAACCAGTTGGGCACTCTAGTAGTAGTCTACCATTCTTAATGAAGAACAATAAGATTACAAGTGTGGAACAGTGTCTTTATTTAATAATTTTTACTCCCTCAACTTCACCTATAAGGTGAGAATTAAGTGTTTGTTAGAGTCTAATCTTTGCAGCTCAGGTTTACATACACCTTAGCCAAATACATTTAAACTCTGTTTTTCACAATTCCTGACATTTAATCCTAATAAAAAGTCCCTGTCTTAGGTCAGTTAGGATCACCACTTTATTTTAAGAATGTGAAATGTCAGAATAATAGTAGAGTGATTTATTTCAGCTGTTCATTTTTTCATCACATTCCCAGTGGGTCAGAAGTTTCCATACACTCAATTAGTATTTGGTAGCATTGCCTTTAAAAATGGTTTAACTTGGGTCAAACGTTTTGGGTAGCTTTCCACAAACTTCCCACAATAAGTTGGGTGAATTTTGGCCCATTCCTCCTGACAGAGCTGGTGTAACTGAGTCAGGTTTGTAGGCCTCCTTGCTCGCACATGCTTTTTCAGTTCTGCCCACAACTTTTCTATAGGATTGAGGTCAGGGCTTTGTGATGGCCACTCCATTACCTTGACTTTGTTGTCCTTAAGCCAATTTGCCAAAACTTTGGAAGTATGCTTGGGGTCATTGTCCATTTGGAAGACCCATTTGCGACCGAGCTTTAACTTCCTGACTGATGGCTTGATGACACTTCAATATATCTACATCATTTTCCAGCCTCATGATGCCATCTATTTTGTGAAGTGCACCAGTCCCTCCTGCAGCAAAGCACCCCCACAGCATGATGCTGCCACCCTCGTGCTTCACGGTTGGGATGGTGTTCTTCGGCTTGCAAGCCTCCCCCTTTTTCCTCCAAACATAACGATGGTGATTATGGCCAAACAGTTCTTTTTTTGTTTCATCAGACCAGAGGACATTTCTCCATGTGCAGTTGCAAACCGTAGTCTGGCTTTTTTATGACGGGTTTGGAGCAGTGGCTTCTTCCTTGCTGAGTGGCCTTTCAGGTTATGTCGATATAGGACTCTTTTTACCGTGGATATAGATACTTTTGTACCTGTTCCCTCCAGCATCTTCAGAAGGTCCTTTGCTGTTGTTCTGGGATTGATTTGCACTTTTCGCACCAAAGTACATACATCTCTAGCAGACAGAACGCGTCTCCTTCCTGAGAGGTATGATGGCTGAGTGGTACAATTGTTTGTACAGATAAACGTGGTACCTTCAGGCGTTTGGAAATTGCTCCCAAGGATGAATCAGACTTGTGGAGGTCTACAATTTTCGTTCTGAGGTCTTGGCTGATTTCTTTTGATTTTCCCATGATGTCAAGCAAAGAGGCATTGAGTTTGAAGGGTGGCCTTGAAATACATCCACAGGTACACCTCCAATTGACTCAAATGATGTCAATTAGCCTATCAGAAGCTTCTAAAGCCATGGCATCATTTTCTGGAATTTTCCAAGCTGTTTAAAGGCACAATCAACTTAGTGTATGTAAACTTCTGACCCACTGGAATTGTGATACAGTGAATTATAAGTGAAATAATCTGTCTGTAAACAATTGTTGGAAAAATTACTTGTGTCATGCACAATGTAGATGTCCTAACCGACTTGCCAAAAATATAGTTTGTTAACAAATAATTTGTGAAGTGGTTGAAAAACAAGTTAAGGGATCCAACCTAAGTGTATGTAAATGAAAGATTAGTGGAATCTGTGTGGGTAGCTGGATAGGTAAGATGACTGACAGTGAAGGTGAACAGGTGGTCACGTGCCAGGTGACAGAGGAATGGATGAGACTGAGGCAGGAATTCCTTTAACCATAAAGTGGGATATTTACTGAGTAGTCTGTGCTGCATAACAAAGGAAACAAATAACATGTATCTGATCAAATTCATCATCCCAAAGATCATATAATACCAAGCATTCATGATTAACATAATTAGGGAAGTCAACAATCCAGTTCATTAAGAAGTCCTATAGTAATCATCCGTGAGTCATTTAGGCTCGTAACTATTTATCATAAATCATGAAAGAATACAAACAGTGGTTATTCAATCTATAATCCCCATTAGTTTGATATCAAAGTCCATCAGTTAGCGAACAATGACATTTCTCATTTCACCCTTTCAATGGTCTTCATGTGTACATGTAATCAATTTCATTACATATTAACCATATCGATTGCATAATTGGCCTATGAGGATCCGTAGGGCCGTGATCATTGAGAATTCCCATTACACAATATGTTTGAAGCGTGCGCTCCAAGCCGCGCTCTGCGGAAATAACTATTAACAATAACTGATGGCCCAATCTCCGGATCGCAACAGATAGTTCAGATGAAAGGTAACAGAGTCGGTGGACTTACGTGGATTCATGGACACACAGAACTTCTGGATCAGACGCAGTTAAGGAAGAGAAAGCAGTGAGCTCAGGCGATGGCAATTTCCTCCTTTTATGGAGTTGAGATCTGTCTGATATTTCCACCTGACCTAATTAAAGCACCCCTGGCCCAGCTGAGTGAGTGGCAATGAATTAAAGGATTATTCCACCAACTCCATGGACCTTTTCTACAGCCACTCCGGAAATTTGTTAAATTCCACACTCCTAAAAAAAGGCTCATTGCTCCCCATCCTCTGTCATCTCAGGGAGAGGAATTAGTCGGGCAACTGGCCGGATATATATCCGGTTCTTCACCTGGATCTCCACTGATCTAACACGACCATCGGTCCCAGGCATGGTCTTAGTGATGCGGCCCACCAGCCAGGAGGCTCGAGGCAGCTGAGGGTTACTACTTGGCCAATTTCCAGGCTGGCCATTTCTCTCTGCCATGTCCCTCTGTGCTGTAGGCTTGGTAGGTAATCCCGACATCTCTGACATTCTATGCAGGCGTATTGGTGCTTACGAATGGCTCCTCGTCCTCCAATTATCCAGTACTTCAGCCTCATCTCCCCATAGACCCTCTCTGGCCCTGGGTGGAGAAACCTCTCATCATAACTCTTGATGAGGAGCCTGGTAAGAGGGTGTCTGGAGTCAAGGATAATTTGGTGGATAGCATCGGGGTCCAAAACCGACTCTGATCAGTTCCACGCAGTAGTGGGAGTACAGCCCGTGTCGTGGGAGTACAGCCCGTGTTGTGGTTGCCAGAGGAGGATGGTTGGGCACCCGTAGCAGTGGGGTCGTGTACCTCTGAACGCCATCCAGTTCAGTGGTGGTGGTGCGCTTCTCCAGGAGGTCTAATGCATCGGAGTCATGTCTCGAGCGGGTGAACTCCTGTAGCTTCCGGTTGGAGAAGGTGTCCATCTTCCAGAGCATCTCTACATTCCGAAGGAGGTCAGTGGCTGCACAGGGGGATGGAGTTGGATTGCTTCTGGTGAAGAGGACTTGCTGTGACTGTACAGCTTGGGTGGAGAGAAGTAGATGGGCTGGACCTTGCACAGCCCAACCCAAGGATGTATGCACAGCAATGGGCCCTCCTTCTGGTCCAGCTCGTATAGGCTCAGTCAGGGTGATGAGATGTGGGTGGTCAGACCCAATCAGGATAAGTGGCGCTACTCTGGCCAGGTTAGGAAGAGGCAATCCTTGTAGATGAGGATATTGTTTCTGTAGAACACTTACCAGGCAGGAGTGCTCTGCGAGATTCAAGCCATCTACCGTGAAGGCATTGGTGATTTTATAGGCCACATCCCTGTTTCCTGAAGGTGAAATGCTAAAGGTCACAGCAGAGCCTTTCATTTGGATAACATCATGTTGCACTGTTCTGAGATTAAGGGTCTCGGGGGTCCCCTCCAGGTTAAGCTGACGGGTGGCCGCCGTGAGAATGATTGTTCTTTCTGACCCATCATCTAAAATGGTGAATGTATCAATGCTTCTCCCTTCACTTTGCAGAGTGACCTTGACCACCTTCAACATGACCCTTGGAGACCGGTTCTGCTGGTTGAGGTACACCTCCTTTGCAGCTCCTTCCATGAGCATACGCTGCTCTTTCTGTGCTTGGAGAATTACATCATGCAACACGGTGAGATGGATTTCCTTACAGCGATTGCAGGGTTTCCTCAATGTGCAGGTCTCCCCGCCTTATGGCTACGGGCACACTTGTAGCATCGCTCGCCTGAAGCGATCCAGGCCTTCAATTGAGTTCGAGTGAGATTTTTAACCCTGGGGCATGAGCAAAGGAAGTGCCCCTTACAATTGCAATATGGGCAGTAAGGCTGGAATTTGATGTTCTTGTTCTTGAGAGGGGTCTTTTTCCCGGGTTCCTCCCCGGCTTCACTATTTAAGTACATGGTAGTGGGATTTGGCCTTTTCGGTCCCTCCTGGCGTTCAAACTCCTTCCTTCCCCCAGTGGCTATGGCTGAGATTGTGGCCTGGTGAGCGATGCTCTTCGCCTTTGCCTTCACCTCCAACCATGTGGCCAGGTCTCTGAGAGCATAGGTGCTTCTCGAGCCCTCTCTCAGGATGCCCTTGTTCAAACAATGGTCAATGAAACGGTCTCTGAGGTACACTGGAAGTTTGCTAAGAAGCCTGTCCACGTGGGAACCACATTTCAGCTCGTTCCAGTCTTCTCCTTCAACGGATTGGAGCATCGAGGTCAGGGATTGGACAGCCAGGGAGAACTCTTGGAAGGCAGCATGGTCTCCCATTTTAAGGGCTTGGAGAGTGGCAGTGTACGGTGTTGTGGAGTGCATAAAGGATTGGGCTAGGATTGGGCTAGCCTGTATGCACTGGGAAACAGCAAATGATCCATTAGTATTTGGTATTTGTAGCGTTCTGACAGATTACTGTGAATACCCAGTAGGCTCTCCAATGCCATTTCCAAAAGGACAAATTCACTCTCCTTTCCGCTCTCAAAGTATGGTAGTTTGGGTCTGGGAATACCATAGGCTGAGGCTACTAGAAGTTTCATAATGTTCGCTCCCTTAACTGGTTGCGTGAAGGATAAACCCGGGACTTCTGATGAGCCCACTGTGGCCTCATTGGGCCGGTCCCCTACTGTCCCAGACCCTCCATTGGTGCAGCCGGAATTGGGTGAGAACCCTCCCACCTGAGGTTTGAGGACTGGCCTGGCCCTGGACGAAAGGAACGATTTGCCGTGGTTGGTAATTGGCAGAAAGGCAAAGGAGTGATGCTTTGTCCAGATGGAGGAATACTAACTTGTGTCACTGGCATAGAGGGAGTTGGTGGAGTGGCCTGTCCCCCGTGCTCTGTGTTGGCTGTTGACCCCGGAGCCTCCGAGGACTGTGTGCCATGCTGTACCAGAGGGGCAGATTGGGAAAGAAAGGCAGACAGTTCAGGTCCATGTGGAGGGGTGGTCAGGTCAACTCCCTGTTCGTTCCTCTCCAGGAAGGATGAGACCATCCGTGCCTCCTCCAATTCCCTTCTGGCTTGACGGTGCCGCCGCTGCTGTGCCAGGTCCTTGGCAATGAATTCCCGTTCCTGTAGAGCTCTACGGGCCTGCACATCCAATTAGTGACATTGTTCGTCAGCCTGTTGTTCCTCCTCAATCTGACGCTCAATTTCCTCCAAAGCCAATCATTTCATCCTCTCTTGTAGGACAGCGGTCTGTGAATCGCTGAGGGCTAGTGAATGGCGGCTGCCATGGCCACTTCCAAAGGGGTATCCACTGGTTGAACTCCCACTCCGTCGAGAGTGCCTCAACGTTTTCCCATTAGTTAAGGGGTGAGCGGAGCCTGCCTCAGGAAGCTGGTGCTGTGCTGTTGGAGTCACCTCCATGGGTTCTTCCTGTAGACCACTTTCCTGCTCCAAAGCAGTTTCCGGTCATTGGCTCAGAGGGGATGGTTGATGACTGAAACGTACAGTTGATCCATCACCACTTTGAGCTCTGGTAGGCTTGCCCTTTGATGTCAGAAACTCAATCACATAATCCTTAAAATAACCAGGTGCTTGCCTGATTCTTCTGGTGCTGCTGGTCGTTGAGGATGAAGCCTTTGTTGCTTTAGGCTTAGCTCCTGGATATTTCCTTTGTTCCAAGACCTTTCCCTCAGCTGCTCTCTCCTCCTCTCTTCTTCCTTCCAGTGGAGGCAATTCTTCCCTCTCCTCCAGTCATTTAGGCTCGTAACTATTTATCATAAATCATGAAAGAATACAAACAGTGGTTATTCAATCTATAATCCCCATTAGTTTGATATCAAAGTCAAACATTACACAATGTTTGAAGCGTGCGCTCCAAGCCGCGCTCCGCAGTAATAACTATAAACAATAACTGATGGCCCACTCTCCGGATCGCAACAGATAGTTCAGATGAAAGGTAACAGAGTCGGTGGACTTACGTGGATTCATGGACGCACAGAACTTCTGGATCATATGGAGTTAAGGAAGAGAAAGCAGTGAGCTCGGGCGATGGCGATTTCCTCCTTTTATGGAGTCGAGCTCTGTCTGACATTTCCACCTGACCTAATGAAAGAGCCCCTGGCCCAGCTGAGTAAGTGGCAATGAATTAAAGGATTATTCCACCAACTCCATGGGCCTTTTCTACAGTAAATTTCAACTGTATATCCTGTGTGTATTTTCTGGCAAATGTGTCAAATGTACCTGTTTTAATGTATCCATTTGAGAGAAACCCTCCCCACCGTCAAACCAATGGTATGGTTTCTCTCTTGTGTGAACTCTCTGATAATGGTTAGTTTAGGGTTTGTAATAAAGCACTTTCACAGTCAGAGCAGGAGAGAGGCTTCTCTCACCATGAGGAATATATTTCACAATCTCTTCCTCATCTTCAATCAGCCCTGCAGTCTTCCAGCTTTACTGATGTCATCACTGGATCATGCGCTGCACACTGGACTCCACTGTCACAATCAGGAACCAGTGACTCTGGTTTGGGCTCAGTGTGGAAGGAGAGTGGCAGAATGTGTCTGTCCTCACTGTCCTACAAAGTTGATGAGAGAAAATACATTCAAACAAATTGATGGCACAGCATTACCAAAACTCTCTTATATGGTAGAAGTGAGACCTTATAGCTTATTACTCCATTACCTGCAGTATTAGACTTAAAACGAATCATCCAGTGATCATACACTGTTTACCCGGGGGCAGGGCTACCGACGTTAAGGCTAATCTGAAGATGGTGCTGGCTAAAGATATAACTGGTGAGTGTAGAGAGTATAGAGATATTGTTATCCACGTCGGCACCAACGATGTTAGGATGAAACAGTCAGAGATCACCAAGCGCAACATAGCTTCTGCGTGCATATCAGCTAGAAAGATGTGTCGGCATCGAGTAATTGTCTCTGGCCCCCTCCCAGTTAGGGGGAGTGATGAGCTCTACAGCAGAGTCTCACAACTCAATCGCTGGTTGAAAACTGTTTTCTGCCCCTCCCAAAAGATAGAATTTGTAGATAATTGGCCCTCTTTCTGGGACTCACCCACAAACAGGACCAAGCCTGACCTGCTGAGGAGTGACGGACTCCATCCTAGCTGGAGGGGTGCTCTCATCTTATCTACCAACATAGACAGGGCTCTAACTCCTCTAGCTCCACAATGAAATAGGGTGCAGGCCAGGCAGCAGGCTGTTAGCCAGCCACCCAGCATAGTGGAGTCTGCCACTAGCACAGTCAGTGTAGTCAGCTCAGCTATCACCATTGAGACCGTGTCTGTGCCTCGACCTAGGTTGGGCAAAACTAAACATGGCGATGTTCGCCTTAGCAATCTCACTAGGATAAAGACCACCTCCATTCCTGTCATTACTGAAAGAGATCATGATACCTCACATCTCAAAATAGGGCTACTTAATGTTAGATCCCTTACTTCAAAGGCAATTATAGTCAATGAACTAATCACTGATCATAATCTTGATGTGATTGGCCTGACTGAAACATGGCTTAAGCCTGATGAATTTACTGTTTTAAATGAGGCCTCACCTCCTGGCTACACTAGTGACCATATCCCCCGTGCATCCCGCAAAGGCGGAGGTGTTGCTAACATTTACGATAACAAATTTCAATTTACAAAAAAAAAAATGACGTTTTCGTCTTTTGAGCTTCTAGTCATGAAATCTATGCAGCCTACTCAATCACTTTTTATAGCTACTGTTTACAGGCCTCCTGGGCCATATACAGCGTTTCTCACTGAGTTCCCTGAATTCCTATCGGACCTTGTAGTCATAGCAGATAATATTCTAATCTTTGGTGACTTTAATATTCACATGGAAAAGTCCACAGACCCACTCCAAAAGGCTTTCGGAGCCATCATCGACTCAGTGGGTTTTGTCCAACATGTCTCTGGACCCACTCACTATCACAGTCATACGCTGGACCTAGTTTTGTCCCATGGAATAAATGTTGTGGATCTTAATGTTTTTCCTCATAATCCTGGACTATCGGACCACCATTTTATTACGTTTGCAATTGCAACAAATAATCTGCTCAGACCCCAACCAAGGAACATCAAAAGTCGTGCTATAAATTCACAGACAACACAAAGATTCCTTGATGCCCTTCCAGACTCTCTCTGCCTACCCAAGGACGCCAGAGGACAAAAATCAGTTAACCACCTAACTGAGGATCTCAATTTAACCTTGCGCAATACCCTAGATGCAGTTGCACCCCTAAAAACTACAAAAATGTCTCATAAGAAACTAGCTCCCTGGTACACAGAAAATACCCGAGCTCTGAAGCAAGCTTCCAGAAAATTGGAACGGAAATGGCGCCACACCAAACTGGAAGTCTTCCGACTAGCTTGGAAAGACGGTACCGTGCAGTACCGAAGAGCCCTTACTGCTGCTCGATCATCCTATTTTTCTAACTTAATTGAGGAAAATAAGAACAATCCGAAATTCCTTTTTGATACTGTCGCAAAGCTAACTAAAAAGCAGCATTCCCCAAGAGAGGATGACTTTCACTTTAGCAGTGATAAATTCATGAACTTCTTTGAGGAAAAGATTATGATTATTAGAAAGCAAATTACGGACTCCTCTTTAAACCTGCGTATTCCTCCAAACCTCAGTTGTCCTGAGTCTGCACAACTCTGCCAGGACCTAGGATCAAGAGAGACGCTCAAGTGTTTTAGTACTATATCTCTTGACACAATGATGAAAATAATCATGGCCTCTAAACCTTCAAGCTGCATACTGGACCCTATTCCAACTAAACTACTGAAAGAGATGCTTCCTGTGCTTGGCCCTCCTATGTTGAACATAATAAACGGCTCTCTATCCACTGGATGTGTACCAAACTCACTAAAAGTGGCAGTAATAAAGCCTCTCTTGAAAAAGCCAAACCTTGACCCAGAAAATATAAAAATCTATCGGCCTATATCGAATCTTCCATTCCTCTCAAAAATTTTAGAGAAGGCTGTTGCGCAGCAACTCACTGCCTTCCTGAAGACAAACAATGTATACGAAATGCTTCAGTCTGGTTTTAGACCCCATCATAGCACTGAGACGGCACTTGTGAAGGTGGTAAATGACATTTTAATGGCATCTGTCCTCGTGCTCCTAGACCTTAGTGCTGCTTTTGATACCATCGATCACCACATTCTTTTGGAGAGATTGGAAACCCAAATTGGTCTACACGGACATGTTCTGGCCTGGTTTAGATCTTATCTGTCGGAAAGATATCAGTTTGTCTCTGTGAATGGTTTGTCCTCTGACAAATCAACTGTAAATTTCGGTGTTCCTCAAGGGTACGTTTTAGGACCACTATTGTTTTCACTATATATTTTACCTCTTGGGGATGTTATTCGAAAACACAATGTAAACTTTCACTGCTATGCGGATGACACACAGCTGTACATTTCAATGAAACATGGTGAAGCCCCAAAATTGCCGTCGCTAGAAGCATGTGTTTCAGACATAAGGAAGTGGATGGCTGCAAACTTTCTACTATTAAACTCGGACAAAACAGAGATGCTTGTTCTAGGTCCCAAGAAACAAAGAGATCTTCTGTTGAATCTGACAATTAATCTTAATGGTTGTACAGTCGTCTCAAATAAAACTGTGAAGGACCTCGGCGTTACTCTGGACCCTGATCTCTCTTTTGAAGAACATATCAAGACCATCTCGAGGACAGCTTTTTTCCATCTACGTAACATTGCAAAAATCAGAAACTTTCTGTCCAAAAATGATGCAGAAAAATTAATCCATGCTTTTGTCACTTCTAGGTTAGACTACTGCAATGCTCTATTTTCCGGCTACCCGGATAAAGCACTAAATAAACTTCAGTTAGTGCTAAATACGGCTGCTAGAATCCTGACTAGAACCAAAAAATTTGATCATATTACTCCAGTGCTAGCCTCTCTACACTGGCTTCCTGTCAAAGCAAGGGCTGATTTTGAGGTTTTACTGCTAACCTACAAAGCATTACATGGGCTTGCTCCTACCTATCTCTCTGATTTGGTCCTGTCGTACATACCTACACGTACGCTACGGTCACAAGACGCAGGCCTCCTAATTGTCCCTAGAATTTCTAAGCAAACAGCTGGAGGCAGGGCTTTCTCCTATAGAGCTCCATTTTTATGGAACGGTCTGCCTACCCATGTCAGAGACGCAAACTCGGTCTCAACCTTTAAGTGTTTACTGAAGACTCATCTCTTCAGTGGGTCATATGATTGAGTGTAGTCTGGCCCAGGAGTGGGAAGGTGAACGGAAAGGCTCTGGAGCAACGAACCGCTCTTGTTGTCTCTGCCTGGCCGGTTCCCCTCTTTCCACTGGGATTCTCTGCCTCTAACCCTATTACAGGGGCTGAGTCACTGGCTTACTGGGGCTCTCTCATGCCGTCCCTGGAGGGGGTGCGTCACCTGAGTGGGTTGATTCACTGTTGTGGTCATCCTGTCTGGGTTGGCGCCCCCCCTTTGGGTTGTGCCGTGGCGGAGATCTTTGTGGGCTATACTCAGCCTTGTCTCAGGATGGTAAGTTGGTGGTTGAAGATATCCCTCTAGTGGTGTGGGGGCTGTGCTTTGGCAAAGTGGGTGGGGTTATATCCTTCCTGTTTGGCCCTGTCCGGGGGTGTCCTCGGATGGGGCCACAGTGTCTCCTGACCCCTCCTGTCTCAGCCTCCAGTATTTATGCTGCAGTAGTTTATGTGTCGGGGGGCTGGGGTCAGTTTGTTATATCTGGAGTACTTCTCCTGTCCTATTCGGTGTCCTGTGTGAATATAAGTGTGCGTTCTCTAATTCTCTCCTTCTCTCTTTCTTTCTCTCTCTCGGAGGACCTGAGCCCTAGGACCATGCCCCAGGACTACCTGACATGATGACTCCTTGCTGTCTGTCCCCAGTCCACCTGGCCATGCTGCTGCTCCAGACCTGAGCCCTAGGACCGTGCCCCAGGACTACCTGACATGATGACTCCTTGCTGTCCCCAGTCCACCTGACTGTGCTGCTGCTCCAGTTTCAACTGTTCTGCCTTATTATTATTCATTTACATTACATTTAAGTCATTTAGCAGACGCTCTTATCCAGAGCGACTTACAAATTGGTGCTTTCATCTTATGACATCCAGTGGAACAGCCACTTTACAATAGTGCATCTAGGTCTTTTAAGGGGGGGGGGGTGAGACGGATTAATTATCCTATCCTAGGTATTCCTTAAAGAGGTGGGGTTTCAGGTGTCTCCGGAAGGTGGTGATTGACTCCGCTGTCCTGGCGTCGTGAGGGAGTTTGTTCCACCATTGGGGGGCCAGAGCAGCGAACAGTTTTGACTGGGCTGAGCGGGAACTGTACTTCCTCAGTGGTAGGGAGGCGAGCAGGCCAGAGGTGGATGAACGCAGTGCCCTTGTTTGGGTGTAGGGCCTGATCAGAGCCTGGAGGTACTGAGGTGCCGTTCCCCTCACAGCTCCGTAGGCAAGCACCATGGTCTTGTAGCGGATGCGAGCTTCAACTGGAAGCCAGTGGAGAGAGCGGAGGAGCGGGGTGACGTGAGAGAACTTGGGAAGGTTGAACACCAGACGGGCTGCGGCGTTCTGGATGAGTTGTAGGGGTTTAATGGCACAGGCAGGGAGCCCAGCCAACAGCGAGTTGCAGTAATCCAGACGGGAGATGACAAGTGCCTGGATTAGGACCTGCGCCGCTTCCTGTGTGAGGCAGGGTCGTACTCTGCGGATGTTGTAGAGCATGAACCTACAGGAACGGGCCACCGCCTTGATGTTAGTTGAGAACGACAGGGTGTTGTCCAGGATCACGCCAAGGTTCTTAGCGCTCTGGGAGGAGGACACGATGGAGTTGTCAACCGTGATGGCGAGATCATGGAACGGGCAGTCCTTCCCCGGGAGGAAGAGCAGCTCCGTCTTGCCGAGGTTCAGCTTGAGGTGGTGATCCGTCATCCACACTGATATGTCTGCCAGACATGCAGAGATGCGATTTGCCACCTGGTCATCAGAGGGGGGAAAGGAGAAGATTAATTGTGTGTCGTCTGCATAGCAATGATAGGAGAGACCATGTGAGGTTATGACAGAGCCAAGTGACTTGGTGTATAGCGAGAATAGGAGAGGGCCTAGAACAGAGCCCTGGGGGACACCAGTGGTGAGAGCGCGTGGTGAGGAGACAGATTCTCGCCACGCCACCTTTTTTAATTTTTTTTTAAATTTTACCTTTATTTAACCAGGCAAGTCAGTTAAGAACACATTCTTATTTTCAATGACGGCCTGGGAACAGTGGGTTAACTGCCTGTTCAGGGGCAGAATGACAGATTTGTACCTTGTCAGCTCGGGGGTTTGAACTCGCAACCTTCCGGTTACTAGTCCAACGCTCTAACCACTAGGCTACGCTGCCGCACCTGGTAGGAGCGACCTGTCAGGTAGGACGCAATCCAAGCATGGGCCGCGCCGGAGATGCCCAACTCGGAGAGGGTGGAGAGGAGGATCTGATGGTTCACAGTATCGAAGGCAGCCGATAGGTCTAGAAGGATGAGAGCAGAGGAGAGAGAGTTAGCTTTAGCAGTGCGGAGTGCCTCCGTGATACAGAGAAGAGCAGTCTCAGTTGAATGACTAGTCTTGAAACCTGACTGATTTGGATCAAGAAGGTCATTCTGAGAGAGATAGCGGGAGAGCTGGCCAAGGACGGCACGTTCAAGAGTTTTGGAGAGAAAAGAAAGAAGGGATACTGGTCTGTAGTTGTTGACATCGGAGGGATCGAGTGTAGGTTTTTTCAGAAGGGGTGCAACTCTCGCTCTCTTGAAGACGGGAGGGACGTAGCCAGCGGTCAGGGATGAGTTGATGAGCGAGGTGAGGTAAGGGAGAAGGTCACCGGAGATGGTCTGGAGAAGAGAGGAGGGGATAGGGTCAAGCGGGCAGGTTGTTGGGCGGCCGGCCGTCACAAGACGCGAGATGTCATCTGGAGAGAGAGGGGAGAAAGAGGTCAGAGCACAGGGTAGGGCAGTGTGAGCAGAACCAGCGGTGTCGTTTGACTTAGCAAACGAGGATCGGATGTCGTCGACCTTCTTTTCAAAATGGTTGACGAAGTCATCTGCAGAGAGGGAGGAGGGGGGAGGAGGATTCAAGAGGGAGGAGAAGGTGGCAAAGAGCTTCCTAGGGTTAGAGGCAGATGCTTGGAATTTAGAGTGGTAGAAAGTGGCTTTAGCAGCAGAGACAGAGGAGGAAAATGTAGAGCGGAGGGAGTGAAAGGATGCCAGGTCCGCAGGGAGGCGAGTTTTCCTCCATTTCCGCTCGGCTGCCCGGAGCCCTGTTCTGTGAGCTCGCAATGAGTCATCGAGCCACGGAGCGGGAGGGAGGACCGAGCCGGCCTGGAGGATAGGGGACATAGAGAGTCAAAGGATGCAGAAAGGGAGGAGAGGAGGGTTGAGGAGGCAGAATCAGGAGATAGGTTGGAGAAGGTTTGAGCAGAGGGAAGAGATGATAGGATGGAAGAGGAGAGAGTAGCGGGGGAGAGAGAGCGAAGGTTGGGACGGCGCGATACCATCCGAGTAGGGGCAGTGTGGGAAGTGTTGGATGAGAGCGAGAGGGAAAAGGATACAAGGTAGTGGTCGGAGACTTGGAGGGGAGTTGCAATGAGGTTAGTGGAAGAACAGCATCTAGTAAAGATGAGGTCGAGCATATTGCCTGCCTTGTGAGTAGGGGGAAGGTGAGAGGGTGAGGTCAAGAGGAGAGGAGTGGAAAGAAGGAGGCAGAGAGGAATGAGTCAAAGGTAGACGTGGGGAGGTTAAAGTCGCCCAGAACTGTGAGAGGTGAGCCGTCCTCAGGAAAGGAGCTTATCAAGGCATCAAGCTCATTGATGAACTCTCCGAGGGAACCTGGAGGGCGATAAATGATAAGGATGTTAAGCTTGAAAGGGCTGGTAACTGTGACAGCATGGAATTCAAAGGAGGCGATAGACAGATGGGTAAGGGGAGAAAGAGAGAATGACCACTTGGGAGAGATGAGGATCCCGGTGCCACCACCCCGCTGACCAGAAGCTCTCGGGGTGTGCGAGAGCACGTGGGCGGACGAAGAGAGAGCAGTAGGAGTAGCGGTGTTGTCTGTGGTGATCCATGTTTCCGTCAGTGCCAAGAAGTCGAGGGACTGGAGGGAGGCATAGGCTGAGATGAACTCTGCCTTGTTGGCCGCAGATGGGCAGTTCCAGAGGCTACCGGAGACCTGGAACTCCACGTGGGTCGTGCGCGCTGGGACCACCAGATTAGGGTGGCCGCGGCCATGCGGTGTGGAGCGTTTGTATGGTCTGTGCAGAGAGGAGAGAACAGGGATAGACAGACACATAGTTGACAGGCTAGAGAAGAGGCTACGCTAATGCAGAGTAGATTGGAATGACAAGTGGACTACACGTCTCGAATGTTCAGAAAGTTAAGCTTACGTAGCAAGAATCTAATTGACTAAAATGATTTAAATGATACAGTACTGCTGAGGTAGGCTAGCTGCGTTGTTGACACTACCCTAATCAAGTAGTTCCGTTGAGTGTGAAGTTTCTACAATGCTGCTATTCGGGGGCTAGCTGGCTAGCTAGCAGTGTTGGCTAGCTATGTAGCTAGCTACGATCAAACAAATCACACCGTTGGGACTGTAATGAAATGAAATGAAAATGTGATACTACCTGTGGAGCGAAGCGGAATGGGACCGGAATGCGAAAGTTCTATTCAGTAGATGTTGGCTGGCTGTTGGCTAGCTAGGAGTGTCTCCTACGTTAAGGACGACAAAATAGCTGGCTAGCTAACCTCGGTAATTTAAGATAATCACTCTAAGACTACACACTCTAAACTACACAATTATCTTGGATACGAAGACAGCAAAGACAACTATGTAGCTAGCTAATACTACACTAATCAAGTCGTTCAGTTGAGTGTGATAGTTACTACAGTGCTACGGTAGACGGTGAACGTGTTGGGCAGATAGGAGGACGACGAAATACGATAATTACGCAATTATCTTTGATACAACGACGGCTATGTAGCTAGCTAAGAAGAAATTGCTAAGATTAGACAAATCAGACCGTTGTACTATAATGAAATGTAATGAAATGTAATGAAAAAGTTATACAACCTGCAGACCGAAGGAGACCGAAGCGCGGATGCGACCGGCTCGCTCCAACGAGTTTTTGCTGGTCATTTATGAACATTTGAACATCTTGGCCATGTTCTGTTATAATCTCCACCCGGCACAGCCAGAAGAGGACTGGCCACCCCACATAGCCTGGTTCCTCTCTAGGTTTCTTCCTAGGTTTTGGCCTTTCTAGGGAGTTTTTCCTAGCCACCGTGCTTCTACACCTGCATTGCTTGCTGTTTGGGGTTTTAGGCTGGGTTTCTGTACAGCACATTGAGATATCAGCTGATGTACGAAGGGCTATATAAATCAATTTGATTTGATTTGATATTAAAACGGCTAAATGACTTATATGGAACAAATGTATAAATGAGTGCGGAAGGTAGCCTAGTTGTTAATAAGACAGTCAGGCCAGTGCGTGACCCATAATTGCTCAGTTGCTCTGGATAAGAGTGTCTGCCAAATTAGTAAAATGTAATAAATATACAACTAATATTGTTCCATCACTCACCCTTTCAAAAACTGGTTTGTCACCTGATTTCCCTTGAAATATCTGTGATGCTTTGTTAATCAAGCAGACTTTATGAGATCTCTGTACTTAAAGTTGTTTCCTGACTAGAGCTAGTTAACGTTATATGGTTAGACAAACGCAAATGCAGCTACTTTGCTGTTATTCTGGCTGCAGTGTTTGACGTGACTGTAAGTTAGCAGTAGTTGGCAAGCTAGCAAGCAAGGGATAAGAACGTTGGCAGCCAGTATGACAATAGAACGAATGACTGGGTCGCGCCCATAAGATACAGAACAAAATACTTAATGACTGTGTCACGTTTTTGGCAACAGAACCAATAGCACGAACGACAAACGATTTGTATCGGGACTGTATCTTGTGGAAGGATGAATAAACAAAAATAAAGTTTAATGAAAATATCTCAATCATTATTTTAATATGTTGGTAACCCATTGCATAACGCCCTCGAAGTGTGTGCTTGGCGGATATATTGGCACGGTGCCAATATATCCTCTGAACACCGGTATTATCACTTAAATATGTGATAGGTCAGGTTCGGGATCATTTTCAAGTCATCTTCTGGTTACAGTCCTAACCCTGGAACGGGTAGCACCGTAAAAAGGAGCTGGCTTTCTGAAAACGGTGTCCATTCTGTCTGTTCTCTATGGGCTGGGTTTCCATTTCGTTTAAAAGGAATTAGGATGATTTTAAGATGTTCTTAGTGCTACAATGCTTTTGGGAAACCCAGCCCAGGTTTCGTTGAAAGTTGTAATCATCCAAATTAAACGAATAATTGTGTTAGTGGCGGAGTTTGGGGTGAGAAGAACTGGAATGGTGTTACTCCAGCTAACAATTTAGTGATAATACCTAAGAAGCTGGTGTTTGGAGGATATATCGAGGGCCGGCAAACCGTGCCAATATATCCTCCAAACACCAGCTTCGAGGGCATTATCACGTTTATACAACAGGTTACCAACATAGTCAAATAATATTTCGTTAAAAACTTTATTTGTATGAATTTATTCACGCTATTTCATCCTTCCACAAGATATAGTCCTGACACAAATCTAAGGTTGCTACCCAAGCCGGCTGGTCGTTCATTCTATTTGTTCGGTTATCAGAGACACGACCCAGTTGTTCAGACTTTTTGTTCTGTATCTATGGATTCCATTGTCATACTGGCTGGCAATGTTCTTATCCCTTGCTTGCTAGCTAGCCAACTACGGCTAACTTACAGTCACGTAAAACAGTGCAGACAGTAGCTGTATTTGCATTTGTTTAACCTGTTTTCTAGTGACATTTATTTGGATACATCCATAACAATGAGCTAATGAGGCGCGATTTCGCCTGGCATAGAAAATGTGCTCTCTCCTCAGGACACTGTTCAGAGGAGCAAGCTAACAACACAGCCAACTGAATCTGGAAAGACTACAAACTAGATGCACTTCATTCCGTTTTACTTTTTTTCAATTTACATTTCTTTGTATATTTCCATAAAAATGATGCCCGCTGATTCATGTTTTCGACAGGCTGAGAAACGCTGCCTGTCTTCTCCTGAATATTGAAACAATGTTGCAAATGTCAGAGAGACAGGAGCTAATGTTTAAACACATATCTGCTGTTGAAAACTACATGTTGGTCTAAAATAAATGTGAGATAATGTTTTAATGCTTTTTATAATGGAGATCAATTATATAACTTGCCTGGCTGGGCTGATGAGACAGTGGATTGCGCAGTCAGATGGAACAGAGTAAATAGGCATTTTAACGTCATAGATTTAGCTGGTGGTAACTTGTGGAATTAGACACTGGCTGAAATGCGCTTTTAACCAATCAGCATTAGACCCACCAGTTGTATAATAGGACATTAGTATACAACAGACCTCCCACTGTCCTCACTTTCAGGATCCAGTCCTACGTACCAACCTACCTGCTGTCCTCATGCACTTTGATTATGCTGTAGCACTTAGCACCATGACCAAGATCTCTATTCATTTAAGTGATCAGATCAGGGCTTTCAGGAGGAAGGGGAAATCTACTGAGGACATTTCAAAAATACTGTTCGATTTGGGGATTACAGTCACGGACAGTGCTATTCGAAAACACTATCGTCAGATGCCTGTTTTACGCCGAACGCGAAAGCCCAGGAAAATGAACAGGTAGCGTATTAGTATACAGTACGCCTAATAATGCTAAACATAATGTTTAAATACATCTACTGTTAGCCTTTACTGTATGCTGCACATTTTTAGATTGTATACCATTTCCAGCAAGACTATTCAAGCCATCTACTCACTGATTGATGAAGATGATGAGCGATCGGCGAAGGAGATCTGGAATCTGTTGGCATCACAGCACAACATCAACATTGCTCTAATCACAGTCAGAAGGCAGTTGAAGAAACTTGGGTGGATTTATAAGAATAAGGCTCGGTATGAAACATGTTTTTGAAGGTATTGTAGGCTTCTTGTTTTACAGAACATTAACCATGTGTGTTCTTGTTCTGTAGTTTCGACCCAATGGAAAAACGCATGGTTCCAAAGAAAGCGGTGAGTTTTGCTAGATTCCTAAAACGTGTATGTGTATGCAGCATTTGTGTAGAACAGTCACTTGTGATTGTTAAGATTGAGTGAGCTAATGCATCTACTGTTTCTATCATAGGCCATGATAGATGGGGGGCCAGCGCAGTACCATTCCGCTCAGCTGATGAAGTTGCACATGGAGCAGATTCAAACTTTGAAAACTGACATCGAGTCATTGAAGGTAGACCAGCAGAAAGAGAAACATTCTCTGAGGGTAGAGATACGGGCTACAGCTGATGCATTGGTCCAGAGCCAGGTGGCATTGACAGAGTGCCAGGCCGCATTGGTGGAGAGTCAGACAGAGAATGGCTCGTTGAAGAGGGCGAGGGAAGAGATGATGGAGTCACAATTCATGCCAATCCATGTGAGCTCCGGAACTCCACTTCCGACAGGCAGTTCGTCAGTTCACCCTGACATTTCCATTCCTCGACTGACACCAGAACGTAACGAACTGCTCACCGAGCACAGCATGGGCCGCCCGGACCGTTATGCTGTTGTGCTATTCCAAGAATGCGTAACCAAAGAGAGATATCGCGAGTGGGCACAGAATACCAATTGGGATGGATCCAGAGGCAAATTTGGCTTACCAGTGAATCTCCGAGTGTTCATCATGAAAAATGTGTCTCAGATGTTTCTCTCCTTGAGTGATGCAACCCGAAAAAGCATAAAAGATAGAGTAAATGAATATTTGAGGAAGCCGAGGAAGTCTGGATATGGCATGGCCCGTTTTCCTTGAATTAGGCATATGTCTACAGTATGTAGGCTAGTAAAATTATAGTTGCCCTGTTTGCTGTTTTTGTCACACTTTACAGTGGCCTAATAAACATCCATATTTTGAATGTATTTTATTTTTATTTGTATCGAACTCAATAATATACATTCTACTACTGTAGATAGGGGCCGTCATTGTAAATAAGAATTTGTTCTTAACTGACTTGCCTAGTTAAATAAAGTTTAAATAAAAAAATAGGGCTTACAGTAGTGATGGACATAGGTCACAATCAATTCATGCCTTGACGAGCCATTAAATTGGCTAGCTGAAACCCTCATAATAGCTAATTGGTGATCGAAATTACTTTGACTGAGACACACAAAACCATTTGAATTTGTATATGCAAGCAATTACATCGCAGAAGTTGGTGTTACTCAGAAAGAAAACATGGATACAAGATTAGAAAATATATATAAAACACGAAAATACCCTGTAGAAACGAAATAAAAGGACTATAGGCGGGTTTAAACGAGTACGCCAGCCGTTCCACTAAAATCACAATGTTTACCATTTATAGGCCTATAGTCATGTTACAAAGGGTGTTTAAAAAAAAATTGAAACCACCAAATGTCGGCCTTTAACCGTCCGAATATTTCATACAATATTCGGAACACATTTCTATGAATGTATGGCTTGAAATGTAATGATGGATGTTTTAGGTAGGCTGACATATGCCACTGTAAAATGCATTTGTGCTTTTATTGGAATAGAAACACAGATCAATCCATTTAATGCAGTTAAAATAAATCGTGAATAATACATGCCACTTAGCCCTATCATTTTATTTTCGTGAAGGGATTAGGGCTACATAATCTCAAACGGCAGCGATCAAATGATTTGCGCACAGAAGCAAGCACCAACAAGCTGAAGAATGGGATGTAATTTGGTTGGCAAATTGCATATTATGAGAAACCTTGACAAGAACACAATCCTAACGTCTGGTCTGCATCACAGGAGGTTGGTGGCACCTTAACTGGGGAGAACGGGCTCGTGGTAATGACTGGAGCGGGGTCTTTGGAATGGTATCAAACACATGGTTTCCAGGTGTTTTACTGCCATTCCATTTGCTCCGTCCCTGCCATTATTATGAGCCATTCTCAGCAGCCTTCACTGCTCTGCATGCAACTGAAAAGTCAAATTTGTTGGAATTATGCCTTGCTGTTAAATACATCAGCGTCTCGTCAGCAACACTAAAAAAGTACTTCCGGGTCACAGAATTTCAGAACTGCAAAATAAAAGCCCCCCCCCATGTAATAGTAGAAAAGTGTGAATAACCTGTATATATTGGAAAATGAAAAATAAATGTCTAACCATGAACCATTATTCACATGTTCATATTTAAGAGACATTTGCATCAAATGTGAGTTTTAAAACATGTTCCAATTAAGTGATAATGCCATCGAAGCCGGTGTTTAGTTGTCTCATAGTAATGAATATGTAGGGTCGGGATGAGACAGACAGGTAGGCAGTATTTCTCAGCCAGTTGAAATCATGAATCAGCTGGCATCATTTGTATGTATATATACAAAGAAATGTAAATTGAAAAAGGTAAAACGAAACGAAGTGGAGCTAGTTTGCATTCTTTCCAGCTTCAGTTTGAAGTTATTGTGTTAGCTGTGTTTTTGGTTAGCTCCCCTGAACAACAGTGACCTGAGGAGAGAGCACATTTACTATGACAGGCTAAATCGCGCCTCATTAGCTCATTGTTATGTATCCATAAACGTCACTAGAAAACAGCTTAAACAAATGCAAATGCAGCTACTGTCTGCACTGTTTGACGCGACTGTAGCTAGCAATAAGAACGTTTCCAGCCAGCATTTTAAATTTAATTCTACCTTTATTTAACCAGGCAAGTCAGTTAAGAACACATTCTTATTTTCAATGACGGCCTGTGAACAGTGGGTTAACTGCCTGTTCAGGGGCAGAACGAGAGATTTGTACCTTGTCAGCTCGGGGGTTTGAACTCATAACCTTCCGGTTACTAGTCCAACGCTCTAACCACTAGGCTACGCTGCCGCCCTGCATGACAATGAAACATTTAGAACTGTTCTGGCCATAGATACAGAACAAAAAGACAGGATTGGGTCCACGTCTCTGGCAACCGAACCAATAGAACGAAAGACTAGCCGGCTTGGATAGCAACCCTAGATTTGTTTCGGTACTATATCTTGTGGAAGGATGAAATAGTATGAATAAATAAATCAAAATAAAGTTTAATGAAGATCTGTCAATCATTATTTGAACATGTTAGTAATCCATTGTATAAAAGTGATAATGCCCTCGACGCAGGTGTTTGGAGGATGTATTGGCACGGTTTGCCTAACACCACCAGGAATTGAAACCATGTTGCAAATGTCGGAGAGACAAACAGCAAAGTTGAAAACTAAATGTTAGTCTAAAAGATGTCTAGATGCTTTTTATAGTGGAGATCAAGTTTATAATTTACCTGACTGGGCTGATGAGGCAGTCAGATGGAACAGAGTAAATAGGCATTTTAACGTAATAGATTTAGCTGGTGGTAATTTGTGGAATAGACACTGGCTGGAATGCGCTTTTAACCAATCAGCATTCAGGATTAGACCCACATTGTTTCAATATTCAAATTCAATCCCAGCTGTTCCATAGTAATGTGAACGTGTCGGGAGTCAGGATGAGACAGGCAGGCAGGCAGCTTTTCTCAGCCAGTCGAAATCATGAATCAGCATCATTTTTATGGATATATACAAAGAACTATCAATAGAAAACAGGTAAAACAAAACGAAGTGCCGCTAGATTGCATTCTTTCCAGCTTCAGTTTGAAGTGATTGTGTTAGCTGTGTTGTTGGTGTTGGATTCTGTATTTTACATTATAGCCATTAGCATATATATGATTAAATATTATCTGATGTTGGTTGTGTGGTGTCTGCATTTGTGCACTGGAGCATCATTATGAGATTAAACAACTGCTTGCTTACTTGCCTGTTTGTGTGTGACAAGAACTGAGTAACATGGTGTGACCTGCATGTTGCAAAACTGTAGATAACAGCCCAGCAGATGCTTTGTCCTTGTGTTTGTATGTAACAATATTGAGCACATGGTGTGACTTGCTGTATCTTACAAAGTTGTGATAGGGAGGGGTGGTCATCACGAGGTTAAACTGAGATGAAAAAATACTGAACAACACAATAGCAGGAACTGAGCAACTGTTATAACTAGGGGGTGATACCAGAACAGTAGGGATCTATATAGACGGAGGGAGGACTCCAAGAAGCACCAAAGAGGCGGGGACCCGCCTGAGCGCCTGCGATAGGCTGGGCAAGTTTAAACCACGCCCAGCCTCTACTGTGATAGGCCAACAGACGGGTTGGAACTATCACAGTATAAAGAATACTGTTTACATACATCCTGTCAGTTCTCTGTTCTGCCCTGCGTGAGCTCATTGTTATGGATGCATCCAAATAAATGTCACTAGAAAACAGCTTAAACAAACGCAAATGCAGATACTTTGCTGTTATTCTGGCTGTAATGTTTGACGTGACTGTAAATTAGCCGTAGTTGGCAAGCTAGCAAGCAAGGGATAAGAACGTTGCCTACCAGTATGATAAATAGCACACCTAGAACGAACGACTGAGTCGCGTCCATAGATACAGAACAAAAATACTTAACTAGGTCGCATCTCTGGCAACCGAACACTCACACTTTAACCCCCCCCCCCCCTACTTGCTTTGACCTTGCAGTACATTTTCACCAAAAAAAGTAGCTTACTATGACTGTGATATGTGGTTGCCTCACCTAGCCACCTTAAGACGAATGCACCAACTGTAAATCACTCTGTCATATAGCAGATGCTCTTGTCCAATGTAAAATGAGTTTAAATTAAGGAATGTCAAGTGCTCAGAGAAGACCCTCAGACTGCCAACTTAATATGCAAAATGTACACACTTGAGTCTAAAGAACCTGCTTCTTATCTTCACCCTGATGTAGCCAATAGTTCATATGATGGGGTGTCAGTGGTGCAGCTCAATCAAATCTGACACCCAACATTTTGGGAATTAATACTACCACTTAAAGACAGAAAGTTGGGGTAGAGGTTTATCAGATGAGGAAATACGAAACTTTTGGAGGGTTCAGGCGTACTCCGAATAATGGTGTGTTATGTTAACTCGTGACAAATGGGAGGGTCATTCAGAAACAAGGTGGGAGGCCTATTTACACCGCTGAGAACTTCAGTTGTGGTGTTTATGCGCGCTTGTTCTCTAAAGTAGTCTTATGAGAGGGCGATGTGACTACACTTTCTCACAACGGCATAGCATGTTTTACATGAGTTACCGGAGGAAATTACTTAGTTGAAATAAGTTAAGGTTTTAAGCTTGAACAATATAGCAGACTGATGAAATGAAGATATATGCTTAATTATGAGGTGATTTAGTGGTGGTTGGCACCAATATCGATAATTGTATATATCGATTCCGTTTGATATGAGCGAGGCATATCGTGATATTGGTTTATTCTTTGTGTTCCTACACTATTCTCGCTCTAAAAAAAGCATACATTACTGTTCCTGCATGCACAAAGACCTCCCACAGACCAAACATTTTTCCTGTACAGTGCTAAATTTGTACCAAATTGCTCAGGCACCCCATTTTAAGCTATTTGACCACAGTAAAAGGCTAGCAACTCTCCGTATTATTCAGAGTCCCATTAAATGACACCATATACTAAGTCTACAGACCCTGCTAAGTATTCCCAACCACACTTTTACATTGGCATAGCTTTTTTTTACTCTATAAAGACCATATGTAATTTATAGACCTACAGTGTACTGCATTGGGACCAATGAAATGTGTGGACTAGAAAGGACTGCTGGGTATTTAGACAACATTCATCCAACAAATAACACCACATATAGACTCGAGTGCTAGATCAATAGGGTCTGTAGAATATTGTTTGTTACATTACTTAAGCTCCAGCCATTTCTCAATATGCTCCACCTTATATTATATCAAGTAGTAATGATCTTTAGTTTAGATTTTCCCCCGATGATGCCATGACGCTTAATGTTAAATACTTCCCTTATGGTCTCTCCCCCCACCCCAAACCAACAGATGAGACGAACCACAGTTTGATTCAAGAAGCAGCTGTATTTGACCAGAAAGGTATCTCCAATCCAGTGTCTTTACAGCATTTTCTCTCACACAACATTTCAGTGTAAAAATCCTTCACTCTAATAATAGAAAATCACCTTCAATAAATCCAAAATAACAATTATAATGTATCTAAAAATAAATCAAGATTCCTCCCCCTGGGAACAGACTTCATTTCAATGTTTAGTTTTGATTTACATTTGGTTGAGTTGTCAACTAATGTGAATTCAAAGTGAAATAAACAAATGTCACCATGTCATTGGATTTAGACAAAAAGTTGGGTAAAAGAAAAAGAAAATTCCCTTAAGTTCATGATTTTTTTTCAAATCCAAACAGTATTCCATGCTGACTCAACCTCACATGGATTTTTTGTTGTTGTTGAAATGACATGGAAACAACGTTGATTCAACCAGTTTTTGCCCAGTGGGCTTCTATTTTCATTACCACAGAATTGCCAATGGAAATAGAAAACCATAAGGATTTTTTTAAGTACTACGTTTTTTTAGCTTAATCTATAGGATTGTAAGAGTGCTCAGGAGGTGAGGCAGACTTGCATTAGCGAAGATTGGCATCTCTATCGGACGAGGCCACAGAGGCGGCTAACATAATGGGTATTAAGTATCTTTATAAGAACATACAAAGTCGAGTAAGAGTCCCTGTCGCACTGTGGTATGTTGCAGTTACCTGCACTGCAGCAGAATCATACCAGGTACAGTCCCCTACCTGCTCTCCCCTCTCTCCCCTTTTCTTATGTGGTTACTAGAAGAGTAGGCAGTGTTAGGAGTGTAGAAAAAGAATGGACAGAACAGGCATGGTTCCCCATGTCATTGGGAAATGGATATGGTTGGCAACCTGTTGGATGTGCTGCACAGGGAGCTCAGAAATGTCACGGACATTGGAGTGCTTAAGAATTCATTCTTCATTCTTAAATAGATACAATTAAAATAACCTAAGATCCTATCAGCAATAGCTAATTGCTTTTAGAGGATAATGCCCATTCTAATCATTCCGTTTCTGTGACTAGGTGAGAATTGTCACCGTATACCAAAATCAAGCCCTGACCCTATGCACTTGTGGAGATCTGAAAGGATAAGATGGACATAAGTAATATGGTAATAGTTTCAACATGCTCTCTGATTGGCTGGATGCCATATTGCTTACACAAATCCAATCTTCTCACAACCCCACTAGTGAAGAAGGGAGGCAAAGGTTGTAGGGGGTAGGGGTTGATTTGGGATTGGACCTGTTTGTCATCCATAGGTGGTCTGCTGCGATCCTCTGTGCTAAATGCTAAAGAGAAGTGGGCATGGTGACTAGTATAGGACCTGTTGCAGACAGTCCTATCTAGCACTAAATGATATGCTTCCTCTAATCCCTGAGTTTGGAAAAAACAAAAAATTGATGTGAGGTGTAGCAAGCGCTCAGAGGAGTTGGCAACCCGTTCGCTATTAGAGTATAAGGTGGCAGTATAAGGTGGTTGAAGTTTCCTTAAGTACAGTTCTAGGATTAGCTTCCTCTCCCCCAAACTTAAACATAAGTGGAGAAAATGCAAAACTGACCCAAGATCAGGGTCTAGGAACAACTTCACCCTACTCCTATTAGGTGCAGTAGACAGACAGACATATATTTAACCAGATCTCTCTTATTGTTGCAAACTGGGATTTGTAGTTCCGACTGTTCCGGGGTTACACAGAGACTACAGAAAAAGGCAGGCCCTCTGATCCGATTCTCCTGTTTCACAGCTCCACCGTGTGGTCAACCGCTGCAGCTGAACCGTTTCCCCACAGATAGGTTGGTGTGAGAGTGAAATGTGCGACTGTTGACAATGTATTGTGTTTCGATGGTGTGGTTGACGGTATTCCCTGAATTCTCTGCATCAGGTTTGGGCTCAATCCGAATTGAAGTCAGTAAATTCAGAAAGTGAATTTAAAATCCAAAATGTGTCAAACTTGACATAAATAGCTTCTCCTTTTCAGTTTATTGAGAAGTGATTGAAATTAGATGCCCTTTTTTCAATAATTGAATTGGAATTTCAGTTGACTGCCTTCAATTCGAACTGAGCCAAACCTTGCTCCGCACTAGTGAAAAGTAAGGCTAGATACGTCCAGGTAAGATATGGGCGTTGACTTGGGAGGCAGGGAGAGAGTAGAGTAAGGTAGGCAGTGATGGTGGAGCAAGAGAGAAGCACAGCACAGCAGAGCTCTTGAAACCATAAGACAAACAAGAAAAACAGCCACTAAAAAGTTTGGAAGACTGCCGATTGGTACAGTCCTAAATGTATAGGTATGTGTGTGTGTGTAACGTTGAAGGAAATATATGAGCCATCCACCCCTCCATATGGCTATCTCTCCCTTCCACTCCACCCCCCCCCCACCCCCAGTGGCTGTATGTTGAGAGACTATACTGGTCCTCTCTTTTGTAGCTCCTGGATAAATGCTGAAAGAGAAAGGGAATTCATGAGAAAGAGAAAGGCACCAAAATTCCTTACACATTGTCTTGTGATTTAGTCATTATATAAAAAGTCCAAATATATGATTCGTAATATGTGAATTGAGAGAATATAAAATAAAATACTTTAAGTATTCAGACCCCTTGACTTTTTCCACATTTTGTTACATTTGTCTTATTCTAAAAGGGATTAAATAGTTTTTCCCTCAACAACCGACACACAATGCCCATAATGACAAAGCACAAAGAGTTTATTTTTTCCCCAGCAAATTTATAAAAAATAAACAGAAATATCACATTTACATAAGTATTCAGACCCTTTACTCAGTACTTTGTTAAAGCAGCTTTGGCAGCGAATACAACCTTGAGTCTTCTTGGGTATGACGCTACAAGCTTGGCACACTTGTATTTGGGGAGTTTCTCTCATTCTTCTCTGCAGACCCTCTCAAGCTCTGTCAGGTTGGATGGGGAGCGTTGCTGCACAACTATTTTCAGGTCTCTCCAGAGATGTTTGATCGGGTTCAAGTCCGTGCTCTAGCCGGGCCACTCAAGGACATTCAGAGACTTGTCCCGAAGCCACTCCTGCGTGGTCTTGGCTGTGTGCTTAGGGTCGTTGTCCTGTTGGAAGGTGAACCTTCGCCCCAGTCTGAAGTCCTGAGCGCTCTGGAACAGGTTTTCATCAAGGATCTCTGTATTTTACTCTGTTCATCTTTCCCTTGATCCTCACTAGTTTCCCAGTCCCTGCCGCTGAAAAACATCCCCCACAGCATGATGCTGCCATCACCATGCTTCACAGTAGGGATTGTGCCAGGTTTCCTTCAGATGTGACGCTTGGCATTCAGGTTTTATCAGACCAGAGAATCTTGTTTCTCGTGGTCTGAGAGTCATTAGGTGCCTTTTGGCAAACTCCAAGCCGGTTTTCATGTGCCTTTTACTAAGGAGTGGCTTCCGTCTGGCCACTCTACCATAAAGGCCTGATTAGTGGAGTGCTGCATAGATGGTTGTCCTTCTGGACGGTTTTCCATTTCCACAGAGGAACTCTGAAGCTCTGTCAGAGTGACCATCGGGTTTTTGGTCACCTCCCTGACCATGGCCCTTCTCCCCAGATTGTTCAGTTTGGCTGGGCGGCCAGCTCAAGGAAGAGTCTTGGTGGTTTCAAACCTCTTATATTTAAGGGACCCTCAATGCTGCAGACATTTTTGATACACTTCCCCAGATCTGTGCCTCAACACAATCCTGTCACGGAGCTCTACGGCCATTTCCTTCAACCTAATGGCTTGGTTTTTGCTCTGACATGCACTGTCAACTGTGGGACCTTATATAGACAGGTGTGTGCCTCTCCAAATCATGTCCAATCAATTGAATTTACCACAGGTGGACTCCAATCAAGTTGTAGAAACATCAAAGATGATCAATGTAAACAGGATGTACCTGAGCTCAATTTCGAGTCTCATAGCAAAGGGTCTGAATACTTATGCAAATAAGGTATTTGTTCTTTCTTTTTAACACATTTGCAAACATTTCGAAAAACCTGTTTTCACTTTGTCATCATGGGGTATTGTGTGTAGATTGATTAAACATTTTTTTTAAATACATAATCCTGTTAAGTAACAAAATGTGGAAATAATTCAGCGGTCTGAATACTTTCCCGAATGCACTGTATGTAGTGTTAGAGCACAGGAGGGTGGTGGCACCTTAGTTGGGGAGGACGGGATCATGGTAATGGCTGGAGTGGAATAAGTGGAATGTTAGTAAATACAACAAACACATGGGTTGAAAGCGTTTGATTCCGTTCCAGTCATTATCATGAGCCGTCCTCCCCTCAGTAGCCTCCACTGTTAGAGGCATATGAATATACTACTGCGGCTGGAGCAACATTGTATTGTGATTCTTATTGACTGTACTGCTAAAGACATACAAAAATACAAGCTAGGGAGTGCTCCTTGAAATGGATGGACAAATCAGGAACTCACCACAGATTATTTCATCCTTCACTTTATGGAGCTCTTTTCTCACTTCCTCAAGGATGTCCTAAACACACAAATAATCTTCATCATCACAGTCATTATCATTCTGATCATTGCCAATCAATTAAGCATATACTCTGAAACCAAGAACACCTGCTTTCCCACAAATACAAAACATGAATTAGTGTTAACTGACAATTTAAATGTATTTTTAATTTAACCTTTAACTAGGCAAGTCAGCTAAGAACAAATTCTTATTTACATTGACGGCCTACCCTGGCCAAACCCGGACAATGCTGGGCCAATTGTGCGCCATCCTATGGGACCCCCAATCACGGCTGGATGTGAGTCAGCCTGGATGATGCCAATAGTCATCCTCATCTGACACCATCAGTGGGGGAGCAATGGCCACCCTGTTATCTCTAGCCTACATACCAATAATCCTTTAAACAACATTAACAGGTAATGGTGGAGCTCACCTGTTTGATTCTCTCCATCTCTGTGTCTTCACTGCCTGTGCTGTCCGTGGTACTGTTCACTGCCTTCATCCTGAGAGAGAGATACAGTGAGAGAGAGAGAGATACAGCGAGAGAGAGAGAGATACAGTGAGAGAGAGAGAGATGCAGCGAGAGAGAGAGAGAGATAGAGAGAGAGAGAAAGGTGTGAGGAGAGGGAGAATGAAAAAAGGAGTGAATGGAGAGATGGGCAGAGAGAGGGAGGGCAACAACAAACCCCAAGGATATGGAAGCTCAGTTCGGGCAACAGTGGCGGGTTGTTGTGCTGCCATGGCAACAAATGGCGATCTTGACAGGAGCCACGGACCAGCCATCTTGTCACCGTTAACAGCAGAAGCGCAACGGAAAGCTGCAGACTGTTGTACCAACATAGAAACTTAAGTACTTTCAATGGTCAGCGTATTATTTTTAGTATTAGAGGTTGAAACCATTTCACTGAATGGGTCAAATTTGCCTACATTAGTTGCAATGGTTTGTTCCAACCAAGCACTAGTACACCAGATTGAATTTCATCATAGCCACTGGCCTTGAGTTAATCAGTTTTGTTTCCACATCTGAGGGAGACAGAATTGTTTTACTCAAGTGGTGACTTGAGCGAAACCCCAGTCCAGAAACATACCCTAACCCTTTGGCACTTGACGTAGATTTGAAAAAACAGGATAAGTATAAGTAATACGGTAGTTCCACCACCTTGGTCGCCCTCTGATAGGCTAGGTGGAATTTTCCCCATATTGCTTATACATATCCAATCCGTTCAAATCTATACCAGTGCCTAGGGTGTATAGAGGGTTGTTTCTGGGCCGTGCCCTGGACTAGGGTACTGTCATTAGCAGAAGTTGGACAGAAACGCTTAGTCAGAAGACATAGTAAAGACACACACAGCAGGCTCAAAGCAAGGCGGCAGCAAAAAATCAAATTTACTGAAACCATCTCTTGCACTTTTCCTGTGAAACTTTTTAAAATCTCAGCAAGACCGAAAAGACAAAAACAGGGAGTACCAAAGACATGGCCAGAACTTGAGAATTGCTAGGCCCTAAAGCAGTGTTTCCCAATCCTGGTCATTTATGTATATACAGTGAGGCAAGAAACTATTTAGTCAGCCACCAATTGTGCAAGTTCTCCCACTTAAAAAGATGAGGCCTGTAATTTTCATCATAGGTACACTTAAACTATGACAGACAAAATTAGGAAAAAAATCCAGAAAATCACATTGTAGGGTTTTTAATGAATTTATTTGCAAATTATGGTGGAAAATAAGTATTTGGTCACCTACAAACAAGCAAGATTTCTGGCTCTCACAGACCTGTAACTTCTTTAAGAGGCTCCTCTGTCCTCCACTGACATTTTCAATCTCTCCCTGTCCGAGTCTGTAATACCTACATGTCTTAGCCAGACCACCATAGTGCCTGTGCCCAAGAACACTAAGGTAACCTGCCTAAATGAAAACCGACCCATAGCAAGCACGTCTGTAGCCATGAAGTGCTTCGAAAGGCTGGTCATGGCTCACATCAACACCATTATCCCACAAACCCTAGACCCACTCCAATTTGCATACCGCCCTAACAGATCCACAGATGATGCAATCTCTATTGCACACCACACTACCCTTTAACACCTAGACAAAAGGAACACCTATATGAGAATGCTATTCATTGACTACAGCTCAGCATTCAACACCATAGTACCCTCAAAGCTCCTCAATAAGCTAAGGGCCCTGGGACTAAACACCTCCCTCTGCAACTGGATCCTGGACTTCCTGACGGTGGTAAGGGTAGGTAACAACACATCCGCCACGCTGATCCTCAACAAAGGGGCCCCTCAGGGGTGTGTGCTCAGTCCCCTCCTGTACTCCCTGTTCACTCATGACAGCATGGCCAGGCACGACTCCAACACCATCATTAAGTTTGCAGATGACACAACAGTGGTAGGCCTGATCATCGACAACAACAAGACAGCCTATAGGGAGGTCAGAGACCTGGCCGCATGGTGCCAGGACAACAACCTCTCCCTCAACGTGATCAAGACAAAGGAGATGATTGTGGACTACAGGAAAAAGAGGACAGAGCACACCCCCATTCTCATCGAAGGGGCTGCGTGGAGCAGGTTGAGAGCTTCAAGTTCCTTTGGTGTCCACATCACCAACAAACTAACATGGTCCAAGTACACCAAGACAGTCGTGAAGAGGGCATGACAAAATCTATTCCCCCTCAGGAGACTGAAAAGATTTGGCATGGGTCCTCAGATCCTCAAAAAGGTTCTACAGCTGCACCATCGAGAGCATCCTGACTGATTGCATCACTGAATGGTATGGTAACTGCTCGGCCTCCGACCGCAAGGCACTACAGAGGGTAGTGCGAACAGCCCAGTACATCACTGGGGCCAAGCTTCCTGCCATCCAGGACCTCTATACCAGGCGGTGTCAGAGGAAGGCCCTAAAAATTGTCCAAGACTCCAGCCATAGACTGTTCTCTCTGCTACCGCATGGCAAGCGGTACCGGAGAGCCAAGTCTAGGTCCAAGAGGCTTCTAAACAGCTTCTACCCCCCAAGCAAAGAGACTCCTGAACACCTAATCAAATGAATACCCAGATTTGCAACCAAAATAATGCATAGTGCATTAAATAAAATAAAAAAATAGAAAACTGATCATTTTTCCATAATTGAATCCAAACAGACTTCAAAAAGCACTCATTGCTCAGCACTACTAGTGAGACTGTAGCATAGCTGCAGACAGACGTGGAGTCCCGGCATAAGGGAAAAGGATGGGGGATGGGGGGGGGGTAAATAGGGGTACCTGGACACTGGGGTAGATGGAGAAGGGGGAACGGGAGGAAGGGCAGAGGTGGTGGGGCTTGGGCTGCTCTCCTGCACCTGGGTCTTGGTGGTTGAGTTAGTCCTGTTTGAGACATGCAAGAGTTTCTCTCAAACACACTCTCTCTTTACAGTGCCAGAAAGATGGGATAGAGAGGGGCAGGGCCGGCTCCACGGGGGTCACAGATTGAATTTGTGCCCACACAGTTGTCTCTCCGTAGTAAACATAAAAACAGTTATTGTAGTGAATTAAACTGGGGGGACTGTAATTTCCTGCACCACAGGTATGCGAGACAGCGTGTTGGTGTTTATTGTGTGGACATTCAGACGGGTGAATTGCCTACCTTGGCATGGTGGCGGATTTCTCCCACGGTCTCCTGAGGGAGTCTGTCATGGCAAAAGTAGATCATGAAACATCAAAATCTATATTATGTTTATGAGCTATATTATACTTTATTCAGTAAAAAGGCCAACCAGTGCTTCACAGCTCAAATCAGACAAAGGATAGATCATTCAAAGAGATCTGGGTTGTATTCATTAGTGCACACTGTAGGAAAAGAAAAGGGAAAACTGGGTTTAGGTAGTCCCTCCCTGTTTTGGTGTGTTTTCTTCCATTTGGTACCTAATGAATATGACCCAGGAAACTACACCAGCTGTCACAAGTTAAATGTGTACAAACATAAGACTTCCAGTGCATTCGCAAAGTATTCAGACCCCTTCACTTTTTCAACATTTTGTTACATTACAGCCTTATTCTAAAATTAATTAAACTGTTTCTCCCCCTCAAATCTACACAATAGTAATGACAAAGCAAATACAGATTTGATTTTTTGCAAATGTATTAAAAAACGACAACTGAAATACCACATTTACAGAAGTATTCAGACCCTTTACTCAGTACTTTGTAGAAGCACCTTTGGTAGCGATTACAGCCTTGCGTCTTCTGGTGTATGACGCTACAAGCTTGGCACACCTGTATTTGGGGAGTTGGTCCCATTCTTCTCAAGTGGTCACGTTGTATGGGGAGCGTCGCTGCACAGCCATTTTCAGGACTCTCCAGAGATGTTCGATCTTGTTCAAGTCCGGGCTCTGGCTGGGCCACTCAAAGACATTCAGAGACGTGTCCCGAAGCCACTCCTGCGTGGTCTTGGCTGTGTGCTTAGGGTCGTTGTCCTGTTGGAAGGTGAACCTTCACCCCAACCTGAAGCCCTGAGCACTCTGGAGCAGGTTTTCATCAAGGATCTCTCTGTACTTTGCTCCATTCATCTTTCCCTCGATCCTGACTAATCTCCCAGTCCCTGCCGCTGAAAAACATCACCACAGCATGATGATGCCACCACCATGCTTCCACCGTAGGGACGGTGCCAGGTGTCCTCCAGATGTGATGCTTGTCATTCAGACAGGTGTGTGCCTTTCCAAATCATGTCCAATCAATTTAATTTACCACAGGTGGACTCCAATCAAGTTGTAGAAACATCAAGGATGATCAATGAAAACAGGAGCACCCGAGCTCAATTTCGAGTCTCATAGCAAAGGGTCTGAATACTTATGTAAATAAGGTATATATATATTTTTATATACATTTGCAAAAAAATGTATAAAAACCAGTTTTATTTGTGTCATTATGGGGTATTGTGTGTAGATTGATGAGGAATAAAAAATGAAATTATTACATTTTAGAATAAGGCTGCAACGAAACAAAATGTGGAAAAAGTGAAGGGGTCTGAATACTTTCCGAATGCATTGTACATCATTTTAAGATCAGTGGAGTGTTCCAGAAAACAGGACCATTAACCAGCTAACTTTGATAAGCAGTAAAATACTATACATCTTTTGATTTTAGAAAGCTAAACTTGGATATGGGTTGTTGGTTGTCGAGTCAATTATACCATGCTAATTTCAAGTCTATACATCTTAAAAACGATGCTATTTCAGAAACGCGTCATTTGTGACACACAATGCAAATAGTCCGGGTAGCCATTTGATTACCTGTTCAGGAGTCTTATGGCTTGGGGTAAAAAGTGTTGAGAAGCCTTTTTGTCCTAGACTTGGCACTCCAGTACCGCTTGCCATGCGGTAGTAGAGAGAACAGTCTATGACTGGGGTGGCTGGGATCTTTAACCATTTTTAGGGCCTTCCTCTGACACCGTCTGGTGTCGAGGTCCTGGATGGCAGGCAGCTTAGTCCCAGTGATGTACTGGGCCGTACGCACTACCCTCTGTAGTGCCTTGCGGTCAGAGGCCGAGCAATTCCCGTACCAGGCAGTGATGCTCTCGATGTTGCAGCTGTTGAACCTTTTGAGGATCTGAGGATCCATGCCAAATCTTTTTAGTTTCCTGAGGGGGAATAGGCTTTGTTGTGCCCTCTTCACGACTGTCTTGGTGTGTTTGGACCATTCTAGTTTGTTGTTGATGTGGACACCAAGGAACTTGAAGCTCTCAACCAGCTTCACTACAACCCCGTCGATGAAAATGGGGGAGTGCTCGGCCCTCTTTTTCCTGTAGCCCAGCTGAGCTGTAGTCAATGAATAGCATTCTCACATAAGTGTTCCTTTTCTCCAGGTGGGAAAGGGCAGTGTGGAGTTCAATAGAGATTGCATCATCTGTGGATCTGTTTGGGCAGTATGCAAACTGGAGTGGGTCTAGGGTTTCTGGGATAATGGTGTTGATGTGAGCCATTACCAACCTTTCAAAGCACTTCATGGCTACGGACATGAGTGCTACGGGTCTGTAGTCATTTAGGCAGGTTGCCTTTGTGTTCTTGGACACAGGGACTATGGTGGTCTGCTTGAAACATGTTGGTATTACAGACTCAATTATGTTCAACTCATGTTGAAAATGTCAGTGAAGACACTTGCCAGTTGGTCAGCACATGCCCGGAGCACACGTCCTGGTAATCTGCCTGGCCCCGCAGCCTTGTGTATGTTGACCTGTTTAAAGGTCTTACTCACATCGGCTAAGGTGAGCGTGATCATACAGTCGCCCAGAACAGCTGATGCTCTCATGCATGCCTCAGTGTTGCTTGACTCGGAGCGGGCATAGAAGTGATTTAGCTCGTCTGGTAGGCTCGTGTCACTGGGCAGCTCACGGCTATGCTTCCCTTTGTAGTCTGTAATAGTTTGCAAGCCCTGCCACATGAGATGAGCGTTGGAGCCGGCGTAGTATGATTCAGTCTTAGCCCTGTATTGACGCTTTGCCTGTTTGATGGTTCGTCGCAGAGCATCGCAGGATTTCTTGTAAGCTTCTGGGTTAGAGTCCCGCACCTTGAAAACGGCAGCTCTACCCTTTAGCTCAGTGCGAGTGTTGCCTGTAATCCATGGCTTCTGGTTGGGGTATGTACTTACAGTCACTGTGGGGACGACGTCCTCAATGCACTTAATGATAAAGCCAGTGACTGATGTGGTGTACTCCTCAATGCCATCGGAAGAATCCCGGAACGTTCCAGTCTGTGATAGCAAAACAGTCCTGTAGTTTAGCATCTGCTTCACCTGACCACTTTTTTTTATAGACCGAGTCACTGGATATTCACATAGGATATTACAGTTTTTGATGTGCCGTTGGTAGGATATTTGTGATTGTACCTCTTCTAGTTTATTGTCCAATGATTGCACGTTGACGAGTAGTATTGACGGTAACGGCAGCTTTCCCACTCACCTTTTCCGGGTCCTGACCAGGCATCCAGCTCTTTGTCCTCTACACCTGCGTCGCTTCCTCTTGCAAATAACGGGGATGTCGGCCCTGCCGGATGTTTGGAGAATGTCTTGTGCGTCTTGTTTGTTGAAGAACAAATCTTCGTCTAATCAGAGGTGAGTGATCACTGTCCTGACATCCAGAAGCTCTTTTTTTGCCGTAAGATACGGTTGCAGAAACATTATGAACAAAATAAGTTTCAAATAACGCGAGAAACCCCCACATAATAGCACAATTGGTTGGGTGCCCGTAAAACTGCTGCCATTTCTTCCGGCGCCATTTTAATCCAAGTAAAACATGTCCTGTCTTAGCTCAGTTAGGATCACCACTTCATTTTAAGAATGTGAAATGTCAGAATAATAGAGAGAATGATTTATTTCAGCTTTTATTTAGTTCATCACATTCTCAGTGGGTCAGGGGTTTACAAACACTCAATTAGTATTTGGTAGCATTGCCTTTAAATTGTTTAGCTTGGGTCAAACGTTTTGGGTAGCCTTCCACAAGCTTCACACAATAAGTTGGGTGAATTTTGGCACCTTCCTCCTGACAGAGGAAGGCCTCCTTGCTTGCAAACAATTTTTCAGTTCTGCCCACAAATGTTCTATGTGATTGAGGTCAGGGCTTTGTGATGGCCACTCCAATATCTCGACTTTGTCCGTAAGACATTTTTTCACAACTTTTAAAGTATGCTTGGGGTCATTGTCCGTTTGGAAGACCCATTTGCGACCAAGCTTTAACTTGACTGACGTCTTGAGATGTTGCTTCAATATATCCACAAAATGTCCTTCCTCATGATGCCATCTACTTTGTGAAGTGCACCAGTCTCTTCTGCAGCAAAGCACCCCCACAACATGATGCTGCCACCACCGTGATTCACGGTTGGGATGGTGTTCTTCAGCTTGCAAGCCTCCCCCTTTTCCTCCAAACATAACAATGGTCATTATGGCCAAACAGTTCTATTTTTGTTTCATCAGACCAGAGGACATTTCTCCAAAAAGTACGATCTTTGTCCCCATGTACAGTTGCAAACCGTAGTCTGGCTTTTCTATGGTGGTTTTGAAGCAGTGGCTTCTTTTCTGAGCGGCCTTTCAGGTTATGTCTATATAGGACTCGTTTTACTGTGAATATAGATACACTTTTGTACCCGTTTCCTCCAGCGTCTTCACAAGGTCCTTTGCTGTTGTTCTGGGATTGATTTGCACTTTTCGCACCAAAGTACGTTCATCTCTAGGAGACAGAACGAGTCTCCTTCCTGAGCGGTATGACGACTGCGTGGTTCCATGATGTTTATACTTGCATACTATTGTTTGTACAGATGAAAGTGGTACCTTCAGGCATTTGGAAATTGCTCCCAAGGATGAACCAGACTTGTGGAGGTCTACAATTGTTTTTCTGAGGTCTTGGCTGATTTCCCCATGATGTCAAGCAAAGAGGCATTGAGTTTGAAGGTAGGCCTTGAAATACATCCACAGGTACACCTCCAATTGACTCAAATGATGTCAATTAGCCTATCAGAAGCTTCTAAAGCCATGACATAATTTTCCGGAATTTTCCAAGCTGTTTAAAGGCATAGTCAATTTAGTGTATGTAAACTTCTGACCCACTAGAATTGTGATACAGTGAAGTAATCTTTCTAAACAATTGTTGGAAAAATGACTTGTCATACAAAGTAGATGTCCTAACTGACTTGCCAACACTATAGTTTATTAACAAGTCATTTGTGGAGTGGTTGAAAAACGAGTTTTAATGACTCCAACCTAAGTGTATGCATGTAAACTTCCGACTCCAACTGTATGCATGTATGCATGTCTGTATGTATTCAGCCATTACATTTTACAAACAGTTAGCAGGCCAACTCATTGATCCTGCTTTCTGGAACAGCTCCCAGGTACATGATGAGTCAAACACAAAAAGAATGGACTGAAGACTTCAGTGGATCTACTCACCACCTTGGCCTGAGGACTTTGAGGAGTCTTCCTAAAATCACAGAGAAAGAAAATGACATTGTGTCATCCCTTTACTATGCACATATGTTTTTAACCATAGTTTGACTTGTAGCTTACACACACATTCTTAAAAGCAGAGGTATAAAGTATTTTTGGGGGGGTATCTGTACTTCACTATTTATATATATTTGACTACTTTTACTTCTCTAAATTCCTTAAGGAAAATGTATGGAGTAAAAAGTATATTTTCTTGACACCCAAAAGTACTCGTTATATTTTGAATGCTTAGCAGGACAGGAAAAAGGTCCAATTCACAGACTTATCAACAGAACATCCCTGGTCATCCCTACTGCCTCTGATCTGGTCGAATCACTAAACACACATGCTTCGTTTGTAAATTATGTCTGAGTGTTGGAGTGTGCCTTTGGCTTTCCGTAAAAATATATATATTTTTTAAATTAAGAAAAATGGTGCCGTCTGGTTTGCTTAATATAAGGAATTTGAAATTATTTATACTTTTACTTTTGATACTGGAGTATATTTTAAACCAACTACTTTGAGACTTTTACTGAAGTAGAATTTTACTGGGTGACTTACCTTAATAAAAAATAACTCAAGAAAAAGTATCTTTACGTTTACTAGGGTATGACAATTGGGTACTTTTTCCACCACTGCTTAAAACCTCTTAAGGATCTGCCCCTTTTAAAAAAAGATTTTTAACCTAAAATGACATAACCAAATATAACTGCCTGTATTCTCTGGCCCTGAAGCAAGATAAGCATAGTATTGGTACCATTTGAAAGGAAACACTTAAATGTGTGGAAATATTAAAGGAATGTAGGAGAATATAACCCAATTTATCTGGTAAAAGATAATACGAAAAAACAAACTGTTTTGTATTTTTTTTGTACCATCATCTTTGAAATGCAAGAGAAAGGCCATAATGTATTATTCCAGCCCAGATGCAATTTAGATTTGAGCCACTCTGTGGCAGCAGTGTATGTGCAATGTTTTAGACTGATTCAATGAACCATTGCATTTCTGTTCAAAATGTTGTATCAAGACTGCACAAATGTGCCTAATTTGTTTATTAATAACTTTATGTTCAAAATTGTGCACTCTTCTCAAACTATAGCATGTTATTCTTTCACTGTAATAGCTACTGTAAATTGAACAGTGCAGTTAGATTAACAAGAATTTAATCTTTCTGCCCATATCAGATATGTCTATGTCCTGGGTAATTGTCTGGTTACTTACAACCTCATGCTAATCGCATTAGCCTACGTTTTTTAAACCTCCCGCTTTGGGCTGGATGTGTCAAGGTCTAGTTTGCATTCAAGCCTCAGTTTTGGATTTAAAACATTTTGTGACACTGTGCGGGCCTCCTTCTCTTCCAATGTCTAGTTCCTACATATATAATCTATGAGCAGAATTACTGTTTCCCTCAATTAGCCACAAAATCCCTAGTGTGAAAGAGACTTTTGTTGAAGTTGTCTCGGGCCATTTTCATTACATTGCCCCCCACGTGGGCCAGTCCCCTAGCAATTTGAGTTCCAGCCTATGAGCTTCAACCACTTGCATTTGAGTGACAGCTAGCAAGAGGTCTGCCCAGCGTAATCCAGTGAAGTTACAGGGCTGGCCCAAAGGCTCATTTGACACAGCAGAGACAGAGAGTAATAACGTGGTACGCACACGTGACGTAGTACGCAATTACCGGAGAATCTCTTTAAGGATTTATGAGAGGAGGATTGTTGTCTCTACAAAGATCATTGACAGGAGACTTACATTGCCGGGCTCATCCTTCTTTGCGCCTGGATTATCGGACATTTTCTTCCTGCATACAAAGATACACAATGAAGACGAGGTCTAAGCCTCAGCAATCACACACATGCACAGTCATATGATCGTAAACGTCACACACAACGTTAACACATCACACACACTCGTCCAGGCCGACATTTAACAAAGACTGAGACAGTGGCTCACCGTCGGGCCAGGATGGCACTCATCTCCCCCATCAGATTTCCTCCCCCACCACCTCCTCCTCCTCCTCCTCCCGATGTAGGAAGTGCCGCCGCACCACTATCTTCCTACAGAGAGAGACAGGCTCAGTTTCAATATTTTAAAATGCACCCTTCTTTCCTGCCTTCCTTGAAGAAATCACTAATCTGGGACTAAGATTTGAGAAAGGTGGAAACCATGTCTTCATCTACAGTATATCCATGCACTTAAAGACCAGGGATTACCTCAAGAAAAGGGTGGAAGAAAAGATGCATTTGAAAGTTGTTCGACTCACTGAATCACTGGTGTTCACTGAATTTTCAACATGCATCAACAATGGAATATCAAGTAAAAGAGATGCGTTCCAGGTCTTTTTGAAGGTTCGATGCCTGCACAATTCAAAGAAGATGTTCTATATGATATTGCCGTGGCTCTTGAGACGTTAAATACTTCCCCAGGCCTCGTCAGATCTGGTCAGATGCACAGCATGACTGCAATGAAGACTACCTGGAAAACGTCTGACACGGGTCTCACCTTCGTGGATTTGCGTAGTTTGGCTCCTGCCAGGGCAGCAGCTAGTCCACCGGGATCACCGAGACCCCCTCCATCCCCCCCTCCTCCTGGCAGAGGTGGGGCAGGTGGCGCCCCGGACCCAAGGGGTGGTGGGGGGCCAGGTGGGGGTGGAGGGCCAGCAGGTGGGGGGCCTGGGGGTGGTGGCGGGCCTGGGGGAGGCGGGGGTCCACCGGGGGCTGAGGGAGGGGCATGCGGGGCGGGTGGGGCTGTAGGAGGGATGGCTGCGGCCTGTCTCTCTCTCTCCTGCTGCTCCTGCCTCTGCAGCTCCATTCTATGAGGTGAGAGACAGACAGGGTTCTTTATATCGGTTAATGTTCAGATGTAGGAGCTTTTCATTTGAGCCAGTTTGCTACAGCAGGACAAAAATCCAGCAGCAACAGGAAATGCAAATGATTACGTACATTTTTCGTATGGGAAAATAAAGCCTGAAATTTCAAAATGGAACTTCAGAAAGTTCTCCTGCAACAGGGTTATCAAATTAAGATCCTACATCTGTATAAACAGGCACACACAAAGGTGTATACACGCATACACAAAAAATGAAAGACTCATGATTGCATATTATTTACACATTATCTTCGCATCATCTACACACCATACCACCCATGTACAATGTAAGATCACTATTATAACTTACTGTGTGGTACTGTAGATTAGTGTTTTAAATCAAATTATATATGTCACACACACCAAATACAACCTTACTGTGAAATGCTTACTTACAAGTCCTTAACCAAACATGCAGTTCAAGAAATAGAGTTAAGAAAATATTTACTAAATAAAATGTAAACAATTTAAAGTAGCACAAAATTGCATAACAATAACGAGGCTGGTACCGGTACCGAGTCAATGTGTGGGGGTACAGGTTAGTTTGTACATGTAGGCTGGGGTAAAAAGTGACTCAAATAAACAGTGAGTAGCAGCAGTGTAAAAATAAAGGGGGGGTGTTAATGTAAATAGTCCGGGTGGCACTGTAGATTAGAGTGCGTTAGTGTGTGGTAATGTAGAATCTATTGTGCCATTTAGCAGACACTTTTATACAAAGCCACTAACATTAGGAAATTGAACCCAGCGCCCATGCTCTACCAACTGAGCCACACAGAACAGGACTGCGTTAGTGTCAGGGTTAGATGTCAGTGACAGTCATAATAGGGGAATTGCAACAAAGACACAGAACTTGTCATGGAGCACCGTGTTAGTATACTAGTATACTTTTAAGAAAACCAGTGCTAAAGGGAGATTACATGCACTAGCATGCTAAAATAAGCTTCACTAAAACGAAAAACCCACAAGTATAAACAGGTGATTAAGCTGATCTTCTGTTGATACCAGACAGCTGAAGCTATCGTCTAGAATCTTTATTCCCACACCAATGAGTTATCAACCTATCAGGAGAATTGGAAATTTAGGTTGATGCATGTAAAATACTGATTTTAAGAACAGGGGAGTAGTAGGCCTATGTGTGCTATTTGAAAAAGCTTTAGACTACATTTTCATTTATAAAAAAATATAGATAACGGTTTTTGAATACTCCTACTAACTACACTAACAGTACTATTTGTGACGTAAATATAGTTAGTATGCCAAAAGTCCTAGGATGTCGTACTAAATTCACCAAAATACAAAGTATACAAGCAGTGGACACGATTTCCGTGCTTTTAGGGCCCATAATGCAATTCTTCAGATAATGGGCTTGGCTTCACAACGTTTTCAGATTTGAAGAAAATGGCGGAAAATATGCAGCCGAAGTCCTTTAACTAATTATGACAAATGTTAAGCAATGTAAGAAAGTAATGACTTTTCAAATAAGTTAAGTTACACGTTATGTTGCCTGACAATTTGTTAGCTACGCTATCCTTACGAACCGCGTAGCATTACAGTATGTACCGGTATGTTAGCTAGTTACCGTCCTAACCAACATTAGTTGGCTACTAATAAAACTAACTAACAACCCAACGTTTATTGATTTGATTGTTCACGTTATTCTTAGGGGGTATTAGTCGTTGTGAGTTCTCAATGGACATGGTTAATTCTGGCTATCTACTCCGATTTCAGAGAACTCTTGTCTGGGTGTGGCAGAGCGCAGAATAACTGATGGATTTACGAACGCTCAACACCCGTTGAATATTTTAATATGGCCAGTGTCAGTAAACGTCGACAAAAACAAGCATAATTAAATTGTTGCCAGCAGCACAGTTACAGTCACCAACGCTCTGGATAACATGAAAACTGCCAAACCGGCTCTGCTAGGCCGAGTAAAATGGTCAGAGTGAGGTGCTCTCTCATTTGTGTCTGGAAGTAGCTAGCAAGCTAGCCAACGTTAGCTTGGGAGCTTGACTGCCGTTGTGAGGTCAGAACACTCTAATCCGATCAACCCTACTCCTCGGCCAGAGCGTCCAGTGTATGCTCCGAAAGCGAAACGCTCTGAATTTACAAACGGACAATCTGACAACGCTCTGGATTTGTGCACTCGAACTCCAGATTGAATTTATGAACACACCTAAAACCATAAAATGTCTAGCTTTGTTATTCTAACAAGCTAGCAAGAGGTTGCATAGCAACAGCATCAACTTCTGGTAGACAGGCAAAGCAATAGTACGCTCAACTGAAAGGATACCGTTCGTTTAAGGTATAAACTAAACTATAACTAATAGTATACTCTTTTAAGTATGTAGTATGTTAATAAGGGTATTCGGACACAGTTTATATAACCCATCAAGATTGACCTGGTTTAGTTAAACATTTCAAATATGGACAGTGCAGGGATATCCGGCCAGGTCTTGATAAGAAATTACGATACTTTTTAAATACAAATTGTAATTACCCAAGAAAACTGTACCCGGTAACTGAACTAAATGACTATCGCCGTTCACTTCTGTCACCATGAACGGCTTTAAGAGACTAGTCAAGGATCATATCACCTCTACCTTACTGGACACAGACCCACTTCAATTTACTTACCACCCCAACAGATCCACAGACAATGCATGGCTTTGTGATGGCCACTCAAACACCTCGACTTTGTTGTCCTTCAGCCATTTATTTTATTTGACCACCTTTTTCTCCCCAATTTCGTGGTATCCAATTGTTAGTAATTACTATCTCGTCTCATCGCTACAACTCCTGTGCGGGCTCGGGAGAGACGAAGGTTGAAAGCCATGCGTCCTCCGAAACACAACACAACCCAACCAAGCCGCACTGCTTCTTAACACAGCGAGAGCCTCCAACCCGGAAGCCAGCCGCACCAATGTGTCGGAGGAAACACTGTGCACCTGGCTAACTTTGTTAGTGTGCACTGCGCCCGGCCCGCCACAGGAGTCGCTGGTGCGCGGTGAAACAAGGATATCCCTACCGGCCAAACCCTCCCTAACCACGCTAGGCCAATTGTGCGTCACCCCACGGACCTCCCGGTCGTGGCCGGCTTCGGCAGAGCCCGGGCGCGAACCCAGAGTCTCTGGTGGCACAGCTAGCGCTGCGATGCCCTAGACAACTGCGCCACCCGGGAGGCCCGTCCTTAAGCCATTTTGCCACAACTTTGGAAGTATGCTTGGGGTCATTGTCCATTTGGAAGACCCATTTGTGACAAAGCTTTAGCTTCCTGACTGATGTCTTGAGATGTTGCTTCAACATATCCACAAAATGTCCTCCTCATGATGCCATCGATTATGTGAAGTGCACCAGTCCCTCCTGCAGCAAAGCACTCCCACAGCATGATGCTGCCACCCCGGTGCATCACGGTTGGGATGGTGTTCTTCAGTTTGCAAGCCTCCCCCTTTTTCCTCCAAACATACCGATGGTCATTATGGCCAAACAAGATGTTTTGTTCATTAAAATAACATCAAATTGATCAGAAATACAGTGTAGACATTGTTAACCTCTTGCTCCTACCTGGCACGCAGGCGTCCCATCTAGAGCTCTGGAAATGCAAATGCGCTACGCTAAATGCTAATAGTATTAGTTAAAACTCAAACGTTCATTAAAATACACATGCAGGGTATTGAATTAAAGCTACTGTTACGGATACAGTTATCCGGTGTGTGTGTGTGTATCCTGTGTGTGTTTCTTTTCTCTCCTTCTCCCCTCACAGGTGAAAATCATCACTCCCCAATCAGTCAACAATCAATCATCAATCAGAAGACACACCTCCTCCTATTTCCTACCCTATCACAGTTCCTTCCCCATGGTTTAAAAACCCCATCATTTGTTTGTTCTAGAACTCAATCTCTAGCTCAATCTCTCTGTAAATGCCATGTCTGTAGGTCTCTGTGTTTCACTCTCGCTTTGTGTCTTAAACCTCTCTTTTGTTTAAAGCACCTCCATAGCACTTTGTCATCACCTGTGAGTATTGTTTTTGGTTATGGTGTTTGTTTGTTGCTGGTGGGAAAAGGGGGAAACCAAGACAAGTCGCCCATGGGCATACACTACCCGTAGGTGAACTTTGTTAAATACACTAGTTAGAACTGGGCGGACCACCCACTGTATTTTTGGTTAGTTAGTTAGCTGTTGTTAAAGTAGGCTAGTCTAGCTTAGGGGTGTTTTAGAATACTTATTGTTTCTTTCCTTGGGTCCAGCTCAGCCCCTTTTCCTGCTCCCCCCATTACCGTGCGTTTATAAATAAACCTAGAGTTTGACGGTAGATTTCTGTTGTCGTGGTTATTTCGTGCACACTTTTACTTTGTCACAATAATAATTTGCATGAGTTATGTTATGGGTCTCATTACCATCCCCCCTAGACTGTCGGGCCAAAAGGAATTCGTAACATAAGTGGAGCCTCGTCCGGGATCTGTCATAACTAACACCCATGCCGCTCATGTAGATTGTTGTAGTGGTATAGTTCAGTGTTGAGCGTCATAGCTGAAGTAGCATTAGTGTTTGCTATTTTCTTTGGCACTTGTGAAGTAGTGTAAAAGGACTACTTTTGATTTGAAATCCTTTTTGGATAACCCTTCGTGGGAGGTTTTCGACAAATGTCGTAGAGTTGATTTAATGACCTTGGCTGACCATTATTCAGTATCGATTCCGCAGAGTTTAGTTAAGGCGGAGGTTAAACGGCTAGTATTAAATGTATTGTTGGAAGAGCAGGTGCTTGTGTTACCGCTGCCCGAGTCTACTACCCCTGTAGGGGATGTTGCTGCTCCTGTAAGCCCATTGGTGTCTGATAATGAGGGCGGGGCTAAAACACCAGCCACATTGTCCCGTTTTGATCCACTATCCCCACTGTCAAATGGTGATGCCAGGAGGGATGTCGGTTTAGCACAGTTCCAACTGGAGGTGGAAGAGAGAGCCCAAATTAGGCGAGAGACTCTCCAGTTGGAGATGTGTAAAATAGAGGCAGAAAAAGAACGAGAACAACGGCATTTGGAGATGTGTAAAATTGAGGCAGACAGAGAACAAAGGCAGTTGGAGTTCAAAATGCGCCAGATGGAAATGGAGGCAGAGACAGCGAGGCTAGCCTCCGGTCCTATTGTGCCTGTTTGTGAGCCGTCCTCACCTGCTGTGTCCTCAAACACGTTTGACATTAGTAGGCAGATTGCCTTAGTACCTTTGTTCAGAGTCAGAGGTTGACTCCTATTTTTGTGTATTTGAGCGTATAGCCGTAGCATTGAAATGGCCTGAAGAGGTATGGTGCCTATTACTTCAGTGTAAATTAACTGGTAAAGCCCAAGAGGTTTTGTCAGCGCTACCTCTGGAGGACAGTTTGAATTATGAAGTGGTCAAAGCTACTGTTCTTCGTGCCTATGAGCTTGTGCCTGAGGCATACCGACAGAGATTTAGGTCTCATAGAAAGTCTTCTAGTAAGACTTATGTGGAATTTGCTAGAGACAAGGGAAATCTGTTTGATAAATGGCATGCTGCTAGTAAGGTAACTGATTTCAACTCTCTCCGGGAGTTAATCTTGTTGGAAGAGTTTAAAAATTGCTTACCCGAACGCATTGTAGTTTACCTAAACGAACAGAAAGTATCCTCCCTGGCAGAAGCGTCTGTGTTGGCAGACGAGTTTGTGTTGACGCACAAGAGTGTGTTTTCGGCCCAAACTGAGAGTAGAGCCACTGAGTTTCCTACCTTTAGCCCTAGTCGGCCAGCAGTAGTATATCAAGCACGCCAGAAGAATGAGCGTCCCTGTTTCTATTGTCATAAAGTAGGACATATGATTAATGATTGCTTCCTGCTTAAACGCAAACAAGGGATGCCTCTTCGTGCCAAACCACCAACAGGTGTTGCTCTAATTCGTACGGTTGTGAGGTCTGCAACAAAACAGGTGCCTCAGGGTAACTGTAGTTTGAAAGTCTCAGTCCCCGACCGCAGTTATGAACCATTCATTTTCGAGGGGTTTGTGTCCCTAACGAATGACGAAGCGTCTCAACGACCGGTTAAAATCCTTAGAGATACTGGTGCGGCGCAGTCGTTTATATTGTCTGATGTGTTGCCCTTATCTGACGATACATACTGTGGTTCCAGTGTGTTAGTGCAGGGTATTGAAATGGGTTTTGTCCCAGTGCCATTGCACTTTGTGAAAGTACACTGAAAGATTATTGGAATCTGTGTGGGTAGCTGGACAGGTAGGATGACTGACAGTGAAGGTGAACAGGTGGTCACGTGTCAGGTGACAGAGGAATGTATGAGACTGAGGCAGGAATTCCTTTAACCAGAAAGTGGTATATTTACTGGGTAGTCTGTGCTGCATCACAAAGGAAACAAATAACATGTATACAATCAAATTCATAATCAAAGATCAAATCATATCAGTCATTATTAACATAAATTAGGGAATTCAACAGTCCAGTTCATTAAGAAGTCAATAGTAATCATCCGCGAGTCATTTAGGCTCACAACTATTTATCATAAATCATGAAAGAATACAAACGGGGAATGTGGTCATTGACAATTCACATTACATAATATGTTTGAAGCTGCGCTCCAAGCCGCGCTCCGCGGTGATAACTATAAACAATAACTGAATGGCCCACTCTCCCGATCGCCACAGATAATTCAGAAAGGTAACATGAAAGGTAACAGAGTCGGTGGACTTACGTGGATTCATGGACGCACAGAACTTCTGAATGAGATGGAGTTAAGGAAGAGAAAGCAGCGAGATCAGGCGATGGCAATTTCCTCCTTTTATGGAGTTGAGATCTGTCGGACATTTCCACCTGACCTAATTAAAGCGCCCCTGGCCCAGCTGAGTAAATGGCAATGAATTAAAGGAGTATTCCACCAACTCCATGGGCCTTTTCCACAGCCACCCCGGAAATTTGTTAAATTCCACACTCCTCAAAAAAGGCTCATTGCTCCCCGTCCTCTGTCATCTCAGGGAGAGGAATCAGTCGGGCAACTGGCCGGATATATGTCCGGTTCTTCACCTGGATCTCCACTGATCTAACACGACCATCGATCCCAGGCATGGTCTTAGTTATACGGCCCACCGGCCAGGAGGCAGCTGAGGGTCCACCATCATTACTACTTGGCCAGTTTCCAGGCTGGCCATTTCTCTCCGCCATTTCCCTCTGTGCTGTAGACTTGGTAGGTAATCCCGAATGAATCGGGTCCAAAAATGGTCAGCTAAGATTTGGCTGTGTCGCCACCGGCGTCTGCCTACGAGGTTGGTATCAGCATACATGGCTTGAGGAAGTGACGCATCTCGGCGTCCCATCAAGAGCATATTCGGTGTAACCGGATCGGGGTCAGCGATGTCTGCAGAGAGATATCCCAAGGGTTTAGAGTTCAGAATCCCTTCCACCTCTATCAGGACAGTCCTCAAGACAGTTTCAGTGACAGTTTGGTCCCCCAGGACGACTCGTAAGGCAGTTTTTACAGATTTGATCTCTCGCTCCCATGTTCCTCCAAAATGAGGAGCGCCTGGAGGGTTAAATTTGAATGAGATTTGTTGGTCCATCAGCTGATCCTGGAGGCTGGGTTCCATGGCTTGGAAGGCTTCCTCCAACCTGGCTTCTCCTGCCTTGAAGTTCGTACCTCTGTCAGCCAGGATCTCGTAGGGTTTCCCCCGTCGGGAGATAAACCGCCGTAGGGCCATGAGGAAGGCTTCCGTATCCAAACTCTCCAGTAGGTCCAGGTGGACACATCTGGTTGTCAAACACTTGAATAGAATGCCCCAGCGCTTTTCCACACGACGACCTAACTTGATCATCAAGGGGCCAAAGCCATCTACTCCTGTTGACCAGAAGGGTGGTTTAAGGAGGCGCAAGCGAGCAGGGGGTAAATCTGCCATTTTGGGCACCGTAGCTCCGGCCCGCCATCTCTGACATTCTACGCAGGCGTATTGGTGCTTACGAATGGCTCCTCGTCCTCCAATTATCCAGTACTTCCGCCTCATCTCCCCATAGACCCTCTCTGGCCCTGGGTGGAGAAGCCGCTCATCATAACTCTTGATGAGGAGCCTGGTAAGAAGGTGTCTGGAGTCAAGGATAATTGGGTGGATAGCATCTGGGTCCAAAACCTCTGCTTGGCGCAGCCTCCCCTCCGACTCTGATCACTCCAAGGATTGGATCATATTCTGGGGCAAGAGAGAGAAGACGGCTGCCCTTAGCCACTTCCCTACCGGCTTTCAGAGCTTTCAACTCCTCAGGAAGCTAACTGCTTGTGCTTGCTGGAGGAGTAGTGTCTCTGCCGCGAGGGAGGTAGGTATAGAAGCCACCCCATCTGAGGTCTGGTTTGTGGCTGTGATCAGATCCGGCAGTGTGTGGGATTGTGTTAGGTCAGGGAGAGCCGTTGTTGGTTCCGTAGAAATGCTGTAGCATTGGGCGGACTTCCTTAACTCATGAGCTTCAGTTGGTTGCGGAGGGGCCGCACGCCTGGGGGCTGTCGTCCACTCTTTCTCTGGTTGGGACAAGAATGGTGGTCCCAAGCTCCAGCGATGGGGTTTAGCCAATTCCTTAAGGGTTTTACCTCTAGTAATGTCATCAGCAGGATTGTTTATGCTATCAACATACCTCCAGTCCTGGACTTCTGTTAGTTCTTGGATTTCCGCAATGCGAGTTCCGACAAACACCTTATACCTGCAGGACTCCGACTTGAGCCAGGTCAATACAGTGGTCGAATCACTCCAGTAGATGACCCGTTGGATTGGCAAGGTGAGCTCGGCTCGCAAGGTAGAGGCCAACTGGGCTCCGGAAAGGGCAGCACTGAGTTCCAGCCTAGGCATTGACAACTGCTTCTTGGGTGCGACCCTGGACCTGGCCATGACAAAGGAGACATGGGTGTGGCCTGCCTTACCCTCCACTCTAAGATAGGAAACCGCCCCATAGGCTCGCTCCGAAGCGTCACAGAACACATGCAGTTCCAGGCATGATCCCAGTTGGTCAGCACAGGATGGTACATAACATCTTGGCATTTGGACATCAGAGAGCTCCGTTAACTCAGTTTCCCAACAGATCCATCGTTCCACTAGGTCAGCCGGGTGGATTGGTTCATCCCAGTCCCTCTTGGTCTGCCACAGGTCCTGGACTAAGACTTTGGCCCGTGTTGTGTATGGCAGGATATACCCAAGGGGATCGTATTGACTGGCCAGGGTCCGATAGATGGTGCGCAGAGTGGGGGTTTCGGTACTCGGGGATGAGCGGTGCTTATACCCCAGGGTATCCGGTATGCAGCTCCACCTCAGTCCTAGAGTGGGCTCTTCTGGGTTAGCCCCAGACTGCGTTAGCCATAGTTCACTGCTACTGGACCTAGCTTGTGGCGGGAGGTGCTGGATAACCTCCGCTCTGTTACTAGCCCACTGTCGGACCTCAAATCCCCCTTTGGACAGGAGATTCCGCACTTTATCAAGGAGTGGTTTCGCTTCAGCCGTGGATGGGGTGCTCTGTAAGCAGTTATCCACATAGAAGGCATTTTCCACTGAATCCAATACTTCTGGGTCACTCTCTGGATGCTCCCGTGCGTGTCTCTGCAGAGCGTATATGGCACAACAAGGACTGCAGGTGGTGCCAAATGGGAGTACCTGCCATTCATAGATTGTGGGCTCTGCATCTCGTTCCATATCTCGCCATATGAACCGGAGCAGTGTGGTGTCGGAAGGCAGTAAACGAATCTGATGAAACATGGCTTTGATGTCTCCACTGATGGCTGTAGAGTGCTGCCGGAACCGGAGAAGGACACCGAGCAAGGAAGGACCTAAGGTTGGTCCGGGGAGTAGACAGTCATTCAGGCTTTGACCAGCTGCTTGGAATGAACAGTTGAAGACAAGTCTATACTTCCCACCATGTTGCTGGATAACATGGTGAGGGAGATACCAGGATTCACGGAGTGCGTTTCCCTCTTCATGAGCTGTCACTTCAGTGACGTAGCCTGCCTTCACAAGGTTATGAATCTCTCGGTTATGAACTTCTGCAAGCTCAGGATTCTTCACCAGGCGTCGCTCCGTTCCACGCAGTAGTGGGAGTACAGCCCGTGTCGTGGTTGCCAGAGGAGGATGGTTGGGCACCCGTAGCAGTGGGGTTGCATACCTGCGAACGCCATCCATTTCAGTGGTGGTGGTGCTCTTCTCCAGGAGGTCTAATGCATAGGAGTCATTTTTCGAGCGAGTGACCTCCTGTAGCTTCCGGTTGGAGAAGGTGTCCATCTTCCAGATCATCTCAACATTCCGAAGGAGGTCAGTGGCTGCTTCGGGATTGCTTCTGGTGAAGAGGACTTGCTGTGACTGTACAGCTTGGGTGGAGAGAAGTTGATGGGATGGACCTTGCACAGCCCAACCCAAGGATGTATGGACAGCAATGGGTCCTCCTTCTGGTCCAGCTCGTATAGGCTCAGTCGGGGTGACGAGATGTGGGTGGTCTGACCCAATCAGGATAAGTGGTGCTACTCTGGCCAGGTTAGGAAGAGGCAATCCTCGTAGATGAGGATATTGTTTCTGTAGAACACTTACCGGGCAGGAGTGCTCTGCGAGATTCAAGCCATCTACCGTGAAGGCATTGGTGATTTTATAGGCCACGTCCCTGTTTCCTGAAGGTGAAATGCTAAAGGTTACAGCAGAGCCTTTCATTTGGATAACATCATGTCGCACCGTTCTGAGATTAAGGGTCTCGGGGGTCCCTTCCAGGTTAAGCTGACGGGTGGCCGCTGTGAGAATGATTGTTCTTTCTGACCCATCATCTAGAACGGCGAATGTATCAATGCTTCTCCCTTCACTTTGCAGAGTGACCTTTTGACCACCTTCAACATGACCCTTGGAGACCGGTTCTGCTGGTCGAGATACAGCTCCTTTGCAGCTCCTACCATGAGCATACTCTGCTCCTTCTTTGCTTGGGGAATTAGATCATGCAACACGGTGAGATGGATTTCTTTACAGCGGTTGCAGGGTTTCCTCAATGTGCAGGTCTCCACCTTATGGCTACGGGCACACTTGTAGCATCGCTCGCCTGAAGTGATCCAGGCCTTCAATTGAGTTTGAGTGAGCTTTTTTACTCTGGGGCATGAGCCAAGGAAGTGCCCCTTACTATTGCAATATGGGCAGTAAGGCTGGAATTTGATGTTCTTGCTCTTGAGAGGGGTCTTCTTCCCGGGTTCCTCCCCGGCCTCACTATTTAAGTACATGGTAGTGGGATTTGGTCTTTTCTGTCCCTGCTGGCGTTCAAACTCCTTCCTTCCCCCTGTGGCTATGGCGGAGATTGTGGCCTGGTGAGCGATGCTCTTCGCCTTTGCCTTCACCTCCAACCATGCGGCCAGGTCTCTGAGAGCATAGGTGCTTCTCGAGCCCTCTTTCAGGATGCCCTTATTCAAACAATGTTCAATGAAACTGTCTCTGAGGTACACTGGAAGTTTGCTAAGAAGCCTGTCCACGTGGGAGCCACATTAAGCTCGTTCCCGTCTTCTCCTTCAACGGATTGGAGCATCGAGGTCAGGGATTGGACAGCCAGGGAGAATTCTTGGAAGGCAGCATGGTCTCCCATTTTAATTGGAGACGTGTTCAGGATGTTGTTTAGTTCATTCTGGACCAGCTGACGTGGCTCACCATATCTCGCCTCAGGGCCTGGAGAGCTGCAGTGTATGGTGTTGCGGAGTGCATAAAGGATTGGGCCAGCCTGTATGCACTGGGAAACCGCAAATGATCCATTAGTACTTGGTATTTGTAGCGTTCTGACAGATGACTGTGAATACCCAGTAGGCTCTCCAATGCCATTTCCAAAAGGACAAATTCACTCTCCTTTCCATTTTCAAAGTATGGCAGTTTGGGTCTGGGAATTCCATAGGCTGAGGCTACTAGAAGTTGCATAATGTTGGCTCCCTCTTCTGGTTGCGTGAAGGATAAACCCGGGACTTCTGATGAGCCCACTGTGGCCTCATTGGGCCGGTCCCCTACTGTCCCAGACCCTCCATTTGTGGCAGCCGGAATTGGGCGAGAGCCCTCTGACCTGTTGTTTGAGGACTGGCCTGGCCCTGGACGAAAGGAACGATTTGCCTTGGTTGGTAATTGGCGGAAAGGCGAAGGAGTGATGCTTTGTCCAGATGGAGGAATGCTAACTTGTGTCACTGGCGGAGCGGCCTGTCTCCCGTGCTCCGTGTTGGCTGTTGACCCCGGAGCCTCCGAGGACTGTGTGCCATGCTGTACCAGAGGGGCAGATTGGGAAAGAAAGGCAGACAGTACAGGTCCATGTGGAGGGGTGGTCAGGTCAACTCCCTGTTCGTTCCTCTCCAGGAAGGATGTGACCATCCGTGCCTCCTCCAATTCCCTTCTGGCTTGACGGTGCCGTCGCTGCTGTGCCAGGTCCTTGGCAATGAATTCCCTTTCCTGTAGAGCTCTACGGGCCTGCACATCCAATTGGTGACATCGTTCGTCAGCCTGTCGTTCCTCCTCAATCTGTCGCTCAATTTCTTCCAAAGCTAATAGTTTCATCCTCTCTTGTAGGACAGCGGTCTGTGAATCGCTGAGGGCTAGTGAATGGCGGCTGCCATGGCCACTTCCAAAGGGGTATCCACTGGTCGAACTCCCACTCCGTCTAGAGTGCTTCGACGATTTCCCATTAGTTAAGGGGTGAGCGGAGCCTGCCTCTGGAAGCTGGTCGACCTGTGCAGTGGGAGTTACCTCCTCCATAGGTTCTTCACGTAGACCACTTTCCTGCTCCAAAGCAGTTTCCGGTCCTTGGCTCAGAGGGGATGGTTGATGGCTGAAATGTATAGTTGATCCATCAACACCTTGAGCTCTGGTGGGCTTGCCCTTTGATGTCGGAACCTCGACCACATAATCCTTAAGATAACCAGGGGCTTGCCTGGTTCTTCTTCTGCTGCTGGTAGTTGAGGATGAAGCCTTTGTTGCTTTAGGCTTAGCTCCTGGATATTTCCTTTGTTCCAAGACCTTTCCCTCAGCTCCTCTCTCCTCCTCTCTTCTTCCTTCCAGTGGAGACAATTCTTCCCTCTCCGCCTCCATTTCCTTTTCACCTGTCTTTGGTTCAGTCATATCCGGTTCGAAGGACCATTGAAAGATTATTGGAATCTGTGTGGGTAGCTGGACAGGTAGGATGACTGACAGTGAAGGTGAACAGGTGGTCACGTGTCAGGTGACAGAGGAATGTATGAGACTGAGGCAGGAATTCCTTTAACCATAAAGTGGTATATTTACTGGGTAGTCTGTGCTGCATCACAAAGGAAACAAATAACATGTATACAATCAAATTCATAATCAAAGATCAAATCATATCAGTCATTATTAACATAAATTAGGGAATTCAACAGTCCAGTTCATTAAGAAGTCAATAGTAATCATCCGCGAGTCATTTAGGCTCACAACTATTTATCATAAATCATGAAAGAATACAAACGGGGAATGTGGTCATTGACAATTCACATTACATAATATGTTTGAAGCTGCGCTCCAAGCCGCGCTCCGCGGTGATAACTATAAACAATAACTGAATGGCCCACTCTCCCGATCGCCACAGATAATTCAGAAAGGTAACATGAAAGGTAACAGAGTCGGTGGACTTACGTGGATTCATGGACGCACAGAACTTCTGAATGAGATGGAGTTAAGGAAGAGAAAGCAGCGAGATCAGGCGATGGCAATTTCCTCCTTTTATGGAGTTGAGATCTGTCGGACATTTCCACCTGACCTAATTAAAGCGCCCCTGGCCCAGCTGAGTAAATGGCAATGAATTAAAGGAGTATTCCACCAACTCCATGGGCCTTTTCCACATACACTCTGAGTTAATCAGTGGAATATTCAGAGTGGGGGTACGCCCTATGTTGCCAGTGAAAGGTGTGACCTTTATAATGGGTAACGATATTGCCGGAGGAAAGGTAGTACCCGTATTGGAAGTATTGGATAAAAGTGACCACTCTCTCTCGAATGAGCTGGCACAGAGTTATCCACATGTGTTCCCCGCTTGTGCGGTCACTCGTGCTCAGGCACGACAAGAGGGTGACGTGATAGATTTGTCAAACACTGTTCTGTTCAAAGAGGTTGATCAAGAAGATGGATTGTGTGATACCTCTGAGAAGCTGATCACCTCTGACAAACAGCCCAGGAAAGAAGCAAAGAACGTTGAACTTATTGCTGATGCAATACAGTTACCAGTCACTCGTGAGCAGCTGATTGCTAACCAAAACGTTGACAACAAGCTTGCTAAATGTTTTTCTAGTGTTGTCTCATTGGAAGATGTGAAGAAGAAGAACGTAGCTTACTTCATTGATGGTAATCTCCTCATGCGTAAATGGAAATCCCATGTTGACGCGGATGGAGATTGGAATGCTGTTTACCAAATAGTGATTCCTACAGCCTTTCGACAAAATGTGTTATCCCTTGCTCATGATCACCAGTGGTCTGGTCATTTAGGAATCACAAAAACTTATGATCAGATCCTTCGACATTTCTTTTGGCCGGGTTTAAAACAAGATGTGGCTCAGTTCTGTCGGACATGCCACACATGTCAGATAACAGGAAAACCAAATCAGGTTATTCCTCCCGCTCCTCTTTGTCCCATACCTGTCATAGGTGAACCATTCGAGCATGTGGTGGTTGATTGTGTCCGACCGTTACCGAAGACAAAATCGGGTAACCAGTTTTTGTTAACGATAATGTGTATGGCTACAAGATACCCCGAGGCCATTCCTCTGAGAAGGATTACAGCCCCGGTAGTGAGTAAAGCCTTAATAAAATTCTTCACGACATTCGGGTTACCTAGGGTGGTACAAAGCGATCAAGGTACCAATTTCCTATCCAAGCTCTTCAGGCAGGTGTTAAAATCCTTGTCAATTGCGCACCGTGTGTCAAGCGCCTATCACCCAGAGTCTCAGGGTGCACTTGAAAGATGGCATCAGACACTGAAGTCTATGCTACGTAAATATTGTTTGGAATCTGAGAAAGATTGGGATGAGGGAGTTCCTCTAGTTTGTTTGCTGCTCGTGAAACTGTGCAGGAGTCCCTAGGTTTCAGCCCGGCTGAACTGGTGTTTGGTCACACAGTGAGAGGACCAATGAAAGTCCTTAAAGAACAGTTCTTGTCCCAAGAGTTGTGTACCAGAGATGAGAAAGTGTTGGACTACGTTAGTCGCTTTCGTGAGCGCCTACACCAAGCTTGTGCTCTCGCAAAGGAAGCTCTGTCTTCCTCACAGAGGAGCATGAAAAGAAACTATGATAAAGAGGCTGTTTCTTGTCCACTACAGCCAGGTGACCAAGTACTGGTGTTATTACCTGTTCCAGGATCTTCACTGTCAGCTCGTTTCTCGGGTCCTTATTTAATTGAAAAGAAAATAAGTGAAACTGACTATGTGCTTCAAACTCCTGATAGACAACGCCAATCTCGTGTGTGTCACATTAACATGTTGAAAGCTTACCACACCCGACCCATCACACAGTTAGAGAGTTCAAAAACAGAGGAAGGTACTGCTGTCTCCTCTGCTACTACTGCTATGATAGTGGACTGTCATATTGATGATGTTGATGGCTTGGAGTTGCGCAATACTCAGCAGCAGTGTGTTAGATTGCCCAACTCAAATGTTGCTGTCTATCCAATCCGGTCTGGTTCATTTAACGGATGGACAGGCCAATGATATTGTGAGGCTACTACACAGTTTTCCATGTCTCTTTAATGACGTTCCTACTCGCACAAATGTGTTGGAACATGACATTAATGTTGGAAATGCTACACCTATCAAGCAACACCCATATCGTATCAACGCTTCCAAGAGGAAGATAATGAGGGATGAGGTGAGATATTTGTTGGAGAATGACCTGGCTAAGCCAAGTTCAAGCCCTTGGAGTTCTCCTTGCATTCTGGTTCCTAAACCTGATGGTACGTCCAGATTATGTACGGATTATCGAAAGGTAAATTCTGTCACAATGCCAGATTCGTTCCCGTTACCCCGACTCGACACTATTGGTGCTGCTAAGTATGTAACTAAGTTAGACCTCTTAAAAGGTTACTGGCAGGTTCCGTTAACTTCACGTGCTTCTGAGATTTCTGCCTTTGTGACCCCAGACAACTTCCTACAGTACTCAGTCATGGCTTTTGGGATGCGACATGCACCAGCCACTTTCCAACGACTGGTTAACTCCGTATTAGCTGGCGTTCCTAATTGTAGTGCATACCTTGATGACCTAGTGATTTATTCGTCTGAGTGGTCAGATCATGTTGACTCGCTAAGGGTAGTATGTGAACGGTTGGCAGCTGCTTCTCTAACCCTGAACTTGGCAAAGTGCAAGTTTGGGAAGGCTACTGTTACCTATCTCGGTAAAGAGGTTGGCCATGGACAGGTGCGCCCTGTTGATGCCAAGGTCTTGGCTATAACTGCATTCCCTGCACCTACCACCAGACGAGAGCTACGCCGCTTTTTAGGGATGGTTGGCTACTACCGTAGCTTCTGTAAAAATTTCTCTGCGGTAGTTGCTCCATTGACCGATTTGCTTAGTCCGGCTAGATCATTTGTGTGGTCCCCTGATTGTAAGAGAGCTTTTGAATCAGCGAAAGCACTCTTATGTAGTACACCTGTACTTGCTGCTCCAGATTTTGAACAACCGTTCAAACTTGAGGTAGATGCTAGTGCCAGAGGTGCTGGTGCTGTTCTACTGCAGCAGGACAAGAGTGGAGTGGATCATCCCGTTTGTTATTTTTCACGTAAATGTCAAACAAACTATGCGACAATAGAACAAGAAGCTCTTGCTTTGTTGGCTCTGCAATACTTTGAAGTATATATTGGTTCCAGTGCCCTACCCGTGATTGTATATACTGACCATAACCCCTTAGTTTTTCTCCACCGAATGTACAACCAGAACCAGCGCCTTATGCGTTGGGCGCTGATTGTACAAAATTATAATTTGGAGATCCGCCACAAAAAGGGTTCTGATAATGTGTTGGCAGATGCTTTGTCTCGTGTGTGAAAATGATTTCTGTATGTTTTGCAAGGTTGTTGCTTTGTTGTGAGTATTCATTGAAATACTGTAGTCGCAACCCCTAGGGTTGCTCTTTTAAGGGTGGGAGTGTTACGGATACAGTTATCCTGTGTGTGTGTGTGTGTGTGTGTGTATCCTGTGTGTTTCTTTTCTCTCCTTCTCCCCTCACAGGTGAAAATCATCACTCCCCAATCAGTCAACAATCAATCATCAATCAGAAGACACACCTCCTCCTATTTCCTACCCTATCACAGTTCCTTCCCCATGGTTTAAAAACCCCATCATTTGTTTGTTCTAGAACTCAATCTCTAGCTCAATCTCTCTGTAAATGCCATGTCTGTAGGTCTCTGTGTTTCACTCTCGCTTTGTGTCTTAAACCTCTCTTTTGTTTAAAGCACCTCCATAGCACTTTGTCATCACCTGTGAGTATTGTTTTTGGTTATGGTGTTTGTTTGTTGCTGGTGGGAAAGGGGGAAACCAAGACAAGTCGCCCATGGGCATACACTACCCGTAGGTGAACTTTGTTAAATACACTAGTTAGAACTGGGTGGACCACCCACTGTATTTTTGGTTAGTTAGTTAGCTGTTGTTAAAGTAGGCTAGTCTAGCTTAGGGGTGTTTTAGAATACTTATTGTTTCTTTCCTTGGGTCCAGCTCAGCCCCTTTTCCTGCTCCCCCCATTACCGTGCGTTTATAAATAAACCTAGAGTTTGACGGTAGATTTCTGTTGTCGTGGTTATTTCGTGCACACTTTTACTTTGTCACAATAATAATTTGCATGAGTTATGTTACGGGTCTCATTACCATCCCCCCTAGACTGTCGGGCCAAAAGGAATTCGTAACAGCTACACTCGTTGTGAATCCAGGCAACAAGTCAGATTTTTAAAATGCTTTTCGGCGAAAGCATGAGAAGCTATTATCTGATAGCATGTAACACCACAAAAGACCCGCAGGGGACGTAAACAAAATAATTAGCATATTCGGCACTACACAAACCGCACAATAAAATATAAAACATTCATTACCTTTGACCATCTTCTTTGTTGGCACTCCTAGATGTCCCATAATCACTATTGGGTCTTTTTTTCGATTAAATCGGTCCATATATAGCCTAGATATCGTTCTATGTAGACTGTGATAAACGAAAAAAAATAGCGTTTCATAACGTAACGTCATTTTTTTAAATTCAAAAAGTCAACGATAAACTTTCACAAAACACTTCGAAATACTTTTGTAATGCAACTTTAGGTATTAGTACACATTAATAAGCGATAAAATTCATCAGGAGGCGATGTAAATTCTATAGGTGTCGTCTGGAAAAAACATGTCTGGAGAGAGCTCGACCAAAACTTCCGGTCGGAGAACGGAGGGAAGTGGTTCCCTTGATTCGGTTCAACCAAGAATCAAAGCTGAATCAAATGACAAGACTCTAGACAACGTGTGGAAGCTGTAGGCGCTGAAACCTCGGTCTTATGTAATTCGGTTCACTTTGAACAATTCCTGGAAGTAGCGCAAGGATATTTATTTCCATTTTCAGTGATCAGGTTTTCCTGCGCTTTTCGATTAAACTCATGTTATGTTATAGTCACAGCCGTGATTTAACCAGTTTTATAAACGTCTGAGTGTTTTCTATCCACACATACTAATCATATGCATATACTATATTCCTGGCATGAATAGCAGGGCGCTGAAATGTTGCGCGATTTTTAACAGAATGTTCGAAAAATTAGGGGGTAGGAGGAAGAGGTTAATGTTGTAAATTACTATTGAAAATGGAAACAGCAGTCCGCGTGATCAAAACAATCTTGAAGCGTGGATTCCGATTGGTTAGACCAGCGTTGAATTGAACTTAGCACAGGTATTTCCGGTTTGAGTGTCTGCCTATGGGGAGGGAAGAGCAAAATGGATTCGTGATCAGATTTGCCGAAGGGAGGTCGGGGGAGGCCCTTGAGGGCATCCCGGAAGTTGGAGTAGCAGTGGTTGTGTTTTAGCAGTGCGAGTACTGCAGTCAATATGTCGATAGAACTTCGGTAGCATTTTCCTCAAATTTGCTTTGTTAAAATCCCCAGTTACAATAAATGCGGCATCAGGATATGTGGTTTCCAGTTTGTATAAAGTCAAGTGAAGTTATTTGAGGTTCGTCATGGTATCGGCTTGAGGGGGGAATATACACAGCTGTATAGGGAGGTAATTCAGTCAGCATTTCATTGTGTGGTATTCTAGGTTGGGTGATCAAAAGGACTTGAGTTTCTGTATGTTATCACAATCAAACCATGAGTAGTTAATCATGAAACATACACTCCCGCCCTTCTTCCCGGAGAGATATTAATCTACATTGGCAAACAGAGGCCCATTATCAGCAACCTGTTTTCCAATGTCATGTGGTGTTATCTAATCCAAGTTAAGCTAATTGAACATTAGAAAACCCCTTTCCTATTATGGTAGCACAGCTGAAAACGGTTGCGTTAATTAAAGGAGAAATAAAAAACTGTCCTTCTTTAGACTAGTTGAGTATGTGGAGATTCAGCATTTATGGGTATGATTACAGGCTCAAAATACCTGAAATGAAGAAATTTCTTCTGACACTCGTCAGTCTATTCTTGTTCTGGGAAATGAAGGCTATTCCATGTGAGAAATTCCCAAGAAACTGAAGATCTTGTACAACGCTGTGTACTACTTCCCTTCACAGAATAGCGCAAACTGGCGCTAACCAGAATAGAAAGAGTGAGAGGCCCAGTGAACAACTGAACAAGAGGACAAGTACATGAGTGTCTAGTTTGAGAAACAGACGCCTCACAAGTTCTCAACTGGACGCTTCATTAACTTCTTGGATATAGGGGGCGCTCTTTTAATTTATGGATTAAAAAACGTTCCGGTTTTAAATATATTTTGTCACGAAAAGATGCTCGACTATCCATATAATTAACAGCTTTGGAAAGAAAACACTGACGTTTCCAAAACTGCAAAGATATTGTCTGTGAGTGCCACAGAACTAATGCTACAGGCGAAACCAAGATGAAACCTCAAACAGGAAGTGAGCCAGATTTGAGGCGCTGTGTTCCAATGTCTCCTTATATGCCTGTGAATGCGCCAGGAACGAGCCTACACTTTCTGTCGTTTCCCCAAGGTGTCTGCAGCATTGTGACGTATTTGTAGGCATATCATTGGAAGATTGACCATAAGAGACTACATTTACCAGGTGTCCGCCTGGTGTCCTCCGTCGAAATTGGTGCGTAATCTCCAGCTGCATGTATTTTTCCATGTGATTCAGAGGAGAAACCAAACTGCCACGAATGACTTATCATCGAATAGATATGTGAAAAACACCTTGAGGATTGATTCTAAACAACGTTTGCCATGTTTCTGTCGATATTATGGAGTTAATTTGGAAAAAAGTTCAGCGTTTTGATGACTGAATTTTTTTTTTTTTCTTAGCCAAACGTGATGAACAAAACGGAGCGATTTCTCCTACACAAATAATATTTTTGGAAAAACTGAACATTTGCCATCTAACTGAGAGTCTCCTCATTGAAAACATCTGAAGTTCTTCAAAGGTAAATTATTTTATTTGAATGCTTTTCTTGTTTTTGTGAAAATGTTGCCTGCTGAATGCTAGGCTTAATGCTATGCTAGCTATCAATACTCTTACACAAATGCTTGTTTTGCTATGGTTGAAAAGCATATTTTGAAAATCTGAGATGACAGTGTTGTTAACCTCTTGAGACTCTAGGGGCAGTATTTCATTATTGGATAAAAAACGTGCCCGTTTTAAGCGCAATATTTTGTCACGAAAAGATGCTCGACTATGCATATAATTGGCAGCTTTGGAAAGAAAACACTGACGTTTTCAAAACTGCAAAGATATTATCTGTGAGTGCCACAGAACTGCCTTCTAGGCAGAGTTGCAAAGAAAAAGCCATCTCTCAGACTGGCCAATAAAAATAAAAGATTAAGATGGACAAAAGAACACAGACACTGGACAGAGCAAGATTGGAAAAATGTTATGGCCAGACAAATCTAAGTTTGAGGTGTTCGGATCACAAAGAACATTCGTGAGACGCAAAAAAAAAATGAAAAGATGCTGGAGGAGTGCTTGACGCAATCTGTCAAGCATGGTGGAAGCAATGTGATGGTCTGGGGTGCTTTGGTGGTGGTAAAATGGGAGATTTGTACAGGGTAAAAGGGATCTTGAAGAAGGAAGGCTATCACTCCATTTTGCAATGCCATGCCATACCCTGTGTACGGCGCTTAATTGGAGCCAATTTCCTCCTACAACAGGACAATGACCCAAAGCATAGCTCCAAACTATGCAATAACTATTTAGGGAAGAAGTAGTCAGCTGGTATACGGTCTATAAAGGAGTGGCCAGCACAGTCACCGGATCTCAACCCTATTGAGTTGTTGTGGAAGCACCTTGACCGTATGGTACGTAAGAAGTGCCCATCAAGCCAATCTAACTTGTGGGAGGTACATCAGGAAGCATGGGGTGAAATCTCTTCAGATTACCAGATTATTCAGATTATTATTATCTCTTCAGATTATTAACTAGAATGCCAAAGGTCTGCAAGGCTGTAATTGCTGCAAATGGAGGATTCTTTGATGAAAGCGAAACTTGAAGGAGACAATTATTAAAAATCATTATTTATAATTTAACGTTTTGACTATATTTTCTATTCATTTTGCAACTAACTTCATGTACGTTTTCATGGAAAACAAGGACATTTCTAAGTATTTAGTCAGCCACCAATTGTGCAAGTTATCCCACTTAAAAGGATGAGAGAGGCCTGTAATTTTCATCATAGATTCACTTCAACTATGACAGACAAAATTAGAAAAAAAATCCAGAAAATCACATTGTAGGATTTTTTATGAATTTATTTGCAAATTATGGTGGAAAATAAGTATTTGGTCACCTACAAACAAGCAAGATTTCTGGCTCTCACAGACCTGTAACTTCTTTAAGAGGCTCCTCTGTCCTCCACTCGTTACCTGTATTAATGGCACCGGTTTGAACTTGTTATCAGTATAAAAGACACCTGTCCACAACCTCAAACAGTCACTCCAAACTCCACTATGGCCAAGACCAAATATCTGTCAAAAGACACTGCACCAGGCTGGGAAGACGGAATCTGCAATAGGTAAGCAGCTTGGTTTGAAGAAATCAACTGTGGGAGCAGACCCATACAAGACCCATACAAGACCACTGATAATCTCCCTCGATCTGGGGCTCCACGCAAGATCTCACCCTGTGGGGTCAAAATGATCATGAGAACGGTGAGCAAAAATCCCAGAACCACACGGGGGGACCTAGTGAATGACCTGCAGAGAGCTGGGACCAAAGTAACAAAGACTACCATCAGTAACACACTACGCCGCCATGGACTCAAATCCTGCAGTGCCGGACGTGTCCCCCTGCTTAAGCCAGTACATGTCCAGGCCCGTCTGAAGTTTGCTAGAGAGCATTTGGATGATCCAGAAGAAGATTGGGAGAATGTCATATGGTCAGATGAAACACATATGGTCAGGAAAAACTCAACTCGTTGTGTTTGGAGGACAAAGAATGCTGAGTTGCATCCAAAGAACACCATACCTACTGTGAAGCATGGGGGTGGAAACATCATGCTTTGGGGATGTTTATCTGCAACGGGACCAGGACGACTGATCCGTGTAAAGGAGAGAATGAATGGGGCCATGTATCGTGAGATTTTGAGTGAAAACCTCCTTCCATCAGCAAGGGCATTGAAGATGAAACGTGGCTGGGTCTTTCAGCATGACAATGATCCCAAACACACCGCCCGGGCAACGAAGGAGTGACTTCGTAAGAAGCATTTCAAGGTCCTGGAGTGGCCTAGCCAGTCTCCAGATCTCAACCCCATAGAAAATCTTTGGAGGGAGTTGAAAGTCCGTGTTGCCCAGCAACAGCCCCAAAACATCACTGCTCTAGAGGAGATCTGCATGGATGAATGGGCCAAAATACCAGCAACAGTGTGTGAAAACCTTGTGAAGACTTACAGAAAACATTTGACCTCTGTCACTGCCAACAAAGGGTATATAACAAAGTATTGAGATAAACTTTTGTTATTGACCAAATACTTATTTTCCACCATAATTTGCAAATAAATTCATTAAAAATCCTACAATGTGATTTTCTGGATTTTTTTCTTCTCATTTTGTCTGTCAGTGTAAGTGTAACTATGATGAAAATTACAGGCCTCATCTTTATAAGTGGGAGAACGTGCATAATTAGTTGCTGACTAAATTAATTTTTGCCCCACTGTAAGCTTAATTCCATTCCTTTACTTAGATTTGTGTGTATTGTTGTGAAACTGTTAGATGTTAGATATTACTGCACTGTTGGAGCTAGAAACCAACGCATTTCGCTACATGGCCTCTGAAACACGACCTCACCACACTGCTCCTTGACACATTGCTCGCTTAACCCGTAATCCATCTGCACCAATGTGTCGGAGGAAACACCATACAGCTGGTGACCGAAGTTGGCGTGCATGCACCTGGCAACCACTAGGGGTCGCTAGAACGCGATGGGACAAGGACATTTAGACATATAAAATGTGTGAAGTTGTAAGGTAGAGAGTGTGTTTTACTTATAATTGTGCACAACCAATATGAAGATGTGGGTAAGTTGGTATGCAACAGGAACATTATTAACCAGGAGCTATAGAGAACTCATCTTTGGTGCTGTACTACTCAGCACCTGAAGAAACCCTAAAATCATGTGAACGGTACCTCCTCTGCTGCTCCAGCTCCTCTGGGGAGGGTCCATTCTGGACAGGGCGAGGGAGAGAGGAGTATCCTGAGAATAGAAAAAGACAACGAGTGAGTGAGTAATGTGTATTTCAGCGGTCCTGTTTAAATATCTTTCCCTTCTCCCTTTCTGACTAAATCCATCCAATGGTGTTAGGTAAACGCTGGAATCCTTCATGGTGAAACAGCCACGTTCGTTTGCGATATTAGAAGTGGCTGCAGACAACAAATACTGTTTTTCCTCCTCTGACATCACTATAAAAAATTAAAAAATCACGTTGCGACGCTCCTCACCTCCGCTTTCACAAAAAAAAAAAAAAAAATAATAATAATGGTGGTGTGGACAGTGGTGCAGTTTCCCCTACTGCGGATTCCAGATCACTGATTGCAGCAAGAAAGAAATAACAGGCGAGCGAGCGACCTTCCGTTCAATTTATTTAAAATTCACAGTGAACAAACAAAATGCGTTTCCCGTTCATTTATTTTTCTATATATATTTTTGGTATGCATTGTATTTTTGTCCTATATTGTGGGTCATACCCGAGTCGCCGAGAGCACTCAGCACCTCCAGGGCGTGCATCATGCCGTTGGCAAAGAGGGTGGCGTCCTCCTTGCTGCCGAAGTTCAGCCCCCACACCTGCCGGGCGTCCCGCCACTGGTGGAAGTTGCTTGTGGCCTGATTGTACTTCAGCCCCTTGACGATTGGACAGTTGATCACCACCTGGGAGTGTCAGGCAGGAAGTAAAAGACAATGAGAAACTATGAGTTGAATGAGAGTATGCATTCACTGAGAGAATGTGTGTGTGTGGAATGTAGCCTGTAAGTAAACACTGGAGAGAGAACCTAGATTGTATTTGTACCTTGTATTTCAAAATTGTTTAATCCTTGTATCCCTTCATGCTCAACTAGTGCTACAGTCAGTGCCTTATAAAATGATTCATTCCCCTTTGGTATTACAACCTGTAATTTAAATTGATTTTTACTTTTATTTTTTGTAATGGACATTAAAAAATAGTAAAAGTAAAATGGAGCAGAAAAAAAAGAACTTGTTTCAAAAAATTAAAACGGAAAAGTGGTGCATGCATATGTATTCACTCTCACCACTAAGGAAAGGGCACCACCAAGCAAGCAGTACCATGAAGCCCAAGGAGCTCTCCAAACAGGTCAGGGACAAAGTTGTGGAGAAGTATGTGGGAGACTCCCCAAACATATGGAAGAAGGTTCTCTGGTTAGATGAGACTAAAATTGAGCTTTTTGGCCATCAAGGAAAACACTCTGTCTGGCGCAAACCAAACACCTCTCATCACTCAGAGAACACCATCCCCACAGTGAAGCATAGTGGTGGCAGCATCATGCCGTGGGGGATGTTTTTCCATCGGCAGGGAATGGGAAACTGGTAAGAACTGAAGGAATGATGGATGGCGCTAAATATAGGGAAATTCTTGAGGGAAACCTGTTTCAATTTTCCAGTGATTTGAGACTGGGACGGAGGTTCACCTTCCAGCAGGACAATGACCCTAAGCATACTGCTAAAGCGACACTCGAGTGGTTTATGGGGACACATTTAAATGCCTTGGAATGGCCTAGTCAAAGCCCAGACCTCAATCCAATTGAGAATCTGTGGTATTACTTAGATTGCTGTACACCAACGGAACCCATCCAACTTGAAGGAGCTAGAGCAGTTTTGCCTTGAAGAATAGGCAGAAATCCCAGTGGCTAGATATGCCAAGCTTATAGAGACTTGCAGCTGTAATTGCTGCAAAATTCTTAAGGTTAGCCATTAACTCTGAATGGTTAATGGGTAAGGTTTAGAATATGCTTAGAATAAATATTTGAAAAATAACTTTCTATTACTGGATTTGAACATGCAACCTTTTGAACCAGAGGCAGATGCTTATACCCATCCACCACACTACTTGAAGGTAACAGCGCTCACTGTTTCCCCTAGTGTCCAGTTTCCATATCTCCTCCCTACGTCCTCAGACATGGATGGACGTTGAATACTGACTTGTATCACGGGTGACCTGCCTGGCCCCATCTGTGGAATCAGTGAAGCGGAGGTGCATTTGAAAACAGAGCTATTAGTGAAACTGTGCTAATATGCTAGGCTAAGTCTCTCTAGTCACTTGTGCTACTAGTTGTGTGGACCCTTCCATTGCCCTTTCCAAAGCAATAGAGCTTTTGTAAACTGTGCTAAGATGCTAGGCTAGGATAAACTAAACTAAAAGTTGGTTCAAGTTAGGCTACACTAGGTCTCTTTCGTCTTAGTGTGGGTCCTCCACTACCCTAGTGTGAGAGGAAGGTGTTAGTGCGAGAGCAGAGGTACACAGTCCAACAGTACACACAGTAAACAGAAGTGAGATAGGGAAGCCAGAGAGAAAGAGGAAGACAGAGAGAAAGAGGAAGACATCTGACACATACAACCCAAACTATACTAATGACACTAACCTCAAGGAGCAGAGAGGCTGATGGCTGCATTTTCACAGTCTGCAGCAGACAGACAAATGACAAAGCCTAACTACAAATCTCTGAGTGTGACAGGGCAAGGAAGCACCAAGGGGACTGGTTCCCATATGGTGTTATAGCAACACTCACAATATTTACAGATCAGTTTGTCTAATAATGTTCAAGTCAGTCAGACTCTCCAAAGACGTTCCAGACCAGTGGTAAAAATGTTACCCTCCAAGCACCGCATTGTTGTCTCGTGTATGTGTTCATATGTGTGTGTATGTGTATGTACAGTAACAGTCAAGTTTGGACACACCTAATCATTCAAGGGTGTTTATTTTAAATCTTTTCTACATTGTAAAATAGAGACATCAAAACTATGAAATAACACATATGGAATCATGTAGTCACCAAATAGAAATATTTCATATTTTAGGTTCTTCAAAGCAGCCACACTGCCTTGAAAGCTTTGCACACTCTTGGCATTCTCTCAACCAGCTTCATGACCTGGAATGCATTTCAATTAACAGGTGTGCCTTGTTAAAAGTTACATTTGTGGAATTTCTTTCCTTCTTAAATGAGCCAATCAGTGGTGTTGTGACAAGATATGGGTGGTATACAGAAGATAGCCATATTTGGTAAAAGACCAAGTCCATATTATCGCAAGAACAGCTCAAATAAGCAAAGAGAAATGACAGTCCATCATTACTTTAAGACATGTCAGTCAATTCAAGTGCAGTTGCAAAAACCATCAAGCGCTATGATGAAACTGGCTCTCATGGGGACCGCCACAGGAAAGACCCAGAGTTACCTCTGCTGCAGAGGATGAGTTCATTAGAGTTACCAGCATCAGTAATTGCAACGCAAATAAATGCTTCAGAGTTCAAGTAACAGACACATCAACATCAACTGTTCAGAGGAGACTGCGTGAACCAGGCCTTCATGATCGAATTGCTGCAAAGAAACCTCTACTAAAGGACACCAACTGGAAGAAAAGACTTGCTTGGGTTAAGAAACAAGAGCAATGGATATTAGACCGGTGGAAATCTGTCCAACCGCCTTGTCTTTGTGACACAGAGTAGGTGAACGGATGATCTCCGCATTTGTGGTTCCCACCGTGAAGCATGGATGTGTTATGGTGTGGGGGTGCTTTGCTGGCAATACTGTCTGTGATTGATTTAGAATTCAAGGTACACTTAACCAAAATGGCTACCACAGCATTCTGCAGCGATATGCCATCCCATCTGGTTTGCGCTCAGTGAGACTATCATTAGTTTTTCAACAGGACAATGACCCAAATCACACCTCCAGGCTGTGTAAGGGCTATTTGACCAAGAAGGAGAGCGATGGAGTGCCTCATTAGATCACCTGGCCTCCACAATCACCTGACCTCAACCCAATTGAGATGGTTTGGGATTATCTTCATTTTTTTTAAAGAAGGAGAAAAAACGTATTTAAATATTAAATTCTTATACAATGACGGCCTACACCGGCCAAACCCAGACGATGCTGGGCCAATTGTGTGCCGCCCTATGGGACTCCCAATCACAGACTGTTGTGATACAGCCTGGAGTTTTATTAATTGAACCTTTATTTAACTAGGCAAGAACAAATTAAGAACAAATTATTATTTACAATGACGACTTACACAGGTCAAACCCGGACAACGCTGGGGCAATTGTGTGCCGCAAAGTGAAGGAAAAGCAGCTGACAAGTGCTCAGCATATGTGGGAACGCCTTCAAGACTTTTGGAAAAGCATTCTAGGTGAAGCTGGTTGAGAGAATGCAAAGAGTGTGCAAAGTCAAGGCAAAGTGTGGCTATTTTGAAGAATCTAAAGTATTACTACATGATTCCATGTGTTATTTCAGTGTGTCGTCTTCACTATTATTCTACAATAGAATATAGTAAAAATAAAGAAAAACCCTTGAATTAGTAGGTGTCCAAACTCTTTGACTGGTACTGTAAGTGTAAATATACACACAGTGCTTTCAGAGAGTATTCTAACCCCTTGACTTTTTCTACATTTTGTTGTGTTACAAAGTGGGATTAAAATGGAATTGTCATTCTTTGTCAATGATCTACCCAAAATACTCTAATGTCAAAGTTAAAGAAAAATTCAAACATTTGTAAAACATTCATAAAAAAACATTATTATATCTTAATTCGATAAGTATTCAACACCCTGAGTCAATTCATGTTATTATCAACTTCGTGGGTAAGTCTAAGAGTTTCCACACCTGGATTGTGCAACATTTGCCCATTATTCTATTCCAAATTATTCAAGCTCTGTCAGATTTGTTGTTGAAAATTGCTAGACAACCATTTTCAGGTCTTGCCATAGATTTCCAAGCAGATTTAAGTCAAAACTGTAACCAGGTAACTCAAGAACATTCACTCTCTTCTTGGTAAGCAACTCCAGTGTAGACTTGGCCTTGTGTTTTAGGTTATTGTCCTGCTGAAAGGTGAACTTATCTCCCAGTCTCTGGTGGAAAGCAGACAACCAGGCTTGCCGACTAGGATTTTGCCTGTGCTTAGCTCCATTCCGTTACTTTTTTTAACCTGAAAAACTCCCCAGTCCTTAACGATTACAAGCATACCCAAAACATGATGCAGCCACCACTATGCTTGAAAATATGGAGAGTGGTACTGAATAAAGTGTTATATTGAATATAACACTTCGCATTCAGGACAAAAAGTGATTTGCTTCGACACATTATTTTGAAGTATTACTTTAGTGTGTAGTTGCAAACAGGATGCATGTTTCTAAACATTTTTATTCTGTACAGGCTTCCTTCTTTTCACTTTGTCAATTAGGCAAGTATTGTGGCGTAACTACAATGTTGTTGGTCCACCTTCAGTGTCCTCCTATCACAGCCATTAAACTCTAACAGTTTTAAAGTCCCCATTGGCCTCATGGTGAAATCCCTGAGCTGTTTCCTTCCTCTCCGGCAAGTGAGTTAGGAAGGAAGCCTGTATCTTTGTAGTGACTGGGTGTATTGATACACCACCCAAAGTGCAATTAATAACTCCATAATGCTCAAAGGGATATTCAAGTGCCCGTATTTGTTAGGCATTGGAAGACCTCCCTGATCTTTGTGGTTGAATTAATGCTTGTAATTCTCTGCTTGACTGAGGGACCTTACAGATGATTGTATGTGTGGTACAGAGATGAGGTAGTCATTTCCAAATTATGTTAAAAACAAATTATTGCAGATAGAGTCCAAGTAACTTGTGATTTGATAAGCAAATTTTTACTCCTGAACTTATTTAGACTTGCCATAACAAAGGGGTTGAATACTTATTGATTCAAGACATCACAGATTTAAATTTTTAATAAATTTGTAAAAAACTTGAAAAACATAATTCCACTTTGACATTATGGGGTATTATGCATAGGGCAGTGACAAAAAAATCTCAATATAATCCATTATAAATTCAGGCTCTAACACAACAAAATGTGGAAAAAGTCAAGGGGTGTGAATACTTTCGAAGGCACTGTGTCTTTACAGTATATACTGTAAAATGTGTTTGATCTTGATGAGCCACCATAGTTGTTCCTCCCAACCTCACAACAGCTGTTGTAGCCATTATAGATACCCACTGGGCATACACTGGTTGAATCAACATTGTTTCCACATAATTTCAATTAAATGATGTTGAACCAACGTGGAAAAGACATTGAATTGACATCTGTGCCCAGTAGTTTGATTACTGAGAAGTCGGACAGAAATACTTGATGAAAGACGTGAAAGCTTAAAAAAAGTAAAACAAAACAGCTATTTTGCTCAATCGAATATCTGACAGTGCCTCCTAGGAATTTCTCTGTTCATTGTGTGTACACTTGTTACCTGCTGGTCGGCCTGAATCTTGCGTCCCACCACTCGGAATGTGTTGGCCACGGGGTTGTGGTAGATCTGGACCCTGCTGAAGGCCTGGCCCCCTGTGCCTGCTGGCACCCAGCGCTTGTTAGCATCATCGTACAGCATGACCGTGGCCCGCGCCTGGCAGATACTGGACTCACTGAGGGGGGGGGGGGGGGGGGGGCAGCAGAGGGAAAGATGGAGGAGAGAGGGAAAGGAATAGAAGGGTAGAGGAGAGGGACAGAGAGAGAGATGAATAGGGAAAGGGTGGCAGAGAGATAAAGAGATGAAGGAAGAGAGATGAAGAGATAAACAGGGAGTGTGTGGAGGGGAAAAAAGAGGGAAGGAGTTAATTCAGTCATCTCCGACAAGGAAATAATGAGATAGCCCATATCTGGGTTTTGAGTGCAGTTAATGCACTGTTGTGGACATTGCTTTGTTGTCGATGTTGCTTTATGGCAGTAAGAGCAAGACGAGGAACTTCAGGACGCCTAAAAGACCTTACGAAGCAATGTTTTACAGTAAACAGATATGATCACGAGTGACTTTTTAGCACCATTTTTCTGGAGGCTGTGCTGCGACATTTTCCCCCACTTGGGCCAGGCCCCTATCCATTTGAGTGACAGCATGGAAGGTATACAGAACCCTTGACCTTTTCCACATTTTGTTACGTGACAGCCTTATTCTAAAATGGATTAAAATGTTTTTTTTTCTCTCCTTATCAAGCGACACACAATACCCCATAATGACAAAGCAAAAACAGGTTTTTAGAAATTAGTGCAAATTTATAAAATAAAAAAAACTGAAATATTACACATGCATAAGTATTCAGACTCTTTACTCAGTACTTTGTTAAAGCACCTTTGGCAGCGATTACAGCCTCAAGTCTTTTTGGGTATGATGCTACAAGCTTGGCACACCTGTATTTGGGGAGTTACTCCCATTCTGCACAGCTATTTTCAGGTCTCTCCAGAGATGCTCGATCGGGTTCAAGTCCGGGCTCTGGCTGGGACACTCAAGGAAAGAGACTTGTCCCGAAACCACTCCTGCATTGTCTTGGCTGTGTCCTTAGGGTCGTTGTCCTGTTGGAAGGTGAACCTTCACCCCGGTTTGACATCCTAAGCGCTCTGGAGCAGGTTTTCATCAAGACTCTGTATTTTTCTCCGTTTATCTTTCCCTCGATCTTGACTAGTCTCCCAGTCCCTGCCGTTAAATTTTTGGGGGGTAAACTCCGAATGAGCTGTCAAGTGCCTTTTACTGAGGAGTGGCTTCTGTCTGGCCATTCTACCATAAAGGCCTGATTAGTAGAGTGCTGCAGAGATGGTTGCCAATCTGGACGATTTTCCCATCTCCAGAGGAACTCTGGAGCTCTGTCAGAGTGACAATCAGGTTCTTGGTCACTTCAATGACCCCCCTCCCCCGATTGCATTAGGAAGAGTCTTGGTGGTTCCAAACTTATTCCGTTTAAGAATGATGGAGGCCACTGTGTTCTTGGGGACCTTCAATGCTGCAGACATTTTTTGGTACCCTTCCCCAGATCGGTGTCTCCACACAATCCTGTCTCAGAGCTCTATGGACATTTCCTTTGATCTCATGGCTTGGTTTTTGCACAGTTAACTGTGCTATATAGACAGGTGTGTACCTTTCCAAATCATGCCCAATCAATTTAAATTTACCACAGGTGGACTCCAAGTTTTAGAAACATTTCAAGGATGATCAATGAAAACCGGATGCTCAAATTCGAGTCTCATAGCAAAGGGTCTGAATACTTATCTAAATAAGATGTTTTTTTATTTTTTAATACATTTGCTAAAAATTCGAAAAACCTGTTTTCGTTATGCCATTATGGGGTATTGTGTGTAGATCGATGAGGAAAATAAATCATTTTACAAATTTTAGAATAAGGCTGTAACGTAAAATCTGGAAAAAGTCAAGGGGTCTGAATACTTCCCGAATGTACTGTATCTGCACATACACTAGATGACCAAAAGTATGTGGACAACTGCTCTTCGGACATCACAATCCAAAATCATGGGCATTAATATAGAGTTGGTTCCCCCCTTTGCTGCTGTAACAGCCTCCACTCTTCTGGGAAGGCTTTCCACCAGAGGTTGCAACATTCAGCCATTCAGCCACAAGAGCATTAGTGAGGTCAGGCACTGATGTTGGGCGATTAGGCCTTGCTCGCAGTCGGCATTCCTGCATTAAAGTTCCTGGCCACTAGGAGCGAGCACTTTATTCTTTGCTTATGGCCTTATGGAGTTGTTTGAGAGTGGCCTTAGTGTCAGCTTCGTTTTGTGGTGGTAAATCGGCGGCTACGAATAATAGAGATGATAACTTTCTTGGTAGATAATGTGGTCTGCAGCTTATCATAAGGTACTACCTCAGGCAAGCAAAGCAATACCTTGAGACTTCTTTAATATTAGACATCGCACACCAGCTGTTATTGACAAAAAGAAACAGACCCCCACCCCTAGTCTTACCAGAGATAGTGTATCTGTTCTGCCGTGCATGGAAAATCCAGCTAGCTCTATGTTATCCGTCTCTTTGTTAGCCACGTCTCGGTGAAACATAAGATGTTACAGTTTTTAATGTCCCGTTGGTAGGATAATCTTAATAGTAAGTTATCACTTTTATTTTCCAATGATTGCATGTTAGAAAGAAGAATAGAAGGCATTGGGAGTTCTTGCTCGCCTCCGGATTCTCAGAAAGATCCCCAATTTGCGTCCCCTTTTCCGGTGTCTTTTCTTCAAGCAAAAGGCGTACATCTGGGCCTGTTCAAGTGAAAGCAGGATATCCTTCTTGTTGGACTCATTAAAAGGAAAACGTTTCTTCCTGTCCGCAGTGTGTAATCGCTTTTCTGATGTCCAGAAGTTATTTTCAGTCATAGCAGCAACATTATGCACACAATATGTAAAAAGAATAGCACAATTGTTTGGGAGAATGTAAAACGTCAGCCATGTACTTCTGCGCCATCTCTTCAGTTGAGGTTATGGCTCTGTGCAGACCGGTCAAGTTCTTCCACACTGATCTCGACAAACCATTTCTGTAAGGACCTAGCTTTGTGCACAGGGGCATTATCATGCTGAAACAGGAAAGTGCCTTCCCCAAACTGTTGACACAAAGTTGGAAGCAAAGAAATCACCTAGAATGTCATTGTATGCTGTAGCATTAAGATTTCCCGTCACTGGAATTTAGGGGTCTAGCCCGAACCATGAAAAACAGCCCCAGACCATTAGTCCTGCTCCACCACCAAACTTTACAGTTTGCATTGGGGCATAGCGTTCTCCTGGCATCTGCCAAACCCAAATTCATCCGTCGGACTGCTAGATGGTGAAGCGTGATTAATCACTCCAGAGAATGTGTTTCCACTGCTCCAGAGTCCAATGGCGGCGAGCTTTACACCACTACAGCAGTTTGGAACTTCAGCACTCGGCAGTCCCGTTCTGTGAGGTTGCGTGGCCTACCACTTCGTGGCTGAGCCGTTGTTGTGCCTAGACATTTCCACTTCACAATAACAGCACTTACAGTTGACCTGGGCAGCTCTAGCAGGGCAGAAATTTGATTAACAGACTTGTTGGAAAGGTGCCATTCTATGATGGTGCCACGTTGAAAGTCACTGAGCTTTTTAGTACGGGCCATTCTACTGCCAATGTTTGTCTATGAAGATTGCATGGCTGTGCACTCGATTTTATACACCTTTCAGCAACTGGTGTGGCTGAAATAACTGAATCCACTCATCTCTGCTGCCAATGACTGGAAAGAATTGCAAAAATCACTGAAGCTGGAGACTCATATCTCCCTCACTAACTTTAAGCATCAGCTGTCAGAGCAGCTCACCGCACCTGTACACAGCCCATCTGTAAATAGCCCACCCAACTGCCTCATCTCCATATTGTTATTTATTTTTGCTCTTTTGCACCCCAGTATCTCTACTTGCACATCATCTGCACATCTATCACAAAATTACACATACCCAGGGACTCCCGGGTGGCGCAGTGTTCTAGGGCACTGCATCGCAGCGCTAGCTGTGCCACCAGAGACTCTGGGTTCGCGTCCAGGCTCTGTCGAAGCCGGCCGCGACCGGGAGGTCCGTGGGGCAACGCACAACTGGCCTAGCGTCGTCCGGGTTAGGGAGGGTTTGGCCGGTAGGGATATCCTTGTCTCATCGCGCACAAGCGACTCCTGTGGCGGGCCGTGTTTCCGCCGACACATTAGTGCGGCTGGCTTCCGGGTTGGATGCGCGCTGTGTTAAGAGGACGCTACGGGAGTTGTAGCAAAGAGACAATATAGTAACTACTAACAATTGGATACCACGAAATTGGGGAGAAAGTGGGGTAAAATTCAAAAATAAAATTACATATACCGGAGAACCGTCAGATCCGACCCGTGACATTATTTAGAACTCTTGACCCCGCTCGGGTCCCAGATCGGATCTTCGGGTATAGTCCACGAAGACCTCACCTAACAACTACTGGATAACAAGTATACAAATTCAGAGTGTGCCTTTGTGGAATCGCTTTCTCAGACTCTGCTACCATGCAAGGTCACACGCGGCGTCGCCACAGTAACGCGTGTGAGAAAGTCTCAGCTACTTCCTCCTCCTCGGCAGTGTGAGACGTGAAACAATCCCCGACTTCCCGGGGAATCCGAGCCCTGAACACTTCCTGCTCTCACAAACTGCTGCCTAATATGGTCTGGCTCAGTGCCCTTGGCTTGCCTATCGACACACTGGCATACACAAAGGCATACACACTGCAAACATACACACTGTAAACACACACACACACACACACACACACACACTGTAAACACACACACACACACACACACACTGTAAACACACACACATACACAGGCATACACACACACAGGCATACACACACACACACACACACATACACAGGCATATACACACACAGGCATATACACACACAGGCATATACACACACAGGCATATACACACACAGGCATATACACACACAGGCATATACACACACAGGCATATACACACACACACACACACACACACACACACACACACACACACACACACACACACACACACACACAGCAAACACAGGCATACACACTGCAAACACACACACAGGCATACACACTGCAAACACACACACAGGCATACACACTGCAAACACACAGGCATACACACTGCAAACACACAGGCATACACACTGCAAACACACAGGCATACAGACAGAAAAAGGTGCAAATGTACACCAGGATATGCACCCCCCAAAAAAAACACCCAAAAAGCATGGACACAGGCACACACAGAAGGCATTATGTTCCAAGGTGGTGGGATTTAATCTTATTTCAATCTACCTCAATTAGGCAGAGAATTTCTGCCATCTATTATGCTACATTATCTGACAGGCATTTGATTGAGTACAGTGATAAACAAAAACATTATGACATCAACCTAAATTCTGAAGGTTCTTTAATGAAAAATCATGACATGACTGCATAACTGTTTCGGAGACACCCTTTAACCTAAAAGGCTATCTGAAAAACAACAAGGTGACAAAAGTCAACTGTAATATGCAGTCAGATATGAAAGGGTTGAAGACTAAAAACAGTATCTGATGCTCAGGTCTACCTAAAGGCAGTGCAAATTCCTGTTCCTCACGTGTGTGTGTGTGCCTTTCAACTCAACCCATTTTCCTGGTCTTCACCCACATCTCCCTCCCTCCCTCCCTCCAACTCTCTTGGTTTCTAGGAGTTGTTCTGTATCTGGGGTTGAGTTTGTTTACAGAACCCATGGTGTGTGTGTGTGTGTGTGTGTGTGTCCAGCCCTGCAGCAGTGACAACAAACACAGGTCACACACACACACCAGTGCTGCATAGAAAGTCTGACCGAGACACACAAAGACACACAGGTAATTGAAACACCCACATACAATAGCAGAGCCACTAAAGTTATTGAACGTGTCTAAGAACAGCGGCAAGTGTGTTTAGGGCTTACTTTAAGTTCTCTCAATGTACCCTAAAATACAGAGACTGTAAATCAGAGAGCCTGACTCAACTACAGTGTTGACTTGATCTTCGAGTACTGACAGATTTAGCGTTCTGCTCAGTACATATCCAAGGCCAAATGTGCTGTATGCTACTGAGAGGTCATATTATCATCACTTTCACACGGTTTTGTCTTCGTGTCTAAGCTTAGAGTCAGACACTAGTTGAGAGACAGACAGACACTAGTTGACAGAGACACAGAGACATTGCCAGATGGTGGTAGAGGTGTGATAATAATTGATGGAGCGGCTACAGAATGAGACATGCAATGAGTGGAGACAAATTCAGTGTTGGTGCCACTGCAACTTCCTGCTCACTAGGGGAATGAATGCTATCAAACACACTGGGTGAGCATTAGGGTGAAGTTGCCTAGATGCTGATCTTGAGTGAGTTAAGCATTTTCCCCACTGATGGTTAAGGTTAGGTCCAGATCTGATCCTAGATCTGTACCTACTAGGGGACATTTCACTCCAGAGCCTTGTTCACTGGGGAATGCTTTCAAACACACTGGGTTAGCTCTTATCAGCTCTTATCAATATAAAACAAACCACACTGAGTAAACCAAACATTAAAAACATCTTCCTAATATTGAGTTGTTGTTTTTGTTCAATGTCATAAACCGGATAGTCATATGCCTGCCTCTAGGTTAAGGAAATTCCATCTCCATGCACTTTAGTCATAAACCTCATCAATAGACCATAGAAATGAGGGCCTCCAGAGCCAGCTGTGCCACCAGAGACTCTGGGTTCGCGCCCAGGCTCTGTCGCAACCGGCCGAGACCGGGAGGACCGTGGGGCGACGCACAATTGGCCTAGCGTCGTCCGGGTTAGGGAGGGTTTGGCTGGTAGGGATATCCTTGTCTCATCGCGCACCAGCGACTCCTGTGGCAGGCCGGGCGCAGTGCACGCTAACCAAGGCTGCCAGGTGCACGGTGTTTCCTCCGACACTGGTGTGGCTGGCTTCCGGGTTGGATGCGCACTGTGTTAAGAAGCAGTGCGGCTTGGTTGTTTATAGACCATGGTGATGGTCTATAGTTTGGTTTATTACAAAGTTAATACAATGCACCAAAATTTCTTTCAAAGAAATATATATTTATATTACAAGTGGGGATATATAGAAGGTGGGTTAGAAGGTGAAGAAGGTTAGAAGGTGGGTGTCATAAAAGATTATGATTGATGTGTATGGTTGTCATTAGTTGTAGCACTGAGATAACAGAAACCAGCTGGCCACCATCGTTCCTCTAAAAGGGTGAGTCAAAGATGATGATATTTTTGTAGAGGTTTCCAAGATCGTTTGTAATAATTTAAAGAGGTTTCCTGTCATTAGCTCCTTCCTTTTGTCTGTATTTCAGAAAGCTGGATTAGAAATACCTGGTTTGTGACTGAAACAGAGATCGACTACCTGGATATATCCAATAAGTAGTTCTCATTTGAGTTCTGTTGCAAAACGTTTTTAAAATGTTTTCTGCTGCGTGGCGTACTGAACACAACCCTGGCAGGTCATCCATCATATTGCATTTACGCCTCTCAAATACTTTCAGATCAGTGCAGAATAAGTATAGGAGACAAGGAGATGAAGCCACTTCTGAGTATTGAGGCTCACCCCAAAAAGAGGAACCAGAGCTAGCATTAAATGAGCCAACTCACACCCTGACTCACTAGACAGGTCACTGGTCTGTTCGTGCTGTTTAGCCAACTCTACTCAACTATTGCCAACTATGAATGTGGCCTGGGTGACACAGTGTTTCAGCCACAGACTGTCTGACTTCACTCTGAAAACAAATAAATGCAGAGACACAGAATATTCCAACCTATAGAGCATTATACAAACACTCACAACTCCACCTTCAAACTAACTTTACAATTCAAGAAAGACAGGCTTTCTGTATATACCTATAATGGATAGTGAGTAATAGCCTAGTGTCTTTTCACCTTGCTAGCTACCAGTATAAAGGCTATCACTATAATAACGTGAAAACCGAAGGCACTGAGACACTCATACACATAGGCAGAAATAGAGAAGCAAGATGTATTTAAAAATAGAAAGACAGAATTCAAGCGCCTCACACCTTCAAGCCCTGGCTCATGACTTCAGAAATAACTGGAAAAGTTGTATCAACTCGTACAGAAATGTCCCCCACCCTTTGTGTGCTTGTGTCCATAATAGTGTATAGTGGCATGTGAGACTGTGTCTGTCTGTTGTACTGCAGAGGTGTGTGTGCGGGTGAGAGAGACAGCCACCAGTCCTGAGGAGAGGCATGAGTGACAGCTATTTTTAATGTGTGTGACTAACCACAGCCACCTCACTGACAGCCACATACTGAAATACTCTGCAGCTTGAAGTGATGTTAATGTGCTGACATCTCTCACAATCAGCCTTTCGTTCCTCATCTCGCCATACATCCCCTTCAGTCAAGTTTATGAAGCATTTATTTAATGGCAAAGTGATCATTTGAGTCATATGGGATAGTTTACTATATTGTAAGTAATGCAACTTTAACATTTATACATTAGCATGAGTTCTTCTCTCAGCCGGTTTCACCCTTTGTACTTCCTTCCTTTTAAGTTTCTTCCCCTCTCTTGAAAACAGCAGATGCAAACTTTGCATCAGTAGATAGATGGTTGACTAAATCTGACATTTGGGACTGTTTCCTGGACGCTGTTTAAGCTTAGTCCTGGACTATTTCAAATTGAGCAAGCTTTTTTGTCCAGGACTAGGCTTAATCTGTATCCAGGAAACTGTCCCTATCACAGGATACCTGCTTTTCAGACAGCGTTATCATCCATCCACTACTTTATCTATTGACATGTCCATCAGGTTGAATTTCATTTACTGGCAGCATTTCCTGGGGGTTATAACATTAGTCTGCACATGATGTCATGTAATCAAGGATGAGTGTTAATGGAACCTGATTCCCACTCTGGTGGGGAGCTTTGGGGCCTTCTCCGCTGATACCTCAGGGATTAGGATTCTGCATTCATCCTCTATAGCTGGCTGAGAGAGGGTCTCTGCTCACACCATTACACCACAGCTGCTGGGATAGTAATGAACTCTAAAGGATGACCTGACCTCTGAGGTCCAACCTTATGGGGGAGATACACACTCACCTCACTCACTTTGGCTTGGATAGGTGCACACTGCAGTGACACGTCCATTTCCTTTCTGTATAACAACGCAAAGGCATTTAGTCTCTCCCGTTGTAAATAAATACTTTAAGTGTAAGAAAAGCAATTGCACATACCCTGCAGTATACCTACACACTAGCATGATGATGTTATCATAGCCTACATCAGGGTTGCCCAACGGGTGGCCTGGGGGCGATTTTATTTGGCACCCCAAGTTCCCAGAGCTAAAAAATACAAATATGTTTTTATTTTTATAAAAGACTAAAGACACCAGCAAATCAGCTCCGAGCAGGACTGTCACCAGAGTTTCATCATATTTGGGGATCAGTCCTGAAGACCAGAGTCTGAGGGGTTTGCAGGTCCAAGAAAAAAATGGCCCTTTCTAAAAATAATTTCCTGCAATTCGACATCATATTACATTATAAAATTATCTTTTACACCACACAAATGACCAAAATTACAAGCTACTTTGACATTGACATACTAAGCTCAATAAAATTAATGACCCATTTCTTAAGTGCAACCAATAGCATAGGCCCATGAAAAGAGTGGAGGAAATTAGTCCACCAACTTTCCATTGGCACTCACATATCCAAGCTGTTTTTTCCCGCATTTGTATTTTGAAATATTGCAAAAGACCTTTTTAGCAGCCACCTGCTGTTCACTGACAAACACATCTCAACAACAAACAATGTTTGATATTTGCTACACAGGCTGCCCAATTGCGGGACTCCCGACTGTAGGGCTATGCGCTCGCAATGTGACAAAACACAATCTACAGCAATTTTCCACAAGGCCAAATAATCAACACTTATTATTATTAAATTCAATGGATTAAATTCAATGGCCAGTAACCCCATATGGAGGTTATTTAGTTGGTTGTCCTACTGTTACAATAATATTTTAAATGATCTATGAGCAAGTAGCCTAGCCAACAAAGATGTCAGATGACTTGAATAGCATATGGGAATAGTGTGAAAATGTGTATTTGCGTAAGTAGGCTAGGTGACTGAAATGCATCAGAAAGGGAAAACATGAGGGAAGCTCATTAGGTAGGCTATTGGTGTAATGTGTGTGTAGAGAAGATCTGCATTGATTTTAATTGTTTGACTAATGACTAATCACTCACCTCAATTTAGCTAAGATTTCCCAGCCTAATTCTAAAACAAAATATCCAAACGGAGATGAAGTGAAAACAAAAATCTGACATTGATTTATTTATCAAGTGGAGTTCCCATGCTTGTCCTAAAGTAGTGCAATGATGCTGTCCCAATCAAAACGGTGCTGGAATTATCAGTTGACCAAACGTGGCAATTGTTTTACATCTAGTATTATTGACATTATAACCAGTGGTGAAGTGCTGTTTGTTTAGGTAGCCTCCCAGAGCATAATTATTTATTATTATTACATCATTTCTGAATGAATGTTGGTGTAGACATGTAGCCTATTGAATAAAATAGAATATACATACAATGCACAATACATACATCCAAATTGCACTATTGCCTATGTCCACACCTGGCACAATGAAAATGTTCTATTTTTTAAATCCTAAAACACAAAATTAGGCCTACCTTATAAGTGATCACTGTCAATCTTGAATGCTAATTCTTCAAGTAGTACAGGTGAAACGTCCATGCTGCATGAATGCCAACCATTTGATCCCAAGCAATTTCATGGAAATATGCATTTCGATCCAGGAGCGCCAAAGATTCTGGGCTGACCCAAAATTATTTCGGGCTAAAGCCACGAAAGCCAGGCCCTAGTGACCTCCCTGGTTCAAAGTGAATTTAATTGAGGAAATCTGTTCCAAAGTATTCTCACGCAGAACAGAGAGATAAAGGTGATCGTATACAAATGTACGCAAGGTTTGAAAGGATTATGTTTTAGTCAAATATTATATTTGTTTGGGATTCTTGCAGAGTACAAGTTATTTGTAATTATGTTCTGACCCCTGACCATCCAATCAAGAAAAAAAAAATCGACCTGCGGCTGAATCTAGTTGATGATTAACCCAATATTGGACTAAATGTGCCTAACGATACTTCTTAGCTCAAGGACATTATTACATGTTCTGTTAAAGCGTCTAATTGGCTCTCCGGGAGCCAAAACACACCATCTAAACGTGAACCGATTCTCAATTGTGGTACGGATATATAAACAAATCCATCTACTTTAACATCTATATAATTTCACAAATGCAAAACACACACTTACTGTTTCAACACAGTTTCAGTCGAAAGTATTTCTCAGTGACAACACGTTTGTGGAGTCTCTTCTATTTACACACATGAGTTCGGAGATGCAGGTAGCTAATTGCACAAGTAGTCGTCTTGTTTTCCGTAAACAAGCGCTTTAAAGATTAAAATATTGCGGTGTGGGAATCCTGACCCTATAAAAATGTGTGTATCAAGGTAACCTTTTTGTTTTCGAAAATGATTTATTGCTGATATGAAAGATACGGTCCTTTCCAAAAAACCATACCTCAAGCGATGTTCAGACCGAGCGTCGCGATTCTTAAAACTCCCCCCTAAAGAAAATGCCTTCGGCCAATGACTCATATGTGTAATGTAATGGAACGGAGAGTCATGAATGATCAAGAGCTAGTTGATGATCCCTGGCCTACATCCTATTATCAAGGCCATAGTGTCTTCTCAGTGTCAACATCTTCAAGAAGTTGAGTTAGCGAACTGCCACAGCGAGATGTTTTTAAATCAGAATTTTGTATAATAAGAAGCTTACGTTTGGACCATAACTTGGCTGAAAGCGAGAATCTAGGCTACTGGAGAAAATGTGACATTGCAAATATTTTCCCCTTGAGATAGGCTACAAACTACACTGTATGGGGGCGGGCTATAACCAGTCGTCTAAATATGATAAATAGGCCTACATCTGCAGCAGCCTGAGTATGGTCATGTTTTCAGATAGGTATAAAACACCGGTAGTCTACGTTCACACTATTTTGCTAATGCTATGCCCCACATGTGCATAGCCTAACCATAAATCATGTTCGTAGCCTCTTTTGTTTACCATTTTGTCATTTTGAGAAGAAAAAATAAATGACACGGGAAATTCTACCATTGTGAGGATACAATGTGTTCCTTTATAAAAATATAAAAATAATCATGACAATTAACATCAAGGTTGCAAACGCGAAATTGTAACATTATAGAATATCGAAACAAAACAGGCAAGTGCACAGATCAGATTTTCCACGCCCTTACCTCATTGTTTGGCGAGACTGCAAATCTTCTCTCCCAAGCTAGATGTTTGGTTTCCGATGAGAAGCCGGTGTGGAAAAATAGAAGACATAAGATATAACGATGGTAAAGATGTGATACACACATGTATCAATCTAGCCACCCTAATCGGGCTGTGCACGAATGGGCGAAGTAGACAGCAGCACACACCACGACAATTTCCAGGGGTGTATTCACTAGGAACCAAACAGAACGAAACGGGGAGGGATTTACATGCATTTGTCCAATGGAAACTCTCGCGGTATTTCCGTTTGGAGTAAAAAGTTTCCGTGGCAAAACGTTTTGGAATAATGATTGCACCACCGGGTCTAATGACGTAGGCCATTTACCGTTTAACAACCAAAAGGAAGCAAATCGAGCAAATGGACCTAAACGGGGAGGAGGGGCCTACCTGAATTTGTCGACTAGAAACTCTCGTTTTCGTTGCAAAAGGTTTTAGTTTGGAGTAAACGATTTCTGTAGCAAAACGTTTTGCAACACACGAAACCTTTCTAACAGAATCGGAGTATACCCCTCATTCAAAGTAACATATTTCAATGGATGACTGAATGGAGTAGTGGGGCAAGCTTGTCAAATCCTATCACCATCCCTCCTCAGGCCACACCGCTTCTATTCGACTACTGAAGTTTACTCCTGAAACAGAGGCAGAGATTGTTTTGGATCGTGCTAAAGGGGCTACGATTTGAATGGGGAACTATTTTCTTTCACGTGGCGCCAGATTTCGCATTGATCTGAACGCCCATCCACGTAGCCCATTGTTGCTGTTCACTTGAGCCTATTCAAATCAAATTGTATTTGTCACGTGTGCTGAATACAGCAGGTGGACTTTACCGTGAGGTGTTTACTTATGAGCCTTCCTTTCCCAACAATGCAGAGTTATAAAGTAAGAAAAGTCAGCCAAAAATTCTACCACAATAAAATAACAATAAGGAGATGATATACAGGAGTCCTAGTACTGAGTCAATGTGCAAGGGTACAAGATAGTTGCGGTATTCAAGGTAATATGTACATGTAGGTAGTGGTAAAATTGACTTGACAATCAGGATCGATAATAAAGAGAATAGCAGCAGCGTATGTGAAAGAGTGGGTGTGGCGTATATGTGCATGTGTGTTTTAGGTGTGTGAGCATATATAGTGTGTGTGTATTGGAGTGTCAGTGTAGTATGTGTGAGTGTGTGGGTAGAGTCCAGTAAGTGTGCATAGAGCCAGTGCAAGAAAGTCTGTGCAAAATAAAAATGGGGTCCTGCAAATAATCAGGGTAGACATTTAATTAACTGTTCAGCAGTCTTATGGCTTGGGGGTAGAAGCTGTTCAGGAGCCTTTCGGTCCCAGACTAGGTGCTCCGGTACCACTTGCTGTACAGTAGCAAAGAGAACAGTCTATGACTTCGGTGGCTAGAGTCTGACCATTTTTCGGGCCTTCCTCTGACACTGCCTGGTATAGAGGTCCTGGATGGCAGGGAGCTTGGCCCCAGGGATGTACTATGCTATATGCACTACCATCTGTAGCAGCACCTTACGGTCAGATGCCAAGCAGTTGCCATACCAAGCGGCCTACCACCATCTTGTCGTTGGCAAACTTAATGATGATGTTGGAGTTGTGCTTTGCCACACAATCGTGGGTGAACAGGGAGTACAGGAGGGAACTAAGCACACACCCCTGAGTTGCCCCCATGTTGAGGGTCAGCGTGGCGGATGTGTTGTTGCCTACCTTTACCACATTAGGGTGGCTCGTCAGAGAGTCCAGGGACCAGTTGCAAAGGGAGGTGTTTAGTCCCAGGGTCCTGAGCTTGGAAGGCACTATGGTGTTAAATCCTGAGCTGTAGTCAGTGAACAGCATTCTCGCATACTGTGGGTGTTCCTTTTGTCCAGGTGGGAAAGGGCGGTGTGGAGTGCAATAGAGATTGCATCATCTGTGGATCTGTTGGGGCGGTATGCGAATTGGAGTGGGCCCAGGGTTTCTGGAATGATGGTGTTGATGTGAGCCATGACCAGCCTTTCAAAGCATTTCATGACTACAAATGTGCATGCTACGGGGTGATAATCATTTAGACAAGTTACCTTGGCATTCTTGGGCACAGGGACTATGGTTGTCTAGTTGAAACGTGTAGGTATTACAGACTGGGTTCAAATAGACTTTCCCTGGCCTAAATAAGCTTTTTCACCCATGGCTTGCCATGTTTTTTGGAATTAAAACATTTGTTAAGGTAGAGAATGTATTATTTATTGTAGAATTTTAGGAGAGCACAGCACTAAAACACACCTGATTCAAATAGTCAGGGTCTAGGTGGAACAATCCGTGCATGCACACTCTAGGATCAGGGTTAGTGATAGGCCTATTACTACTCAACATGAAAATATAAAAATAGAAGGATGCTTATGTTGGCAAAACATACTATGGAAATCCATTTCCCATTGGGAAGTTAGCATTTTAGTTGTCACTTCCTGGCCCTAAATGAGAATGAGATCAAAGTACAATTTACAAGCCTGAAATGAAGTCACATATGGGGAAAAGAGATGGGAGACTGTGTAGCCACGAACGAGAACATTATCGTGCCAACAAATGCCTATGGCTATGCTCTGCAGCAAATGTCAAATGTATTGCACCAACAGTGTTTTCAGAGTTTTGAAATTTGAGGCTTTCATATCCTTTCCCGGACATCTTCACACACAAAAAACCTTCCCGTTTACTGACAAATTGGGTAATTTATGCATGGGTACTTCAAAAACGGGAAATACTTACTGAAATTACATTTGTCCAATGATTAGGCTATATATTAACATTCTAAAAAGTGATGTGGTAAAAATGTGAAAAAGAAGTTCAAATTGTATTCAATCAATCAATCAAATGTATTTATAAAGCCCTTTTAACATCAGCCGATGTCACTAAGTGCTATACAGAAACCCTGCCTAAAACCACAAACAGCAAGCAATGCAGATGTAGAAGAACGGTGGCTAGGAAAAACTCCCCAGAAAAGCTAGAACCTAGGAAGAAACCTAAAGAGGAACCAGGCTCTGAGGGGTGGCCAGTCCTCTTCTGGCTTTGCCGGGTTGAGATGATAACAGTATATGGCCAAAATGTTTGAACATTCATAGATGACCAGCAGGGTCAAATAATTATAATAATCACAGTGGTTGTAGAGGGTGCAACAGGTCAGCACCTCAGGAGTAAATGTCAGTTGGCTTTTCATAGCCAAGCATTCAGAGTTAGAGACTGCTGGAGCGGTGGAGTAGAAAACAGCAGGTCCGGGACAGGTCCGGGACAAGGTAGCATGTCCGGTGAACAGGTTAGGGTTCCATAGTTGTATGTACGAGATCCACATGGTATACATCGTCCAAATAAATGCTACTTGCAGGTTCCTTCTCGACAATGCAACACTAAATAATAAAAGATGAGAATACAAAGTAAATGACATTAGAATAGAATAAACATGTTAGCATTTATTATAATACAGGAATGCACAATTTATAGTCCAATATTTACACCTGTATTGGGGAAGGTTGGGGGCAAGTGTATAAATTGAGCAGTATAATAACACGTGTTGCAGAAGTTGTGATGTGTGTGTAGAATGAATGTCTATACAGTTGAATTCGGAAGTTTACATACACTTAGGTTGGAGTCATTAAAACTCGCTTTTCAACCACTCCACAAATTTCTTGTTAACAAACTATACTTTTGGCAAGTCGGTAAGGACATCTACTTTGTGCATGACACAAGTCATTTTTCCAACAATTGTTTACAGACAGATTATTTCACTTATAACTCACTGTATCACTGGGTCAGAAATGTACATACACTAAATTGACTGTGCCTTTAAACAGCTTGGAAAATTCCATAAAATGATGTCATGTCTTTAGAAGCTTCTGATAGGCTAATTGACATCATTTGAGTCAATTGGAGGTTTACCTGTGGATGTATTTCAAGGCCTACCTTCAAACTCAGTGCCTCTTTGCTTGACATCATGGGAAAATCAAAGTAAATCAACCAAGACCTCAGATTTTTTTTTGTAGATCTCCACAAGTATGGTTCATCCTTGGGAGCAATTTCCAAATACCTGAAGGTACCACATTCATCTCTACAAACAATAGTACGAAAGAATAAACACCATGGGACCACGCAGCAATCATACTGCTCAGGAAGGAGATGTGTTCTGTGTCCTAGAGATGAATGTACTTTGGTGTTGTCATGACGTTGGCCTGGGGTTAGGTTTATGACAGTCATAAATACCTCTTACCCCCCCCCCCCCCCTTTTTCCTCTCTCTATCCTACTGATGTTACATTTGCAAAACCCTTGGTTAACATAGAGATTCTGCGAACATCAGAAGGTGGGGGGAAATTAACGATATTCTGGTCATCTGACCAATTGAACATATGCAGTGGTACTTAATGAATATGATGTCAGTTCGGTTTGCATCTGAGACATTCTCATCAATGATAAGATGACAAACTCTACAGTGGAAAGTTTACACATCAGAGTTATCGGATTCACATGGAATTGTTGTTCAATTTAAATGTTTGAATATGAAATTATTCATGATGGGATGAAATGTGATTTTAGCTTCTAAAATGTGAGATTTGGGTTTTCATAAGGGAGGGCTCTGCTGAATCAGTGGCCCGCCCCTGCGAAGGGACATGGGCTATAAAACGTTTCAAACACGCCCTCCTCTCCCTTCCTATATAAAGCCTTGACGACAATATAACCTCCTGTTCCGAGGAACAGTGAGGACGACGGTCCGATAATAACTACAGAACGAAGTCACATCAGCGTGAGCTTTGGTTGCGAATGGTATGAACTTTGAACTCTTATTCACTACAGAAGTGATATCTCCTAGCCGTTGAGTTAGCAACAGCAGCTGCAAACGAGGGTTAGGAAGGAATAGACAGAGTACCCCGTCTATCACACAAAGACGTTACTACAACGTATCCAATTGACCACCAGAGACATTCTTCAAAGGACAAAGGACTCGGTTTGGCAACACGGCCTTCAATCTACCACCAACCCACCGAAGCGCAGCTCAGAGTAAATATTTATTGCATTTTCCTTTTCCAAATGGGCGGTAATCTAGAATGCATAAGATACTGTATTTACAATAGCACAGCTTCGCCCTTTGTTCCTCAGTCTTCCCGCTCTTTCACTCAAACCCAGCCCCTTTTCTTTTGTGTAACAAGCTGTCATATCTGTTCCGCCTGCTAGGGACGTTTTCCTTTATGACGTAATTTGTAAGCAAGTTATGATTAATTATATGTATGCGTAATTCTGTGTGGTTAGTTAGGTATTTAGTAAATAAATAATTAAACCCAATTTTGTATCGCTGATTCAACTTGTTAGCCAGGGTTCGCGAAGATAACCAAAAATGTACAACTTTCAGATGAGACTGAATTAAGGTGACGATTAATATTGACTGCTATTGATGTAAAATATTACTAGGTCTTTAAGAGTTTATTCGGAAGATAACAGCTCTATAAATATTATTTTGTGGTGCCCCGACTCTCTAGTTAATTACATTTACATGATTAGCTCAATCAGGTAATATTAATTACGGAGAAATTATTTTATAGAATAGCATGTCATATCACTTAATCCGGCATAGCCAAAGACACAACAGTGTGAAAAGTGCAAATAAATCACAGAACAACAGCAAAGGACCTTGTGAAGATGCTGGAGGAAACAGGCACAAAAGTATCTATATCCACAGTAAAACGAGTCCTTGCCGCTCAGCAAGGAAGAAGCCACTGCTCCAAAACCGCCACAAAAAAGCCAGACTATAGTTTGCAACTGCACCTGGGGACAAAGATCATACTTTTTGGAGAATTGTCCTCTGGTCTGATGAAACAAAAATAGAACTGTTTGGCCATAATCACCATCGTTATGTTTGGAGGAAAAAGGGGGAGGCTTGCTAGCCGAAGAACACCATCCCAACCGTGAAGCACGAGGGTGGCAGCATCATGCTGTGGGAGTGCTTTGCTGCAGGAGGGACTGGTGCACTTCACAAAATAGATGGCATCATGAGGCTGGAAAATGATGTAGATATATTGAAGCGTCATCAAGCCATCAGTCAGGAAGTTAAAGCTCGGTCGCAAATGGGTCTTCCAAATGGACAATGACCCCAAGCATATTTCCAAAGTTGTGGCAAAATGGCTTAAGGACAACAAAGTCAAGGTAATGGAGTGACCATCACAAAGCCCTGATCTCAATCCTATAGAAAATTGGTGGGCAACCTGACTCAGTTACACCAGCTCTGTCAGGAGGAATGGGCCAAAATTCACCCAACTTATTGTGGGAAGCTTGTGGAAAGCTACCCAAAACGTTTGACCCAAGTTAAACCATTTAAAGGCAATGCTACCAAATACTAATTGAGTCTATGTAAACTTCTGACCCATGGGGAATTGATGAAAGAAAAGCTTAAATAAATCATTCTGTCTGTTATTATTCTGACATTTCATTCTTAAAATAAAGTGGTGATCCTAACTGACCTAAGACAGGGACTTTTTATTAGGATTACATGTCAGAAATTGTGAAAAACTGACTTTAAATGTATTTGGCTAAGGTGTAAGTAAACTTCCGACTTCAACTGTTAATGTGTGTGTTCATGAGTGCATGTGTGCTAAGGTGCAGCGTCAGTCCATTTCAATTGTTCAGCAGCAGTAGATAGAATCTCTGAGCCTGTTGGTATCAGACCTCATGCTCCGATACCATCTGCCCGACAGTAAAGGAGAGAGCAGCTTGTGTGTGGGGTCCTTGATGATGCTGCGAGCATTCCTCAGTCACCGTTTTGAGTAGATGTCCTGGATGGGTGGGAGCACGGTTCCAGTGATGTACTGGGCCATCTTAGCCTCCCACTGGAGGGCCTTGCTGTCTTGGATGGATTAAAACCCGTACCAGGCCGTGATGTAACCGGTCAGGACGCTCTCGATGGTGATTCGGTAGTAATGTATTTGGAGGAATGCAGAATTTATTCAGCCGCATTAGAAAGTAGACGCTGTTGCTCTTGACAAGAGTGGTGTTGTTAGTCTATTTTTCTGTACTGTATACCAAAACCTAACATTAGTAAGACATCCTCAGTGATATCATACAGATTAGCCCACCACTAGAGGGCATTGAAATATCACATTCTGCATGCTGTACTGTGCTCAAGGCTGAGAGACTCATCCATTTCCTGGCTTTGCAAGGACCCAAGTGTTACTTTTACCACAAATGTGATGTTAACCAATAACCTTAAACATTCCCTATAACAGTTTAGACTCTATACAGTGTACAAAACATTAGAAACACCTTCCTAATATTGAGTTGCAGCCCCCTTCGCCCTCAGAACAGCCTCAATTCTTTGGGGCAAGGACTACAAGGTGTCGAAAGCATTCCACAGGGATGCTGGCCATGTTGACTCCATTACTTCCCACAGTTGTCAATATCTCCTTCATACACACAGCAGTGTTGCAGTTTTTGACTCAATCAAACCATTCACCCTCTGAATGGCACACATACACAATCCATGTCTCAAGGCTTACAAATCCTTTAACCCGTATCCTCCACTTCATCTACACTGATTGAAGTGAACTCAACAGGTTACCTCAATAAGGGATCATAGCCTTCACCTGGATTTACCTGGTCAGTCTAATGGAAATGTTTTGTAAACTGTGTACTTAACCATTTAGTCCTTTCTAGCATGGCCATCAAGCGACTTCCACACAAGATGGCCAGTTTTGCAGGTTTTCTTCATTTACATTAAATGCATGGCTTTCAGAGATGGAGAACAAAAACATTTGTTTATTAAATTATTAAACAAAGAGAAAAAAACAATATGTTCCTTGTAGGAATTTTATCACCGCCTCAATAATAAAACAGGCCGATATCAGATTGGAGCTTTGAGTACAAAATTCAGCAGTTTGAAAAACTATGACAAGATCAGCCAATAATATTAATTTGTCTCCATTATGTTTGTTGGATGTTGGAATCATATCAAACAATATTAAATCATAACATAAACAGAGGGGTCATGTTCAAAAGGGCAACTTAAGGTCACATATGGTTAAACTAATCTCTCAGCTCTAACAGGTTGGAAGAAATAAATTCATGTCATGTTGCAGAGCACTTTTTGAAAACTTGGTCCTTACTAAGAGATCCAATATCCATGATTAATAGAGTTCTGAGCCGAATTCATTAAGCAGAAATATAAAAGATTTAAAAATGGAAAACAAAGTGTTCGAGAAATACCACCACTACTAAAAGAGTTTCTCCATGTCATGCTTACAGAACTTGACCCAGGGCCACATTTAGTAGTCAAACATTGTGGAACGTTTAATATAGAAATGTAATGAATAGAGCTGACGTGATTCCTTATTCTAGATGTCAGAGACGCATGTTTGTTCCACATTGTATATTTATATCTAAATGTTCCACAACATTGTGGCCTGTTGAACGCAGCCCTGGTGTGGAGAGCAAACAGATTGAAAAGGCCAAGTGACTAAAACAATCTCATGTACTTGACAAATGCCGTGGAACATTTTAGATTGATGTGATTGCTCATTCTAAAAAGGGGCTTGAACATTCCACAACATTGTGTCCTGATGAACATTGCCCTGCTCTTGTAGTTTCTCAGCTAAAGCAGGGTAGTATTCACTAGAAACCAAACAGAAGAAAACTGACCAAAACGGGGCGGTGTGTACTAATTATTATGACCCAGTGTGGTACAGACTTTGGGTGAGATGTCAGTCTACTTCCCCCCAGTCCCAGTGATCAGAGGGTTCCTCAACACAACAATGACAGAGTCCCCTCTCAGAAACATCTTAGAGATGTACCGGTCCTTGTTCACTGGCTTGGACTTCTTTTTCCCCTTGCCACTCTTCGGGACCTCTGTCCACATCTCCTTCACATTCTCCAACACCATGTTGCAGTGCCTACATAGAGAGAAGACAATGTGAAATTATACAGAACAAAAATATAAAGCGCAACAGGCAACAATTTAGTTACAGTTTATATAAAGGCCCTTTATTTTAGGGCCACTTCATTAAGCCCCAATCTAAGGATTTCACATGAATGGGCATGGGTGCAGCCATGGGTCGACCTTTGAGGGCATAGGCCCACCCACTTGGTAGCCAGACCCAGCCAATCAGAATTAGTTTTTCCACACAAAATGGCTTTATTAGACAGAAAACTCCCCAGCACCCTCCCGCAGTTGAAGAAGACAGATGTGGAGGTCCTGGGCTGGCGTGGTTACACGTGGTCTGCGGTTGTGAGGCTGGTTGACAAATTCTCTAAAACGACGTTGGAGGCAGCTTATGGTAGAGAAATTAACATTCAATTCTCTGGCAACAGCTCTGGTGGAAATTCCTGTAGTCAGCATGCCAATTGCATACTCCCCCAAAACTTTAAACATATGTGGCATTGTGTTGTGACAAAACTGCACATTCTAAAGAGGCCTTGCCCCCAGCACAAAGTGCACCTATGTAAAGATCATGTTAAATCAGCTTCTTGATATGCCACAACTGTCAGGTGGATGGATTATCTTGACTAAGAAGAAATGCTTACTAAGAAGGATGTAAACAAACTTGTCCACAAAATTTGATTGAAATACACTTTTAGTTGCACCTAGAACATTTCTGGGATTTTTTTAATTTTAGCCCATAAAACATGGCACCAACACTACATGTTGCATTTATATTTTTGTTCAGTGTACATGTTAATTGAAATGGGTTTTGGGAACCAAGTAATAGAATAATCCAAACAAGACATGAGGTCATGATCTGGAAGGTGATGGAAAAGTAGTTTATTTTCTGCCATTTTCAGTTACTCATTCAATTCATTACCTGTCGAAGGCTTTGACTCGTCCAAGTAGCTTTTTGTTGTTGCGGCAGTTGACGAGGACTTGTGTGTTGCTTTTCACGGACTGGGTGAGCACAGACAGTGGTCCAGTGTTGAATTCTTCCTCCTCTCGTTTCTGCAACTCTTCTGGAGTCATCTCAGACTTGGGTTTATTCAGCAAACTCCTAGAAAGACCAAATAACATGTGTCAAAATGCATAATCTAAAACCTAGCTATAGGTATTAGTTAGGTAACTCAAATGTGCAAAATATTAATAACATGGGATTTATATAGCTCTTTTCAAGGACCCAAAGTCGATAAACAATTGTAGAAAATACATCAGACTAAACAAAAACCTGCATAATTATGAGGTCAAAGGGAAAGAGTAACAAAGTTAAACCATACCTCATTATTTTGTTTAGCTATCAACAATGGTTAGCGAGCTAGCTCTCTAACCAGCTAACGTGAGCAATTCAGATTCAAGCACACTAACGTTAGCTAGCTAGCCTGTATAAGAACGATTCAGTAAACTTTGAGCAAGCTCATTACAACCAAATCCCAGCACACATTGCAAAACAAACGCATTTAGTTGATACATTAAATGAACACTCAACTGCACTCTTGAACTTACATGTTTGTGAATTGGTGTTATTTATGTTCTGAATGAATGAGGAGAAAATGATTTCGGACTGAAAACGTTGCGCGAAAAATACCAAATACTTCCGGGTAAAATAAAGGCTCCTCTGCGGTCCTAACAATGGACACAATGTGGCGGCATCTACTGGCAAGGAGTATAAATGCAACTACACTACAGCTCATTCATTAATTTCTCCCCAAATATATTTCAGGTATTGATTGAGATATACATGTCAATTAAGGTTTTGTATCGTATTGATCTCAAAATAGCAACAATGGGTAGCATAACCGTTTTTACAGTCACCCTTCCTTGCCCTATGGTTAGCATTGTACTGAAAACTGCATGTCATTGTGACTACTCATATTGTGGTAATCCATCCCTATGATCATGATTAACTGAACAAGATATAAGAAGTATTGTGAAATCTTGTTTTAAAAAACGCCTTAACAGACACTTTTATAGATACAATGTTGACAACATAGGCACCATCATTCTTTGGCATGTCTTTTGAAACGGTGATATCACACACACACACACACACACACACACACACACACACACACACACACACACACACACACACACACACACACACACACACACACACACACACACACTCTGGTGTCACCTATGTAGTTCTCTTTCTCATCCCTTTCAGTAAAATAATTAGCTAAGGGCGTGGCTCACACCGCAGACACAGATATTTAACAGTCAAACATGCCCTCTCTTTCCTTCGTGTTCAGACTGGTCAGCGCAAATTTAACTATGCAAATAAGACCTAGTGTAGTATCTGTGTATCTGTGCTGGTTCTTTGAGTCTTTTATGTCTTTCATCGTCATCAATAATTTTAAACCGACTTGGTCCACACATCTCACACACAAGAGACGATCTACTGACGTGCAAATGCAGTGCTTTGTGTGACTCCACATGATCTCTGCCTGATTTAGGCTATGTAGCAGTAGTAGGCTTGTTCTTACACAAAAGTGTCATACAAGTTTAATAATTTAATTGATTAATAATGGAATTGAAATTGGAAATATGGCAACATTTTCAAATTTTTCTGAAATCAGAGAATGCATTTTAGAGCAATCAGTTTCAGTGGATTTATTTCTCTCTCTCTCGCTCTCTCTCTCTCTCTCTGGTGTGGATCTCCTATTGATTTGCATGCTGCATCATACATTTGCATACAGTTACAGCGCAGCTCTGGAGGACATCAGGACACAGTACAGTCAACAGTCTTCTGGTTGTCTGAAAGAGGCAGCCATCCCCGCAAACCTTTTCAATCAACTTTGTTTCACCGTCATTTTAACAAAACAAATCTAGATTTTTCCTTCTGATGATGTTGAATCAAAGTGGAAAAGTGATTTGATTTGAAAGAAGTCATCAACGTAAAGAAGTTTCGGAAATGTCCAATCAAACGTAGGCCTAAATAGAAATTTGACGTTGAATTTAAGTCTGTGCCCAGTGGAATGTCTGTCAAACCTGTCTACAGGAGCATGTAGGAATGACATATTCAACTACATGGAACAATTTGTTTTCTCACACATACATAAAGTCAGGCATGATGACTGTTGTACAACCATTATGTGAATGTTTCAAACCTCTGTATCTGTGAATGCTCGAGTATAAATGCAGGTTTTAATCGCAGATACAGTATATTAGCTAACAACATACTTTCAATAGATTCTCCCCTTTAGTAAATCTGAAGAATAGGGAGGGAGACTCAGCTCTTGAAATCACTTTGTTGTATTTTTTATGTGTGATTATTTTGTGATTATTCATAAATTATATGCTCACAAACAGACTTAAGACAAAGGAAAGAACAATATCAATAATACCATCCCACCCCCTCCCTCAGGACCTCCCCAACCCTTTTTAGCTTTACCTTACAGCCAGTGGTGTAAAGTACTTAAGTAAAAAATACTTTAAAGTACAACTTAAGTAGTTTTTGTTGGTATTTGTACTTTACTTTAGGATTTACATTTTTGCCGACTTTTACTTTTACTTCACTACATTCCTAAGGAAAACAATGTACTTTTTACATTTTCCTTGACACCGAAAGTACTCGTTACATTTTGGCATGAAAATTGTCCAATTCAAACACTTTTCAAGAAAACATCCCTGGTCATCCTTACTGCCTATGTTCTGGTGGACTCACTAAACACAAATGCTTAGTTTGTAAATGATGTGAGTGTTGGAGCATGCTCCTGGCTATCCGTAAATAAAAAACAAGAAAATTGTGCCGTCTGGTTTGATTAATATAAGGAATTTGAAATGATTTATACTTTTACTTTTGATACTTAACTATATTTTAGCACTTCCATTTACTTTTGATACTCAAGCACATTTAAAACCAAATACTTTTACACTTTTCCTCAAGTAGAATTATACTGGGTGACTTTCACTTTTATTTCAGTAATTTTCTATTAGGTAATTTTTTAAACTTTTTCCACCACTGCTTACAGCACGTGTCGACCTGAGGGACGAGTGTCTGCAGGTTTTCGCTCCTCCCTTGTACTTGATTGATGAATTAAGGTCACTAATTAGTAAGGAACTCCCCTCATCTGGTTGTCTAGGGCTTATTTGAAATGAAAAAATGAAAAACAGCAGACAGTCGGATGTCTATGGAATGAGTTTGACACCCCTGCCTTACTGAAGCAACCTCTGAGGCTTACACTTTTTCTACTGACAGTTTATGAAGACAATTGAAAACCTTTCTAAGGTGAAGGATTCTCTTGCTCTGGTGTTGGGATGTTTTTCTGTTGACCTCTATGGCATTTGCATGTTGGGGTTTCGTGTCTGGCTGCTGCAGCTGTATTTGCCATTCAGAGTCCAGTGAAATGAGCCAAACAGAGTTCTGTTTCTCTCTCTCTCTGTTTCTCTCTCTGTTTCTCTCTCTGTTTCTCTCTCTCTCTCTCTCTCTCTCACTATTTTTTTCTCTCATGGGAAACACATGTTAACATTGCCAACACAAGTGAGGTAGATAATATACAAAAGTGAAATGAACAATAAAATAAACAGTAAATATTACACTCACAGAAGTTCCAAAATAATAAAGACATGACTAATGTCATATTATGTATATATACAGTGTTGTAATGATGTGCAAATGGTTAAAGTACAAAAGGGAAAATAAATAAACACAAATATGGGTTGTATTTACAATGGTGTTTGTTCTTCACTGGTTGCCCTTTTTCTTGTGGTAACAGGTCACAAATCTTGCTGTTGTGATGGCACACTGTGGTATTTCACCCAGTAGATATGGGAGTTTATCAAAATCGGGTTTGTTTTCTATTTTTTTGTGGATCTGTGTAATCTGAGGGAAATATGTGTCTCTAATATGGTCATACATTTGGCAGGAGGTTAGGAAGTGCAGCTCAGTTTCCACGTCATTTTGTGGGCAGTGTGCACATAGCCTGTCTTTTCTTGCGAGCCAGGCCTGCCTACGGCGGCCTTTCTACATTTACATTTACATTTAAGTCATTTAGCAGACGCTCTTATCCAGAGCGACTTACAAATTGGTGCATTCACCTTATGACATCCAGTGGAGCAGCCACTTTACAATAGTGCATCTAAATCTTTTAGGGGGGGGTGAGAAGGATTACTTTATCCTATCCTAGGTATTCCTTAAAGAGGTGGGGTTTCAGGTGTCTCCGGAAGGTGGTGATTGACTCCGCTGTCCTGGCGTCGTGAGGGAGTTTGTTCCACCATTGGGGGCCAGAGCAGCGAACAGTTTTGACTGGGCTGAGCGGGAACTGTACTTCCTCAGTGGTAGGGAGGCGAGCAGGCCAGAGGTGGATGAACGCAGTGCCCTTGTTTGGGTGTAGGGCCTGATCAGAGCCTGGAGGTACTGAGGTGCCGTTCCCCTCACAGCTCCGTAGGCAAGCACCATGGTCTTGTAGCGGATGCGAGCTTCAACTGGAAGCCAGTGGAGAGAGCGGAGGAGCGGGGTGACGTGAGAGAACTTGGGAAGGTTGAACACCAGACGGGCTGCGGCGTTCTGGATGAGTTGTAGGGGTTTAATGGCACAGGCAGGGAGCCCAGCCAACAGCGAGTTGCAGTAATCAAGACGGGAGATGACAAGTGCCTGGATTAGGACCTGCGCCGCTTCCTGTGTGAGGCAGGGTCGTACTCTGCGGATGTTGTAGAGCATGAACCTACAGGAACGGGCCACCGCCTTGATGTTAGTTGAGAACGACAGGGTGTTGTCTAAATAGCAAGACTATGCTCACTGTCTGTACATAGACATAGCTTTCCTTAAGTGTGGGTCACTCACAGTGGTCAGGTATTCTGCCACTGTGTACCCTCTGTTTGGAGCCAAATAGTGTTCTAGTTTGATCTGTTTTTTTTGTTAATTCTTTCCAATGTGTCAAGTAATTATCTTTTTGTTTTCTCATGATTTGGTTGGCTCTGTGGGGTCTGTTTGTGTTTGTGAACAGAGCCCCGGGATCAGTTTGCTTAGGGGACACTTCTCCAGGTTCATCTCTCTGTAGGTGATGGCTTTGTTATGGAAGGTTTGGGAATCGCTTCCTTTTAGGTGGTTGTAGAATTGAACGTCTCTTTTCCGGATTTGATAATTAGCGGATACTGGCCAAATTCTGCTCTGCATGCATTATTAGGTGTTTTACGTTGTACACAGAGGATATTTTTGCAGAATTCTGCATGCAGAAATTCAATTTGATGTTTGTCCCATTTAGTGAATTCTTGGTTTGTGAGCGGACCCCAGTCCTCACAACCATAAAAGGCAATGGGTTTTATAACTGATTCAAGTATTTTCAGCCAGATCCCAATTGGTATGTTGAATTTTATGTTCCTTTTGATGGCATAGAATGCCCTTCTTGCCTTGTCTCTCAGATCGTTAGCTGTGGCGCTGATGTTTAGACCAAGGTATGTGTAGTTTTTTGTGTGCTCTAGGACAACAGTGTCTAGATAGAATTTGTATTTGTGGTCCTGGCGACTGGACCTTTTTTGGAACACCATTATTTTGGTCTTACTGAGATTTACTGTCAGGGCCCAGGTCTGGCAGAATCTGTGCAGAAGATCTAGATGCTGCTGTAGGCCCTCCTTGGTTGGTGACAGAAGCACCAGATCATCAGCAAACAGTAGACATTTGACTTCAGATTCTAGTACGGTGAGGCCGTGTGCTGCAGACTGTTCTAGTGCCCTCGCCAATTCGTTGATATACACTGCTCAAAAAAATAAAGGGAACACTAAAATAACACATCCTAGATCTGAATGAATGAAATATTCTTATTAAATACTTTTTTCTTTACATAGTTGAATGTGCTGACAACAAAATCACACAAAAATGATCAATGGAAATCAAATTTATCAACCCATGGAAGTCTGGATTTGGAGTCACACTCAAAATTAAAGTGGAAAACCACACTACAGGCTGATCCAACTTTGATGTAATGTCCTTAAAACAAGTCCAAATGAGGCTCAGTAGTGTGTGTGGCCTCCACATACCTGTATGACCTCCCTACAACGCCTGGGCATGCTCCTGATGAGGTGGTGGATGGTCTCCTGAGGGATCTCCTCCCAGACCTGGACTAAAGTATCCGCCAACTCCTGGACAGTCTGTTGGTGGATGGAGCGAGACATGATGTCCCAGATGTGCTCAATTGGATTCAGGTCTGGGGAACGGACGGGCGGGCCAGTCCATAGCATCAATGCCTTCCTCTTGCAGGAACTGCTGACACACTCCAGCCGCATGAGGTCTAGCATTGTCTTGCATTAGGAGGAACCCAGGGCCAACCACACCAGCATATGTCTCACAAGGGGTCTGAGGATCTCATCTCGGTACCTAATGGCAGTCAGGCTACCTCTGGCGAGCACATGGAGGGCTGTGCGGCCCCCCAAAGAAATGCCACCCCACACCATGACTGACCCACCGCCAAACCGGTCATGCTGGAGGATGTTGCAGGCAGCAGAACGTTCTCCACGGCGTCTCCAGACTCTGTCACGTCTGTCACATGTGCTCAGTGTGAACCTGCTTTCATCTGTGAAGAGCACAGGGCGCCAGTGGCGAATTTGCCAATCTTGGTGTTCTCTAGCAAATGCCAAACGTCCTGCACGGTGTTGGGCTGTAAGCACAACCCCCACCTGTGGACGTCGGGCCCTCATACCACCCTCATGGAGTCTGATCGTTTGTGCAGACACATGCACATTTGTGGCCTGCTGGAGGTCATTTTGCAGGGCTCTGTCAGTGCTCCTCCTGCTCCTCCTTGCACAAAGGCGGAGGTAGCGGTCCTGCTGCTGAGTTGTTGCCCTCCTACGGCCTCCTCCACGTCTCCTGATGTACTGGCCTGTCTCCTGGTAGCGCCTCCATGCTCTGGACACTACGCTGACAGACACAGCAAACCTTCTTGCCACAGCTCGCATTGATGTGCCATCCTGGATGAGCTGCACTACCTGAGCCACTTGTGTGGGTTGTAGACTCCGTCTCATGCTACCACAAGAGTGTAAGCACCGCCAGCATTCAAAAGTGACCAAAACATCAGCCAGGAAGCATAGGAACTGAGAAGTGGTCTGTGGTCACCACCTGCAGAACCACTCCTTTATTGGGGGTGTCTTGCTAATTGCCTATAATTTCCACCTGTTGTCTATTCCATTTGCACAACAGCATGTGAAACGTATTGTCAATCAGTGTTGCTTCCTAAGTGGACAGTTTGATTTCACAGAAGTGTGATTGACTTGGAGTTACATTGTGATGTTTAAGTGTTCCCTTCATTTTTTGAGCAGTGTATATATGATGAAGAGGTTGGGGCTTAAGCTGCACCTCTGTCTCACCCCACGGCCCTGTGGGAAGAAATGTGTGTGTTTTTTTGTCTATTTTAACCACACACTTGTTGTTTGTGTACATGGATTTTATAATGTTGTATGTTTTTTCCCCAATACCACTTTCCATCAATTTGTATAGCAGACCCTCATGACAAATTGACTCTCTCTCTTTCTCTCTCTCCCCGTCTCTCTCTTTCTCTCCCCGTCTCTCTCTTTCTCTCCCGTCTCTCTTTCTCTCCCCGTCTCTCTCTCTCTCCCTGAAATACTTTTTGGTCCAGGACTAGGCTTAATATGTAGTGTAGATGTGTAGATTAGGTGGAGTTTTCAACATATTTCTTATACCAATAATTTCCTTTCAGTTCCATCATTCATTCCAATGACAGTTTGTTTCCAGTGAATTCTGAATGGCAGTTTGAATGGAGGTGGTTTGAATGGAGGAATATCTGTGCATTCACCTGCCACATTCACCTGTCTATTTACAGAATAATTCACTCAATAAATCAACAGCCATGAGTGGGGATGGAACGCTTACAAGTGTTATTAGTTTCTCTAAACCGAGCAGTCAACGGAGGACAAACAGTAGAGGAGTTAGCCCTTTCTATTGCATTTGAATGGCCATTGTCTGAGACCAAAATCCACCAGACAATCCGATCAGGGGGAGAAGAAAAGGCTGTGGCTCTTCTGTGCGTGCTCCTGTTACTCCGACCGGGCCCTCTGTCCAGGCACAGCCGGCTCCACATTTGCATGACAGGGTCCACTTGAATGTGGAGGCCAGATTCTCACTGCCTGGCATGCAAAACCAGTGGGGGACCAGTTAAAAGAGGCGCACGCGCACAGTCAACGCAGGTGTGCACCAGTAAAAAAGTCTCCCCCCTCCGCAACCCCACCCCGCCCCAAACATCTAAATGAGTGTTATGGAAATGAGCGCTGTGATTTTCTTGAGCTACCTGGACAGAGGTTGGATAGAGGGTATTGGCACGATGGTGAGGGGATGGCCAACGGTGAGAGGGGGGGGGGGTGTAAGGTGATACATGGTCCTGTAGCTGAACACAAAACCAAAGTGGTGGGACGCAGGAGCATTTGACAGTAGCCTCAGAGTCAGAAAGTAGCAGATTCATACAGAGACGAGAGAGAGAGAGAGAGAGAGAGAGAGGATGCCACGGTCGTTCCTACTGAATAAGAAAAAGAAGAAACAGGGGGCATGTGGAGGATGGAGGTGGAGAGACCCAGAGCAGACAGACTGGAAAGAGGACAACAGAACAGGTCAGTTTGGGATATGTTTATTCATATTGTTCAAGAAGACAAGGATTCTTCTTATCTTCCATCTTCTTCTACTACTGTTGTAAATAGTAGTATCTGAGAAAATAGTAAATGTGTACAAAAAAAGGGAAAGAGAAACCACTGAACAAAAATATAAATGCAACATGTAAAGTGTTGATCCCATGTTTCATGAGCTGAAATAAATGATCCCAGAAATGTTCCATACACACAAAAAGCTTATTTCTCTCAAATGTTTTGGAACAAATTTGTTTACATCCCTGTTAATGAGCATTTCTTCTTCGCCAAGATAATCCATCCACCTGACAGGTGTGGCATATCAATAAGCTGAATAAATAGCATGATCGTTATACAGGTCACCTTGTTCTGGGACAATAAAAGACCGCTCTAATATGTGCCGTTTTGTCACACAACACAATGCCACAGATGTCTAAATTGTAGGAATTCCGGTGTGTTGGAGTATCGTTATTTTGTTCGATCATTACTGTATTTATTACATGTAATTTTTGTTCAAGAAACCCTAATAATATTATTTTATACAGACAATCCATATTTGCATTTAGTTTGAGTTGTATTGTTGTCATTTGTAGGGAAGTTACAGGTTTGTTTTTATCAGAGGACAGAATATTATAGAATAGCCTCACAGGCAGTTTGATACTGGTGTTGCCTCATAGGTTGGTTATTTGTTATGAATGTCTATGCGTGTTTTGAGTGTGTGTCTCTTACCTTTTCAGTGTGTGAGAATGCTGAGGTGCAGTCTACAACAGTCACCTGCCCTGACTTCCCTAAACCTGTGGTTCTGCCTGAGCCAGCTACCCCCTCCTCAGTATCAGGACTAGTACCAGGACCATTACCAGGGGAAGGACCAGAGATTGGGCCAGACAGGGGCCAAGATTGGTCCAATCTCCTGTCCCGGACCATGGGCCAGCACCAGGGTCATTTCTACCACCCTGCTACACTGGCACTGGCATCCCGAGCCAAGGTAAACTTCCACTGTATTTCTATGAGACATTGGTGTCTATGAGATGTCTGTTGGTTGCTGTGAAACACAGTTATGTATAGGTAGATAGTCTCGGAATGCCATCCTTCCAAGTCGTGTTCATCACTCAGAGGAAACCTGGAAAACTTAGTGATATGCTGTTAAAGGAGGTTCACAACTCATGAAAAACCATATTTGACTGAATGTGTCCTAGAGTCCCTTATGAAAGAGCTGACAGTAAATTGAAGCAGTGTGTGTCTTAACCTCCGCGTCCCTTCTCTCACTCAGCCCCGCCCCCGTGTACCCCCCAGCTCGGGTGACTTCCTGTGTTCGGTGTGTCACAAGGTGTTTCCCCTGCAGCGCATGTTGACGCGTCACCTCAAGTGCCACAGCATGGTTAAGAGACACCCCTGCCGCTACTGTGGCAAGGGCTTCAATGACACCTTCGACCTCAAGAGGCACATGCGCACACACACAGGTGAGGTGTGAAAACACAGACACACACACTGCTGTCTTAACCCCCCCCACACACACACACACACTCTCCTCACCCTCTCTCCCCTCCCACCAGGTATCCGTCCGTACCGTTGTGAGCTATGTGACAAGGCCTTCACACAGCGCTGCTCCCTTGAATCCCACCTGAGGAAGATCCATGGCGTGCGCCAGCAGTACGCCTACCGCCAGCGCCGCTCCAAGATCTTTGTGTGCGAGGACTGTGGCTACACGTCCAACCGTCCCGAAGAGTACTTCCTCCACGTGCGCCAGTGCCACCCGGGCAGCCCCGCCCTGCGGCGCTACTACCGTCGACAGGCACACGAGGGCACCAACAACGTGCCCGCCGAACACAAACTCAGTCCCTTCTTGATGTATCCCACTGGGTACTATGTGGGTTGATTTAAACTCCTGGGTGAAGATTCGCTAATAACATTCAAGTGTGCTGTTCGGTTTCTGCCTTAGTCAATAACCTTGCCACAGAGCAGAAACAGGCTAGTATCAACGCTAACACATCAATTTTACAGTAAGGTGAATGGACAATATGTTTGGGGTTATTCCCCACCCAGTCAGTGCCTGGCCAGTAGGCCAAAATAACATTGAAAATCATCCGCATTGGTGTGGCTATTTTAAAAACACCACCTCCTGGTGTCCACTTTAGGTAATGCAGAGAGATTAAGGAGAGGGTGTGTCTGGTCAATAGTCAACTACGGTCAATGTTGATTAAAGGTATGTTTTTGTGGAGTGGTGACTTATCGATGTGTCCTTCCTGGCACACATGCCTGGTCTCCTCTCCTTGCCACCCATCCTCCCACCTGTACAGTTACAACCATCCCATGTTATATTGACTTGCTTCTTATTTATTTGCATGGTGTATTGCTGCTGCATGTTTGACGTTTCATTATGATATTGTGTTTTAAAGATGTGCCGCATAAAATACCAAATAAATGTTTCAATCTCAGGATAATGAAGTCCTTTTAATCCTAATTCCAATACATGGAATGGCATGTGCTACTGTATAATACTGTATATTACCAGGGCTGTGTTCAGGAGGGTGCAAAATTACAGACCCATAAGAAATACCTTGTATAGAACAATGATTGCCCATCAGCTTTCTATCTGAATGTTATGCGATGTTACTAGGGCTGTGTTCAGTGAGGTGAAACGTTCAAAATGTTTAAACATATGTTGAACATATATATTTGTATGTCCAGTAGAATTGGGAATCACTAACTCTATACATTGTTTCTATCTGTAACATTTCATCTCACTGAACACAGCCCTGTTAACAGAGAGGGTCACCTTGGAGGTGAAGTTCCACTTGGGTCATGTCCCTAATAAAGTGCACTACTGTTGACCGAGGCCCATAAGGATATAGTTAAAAGTAGTGCACTATATAGGTAATAGGGTGCCATTTGGGACACATTGTATTAAACCCTTTTTTTGTTGCTTTATTTAACTAGGCAAGTCAGTTAAAAATATATATTTTAATCGTATTTACCATGACGGCCTACCCTGTATAGAGCCACATAATTAGAATTGACTTCTGGCGACAGCCCTCCATTGAGCAACCTTGTGTCATCACAAAAGCAATAAATGGAAACAATAGCTGCACCCCTCTAGGTTTTTGAACTATGGTGTGAGCCAATCTCATGGTGCTCTATAGCTTGGCCTTTCTACACTATAATAATCTCATTATGCAATAGTATTTGCTTTCTGCAATACTCTAAAGCAGGGTACGAGAGAGGTGCAGTCTATGTAAACAAGAGCCTAAAGGATTTTAGTGTTTGCTTATCATTGTATGTCAACAACCATATTTCTCTGAGGTGCAGCCAGCTAAAAGAGATTGTAGTTTAGGCACATATTTACTTATTGCAACACAGATCAGGGAAAAATGGTAACATTTGTACTCTAGAAGATCGAGCCAATAAGCCATAACAATTACTAAATACTATAACAAGTTAGTTCCATATTGTGAGTTAGGAATGAGAAGTCTGAGTGAATCATTAATCCAATATGGGATTTAGGGAACAAAACAAAAATCTTTGTTATTGGACAAGTTCAGGTAGTTCATCCCATTTGGTACATAATGAACATGACCCAGGAAATGTATGTGCAAATAGGAGACTTTTCTGGGGGCTTGAGGGGGAATAAAATCAAATCTAACTGTCACAACTGCAACTTTTTAGATTTACCATCACAGCCATAATGTTTATGATCAATTAATTATTCATCACAATCAGCTGAGTACCTTTTATTCTACCCAGCTTATACAATAAATCTGGATATCATAGTTTACAGTATATTTAAGGTAACATAACATTCAAAAGTGTTAAGAGTCTTCTCATGCTGGTGAGTTGAATGTGACACCAGCACACCAGTCGTCTGCAGAGTAAAAGATCTGGACAAGAAATGAGAAGCCTTTCACTCCCCGCCAGCTGGGTTGTCAAGCCACTTTTGTGGAAGATCATTGGTCAGAAGATCAAGAGCATGGGCTCTTAGTCTTGCTTAGCCAATGGGAAGGTGCGTTTAATTCTGGAGTAAGGTCCAAGCGAATCACAAAACACAAAGTCCCAGAGCACCCGTGTCCATGAGTCATGCTGTGGTAAATCATCATAGAACTCTGGAGCCATCTGTTTCACCTGGACAAAAGAGGGAGCGAGAGAAAGTTATTTTTAATTACAATGTGAAGGGATGAGAGTAAATAGCACAGCAATGAGAACTCACACAGAGGATGATAATCAATGGATCCATTAGTGTACAGATAAGTACACAGCCAATATTCACAAAGCATTTCAATAAGTTCTGATTTGGCCTTTTAGATGATAATAAAAAAATAAGATTACATGGACGGGACAGGGGCTGATCCTAGATCAGCACTCCTTCTCGATGAATACTGGCCCCGTATCTATGGCTAGTCTGTCTACTGAGACGGAAAAAAGCCACACCTCACTGATTAGCTGGGCCTGGCTCCCAAGTGGGTGGGCCCACAGGTGGCTGCGCTCCTGCCCAGTCATGTGAAATCTATAGATTAGGGCCTAAATTAATGCATTTACAATGGACTGATTTCCTTCTATGAACTAACGCAGTAAAATCTTTGAAATTGTTGCATGATGCAGTTACATTTTTGTTCAGTATATCTTTACATCATGACCCCAGGTAGAAGGGCCTAAACAATGCTTACTCAGAGTGTGGGATACATGTTTTTTTTAAGGCCATCTGTACAAAGAACTAGTATACAAAGTAAATTTGATTAGCTTGACCGGTGGGAGAGACTAGGGCATTTCAAGATGCTAATATTTTGAGGAAAAGTGAGACTGAAACATAAAGTGTCAAACAGGTTGTGAAATATCCCTGTACCCATAGTAACAAAAGTAATAAATGGGGTAAAACATAACAGGAGAACATTGTTCAAACACATTACCGCTTGTGTCCTGTCAGTTGTTTAATTTATGTATGAGCCACATGCCTGTAACCAGAAAACTAAAAATGTCCACTCCTAACAAGAATGAAATTCAAAACTTTAACAATCCTAAAATATGGTATAAGCTGTCAAACTACGTCATCAAGTTAGGATAGAACTAGACCAACCAGATCAGATCATCTCTTTCATAAGGAGGCTTACGTCACCCTGTCATTCTAGCATTTGTCTGCCTTTGTCTCGTCTAACTGTCATAACAGGACCGTCTGACAAGTAGGCCTACAAGTTATTAAACCATGTTCACATTGGCAGTTTGAAGTGACTCAAATAAAATAATTGCCTAGCCAATTGTTCATTTCCCTGCAGTCTGAACAGCCAGAAATCACATGGAATCTGATCAATTTCAAACCATCTAGCTTGTTAATTGTTTACAAAACAAATTTGTGAATGTGCTAAAGAGTGCTAAAGAGCTAGCTTGTTGACTGCCTTGGCTAGCCAATAAGGACTTGTTTTGAAAGTTGGATAGTCTTATCCTTTGAAGCTTTAAAAGTGTTCTTACGATATGATTTTGAACATTCAGAGCAACGTCAATGGCTGGCATTGTTCACCTTAACTTCTGGGTGATATGAAGCACAAGCACCAATCAGCCTACACCCCTGTGCACACATCCCATCACTGGAGTAGCCATGGCAGAAAATGACTGCTGTCTGAACACACAAATCACATTGTCACTTGTAAACTTTGTTTGGACAGTCAGTATTCCAAAACGTATTTGAAAAAGAGCATTACATTCTGCAGTGTGAACAAGGCATTAGATACTGTATTGACAGAATAGGAACACCACTATGGCCAGGTGGCAAAACATAGGGGTGGGCCTGCAGCATTCCTCCACAGTTTATGACTGAAACTCATATCTAGAGGCTTGTTGTGAGGCATCATGGGATTTGTTCCATAACTGAGGTTTTATAACATTTTATTTTGCTTGAAGAGATAGTTCACCTAAAGTACAAAGTGACTTATTTGTTTCCATTGCATTTTATAACCACAAAAGTCAAAGCAATGTGAAAGATTGTCAGTCTGAAAGATAGTGAAGCTCAATGACTTGGTTCAAAATGTTTATTTTACTGTTATTTTATTTATTCATTTTTATTTCACCTTTATTTAACCAGGTAGGCAAGTTGAGAACAAGTTCTCATTTACAATTGCGACCTTATTAGCACAGCTGCTGACAGTGGCTAGGTAAACAAGCCTTAAGCGTGGATTTCAGTCTCTCCTTGTCCATAGACTGCTTTCAAGGTAAGTATACAAATAAGTAACTTGGAGATATTCTCCCTGCACTGCTGAGGACTAGATTTGTCCACGCATACAGGAGTAATAAAGGCCTCCCAAATAAAAATCAAAAAACATTTATTTACTCTGATTTTTCATGGGGTGCTGCAGCACCCTCAGTACCACTACTTTCTGCCACTATGCTAGGTGAGATGGTTTATTTGAAAAGACATTCATCACAACCATAACTGCTTTATTGCTCCTTATACATTAGGATCCTGTGATACTGTAAGCTAACAACTTTTACGATCTCTACAAAGACCGAGGTTCTCATTAACTGTTGTTTTGGGTGTCACCAGTCCTCCCTAATGACTGCTGTACACAAACGATACAGACCTTAGCTCCTATTCAGTGTGAGCCAAACACACACACAGCTATTTGCTCAGCATTGTGCTTCCACCCATAACAGCAGTCAAGATGAAGCCATCCATGTGTTCTGTTTCACCACACCACTGTAGTAACTTTTTCAGTATCCATTGTCCCTTTGATGTCAGTCCTTCAGCATTGCCCTTTGTCAGTGCTGATCTGGGATCAGTTTAGCTTTTTAGATCATATAAATAAGATTATATGGACAGGTGACTTACTCAGAGTCTGAGACACTATGAATATGGGCCTTGAATCTTTCACAATTGTCAGTGGAATGCCAGCAAGGTTTAGAGTTGAATGCCACGTGACTGGTGTGATTCAGCGATCATTAGGGCCAGGGGTTTGCCCTAAACGGAATGATACCGAGGGCACATTAGTCAACAGAAAACAACTGTGGCTACATTTCACCATTGATATCCTACATCAAAATTCACATCCAATCCAGGGTTACTTTGAAATAAATGTAAATACTTTATCTGTGCCCATTTGATGTGGTCTGGCATATTAAACCAATAGAAAAATAAAGTCAAACCCTGCCCATCTGGCACTCCGGGCAGACTCAAGCAAACACTCAAAGTAACGAAAGATTTTAAGTATTTGAACCAAGTCTAGTTAATATCTTACAATCACCTTCATCCTAAACAAACAGTTTATCCTTCATGAAAAGTGAGTTACCTGAGGGAGCCGGCTGCCGGGGATGCTGGGAAAGTCATGGTGCTCCATGTGGTAGCCCACATTAAAGGTGATATAGTTCAGCGGCCCGTAGTACGAGTACGTCTCGATCCCGCTCAGGTACATATAGTGTTCGGCGATAAAATGCCCCGAGATCGGGTGCAGTCCCATACACAACAGCGAACCTGCTATCAGGTAGACCAGAGGCTTAAGCCCCCAGAGGTACACTATGAAAGCATTGAATGCTAGCTGCACCATTAAATTCAACAGCTCGAGCCTGCCTACAGGTTTAGGGTTGACCACCAGTGGACGAAGCGCGTAGAATAGCGGCTGCAGGAAGAGCCACAGGATCTTGCGTGCGGGGGAGCTGAAGAGACGAGCCTCCAGGTGGGTCGGGACGTCCACGTCGAGTCCATGGCCACCCAGGTAACGGTGGTGGTCCACATGGTACTTCTTGAAGCTGATGGAGTAGGGCACGCCAATTGGTAGGTTGGCGAAGATGCCAAAGAGCCGGTTGCACATGGCGTCCTTATTCCCAAACGCCACATTGTGCGAGATGTCGTGGATGGCGAGCGTGAGGGAGTGGTTGATGCAACCGCCGAACATGTAGGCCCAGAAGATGAGCCACTTCCAGCTGAGGTCGCGTACCAGGAAGCAGCAGAGCACCTGGGTTAGGACCATGGCTGTCACCACCCACTTGAGCTGGGGGTCAGGGCCCATCAAGGACTTGATCTCCGGGTGCTTGGCTGAGGAGAGGGAGGAAAGGAGGGGGTGGGAAAAAAATAAAATAAATTGCGGTACAGTATTACTTTTACACTGGTCTCTCGTGACAGACAATATTATAATGCAGCTGATTTCAGAAGATGATTTGGCAGATATAAATAGTTATTGATTCCTTTATTTAGAGTGTTATGACATCTAAACAGCGCTGTTCAATTCCTGTCCTGGAAGGGCAAAACACTTCCAGTTTGTTTCTACCAGTCAGTTAATTGCACTCACCTGGTTTCTATGACCAGAAATTAGTCCCTTATAAGAAAAGAATGAAAACCAGATGTGCTTTGCCCCTCCAGGACAGACATCAGGGCGACAGCAGTGGAGAATGTGGAAAGTTGTGTACGCCAAGGAACTTGTCACAGACAAACTGAAATGGTCCACTCAGAGAGTGTGGTGAAGGCGCAACAGCGCCTCTTCAACCTCAGGAGGCTGAAGAAATTTGGCTTGTCACCTAAACCCCTGACAAACTTCTACAGATGGACAATCGAGAGCATCCTGTCAGGCTGTATCACAGCATGGTACGGCAACTGCACCGCACTCAACCGCAAGGCTCTCCAGAGGGTGGTGCGGTCTGCACAACGCATCACTGGGGGCAAACTACCTTCCCTCCATGACACTTACAGCACCAAATGTTACAGGAAGGCCAAAAAGATCAAGGACATCAACCACCTGAGCCACTGCCTGTTCCCCCTGCTACCATCCAGAAGGCGAGGTCAGTACAGGTGCAGCAAAGCTGGGACCGAGAGACAGAAGCTGTTTCTCAACCTCAAGGCCATCAGACTGCTAAACAGCAATCACAAACTCAGAGGCTGCTACCTACATTGAGACCCAATTACTGGCCACTTAAATAGATCACTAGTCACTTTATACAATGCCACTCTAATAATGTTTACATATTACATTACTCATGTATATAGGGTATTTTATACCATCTATTGCACCTTGCCTATGCCGCTCGGCCATCGCTCAGACATGCCGCTCGGCCATCGCTCAGACATGCCGCTCGGCCATCGCTCAGACAATATACTCCACCGATGATTTAACACCGATACCGATTATTGGAGGACCAAAAAGCAGATTCCGATTGATCTGACAATTTAAAAAAAAAAAAATTGTAATAATGACAATTACAGCAATACTGAATGAACACTTATTTTAACTAAATATAATACAAATAAAAATCTAGTCAAATAAACATGTTAAATTTGGTTTTAATAATGCAAAAAACAGTGGAGAAGTGCAATATATGCCATGTAAAAAAGCTAACGTTTAAATTCCTTGCTCAGAACATATGAAAGCTGGTGGTTCCTTTTAACATAACTTCTTAACTGGGAATTTTGAAGACTAAGTTGTTGTTATTAGGACTATTTCTCTCCATACCATTTGTATTTCATATACTTTTGACTATTGGATGTTCTTATAGCCACTGTAGTATTGCCGGCCTAATCTCGGGAGTTGATAGGCTTGAAGTCATAAACAGCTGTGCTGCAAGCATTGTGAAGAGCTGCTGGCAAACGCAGGAAAATGCTGTTTGAATGAATGCTTACGAGCCTGCTACTGCCTACCACCGCTCAGTCAGACTTAAATATAATAAACACGCAGAAATACGAGCCTTAGGTCATTAATAATGGTCAAATCCAGAAGCTATCATTTCGAAAACAAACCACTTATTCTTTCAGTGAAATACAGAACCGTTCCATATTTTATCAAACGGGTGGCATCCAGAAGTATAAATATTTCTGTTACATTGCACAACATTCAATGTTGTGTCATAATTATGTAAAATTCTAGCAAATTAATGATAGTCTTTGTAAGGAAGAAATGGTCTTCACGGTTTGCAACGAGCCAGGCGGCCCAAACTGCTGTATATACCCTGAAAGCAAGATAATTGACAATTTCCCTAGTTAATATTGCCTGTTAACATGAATTTATCTGAACTAAATATGCAGGTTTTAAAAAAACACTTGTGTATTGATTTTAAGAAAGGCATTGATGTTTATGGTCAGGTACGTTGGTGCAACAGTTATTTTTTAGCGAATGCGCTTGTTTAAAAATTTTTTTTTTAAAAAACACCCGTTCAGCAAAGTAGGCTGTGATTCGATGATAAATTAACAGGCAATGCATTGATTATTTGCAACGCAGGACAAGCTAGTTAAACTAGTAATATCATCAACCATGTGTAGTTAACTAGTGATTATGTTAAGAATCATAGTTTTTTTTAATAAGTTAAGTTTAATGCTAGCTAGCAACTTACCTTGGCTCCTTGCTGCACTCACGTAACAGGTGGTCAGCCTGCAACCCAGTGTCCCCGTGGAGTGCAACGTAATCAGCGTCCAAAAAAGCTGATTACCGGTTATGAAAACTTGAAATCGGCCCCAATTAAATCGGCCATACAGATTAATAGGTCGACCTCTAATACTTAGATACACACATCTAAAGGGGTGAATGAGAATATGTATATTAGGGAATTGTTGGATATTACTGCACTGCCGGAACAAGAAACACAAGCATTTTGCAACACTCGCATTAACATCTGCTAACCGTGTGTGTGACAAATAAAATTTGATTTGGATATTGACCAGCCCTTTGACTCCTGGCTGTCCCCAGTCCACCTGGTTGTGCTGCTGCTCCAGTTTCAACTGTTCCGTCTGCGGCAATGAAACCCTGGCCTGTTCACAGGACCTGCTGTTTTCAACTCTCCCTACTGCCTCGACCTCTGAATGCTTGTCTATGAAAAGCAAACTGACATCGACTCCTGAGGTGTTGCACTCGCTACAACCACTGATTATTATCTGACCCTGCTGGTCATCAATGAACCTTTCAACATCTTGAAGAACAATCTGTACTCTTATCATCTCCACCCGGCACAGCCTGAAGAGGACTGGCCACCCCTCAGAGCCTGGTTCCTCTCCACCCGGCAACGCCTGAAGAGGACTGGCCACCCCTCAGAGCCTGGTTCCTCTCTACCCAGCACAGCCTGAAGAGGACTGGCCACCCCTCAGAGCCTGGTTCCTCTCTACCCAGCACAGCCTGAAGAGGACTGGCCACCCCTCAGAGCCTGGTTCCTCTCTACCCGGCACAGCCTGAAGAGGACTGGCCACCCCTCAGAGCCTGGTTCCTCTCTACCCGGCACAGCCTGAAGAGGACTGGCCACCCCTCAGAGCCTGGTTCCTCTCTACCCGGCACAGCCTGAAGAGGACTGGCCACCCCTCAGAGCCTGGTTCCTCTCTAGGTTTCTAATCTCCACCCGGCACAGCCTGAAGAGGACTGGCCACCCCTCAGAGCCTGGTTCCTCTCTAGGTTTCTAATCTCCACCCGGCACAGCCTGAAGAGGACTGGCCACCCCTCAGAGCCTGGTTCCTCTCTACCCGGCACAGCCTGAAGAGGACTGGCCACCCCTCAGAGCCTGGTTCCTCTCTACCCGGCACAGCCTGAAGAGGACTGGCCACCCCTCAGAGCCTGGTTCCTCTCTAGGTTTCTAATCTCCACCCGGCACAGCCTGAAGAGGACTGGCCACCCCTCAGAGCCTGGTTCCTCTCTAGGTTTCTAATCTCCACCCGGCACAGCCTGAAGAGGACTGGCCACCCCTTAGAGCCTGGTTCCTCTCTAGGTTTCTACATTTCTAAGGAGTTTTTCCTAGCCACTGTGCTTCTACATCGCTTGCTGTTTGGGGTTTTAGGCTGGGTTTCTGTATAAGCACTTTGTGACAACTGTTGATGTAGTTATGAAGCCCTTTTTACAAATACATTTTATTGGAGGTTTAAATAGTGTATTTAAAAATCAGAGTAATCTCAGACACACTGGCCAACAGAATCATACAATGACTTACATCTGTCCATTGGGCTAAACTCAAATTAAAATTATGGGACTGCAATTTAGGAAATACACTTAAAGCCAACTAATAGTATGAATATTTGTCTGTAGCGCCTCAGAGCAAGATGGCCACAATCATGCAAATAAAGAAGCTCCCATTCGAAAGTGGGATCTGCATTTCCTCACCTTGAACCCAAGTTTCCCACTACTTAGCAAGGAAAACTTGTCTTACCTGTCAAACAGGTGGTTACACCAGTTTCGGTCTTGACTATATCCTGTGCCTCTAAGACAATATTTACTAGGCTATAGATAAACAGAAGGAATACATGACTAGTAGGATGTCATGTCCCAAGAAATCAAAATACCTGATAACCTATACTTTATCAGTCAAGTGGTCATTGATGTAGGATGTGAAAGATGATCACTCGTCATCATTGCATGGGAACGGCATCTTTCTGGTGGTACAACATGATCAGGCTTCATTGAATTAAGAGTAAATCAGTGAAAACATGACAATGGTTAAAGACAAAGTGATGAATTAAAAGTTAGAGACTATGTAAAGTCTTATCCATATTGTGAAATGTATATAGCCTAGTTAGACTATATGGCTAAGCCTAAGGAAGCATCTGTTGGATTTTACAGGAGTAAACAAACATTTATGCCATTCGACAAGACAACAAAATTACATTCCTTTGGCCAATGTATTTTTGAGCAGTAGGCGATTGATACGGACGTCAGAGAATGGGCTGCTTACCTAATATCTGCTTCCTCCGACTACAGTGCGGTTGCTCCGTATATACCCACTCGAAGTCATCCCTCGTTACCGTGTTCCCCATCTCTTGCTCGCGGTAGGACTATCTGCCAGTTCCCCGAGCTGTTATCACAAAAAAACCGGAGTAGAGACACACAGTCCGCCTGTACAAAAAGGCGGGGGAAAATGAAGAGGAAAGATCCAAGTTGCTCGTACCAAACACCCCCGTCCACAGGTAGGCTATAAGGTCATACAGATAGACTGCGACACGCCTAATTAAGTGGGCGCACTCTCACGACAGTTGGTTAAACAGGTAAATGCCAAAATAGTGGAAACATTTGAGTAAATGAGGGATACAAAGTATATTGAAAGCAGGTGCTTCCAAACAGGTGTGGTTCCTGAGTTAATTAAGAAATTAACATCCCATCATGCTTAGGGTCATGTATAAAATGCTGGGAAGGCCATTATTTTGGCTACCATGGCTTTGCCGCCATAGGATGACAATTCACCCAATCCCAGGGCATTAGTGGTCACTGAATGGTTTGATGAGCATGAAAATGATATAAACCATATGCCATGGCCATCTCAGATCTCAACTCAGTTGAACAATTAAGGGAGATTCTGGAGTGTCACCTGAGACAGCGTTTTCCACCACCATCAACAAACAGACAAATTATGGAATTGTTCGTGGAGGAATGGTGTCAAATCCCTCCAATAGAGTTCCAGACACTGAATCAATGCCAATGTGTATTGAAGCTGTTCTTGCTCGTGGTGGCCCAACGCCCTATTAAGACACTTGGTGTTTCCTTCATTTAATCAGTTACCTGTATATCAACACGTGTTATTCGAACCAGTTCGTTTGGCACATAACTTTTAATTACTATATTCTTCTTCTATGAGTTTTAACTGCGGTTGGCATCTAATTTGTTGCATTACTGCCACCTACTAGACTTGAGTACAACTCCCTAATACTTTGCTTGAGAAATAAAAATGTACTAAATAAATACGCTACCATCTAACACTACACTCACTCATTTCAAAATTCTATGAAATAAAATGAACACCACCCTACTCTTCTAATTAAATGTATTTATTCCTACCTCATGCCATCATCCTGAAAGGGTGGGACATCACCACTTAACAAACCCTGTAACTCTTCTGATGTCAAGTCTCACACCCAAATACCTCTCTGCAGCTGCCACCACAATCTCAATTTTCGGAGACTTCTGATCCATCCCTGCAGTACAATTGATAACCATTAATATAAATGCTAAAAATCCAATCTTACTGAAATTTATATCACTTTTTGGCCTATCGCTCTGTACTGGTATATCTCTACTACTCTCACCACTCCTCCCCGTTAACCCGTAATCTTCCTCTACTTTCTTCACTGCCTCAGCATATGACAGCTTCTGCTCTACTCTAACCCCGTAAACCTCAATCTGCCTCTCTCGCTCGAGACATTTCTGATCTCCAGCTCCATGGGCACCCCTACAATTAACACATACCACTAGAAGTTGATCGATTAATTGGCATGGCCGATTAATTGGGGCCGATTTCAAGTTTTCATAACAATCGGTAATCAGCATTTTTGTACGCCAATTATGGCCCGATTACATTGCATTCCATGAGGAAATTGCGTGGCAGGCTGACCACCTGTTACGCGAATGCAGCAAGGATCCAAGGTAAGTTGCTAGCTAGCATTAAACTTATCTTATGAAAAAACAATCAATCTTAACATAATCACTAGTTAACTACACATGGTTGACGATATTACTAGTTTAACTAGCTTGTCCTGCGTTGCAAGTAATCAATGTGGTGCCTGTTAATTTATCATCGAATCACAGCCTACTTTGCTGAACGGGTGATGATTTAACAAAAGCTCAATCGTTGCATAAATGTACCTGACCATAAATATCAATGCTTTCTTAAAATCAATACACAGAAGTATTTTTTTTTAAACCAGCATATTTAGTTAAAATAAATTCATGTTAGCAGGCAATATTAACTAGGGAAATTATGTCACTTCTCTTGTGTTCATTGCATGCAGAGTCAGGGTATATGCAACAGTTTGGGCCGTCTGGCTCGTTGCAAATTAATTTGCCAGAATTTTAAATAATTATGACAACATTGAAGGTTGTGAAATGTAACAGCAATATTTAGACTTATGGATGATAAAATACGGAACGGTTCCGTATTTCACTGAAAGAATAAGCGTTTTGTTTTTGAAATGATAGTTTCCACATTTGACCATATCAATGACCTAAGGCTCGTATTTCTGTGTGTTTATTATATTAGAATTAGTTCTGATTTGATATTTAATAGAGCAGTCTGACTGAGTGGTGGTAGGCAGCAGCAGGCTCGTAAGCATTCATTCAAACAGCGCGTTCCTGTGTTTGTCAGCAACTCTTCGCAATGCTTGAAGCACAGCACTGTTTATGACTTCAAGCCTATCAACTCCTGAGATTAGGCTGACAATACAATAGTGCCTATAAGAACATCCAATAGTCAAAGGTATATGAAATACAAATGGTATAGAGAGAAATAGTCTTACAAATTCCTATAATAACTACAACCTAAAACTTCTTAACTGGGAATATTGAAGACGATGTTAAAAGGAACCACCAGCTTTCATATGTTCTCATGTTCTGAGCAAGGAACTTAAACGTTAGCTTTTTTACATGGCATATATTGCACTTTTACTATCTTCTCCACACTGTTTTTGCATTATTAAACCAAATTGTTTCATTATTATTTTTTGACTAAATTGATTTTATTTATGTATTTATTAAGTTAAAATAAAAATGTTCATTCAGTATTGTTGTAATTGTCATTATTACAAATATATATATATAAAAAAATCGGCCGATTAATCAGCTTTTTTTGGTCCTCCAATAATCGGTATCGGCGGTGAAAAATTATAAACGGTCGACCTTTACATTCCACTACTTTCCCCAATACTACACATTCCTTTGTCTCATGCCCTTCTGTACGTTTCTCACACATTGGACCCCCCCTCTTACACACTGCTGCCACATGCCCATAAGCTTGACACCTGTAACATCGTAATGTATTCGGGACATACACTTGTATAGGATAACATATATCCTAACTTCACTTTGTCAGGCAAAGACTCAACTTCAAAACTCAACAGAACAGACAATGACTCTTCTGTTTCCCCACTCTTGCCACCCTGTCTGCGTCGCATCAAACGACGAGCATCACATACACCGGGAATCTTTCCCCTCAGCTGATCAACTTTTATATTTACTGCTACCCAAGTTATTACCCCTTTCATTGGTGCCCTTATCTTGAGAACAAAACAAGTCACTTTTCTTGCCCCCATTCGTTTTACTACGAGCGCATTCTCCCTCTGCCCAACAGAAACACTAACAGTTATCACTAGTCCACTTCTGGTTACCCTCATCGATTCCACATGACCCAACTCTTTTTTCACCCACCATGAAACCACAAATGGATCAGCCACTTTTAACAATAAACTTCACTCCTACTGTCACAGACTCTTCTTTTTCCTGATCCTCGGTACATACCTCGGTTTCCGATAACTTCACAGCACCTACCACCTCCGATACTTCACCCTCATTCACTTCCTTTTCTCCTCCTGTTTTCAGCTCCATCTGCTTACACTTTCTACCATTCTTCTTCAACAAACCATCTCCCTTTTTCCCACCATTTTTATCCGACTCAAGCTCACCCTCTCCTTCCCTCTCTCTCTTAGACCTCTCTCCCTCTCTTTTTCCCTCCACTCCTCCTCAGTTTTCCAAGTATAAGTCTCCTTATGATAATACTGCTGCCCCACTCCTGACACCCATCTTGTTCTTGCTTTCTCTAGGGACTCCTTGCCCCCCTTCATTTTAATCACTATAATTGAAGGTTTGATTGTTGGTAGCCTAATAAGCTAATATAGACCTTAGCACATTTGATGATCATAATTTTAATTGAAATGATTTGAAACACAATTGAAAATGTTGACAACAGGAAAAATGTTCATAGGAAATAGTAATCACAGCAAAAAGTGTAGTAATTCCCTTCAAAATGAATATGCGTGATTTATCCTTTTTCGACCACATTAGGGGCGATATTGGCTTACGTCTCACTTCATTCATGAGCCAAGAGATAGATCCACAATAAATACTTTATTAGTATAATCAATATGGTTTCCAAAAGATTATTAAATATGTGCAGAAAAACTTTAAGGCATCTCAGTAATCAAATATAATACCACTTCTTTTAAAGCAAATTAAGTAAGAAAACAAAAAAAGACCTTTAGTGCCCAGTGATTGAACAGTCGTGTAATGCCTCATGCACATCTCAAATATTGCTCACATAGAAAAGGCCTTGTAAGCTATGGTGAATATTTTGTAGCATACAGCAATTCTCTCACCAAAATCAGGTATTATTCTCTCGCATGCTTCACCGTCCAAAGGACCATATTAGACCTATATGATTTAACATGGCTTTCCCTAACAGCAAGGTGCATAGCATTTTGGCAGTATGATCTATAGCTACCACAGTATACATTTTGTGGATTTAAACCAATATTCTTGCGATCATTAATTGGCTATACTGTACTCTAACCAGAATAGCAAACTTTCCTTCATACCATTGCCTTCCTTGTGCCTCATTGCCCCCAATCATGTATTCTAACAGTTGAAGTCGAAGTTTACATACACTTAGGTTGGAGTAATTAAAACTCGTTTTTCAAACACTCCAAATATTTCTTGTTAACAAACTATAGTCTTGGCAAGTCGGTTAGGACATCTACTTTGTGCACGACACAAGTCATTTTTCCAACAATTGTTTACAGACAGATTATTTCACTTATAATTCACTGTAACACAATTCCACGGGGTCAAAAGTTTACATACACTAAGTTGACTGTACCTTTAATCAGCTTGGAAAATTCCATTAAATTATGTAATGGCTTTAGAAGCTTCTGATAGGCTAATTGACATCATTTGAGTCAATTGGAGGTGTACCTGTGGATGTATTTCAAGTCCTTCCTTCAAACTCAGTTCCTCTTTGCTTGACATCATGAGAAAATCAAAAGAAATCAGCCTAGACCTCAGAAAATAATTTGTAGACCTCCACAAGTCTGGTTCATCCTTGGGAGAAATGTCCAAACGCCTGACGGTACCACGTTCATCTGTACAATCAATAGTACGTAAGTATAAACATTATGGGACCACGCAGCCGTCATACCACTCAGGAAGGAGACGCGTCTCCTAGAGATGAACGTACTTTGGTGCGAAAAGTGCAAATCAATCCCAGAACAACAGCAAAGGACCTTGTGAAGATGTTGGAGGAAACAGGTACAAAAGTATCTATATCTACAGTAAAATGAGTCCTATAGCAACATAACCTGAAAGGTCGCTCAGCAAGGAAGAAGCCACTGCTCCAAAACCGCCATAAGAAAGCCAGACTACGGTTTGCAACTGCACATGGGGACAAAGATCGTACTTTTTGTAGAAATGCCCTCTGGTCTGATGAAACAAAAATAGAACTGTTTGGTCATAATGACCATCGTTGTGTTTGGAGGAAAAAGGGAAACGCTTGCAAGCCGAAGAACACCATCCCAACCGTGAAGCACGGGGTGGCAGCATCATGTTGTGGGGGTGTTTTGCTGCAGGAGGGAGTGGTGCACTTCACAAAATAGATGGCATCATGAGGTAGGAAAATGATGTGGACACATTGAAGCAACATCTCCAGACATCAGTCAGAGGAAGTTAAACCTCGGTCACAAATGGGTCTTCCAAATGGACAATGACCCCAAGCATACTTCCAAAGTTGGCAAAATGGCTTAAGGACAACAAAGTCAAGGTATTGGAGTGGCCATCACAAAGCCCTGACCTCAATCCTATAGAACATTTGTGGGCAGAACTGAAAAAGCGTGTGCGAGCAAGGAGGCCTACAAACCTCAGTTACACCAGCTCTGTCAGAAGGAATGGGCCAAAATTCACCCAACTTATTGTGGGAAGCTTGTGGAAGGCTACCCAAAACATTTGATCAAGTTAAACAATGTAAAGGCAACGCTACCAAATACTAATTGAGTGTATGTAAACTTCTGACCCACTGGGAATGTGATGAAATAAATAAAAGCTGAAATAAATAATTCTCTCTACTATTATTCTGACATTTCACATTCTTAATTAAAATAAAGTGGTGATCCTAACTGACCTAAGACAGTGACTTTTTACTAGGATTAAATGTTTGGCTAAGGTGTATGTAAACTTCTGACTTCAACTGTACATTATCTATCCTAGCACTGGTTCAAGGCAACCTACACAGCCTTGATGTAGGAAGGCTCAGCATCAGCAAGCCCTGGACCTGAGCTAAGTGCAACCTTAAAGTGTAACCTTGCAATCCCAGAAATCGTAAAACACACCAACCTCCGATCTCTCTGTCCTTAGCCTTCAGTCAACATTTGCTTGGTATTGTTCTGTAGATGTTATCTATGTATTCCAAACAGGCCCATCTAATAGCATGCTTTCATCAAAGCCTGTAGTGCAACGAATACCTCTCACATTCAACACAATCCACTCTTACATGTATATATACAAAGTAAACCACTAGATGATGCTGTTAAAAATTAATGACTGAACATTTGTACCACATTAATATTGGACAAAATGCACCAATAATGTCCAGGTGTGCTGGAGAGTGTGTGCTTATGGAGTGGACTGATTGTCCCCTCTGGCTGTCACTTAAACCAGCAATGTCTCTTTGCTGTGGTGTCTTCTTGTTGTCAGAGCTTGCTTTTACCTCAGTCCGCTCAGAGATATAAGTGCCCACATAGCGACACTCGGAAAGCAACAGGCATCTATTAGTAGTCCAGGAGGAGATGTCCTTCATTTACATTTTCTATACCTCCCCATTCATTTTAAGCTAGTGACAGTCCTTAGCTTTCCTATGGTTATCCCACTGCTCCATGTTCCCCGTTACCCCATTCATGCCCAGCACTCTGCTCACTCTTAATTCTATATATGGGACAAGTGCAATGAGTATAGCATTCGCCTTAACGCCTGTCCACCATACTAGCTCAAAACTCTCTCCTTCAGAGGTACTGTAATAGGACTCTGTGGTGGATGCAGAGCAGCATCATGCTGCTGCCTCTCCAGTGTGTTCTGTCCACTTCACGTTAAGCCCATTTCATCCCCACCCTTCATCCCTCCAGCCATGTGGTGCTCCTGTCCTGTTAGCCGAGGGGGTGTTTGGGGGAAGGGAGCAGCTGTAGCGTAGGGGGTGACACATCTGGGTCGCCCCTCGATCCCAAGAGGGGAGGTAGCTAAACCAAGAGGGGGTGGGGTGGGGGGGGGGGGGTTCAGGAGATCTCAGTACAGCAGTGTCTGTCCCAGGCTTGGAGATCTCCCCCCTCCGCACACACCAACAAGTAGGACTCACTCCTCTCCTGTGGCCAGCGCATCTGAGAGAGAGGGAGACAGAGGAGGAGAGGGAAGGGAGGGAGAGGGTGAGAGGAAGATAGAGAAGGAGAGGGAGGGAGGGGAGCATGAAGGGGGAGAGATGGGAGACAGAGAGAGAGAGAGAGAGTATAAAGGGGGAGAGGTAGAGAAAGAAAGGTGGAGCCATTGTGGGAAGGAGGGGGAGATAGAGCAACAGTGCAAAGAGAGAGAGATTCAGTCATACAGTCATTTCTTCATCAAGTATATGGGTGTGTCAAATGGCACCCTATTCCCTATACTTTAGACCAGACCCCTGTTGTCCCTGGTCAAAAGTGCACTAAATAGGGAATTAGGGTATAATTTGGGACAAAAGCATAATTTCCAGTCCTCATGTTTCAAATCTCCTACCCTGTGAAACAGCAGCAGGTGGCGGTGGAGAGGGATCACCAGCGGGTAGTGACAGGCAGGGGGCGATTTCTTCCCCTGAAACACACTCACAGTCACGAACTGAACAGGATTGCAGGCCAGGGTACAGATGCAGTCTTTTTTTTGTGCGAGTCACAGCACAGCACAGCACAGCTTGCCGCACTCGCCTGGGTCAAAATCCGTGAGAGAAAGGCAGACACAAAATAATTTCATTGGCCCTGGGCATGACGAGGACTCGTTATTTCAGATTAATGCAGTGAAATATATTTCGCCAGGCGAGTGTGGCATGCTGTGCTGTGACGTGCCCAAAAAAGACGCTTTATTTGGATAGTACAGTTATTCACTAACTCTCGCCCTACCCCTAACACTAGCTGTAGATCAGCAAGGCGTATAGACCGGCAAGTTGTAAACCATCTATAGAGGACTATCCAAATAAAGTGGGACCCATTGCAGGAGCAGAAATATGGGCTGAGTGTGAGTGGGGTAAGACCTTGTTATGCTTTATTTGCACTACCTCTATATCCACATGGAAATGTACACACATTCTCTTTATATACCCCAAATAAGGCCGATGTTAGTTGCTAAAACAAGATGTTTCCCAAATGACCAAGCAGACAGCCAAATAGGTTGTTTGTTTGCCCTCAGAAAGCCTTTGATCATCTCAGAAAGAGAGAGAGAGAGAGGGAGAGAGAGAGAAAGAGAGTAAGTCTTACATCGTCCAGACAGTGTGCAGGCAGAGAAAGAGACGACGGGCAGACACGCAGTTCTGTGATTGGAGAAGAGAGAGGTACATTAGAACAGCCCAAGGATGGGTTTCCTAAAAGCATCGTAGCACTAAGATCATCTTAATTCCATTGAAACTAAAGGGACGAACGATGATCTTAGTCCTACAATGCTTTTGGGAAACCTAGCCCAAGAGAGCAGGGGCCTGTTCAGGAGGGTGAAAAGTTACAGGAATGTTCAGATAGAAATATATTGTGTAGAACAGATATGGTTGTCTGTCACCCAGAATTGGGGATTAGCTCTATCGTGTCAGCCCAGCTAGCACATAATGTTCTGAGAACCATACTGTATGTTTCTTAGCGCTTGGTGAGAGCGTGGTTTTCCTATTGTTATTTTGCAGAAAACCTTCCCACAACATTCTGGGAATGGTGCACGATACCCAGCTAGCACATAACGTTCTGAGAACCATATGTTTCTTAGGTGGGAATTTCTGTACATCAGCATAACAATTTATACGGGTTTCCTCATGGTTCTATTTAAAGTCATGTTCTCAGAACATCAGGAAAACATTCCATATAAATTACAAGAAAACATATACATTCTGCTCTCAGCATCAACAAAACTATATCCTCTATCTTGTATGCTCAGGTGTGTTGGCCACGCCCACTAATTGGCCACATTTGGCCACATCTTGATGAGTGCTTGTTTCCTTTGAAATGGGGTCTGTTTGAATAGACTAAAATGAACATGGCATGCTAGCTCCATCCTGGTGGCGCAGTGGACTAATTCCATGGATAGAGAACAGAAGATCATTGGTTCAAATTTCACTGATGCTGAGCCACAATAAAAATACATGTGTTTGCATGATTAATGCCTTAGGACACATGGAAATTAATTTGCTATCTGTACTTGAAGTTCAAAACAGTGTTATTAAAAGTCTTATTGAAACATGTTCTCAGAATATTATTTAATTACCTTGAAATAACGTATAATTTCCGTTCTCAGAACTTTAATGAAATCTTTCAGGGAAAGTAGTAAAACGTTCTCAGAACCTCCCTACAACCCAAAAATGAACATTCCCAGAACAGGCAAATTGTTTATTTCCGTTCTCAGAATGCTTTAAAAACATTCAGTTTTACCTGTCAGGAAACATATGACTTCGTTCCCAGAACCAATAGGAAACCAAAAACTTAAGTTTACACAACTTCCAAGGAGCCAAATAGCTGGGAGTTCTATTCCTCATGACATTTCTATCTGCAGCATTCCTCAATGTTTGCCTACTGAACGTGGCCCAGGACTGAGTAGCTACACTTGTAGGAAACTGTTTTGGGTGGGTGCACTGCTGACGAGCCAGCTGTGAAAGTCACAACAACAACAAAAACGTAAACAATTTCAGCAGCAGTGATTGCGTGAGTGAATGGGTGTGTGGAAGTGAGAGAGAGAAAGAGAGAATGTGATGAAAATGGAGTGATTGGAAAGGGCGTGAGGCTTTGCCAGTGTTTCTTGGAAACTTTTTAAAAGTATAGTACGTAGATATGTTTATTATTTCATTAACAATGTTGTTTCCCCTTTAAACAAGCTAGCCGGTCCTGTTTATCTGCTTGTCAACAGCGCCTGTCATTTGGTCCAATCTGGGAGTTGGAGTCCTCTAAGGGACTGAATGCATCCAGCCCTCCATCCATCCATTAGAAACCTACCATGAAGGAGACCCCCAAACACTGCATCTTTAAAAGGCTCATTATGCTGTATTGATTTATAGAGAGGGAGGGCCAATGGCTGCATACCAGGCCTATTCTTAGATGGGGTATTTATGGTTCTGTTCTGGCCAAGGGCTCCAACATAAGCAGATGCTGCTTGGTGCTCCTGCTATAAAACACAATTTTTTCACAGTATGTGGCTCATATGGTCTGGAAATCCTACCATATCACATTTGTGTTGTTAGACACTGTTGCCTGTGAAGAGATGCTATAGCACTTATAGATGTCTATAGGATGAGGTAATGCTGCTACACAATTCCAGGGTTGTGTTCACAAGGCATCAAATGTATGAACATGTTTTGAAAAAGGGAGGGAATAGCTGGATTCTTCCAATAAGAAAAGCTCATTTTAGTTTTCCGTTGCAAAACGGGTTTAAAAGTTTTCAGTTGTGTACTTTTATGAACACAACACAACCTTCAGGTCAAAAGTTCAAAATGGTTGGAAAAGAAACCAAAGGAAGGATGATAGAACAGGCAATGATTCAAGTATGAGGGTTTTTTGAAGAGGAGATGAGAAGGGATGAGTGCTGGGTCCCTTGCCTGTCTCCTTGGGGGACTTCAGGCCCTGGATCTCCCCTCTCAGTCTCTCCATCTCTTTCTCCAGCTCTCCATTCCTCTTCTCTGCCTCTTGCAGCCGCCTACGTAGATGATTGGATAAGATCAGCTTTGAATACAATGGCTCTGGTATTGGCTATGAATACTCACCTAAATATCAAAAGGCATCATTACATTATAGCTTTATTAGCTACATATAATGTACAGTGGGTTGGGAAAGTATTCACCCCCTTTGGCATTTTCCCGATTTTGTCGCCCTTACAACCTGGAATTTAAATAGATTTTTTGGGGGGTTTGTACAATTTCATTTACACAACATGCCTACCACTTTGAAGATGCTAAATATTTTTTTATTGTGAAACAAACAAGAAATAAGACAGAAAAACAGAAAACTTGAGGGTGCATAACTATTCACCCCCCCCAAAGTCAATACTTTGTAGAGACACCTTTTGCAGCAATTACAGCTGCAAGTCTCTTGGGGTATGTCTCTATAAGCTTGGCACATCTAGCCACAGGGATTTTTGCCCATTCTTCAAGGCAAAACTGCTCCAGATCCTTCAAGTTTGATGGGTTCCGCTGGTGTACAGCAATCTTTAAGTCATACCACAGACTCTCAATTGGATTAAGGTCTGGGCTTTGACTAGGCCATTCCAAGACATTTAAATGTGTCCCCTTAAACCACTCAAGTGTCGCTTTAGCAGTATGCTTAGGGTCATTGTCCTGCTGGAAGGTGAACCTCCGTCCCAGTCTCAAATCTCTGGATGACTGAAACAGGTTTCCCTCAAGAATTTTCCTGTATTTAGTGCCATCCATCATTCCTTCAATTCTGACCAGTTTCCCAGTCCCTGCCAATGAAAAACATCCCCACACCATGATGCTGCCACCACCATGCTTCACTGATGGTGTTCTCGGAGTGATGAGAGGTGTTAGGTTTTTTTCTTTAAGCAATGGCTTTTTTCTGGCCACTCTTCTGTAAAGTCCAGCTCTGTGGAGTGTGTGGCTTAAAGTGGTCCTATGGACAGATACTCCAATCTCAGCTGTGGCGCTTTGCAGCTCTTTCAGGGTTATCTTTGGTCTCTTTGTTGCCTCTCTGATTAATGCCCTCCTTGCCTGGTCCGTGAGTTTTGGTGGGCAGCCCTGTCTTGGCAGGTTTGTTGTGGTGCCATTTTCTTCCCATTTTTTAATGGATTTAATGGTGCTCCGTGGGATGTTAAAAGTTTCTGATATTTTTTTGTAACCCAACCCTGTTCTGCACTTCTCCACAACTTTGTCCGTGACATGTTTGTTGAGCTCCGTGGGCTTCATGGTGCCACTTGCTTGGTGGTGCCCCTTGCTTAGTGGCCTTTCAGAACAGGTGTTTCTATACTAAGATCATGTGACAGATCATGTGACACTTAGATTGCACACAGGTGGACTTTATGTAACTAATTATGTGACTTCTTAAGGTAATTGGTTGCACCAGATCTTATTTTACCCCTATTACCAGCCTGTTCAACCTCTCTTTCATATCGTCTGAGATCCCCAAGGATTGGAAAGCTGCCGCAGTCATCCCCCTCTTCAAAGGGGGAGACACCCTGGACCCAAACTGCTATAGACCTATATCCATCCTGCCCTGCCTATCTAAGGTCTTCGAAAGCCAAGTCAACAAACAGGTCACTGACCATCTCGAATCCCACCGTACCTTCTCCGCTGTGCAATCTGGTTTCCGAGCCGGTCACGGGTGCACCTCAGCCACGCTCAAGGTACTAAACGATATCATTACCGCCATCGATAAAAGACAGTACTGTGCAGCCGTCTTCATCGACCTCGCCAAGGCTTTCGACTCTGTCAATCACCATATTCTTATCGGCAGACTCAATAGCCTCGGTTTCTCGGATGACTGCCTTGCCTGGTTCACCAATTACTTTGCAGACAGAGTTCAGTGTGTCAAATCGGAGGGCATGCTGTCCGGTCCTCTGGCAGTCTCTATGGGGGTGCCACAGGGTTCAATTCTCGGGCCGACTCTTTTCTCTGTATATATCAATGATGTTGCTCTTGCTGCGGGCGATTCCCTGATCCACCTCTACGCAGACGACACCATTCTATATACTTTCAGCCCGTCATTGGACACTGTGCTATCTAACCTCCAAACGAGCTTCAATGCCATACAGCACTCCTTCCGTGGCCTCCAACTGCTCTTAAACGCGAGTAAAACCAAATGCATGCTTTTCAACCGATCGCTGCCTCCACCCGCATGCCCGACTAGCATCACCACCCTGGATGGTTCCGACCTTGAATATGTGGACATCTATAAGTACCTAGGTGTCTGGCTAGACTGCAAACTCTCCTTCCAGACTCACATCAAACATCTCCAATCGAAAATCAAATCAAGAGTCGGCTTTCTATTCCGCAACAAAGCCTCCTTCACTCACGCCGCTAAGCTTACCCTAGTAAAACTGACTATCCTACCGATCCTCGATTTCAGCGATGTCATCTACAAAATGGCTTCCAACACTCTACTCAGCAAACTGGATGCAGTCTATCATAGTGCCATCCGTTTTGTCACCAAAGCACCTTATACCACCCACCACTGCGACTTGTATGCTCTAGTCGGCTGGCCCTCGCTACATATTCGTCGCCAGACCCACTGGCTCCAGGTCATCTACAAGTCCATGCTAGGTAAAGCTCCGCCTTATCTCAGTTCACTGGTCACGATGGCAACACCCATCCGTAGCACACGCTCCAGCAGGTGTATCTCACTGATCATCCCTAAAGCCAACACCTCATTTGGCCGCCTTTCGTTCCAGTACTCTGCTGCCTGTGACTGGAACGAACTGCAAAAATCGCTGAAGTTGGAGACTTTTATCTCCCTCACCAACTTCAAACATCAGCTATCCGAGCAGCTAACCGATCGCTGCAGCTGTACATAGTCTATTGGTAAATAGCCCACCCATTTTCACCTACCTCATTCCCATACTGTTTTTATACTGTTTTTTAAATTTATTTATTTACTTTTCTGCTCTTTTGCACACCAATATCTCTACCTGTACATGACCATCTGATCATTTATCACCCCAGTGTTAATCTGCAAAATTGTATTATTCGCCTACCTCCTCATGCCTTTTGCACACATTGTATATAGACTGCCCATTTTTTTTCTACTGTGTTATTGACTTGTTAATTGTTTATTCCATGTGTAACTCTGTGTTGTCTGTTCACACTGCTATGCTTTATCTTGGCCAGGTCGCAGTTGCAAATGAGAACTTGTTCTCAACTAGCCTACCTGGTTAAATAAAGGTGAAAAAAAATTTTTTTAGGGAATTCGTAGCAGAGGGGGGAAAAATTGGCACGCACCACTTTTCCATTTTTTTTTTTTGAGAATATTTTGAAACAAGTCATTTTTTAAATTTCGCTTCACCAAGTTTGGACTATTTTGTGTATGTCCATTACATGAAATCCAAATAAAAATCCATTTAAATTACAGGTTGTAATGCAACAAAATAGTAAAAAATTTGCAAAGCTACCCATTTGTCTACTGAGTCTGTCAAGTATGAAAGGAAAAGGTGAGGGAGACTCATTTTTAGCAGTAGAGCAATACTGAAATAAAAGCATAGGCCCCATATCTACCTGTGTGTGCCTAACAATGTTTGTACTTCTGCCATGTTGTGCTGCTGCCGTATTATGTTGTTGTCTTAGGTCTCTCTTTATGTATTGTTGTCGTGTGTCTTGTCATGATGTATTTTTTGCCTCTTGGTAGGCCGTCATTGTAAATAAAATGTGTTCTTAATTGACTTACCTGGTTAAATAAAGGTTAAAAAAGGTTACCAAAAAAATGTATATGTGTATCTGCCTATCTCACTCAGGAGTGATCTAACCTATGCAGATCCTCATCAAGTACTGAATTCTGGTCGTTCTCCTCCTCTTCCTCCTCTGTTGTGGTGTGAGTCGACTCTGCAGTACCCTGCTCCAAGGCTAGGGGGAGCTCAAGCAGGGCAGGCAGGTTGTCAGGCGTGGTCAGGACATCTCTGAGCTGCCACATCTGACTCTGAAAGCCCACAGCACCCCTCTCAGTGTTAGACATACACCGCCGGATAAAGGTTAACATTGTGTAGCCCTCAGCATCAGTGGAGGCTGCTGAGGGGAGAGCACAGGTTATGCTGAGCACACCTTAATTGGGGAGGACGGGCTCATAATCATGGCTGGAACAGAGCTAATGGAATGGCATCAAACCATGTGTTGGCATCAAACCATGGCATCAAACCATACCATTCCACCTATTCTGCTCCAGCCATTACCACGAGCCCATCCTCCCCAATTAAGGTGCCACCAACCACCTGTACTCAGCATAACCTAATCTAGCAGCCGTTAGTATTTATTGCGTGCCTAACTTTGACGTATGCCACAAAACACATTCAAGATGTTGCTAGCTCAGGAAGAACTAAGCATTTTTGTCACAGCTTAATGACACATGAAATGAGGAAAGCACTTAGCGTTCCTGCATAAATAAATGGACATATATGTGTAACAGGGTGGGAGTCCCAACCTACAGCTAACTAGCTAGTGGTTCCACATCGCTTACCCGACTACTCAAATTGTCCTTAGTAGCCAATCTAGCAGTTAGCATTCTAGTCTTGATTGTTAAAAAGTAACTCAGCTAGTTGTTAGGTGTGGATGGTCAACCTACAAGCTTATCCTGGAAATTGAAGCTTGGCAACCCAAGGTGTCGCTGGTGGTCAATCTCCATCATGATGTCACGACTGCGATCCAAGGCACCTGTCTGTCTGTAAGAGATACAAAAAAAAACAGAAAGAACAAAAGACAAAGAAAACATTATAACTGTGTTGATATAGTTTTGTATGATACCCCATTAATTTGGGGTACTTTGATACTGAGACAGTATATGATATGAATGTGACCTTGTAGCTGTGTAGGAGTAGCCAACGAAAGCCAGGTGAACTCCGATAGGGGCCTTGTCCATAACATCACTCAGTGTTTCCTGTAGAACACAAGACAGCATTACAAATAGAGTGCTTTATATGTTTATATGTTATCTGCTATATTTGCTTTTCAGGCTTGCTTCTGGAGCCATGTAATATTCTGTGGAGTCCCTAAAGGCTCTGTATTAGACTCCGTTACATTTAAATGGATCGTATATAGATTGTAGATTGCATATTGACTTTTCGGATTAATACCATTTCACTGAGGCAGTCATCTAACACATCAAAGTTGGAGGTGTCAGTGGCGTTGGAGACTTCAGGTTGGAAGGGTGCTGGAAGTTCATGCAGGGAGCCCCAGTCTAGTCCACAGAAGAAGGGGTGGGCCCTGAAGTCCCCAGAACCCCTGGCCCCCATACGATCCTCCCTCTCACAGATTAGCCCCATGATGAGGGAACGGGCCTCATCTGAAACCTCGGGGCCAGACGGGGGGAACTCAAAGTGCTCCTGGGGGGACATAATGGTTGGTTCCTCTTAGTTCTTCAGAGTTCTTTAGGTTTGAGCTCAATATATACCTCTTTGCACTCCTTGCAGATGTATAAGAAAATGGTCTCAAAGATCACTATGGTCCAATCCCAAATTGACCCCTAAACCCTACACCCTATGCACTTTAAAAATATATATATATAAAAAAAAAATGTTTTTTACCGCCCTATGCACTTGCAGAGATCTGATCGGTTTTGACAGGTGTAAGCAATATTATAATAGCTCTAGGAAGCTATGTGGAAGTTTCACCATACTGCTTGTACTAATTGAATTCTCTAATATCTCCACAAGTGTAGGGTTTAGGGGTAGATTTGGGATTGTAGTTCTTGTTCGACATCCTTCCCTCTTCGTATTTCCTATAACTTTTTGCACTGATATCTACAGAAACATATGGAAAATGTTCTGATGACCCTCAACATGTTCTCTTGATCAATCTGTAAGACTAGTTTCTGTATAAAGTCATCATCGTACCTGGAAGTTCATGATCTTGGCGTAGGTCTCAGAGATGGAGTCTGCGTAGAAGGGTGTGGTCCCCTGCAGCATCTCGTAGGCACAGACCCCCAGGGCCCACCAGTCACACTCAGGGCCGTAGCCTCCCCCTCCCTCCACCGCACGCAGGATCTCTGGGGACAGGTAGTCGGGTGTGCCCACCGCCAGGGAAGAGTACACCTGCAAATACACAGACACATGTCAAGGCACACAAATGCATTTACAAAAGTTAGAATTCTATCTTCGGGATAGCTCCCTGAGCATTTACAAAAGTTAGAATTCTATCCTCGGGTTAGCTCCCCGAGCCTTGGCTTTAGCTCAAAGGGCTTACACAACCTTGTGACTCACAGTAGACCCAGGTTCGATACCCACTCTGTTACTTTTGCACAACAGTATTGTGGAGTGAATTGTGAGTATTTTGTGGCCCTTTGGGGTCTCTCACCATGCCATCCTCCTGGACCCTCAGACAGGAACCAAAGTCCCCCAGCCTGACATGGCCCTCCGCCGTCAGCATGATGTTGTCAGGTTTGATGTCCCTGCAAAGGGGAGAGTGAAGGATGCAAATCTGACTATGCACATTCACAGGTCTGAACATTATTCTTACTGTTCCCAGGTCATCTATATGAGATTTCATAGCTAACGTACCCATGGTTCGTGGAACCCTAGACTCAGAACTTGCGGTGCATGGACCAAAATGAAACCATTAGATGACGTAGACAGTCCACACTCTATTATGCTTATTTATTCATGCATTCCAGAGTCAACAGACATTCTTTGAACCTCTCTTGTAGGTCCTCCAAAGTAAGGAACAATGTTCCCTGTTTTCTGAGAACACTTCTTCCAGAAAAATGACTGTTTACAGAACATTACGGCGGTATTCTAGGAACACCACAAATTGTTTGCTGGAGGTTGTCATGTTGCCAGGTGTCTCTGACCAACTAACCTGTGCACATAGCCCATCCTGTGGATGGAGTCGATCGCCATGACCATCTCAGCCAAGTAGAACTGGGCCATGTCCTCAGGGATACGGTCGCCAAACTTACTGAGCAGGGTCAACAGGTCACCACCCACGTAGTAGTCCATCACCAGGTACTGAGAGAGAGAGCGAGAGTGAGCGAGAGAGAGAGATAGAGAGATGTGAAGAAGAAAAAAATAAGAGAAAGAAAGATTCAATTATTATCCCTTGGTGTATTTCAAGGGAAAGCAACTGAGGGAAGTGACTGAATCACACCAGGTAGACTGCAGCCAGATGTGAAGGCTGAAATGACCCTGATGTTAGCGATTTGTCACTAATACCCACCAGGTAATTGTCATCCTGGAAGGCATAGTGCAGCTCTGTGATCCACCTTCGATCACCCTTCAGCAGAACCTCTCTCTCCTCCTGGTAACAAGCTGTCTACAGGACAGAAACACAAAGACACAACACAGAGAGACAGATGGCCTCACATCCCAGCTTGGTTCCTTGGAAGTTGTGGGAACATACGTTTTTGGTATCCCGTTGGTTCTGGGAATGAAGCCATAAGTTTCCTGACATGTTAAACGGAACGTTCTGAGAACGGTAGTGACATTTTTTCCTGTTTTGGGTTCGTTCCTTTTTGGGTTGCAGGGAGGTTCTGAGAACATTTTACTATGGTTTCCTGAAAGTTTTCCTGGGAGGCTTTATTAATGTTCTGTGAACAGAAATTATATCTTATTTGAAGGTAATTAACCCTCTATGGCATGACTTTTTATTTTTTTTGGTAAAAAATATTTTACCCAATTTTTTTTTGGGGGGGGGGGGCTTGGGGGTCCCTGATAATATATCTATCATAAAATTTGTCGTCTATTCCCCCTGGGTTATTGTTTGAATCAGTGTTTCCCTTTTTGACAAAAGCACACTCTGATTTCCAATTCTGTATGGAACCTCAGGAAGCAGTTGCTGGTGGATGTGAAACAGAGGTGGACATCACATTTCTGACACTTGGCTTTTGGTGTACCTGTGCAACCTGGTACCTTGCATCTCCCCTTCTTTTCAACCAGACTCATCCAGTGGGCTGTGGCATCCAGGCGCACATTAGGGACTGGAATTGGAGCAGGGGTCCTTTCCTCCTCTTACTCACCAGCAATTGTGGAACTGGGACGACCTTTCTTGCACTCCAGACTCTTTCCACTTTTGCATAGGCCTTCAGCGATGTATGACTTGAAGGTATACAGCTTCATTTGTTCCTTCTTTCTCATGCCTGTGTCTTCACAATCTCTTCAGTAGAGCAGCCAGGTGGTCATGATGATCATATCCAGGAAGTGGAACACCAGCCGGGGGTACCACTTCTTTGCTCTGATTTTGTTCCGGTACAGTGCACTCAGTGAGTCAAGCAGATCCACCCCACCAATATCCTTGTTGTATTCTTTCACCACAGCAGGGCAGGGGACTTTGGTGATCATCTTTCGCTTGAGATCCCACCTGTCAACCTCAGTTTTGTTTTGATGGCCTCCCTTCTATTCAGTATCATGGTGTCAGCAACTTGGGACACTCGGCAGACTTTGTTCCAAAACATGCGGGTGCCTGGTAAAGCAAACAACGACATGTATACCATAATACTCAGGAACTGCTCCAATTCTTTTGTTGTGAGGTTAAGGGGCTTGTTTGACAGGCCTACAATAACTTCCAGAATGTCTTCAGTGAAAAACTGCTTGAAGTACTGGAGGGGGACATGATATCATCAGATCTTGAAAGCAGGCCCTGCCATTCTGGGTAAGCATTGAAGTATGCATTGTTGGGAGTTCTCCACCGGGGTAGGCGTGGAACATCAACCTCTGCTACCTCTTCATCCTCAGACTCAGTCTCATTGTCAACAGACAGGCATTCTCCTTTAAAAAATAAAGCAGGAAGCACACATTTGAATGTGTCATATACCCTTCTTCATCCACTAATGCACGCGCACACACACACACACATGCATGCACACGCACACATTACTTTGCTGACTGATCCCTAACTGACCCCTGACCTCCTAACTGTCTGTAAAACCTGATTCCGGGATCTACTCTTCCTGACTCTCCTCAAGCTCATGGTCCTCACTGTCAGAGGGAATGACCCTAACTGCTCGATGATGTACCTTCCGCCCATAAAATGTTCTTGTGTCCATTTCCTGTAAGTATCAGTAGATAGTAAAGTAAAAACATTGACCATGGTCATAATTATGCATCCAAGCACATCTCCACAATTTAGCATGATATGGCCTGAACAAAAGTGGTCTAACTGCACAATGTTGCCCTGAGGCAACGAACCAAAAAACACTGTTTTAGTATAAAAATAAATAAAAAATAAGTATTTAAACAATCAAACATACTTCTTTACATACTCATGCACATGCATATATTAAAAAAAAAAGTTATTTCAATTTAAACATGTTAAAAAGTGATTTTATCTTACCAATTGGTAGCAATGTGTCCCATGCAGCTTTGCTTTCTGAAAGGACTGCTCCACCCCAGACAAAAGGCCACACTCACTTCAGCCCCTCATTTCATAGGACACAGACATGTCCGGCGATATTATATATATACGCTGCTCAAAAAAATAAAGGGAACACTAAAATAACACATCCTAGATCTGAATTAATGAAATATTCTTATTAAATACTTTTTTCTTTACATAGTTGAATGTGCTGACAACAAAATCACACAAAAATGATCAATGGAAATCAAATTTATCAACCCATGAAGGTCTGGATTTGGAGTGATACAAAATTAAAGTGGAAAACCACACTACAGGCTGATCCAACTTTGATGTAATGTCCTTAAAATAAGTCAAAATGAGGCTCAGTAGTGTGTGTGGCCTACACGTGCCGGTATGACCTCCCTACAACGCCTGGGCATGCTCCTGATGAGGTGGCAGATGGTCTCCTGAGGGATCTCCTCCCAGACCTGGACTAAAGCATCCGCCAACTCCTGGACAGTCTGTGGTGCAATGTGGCGTTGGTGGATGGAGCGAAACATGATGTCCCAGATGTGCTCAATTGGATTCAGGTCTGGGGAACGGGCGGGCCAGTCCATAGCATCAATGCCTTCCTCTTGCAGGAACTGCTGACACACTCCAGCCACATGAGGTCTAGCATTGTCTTGCATTAGGAGGAACCCAGGGCCAACCGCAACAGCATATGGTCTCACAAGGGGTCTGAGGATCTCATCTCGGTACCTAATGGCAGTCAGGCTACCTCTGGCAGTCAGGCTACCTCATGGAGGGCTGTGCGGCCCCCCAAAGAAATGCCACCCCACACCATGACTGACCCACCGCCAAACCGGTCATGCTGGAGGATGTTGCAGGCAGCAGAACGTTCTCCACGGCGTCTCCAGACTCTGTCACATGTGCTCAGTGTGAACCTGCTTTCATCTGTGAAGAGCACAGGGCGCCAGTGGCAAATTTGCCAATCTTGCTGTTCTCTGGCAAATGCCAAACGTCCTGCACGGTGTTGGGCTGTAAGCACAACCCTCACCTGTGGACGTCGGGCCCTCATACCACCCTCACGGAGTCCGTTTCTGACCGTTTGAGCAGACACATGCACATTTGTGGCCTGCTAGAGGTCATTTTGCAGGGCTCTGGCAGTGCTCCTCCTGCTCCTCCTTGCACAAAGGCGGAGGTAGTGGTCCTGCTGTTGGGTTGTTGCCCTCCTATGGCCTCCTCCACGTCTCCTGATGTACTGGCCTGTCTCCTGGTAGCGCCTCCATGCTCTGGACACTACGCTGACAGACACAGCAAACCTTCTTGCCACAGCTCGCATTGATGTGCCATCCTGGATGAGCTGCACTACCTGAGCCACTTGTGTGGGTTGTAGACTCCATCTCATGCTACCACTAGAGTGAAAGCACCGCCAGCATTCAAAAGTGACCAAAACATCAGCCAGGAAGCATAGGAACTGAGAAGTGGTCTGTGGTCACCACCTGCAGAACCACTCCTTTATTGGGGGTGTCTTGCTAATTGCCTATAATTTCCACCTGTTGTCTATTCCATTTGCACAACAGCATGTGAAATTTATTGTCAATCAGTGTTGCTTCCTAAGTGGACAGTTTGATTTCACAGAAGTGTGATTGACTTGGAGTTACATTGTGTTGTTTAAGTGTTCCCTTTATTTTTTTGAGCAGTGTATATATATATATATATATACATATATTTAAAAAAATATTATCAAAAAGGGGTGCTGTGAGGTACAAAAAGATAGTTTGTTACCATGCCATAGAAAGTTAAATAACATTCTGAGAACAATATGATTTTTAATAACACTGCTTGCGTTAACTGTTTTGATCTCCAGCCATATATAGCAAATTCATTTCCATGTGTCCTAAGGCAGTGTTTCCCAACCCTGGTCCTCGAGCACCCTCAACAGTACACAGTTTTTTGTGGCCCTTGACAAACACACCTCAGGGAACCATCTGAGAGCAGTACTTTAAATAGAACTATAAGGAAACGTTACTCTAAAGTACTGAAATTCCCTCAGAAAAAACTTTCTTAATGTTCTCGGAACTATTTCAGAACATTCCCAATGTCAAACCAGTTGGAGAACGTTCCTAGAACATTACTAAAAATGTAATCAAGTGTAACCATATTTGAACTTTTAGGATATGTTCTGTTAAAGTAATGAAACACCAAGAAAATAAAGTTATTTTAATGTCTTTAAATTTGCTGAGAATTTTCCAAAGCCAAGCAACTATCCTGCACCATTTCTATAAAGTTGTGGGAAGGTTGTATTGCAAAATAACCATAGGACAACATTCTCAAAACGTTATGTGCTAGCTGGGATGTTGTTTTACAGTAGACGCAAGAAGCAACAAAGAATTTGGTTCTAATACAAAATGTATCCGTTGTTATGTGAATAGTAAAACCCACTCAGGACAGACATTATGTTAATGTCTAGTTTCAAATTACATTTGATTGAGTTGTCAATGAATGTGAATTCAACATGAAAACAAGAAACATTTGAACCATGTCATTATACTTAGCTTTAAAATGCTAAAATATTGTTACTTACACCAGATAAGTGCAGTGAAACGTGTTGTTTTATAGGGTAGACCATCGCTTAAAATTTCTTTATGTTGATTTTTGCAAATCCAATCAGTTTTCCATGTTGATTCAATGTCATCACACTTATTTTTTTTGTAGTTGAAACGGCGTTGGTTCAACCAGTTTGTGCCCAGTGGGAAGGTTCCTGTGTGTGTGTGTTTACCTCTCCTCGCTTCAGCATGTCCCACTTATTCATAATCTTCAGCGCGTACACTTGCTGTGTGCTACGCATCCTCGCCACAGCCACCTATAAATACAGCAACACACACGTTACCACGGAGATAAGATTCAATTGTCCAAAGTGCACCTTGACTTTTGGCGGCGTCCTCTCACCTCACTGAAGGTCCCTCGACCAATCACCTTCAAGATGTGGAAGTCATCCCTCTTGATGCGTGTCTTCTTCACCTGCCTCACCAGGGGCTCCGCTGTGATTGGAGGAGAGAGGACAGAGAGGCTGTTGATTTCACGAGAAAAGACATGGAAAGCGGGTGTTTGAAAATAAATAAATTCTAACTAGGGTCAACCTTTGTATGGAGAATATATTTGCTACACTCACATCCTCCAAAAGCAGGCCTGACAAGCCTGGAGTAAGGACTAGATCTAGACACTGTGCTTGTTTATGTAGATGGTCCTCATCACACACACACACACACACTGTTAACAAGAAGACCTCCGGGCATCCTGGCAAAAGCTGTCTGTTTCCTTTAACCTTTCAAACAAACACTTCCAAGTGTCATGGGTCACCAGCCTCCTCTGAAATACAACCCAGAAACAGCCAAAACACACGCATGTGTATTTTTGTGTGTGGTTGGAGAGACTGTGGATCAGATGGTAGAGCATGAAATTTGCAATGCCAGAATCGTGCGCTCGATTCCTGCTAGACCACCACGCTAAAAATGTATGCTCATATGACAGTATTAAGCAGCCAGATCCCCTTTAAGGCACTGGTGTTCTGAAATAGTCTAAGAGTGTGTCTAAGAATAGCTGCCACCGTTTAATACTTTTTTAAGGCAAGTTTTCCAGCCCCTTGGTTTTCTTTTTTTCTTCACTCCCTTCTCCTGTGGGGAGGAATGCGAGCGAGACCAAGGCAACAGTATAAACTGTTTTAGTGGGGAGAGAGAGAGGGGAAGAGAGAGAGAAAGATTGAGAGAGAGAGAGAGAGAGAGAGAGAGAGGAAAAGAGAAATGGAGAGAAGGTTCCAGACCCACTCAGCCTTTCAGGCATCTTGTAGAAACAACCAAATATTTTGGCTTCCTTGATTGTGTCCCAAATGGCTCCCTATTCCCTATATAGTGCCCATAGAGCTTTAGTCAAAAGTAGTGCACTATGTAAGGAATAGGGTGCCATTTGGGATGCAGAATAAAATTCCTTTATAGACTTCTAGAATGGAGCGATGTACTTGTGCACAGCGGCTGTTGCGACTGGCATGTGACTGTAGATTTGGGGAATCTGTCCAGGATTTTCATCAGGACCAATACCAACAACGTGGACAGCCAATATTGAGGCTGTACAAAACCATCTCTTTAGCTCATAGCAATGCTTTGGAACACCCAAGAACAGTGGATCTTAATACTTCGCATGTGGTGACCCATATAAAAACGTTTTAATTGGACTCTCAACACATTTCTTGCGACTCTCCAGATGAATAAGGCAATTTCTGCAACCCAGCCATCAGACCTGGGTTCAAATCCTTTAAGCATTTGCTTTAGCCAGCCTAGAGTACCGGATTGGCGTTGTTTGCACATTTGGGACAATTGTATTGGTTCCAATGTGCCAGGCAAGCTTAATCAAAAGCAGTGTAGGAACCCACCAGCCTCTCTCTACATGTCAGAGAATGACTCCAGGGTGAAGTTTCACTTGGACGCTGATCTTGCGTCAGTTTAGCATTTTCCTCACTAATGGTTAAGGTTAGGATTGTGGGAGGGGGAGCTGATCCTAGATCTGTACCTAAGGGAAACTTCACCCGGGAGTGTCAGCAGGACATGCTTGGTTGATGAGAGATGATGATTGTAAAACCACAGGAGAGGATATGGGGTCAGAAATCACAATTCTTCCTTTCCACCCATCCTGCCCAGCTGTATTCCCCTTCACACACACACACACACACACACACACACACACACACACACACACACACACACACACACACACACACACATCACACACACACCACACCACACCCACTGGTTGACAGAAAACAGGGCCTGATGGAAAGTATGGTATGGGGTGGGGTGGGGTGGGGGGACGCTGAGAGTCTTTCCTCTCCTCTGCTTTCCCGCCTGTGTTGTTTACCCTAGTCCTTTAGTGATGGAACAGTGCCAACCAGCCCAACCAGCGCACAGTGCCAACCAGCCCAACCAGCGCACAGCCTCATAAATGGACATGTCTTTCCTCCAGGGAGATGGAAAGAGACAGAGAGAGGAAAAGAGAGAGAAAGACAGAGGGGGAGGGGGGGGGGGGGGGGGGGTCATGCCTGTTGCTATTTTTCTGTTTAACTTTTTTATGGAGGTAAATATTCTCAAAAAGTTGAAAGATACAAGTAGAGGAACTGACTTGTCAAGGTTGGGTCATATCAGGTTAACCCTCTAGTTAAGGTTGGGTCATATCAGGTTAACCCTCTAGTTAAGGTTGGGTCACATCAGGTTAACCATCTAGTCAAGGTTGGGCCACATCAGGTTAACCCTCTAGTCAAGGTTGGGCCACATCAGGTTAACCCTCTAGTCAAGGTTGGGCCACATCAGGTTAACCATCTAGTCAAGGTTGGGCCACATCAGGTTAACCCTCTAGTCAAGGTTGGGCCACATCAGGTTAACCCTCTAGTCAAGGTTGGGCCACATCAGGTTAACCCTCTAGTCAAGGTTGGGCCACATCAGGTTAACCCTCTAGTCAAGGTTGGGCCACATCAGGTAAACCCTCTAGGCAAGGTTGGGCCACATCAGGTTAACCATCTAGTCAAGGTTGGGCCACATCAGGTTAACCCTCTAGTCAAGGTTGGGCCACATCAGGTTAACCCTCTAGTCAAGGTTGGGCCACATCAGGTTAACCCTCTAGTCAAGATTGGGCCACATCAGGTAAACCCTCTAGTCAACCATCAGGTAAACCCTCTAGTCAAGGTTGGGCCACATCAGGTTAACCCTCTAGTCAAGGTTGGGCCACATCAGGTTAACCCTCTAGTCAAGGTTGGGCCACATCAGGTTAACCCTCTAGTCAAGGTTGGGCCACATCAGGTTAACCCTCTAGTCAAGGTTGGGCCACATCAGGTAAACCCTCTAGTCAAGGTTGGGCCACATCAGGTTAACCCTCTAGTCAAGGTTGGGCCACATCAGGTTAACCCTCTAGTCAAGGTTGGGCCACATCAGGTTAACCCTCTAGTCAAGGTTGGGCCACATCAGGTTAACCCTCTAGTCAAGGTTGGGCCACATCAGGTTAACCCTCTAGTCAAGGTTGGGCCACATCAGGTAAACCCTCTAGTCAAGGTTGGGCCACATCAGGTTAACCCTCTAGTCAAGGTTGGGCCACATCAGGTTAACCCTCTAGTCAAGGTTGGGCCACATCAGGTTAACCCTCTAGTCAAGGTTGGGCCACATCAGGTTAACCCTCTAGTCAAGGTTGGGCCACATCAGGTTAACCCTCTAGTCAAGGTTGGGCCACATCAGGTAAACCCTCTAGTCAAGGTTGGGCCACATCAGGTTAACCCTCTAGTCAAGGTTGGGCCACATCAGGTTAACCCTCTAGTCAAGGTTGGGCCACATCAGGTTAACCATCTAGTCAAGGTTGGGCCACATCAGGTTAACCCTCTAGTCAAGGTTGGGCCACATCAGGTTAACCCTCTAGTCAAGGTTGGGCCACATCAGGTTAACCCTCTAGAGTCTGGAGTGACAGATGGGTAAGTTAGGTGACTTTTTTACAGCATCCACACAGCATCATTTGACTTTTGCAGAATCTATGCACCCCCTCCTCTATTTGGCATCTTATAACAAAGATCTTGATTTTTAGGGAGATGGTATAATAATGCAAAATATTCATGCGAAATACCAATATCATACAGAGGATAAGGAACTATCCCAGGTTGAATACTCATAACTCCTCTGTAGCTGCTGACACATGATCATTCCATGATATCCCACTGGGCACAAACATCAGTTCAGCGTCTATTTTTGATTTACATTTGGTTGAGTTGTCAACTAACATGAATTCAACGTGAAATCAACCAAAAATGTCACAATGACATTGGATTTAGGTAAAAATTTGGGTGAAAATAATATAAAATTCCCTTACGGGGATTACTTTTTGCAAATACAATCAGTTTCCACGTTGATTCAGCGTCATCACAAATATATATTTTTTAAATGACGTCGAAACAACGTTGATTCAACCATTTTCTCCCAGTGCGTAATACATTTGTGGACAACTCTGGCTTTGCATCCTCAAAGCGGGAGAAATTATGTTATGTGTTTTCCCTCTCCTTACATGCGGTCTATACACTGAAAGGTCAAAATAAGAAATTAGACTCTAGTCCTCTTGAACTACGTGCCAACAGTACCGGACACTTGTTTTACGGCAGCGAAAAGGTCTGAAAGTAGAAAAGGAGAATATTGCAGACACTGCTTGTTTCTGAGCATGTTGACTCTGGACATGTCCCCATCGAACACTCATCCTGTTGTTAAGGCCATGTAGGGAGTGACCAGACCAGACCAAACCCTACACAGAGAGAGATAAAGAGAGAGAGAGATGGGGGTAGGGAGTGACCAGACCAGACCAAACCCTACACAGAGAGAGATAAAGAGAGAGATAGAGAGAGAGATGGGGGTAGGGAGTGACCAGACCAGACCAAACCCTACACACAGAGAGATAAAGAGAGATAAAGAGAGATAAAGAGAGAGATAGAGAGAGAGATGGGGGTAGGGGGTGACCAGACCAGACCAAACCCTACACAGAGAGAGATAGAGAGAGAGAGAGAGAGATGGGGGTAGGGGGTGACCAGACCAGACCAAACCCTACACAGAGAGAGATAAAGAGAGAGATAGAGAGAGAGAGAGATGGGGGTAGGGAGTGACCAGACCAGACCAAACCCTACACAGAGAGAGATAAAGAGAGAGAAGAGAGAGAGAGATGGGGGTAGGGAGTGACCAGACCAGACCAAACCCTACACAGAGAGAGATAAAGAGATAGAGAGAGAGAGAGAGATGGGGGTAGGGAGTGACCAGACCAGACCAAACCCTACACAGAGAGAGATAAAGAGAGAGAGAGAGAGAGATGGGGGTAGGGAGTGACCAGACCAGACCAAACCCTACACACAGATAAAGAGAGATAAAGAGAGAGAGAGGGAGAGAGAAGAGAGAGAGAGAGAGAGAGAGAGAGAGAGAGAGAGAGAGAGAGAGAGAGAGAGAGAGATGGGGGTAGGGGGTGACCAGACCAGAACAAACCCTACAGAGAGAGAGAGAGAGAGAGAGAGAGAGATGGGGGTAGGGGGTGACCAGACCAGAACAAACCCTACACAGAGAGAGAGAGAAAGAGAGAGAGAGAGAGAGAGAGAGAGATGGGGGTAGGGGTGACCAGACCAGACCAAACCCTACACAGAGAGAGATAAAGAGAGAGAGAGATGGGGGTAGGGAGTGACCAGACCAGACCAAACCCTACACAGAGAGAGAGAGAGAGAGAGAGAGAGAGAGATGGGGGTAGGGAGTGACCAGACCAGACCAAACCCTACACAGAGAGAGATAAAGAGAGAGATAGAGAGAGAGAGAGAGAGAGAGAGATGGGGGGTAGGGGGTGAAAGAGGGAGAGAAGGGCACACACAGATACAGACCGACAGATTCAGAGACAGAAAGAGACAGACGGACGGACAGACAGACTGGTGCTGGTTTGATCCTTGCTGACTGTGTTAAGCGGTTTGATCCTTGCTGACTGTGTTAAGCGGAGTTGAATGGAGATCTAACCTGCTCAGCCTAATCTAAGCTACCCTGCTGCATCACTGGTCATCCTTCCACATCTAACACTGTAATCACAGGAGGTTGGTGGCATCTTAATTGGGGAGGACGGGCTCGTGATAATGACTGGAGCAGAATAAGTGGAATGGTATCAAATACATCATACACATGGTTTGCAGGTGTTTAATGCCATTCCATGTGCTCTGTTCCAACCATTATTATGAGCCGTCCTCCCCTCAGCAGCCTCCTGTGACTGGCATGTACCCTCATCCCACAGCGAGCCTGGACACATGCTCAGACCAAAATAGGAACCTCCATCACTGTGACATTTGATAGCCCTTGGACACTGGACCAAATCGCACACACACGGAAGCATGCGGACCCACACACACACAAACACCCAATTTTGTGTGCACGCACACACACACACACACACACACACACACACACACACACACACACACACACACACACATTTATGAAGTATTTTGAAATACTGTACACTGAAAGTTAATTCAAAAGAGCACAGGAGAAATCAAGTCTACTGTAAGCACTGATCTGACATGGCATAGACTAGTGGAGGCGATGCGGTGGAACCCTTTCCAACAGTGTCAGATCAGTGATTACTGCAAGGTAGGGAGGAGGAACATTGTATATACTGTGATATGTATTGCCATATGTGGACTCATTCACCATATGTTACAGCATACAGTATGTCTGACTTAGTTGAGAGTTCATTGGCTTGGGTGACAAAAGCCAGAGAGATGGAGAGAGAAGACGGAGACGGAGACAGAATTGGAGGATAAAGGTTGAAGGGTTGAAAAGAGCGGCGAGAAGATGTGAGGAGTTCTTGTCACATAGTCCAACAGAGAAGCCAATGTTCCCAATAAAACAGGTTAGTAGCTTAAGGGGCAGTCAGTCAACAGTCCTGTCATTTCCTACTGTACAGTGTGTGTGTGTGTGTGTGTGTGTGTGCGTTAAGACTGACACCAGCTGAATTATCCCGGGGGCTCATGAGGACTGGCAGAGGGTTACCAGAGGGGTGTTGGCTTGTACAACCTTGTTTCTGCACTGCACTCTTCTACTATGAGGACAGTTTAGAATACACTTTATATTATACAATGTGGTACAGTGCTAATTGAAATACAGTCACCAACAACAAACACATGCTGAGCACACTGTGCTCTATGTTCACGACACAGCCCATTGCAATACAACACTGCATACACATCATTGCAAGATGGTTGTATGATGTCTGGATGGGAGTTGTTGGATGAAGTGAAATCATTGCGGCTATTTTTGATCTGAAAGTGAGAACGCACACACACACAAGCACTCACTCACTCACTCACTCACTCACTCACTCACTCACTCACTCACACACACACACACACACACACACACACACACACACACACACACACACACACACACACACACACACACACACACACACACACACACACACAACACTCAACCCCTACACACACAACCCTTGAACCCCCCACAAACAGCCCTCGCCCCAACACACACCCCTTCATCCCCCAACACACCCCTACGCCCCATACAAAGAGCCGTATGAGCAATGATGGAGCAATGCAGTCATCATACCATGCAGTACGTCTGTGTGTGTGTCATTGCCCTGTGAAACACAGTCCAGAGACCTCTCCTCCCATGTACACCCGCCATAAAGGGAGAAGAGAACCTGTGTGGTGTGTGTCACTGGGTTGCTATGTCTCATATGCACATTTCAACGTTTCCAGACAGACTGACAGGAGGACGGGACTGAATAATGACTCATGGGGGTGTTGTGATTTTGTGAAAACACAATGTGACAATCCAGGTACAAAAGAGTGTTTCTATCTTGTCTTCCTTTTGCATCATTGCAAGAAATGTGTTTTCTTTCAAATACTTTAGGTGTTCTTAATTTAGTTTACATGGAGCAAAGAAACCAATGGAAAATACCAAAAGTGCAACTCCACACATTAGGCCTGCCGGATAAGCATATTCAAACACAGGAAGGTTTTAGACCCTCAACAGTAAATAGACATGGAAGATAATACACACACACACACACACACACACACACACACACACACACACACACACACACACACACACACACACACACACACACACACACACACACACACACAGAGTAAAGCTTTTCCAAGTAAGACACTGACCCCATTGTAGGAAGCTCGAGACGTACTTCTCTCTGGCAAGGGGTAACGAGTGGAACTCTTGGTACACCCCCACTAGCAGGTCCAACAGTGTCTGCAGTCCAACCGGCCCTGGGGCCTGGAGTTCCAACAGCAGTAGGTCTGAGTCACGAGGTCCCGGGCCCGCCGACATGCTGTTCAGCACAGGAGGGCCTGGGTTCAGCGGTGCTGCGACTCCCTGGAGTCCATGGAGACTGGTGGCTGGTTCTGGAGTGGAGCTCTTCTAGCCACTGTCCCCTGTTTGTTTCACACCGGGGCTTCCTATAGTTTACAGTGCCTCCCCGCTCTCTCTCTTCCTCCCTGTCTCTGTCACTCTCTCTTTCTCCCTCCCTCTCTCTCTCTCTCGATCCGGCTATCCTTGCTCTGTGCCCCTTGCAACTCCCCTGTCATCTGTCAGTCCTTCACTCTGTACAGTGTGTGTATTTGTGTTTGTGTGTGTGTGGGGGGGGGGGGGTTGTGTGTGACTGCTGGGGGCTGTCACTTTGTCTGTCTGTCTGTCTGTCTGTCTGTCTGTCTGTCTGTCTGTCTCTCTGTCTCTCTGTCTCTCTGTCTCTCCGCCCCCTTATTCTTCTCTCCCCGTGACTCTACAGTGTCTGTTAAGCATGCAGTTACTCCGACTCTAACTCCAGCCCTTTTTTGGTGCGTCCCTTCTCTCCCTCTCCTTCTTTCTCTCTCTCTCTCCTTCTGTCCATATGCAGTGTCTGCAATATTACAGCAGATGGAGGATTGTGTTAATGTGTAAAAAAGATTGTCTCAATTTTTTCCTCCAAGTGACTTTTTGCTTTGTAATCTCCGTCTCCCGTCCTCCTCACATGTCAATTCTTCCGTCCTTCTAAAACTTCAAAGTTCAAAATATTCCACCTCTTTCACAGAATTGTATCTCCATTTTCTAGAACTGTATGTGGTCAAACCAAAACATACACTACTCTGTACCTCAGGTACATGCTTTATGGTCTCCTCAAATCTCACTACAGTTACAGAACTGTCCACGGTCCATGAGATATTTCGGTCCCTCAACCTTTTGCAGACCCTCCATCTCACCTCTCTCTCTCCTTCTGTCTCCACAGCCCTCCTCCCTACCTTCTTCATGCACTCTTTTCAGGGGCACAGTGGTTGTCCACTTCTCTTTTCCAGCTCACTGGCTCTGAAAATCCTCAACTCACACAGTCTGTCCACCCGTTTATTCTCTCTGCCTGTCTGTCCTTCTCTTCTCCCCCGGTGTCTGTCGCTCATTGTTTGTCTGTTAAGCTTTCCTCCCTCTCACGTTCTCTCTCTCTCCTCCCAACTTTTCTGTTTTGATTTCTCCAGTGAACTGTCCCCTTCCTCTACTTCTCTGTTTATAAATACATCACTGCTCCTGCCTCCCTCCCTTCAAATCAGCCTCTCTTTTCCTTTTCTTGTCTCTCTATTTTATTTGAATGTTTCATTGTTTTCATTACACATCCTGCAGAAAGCATGCTTTATGCTGACGTATACTTACTGCTATTATAAACTGGTTACCAACTTAGTTAGAGCAGTAAAAATACATGTTTTGTCATACCTGTGGTATATTGTCTGATATACCGCGGCTTTCAGCCAATCAGCATTCAGGACTCGAACAACCCAGATTATAATTCAATACGGTGTTCATTTAAACTCCATATTGATAAGTGTGTTTTGAATTGTGTTTGTGTGGGTACACACTTGCATATTGTGCCTCTCAGGGCTGGGTGTCTCAGGCTCTGCACACTCCTGGATTGCATCCTTCCTGGCAGATCGCTCCTAACAGGTGACGTGGAGAGGATCTGTGTCTGGACCACGTACTCGTACTACTGGTGTCCCCCAGGGCTAGGCCCTCTCCTCTTCTCTCTATACACCAAGTCACTAGGCTCTGTCATATCCTCATACGGTCTCTCCTGTCATTGCTATGCGATGACACTCAACTACTTTTCTCCTTCCCCCCTTCTGACACCCAGGTGGTGACACGCCTCTCTGCGAGCCTGACAGATATCTCAGCTTGGATCTCACCTAAAGCTCACCCTTGACAAGACGGAGCTGCTCTTCCTCCTGGAGAAGGCCTGCCCGCTCCAAGACCTCTCCATCACGGTTGACAACTTCACAGTGTCCTCTTCCCAGAGTGCAAAGAACCTTGGCGTGACCCTGGACAACACCACTGAGTGTTAATTTAACTCCTGAATCAACACTAGAAATGTTACACCGGAAAATCAACACTAGGTAACACTGGTCAATTTGCTGTGTAGATGTGTGTGCATATAGAGCGTGCATGAGCCTGCGTGTGTTCCTGTATGCACTGTACATGCATTTCTGTCTTTTGTTGGTGCACATCTATACTGAACAAAAATTTAAACACAACATGCAACACTTTCAACGATTTTCCCGAGTTACAGTTCCTCTAAGGAAATGAGTCAATTGAAATAAATTCATTAGGCCCTAACCTATGGATTTCACATGACTGGGCAGGGGTGCAGTCCTTTGCCCACCTACTTGGGAGCCAGGCCCACTCCCTGGGGAGCCAGGCCCAGCCAATCAGCATGTTTTTTTTCCCACATAAGGGCTATATTATAGACAGAAATACTCCTCAGTTTCATCAGCTGTCCAGGTGTCTGGTCTCAGACGATCCCGCAGTTGAAGAAGCTGGATGTGCAGGTCCTGGGCTGGCATGGTTACACATGGTCTGCAGTTGTGAGGCCGGTTGTACGTACTGCCAAATTCTCTAAAACGACGTTGGTAGAGAAATGAACATCACATTCTCTGGCAACAGCTCTGGTGGACATTCTTGCAGTCAGCAAGAATGTCCCTCAAAACTTGAGACATCTGTGACATTGTGTTAGGTGACAAAACTGCACATTTTAGAGTGGCCTTTTATTGTCCCCAGTGGTATAATGATCATGCTGTTTAATCAGCTTCTTGAGATGCCACACCTGTCAGGTGGATGGATTGTCTTGGCAAAGGAGAAATGCTCACTAACATGGATGTAAACAAAATATGAGAGAAATAAGCTTTTTTTGCATATCAACATTTTCTGGGATGAACATGGGACCCACACTTTACATGTTGTGTTTATATTTTTGTTCAGTGTAGCATATCCGTATGTGCACAGTGTGTGTTTGTATTATGTGTGCATAGCATATCTTAGACGTAATGAATAAGTGTGTGGTGCCCATGTGAGAGGGTTTGTGTGCTGTTGTGGAGCCCACAGCAACAACAGCATAGCAGTGTGGTGCAGACGGTGTCAGTGGAATGTTTTCCTAAGGAAGTGGTGCTCTGGGACACGCCAGGGAACAGAACACTGGGCAGCTAGCTTGCCATGTGTGTTTTGTCCTATATTTATATTTTATTTATTTTTTATTTTTAATCCCAGCCCCCCTCCCCGCAGGAGGCCTTTTGCCTTTTGGTAGGCCGTCATTGTAAATTTTTAAAAGCTTCATCCTTGTCAGACCCAATGCTGATCTAATGTTAGCATTGACTGGTTAATACTGGGATGGGGTAAGCTGAGCCTAGATCTGCTTCAAGGGTCAGCTCTGTCCAGAACCAATGCATGCTGGGAGAGTAGTGTGGGCACCAGGGTTGGGGTTAATTTCCATTTCAATTAGTTGAATTCAGAAAGTAAACTGAAATTCCAATCCCAATGTACCCTTTTTTCAGTTGACAAAATATCACTTTACCTCCTTGAATAGTTTCATTAAAATGGAATTGACCCCAACCCTGGTTGGCGCCCACATAGACCACACAGAGTAAAGGGAAGTTGCCTCTAGATGCTGATATATGATCCGTTTTTGCATTTTACCCTAAATAGTTGTGGTTAGGATTTGGGGGAGAGTAATCTGACCCTAGAGACGACTTCTACCCAGGCACAGTGTGGGCTCTCATGGAAAGACAGAGACAGAATCCCCTTGTGAAAAGAGGAGTTAATACTCTGTTTGAGGGACACATCTTAACATGTGAGCCACAAATGGCACCCTTTACAGTACACTAGTTTTAACCAGGGCCCAGTGCGCCATATAAAGGGAATAGCTTGCTATTCCAGAGGCATCCATTATCAAGCACACACTATGAGACACTGTCTGGGTCTTTATTTTACTAGGCAAGTCAGTGAAAAACAAACTCTTATTTTCAATGACAGTCTAGGAACAGGGGGTAAACAGCCTTGTTCAGGGGCAGAACGATAGATTTTTTACCTTGCCAGCTCAGGGATTCAATCTAGCAACCTTTCAGTTACTAGTCCAACGCACTAACCACTAGGCTACCTGTCGGTCTATTGTACAGCAGGAGAGAGAAGTGCTGTTCAGTCACGATAGAGTACCACTGTACACAGAATAGAACAGAATGTAAGAAAATATAATTTTTATTTAGAATAGAATAGATATTTATGTCCATTACAACAGAAATGTGATATTTTGCTGACAGCAGCAAACAGAAACATACTGTACACACGTGACAGGCTGGGAGCTGCACACGGTAAGCCGCAGTGCAGTGCCCCTGGGGTGGCTTTGGCGTTAGACGCCTTGCTCAAGGGTACAACGGTAGTAAGTGTCACCTGAAATCCTGTCAGAAGTGCCCCTGTCAGTCGTGTTATTCAAACTTGCAACCCTGGCTCACCGATAATCGTTTACATGTACTAGTGCCGCCAGGTGGTCAACAGCAATAATGACCCATGAATTGAACTGTATTGGGCAGAGCAACTCTAACCTACAGACCAGCAACACAATCACATGCACTATCAATAACAGAAGCATAAAGACGCTGGACAAAACGCTTTACATCCATTTATTCTCTGGAAATCTGAAATCGACTCCGAGGTGAAGTTTCCCCTAGGTACAGATTTAGGATCAGCTTCCCCTCCCCAACCCTAACCTTTACAGATTAATGCTGGTTTTTTTGTCCACTTTTGATACAGTCCTGAAATGTTTAGCATGTCAGCAGTCAAGCTTTCAAGATATTGGACTTTCAAGAAGCAAAGTATCACTTGCCATATCAATATGCATTGTTCATAGTTTGGAAAATGCAAAACTGAACCAAGATCAGCGTCTAGAGGCCACGTCCCCCTACAACAAGAAATGGCAACCAACAAAATGTCAGTAACCGTAGCTTTAATATGTCAATTCAAGTACATTTCAGAGGTATAGCTCTGGCTAACAGTATTATCAGAACGTGTCCGTGTCCATGTGCTGTCTTACTGCAGCTTATGCTCTAGCTCTACCCTGATCTGGGGATATACTCATTTGTGTTAACCCTCCATCACTAAAAGACATCTATACCTATTAATTAAAGTAATCATAAAAGTATGATTTGCATAAGTAGTGCACTATAAAGGGAATAGAGAGCCATTTTAGACACAGTTATTTTGTGTGATGTAAAATATGGGGTGCTTTATTCGCTAGGTCATATTTACTAGGACACAAAAGGAATCAAACAAGCTGAAACAGGACTACCTGAACTCCTGCCCTAATGAATACTTCCCTGGACTCTCTGTCTGCGGTGGCCATTTTTCCCATGGCTCCTTAGTGGCCAACCCCGTGCAACGATAGTCACCATGATGTCACCTGCTCGTTTTTAATTTAAAGTGAAGTTAAGCCGGTCAGTCAGTAAAGCTGGCTTGGGATCGTGTGAGTGTATGAGGGTGTAGGAACTTACTGTATGCGTGTGTCAGTGAATGGGAGACAGAGAAGAGAGAGGGATAGAGGTCCAAAGAGAGAGAGAAGTAAAATAACACAAGAAAGACAGAAACAAAATCCAAAAGAGCATCAGACTTGGGTTCAGTTTTCGGGCGATGTTCCTGATTGATTTGATTTGAAGGTTTGGACTATCTTCTGAACTCAGTACAACCATTTCCAGGACTCTCCGTTGGAAATGGTAACCCGGTTACCCTCTCCCCACAGGTAAGATCCGGGGGGTGACGCTTCCCCTAGACACTGATCTTGGGCTGCTTTTCCTCCAATAATTGTTAAGGATATGATTTCGGGAGGGGAAACTGATCCTAGATCTGTACCTAGGAGAAACTTTACCCCGGAGCGTGGGTCAATGCTAGAGCAGTAACATACAAGCTTGGCATTGGCAGCTCAGTACTGACTATCATTCTATAATATGTATCCCAAAAAAATAGGGAGTGTGACAATATCTAGAGCTAAAACGAAACTGTTCAGGGAACCACAAATTGTTGATGTAAATAGATAACATAATGCAAATGTGGTTATGTTGGTCAGTGTCTGTTGGTTCCTGTTACATTGATGATGTTGAGCGCAGAAAGGTTGTTCCTCATTTTGTGTGCTTGAATGTTTACCGGTCAGTAAGCGATCATTGACAACAGAATTGGTCAGTATTAAAGTTGGGGTCAATTTCAATTCAGTTCCTTCAGTATACAAATTTAAATTAAATTCACAATATCGGAAGGACAATTCATCTTCAATGAGGAACATTCAAGTCACTTTTTCAAATGAATCCAAAATAGAATTGATCCTAATTCCATTCAGTATTTCTGGTGTCCAGGATTGGGGTCCCACCCCCACTGGCAATGGAACCACATCTGTGTTGTGACTTTGTGTCCTTGTTTTCTGCCTCATCATCCCTCTCTCCTCCCCTTCCCCCTTCACTTCCTCTTTCCCCAGGAGGGGTGATGAGTCATGTGGGCGTGCAAGCCTCTTACCTCATTAAGGTCTTACTGCGGGGATTTAGCTAACGAGGAGGAGGAGAGACTTTCTCCCCCTCGCCATTAAAGCTACAGCCTGTGATTTGGAAACCACATTTGACTCTGTTCCATTAATTCCACTCCAGACATTACAATGAGCCCATCCTCCTATAGCTCCTCCCACCAGCCGCCACTCTACATATAGAAGAGGGCAGCCCCCAATTGCCCTGTAGAACAGCAAGTGTTGTTTGGGGACATAATGTCACCTGAGCAGTGAGCTTTGATGCATTTCTGCTGTATTACATCAGGCGCTGAGGCTTTGCTTCGATTAAACTACTTTATGATACAGAAAAGAAAGAAGATTCCTTTGTCTTGAGTCTCAGCCAAAACCATCTTAGATATTGTGGATACTGTATGTAAAAACACTTGTTGTCTAATTAAAGCTAAAGTCTTTAATTGGTGCTGGAGAAATGTAACCACTGAAATTCATAGACATAGCTATATGGATGCAAGGACTGACCACCCATGAAATTAAAATTATATTGATTTATTATACCTTAAGGTCTCTTTTACAGCTGGGCCCTGCGTATACATGTTTACACATACAGTTTATGTACAATGATCAAGAAACTAAACAAGACCAACAAACCGATCACAGATAACACAAAAAATACAGCAGCAGATTACATTTACACACAGGTTATTCCCCTAACAGGTTATTCCCCTAACAGGTTATTCCCCTAACAGCACAAGAACTTGCATTACCCGAAATTATATTTTAAACCATGGCCGGGATTCAATCAAAGGCATGTTGTCGACAACTGCACGGAACATGACTCTGTAGGTTCTTGTGTGTGTGGCTGTGTTAATAGTGTTAAATGATATCTGTGTGCTATGTGGTGGTATCTTGCTGTGTTTTAACACACTCTTCTTGTGTCTGTGCAGTGTGAATGTGATGACTGCTCCAGTGGATTCAGCAGATCCAGTGCAGAGGAGAGAGAGCAGAGTCTACCAGGTACTCTCACTCACTCACTCACTCACTCACTCACTCACTCACTCACTCACTCACTCACTCACTCACTCACTCACTCACTCACTATGTATGACAAAGTGACCCACAAACTCAATAACTCTCTCTCTCTCTCTCCCCCTGCCTTTCTCTCCCTGCCACCCCTCTCTCCCCCAGATCTTCCCCTGCACCCTGACTCCCATGGCCACAGAGTCAGAGTCGTTTGCAGAGGACCCTATTCACCGCAGGGGGCGGCTGCCTTCCATCGTGGTGCAGACTGACGAGGCAAGCGAGATGGGGGAGCGGCGCTGCTCCCAGGGAGTGGAGGAGAACGACCTCTTCAATGAGCAGAGCCTCCCCCAGACAGAAAGCTGCATCAGTGGGGACAACCAGGATGATATGGTGGTGCTACAGGGGTAAGAACCAGAGATACAACTAAGAGGGACAAAGGCCAACTCAGGGAAAGCTCTTAGGCTTAGGCACATGTGTAGATCTGAGAGGCCTGGATAGGTGTAAGCACAACGGCTGCCACGATATTGCTTGTACCTATACAATTCTTCCAGATCAGCACAAGTGGATGCTTGCCCTCAACCCACCCACTCACCATATCTCTCTCACTCTCTCTCTCTCTCTCTCTCTCTCTCTCTCTCTCAGAAGACGAAAGAGTTCTATTACGGCTCAATCCCTCAACGTCGCCCTTTTGACTCCTCCCCATTCGCCCCTCCGCGAGACTGCCCCGCCCAAGCCTGAGGAGATGAGCCAATAGGAGTGGAGCACAGTGACGAAACTACGGAACTCTTTCTGACATCACCATCGGGAACGCTCTCTGACATCATCCGGACATACAGCCTGTGGATTTTTACCTCTCCGATATCTTAAGATGGCATATTTCAAGATAGATGGAAAGGTTTTTTCTCATTTAATGGGTTTTTTATTACTGTTTACTGTTAAAATAAAGATTTAAAATGCCATATGATATTAATTGAAACGTTAGGGCCTCCCCTCTTGGGAAACTAGTAAAAATGTGTACATAGAACACAAATACAAAAAGATATTAGCTACCTGTAGTTTTCAGACTGTGTTCAAGAGACAAATCTGTTGCTATGTGACAACATGGAAACAAGCAACTGGCTAGGGCTGCCTACCTAATGGCATCCTATTCCCTATATAGTGCACTATTGACCAGAGCCCTATGCCCCAAGGTCAAAAGGAAAGCACTTCCGTCATCATGAAGTGCTTTGAGAGACTAGTCAAGGACCATATCACCTCCACCCTACCTGACACCCTAGACCCACTCCAATTTGCTTACCGCCCAAATAGGTCCACAGACGATGCAATCTCAACCACACTGCACACTGCCCTAACCCATCTGGACAAGAGGAATACCTATGTGAGAATGCTGTTCATCGACTACAGCTCGGCATTCAACACCATAGTACCCTCCAAGCTCGTCATCAAGCTCGAGACCCTGGGTCTCGACCCCGCCCTGTGCAACTGGGTACTGGACTTCGTGACGGGCCGCCCCCAGGTGGTGAGGGTAGGCAACAACATCTCCACCCCGCTGATCCTCAACACTGGGGCCCCACAAGGGTGCGTTCTGAGCCCTCTCCTGTACTCCCTGTTCACCCACGACTGCGTGGCCACGCACGCCTCCAACTCAATCATCAAGTTTGCAGACGACACAACAGTGGTAGGCTTGATTACCAACAACGACGAGATGGCCTACAGGGAGGAGGTGAGGGCCCTCGGAGTGTGGTGTCGGGAAAATGACCTCACACTCAACGCCAACAAAACTAAGGAGATGATTGTGGACTTCAGGAAACAGCAGAGGGAACACCCCCCTATCCACATCGATGGAACAGTAGTGGAGAGGGTAGTAAGTTTTAAGTTCCTCGGCATACACATCACAGACAAACTGAATTGGTCCACTCACACAGACAGCATCGTGAAGAAGGCGCAGCAGCGCCTCTTCAACCTCAGGAGGCTGAAGAAATTCGGCTTGTCACCAAAAGCACTCACAAACTTCTACAGATGCACAATCGAGAGCATCCTGGCGGGCTGTATCACCGCCTGGTACGGCAACTGCTCCGCCCACAACCGTAAGGCTCTCCAGAGGGTAGTGAGGTCTGCACAACGCATCACCGGGGGCAAACTACCTGCCCTCCAGGACACCTACACCACCCGATGTTACAGGAAGGCCATAAAGATCATCAAGGACAACAACCACCCGAGCCACTGCCTGTTCACCCCGCTATCATCCAGAAGGCGAGGTCAGTACAGGTGCATCAAAGCGGGGACCGAGAGACTGAAAAACAGCTTCTATCTCAAGGCCATCAGACTGTTAAACAGCCACCACTAACATTGGGTGGCTGCTGCCAACACACTGACTCAACTCCAGCCACTTTAATAATGGGAATTGATGGGAAATTATGTCAAATATAAAATATATCACTAGCCACTTTAAACAATGCTACCTAATATAATGTTTACATACCCTACATTATTAATCTCATATGTATACGTATATACTGTACTCTATATCATCTACTGCATCCTTATGTAATACATGTATCACTAGCCACTTTAACTATGCCACTTTGTTTACATACTAATCTCATATGTATTTACTGTACTCGATACCATCTACTGTATCTTGCCTATGCTACTCATTCATATATCCTTATGTACATATTCTTTATCCCCTTACACTGTGTATAAGACAGTAGTTTTGGAATTGTTAGTTAGATTACTTGTTGGTTATTACTGCATTGTCGGAACTAGAAGCACAAGCATTTCGCTACACTCGCATTAACATCTGCTAACCATGTGTATGTGACAAATAAAATTTGATTTGGAAAAAAGTTGCTTACCAAGTTGCTCCCACACGGAAGTTGCTTCCCAAGAAAACAGTGAATGTTCCTGAGTGGCCGAGTTACAGTTTTGACTTAAATCTACTTGAAAGGACCTGGAAAGGGTTGTCTTGCAATGATCAACAACCAATTGGACAGAACTTTTAATTTTTTTATTTCACCTTTATTTAACCAGGTAGGCTAGTTGAGAACAAGTTCTCATTTGCAATTGAAGAATTTAGAAAATAATAATGGACCTTGCACAATCCAGCTGTGAAAATCTCTTAGAGACTTACCCAGAAAGACTCACAGCTGTAATTGCTGCCAAAGGTGCTTCTACAAAGTATTGACTCAGGGGTGTGAATACATAAGTAAATGAGATATTTCTGTGTTCGTGTTTCAAGTAACGATGCAGTTACACTACCAGACCTCACGTGGGCAGCACAACAGCAGGCCAACTCCACTTCGCTCTCCAACCCTCGCCCATTAACTCCAATGCAATTTCCAACAAGCTACAGTTACACAATCACTACTTGAGCATAAGGGCATTTTAGAACAAAGGATCTTGGAATTTTGCTACTAAAATGGCAATGAAGATGGACGAGACAACTGCATCCTCATGCATTATTTATAAAGCAGGATTTGTAGCCTACTGTGCTTTAAAAATGTTCAAGCATGTCTCAAATTATTGAGTCTAGACCTCCCAGATGTCTATTTCTGAAACAAAACTCTGTTGCAAGGTACAAAAGGAGCACAATTGCATTACTGCCATTTGAATAGTTGAAGAGTAGCAATACAACCCTTTAATCTTATGTTTACAGTGGTCCTCCACATGTAAAAAGTATTAACCAACTCTCATCTCGTATATTAACTCTGAGTGGTACTCAACATGGAGCTTGGAACTTGAAGGAACAACTACATGTAAGACATCCATATTAGGACAGTTGTGGCTGCTTCACTTGATGAATGGTTGTCTCTACCTTTTTGTCCTCTGTGCTGTTGTCTGTGCCGAACAGTGTTTGTACCATGTTTGTGCTGTTACCATGTTGTGCTGCTGCTGTGTTGTTGTCATGTTGTGTTGCTACCATGCTCTGTTGTTGTCTTAGGTCACTCTTTATGTAGTATTGTGGTGTCCTGATGTGGTAGGCCGTCATTGTAAATAAGAACTTGTTCCTAATTGACTTGCCTAGATAAATTAAGGTTAAATAAAAAAAAATAGAAAAATTAGACAAATCTGTCAGTTTCGAGAAGAAAAAAACTCAGTTGGCAGTTGTTGTCAGAGCATGCAGTAGGGCCCACTGGAGGCTGCTGAGGGGAGGAAGGCTCATAATAATGGCTGGAACGGAGCAGGTGGAATGGCATCAAACCATGAGCCATGACCACGAGCCCATCCTCCCCAATTAAGGTGTCACCAACCTCCTGTACAATAGGCCTACTACTGACAGAGATCCAGATCTCACATGACCTCGTGCTGAAATGGATTTTTGTGGCGTCTTTCACAACATTTCACAATGCTGCTTTCACAGTAGGCTCATTGTGCTGATACTGTTTCGTCTGTAAACAACACAGGTCAACTGGGCTGTCACAGGAGTCTAAACAGTGGGTGAGAGCTGCTGCCCATGCTGCAGAGAGAGCAGCACCTGCAAAGTCCATCGCCTCTGAACTTTAAATCCTAGCAGACAAGGAAACCACAGGTCCCTCTACCAGAAGCGGGCTAAATATAAAAGCACTCCATGGCAACGAAGATTAAAAAATTAGGCAACCTCTGGGAGAGAACAGGCGAGAGAGAGGAAGAGGGAGAGAACAAGAAAGAAAGAGAGAAATAGAGAGAGATATAGAGAAAGAAAGAAGAAAGAAGGAGTGAGGCTCCATTGAAAACCAAGTGAAGAGATCGATGTTCCAGACAGTGTATGTTAAGCTAGCTAGAATTTGTAGTAAGCCCTTGGTGATAATAACCAGATTGCCACAACTAGATAGCTAGCAGCATTATAATTAAATCACAATGGATACATTTTTTATGAAGCAGCTGCCTGTTAGCAGTTGTGTTGGTGGAGTAGCTAGCTAACTATGTTGTGCTAAATGGTGATGCTAACCGTTTAGCTAACTTTAGCTAGTGTCGAGTCTTTGGCATCATTAAACTGAAGACTGTTAGTTTATCAAATCAATTCTCTGTAATTATTATTACGTGATTAACTAATCAGGTAAATGTAATTAACTAGGAAGTCGGGGCACCAAGGAAAATATTCCGATTACAAAGTTATAGTTTTCCTAATGTAACTTTCAGATATTTTAATATCTGATCAATTAGTCTTCTAATTAATGAATTATTCTTTACCTCACGTTAGTCTCATTTCAAACGTCGTAAATTGTTGGTTATCTGCACGAACCCAGTCTTCACTATTAATCATCCATACATCAATTGTCTCAATCATTTACTTATTAACTCACTGAATAATCACATAAATTCATATACAAACAAAGTAGATATGGTTACTAGGAAATTATAGGGGATGTGCCCTAGTGGGCTAAACCAGCATGGCGGCTTGGTAGACAAAAAGGGAAGTGGGTGTAGACTGAGAAAGGCGGGAATTACGCAAATGAATCACTACACACTTGATAATTCTAACAATTGAAATGCTAATCCTTTGCACATGAACGCTCACTCATTCGGGATTGCAATCAATATACATATTTACACTCAGTGTGTCGTTGTGATGTCTGTTGGAAAGTTTGACTCTGTTGGAGAGTTTGTCTGCCCTGTCTCTCTGCCGTGGTTAGAATGGATAGTTCAGAGTAACATTCAGCAATGTTGTTATAGAATATATGTTTCGGCGGTTGTCGGCCTTCGCATTCACGGGTACATAATTTCTAGCTACAGACTAGTAATTAGTATCGAAGAGTAGCTCTTATTCTATCGGATCGATAGTCTCAAAGTTTAACCATGCGGTATGGTTAAAAGATTCAGCAATCTACTCAAACCTTAACTCCCTCTGTGATGAGGTACTGGTCTGAAGGGAATTCCTCCCGGTGGGGGTTATATTCGTAGCTGTAGAAAGGTGCTGTCCCATGATGCCAGATCAATGTGTATGCTCATGGGGCGGGCCAATGATTTAGTTAAACTCCAAAGGGAATTGGAATTTCCTTCATTAAACAGTTTAAAACATGTTAAGGCTGCATCCCTTTGTTCTCAATTTCCGCCTGAAGACATACCCTAATCTAACAGCATGTAGCTCAGCCCCAGAGGCAAGGATATGCATATTCTTGGTATCATTTGAATGGAAACATTCGGAAGTTTGTGGAAATGTTAATTGAATGTAGGAGAATATAACACAGTAGATCTGGTGGAAGAAAAGAGAAAGAAAGAGCATACATTTTCTGATTTGTATTGTTGTAGTATCATCTTTCACATGTACTAGAATAGCCACACAGTCAGATAGGATGCTGGAGATAATTTTGATGGATAACACAAGAGGGCAACTGTAGGTGTGCAAAGTTCAGACTGATAACTTCAGGAATGGGTGAGCTATATGACATTTAGCATGAAGTCACCCAGGTGTCCCACACAAGTTGCCCAAATGTACCCAAGTGGCCGAATTGGTGAAATGACCTATAACTATATACAGCAGTACAAAAAACTATATACAACATATCAAAAAGCCATTCTAACACACACACAATATTTTGCTGCCTGTGCCATGTCCCATAACAGTCTCTTTCTGATGTAAAGCAGAGGCAAACTGAACAAGTGGTGCATTTCATGCGACACAGAACACAACGACGCCTCCATGCTGTGCCCTTTTGGCCCTGAGGCACAGTCATGCCTGCAGTAATGAACTGTGGCATATGAACACCACTGGGGGCAGAGGTAGAGCGGGCAGCTTGGCACCGGGGGCTCCCAGTCGGAGTCGCTATCACTGTGAAAGAAAACATTAAAAAAATATTTGTATTGTATGAGCCTATTATCATCACATAAAATAAACAGATATGTATTGTATAGAGCAGAGGGAACAGTCAATAAGGTGAAGTGCTGTTCCATTCAACTCCGGCCATTGTTGTGTGTATATATATATATATATATATATATATATATATATATATATATATATACACATACATACACACACACACCCAAACAAACCAACACACACACAAACAAACCACACATTTCATTGCAAAAAAAAGTGTTTTTTATATTTTAAATATAATATATATATATATATTTATATTTCATAAAATGGCATTATCACTTACCCGTCCAGAAGTACGTCCTGTCCTTGCAGAAACAGCTCCTCAGTTCGTTTGAATCATAACACTCCAAGTTTCATCAAACAAAAAATCTGTCTCACTTTCACTTTTTCACTTTCACTTTAGACTTTGACTTCGCTTTACCTGATTTATTCGCCATGATATCTTCAATGAAATCGTTGAAACTACAACTTTCCGAAATACAGCTGCGCATAAAAAGCCTTACAGCAACTCCTCTGATCGTCAAGGCGAGAATGGAGTTCCCTGCACGTGCGATTACAAACAAGGAATTGTGGTCCAACCCCAAACCATTACATAATGGCGTTTACCTCAGCTCATCGGCTATCTACCCAGCGAGATTTCAAGAAGATCAGTGGTCATTGGGCAGAAATATAGTCAATCAATGAAGCTTCGCTAAAATTATTGGTGCGTAAGGTAGTCATTGTTCTTTGTCTTCAAATCAGTTCACTTCGGTCAATACTCCCTGCAAAAAAACAATGACGTTTGGCTGTGTTGCAAACATCCAGAGGAATGCACTGAAACCAACCATGACTAGATAAACGATTGTTTACTGTGTGTAATCACGTCGAATGCTCCGTAAAAAATTGATAGAGATGGAATTCACGGCACAAACGGTTTACAAAATGTTGCGATTTAGACTATAAAAATTGATTTTATCAAAGAAAACGGCACTTCATTTGATCACTGGGACCCTCAGGAAGAGAAATAAGAGCAAGATATCAGAATGTAAGTCATAATTTTACCTTCAGATGTGAATGTGTAAAAACTGTCATGGCGGAAAATGTTTCTGTTGTTGATTGCTCTTCTCAAACAAAAGCATGGGATTTGTTCTCTGTAATAGCTATTTTAAATGGGAAAATGTAGTTTGATTACCAAGATTCTAATCTTTTGAAGGGTGTAAGACACTTGCATTTTCAAGAATGTTTAATGTTACAAAGTTGTATTTTTAGTTGTCACTCTGAAATTTCCACTGATGTTGATCCATGTACGGGGATCACAGCCATAACAGGTTAAAATCACATTACATAATTTCACAAATAGTTTCATCTTTACTCATTCATTTTATACAACAATTAGATGCAAGCCTCACAACTGAAACTCTTGTATAAATAGAGTTATGGTAATGTGGCTGTATTGTCTTTCCTGAGGTCACCAAAGAGTACAAAACGGACCAGTTCGTAGCTGGCTACTTCTCCGACCATTCATACATTCTCCAGAACATGAATATTGTTCAGTTCTCAAGTTCTGTGATGTGGAAGAATTTCCTTTGTTCTCTCTATGAAAACTCACTCTCTCTTATACTCTGGCAATGAGGAGAGAACTCCTCTAGGAATTTATGACCTGCCTAACAGAGCCTGTTGGTAGGGGGAAGAGAGAGAGGTGGTGAGAGAGAGAGATGGATGGTGCAGAGAGAGAGGGATGGTACTCTCTATCTTCAAAGAGGGCAACGTCATGACACAAGCAAGCGAACTGGCACTGGTAGTATGGGATAATGGAGAGTGAATTACAGTACCAGTAAAATGTTTGGACGCACCTACTCATTCAATGGTTTTTCTTTACTTTCAATATTATGGCAAGAAGAGCTCAAATAAGCAAAGAGAAATGACAGTCCATCATTACTTTAATATGGAACATTTCTAGAACTTTGAAAGTTTCTTCAAGTGCAGTCGCAAAAACCATCAAGCGCTATAATGAAACTGGCTCTCATGAGGACTGCCACAGAAAAGGAAGACCCAGAGTTACCTCTGCTGCAGAGGATGAGTTCATTAGAGTTACCAGCCTCAGAAATTGCAGCCCAAATATATACTTCACAGAGTACATATAACAGACACAACTGTTCAGAGGAGACCGTGTGAATCAGGCCTTCATGGTTCAGTTGCTGCAAAGAAACCTCTACTAAAGGACACCAATAATAAGAAGAGACTTGCTTGGGCCAAGAAACACGATCATTGGACATTAGACCGGTGGAAATCTGTACCTTGAGTCCAAATGTGAGAGCTTTGGTTACAACAACCGTGTCTTTGTGAGACGCAGAGTAGGTGAACGGATTATCTCCGCATGTGTGGTTCCCACCATAAAGTATGTAGGAGGAGGTGTGATGGTGTGGGGGTGCTTTGCTGGTGACACTGTCAGTGATTTACTTAGAACACAAGGCACACTTAACCAGCATGGCTACCACAGCATTCTCCAGCGATACACCAGCCCATCTGGTTTGCGCTTAGTGGGACTATCATTTGTTTTTCAACAGGACAATGACCGAAAACACACCTCCAGGCTGTGTAAGGACTATTTGACCAAGAAGGAGAGTGATGGAGTGCTGCATCAGACGACCTGGCCTCACAATCACCCGACCTCAACCCAATAAAGATGGTTTGGGATGAGTTGGACCGCAGAGTGAAGGAAAAGCAGCCAACAAGTGCTCAGCGCATGTGGGAACTCCTTCAATACTGTTGGAAAAGCATTCCTCATGAAGCTGGTTGAGAGAATGCCAAGAGTGTGAAAAGCTGTCATCAAGGTAAAGGGTGGCTACTTAAAATATTTTTTTAACACTTTTTTGGTGACTGCATGATGTGTGTTATTTCATAGTTTTGTGTTATTTCATAGTTTTGATGTCTTCACTATTATTCTACAAAGTACAAAAAATAAAGAAAAACCCTTGAATGAGTTGGTGTGTCCAAACTTTTTACTGGTACTGTATACAAATCATTTCTTCATCATCTTGCTAGATAGCTATCTTGATAAAGCATTTATTGTTGTGTTCATTGTGCTGCACTTACCACCCAATTCCATTCATATTACACGTGTGACTGTGGCTTAGTTAGTAAGCTAACATTAGCTAGCTAGCGAACTAATGAGCAGGTCAAATCAAATCAAATTTTATTGGTCACATACACATGGTTAGCAGATGTTAATGCGACTTCATGATGAAGGAAGTGAGTGCTACAGGGCGATAGTCGCTTAGCTCAGTTAGCTTTGCTTTGCTTTCTTGGGAACAGGAACAATGGTGGCCCTCTTGAAGCATGTGGGAACAGCAGACTGGGATAGGGATTGATTGAATATGTCCGTAAACACACCAGCCAGCTGGTCTGCGCATACAGGACACGGCTAGGGATGCCATCTGGGCCAGCAGCCTTGCGAGGGTTAACACGTTTAAATGTCTTACTCACGTTGGCTGCGGTGAAGGGGAACCCACAGGTTTTGGTAGCGGGCCATGTCAGTGGCACTGTATTGTCCTCAAAGCGAGCAAAGAAGTTGTTTAGTTTGTTTGGGACCAAGCATCGGTGTCCACGACAGGGCTAGATTTCTTTTTGTAATATGTTGAATTGCGACTCCACTTTGTCTCTATACAGACGCTTAGCTTGTTTGATTGCCTTGCGGAGGGAATAGCTACACTGTTTGTATTCAGTCATGAGTCCGGTCGCCTTGCCATGATTAAAAGCAGTGGTTCGCACTTTCAGTTTTGCGTGAATGCTCCCATCAATCCCCGGTTTCTGGTTGGGGAAGGTTTTAATAGTCACTGTGGGTACAACATCACCGATGCACTTGCTAATAAACTCACTCACCGAATCAGCGTATACATCAATGTTGTTGTCTGAGGTTATCCGGAACATATCCCAGTCCACGTGATTGAAGCGTGGAATCAGATTGGTCGGACCAGCGTTGAACAGACTTGAACACAAGCGTTTCCTGTTTCAGTTTCTGACTATATGCTGGGAGCAACAAAATGGAGTCGTGGTCAGATTTGCTGAAAGGAGGGCAAGGGAGGACTTTGTATGCATCGCGGAAGTTAGAGTAGCAATGATCCAGAATTTTGCCAGCCCGGGACGTGCATTCGATATGCTGATAAAACTCAGGGAGCCTTGTTTTCAGATTAGCCTTGTTAAAATCCCCAGCTACAATAAATGCATCCTCAGGATGTGGTTTCCAGTTTACATAAAGTCCAATGAAGTTCTTTCAGGGCCGTCGAGGTGTCTGCTTGGGGGGATATACACGGCTGTGATTATAATCGAAGAGAATTCTCTCGGTAATGCAGTCGGCATTTGATTGTAAGGAATTCTAGGTCAGGTGAACAAAAGGACTTGAGTTCCTGATTGTTGTTATGATCACACCACGACTTGTTAATAATAAGGCATACACCCCCGCACTTCTTCTTACCATAAAGATGTTTGTTTCTGTCGGCGCGATACGTGAAGAAACCTGGTGGCTGTACAGACTCTGATAAGGTATCCCGAGTGAGCCATGTTTCCGTGAAATAGAGAATGTTACAATCTCTGATGTCTCTCTAGAAGGCAACCCTTGCTCGAATTTCGTCTACCTTGTTGTCAAGACACTGGACATTGGCGAGTAGTATACTCGGGAGCGGTGAGCGATGTGCCTGTCTACGGACCTGACCAGAAGACCGCTCCGTCTGCCCCTTCTGCGGCGCCGTTGTTTTGGGTCGCCTACTGGGATCCGATCCATTGTCCTGGGTGGTGGTCCCAACAGATGATCCGCTTCGGGAAAGTCGCATTCCTGTTCGTAATGTTGGTATGTTGACGTTGCTCTTATATCCAATAGTTCCTCCCGGCTGTATGTAATAAGACTTAAGATTTCCTGGGGTTACAGTGTAAGAAATAATACATAAAAAAAATGATATATTGCATTGTTTCCTAGGAACGCAAATCGAGGTGACCATCTCTGTAGGCGCTACATTATCAAACTGCACATTATCAAACTGAACCTAACAAAAAAATCTTAGCTAGATGTAAAAGCTGGATGCAGCTTTTTTGTTTTAAAAGGTTAAAACATTCTGATAAAAAGGGAAAAGTGTCCTTTTTTTTTTCATTGTTCTTGTCACATCTGTCGGCTCCCCCACGTGGAGGTTTGTACTCTCAAGTTCTCGGCCACTGACAAGCATTGTGATTCTACAAGTACAAAAGTCTGGTTCGTCGGTACCAGGACGATACACAGGAGGAACATCTTTTGTTCTAGCAAAAGCAGGAATGGCCTCCTACTGTGCTAAGTATCTACCAGCAGTCACATTTCTCTGTGTGTCTTTACCATTAAAGGTGAAGTTCCTGCGCTGTACATGCAAGCAAAATCTAGAGTACATCAGTGTGAAATGTGAGATGGACATTGATTGTGGGACTGTGTTCACACACACACACCACACACACACACACACACACACACACACACACACACACACACACACACACACACACACACACACACACACACACACACACACACACACACACACAACCCTGTGCTGCACCGCTGGCCGGGCGTCACAGCGGCTGTTTTGTCTCCGATGTGGGCCACCAGTGTTTCTGTTCTATGTGCCTGCTGCTTTGGGCTCTGTCCTTCATCAGTCGGTCTGTCTGTCTGACCGCCTGGACTGGAGGGAAGAGGGTTTGGGGGCCAGCTATAGGGCTGGACCCTGGGGGGAGCTGTCTGTCATGGGAGGGGGGTATGAGTTATCCCAGAGGTTGGGGTGTCTGTCCACAAAGTTCTTGCCCCCTCCCCAACAAACAAGCCACTTTCACCCAGTCTCCTCCTTCATACCCCCCCCCCCCCTCCTCTCTCTCTCTCTCTCTCTGTAACATTACTGGCTGGGCTCCCAGACCGTGGTATGCAGAACTGCGGCCCGACACATAGCTCCTGTGTGTGAGCCCCTCTTTATGTTGGGTTATGGATATGGAAAAAGGCAGACATGGTTATTGGGGGTTTGAAGGTGTGTGTGTTTGTGTGTGGTGTGTATATCAAATCAAATCAAGCATTATTTATACAGCACATTTCAGACAAGAATGTGCATTACAAGAAAAAACTAAGAAAAATAAAAGCTGAAATATTTACTACAGAACAAGCATAAGATAAAAAACAAAAGAATGACACAAACTGAACAACTAAAAAGCACCCAGAGGAAAAGCAAAGCTAAAAAGTTTTAAGATCTCTTTTAAATATGTCCACAGAACCACTCAGGTTCTTTGGCAGGCTATTCCAGAGGCTGGGGGCATAATAGGGGCGGCAGGTAGCCTAGTGGTTAGAGCGCTGGACTAGTAACCGAAATGGTTGCAAGATTGAATCCCCGAACTGACAAGGTACAAATCTGTTGTTCTGCCCCTGAACAAGGCAGTTAACCCACTGCTGCTAGGCTGTCATTGAAAATAAGAATTTGTTCTTTAACTGACTTGCCTAGTTAAATAAAGGTTAAATAACTAAAGGCTGACTCTCCATGGATAGTTAAAAGGTCAGTACCTGAGGGACCTACTGGGTACATAACTTAAAAGCACAATTGTAGATTGTTTTAAAAACCTACAGAAGAATCTTAAATAATTCTAAAACTCACAGGCAGCCAGTGCAGAGACCTTAAAACTGGTGTAATATGTTCTCTCTGTCTGGTCTTGGTCAGTACTCATGCTGCAGCATTCTGTATGTTTTACAGTGCAGAGACCTTAAAACTGGTGTAATGTGTGCTCTCTGTCTGGTCTTGGTCAGTACCCTGCAGCATTCTGTATGTTTTACAGTGCAGAGACCTTAAAACCGGTGTAATATGTTCTCTCCATCTGGTCTTGGTCAGTACCCGTGCTGCAGTATTCTGTATGTTTTACAGTTGACCAATGGCTTTCTCTGGTAGACCAGACAGGAAGGAGAGCATTACATTAGTCAAGCCTGCTTGCAATAAAAGCATTGATGAGTCTCTCTGTATCAGTCTGAGAGAGAAACAGCCGCCCCTTAGCAATGTTCCTCCTAAAAATATATTTAGGTCACATTCCTAATGTTTAGTTCAGATATCACTTTCCTGAGCATGTCTGTGCCAACCAGGGAAAATAAAACTATACTGCTCTTGCATGGTATGCTAGGATACATATCAACAAACTTCTCATCAGGTCTTGCTTGACTGATAACCTACATTAGGCTGGGTATCTTATCTCTGAAATATGCCGCAAACTCATCACATTTAGATGTGAAGGAAAGTTCACATAGGTTTACGGGCATAGGATTTATCAGGCCATCAATGGTAGAGAAGAGTATGTGTGTGAATTTGGAAGGGTGAGTACTAGGGGTGAGGAGTAGGGGAGAGGAGTAGGGGTGAGGAGAGAGCAGAGAAAGGAGAGACAGAGACAGAGTGAAAATGAGAAAAGGAGTGAACGGCTGCTCAGTCTGCTGCTGCTTTTTCTCTTGAGAACAGGACAAAGTCATCAAAGTCGGGGCGCAAGGAGATAAAGACAGCAATAAAAACTAGAGAAAATAGGTCAATGAATCAAACCAAGTGCCAAAAATAAAGCCCCTTTACTCTCTCTCTCTCTCTCTCTCTCTCTCTCTCTCTTTCTCCTCCTTCACTCAACACCATCCCCGTTCTTTCGTCTCTCTCTCTAACTCTCTCCCTCTCCCTCAAATCAAACCCAGATGTGGCGCCGGCCAGGCCTCCATTCAGTTGAGTTTGACTCTCCTTTTTTCCCTTTCTCCCTCCCTCCTTTTCTCTGTTTCTCTTTCTGTGTTTTGGTTTCCTCTTCTGGCCTGGTGCTGGCTGACTGGCCCGCTCTCTTGTATCACTGCTTCTCAGGAAATACCCCAGGTTCCTAGCCCTGAAGGGAGCATGCTTCTCTAACCAAATCCAGATGGAGGGAGGAAGAGAGGTATAGGGAGGGAGGGTGAGAAAGAGAGGGGGTGGTGGGCGGGGAAATGCTTGAGAGCGAGACAGTGAACGAGTGAAGAGAGAGGGAGGCTACAGAGAGTTCTTTCTTTTGCCTGAGTTCTCCCTCTTTCTCTCAGTCTCTCTCCCTCTATCTCTCCTCCCTCTCTATTTCCAGCAGGACTGATTAGGGTAAGGGGCTCACTAGTTTCAGCTAGTTTCTCTCAACCGCCCATCTTCTTTTCTGGAGCCTTCCTCTCCTCTCCTGCACTCTCTTTTCTATTCCTGTTGCAGCAGGACAGATGACTGACACAGCTGAAACAGTGTCATAATGCCCAACCCATATCCCAGAAATCCATGTCCTCTTCTCTTCCCCCAGCCTCACACACTCCCTGTTCATTTACTCAATAGTGCTGTGTTCTACAGCTGCCCTAAGACGTGCATTTGTGTGTGTTTAACAGAATGTGGCAATGGAAGGAAAGGTCGTAGTGCAAGGGCCTTTTTGAAGTGTGTAACTGTGTGTGTAAGAATGGGTCTGTCAAAATTGTCATAGGAGTTCTCAGCATCTTACATGATGACGCTTTCCTGCCCTTCTTTCCCACTTGGTTTATGTGTATGTGTCTGCGCGTGTGTACGCATGTGTGTGCCTATGGGAGTGCCTGTGAATGTGTATGCCAGTGCCTGAATATGTGTCTGTGTGTGTGCCAGTGCCTGTGTGTTTGCTCAAGCATGTGTGTGTGTGTATGTATGTGTGTGTGTGTGTGTATGTGTTTGTAGGAAGTTGCTCCGCTACATCTGGGGCTAATGATCTTGTTCTCCAGGGGAAGAAACTGATTAAGTGTTTATGTGAATTCCTGTCTTCTGGCTTGCAGCCATGTTGGTGACACGCCAGACTAGACCTGCATGACAACAACAACAAAAACAAGATACCATCTCTAACCCAGAAACCAGCCCCTCCCCTGCTTTCACCACTGCTCTCCCTCTGCTTTTCCATGTCCATCTACCCCGCTTTCCCTCCTTCCACCCTCTGTCAACTACCCTCCTTTACCCCTCCCCCCAACTATCCTCCTTTACTCCTCCCCCAACTATCCTCCTTTACCCCTCCCCCCCAAACTACCCTCCTTTACCCCCCCCAACTCCCTCTTTTCTTTCAATTAACACCTACATCACCTGCAGCACCAGGCTTTTCACTGCTAAAAGGGTGTGTGTGTTTCCCTGCCTGTGTGTGTTCCACCACCTACCTCAGTGAAAGGTTATTAGTGCAGTTGGCTCCACTGGTACCACCCAGCACAGCAGATACTCATTATGTCCCAAATGTTACCCTATTCCCTATATAGTCCACTACTTTTGACAAGGGCCCATGGGGCTCTGGTAAAAAGTAGATCACTATGTAGTGAATAGGGAGCCATTTGAGACTCCCCCACTGTAGTTTACATTTTATCTCCATGAGATAGAGCAACTGGACTGGCTACAGTGTCAGATATGCCACATGTGGTCTGAATTGTCAGAAGGAAAATGTGTATCATGTATCTCTCTTAAAATGAATCATGTTATCTGTACCTTTACTGCAAGGTTGTCTTTCATCACGTCATAGCTTTTCCTTGCCCTGAAATGGACATCCAGCTTGGGTTTATTTTTCTCCCCTAGCATCCACTCTCCTCACCTCCCTCTCAAAATGCATTGGAAGAGAAGGTCTAAGTTTCCTCAACTCAGATATTTTCCTCTAATACAATTTGAGAAGGAGGCGAGGAAAGAGTAAGCAAGGAATTGAAGAAAGCGTATTTTAGAAAGAGCCCATCCATGGACGTGTCTGAAAACATTTCTAGCTGACAAATCCTTGCATCCTCCGTCCTTGTTTCCACCAGTCCTCTCCTCCCTCTCAAAGTGCATTGGAACAGAGTACCCAAGATCCCTCCCCTTGGGCCTTCTCTTCCAAAGAGCTTTGAGAGGAAGGTGAGGAATTGAGTAAACAGAAACATCAAGGATTTGACAGCCAGTAATGTTTTCAGACACAGCCCATGCATGGTCTTTTGCGTGGTAAACCTGGGTGCAAATCAGGATGGAACACTAACAACACTAATAATGCATCACAGCTTGAGAGCTTTAAAGAGCTAGAGAGGCAAACACACCCACAGTCACTCACTTTCACTCTCTCTTAGTCCAATGAAACACACATTGACAGCCGGTGGTCGAGAGACAAGACCTCTGTGGTCCCCTTAAGGTTCTATGGTCCCAGCTCATTTTATTTACAGAATACATTCATAAATACAGGAGTGAGTAAATCACACCACACAGGTGGTCATGTGCAGAGGAGGGCAGCGTTCCAGGCTACATTGCATACACCTGCCAGATATGACAACGTCAGATTTCACAGCTAGTTAGGTGTTTAACGTATCAGCTAACCACATATGATTTAGCAGTCTGATACCCAACTGTGTTATGCAGTTAATAAAATGGCATGTATCCATTGGTTGATACAATGTCTGCAAAGTAGTGTGGCCTGGAACGCAACCTAGACTACAGACACGTTGATGCTGAGTCACAAGACGGGACATATCATGCTCACAGTACTCTCTGTCAGGGGGAGGGAAAGGGGAATAAGGCCAACTCAAGCCCCATAGCATATTATCTTGTCTTAGACCCCACCTGCCTGGGTTCAAGCAATAGCCGAAAGCTTCACAGCTCTGGGATCATAGTTTAGAGCTCAGGCTCAGCTCTGTTTGCTTGTTCAGGAGGGTTTATGGCAGATCTGAGGCCTGTGAAGGATGCATTGAAAGCCAAAGAGTCTATGTATGCATGTACAGTTAGGCAGTGCAGTGAGTTAAATTTGCTGTCTTCTGTTCTTGTGGCTCTTCAAAACAGACGGCGCTTCTCCTCAAAGGAAACCAGGTGCATATAGAGAGAGACACTAAATTGTCTTAACCCCCAACTACTAAGCACGGGTCCTGTGCGGCACTCTAAACGGTGGTCATGACTTTGAGGGAGCCCGTGCGGAAGCGCAGGATCTTCTTCTTGAGCGCGTGGGAGGCCTTGATCTTGACGAAGGCTTTGGGCTGCAGGGGGGCCCCAGCTGGAGCGGTGGCCGTCAGGGGGGAGGAGAGCTGAGGGGGGAGCTGCTGGGGCCACACCAGACCTCCGCTCTCGTCTGAGTCACTTGACAGCGAGCTGGAGGCCGGCGAGTCTTCACTCAGGCTCGACTCGGACTCGCCCTGCCCAGGGTGGGGGTAGCGCTCCTCGGGCCGACACAGGGTTGCGAGCTCTCGGTCCAGGTACTCCAGATGTGGGTGATGATGCGGGTGTGGGTTGATGTAGGCATAAGGTGGAGGAGGAGGCCGGGGTTTGCGGGTGCGCCTGGAGCCCTGGTCAGCTGGGGGCGGCTGTGGAGGCTGCTCAGCTTCATCCTGGCTGAGCTCAAGGGTGGAGCGCCAGCGGCGGTAGCCTGTGCTGCCCGACTGGGGCCTCTTCCCCTTGGACTGGCTTCCACGGCCGCTTCCTGACCCTGATCCTCCCCCGTCTCTCTCCACCGTGCTGTACTTGCGTTCAGGGACGCCCGTTGCCCATTGAGGCTGTTCTCAGACTGGGACCTGCAGGCTCGTCTTCCAGGCTTCTTGGAGCCTACTGGCCGCTCCCGCTCTCTCTCTCTGTCTCTCTCCCTCTCCTTGTCCCTCTCCCTTTCCCTCTCCTCGCTAAAGCGACACTTCTTGGGGGCGGCTTTAGACTTGGCTTGCTGCAGCTGCTGTGGGGCCGGCTGCTGTTGAGAACCCCTCTCTGGAGAATAGGCACCCCGGCTGGGTTTGGGTCCCCCAGGGGCCCCCCTGTGGGAGTGGGAGTGTGCGGAGGCCCTGGCGGTGGGGGCCCGGAGAGGTTGGGCAGGGATGTACTGGGCGTTGACCAGCTGCTCGTCAGGCGAGGGAGGCGAACGGGGCGGGGGAGGGGCCGGGTAGCCGTGGTGGTAGGGATGGGGTGAGTCGGGCTCGTGGCTGCTTGGGCCCTGGGATGGAGGTATGCTGCAGGGGGAGTCCAGGGAGGCAGAGCGGGTGTTGGCCAAGGGCTGTCTGGGCCTTGGTTGGGGGTAGTGAGGGTGAGGGTGGTGATGGTGGAGAGGGGAGTCATTGGGGAGCAAGGCAATGCATGCGTATGGCTCCTGGTCCAGGCTGTGGCAGGCCCAGGATGCAGGGGGACCCTCGGAGGGAGGGGGACCAGCGGCTTGGTGGTGGTGGGGGTGGTGCTCAGGGATGGAGGCAGCGGGTGGTGGAGGCAGGGGGTCCTTGCGGCAGAGGCTGCTCTGGCGGGCCACGGTGATGGCGGTGCGGGGCTTGCAGGGCCGAGGGGACAGGGCACGCCGCTGGATCAGGCTCAGGATATATGTCTCAACACGCTGGGCCTGACGGTAGTCCTCCTCCGTGGGCTCCCCCTCCACATCCAGCCCTCCTCCTGGCCCTGAGCTGTGGTCCCAGGCCCAGGCCTTGTCTTCCCCCTCGCCGGCCCCCTCGGCGATGCCTTCCAGGGAGGGGTAGGGGGCCGAGAAGGAGAGGGGGACTGTGGGGCGGGACCCGGATTCTGGCTGTCCTTCCCGATTGGCCACAAAGAATTCACCTGGAAAACAGAACCAATAACACAGTTGTAATCAGACAAAGCAGAGAACACCACAGACAAGAGAACCCACAGACATGAGAACCCACAGACATAAGCTAATGATGCATCTACAGTGAGATTTTGTCATTCGGATCAACTTTATTTGATTATGTGCTTAAAAAGACATACAAAAAGACGTACATACAACATGAAAACACAAACTACACAAAATAATTCATTCAAAGTGCTATGGCTACACATTTAAAGTGAAAGTGCAATATGCCGTATACTCGAGGGACCAACACACTATCTATTACAGCCTAAAGGATGTTGGAGTGTGTCAGGACACAAAATTGGGGAACCACGCTCATCTCAAACCAATAGTTTTTGCTAATTTGGTTTTCTATACAAAACCGAGACTTTACCTTTATCCCAGATGAAATTAGACCCATGCTCAAATGGGCTATGGCACTTCTGAAGAAATGCCATCTCTAGTCACTAGCCTGCAGTAGCATTTACAGTATTGTGAGGCATTGCTGACAAACTATCATTGAAAAGGAGCACGTTATGGGAAATAGGTATACAAACCCACTCAGGTGAATGAGCAAACATACACCAGGCACCACGGACGTAGTTCTAGCTGTATGTACAATACACAGCTGCAAAAACAGCAGACACTGTTTATTATGACCAGGCGGTTACAGACACAACACAGGCTCTGTTCCAAAAGGCACCCTATTACCTACATAGTGCACTACTTTTGACCAGGGTCCTGTACTATATAAGGAACAGGGTGTCATTTGGGGCGTAGACAGTGTTCTGTTGAATCCTTCAGATAGAATGAGCAGCTGAGGTAACAAGAGGTTGACCACCAGGGATCTACTCTACTGTACATCAAACTGAAGTCTGGACTGTGTCCCAAATGGCACCCTATTTCATTTTGAGGGCACTACTTTTGACAAGGGCCCATAGGGTTCTGGTCAAAAGCAGTGCACTATAAAGGGAATAGGGTGCGATTTGGGACAGCCTTCTGTTTTCCCTAAACTAGTCTGCTGCATCCCATAGGGACGCATTCCTTTTAGGAACGTCAGCTTAGCACAGCCATGGCCAGACTGGGTAAGATGCACTCTAACAGTGTCTATGTACAGTGTGTGTCTTTGAGAGTCTATGTATGTGTGGGTGTGTGAGTGTTAATGTTTGAGAGTCTCTCTGCCTGTGTGTTTGTTCAAGTGTGTGTGTGTATGAGAGAGAGAGAGAGAGAGAGAGAGAGAGAGAGAGAGAGAGAGAGAGAGAGAGAGAGACAGAGAGAGACAGAGAGAGACAGAGAGAGAGAGACAGAGAGAGAGAGTCTGTAAGTGTGTGTGTGTGTGGCGTGTGTGTCTCTAACATGCTACAGTGGGTATCTTTCTCTCTCCGACTGAGTCTGTACAGAGCAGCCTTGTCTTAATCCCATGACTATAATCTAGGCCCCTGCATAATCACCACAAGACAGTCCACTGATGCCGTTACACATCAAAACATGAACAACCAGTCTCTCCTTTCACCCCTCCACCAGCACACCCAGTACCCTAATTTATCAATGTCACTGGGCACAGGCAGTCCCCTCTTTAACCAGGGGTTCCCAAACTTTTTCACTCTGGCCCCCCTTCCAGCATTGAGGAACTGTTCCCAAGTATTCCTAGGCATAATAGAGAGATGTGATCATATACAAATGTAAGCAAGGTTTGAAATTATTATATTTTAGTCAAATATAATCTGTTTCCAACTCTCGTGGTCAATTTGCTAATTATTTGTAATTATATTCTGGCCCCCCAACCATCTGCTCAATAAAAAATGTACCCTCGGCTGAATCTAGTTGATGATCCCTGCTCCAAGGTATGCAATTACTGATACGACAAGAGGAAAACTGATGATGTACTACCCAATATCGAAATTTCACCTTGTGCATTCTACTATTCCCACTTTCAAGAGTAAGTTGAAAGCCGGACTGGGTTCCTTCTTTTGGGGGGGGGGGGAGACACCCGTGCCCCAGCTGCCGACCCGTCACGCCCCTCCTTTATTTTTATTTCACCTTTATTTAACCAGGTAGGCTAGTTGAGAACAAGTTCTCATTTGCAAGTGCGACCTGGCCAAGATAAAGCATAGCTATTCGACACATACAACAACACAGAGTTACACATGGAATAAACAAAACATAGTCAATAATACAGTAGAACAAAAGAAAAAAAAAGTATATTTACAGTGAGTGCAAATGAGGTAAGATAAGGGAGTTAAGGCAATAATTAGGCCATAGTGGCAAAGTAATTACAATATAGCAATTAAACACTGGAATGGTAGATGTGCAGAAGACGAATGTGCAAGTAGAGATACTGGGGTGCAAAGGAGCAGGATAAATAAATAAATATGATAAGTATGGGGATGAGGTAGGTAGATAGATGGACTGTTTACAGATGGGCTATGTACAGGTGCAGTGATCTGTGAGCTGCTCTGACAGCTGGCGCTTAAAGCTAGTGAGGGAGACATGAGTCTCCAGCTTCAGAGATTTTTGCAGTTCGTTCCAGTCATTGGCAGCAGAGAACTGGAAGGAAAGACGACCAAAGGAGGAATTGGCTTTGGGGGTGACCAGTGAGATATACCTGCTGGTGCCCGTGCTACGGGTGGGTGCTGCTATGGTGACCAGTAAGCTGAGATAAGGCGGAGCTTTACCTAGCAGAGACTTGTAGATAACCTGTAGCCAGTGAGTTTGGCGATGAGTATGAAGCGAAGGCCAACCAACGAGAGCGTACAGGTTGCAATGGTGGGTAGTGTATGGGGCTTTGGTGACAAAACGGATGGCACTGTGATTGACTGCATCCAGTTTGTTGAGTAGAGTGTTGGAGGCAATTTAATAGATGACATCACCGAAGTCAATGATCGGTAGGATGGTCAGTTTTACGAGGGTGTGTTTGGCAGCATGAGTGAGGGATGCCTTGTTGTGATATAGGAAGCCGATTCTAGATTTAATTTTGGATTGGAGATGCTTAATGTGAGTCTGGTAGGAGAGTTTACAGTCTAACCAGACACCTATAGTTGTCCACGTATTCTAAGTGATAGCCGTCCAAAGTAGTGATGCTGGACAGGCGAGCAGGTGCGGGCAGTGATCGGTTGAATAGCATGCATTTAGTTTTACTTGCATTTAAGAGCAGTTGGAGGCCACGGAACGAAAGTTGTATGGCATTGAAGCTCATCTGGAGGTTAGTTAACAGTGTCCAAAGAGGGGCCAGAAGTATACAGAATGGTGTCGTCTGCGTAGAGGTGTATCAGAGAATCACCAGCAGCAAGAGCAACATCATTGATGTAAACAGAGAAGAGAGTCGGCCTGAGGATTGAACCCTGTGGCACCCCCATAGAGCCTGCCAGAGATCTGGACAACAGGCCCCCCCGATTTGGCACACTGAACTCTGTCTGAGAAGTAGTTGGTGAACCAGGCGAGGCAATCATTTGAGAAACCAAGGCTGTCGAGTCTGCCAATAAGAATGTGGTGATTGACAGAGTCGAAAGCCTTGGCCAGGTCGATGAATACGGCTGCACAGTAATGTCTCTTATCGATGGCGGTTATGATATCATTTAGAACCTTGAGCGTGGATGAGGTGCACCCATGACCAGCTCTGAAACCAGATTGAATAGCTGAGAAGGTACAGTGGGATTCGAAATGGTCGGTAATCTGTTTGTTAACTTGGCTTTCGAAGACCTTAGAAAGACAGGGTAGGATAGATATAGGTCTGTAGAAGTTTGGGTCTAAAGTGTCACCCCCTTTAAAGAGGGGGATGACCGTGGCAGCTTTCCAATCTTTGCGATTCACAGGCAATACGAAAGAGAGGTTGAACAGGCTAATAATAGGGGTTGCAACAATTTCGGCAGATACATTTAGAAAGAGAAGGTCCAGATTGTCTAGCCCGGCTGATTTGTAGGGGTCCAGATTTTGCCGCTCTTTCAGAACATCGGCTATCTGGATTTGGGTGAAGGAGAAATGGTGGGGGCTTTGGTGGACTGCTGTGGAGGGTGCCGGGCAGTTGACCGGTGTAGGGGTAGCCAGGTGGAAAGCATGGCCAGCCGTAGGGAAATGCTTATTGAAATTCTCAATTATAGTGGATTTATTGGTGGTGACAGTGTTTCCTAGCTTCATAGCAATGGGCAGGTGGGAGGAGGTGCTCTTAGTCTCCATGGACTTTACAGTGTCCCAGAACTTTGAGTTAGTACTACAGGATGCAAATTTCTGTTTGAAAAAGCTAGCCTTAGCTTTACTAACTGCCTGTGTATATTTGTTCCTAACTTCCCTGAATAGTTGCATATCACGGGGGATATTCGATGCTAATGCAGAACGCCACAGGATGTTTTTGTGCTGGTCAAGGGCAGACAGGTCTGGAGTGAACCAAGAACTACATCTATTCCTAGTTCTTTTTTTTTTTGAATCGGGCATGCTTATTTAAGATGGCGAGGAAGGCACTTTTAAAGAATAGCCAGGCATCATCTACTGATGGGATGAGGTCAATGTCATTCCAGGATATCCCAGCCAGGACGATTAGAAAGGCCCGCTCGCAGAAGTGTTTTATGGAGCATTTGACAGTGATGAGAGGTGGTCGTTTGGTCGCAGACCCATTACGGAAGCAGGCAATGAGGCAGTGGTCACTGAGATCTTGATTGAAAACAGCAGAGGTGTATTTGGAGGGAGAGTTAGTTCGGATGACATCTATGAGGATGCCTGTATTTACGGATTTGGAGTTGTACATGGTAGGTTCATTGATAATTTGTGTGAGATTGAGGGCATCAAGCTTGGATTGTAGGATGGCCGGGGTGTTAAGCATGTCCCAGTTTAGGTCACCTAGCAGCACGAGCTCAGAAGATAGATGGGGGGCAATCAATTCACATATGGTATCGAGGGCACAGCTGGGGGCAGAGGGAGGTCTATAGCAAGCGGCAACAGTGAGAGACTTGTTTCTGGAAAGGTGAATTTTTAGAAGTCGAAGCTCGAATTGTTTGGGTACAGACTTGGATAGTAATACAGAACTCTGCAGGCTATCTTTGCAGTGGATTGCAACACCGACCCCATTGGTAGTTCTATCTTGGGAGGAAAATGTTATAGTTAGCAATGGAGATTTCAGGGTTTTGTGGTTTTCCTAAGCCAGGATTCAGACACGGCTAAGACATCCGGGTTGGCAGAGTGTGCTAAAGCAGTGAGTAAAACAAACTTAGGGAGTAGGCTTCTAACGTTAACATGCATGAAACCAAGGCTTTTACGGTTACAGAAGTCAACACATGAGAATACCTGGGGAGTGGGAGTGGAGCTAGGCACTGCAGGACCTGGATTAACCTCTACATCACCAGAGGAACAGAGGAGAAGTAGGATAAGGGTACGGCTAAATGCTATACAAACTGGCTGTCTAGCACGTTCGGAACAGAGAGTAAAAGGAGTAGGTTTCTGGGCACGATAGCATAGATTCAAGGCATAATGTACAGACAAAGGTAAGGTAGGATGTGAGTACATTGGAGGTAAACCTAGGCATTGAGTAATGATGAGAGATATCGTCTCTAGAGACGTTTAAACCAGGTGCTGTCATCGCATATACAGGAGGTGGAACAGCATGGTTGGTTAAGGCATATTGAGCAGGGCTAGAGGCTCTACAGTGAAATAAGACAGTAATCACTAACCAGGACAGTAATGGACGAGGCATATTGATATTAGAGAGAGGAATGCGTAGCCAAGTGAACATATGGGTCCAGTGAGTGGTTGGGCTGACTGGGGACACGGCGATTCAGACAGTTAGCAGGCCGATGCTAACACACTAACAGTTAGTAGGCCGAGGCTAAACAAGCTAGCAGTTAGCAGACCGGGTTAGCAAGCAAGCAGTTAGCAGGGGCTAGCAGTTAGCAGACCGAGGCAGTCAAGCTAGCAGTTAGCAGACCGGTGCAGGCAAGCTAGCAGTTAGCAGACCAGGGCTAGCAAGTTAGCCTATGGGGGACGTCGCGATGGGGGTAAGTCTGTTTTTGCCTCGTGACGTCAATAGACCAGTTGTGGAATTAGTAGGGTTCCAAGTAGCTCTAGGTAGCTAGCAGGCCTAGCCGTTTAGCAGAATGGGCCTTCAGCGGGTGTCGCGCCTGAGGGACCTGTTGGAATCCTCGGGCAGATTATGTCGGTATTCCAGTCATAGAGGATCGGCGGGGTTCCGTGCCCCGTACCGGCAGTAGAAGGGGTTCGGATATTGTAGCCCAGGAGTGGGCTTCGGTGGTAGCACAGGAGCCCTGTCCGGGCTAGCTTCAGGCTAATTGGTACAACAAGAGGAAAACTGATGATGTACTACCCAATATCGAAATTTCACCTTGTGCATTCTACTATTCCCACTTTCAAGAATAAGTTGAAAGCCAGACTGGGTTCCTTTTTTGGGGGGAGGCCAGAGGTGTATTGCCCCACAGTTTGGGAACCACTGCCTTGTACAACACACTGCATGTGTCCACAATGGCACCCTATGCCCTATTTAGTGCACTATGTATGAAATAGGGTGCCATGTGGGATGCAGACATTTCATAAGGGGTCTAATGCCAAGATATGTCCACATCCCATGCCTGATTTCTTGACCAACCAGGTTATTATCATAGAAGATCCAGTACCTGGCTAAATAAAGGTATACATTGGTTGTGTGGATCAACCCCAAATGAATGGAATATGCATAGCAAATCAGCAAATTTAATTCATTTTAGATAGTGGCATAGCTGGATCTACAAAATAGATGGCCTGGGACATGGATCTATCTAAAAAAAAATAGCACTTTTTTGTAGTGTAGTGTCCAGAAAATAAAAGCACAATACAACACTGTGCCTCCCCCATACAACACTGTGCCTCCCCCATACAACACTGTGCCTCCCCCATACAACACTGTGCCTCCCCCATACAACACTGTGCCTCCCCATACAACACTGTGCCTCCCCCAACCCCTCTTTTACGCTGCTGCTACTCTCTGTTTATCATATATGCATAGTCACTTTAATAATACATTCATGTACATAGTACCTCATTTGGCCCGACCAACCAGTTTTCCCGCACATTGGCTAACCAGGCTATATGCATTGTGTCCCGCCACCCACCACCCGCCAACCCCTCTTGTACGCTACTGCTACTCTCTGTTCATCATATATGCATAGTCACTTTAACCATATCTACATGTACATACTTCCTCAATCAGCCTGACTAACCTGTGCCTGTATATAGCCTCACTACTGTTATAGCCTCGCTACTGTTATTTTTCACTGTCTTTTTACTGTTCACCTAATACCTTTTTTGCACTGTTGGTTAGAACCTGTAAGTAAGCATTTCACTGTAAGGTCTACACCTGTTGTTTTTTGTGCATTGGTCAAATACAATTTGATTTGATTTGATGCTCTTACCAACTGAGCCACACAGGACCAATACCACTTAAGTCTCAGCCAAATGACCTTTGGGAGTACTGGTATGCAAGTGCAACAGTCTGTGTTTCCTGTGGATGGTTGTTTCTACAGTCATTGGGTATGCATACAGTCTCTTTGCTTACTTTTCTTATGAACCGGAACACTAATTGATTTGAATAGAAAGAGACTGCCATGTTAACTTATATCCACCTTCACTTGTGTAACTTTGTCGGCCGTAGACGGGTGGGTCCCCCTTATATTATATTGGCCTCTCACTCTAGATTTCATTGTAATCTCTTTAGTGTAGTAGTGAGCTTTTTCTTTTTTCATTTGTTATGGTCTTTCTCTGCATGCCACTAAGAGTCATTTTAGGTCTGTGCATTTTTTAAAGGTTATGTTACTGTGAAATAATAAAAGTATAGTAAGCAAGTAAGTACAATTGGGTCCCGAAAATAACTACAGAAGAAGTATCCACTCTTAAAAGACTTACACAGCATCTCTTTCATTTGACTGTAGCTGAGGAACATTCAGTTATGAAGAGAGGACTGGTAGCACATCATTACTAGCCTAGCTTGGAATATACGAGTCTCTAGTGTTTTTCCAGTTCATTTAGTCTTTTTCTAAGGGAGATATACTGTGTTATTTTTCACATTGAAAGCGAATGGCACGTTAGTCATTTAGCCATTCCTAAAGGCATTTGATGCCTCTCAAGGTTTCCTTTTCTTAACCTGTGAAGGTTTCTCAAAGCGTTTTTTCAACGTGCCACCCTCAATCTCCAAATAGCCAGCCATCTGTGTATATTTTGAGGTAAATGGCATAAAATTAGCCATGGATTTAAAACTCTGGGAGCCGAAAGTACATTTTCATTGGATGGCTCACAACTCTCCAAACCAAGTAGTTTTCAACTCCTAGCAAAAATGCTCCTCTGAAAATGGAATCCATTTATCAGTTTAATGTGGGCTTTGGAAACATTTCCTGCATTGATTCATAAAGCACAAGACCTACACAGCCCTTGACAAATCCCGCTATATCACATACGACTTTGGGTCTTTCTCCAAAAAGACTAGCGTGAAATATACAGTACAATACAGTAAGAATGAGGTGAGATAGGGGTGAGATAGCTATACAGATGTAGGATCTTTATTTGAGCCAGTTTGCTACAGAAGGAAAATAATACTGCAGCAACAGGAAATAGTAATAATTATGTGGATTATAATTCATACACATTTTGTAGGGGTTGATACATTTTTCATTAGGGAAAATTAAGTCTGAAATTTCATGGCGGAAATGGCAAACTTTTGAACCCTTTTCGAAACTCAAATACACAAGTTTGCGTTTGCTTCTGTCCAGGAAAATTCTCTGCAACAAAAGAGTGATCAAATTAAGATCCTACATCTGTAGGGAGCAGTAATGGGCCTACTGTGGGGTCATTTAAGTTAACCATTCTAAAATGGCGCCGACGCGTCTGCCTGCAATTGTTCCTGCCAGGCTACCAAACCACCTCATATAATGATGTCAGCCTCTGAGCCAAGGAGAGAAACTAAATGGGCCTCAGTGACGACTCTCTCTGATGGAACTACAGCATAAAGGCCTGGAACTAGAGCAGGCCCAAGCCCTTGACTTGAGTCCAGAGTTGAGTCACGGTTCCCTAGGATGAGGTCTAAAAATATTTGAAACTATATTTTGTCATGTAGAATGCTAGCTGATAAGGCTAGCTGCTAGTACAGTGGCTATCTAGCATGTTGACTTATGCAAGGGAGAAAGGCTTTATGACAGCAAAATCACAACTGGTTGAGTCAGAGTCGAGTCACGAGTCATGAAAATCGTGACTTGAGTCCGAGACTCAGGTAGTACAACACTGCTTTCTCCAACACCAAACAGTCATACTACCGAATATAGCTACGCCGTGTTTAGCAGAAATACTGTATGATAGATTGAACCAATGGCAAGGTTGCACAATTCTGGTAACTCCTCCTCCCCCAAAACATTTTCTCCAGAAATCCCAGAGGAAGGTTTCCCACATTTACTGCTTATTGCCAGCTGATTCCAGGAATCTTCCCACCAGAATATCTGGAAAACCTGGGAATTTTGCAACCCTCCCTACTTAAGGGTCCAATTTGTGCAGTGTTGTGTTACCTGAGCTGGGCCGAATGTCCATCAGCTCAGTAGAGGCCTCCACCACATTATCCTCTGTATCCATCCTCAGCTCCCCAACCTGCTGCTCCAGAGATGCCATCAGACCACATGGAGTACACTGTAGACTGCTCTGGAACACAATGAGAGACATAGAATCAGGGTTAAAGACTGTATTTGGATGTTCTACACACACACGCGCACACACAGCGCACACACACAGCGCACACACACACACAGCCAAATCTCAAATGGCTAGTGAAGGATAGGAACAGCATCGGCTTTGGAGAAGGTTAAAGCTGTCAAAACAACAGCCCTCAGCTGACGTGAAGAACCGAATATATTACAGACAGAAGGAGAGAGAGAGAGAGAAATGAAAAGAAAGAGAAGGGGGAGATAAAAAGGTAGACAGAGTGAGAGATGGAAAATAAGAGACAACGGTGGCACCGTAATTGGGGAGGACGAGCTTATAGTAATGTCTGGAATGGAATAAACAGAATGGTATCGAACAAAGTATACATATGGTGTCCATGTATTTGATACCATTCTATTTACTCCATTCCAGCCATTATTATGAGACATTCTCCCCTCAGCAGCCTCCTGTGCTATAGAGGTGTACAGAGTTACACACACACTCTCCTGGCTTATAACATCGGGCGTGGTTTGACTAGCTGAGAAGGTAGAAAAGCCTGCTGGTCATGTGGTAGAGAAAGTTCCATATTTACAGTAATTCAGAGGAGAGAGGAGAACTCTGGGAATAACGCTGAGACGTCTGTGTGTGTGGGCACACAAGCTGACACTGACAAAGCACACCTGCACACAAATTGTACACTTCGAATGAAAACTCACACACACCGAAAACCCACAAACTGATTGAAAAACTCAAACATATTTTGACTCCCCCACCCAAACAAATGCAGACACACACACACACACATGCACGCACACACACACACACTAGACTCGCTGGGGGAGCCTGCTGTGAAACTGAAGTGAAACATCTGATGGAAGGGGGTTCCACAGTGCAGCTAAGAACAAACTAACTCCCTAACAACCCATAGCCTTACTCAGTGGTTTTCCCTGTGTAAATCAGGGCTTCTCACCCAGTAAAAAATACCATATAAAGGCAGGGAAGCTGTGGGTTAAAAACACAGACATGCTGACCTGTCCATTAAATAATGGTGAACTTACTGGAAAGAGGGGGAAGGAGAAAGGGGGAAGATGGGAAGAGTTGTAGAGAGAGAGAGACAGAGAGGAGAAAGAGATAGATAACAGGGAGAGAAAAGGATAAGATTTCTGTCTTACTCAGCCATCCTTGTTTTATGTTTGCTTTGACAATGTAAGCAGTGATGTAAAGTACTTCAGTAAAAATACTTTAACGTACTACTGAAGTAGTTTTTTGGGGTATTTATATTTTTGACTACTTTTACTTCCCTAGATTCCCGAGTGGGCTCCCGAGTGGTGTAGCGGTGTAAGGCACTGCATCTCAGTGCTAGAGGCGTCACTACAGACCGAGGTTCAATTCCAGGCTGTATCACAAATGGCCGTGATTGGAAGTCCCATAGGGTGGCGCACAATTGACCCAGTGTCGTCTGGTTTAGGGTTTGTCCGGGGTAGGCCGTCATTGTAAATAAGAATTTGTTCTTAACTCACATGCCTAGTTAAATAAAGATTAAATAAATAAAGATTCTTTAAGAAAACATTGTACTTTTTACTCCATACATTTTCCTTGACAACCAAAAGTAGTAGTTACATTTTGAATGCTTAGCAGGACAGGAAAATGGTCCAATTCACACACTTATTAAGAGAACATCCCTGGTCATCCCTACTGCCTCTGATCTGGTGGAGTCACTAAACACACAGGCTTCATTTGTAAATGATGTCTGAGTGTTGGAGCCCCTGTCTCTCCATAAATAAATCAAAAACAGGAAAATGGTGCTGCCTGGTTTGCTTAATATAAGGAATTTGAAATGACTTATACTTTTGATACTTAAGTATATTTTAAACCAAATACTTTTAGACTTTTACTCAAGTAGTATTTTACATGCGTGACTTTCACTTTTACTTGATTCATTTTCTATTAAAGTATCTTGAATGTAAGTGCTCTTACTTTCCATACCAAATACGTTTAAAATAAATTGAATTGAAAGAAAGAAAGAAAGAAAGAAAGAGATCAAGACAACATGAAAGAGGGGGAAAATGAGGGAGGAACAGGATACACAATCACCACTAGTCCCTGCACACCATGCATCTTGTCATCACGAATGAGTCTTTTTCCGTTCAGTCTGTGAGTGTCAACCACCCTGACAAAACGCCAGCTCGAAAAACAGAAACTCTCTTTCTATAGCCCTAGAGGCCTCTCCCTTCCCCCTCCCTCTCCCCCTTCCAGGGGTCCATAGTTGAGCGACCTGTCAGACAGGGAGCAGGCCCGTCACTCAGGCCAGGGGCAGGGTCAGTCCAACACCCTCAGGGAAGAGGGGGGGGGAACAGGGGATGTAAACATACCACCCTGGGCTGTCAGTCTCTCACCCCCCCCCCCCCCCATCTCTCTCTCTAGTAAGACTGAGTCAGTCTTTGTGCTCTCAGGAACTTTAACTGCTGAGGGGAGAGGAGGAGGGGAATTAGGGAAGAGTGGGAGGAGGAGGGGAATGAGGAGGAGGGGAGAGAAGAGGGAGGGTAAAGATGTTAGAGAGGGGGATGAATACATTCACTAATTTGAGGGTTATCGGGGTAGTAGTACGACAGGTAGTGCTGGTCTGGAACAAAAGCCTGCCAGGATTGGGGGACTAAAGTTTGGTGACCCTTCCCCGCGGTGATTTCTCCATGCCTCTTGAATGGACTGGAATGGAAGTGGAGTTGATTGGTGTACTTGGAGTGGTAATCACATAATACAGAAGATATAGGGCCAGAGCCTTTATAGTTTGACCTCTATAGGGTTAACAGCGATTTGATCTCAGGGATTATACACACAGTGGCTGTGAGGTGTGTGTGTGTGTGTGTGTGTGTGTGTGTGTGTGTGTGTGTGTGTGTGTGTGTGTGTGCGTGTGCTTGTGTGCAGAGGAAACGTGCCCATTGAGCCGGTGTTGTCTCACTTGAGTGACTCCTAAACCCACACACAGGTCCTTTCATCCAGCGCATGCATGACATTAGCCCAGTTCATTTGCACACACGTAGACACACAAGCTATAGAATAAGCCCAAGCCATGCTCACCCTGTGCATGTCTAAAGCTTGTTACATAATGGCACAATAAGAGGATGACTTCTTCATTCATTTGATTATGCTAGTCTGGTAAGGTTCAAGGCCACGTGTCATGTTGGCATCACTGTTAGTAAAGACATGATACAAGAGTTCAGTTTACAAAGAAAACAAGTGGATACAAGAGGGCAGCCCGACCGAGAGCACAAAACCTTTACTAATTTCCAATGTTGTTGAAGTAAAGTTTGGATGTAACTCAGTTCATCTTAAGTGTATCCCATGTGTTTTGTATGTCATACAGGATTTTTAAGCACACAGTATAACTCCAAATCATGTGAACCACTAAAACGTTTTAAACAGAAATTGCCTTGAGTTACACCCTTAACTGCAGTAAAGCATTACTCCATGTCCCTCCCTCCCCTACATTTCATCTCCCTAAGTGATTATTTTCTCTCTAAATGATTCAAGCCATCTTTAAAAAGTAATTATATATGACTTAAACTCTTGACTCATTTACGAGCTGCTCTGAAGTTACTTCCCATGACACTGCAGTGATTATTCGCCCCTAAAGCCGACACCGCGACAGCTCTCAAAGAACTACAGTGGACTTTGTGCAAACTGGAAACCGCATATCCTGAGGCTGCATTTATTGTAGCTGAGGACTTTAATAAAGCAATTCTGAGGAAAACTCTCCCAAAGTTAACACATCGGCTGCGCTACTCACTCATCGAGAACTCTTGACCATTGCTATTCCTCCTTTCAGCACGGCTACAAAACCCTCCCACGCACTCCCTTCGGCAAATCAGATCAAGGCTCAGGTAGCTTAGCGGTTAAGAACATTGGTACGAAATCTGCCGTTCTGCCCTTGAGCAAAGAAGTTAACCCCCAACAACACCTGTACCCTGGGCTCCGATGACGTGGACATCAATGAAGGCAGCCCCCGCACCTCTCTGATTCAGAGGGGTTGGGTTAAATGTGGAAGACACATTTCTGTTGAATGCATTCTGTTGTACAACTGACTAGGTATCCCCTTTTCCCTGTCCCTTTCCCCATTCTGCTCCTCCCTTCCTACAGGCATAAACTTAAACAGGAAGTTCCTGTGGTAAGGACTGTTCAATGTTGGTCTGACCAATCAGAATCTATGCTTCAAGTTTTGATTACGTGGACTGGGATATGTTCCGGGTTGCCTCTGAGAATAACATTGACTCAGTTCATCAGGAAGGGCCTAGAGGATGTTGTTCCTACTGTGATGATTAGAACTTACCCAAACCAAAAACGTGGATAGATGACAGCATAGAGCAAAACTGAAAGCGCAAAACCACTGCATTTAACCACGGCAAGGTGACTGGGAACATGGACGAGTACAAATAGTCCAGCTATGCCTTTAGGCGTGTTAACCCTCGCAAGGCTGCAGGCACAGATGGCATCCCTTGCCGGGTCCTCAGAGCATGTGCAGACCAACTGGCTGGAGTTTATGAACATATTCATAAACATATTCTCCCTATCCCAGTCTGTTGCCCCCACTTGCTTCAAGATGTTCACCATTGTTCCTGCACCCAAGAAAGCGAACGTAACTGAACTAAATGACTATGTCCCCGTAACACTCACTTCTGTCATCATGAAGTTCTTTGAGAGGCTAGTTAAGGATCATATAAGCTACACCTTACTAGACCCACTACAATTTGCATACTGCCCCAACAGATCCACGGATGACGCAATTCCCATCGCATTGCCTTATCCCATCTGGACAAGAGGAATCTCTCTCTCTCATTGAATGTGCTAGACAAAGAAAGCAGCTAGGTTGCTCTAGCTGAGCCAATGAGTGAGGGTGAAAATGCTCATTACATGTCATATGAGAGCTGACCTGTAGCCTGGTTACCAGTCTGTTTCAAGTGGGCATGACAATTCCATAGGTTGTTGGCAAGAGAGCAGAAACAGACTGTCACCCAGGCTAGCACAACCATACCTGATTCAGCTAACCATGGTGTTGATGAGATGTACATTAGCTTAGTAGGGTATCATCATAGTGCTGGATTAGAACAAAAAGCCTGCACTCTTCAGGGCCATGGTTGGCGACCACTGCCATAGAGTCATTTCCTGACTACAAAGAGAAAACTAGTTGACCCCATAATACATTACTGACATTGAGTGAAAGGACATAAGATACGATGTCATTGGAAGCCAACACCAACAATGTTCTCACCGTGGTTCAGTTGATAAAGGTACATTCTATTATGTAAGCATATAGCAAATATCATATGGATTTATTCTATATGGATTTTAAAATGTGATTTTGACAGCTATATGCTTCCCTATTCTAATACCATACCACTATATATATATATATATCAATTGAGAGTCATTGATACCCCTTCAATATGATACACATTATACTACAATGAGATTTCGCACTACACACTGCCTCCAAAAGTCAAATGTAATTATGTGCAAATGACATACTGTTCCATCTGAAATTCAGTATAGTGAAGATAACATTTGAATTGTGATAATTAAAAGGTGTTTACACAGCTGGGCTTGGAAAATAACTCTGACACCAGGGACACAACACATCCACTATGCTGACCCTCAACACAGGGGCCCCAATGGGGTACGTGTTTAGTCCCCTCCTGTACTCCCTGTTCACCCACGACTGCGTGGCCGAGCATGACTCCAACACCATAATTAGGTTTGCTGACGACACAACAGTGGTAGGACTAAGGACTAATCACCAACGACGATGAGACAGCCTATAGGGAGGTCAGAGACCTGGCAGTGAGGTGCCAGGACAACAACCTCTCTCTCAATGTGAGCAAGACAAAGGAGCTGATGTAGACCACAGGAAACGGAGGGCCGAGCACGCCCCCATTCACATTGACGGGTCTATAGTGGAGAGCTTCAAGTTCCTCGGTGTCCACATCCCTAATAAACTATCATGGTCCAAATACACCAACACAGAGGTGAAGAAGGCACCTCAGGGCGCTGAAAAGATTTGGCATGGACCCTCAGAACCTCAAAAAGTTATACAGCTGCACCATTGAGAGCATCTTGACTGGCTGCATCACCGCTTGGTATGGCAACTGCCTCGCATTTGACTGGAAGGCGCTACAGTGGGTAGTGCAGCAGAAGACCCTAAAAACTGTCAAAGACAGCCACCCAAGTCATAGACTGTTCTCTCTGCTACCGCACGGCAAGATGTACCTATGCACCAAGTCTGGAACCAACAGGATGCTGAACAGCTTGTATCTAGCCAAGTTATCATTACTCATTGTGTATTTATTATTACTTTTATTATTACGCGTTTTACTTTTCTATTATTTCTTGATTTTCTTTCTCTCTGCATTGTTGAGGGTCTTTACTGCTAGTCCACATCTGTTGTTTCCGATTACGAAGCATGTGACGAATAAGATTTGAATGGATTATCAATGGTATACTGAACACCATCAGTTTGGTGCATTACCTCATGTATTCCATGTGAATTGCACCACTTTCTGAAATTACTCCATGAAATCAAGCCTGCCATTTAGAGACTGTGTCCCAAATGCCACCCTATTCCCTATGTAGTGGACCACTTTTGACAAGAGCCCTATGTGCCCTGGTCAGAAGGCGTGTACTATTTTGGGAATAGGGTACCATTTGGGAGGCACACAGAGTTTCCAGAGTGATGCATCTGAATGAAGTCACATTGTGCTTAACTGTATAGACTTTATTGAACAGGGCTCCGGGCAGCCGAGGGGAAATGGAGGAAAACTCGCCTCCCTGCGGACCTGGCATCCTTTCACTCCCTCCTCTCTACATTTTCCTCTTCTGTCTCTGCTGCTAAAGCCACTTTCTACCACTCTAAATTCCAAGCATCTGCCTCTAACCCTAGGAAGCTCTTTGCCACCTTCTCCTCCCTCCTGAATCCTCCTTCCCCCCCCCCCCCCTCCTCCCTCTCTGCAGATGACTTCGTCAACCATTTTGAAAAGAAGGTCGACGACATCCGATCCTCGTTTGCTAAGTCAAACGACACCGCTGGTTCTGCTCACACTGCCCTACCCTGTGCTCTGACCTCTTTCTCCCCTCTCTCTCCAGATGAAATCTCACGTCTTGTGACGGCCGGCCGCCCAACAACCTGCCCGCTTGACCCTATCCCCTCCTCTCTTCTCCAGACCATTTCCGGAGACCTTCTCCCTTACCTCACCTCGCTCATCAACTCATCCCTGACCGCTGGCTACGTCCCTTCCGTCTTCAAGAGAGCGAGAGTTGCACCCCTTCTGAAAAACCTACACTCGATCCCTCCGATGTCAACAACTACAGACCAGTATCCCTTCTTTCTTTTCTCTCCAAAACTCTTGAACGTGCCGTCCTTGGCCAGCTCTCCCGCTATCTCTCTCAGAATGACCTTCTTGATCCAAATCAGTCAGGTTTCAAGACTAGTAATTCAACTGAGACTGCTCTTCTCTGTATCACGGAGGCGCTCCGCACTGCTAAAGCTAACTCTCTCTCCTCTGCTCTCATCCTTCTAGACCTATCGGCTGCCTTCGATACTGTGAACCATCAGATCCTCCTCTCCACCCTCTCCGAGTTGGGCATCTCCGGCGCGGCCCACGCTTGGATTGCGTCCTACCTGACAGGTCGCTCCTACCAGGTGGCGTGGCGAGAATCTGTCTCCTCACCACGCGCTCTCACCACTGGCGTCCCCCAGGGCTCTGTTCTAGGCCCTCTCCTATTCTCGCTATACACCAAGTCACTTGGCTCTGTCATAACCTCACATGGTCTCTCCTATCATTGCTATGCAGACGACACACAATTAATCTTCTCCTTTCCCCCTTCTGATGACCAGGTGGCGAATCGCATCTCTGCATGTCTGGCAGACATATCAGTGTGGATGACGGATCACCACCTCAAGCTGAACCTCGGCAAGACGGAGCTGCTCTTCCTCCCGGGAAGGACTGCCCGTTCCATGATCTCGCCATCACGGTTGACAACTCCATTGTGTCCTCCTCCCAGAGCGCTAAGAACCTTGGCGTGATCCTGACAACACCCTGTCGTTCTCAACTAACATCAAGGCGGTGGCCCGTTCCTGTAGGTTCATGCTCTACAACATCCGCAGAGTACGACCCTGCCTCACACAGGAAGCGGCGCAGGTCCTAATCCAGGCACTTGTCATCTCCCGTCTGGATTACTGCAACTCGCTGTTGGCTGGGCTCCCTGCCTGTGCCATTAAACCCCTACAACTCATCCAGAACGCCGCAGCCCGTCTGGTGTTCAACCTTCCCAAGTTCTCTCACGTCACCCCGCTCCTCCGCTCTCCACTGGCTTCCAGTTGAAGCTCGCATCTGCTACAAGACCATGGTGCTTGCCTACGGAGCTGTGAGGGGAACGGCACCTCAGTACCTCCAGGCTCTGATCAGGCCCTACACCCAAACAAGGGCACTGCGTTCATCCACCTCTGGCCTGCTCGCCTCCCTACCACTGAGGAAGTACAGTTCCCGCTCAGCCCAGTCAAAACTGTTCGCTGCTCTGGCCCCCCAATGGTGGAACAAACTCCCTCACGACGCCAGGACAGCGGAGTCAATCACCACCTTCCGGAGACACCTGAAACCCCACCTCTTTAAGGAATACCTAGGATAGGATAAAGTAATCCTTCTCACCCCCCCCTTAAAAGATTTAGATGCACTATTGTAAAGTGGCTGGTCCACTGGATGTCATAAGGCGAACGCACCAATTTGTAAGTCGCTCTGGATAAGAGCGTCTGCTAAATGACTTAAATGTAAAATGTAAATGTAAATTGTATTGTGAGTTGTGCAGTAGTGTGCACACACCCATGCTCACACACACACACACACACACACACACCACACACACACACACACACACGCGCACACGCTTGCACCCCCCCTCCCATTGGAGGGCACTAAACCCCCCAGTCCAAACAGTAGCCCCCACACTGTGTAGTGTACTGTGGTGCAGTGGAGTTGTGTAGTGTGTGTGAGTAAGCGGGAGGCCTTTGTGTGGGGCCCTCTCTCTGATAGGTCAACTCACTGTGGTGTGTTTGTGTTTGCTGACGCGGGGGGCTCCAAGAGGGCCCGCTGGAAGCTCCCAAAATAAAATCAACTCTAACTTTGCATCCCAGTGTATTCCCTACATAGTGCACTACTTTTGACCAGGGCCCATCAAAAGGAGTGTACTATAAAGGGAATAGGGTGTCATTTGAGACAGCCTTAAACTTGTTAGCAAACCCAATTATGTAACCCCCCCCTACTTTCACCATGGCAACAAAGTGAGGTGCCTTCTCCAGGAGCGAGAGAGAGGGAGAGAAAAAAATGGGAAGAGAGAATGAGAAATGGGGAGAGATTATCCAGTTACATTGAATGAACTACAGGACAAAATACAAACCCTCCAACCCAAAAAGGCCTGTGGGGTTGATGGTATCCTAAAATAAATGAGAAAATATACAGACCACAAATTCCAATTGGCTATACTTAAACTTGTTAACATCACCCTCAGCTCTGGCAACTTCCCCAATATTTGGAACCAAGGACTGATCAGCCCAATCTACCAAAGTGGAGATAAATTTGACCCCATTAACTACCCGGGGATATGCGTCAACAGCAACCTTGAGAAAATCCTCTGCATTATCATTATCCGTATACTCGTACATTTCCTCAGCGAAAACAATGTACTGAGCAAATGTCAAATTGGCTTTTGACCAAATGACCGTACGACAGACCACATCACATATTCACCCTGCACACCCCAATTAACAAACAAATAAACCAAAACAAAGGAAAAGTCTTCTCATGCTTAGTTGATTTAAAAAAAGCTTTTGACTCAATTTGGCATGAGGGTCTGCTATACAAATTGATGGAAAGTGGTGTTGGGGGAAAAACATGACATTACAAAATCCATGTACACAAACAACAAGTGTGCGGTTAAAAATGGACAAAAAACACATTTATTTTTTAAATATTTAAAACATACAATATACTTGCAGTGAAGCCACTCAACAACTACATCACATTAGTCATCTAACAGACTCCCATCCAGAGCGACACACAGAAGCAACCAGGGTCAATGCCCCGCTGTAGGGCAAGTCGACAGATCTCCCACAAGGTCAATAACGGGGACCCGAACCAGTGATCCATCAGCCATCGGCCCAAGCTCCCAACCGCTAGGCCACAGCCCTACAAGCCCCCCCCCCCCCCCACAGTTACATTTACATTTACATTTAAGTCATTTAGCAGACGCTCTTATCCAGAGCGACTTACAAATTGGTGCATTCACCTTATGACATCCAGTGGAACAGTAGTGCATCTAAATCTTTTAAGGGGGGGGAGAGGGATTACTTTATCCTATCCTAGGTATTCCTTAAAGAGGTGGGGTTTCAGGTGTTCCCCCAGAGCTGCCCCCCACCGAGAAAAATACAATAACTCCTTTCCCCACCCCCAAGAATCAACAAAATGAACAAAAGAGGAAAAAAGAGAATGACAAAGGAAAACAGAAAACAACAATGCAAAAAACAAAAGATATGAAGAACAACCAAAATAATAACAGCAAGGCCAACTGAATATGTTTGAGTGCATGTATGGCACTATTTACATGTGTGTGTCCATGTATATTCACATGTGTGCATTCAAATGAGAGTGTGTGTATATGCATGTGTACAAACACCTGCATGGCATCAGCCTCAGGCAAACAGGCATTAGCTGTAACAACACTGCCCCTCAGTGTCATTCAAACTTACTTTTTGATATGTTTAATTTCAACTTTTATCTTTGACCGTCGTTCTATCCCCTGCCCAGCAACTCCACTCCCACTTGTCTCCAATTCCACATCCCAACTCTCAGCTTCCCATACAATTCAGCTTCCCTCAGCTACCCCGCCTCCTCCATTTTTGAGCAGAACTTCCCGTACAATTCTGATAACTCCATGACAGACATAATGCTACCGTTCCAATTTACAATATAATTTCAAACAGAATACCCTTATTTCCCATAAATACAGGTATTTTATCAACCAGCATATTTGAGTTCAGCCATAATATTTATTGTAATATTTGTTCTATCTTTTCAGGGGGATGAAATTGAAATTGTAGCCAGCTCTGCAATGCTTGTTTGAAAAAGAGAGTTACTTGGAAAAAAGTATAATTTTCAATTAATCGAAAATGAGACATGGCAATCTGCACAAAGGCAAAAGGCCATATTTAAACAATGGATGAGCTTTTCTTAGTAATCTACTTGAGAACCATTTAGGGTTCAAGTAAAACATTTGAATAAGTTGAGCTTTTAGAGAGGTTTAGTGCTTTTATATTTAATGATCTCAACCCATCCAATTCATATTCATGATACAGATAGGCACGCTTTATCTTGTCTGGTTTAGCATCCCAGATAAAGCTAAATATTTTTTGTTCAAAAAACAAATCGTCAGGAGTAGGCAGCGCCATAAGTAAGTGAGTAAATTGAAAAATTACTAAGGAGTTAATCAGGGCAATGTTTCAATAAATAGACAGGTATTTACCTCTCCATGGTTGCCGGATCTCGTCTATTTTTACAAGTTTTCTGAAATTCATTGTGGAGAGCTCATTTATGTATTTTGTGACATGAATACCAAGTATTTCTACTTCACCGTCAGCCCATTTTATAGGTAAACTGCTGGGTAATGTAAAAGTTGTATTTTTTTAAAGATCCAATATATAATATTGTACACTTATCCTAATTAGGTTTAAGTCCAGAGATTCCAAAGAAGATATCTAGATCTTCAATGAGACATTGCAGAGATCTAGCTTGTGGACTTAATATACAACTTGAGTCATCGGCATACATAGACACATTTGTTTTTAAGCTTTGGATTTCTAATCCTCTAATTTTGTTATTTGATCTGATTTTAATAGCTAGCATTTCAATGGCCATAATGAATAGATATGGTGACAGCGGACACCCTTGTTTTACTCGCCTTGACAATTCAAAAATCTTTGAGAAGTAGCCACCATTTACTATTTTACACCTGGGGTTGCTATACATTAATTTTACCAATTTTATGAGAGAATCACCTAATTATAAATAAAATCCAGTCTTACTTTATTAAAAGCCTTTTTCAAAATCCATTATAAATACCAGGCCTGGCTTCTTAGATGTTTCATGATGTTCTATTATTTCTACATATATTATCTCCAATGTATCGTCCATGTAAAAATCCTATCTGCTCAGGACGAACAATACCTGGTAAACCCTTTTCAATTCTGAGATCTATGCATTTCACTAGTATTTTTGCATCACAACGTTGAAGTGTAAGAGTTTTTAAGATGGACTGGATCTTTATATCTGCCATCTGGGTCTTGTTTTAATAATAGTGAAATCAGACCTTCCTGCTGAGTGCCTAACAGACTACCATTTCTATAGAAGTAGATCAAACAAGCTAACAATGGAGCTTTGAGAATATCAAAAAAATCTTGATATACCTCTACCGGTATGCCATTAACCTCTTCAACCTATGGGGGCGCTATGTCATTATTGGATAAAAAAACGTTCCCATTTTAAGCGCAATATTTTGTCACGAAAAGATGCTCGACTATGCATATAATTGGCAGCTTTGGAAAGAAAACACTAACGTTTTCAAAACTGCAAAGATATGATCTGTGAGTGCCCCAGAAATGATGCTACAGGCGACACCAAGATGTAACCTCAAACAGGAAATGAGCTGAATTTCTGAAGCTCTGTTTTACTATTGTCTCCTTATATGGCTGTGAATGTGCTGTGAACGAGCTTATGCTCTCTGCCGTTCGTCCAAGATGTCTGCAGCATTGTGACGTATTTGTAGGCATATCATTGGAAGATTGGCCATAAGAGACTACATTTGCCAGGGGTCCGTCCGGTGTCCTTTGTCTAAGTTGGTGCGTAATTCCCAGTGGCAATCATTTTACCATGCGATAACAGAGGGAGAAGCACACTTCCAGGAACGATACATCATTGAAGAGATATGTGAAAAACACCTTGAGGATTGGTTCTAAACAACGTTTGCCATGTTTCAGTCGATATTATGGAGTTAATTTGGAAAAAAGTTCGGCGTTTGGATAACTGAATTTTCTTTTTTTTTTTGGTAGCCAAACGTGACGCACCAAATGGACCGATTTCTCATGCACAAAAAATCTTTCAGGAAAAACTGAACATTTGCTATCTAACTGAGAGTCTCCTCATTGAAAACATCCGAAGTTCTTCAAAGGTAAATGATTTATTGAATGTTTTTGCTGGTTTTTGTGAAAATGTTGCCTGGTGATGCTAACGCTAAATGCTAATGCTAAATGCTAACGCTAAATGCTAAATGCTAGTTTTGCTATGGTAGAGAAGCATATTTTTGAAAATCTGAGATGACAGTGTTGTTAACAAAAGGCTAAGCCTGAGAGCTAGCATATTGATTTCATTTCATTTGCAATTTTCATGAATAGTTAACGTTGCGTTATGGTAATGGGCTTGAGGCTGTAGTCATGATCCCGGATCCGGGTTGGCTCGACGCAAGAAGTAAAGTCCTGGGGTTTTTCCAGACTGAAAGGATTTTAAAAAGAGAGAGGGGAGAGAAGAGGAGAGAGAAATATTGAGTGAGAGGAGAGAGATCAAGTGTGTGTGTGCGTGTGTGTATGTACAGTGCATTGCAAAAGTATTCACCCCCCTTGGCGTTTTTCCTATTTTGTTTCATTACAACCTGTAATTTAAATAGCTTTTTATTTGGATTTCATGTAATGGACATAATCAATCAATAATTTGCAAATAAATTAATTAAAAATCCTACAATGTGATTTTCTGGATTTTTTTCTCATTTTGTCTGTCATAGTTGAAGTGTACCTATGATGAAAATTACAGGCCTCTCTCATCTTTTTAAGTGGGAGAACTTGCACAATTTGGTGGCTGACTAAATACTTTTTTGCCCCACTGTATACACACACCTGTTCTGAAAGGCCCAAGAGTCTGCAACACCACTAAGCAAGGGGCACCACCAGCAAGTGGCACCATGAAGACCAAGGAGCTCTCCAAACAGGTCAGGGACAAAGTTGTGGAGAAGTACAGATCAGGGTTGGGTTCAGATATTTTGGGGTTCAGATATTTTTACAGTTCTCATACTTTTTTTTTCGTGACCTGATTTCCCATAGAATTTAGTACAGCCATGGTGTTATGGAGCTCTCTCAGAAGAGCTGTCCATCTATGAAAATGTCCATCTATGTCCACAATGAAAAAGCACACTTACCCCTCTCCCTCTGTTTCCTCTGTACAGGATACAGCCTCTTGCGACGTTCGTTTATCTCCCGGGGAAATTGGTCATTGAGATGAAATTTGGTCCCTTTATGCTCCCTTCTCCTGCTTTTGATCAGCTCTTTTGTTGGTAATGTTTACATTTTGCGATGATAGGTCGGGGACCTTTGGTCTTGTCGCTCCAAGTCTGTGCACATGGTGGAAAGTAGGGTTGCAAAGGGTCGGAAACTTTCCGGTAAATTTTCCATGGGAAGTTAAGCCCGGGAATTTGGGTAATTTTGCTTAAAATCATCAAAAAAGTTTGCTTATAACAGTTTTTTTGAGGAATCACATAAGGCAATTCTAGGTCTTGTGGCATATTTTGGTTAAACTATCCCCAATTCAATGGAATTGCAACCCTCTGCATGCACAGTGCATTCTCCCATCACATGTGCAGTGCACTCTTCCATCACATGTACAGCTGATTCTCAAGATCTTGCACACTAATGAGATGCTATTGAGCCCACACTACTACACTGTCTGAGCCAAGGACTACATGCTTTCTGGTAAGTTGTGATTACAATACTGGGTGGGGTGAATATATTTTCTGCTACCATGTGGGTTTTAGCTTGCTTGAGCCTGCTATCTGTGTAGTGTTAATTCACCTGTTTCCATACATGTTCATTTTAAAACATTTATCTTACAAAGGAGTTGTTTAATCTAACTGCTTAACTATTTATATGTACCTGGAATTGTATTTAAAAAAAAAAATGTACTCTGTTTTCTAATCTTTACAGGAAAATGCCAGGAAAATCTGATGTGTGGAGACATTTCACTTCAGCTAATGTAGAAGGAAAAGTTGTGTACATTTGCAAATACTGTGCCAAATCATATGTAAAGAATGCAACAAATATGAGGAACCATCTGGCCAAGTGCATAAAGTTCCCTCAGCGGTCACAACAAGCAACCTCTGACAAAAGTTTTTTTTCTTCGAATTGTACCCCGTTTTCTCCCCAAGTATCCAATTGTTTAGTAGCTACTATCTTGTCTCATCGCTACAACTCCCGTACGGGCTCGGGAGAGACGAAGGTTGAAAGTCATGCGTCCTCCGATACACAACCCAACCAAGCCGCACTGCTGCTTAACACAGCGCATCCAACCCGGAAGCCAGCCGCACCAATGTGTCGGAGGAAACACCGTGCACCTGGCAACCTTGGTTAGCGCGCACTGCGCCCGGGCCCGCCATAGGAGTCGCTGGTGCGCGATGAGACAAGGATATCCCTACCGGCCAACCGCTCCCTAACCTGGACGATGCTAGGCCAATTGTTTGTCGCCCCACGGACCTCCCGGTCACGACAGAGCCTGTGTGCGAACCCGGAGTCTCTGGTGGCACAGCTGGCGCTGCAGTACAGCGCCCTTAACCACTGCGCCATCCGAGAGGCCAAGTCCCTCTACTTCTATTCGAGGTGAAAATGACGAATGACAACTTATCGATGGTCCTCCTGGAATCCGAAGTTAGTCAGAGAACTATGTTACTCAATGGAGTAACGTAGTCAGAGAAATGCTGATGAATGTCTTGCTCGAGCTGTGCACGCAACTGGTTCACCTCTGATGCTCACAGGCAATGTGTATCAGAAGAGATTTCTGAATGTTCTTCGCCCAGCATACACCCCTCCAACCAGACATGCTTTATCTACTAATTTGCTGGATGCAGAGTTCAAATGAAGTTCAAGCAAATCATAGAGAAAGCAGACTGTATTGGAATCCTCTGATGGGTGGTTGAATGTTCGTGGGCAAGGAATAATTAACTACATCACCTCCACCTCTCAACCAGTATTCTACAAGCGCACAGACACAAGGGACAACAGACACACCGTTCTCTACAATGCAGATGAGCTGAAGGCAGTCATCAATTACGTTGGACCACATAAGGTATTTGCACTGGTGACAGACAATGCTGCAAATATGAAGGCTGCTTGGACTAAAGTGGAGGAGTCCTACCCTCACATCACATCCATTGTCTGTGCTGCTCATGCATTGAATCTGCTCCTCAAGGACATCATGGCACTGAAAACAATTGATAAACTCTACAAGAGAGCCAAGAAAATGGTTAGGTATGTGAAGGGTCATCAAGTTATAGCAGCAATCTACCTCACCATGCAAAGTGAGAAGAATAAGAGCACCACATTGAAGCTGCCCAGCAACACCTGTTGAGGTGGTGTTGTCATCATGTTTGGCAGTCTCCTGGAGGGGAAGAAGTCTCTCCAAGAAATGGCCATATCACAATCTGCCGATATCACAGTCTTCCAGTGCATGCATACATTTGCCCACTTCACTGTTGCTCCAAGCAGAGGAAACTGCAGTTCTGAAAAACATCAAAAAGCATGAAGACTTCTGCCTGAAGCCCAGCGTACATGTTGGACCCCAAATATGCTAGCAAGAGCATCTTGTCTGGTGCAGAGATCAACAAGGCCTATGGTGCCATCACTACCATATCTCACTACCTAGGCCTGGATGAGGGCAAGGTTATTGGCAGTCTGGCAAAGTACACTTCCAAGCAAGGGCTTTGGGATGGAGTTGCAATATGGCAGTCGTGCCAACATCTCATCAGCCACCTGGAGGAAGGGACTTTGTGGATCTGAGGCTCTTTCCCGTTGCCTACATCATCCTCCAAATCCCACCAACATCAGCAGCCTCAGAGCGCAACTGGTCCTTGTTTGGGAACACACACACCAAAGCACGCAAGTGGCTGACCAATATAAGGGTTTAAAAATTGGTGACCATCTGGGTAAATTTAAGGATTTTTGAGCCTGACAACGAGCCATCCTCAACAAGGTTGGAAAGTGACAGGGAAGACGAGGCCTCAGATTCTGATGTTCAAGAGGTGGACATTGAAGCGGTCCATGGAGAAGATATGGAAGCCTGGGAGGAAGACAACCAAAACTTTAGTTTCTAGACTATCATTTTACAGATGTATGTTGAAAACATTTTTGGGAAATGTGATGGATCATTGGGATCATTCAATATTACCTTTCTTTTGTTCAGTGAAATCATCCCATGTGAAGAGTCAACTCATTTAATTAAAGTTCAATTCATAAATAGTTTTTTTCCTATTGGAAAAATGTAATCATTTGCAATTATTTCTACTTTTGATAAGGTAAAATGTTCACGTTTCTGTCTCCATGTGGTATGGTAAATATATCCAATGCAAAAAACATCTACATTTAAATGGTATTAATATTAATTTGCATATATTTCCGTTAATTGCCAAATATTCCCATGGAAAGTTTCCACCTCTGAATATACACCAAAATGTGCAAACCTAGTGGATGAGTCCTCAGCAACCTTGTTTGCAGCCTCTAGAGGAAGTTTCAAAGCGAATTGCATGAACTCTGATTGCCCCCTCTGGATTATTATTGGATGAGTCCTCAGGAAACCCAGAAAATATTATATTTTCACACATGCTCCAGGTTTGTATGTCTAGTAGCGGACCACTTATCACCCTGTTTTCCCTGAGTAGACAATCCATGTTGGAATCGAGGGATTTTACCTTGGCTGTGAGTGCCTTGTTCTCTCCTTGGCGCATTTGAATTTCACTCTGGCAAAACTCCAAACTTACCCTTAGCCCTGCTACCTGCAAACACAATTTGTGTTGCATGGATTCCAGCAAGAGTACTAGCCTCTACTTAAACGTAAGTAAATAGTCCGTGTTTGTAGATGAATCTGTCTTTCTTTTTTTTTGTAGGGTTAGAGTTATTCTGCGAGGTACAGTAGGCGGATCTTTCCAGGAGGGAGTATGTTGTTCCTCTATAGCATGAAGCTGTTGATTCTCATCAATTTCCCCCAGGATCTCCTCAGTATCCAGGTTGGCTCTGAACTGCAGACAGTTGTTTACAAATGTTTTTAATGATGCATATTTCCCACGATGACCGAAGATGTAATCATGAGTTGCAAAATGTGCAATCCCACTTTATTTTTTTATTTTTTTAACCTTTATTTAACCAGGTAAGTCAGTTAAGAACACATTCTTATTTTCAATGACGGCCTGGGAACTGCCTGTTCAGGGGCAGAACGACAGATTTGTACCTTGTCAGCTCTGGGGTTTGAACTCGCAACCTTCCGGTTACTAGTCCAACGCTATAACCACTAGGCTACGCTGCCGCCCCTTAATTACAAACAAAACAGTGAAAGCTTTGTATTGAACAGGCTGCTCCGTGAAGAGTCTGAGGCCACTCCACTCCAATTTTAGAACATTTTCTTTTTGTTCCAGTTTTCAATACTACTGTTGTCGATTCAGAACATTCGACTTCACCAACTGTGCTTGATGCGCTGCCACACATTTATTTCCACAGGGCCAGGGGGTGAGACAGGGATGCAGCTTAAGCCCCACCCTCATTAACATACACTACCGTTCAAAAGTTTGGGGTCACTTAGAAATATCCTTGTTTTTGAAATAAAAGCTCTTTTTTTTGTCCATTAAAATAACATCAAATTAATGCGACTCCGGGATGTTGGCCTTCTAGGCAGAGTTCCTCTGTCCAGTGTCTGTGTTCTTTTGCCCATCTTAATATTTTATGTTTATTGATCAGTCTGAGATATGGCTTTTTCTTTGCAACTCTGCCTAGAAGGCCAGCATCCCGAAGTCGCCTCTTCACTGTTGACGATGAGATTGTTGTTTTGCGGGTACTATTTAATGAAGCTGCCAGTCAGGACTTGTGAGGTGTCTGTTTCTCAAACTAGACAGTCTAATGTACTTGTCCTCTTGCTCAGTTGTGCGCCGGGGCCTCACACTCCTCTTTCTATTCTGGTTAGAGCCAGTTTGTGCTGTTCTGTGAAGGGAGTAGAACACAGCGTTGTACGAGATCTTCAGTTTCTTGGCAATTTCTCGCATGGAATAGCCTTCATTTCTCAGAACAAGAATAGACTGACGAGTGTCAGAATAAAGTTATTTGTTTCTGGCCATTTTGAGCCTGTAATCGAACCCACAAATGCTGATGCTCCAGATACTCAACTAGTCTAAAGAAGGCCCGTTTTATTGCTTCTCTATTCAGCACAAGTTTTCAGCTGTGCTAAAATAATTGCAAAAGTGTTTTCTAGTGATCAATTAGCCATTTAAAATGATACACTTGGATAAGCTAACACAGCGTGACATTAAAACACAGGAGTGATGGTTGCTGATAATGTGCCTCTGTACGCCTATGTAGATATTCCATAAAAAAATCATCCGTTTCCAGCTGCAATAGTCATGCACAACATTAACAATGTCTACACTATATTTCTGATCAATTTGATGTTTCTGAGTGACCCCAAACCTTTGAATGGTAGTGTATATATCAAAGGATTGGTGATGGCACTAGAAGTCTGCAGCACCCGGCCTCACCCTACTAGAATCTGAAGTCAAATGTCTATTGTTTGATGATAATCCGGTGCTTCTGTCCCCAACCAAGGAGGGCCTACAGCAGCACCTAGATATTCTGCAAAGATTTTGTCAGACCTGGGCCCTGACAGTAAATCTCAGTAAGACAAAAATGGTGTTCCAAAAAGGTCCAGTTGCCAGGACCAAGAATACAAATTCCATCTAGACACTGTTGCCCTAGAGCACACAAAAAAACGATACATACCTCAGCCTAAATATCAGCGCCACAGGTAACTTCCACAAAGCTTTCAACGATCTGAGAGACAAGGCAAGATGGACATTCTATGCCATCAAAAGGAACATAAACTTTGACATACCAATTTGGATCTGGCTAAAAATACTTGAATCAGTTATAGAACCCAATGCACTTTATGGTTGTGAGGTCTGGGGTCTGCTCACCAACCAATAATTCATAATATGGGGCAAACACCAAATTAAGACTCTGCATGCAGAATTCAGCAAAAATATCCTATGTATACAACGTAAAACACCAAATAATGCAAGCCGATACCCGCTAATTATCAAAATCCCCAAAAAAGTTGTTAAATTCTATGACCACCTAAAAGGAAGTGATGCCCAAACCTTCCATAACAAAGCCATCACCTACAGAGAAATTAACCTGGAGAAGAGCCCCCTAAGTAAACTGGTCCTGGGGCTCTGTTCACAAAGACAAACAGACCCCATAGAGCCTCAGGACAGCAACACAATTAGACCCAACCAAACCATGAGAAAACAAAAAGATAATTACTTGACACATTGGAAAGAATTTACAAAAAAACATAGCAAAGTAGAATGCTATTTGGCCCTAAACAGAGAATACACAGTGGCAGAATACCTGGCTACTGTGACTGACTCAAAATTAAGAAAATCTTTGACTAATTGCTTTGCTATTGAGAAAGGGCGCCATAGGCAGACCTAGCTCTCAAGAGCAGACAGGCCATGTGCACACTGCCCACAAAATGAGGTGGAAACTGAGCTGCACTTCCTAACCTCCTGCCAAATGTATAACCATATTACACACATATTTCCCTCAGATTACACAGACCCACAAATAATTCAAAAAAACAAATCCAATTTTGATCAACTCCCATATCTATTGAGTGATCACAGCTGCAAGATGTTTTACCTGTTGGCACAAGAAAGGGGACACCAGTGAAGAACAAACACAATTGTAAATACAACCTATATTTGTTTTTTAATTTTCCCTTTTGTATTTGAACTATTTGCACATCATTACAACACTGTATATGGACATAATGACATTTTAAATGTCTATTCTTTTTGAACTTTTGTGAGTGTAATGTTTACTGTTAATTTTTTTATTGTTTATTTCACTTTTGTTTTATATATTTCACTTACTTTGGCAATGTAAACATATGTTTCCCATGTCAATAAAGCCTCTTGAATTGACAGAGAGACAGAGCAATTGAGTGAGTTATACACAGAGAGTGAGAGAGACAGAGAGAGAGACAGAGAGAGAGAGATTGAGTGAGTTATACACAGAGAGAGTGAGAGAGACAGAGTGAGTTATACACAGAGACTGAGTGAGTTATATAGAGAGAGAGAGACAGAGAAATAGTGAGAGCGACAGAGTGCGCGATTGAAAGCAAGACACAGTGATCCCCTGAGAGCCGTGGTAATCAACCAGTTGAGCTGACACAAAAGCAGAAATATTTTCAGTCAATGAGCCAATGGAGGCCATAATAGGTCTCCCTGGTGGCTTATCCCATCGTTTGTGAATTTTTGGGAAGGCATGAATAATGCTCCTGATTGGATAGTCTACTTTCATATTCTCATTATTTTTGTATAATGTCTCACCTTTCCACAAGAGACTTCAGCTTGCAGTGAATGTTATCTTTGAACAGTGGTGTAGGGTCACGTGACAATTTCTGATAGAAAGTGGTGGTGTTCAATTGTCCCTGGATCTCATTCACATAGTCATCACGGTTTAACAACACCACAGCTTTAATCTTATCAGCATTACGCCCTATCAAAATGGAATAATTGTTTTAATCATCCAATGCTTGTCTCTGTTCTTTAGGGAGATTAGACTCTCTATTCTTGTTATTTATTCAGAATCAGAGACATCTTTTTCTGCCAATCTGCAGTATGTTTCTAGAGAGGGATTTCTGTATCTGGGCAGACAAAAGGTGGATTTGGCTCAAAAGGGGGTATTCGTTCTGTGGGAAATGTCATTCTCTATTGTGTCTGAACACTCTTCTCAACCATACTTGACACATTCACATTTAGACTCCTCATTTATGGGACAGAAGAACTCCCTAAGTCTCAATGTACTAAATAATTTCTAAAACTCTATTGTTGTGTCAAAGTCATTACATGATGCAGTGGGGATGAAAGAAGTGGTGATGGGAAGTGAAGAAAGGTTAATCACACTCAGGCATTCTGACTGCGTGCCCAATAGCAGCATTGCTCCTTTAGTAGCCAGAAAATGTGATTCCTCCCTACTTTCACTCACGCTATAACCAGCACTGCAGGTGCAATGAATGTATATAGCAAAGTGTTTAGATAAGCTTGCGTTGTTATTATTAGCATCTTGTGTCTTTTTTAATATTGAGGAATATTTCACTTTCTCTGGTCATAGGAGTAACAACATGAATTGGTGCATGAGGCAGAAATAATGCAATGCGACTTGAGTTTTGCAATAAGCTGGAAGACTGTGTCCCCTTTTCTCAGCGGAGGGAAGGAGGGCTGAGGGACTGTGAGTCAGGTGAGAGGCAGCCTCACCACTGCTCCCTCACTCCCCTCAGAAGCAGGCCATCAGTCCAGATTTTTTAAAAGATTATTATGCTCACTCAGCTGTGCCTCACAAGTAATACAACAAATGATCTATTACTAGTGTGATCATATACCTACATTTTTTAAATATATAGTGCCTTCAGAAAGTATTCAGACCCCTTGACTTTTTCCACATTTTGTTACATTACAGCCAATTGTTCGCCACCCTATGGGACTCCCAATCACGGCCAGATGTGATACAGCCTGGATTCGAACCAAGTACTATAGTGACGCCTCTTGCACTGAGATCCAGTGGCTTAGACCGCTGCACCACTCGGGAGCCCTAAAATGTATTAAATAAATAAAATCTTCCGCATTCTACACACAATACCCCATAATGACAAAGCGAAAACAGGTTTTTAGAAATGTTTGCAAATGTATTACAAGTAAAAAACAGAAATTCCTTATTCACATAAGTATTCAGCCCCTTTGCAATGAGACTCAAAATTGACCTCAGGGGCATCCTGTTTCCATTAATCGTCCTTGAGATGTTTCTACAACTTCATTTGAGTCCACGTGTGGTAAATTCAATTGATTGGACATGATTTGGAAATTATTTCCCCACAGTTGACAGTGCATGTCAGAGAAAAAAGAGAGTTCAGAGACAGGATTGTGTCGAGGCACAGATCTGGGGAAGGGTACCAAAAATCTCTGCAGCATTGAAGGTCCCAAAGAACACAGTGGCCTCCATCATTCTTAAATGGAAGAAGTTTGGAACCACCATGACTCTTCCTAGAGCTGGCCGCCCGGTCAAACTGAGCAATCGTGGGAGAAGGTCACTCTGACAGAGCTCCAGAGTTCCTCTGTGGAGATGGGAGAACCTTCCAGAAGGACAACCATCTCTGCAGCAATCCACCAATCAAGCCTTTATGGTAGAGCGGCCAGACGGAAGCCACTCCTCAGTAAAAGGCACATGACAGCCCGCTAGGAGTTTGCCAAAGGCACCTAACGATTCTGAATGCCAAGCGTCACGTCTGGAGAAAACCTGGCACCATCCCGACAATGAAGCATGGTGGTGGTAGCATCATGCAGTGGGGATGTTTTTCAGCGGCAGGGACTGGGAGACTAGTCAGGATAGAGTCAAAGATGAACTGAAAAAAGTACAGAGAGATCCTTGATGAAAACCTGCTCCAGAGTGCTCACAACCTCAGATTTGGGTGAGGTTCACCTTCAAACAGGACAACGACCCTAAGCACACAACCAAGGCAATGCAGTAGTGGCTTTGGGACAAGTCTCTGAATGCCCTTGAGTAGCCCAGCCAGAGCCCGGACTTGAACCCAATCGAACATCTCTGGAGACCTGAAAATAGCTGTGCAGCAACTCTCCTCATCCAACCTGCCAGAGCTTGAGAGGATCTGCAGAGAAGAAGGGGAGAAACTCCCCAAATACAGGTGTGCCAAGCTTGTACCTAAGAAGAATTGATGCTGTAAATCGCTGCCAATGGTGCTTCAACAAAGTACTGAGTAAGGGATCCGAATACTTATGTAAATGTATTATTTTAGTAAATTTTTTATAAATTAACCAACATTTTTAAAAACCTGTTTTTGCTTTGTCATTATAGGGTATTGTGTGTAAATTTATGAGGGGGAAAAACTATTTAAAACATTTTAGAATAAGGCTGTAACGTAACAAAATGTGGAAAAAGTCAAGGTGTCTGAGTACTTTCCGAAGGCACTGTAATTTCAAAATGGTCTGAGAAGAACAACATTGGCAGGACAATTCAAGCATAGTCAATATGCAGTGATAACGTCTTGGGCCTATTGCACAAACCTCATTGCTACATAACTATTTTTAATTGGTTAATGTTGCATAGGCTTACGTGTTAAAAAAAATCTGAGCGGTAGATCTTTGCTTAAATTTTGACTCAGAACATGATCTTGACTCAGGGAAGGTTGGTTACCACTGCCTTAGAGCAACACTCAATCAATCAATCTCCACGGGCATCCCCATCTCTCTGGATGAATTATCCAGCCCTCTCCCACTACCAAAACTCTCACCCTAACAGACAGACACCAGCACTAGATTACAACTCCCTTTCAACCCAGCTATAATACACCCCCACACACACTCCTCATCCCTAGCTTCTCACTCATGTCTCTCCTCAGGCAGGATTCCTGTGCAATTAAACCTTTTGTTCCCATCAATTATTAACAGCCTGCACTGCAGCTAACCGCTAACAACCGCTAACAGCGTCCCTCAGCACTGAGCATGGCTAATTATGCCCCTGCTGGATCCTCAAACTCCCAGCAGGGAAGACAGACCAACCCTCTGCTCAGCCAAGCCCAGCAGGGAGCACCGAAGCTGGGTATGGAGGTTGATAGTCGGTTTCCGTGGAGCTCTGTGGTGGTGGAAAGAAGCCAACATGGGGGTTATTTTCAGGGGTTGGAGATGGTGTGGGGTAGAAATTCGAGGTTGTCCTTAGACACAGATCTAGGATCAGATAACCTTACCCCCTTATATAAACAATTTATCATGTTTTAAGGTATGACCCAGGTGCAGACAGTGTTGAAGAAACTAACATTTATTCTTTAAACAGGGGTGGGAAAACGACAGGTCAAGCAGGCAGGGGTCAATAATCCAGAGAGGGTGTAAGGCACCGGAACAGCAGGCGGGCTCAGGGTCAGGTCAGGCAAAGGTCGGTAATCCAGAGTAGAGGCAAAGGTACAGGACGGCAGGCAGCCTCAAAGTCAGGGCAGGCAGGAAAGGTCAAAACCAGGAAACAGGGACTATAGCAAAGACAGGAGAAAGGGAAACTGCTGGTAGGTTTGAACAAACAAAAGGAACTGGCACAGACAGAAAACATAGGTATAAGTACCCAGGGGATAATGGGGAAGATAGGCAACACCTGGAGGGGGTGGAGACAAGCACAAGGACAGGTGAAACAGATCAGGTTGTGACACCATTAGTGGGAAGGGAAAGATCTGACCCTACATCAGTGGTTAGGGGCTTCTATCCACATTCCATGGACTGTGTGTGTAGAGGGACTATGGTGAAGTTACCCCAAGAGGCATATGTTGGGTGAGTTTAGCATTTTCCCCACTAATGGTTAAGTTTAGGTATGGGGATGGGAATACATACACATGGATTTAGTACTGTAGATATGTGGTAGTGGTGGAGTTCGGGCCTGAGGGCACACAGTGTGTTGTGAAATCTGTGAATGTATTGTAATGTTTTAAAAATTGTATAAATTGCCTTAATTTTGCACGACCCCAGGAAGAGTAGCTGCTGCTTTGGCTGCTGCTTTGGCATGGGGATCCATAATAAATACAAATCTGATCCTAGATCTGTACCGAAGTAAAATGTCACCCCAGAGCTTGTCTAGAAACCCCACAACAAGACAGACGTGACAACAACCTACATTATGCCTCTCACTTACCCCCCACTTTGACTCTGTGCACACATTCGCCTGACACTCCACAATGTTAACCCAACACAGCTAGGCTTGAAAACACACACACGCACACACTGTAGGCTACGCAAACACACACACACACATTACAGTAGAGTATGAGAATTGTGTATGTCACATATGGGAGGCTCCGATGACACATAGCCACAGCTGCAAGGGGCTTCATGGGGGCTTACAGTACAGCCTGCTAATGTGAGGAAAGACACACACATACTTTGAATGAAATTCTCACACATACTTTGATATCACATATATCACATAGCAGTACTGATCAGATATTAAAAACAATACACACAATCTGTCCTCCAACACCCCGCCCCTCCCACACCCACATTAATTTGTTCTCTCTTTTAAACACAAGCACACACACTTCCCCTCTGGAACAGGGGCAATATTTGATTTCCCAGCTGTTGTCTGATGGCTGTCAGCACCACCGCCACAGGAACAAACCTGGAGAGTCTGCTCACACATGCACGCACACACACAAAATCAACCTTAATCACATGGCAGCACCTTCCTCACACACACTCAACTTTCTCCTGTGTCTCACACACAAACACACACACACAAACCAACCCCTTATACCTGTCCCTGAGCTTATCTTTACACCTTTACACCTTACACCTGGCCTTATCTTTATCCCACTACAGAGGGAGAATCAAGCATTGTTTAGTTAACAATCAGGCAGATGTGAGGTCTGGTCTTAGAGCAGGCTATCGGCAAAGGCTCAGCTTTGTATGTCTCAAATAGCACCCTTTGCCCTATATAGTGCACTAATTTCAACCAGCGCCCCATAAGTTCTGGTCATAAGTAGTGCACTATATAGGGTATCATTTAGGACGCACACTTTGTGTGAGGAGGAGATCAAAATGGCAAAATCATTATTTCCTATAGATTGGCCTATACTTTGCTTAATGAATACCTCTATCATTGGATAACTGCTCCCAATGATGATGAATTCGTAACATATCTAGGTAGGAAAGCATTTGAAGACAGTCAATCTTTTGCTTGGTGCATACAGTATATTGTGCTCCAGAAATTACCTGTCAGTCAGTGGCGGCCGCTGATTGGCTGAATACCTGGGGCGGGGGGTGTTTGGAGTTGTAAACAAAGCAGCATGACAGAAATATGAGGCCATTTTTTCGACCTACCGTTAGTTTCTTTGAGAATATATATAATCGATCTCTGCATTGGAACAACAGCATAGACACACCTAATTAACTTTTGCATGTCAAAAAACGAATGACCACTGCTGCACATGCAACCAGCCAGCTCACGTCATGAACAAACGAGTGCACCAGTAAGAACGCAGTAAGTGAAAACAGGTTAATTGGGGATAGCTAGCTAACATAATGTCACAAAGCATGATGGGCTAGCCAATTAACTTTTATTCTCAAACTTCATATTTCCGAGTTAGTCATATTAGTTTAGAAAGCCATGAAATTGGCATTGGAGCTAACTAGCTAGCAAGCTACCAGCTAGCTATTGCTTATCAAAGGTATATAGCTGGTTAATTTAACCATACAAAAAAATCGACCAAACAATTTCTCAATGACTTTCAAAATTACTTTAGCTGGCTAATTAATTGGATCGTGCTTTGTAATATACCCGGTTTTATGCCGTTTTAGTCCACACAGCACGTTGCCCTGTAACCAACAGTAGAACATGATGGACAACATTGGGCGGGGACAAATTCAAATTGGCCATGCTTTTTTGTCCTACCAGATCTACGATGAGAAGGTTCTAGCTAGTGTATCCCTCTGTCCCTTGACTCTTGTTGGAAGTAGTCTGGTTTATCATGTCCCATGACTGTTCTGATTATTTACTTGCAAGTTAATTACAATGAGCTTTTTGCTTTAGCGCCATCTGTACCTGATAGAGCAGATCTAGTTTCACGTGTGGAAGCAAGCCATCTGACAATGAGAGACTCACTGGGATGGAGACTACAGCAGACCCAGAAGTTCTGACTGAATGGACACACATTTGAGCAACCCAGGAAGGTCCATTTAACTTGTGCAGTTATAATTTATGCTATGAAATCCTGCGATTTCATTGGGGGCAAATAGCAGGCAAAACAACCCAAGCAATGTTCGAAAGGCCTATGTGCCCACGGAGGGGGAGCTGCTGCTGCTGGCAGTCACTGAGGGGCAGAGTAGGAAGTAGCTGAACAGTTTGTTTTGAGCAATATATTTTTTAAACAGGAAAATGTACAAATTCAAAGGCTGGGGGCAGTATTGAGTAGCTTGGATGAATAAGGTGCCCAGAGTAAACTGCCTGCTACTCAGTCCCAGTTGCTAATATATGCATTGAATGATGTCTGAGTGTAACAGAACTCATATGGCAGGCAAAAACCTGAGAAAGAATCCAACCAGGAAGTGGGAAATCTGAGGTTGGTTGTTTTTCAACTCATTCCCTATTGAAGATACAGTGGGATATTGGTCATGTTGCACTTCCTAAGGCTTCCACTAGTCAACAGTCTTTAGAACCTTGTTTGATTCTTCTACTGTGAAGTGGGGGTGAATGAGAGAGGAATGAGTCAGAGGTCTGCCAGAATGCCTTGAGCTCGTGACGCTCGTTCACGTGAGAGCGAACTCGTTCCATTGCTTTTCTACAGACAAAGGAATTCTCCGGTTGGAACATTTTTGAAGATTTATGTTAAAAACATCCTAAAGATCGATTCTATACTTCGTTTGACATGTTTCTACGGACTGTAACGGAAATTTTGACTTTTTGTCTGCTCCTAGTGAACGCGCTTCGTGAGTTTGGATTTGTGTACCAAACGCGCTAACAAAAGGAGCTATTTGGACATAAATGGACATTATCGAACAAAACAAACATTTATTGTGGAACTGAGATTCCTGGGAGTGCATTCTGATCAAATCAAATTTATTTATATAGCCCTTCGTACATCAGCTGATATCTCAAAGTGCTGTACAGAAACCCAGCCTAAAACCCCAAACAGCAAGCAATGCAGGTGTAGAAGCACGGTGGCTAGGAAAAACTCTCTAGAAAGGCCAAAACCTAGGAAGAAACCTAGAGAGGAACCAGGCTATGCGGGGTGGCCAGTCCTCTTCTGGCTGTGCCGGGTGGAGATTATAACAGAACATGGCCAAGATGTTCAAATGTTCATAAATGACCAGCATGGTCGAATAATAATAAGGCAGAACGGTGTTGGGCTGTAAGCACAACCCCCACCTGTGGACGTCGGGCCCTCATACCACCCTCATGGAGTCTGTTTCTGACCATTTGAGCAGACACATGCACATTTGTGGCCTGCTGGAGGTCATTTTGCAGGGCTCTGGCAGTGCTCCTCCTGCTCCTCCTTGCACAAAGCGGAGGTAGCGGTCCTGCTGCTGGGTTGTTGCCCTCCTACGGCCTCCTCCACGTCTCCTGATGTACTGGCCTGTCTCCTGGTAGCGCCTCCATGCCCTGGACACTACGCTGACAGACACAGCAAACCTTCTTGCCACAGCTCGCATTGATGTTCCATCCTGGATGCACTACCTGAGCCACTTGTGTGGGTTGTAGACTCAGTCTCATGCTACCACTAGATTGAAAGCACCGCCAGCATTCAAAAGTGACCAAAACATCAGCCAGGAAGCAAAGGAACTGATAAGTGGTCTGTGGTCACCACCTGCAGAACCACTCCTTTATTGGGGGTGTCTTGCCAATTGCCTATAATTTCCACCTGTTGTCTATTCCATTTGCACAACAGCATGTGAAATTTATTGTCAATCAGTGTTGCTTCCTAAGTGGACAGTTTGATTTCACAGAAGTGTGATTGACTTGGAGTTACATTGTGTTGTTTAAATGTTCCCTTTATTTTTTTTGAGTAGTGTATATATACACACACTACCATTCAAAACGTTGGGGTCACTCAGAAATGTCCTTGTTTTTGAAAGAAAATCACCTTTTTTGTCCATTAAAATAACATCGGATTGATCAGAAATACAGTGTAGACATTGTTAATGTTGTAAATGACTATTGTAGCTGGAAGCGGCAGATTTTTTATGGAATATCCACATAGGCGTACAGAGGCCATTCTCAGCAACCATCACTCCTGTGTTCCAATGGCACATTGTGTTAGCTAATCCAAGTGTATAATTTTAAAAGGCTAATTGATCATTAGAAAACACTTTTGCAATTATGTTAGCACAGCTGAAAACTTGTACTGATTAAAGAAGCAATAAAACGGGTCTTCATTACACTATAGTTGAGTGTCAGCAATTGTTGGCTTTCTTCTGAAATTCGTCAGTCTATTCTTGTTCTTAGAAATTAAGGCTATTCCAACCGAGAAATTGCCAAGAAACTGAAGATCTCATACAACGCTGTGTACTACTCCCTTCACAGAACAGCACAAACGGGCTCTAACCAGAATAGAAAGAGGAGTGGGAGGCCCTGGTGCACAACTGAGCAAGAGGACAAGTACATTAGTGTCTAGTTTGAGAAACATACGCTTCACAAGTCCTGAACTGGCAGTTTCATTAAATAGTACCCGCAAAACACCAGTCTCAATGTCATCAGTGAAGAGGTGACTTCGGGATGCTGGCCTTCTAGGCACAACTAGAGGTCGACCGATTAATTGGAATGGCCGATTAATTAGGGACGATTTCAAGTCTTCATAACAATCGGAAATCGGTATTTTTGGGCGCAGATTTTGCAGATTTTTTTATTTTTATACCTTTATTTAATCTTTATTTAACTAGGCAAGTCAGTTAAGAACACATTCTTATTTTCAATGACGGCTTAGGAACGAGGCAGAAAGACAGATTTTTACCTTGTCAGCTCGGGGGATCCAATCTTGCAACCTTACAGTTAACTAGTCCAACGCTCTAACCACCTGCCTCATGAGGAGCCTGTCTGTTACGCGAATGCAGTAAGCCAAGGTAAGTTGCTAGCTAGCATTAAACTTATCTTATAAAAAACAATCAACGACTGTCGTTGCACTAATGTGTACTTAACCATAAACATCAATGCCTTAAAATCAATACACAAGTATATATTTTTAAAACCTGCATATTTAGCTAAAATAAATCCAGGTTAGCAGGCAATATTAACCAAGTGAAATTGTGTCACTTCTCTTGCGTTCATTGCACGCAGAGTCAGGGTATATGCAACAGTTTGGGCCACCTGGCTCTTTGCAAACTAATTTGCCAGACTTTTACATAATTATGACATAACATTGAAGGTTGTGCAATGTAACAGGAATGTTTAGACTCATGGATGCCACCCGTTAGATGAAACATGGAACGGAATAAACATTTTTTTTTCTCGAGGTGATAGTTTCCAGATTTGCCATAAGGCTCGTATTTCTGTGTTTTTATTATAGTTAAGTCTATGATTTGATATTTGATAGAGCAGTCTGACAGGGGTGGTAGGCAGCAGCAGGCTCGTAATAGTCAAAGGTATATGGTTTAGAGAGAAATAGTTGACGAGTTATAATTCCTGTAATAACTTGCGGCTGAACTTGAAAGGGGTTCCTTCGTTATTTTACCGTTCATGTCTTCCATACAAAATGTCTTGATCTACTTCAAATAAGGTTTGTGTTTCGTTCAGGCTTAAACCGCCTCTGCGTTTTAATACCCGTGTAAATCTCACTAGGATAAGGTAACGTTTGTCAAAATATTTTCATAAATCTACTCTACAAAAAAAATGATCTTCACTTATATTTAGCCAATATTGATCATGAGTTACCCTCTCCTATGGATATCTACACAGTTATAAAATTGGCAAGGTGGTGTAAGCCTACACGAAACACAGACCTTATTTTAAGTGAATCTAAAAATATCCTATGGAATAAATGAATGAAGGAACCGATATTTTCAGATTTTGCTAGAAAGAGTCATGGGAATTATGACTCTCACTTTGGTAGTCAATTCTTACCATGTCCATTATTAAAATAGGATTTCCTGCATATAGAAATTAGTTTGTTTTCAACATTCATCACAGGTAACTTAAACTCTATTTTTATTCAAACAGTTGAGAGTATTTGTCTCCTATGCAGACTCTTCAGTATCATTGTCACTTCAGAGCTGTGTGTGTGTTTTACAGATGGCAGAGAAAAGCAGAGCACCAGTGTTGGACTATTACATGGAATTGGCACCAGGGAAAACAAGGTGTCTTATTTGTGATAAAGATGTAAGCATGGGGTCAGCAATGGCTAAATCAAAAAATACCACCAACCTGTGGAATCACCTTAAGAACACCCATGTATTATATTAAGTTAAAATAAAAGTGTTCATTGTTCATTCAGTATTGTTACAATTGTCATTATTACAAAAATGTGTGTATATATATATTTAAATACATTTAAAAAATCTGTCCGATTAATCGGTTTCGGCTTTTTTTTTGGTCCTCCAATAATCGGTATCGGCGTTGAAAAATCATAATGGTCGACCTCTAGGCACAACCCGTGACTGTGTCAACGTGCATGTGCCCTGCCTGCCATAGGAGTTGCTAGACTGGAATCGCTAGAGCAAGATGGGATAAGGCCCAACAATTACTTTCAATTGAGAATCAATCAGGAAACTGCATGGCCCTATCTTTATTTTATGTAAAAAATAGTCATAAAATCATTAGATCATTATGTGGACTAGCCAATATGACTAACATTTTGAAAGTATTGAAACATAATGTTCAAAACCCACGAAGACAACCCAAAACAATATTTTAACCATTAACGCCTAACCAAATGGTCCACAAGGTTATCAATGTGTCACAACACAAGAGCAATGGCCCTATCAATATCCATTTAACCCAAGGCCATTGTTCACACAGTGGCCTGAAGCGCCTGAAAGAGAGAAAGCCCATTCACTTATACCTATCACCAATTTAAAGTGACCTCTTTTATAGGGGTCGTGTGCAAGTCATGCTCGTAATTTTTTAGTCTAGATAGCCTAATAAATGTAGTGCAGCCAGGCTAGGCTACCGTTTAGTTTAGGATGCATTTACATACACTTTCTCACTTGATGCTGGAGGCAAAGATGTAGCAGGATTAATTATGGATCCCTTAAGCGCGAATCCCGCTCGAATCCCGTTAGCGGGACTGATTTGACAACATCCAGTGAAATTGTAGCGCACCAAAATCCAAACTACAGAAATATCAATATTCAACCTTCACAAAAATGTAAGTGTAATACATCAAAATAAAGCTTAACTTCTTGTTAATCCAGCCGCTGTGTCAGATTTCAAAAACACTTTACAGCGAAAGCAAACCATGCGATTATCTGAGGACAGCGCCCTGCATACAAACACATGAAAATCATTTTTCAACCAGGCATTTTTCAACAAAAGTCAGAAATAGCCATATAATAAATGCCTTACCTTTGAAGATCTTCTTTTTGTCATCTCAAATGTCTCAGTGACACAATGAGTGGCCGTTTTGTTAGATAAATTCCTTCTTTATATCCCCAAAATGTCAATTTATTTGGCGCATTTGATTCAGAAATACACCGGTTCCAACATGACTACAAAGTATCTAATAAGTTACCTGTAAACTTGGTCCAAACATTTCAAACAACTTTCCTAATCCAACTTCAGGTATCCTAAAATGTAAATAAAATCAAATTTAAGACTGAATAAACTGTTTCTAATACCAGATAAAAACAATGTGAAGCGCGCTCCAGTTCACACACAACAAAAGACTAAAGCCCTTCAGAGTGACACCTACAAAGAACAGCCCTACTTCATTTCTCAAAATAAAAACATCTAACAATTTCTAAAGACTGTTGACATCTAGTAGAAGCCATATGAACTGCAATCTGGGCCTTAATAAATCAGGTCTCCCATAGAAAAATATTGGAAATCACAGCGACCTCAAATCCCCCCCCCTGGATGGATTGCCCAAATCAGTTCTGTTATACTCACAGACATTATTCTAACAGCTTTAGAAACTTCAGAGTGTTTTCTATCCAAATCTACTAATTATATGCTTATCCCAGCTTCCTGGCCTGAGTAGCAGGCAGTTTACTTTGGGCACACTTTTCATCCTGGCGTGAAAATACTGTCCCCTATCCCAGAGAGGTTAATTCATTGTTAAACTAGATAGTTCATTGCCCGCGGAAGTAAATGTATTTACCATAAAACATATGGATCAATATTTTCGTAGCAAATGTGCAAGGGCATGCATGTCCAGGTTATCTCCACATCACCAATTTCATCCATAGAGAAAATAATACTTGATGAAAAATTGCAAATATTTTCCTTACCTGTTAGGTTGCCAATGCTGTTGTAATCTCTGCGTTATGGACATCACCTAATACCATGATGAAGAGATAGCAACACTTGCATCAAGCGCAGCACTTGAACAAATGTCTGTTCAAATATTTTAACTGAGAGGGTCTCCATTTAGCTATAAATATAATTTTTGGGGTTTTAAGCATATTATGCTACTCAAACCTAATTAACGCACCCCAGGTATTCTCTTTAAAAATGCAGCCAAGGGAAAGCATGTCATATTCCTAGATAAATAATCAAATAAATAAATAGAAAAAGTAAAACACGATAAAAGATATGGAGATGTGATTCATCATATTATTAGCCTACTGAGTGGAAAGATAATTTACAGATGCCCAAAAATAATGGTGGAACCTACCACAATACAGCAACTATAGGCCTACACAGAACTCCAGGGTCGACATGGTGGTGGGCACGGTCCGACCTTTTCAGAACAACGGATCATTTATCACTAACTCGATAAAGACAATACAGCCGGCTGATATACTTACATTTTTTTCGAAACAGCGTCAAGGGACAATGGAATGAAAAACCCAAGCACCGAAGTTTGCCTTAAATGGTCACGCACGCTCCGGTCACACAGTATGGGGCTGTCTGGTCCACATTTCGGATGGTACCGTTATTCTGCACAGATCCACTCTATATAGGTTAGTTATATAGGATAGATTTATAATTTCACGGCCGTCATTCGAAGAGCATTACACGCGTAACAAATCCGCTTCTACAGCTTTCCATGAACGCGCAGTAATACCAAATTATAGAAATGTACAATATGCATTATAAGTACAATAATACGAAAGTCGTCTTACCGTATGGCGCCTATAACTAAAGTCGTCTGACGCACAGTTGGTTGTCTCCGGAACGGGCCAGGCCGGCTGTACATCGCCCCATGCCGGGCGTCCTGGGACAGAGTCCCCGAGGGAGAGGGCACTGAGCACCAGGCATTCCTGCCTCTGTTTCAGCAGCTCCAACTCACACAGACCGGCCAAACTCGCCTCAAGGCGCTCCTTATTCCGACTGCGCTCCGCTGTCATTGGGAAAGAAAACGCTCGGTACATCGTTCTCCCTTGCTCAGAGAGTGGCTGAGTGCTTACTCTTTGGCTCTCTGATCGTTTCTCAGCCGTTGGCCGTTCCTTCCTACTAGTATCCAAGTGAGGCTAAATTGTCTGCATATTTAATTTCAAAGTGACTTTACTCTTTGGTTTGATATACATGTTTTAAAGCGAAGTAGCGACAGTAAACTATAGATACAGCTGCGAACCATTGTATGCAGAACCGAACCCATACCTACTGCTCGCTCAATGATGTTGCTGGATTCCAATTCCGTAGCTGTCAATTGTACATTAGCATGCCCGGGTTTTTCAGAGGGTCCATTGGTTACCCAGAACCCACAATAATTAATATTCATAAGTATTCTGCTCTTCAAGATGTGATTGGACAACGAGCTCTCCTTTGTATTCCTAAACGCGCAAGGTCACATTCACCCAGCCAGTTCAATGAATTAATCTTTCATTAATGCCTAAAAGTTAACACCAAGGGATCGTGAAGCGGTGATGATCAAGATGCCTTTCATGAAAATCTAAGCACCTTCTCTGGCTACCTCGCCTATAAACCCATGGTCAGTGAAAACGGAATCAGTGATATCGTATGACTAGTTGCAAGGGAGACCGACGGTTCTATACGCTATTTATACTTGAAACAAATAACAAAGGTTGGTTGCAAAGTTCACTGATAAGTAGGCTACTGGAGACATACTCCCTGCCTGTAGATTGTGTACATTATAGCCTAACAAGGGGAAGGCGCCATCTGGTGGCCACATGTATCTATTTTTATTTCTCCCTCTCACACGCACACATGCCCACCCACTTTTGGTATGAACTATAGGTGCAAGACCCAGCCTAGAGTGCAGCGTAGCATCTCAATAGTCCTACATAGTCTCCCTTTGGACCTGTGGACAGTTGAAACGTGGGATCTGCTCATCTACAGTGATATAATCGGGTTTCAGATCATTGCAGATTGATGATGAAATGAGACTTAAATCACATTAGTGCTACATAACAGATTGGGTGTACATATCAACTGTTTCTCATCTCACGTCTTTAGGTGTCTGGAACACCTCTCACCTAATCATTGCTGGGAGATAGCTAGTTGCTTCGCAAATGGCACCCTGTTCCCTATGTAGGGAATGTACAGTATGTCTCGAAGTGTATGTCTATGTAGGGCTCTGGACAAAAAGAGTGTACTGTATAGGGAATAGGGTGCCATTTGCTACGCATCATCAGATAACCTTAAACAACCTCCGATATAACGAGCAAGGACACAAAGGAGCAATGATTAACAGCCGACATTCGAAATGCCTCCTCTCACGTATTTAATAGGGCTATAAAATGCATGTCTCATTTACAAATGTCTTAGTAACATGGCAGCATCATTATTAGATTAAATGACATGAATGAAAATAGTGACTAGAAATGAATTGAACTGAATGAATGACCAAATGTAGCACTGACAATTGCAAGCAATGTGAACATTGCTCAAGGGGGTACTGAAGAATCCCCCATTGAAAAAATATCACAATTCATTGGTATGGACAGAAACAGACAGCTGCAGGGATGAGTCAGACAGAAAATGCATATTTGAATGACTTTATTTCATTTCCTCCATCTCTCCTCCACAAACCAATAAAGCCTTTAGAATCTTTTTCTTTCTAAGTTGTTCCCAAAACCACGACCAGCGCAGAAGGGTTTCACTAGTCTGTGTACACTGAAACGATACACAACATAGAAATACAATATATTATCTGTATAACACAGGAGGTTGGTGGCACCTTCGAGAGGACAGGCTCACGGTAATGGCTGGAGCGAAATCGATGGAATGGTATCATACATGGTTTCCATGTGTTTGATGTCATTCCAGTTCCAGCAATTATTATGAGCCGTCCTCCCCTCAGCAGAATATTTCAGTCATATATCGGAGATCAGAAGGCTTTAAAAAAAACATCTGGTATTGATACAGAGGATATAATACCACAGTGTTTGAGATGGAAAAGATTCTGAAGAAATTGCACCTGTCTGAGGTGTGTGTGTGATGAAGTGAAGGATTTGAAAGAATTGGTCAGGCTTCTTTACCTGGCTACCCAAACTCCTTGCTCCGGCCAAACGTTATGCCACGCCCACGGACAATAGTTTCTTCCCCACAATGAGTCTGGATCGGAGTATCTCCCGGCGATTTCTAGAATGCTAACTGTTCTGAATTGGTCCTAGGTTGGGCCAGAGCCAGAACACACACAGGTAAAGCAGCGTTTTGAAAATAATCTGATTGGTTTGACATGATCCGATCGCTGATGACTGTTTGGTACAACACCCCTAATTTTGACGTAACCACAAACGACTTCAACGATGGAAGTCTCAGACTGAAGTATGTAGCGAACACAGAGCAGTGGATGAATTCAGTTTGAGTCGTCAGGAAACATAACTACAACCACAAGCTCTAGAATACATCCTTTCAATTAGCTATTTATGTCTCATACTCAGTATAACACATTCTCAATATCTGCAAATTGTTAAGAATTGATTTAGAATGTTCTACAATTCGGCAAACATGAACAGGTCTATGGCTTTGTGAGCATTCAAATGAGTAAAGCTCTTTCAGTTTCAGGTTTTTGAAGAACACTACTCTTTGGCTGCAATATATTTAGTTTGTTTTCTCAGACACTCAAACATGCTTGCTGACCATTCTATTGAAAAACACTCTTCAAGCTTTCAACTACCAATATATTAGATTCATGTAGTTTGAACAGAGTACATTTTTTTCTGGGCCATTTGAGGCATTCCTGCAATATAAAGCACTCATGCATAGAACACATCAGATTGTGAATGAGAACAAATGGGACAGGAAGCTAGCATGCATTCACTATCGAAGGGTCCACAAGGGTCTCAAGTTTTTCAGAAACCCTAACGAAGGCAGCTTGCTGTCAATGTTAGTGAATTCATTAAATACATGTATTGCATAAGATTAATAGTTTTATCTTTAAGGGTCACCAAGTCATTTGGAAGAGATTACTATTACCTCAGAATACCTTACTATTCCTCCCAAATACTCTTTTTAGTTGCACATCGTCCCACATTGGTTGACCGCTTTCTACTCCTCTTCTAAGGGCCACAACGTCAACAGAAATGATTGCCATGGTGAGACAGGCAAAACATGTAAAGTACAGTACAGGTCATTGTAATCTCATCATGGGCCCTTTCTCTTACAAATAAATCTGCCCTGAATTGTCACGTTGTCATTATTAAAATTTGGCAATTTGACATGAACAAGGTCAAATGGCCATTTTAGTAACATTAAACCATGTCATAGCGCAAGGGAGTCGGGGAAAATCATTCTGCAATAACGTAAATGACTCACAATCAAAAATGTGTATGAAATGCTACCGACTGTATCAATCCATATTGTTTTTCTTCTTCTTTCAGATGAAACCCTCCTCTTTTTGGAATGTACGTGAGTTGAACCCATCCCCTCTCTGTGCAATGCTAATGAGTCCAGGGTCGTATTCATTAGTGCACACCACAGCAAAATGTTTTGCAACTGAAAACAAAAATGAGTATCTTATTTGACAAATTCAGGTCGGTCCCTCCCTGTTTTGGCTCGTTTGCTTCCTACTGAATACAACCCATGGCTAAAGCATTGTATCCCAATGCATAACATTTTTCAATTCTGACATTCTTTTGGCTCAAATGTTATTTCTGCACATCGTGAACCAATCCCTCAAACACACCAGTTAGTGGCTGAATCAACTTTTGAACAAGGCTTTGTTTGTTTCCAAAGTCATCATAAGAATCAATGATAAATACATGGGTGGCAGGCAAATATGGACGTATATAGCAGTCAGAATTCAATCTGAAAATAAAATGTATTTTGATAGCTATATGCTTCCATAGACAGATGCGGGAGATAGCTTCGGCCACAGTAGAAATCATTAGACAAAATCGACAGACACAAAGTGGTAATGGTTGATAGCGTCAACTTGACACATCCAATATGCCAGAATATAGCCCATGGCAGACATTTTTGGGACGACACAAAGGACTACAGAAGGTCAGACCCGAGTTCAAATACATTTTAGACATTTTTAAAATACTTTGAGTGTTTGCATTAGCCAGCCTAGAATACCAAGTTGTTGGGGTTTGCAGTTTTAGGACTTTTCTATTGGTCCACAAAGCCAGACAAGCTCAATCAAGCAAAGATGAAATATTTTAAATCATTTCAAATGGTATTTGAATATGGGTCTGCAGAGGGTGAACACTGATCATTTCCCCAAACGTTTCTTTTACATTTTTCGTAAACACTGTACATAAATAAATCAATAAATATCTGAACTGTACAATATGCATTATTCTTTTTTTCCAGCTTCAAGCATATTTTTCAATGAGGAATTTCACAGTTTTAATCAGTATCCCTTTGTAAACGTCTCTACGAAAAAAAGACCCTCCCTAAAATAATGTCTACTCCCTCTCGGGTTAAAAGCTGAACACTTTAAAGTTCATAGAGTGACAGAGTATAACATCCACATTATCATAACACTGGTCATTATTCTCTCTGTCTGACAGTATTTAGGCTGGTAACAAATACTGGGGGAAAAACATGAATGATCTATGTAGCGCAGGTAGGGACAAATTCAAGCTCCATTGCATGTGTAAAATCACTTAGGGAACATACCAAGGCCTATACAGTACACTCTGAGTACATTCTATTCAAGCTAAGGACAGGATAGCCACAGATGAATTGATACAACACAAAGTGGCCAAATAAAAGATGAAAAGAATACTGCCCAAATTGAAAAAACATACATGTTAGCATAAAAGTTGACACACAAATCTTGGCAACAATGAATAGGTGTATCCATAACCTAAAACAAATCATCCTGAAGGATAAGGTTGGAGACATGTTTGGATAAAACCTAAGCACAACGTTGAGATAGCGTTTGGGGTTGGCTAGGGCAAAGAATGCCCTGTTTATGGAAGAGGGTTGCATCATCAAAACATACTATGTACCTCTGCAAAAGCAGACTGCTTTCTCATCCATATATGGTAACAACCAATATATTCTCACTGCTGCTATCTGCTATAGCTAGCTCCCCTGTCCACAAATCAAAAGGGGTTGGGCTACTCTACACACAGTAGAGAACATGCCTTAGAAAACGACAAACACTTAAACAGAGAATAACAAAGCCATGGCACAAGCTCTCAGGGAAACCTGCCCTGATACACCACGGAAGCCTGGTAAAAGTGTGCCCTGACTGCAAATGACTTCCACAAAAAATAAATACGGAATTATATTTTCATTTATAATATACTTTGATTCTTTGTGGTTCTATCCTAGAAATGATGGATTGTGTTGAAACACTGCATGCTGATTATCTTTCCGGTACGGTCGTAACCTGTTCCCAGGGGTCCAAAGGTCTGTAAAAAAAAAAAGGATACTGCAGCTCCACAACTTTGTCCAAGAGTTCCTAAAAAGGCTATGTACTAACCCCTTACCCAGTCTGAGACAGAGTACGCAGAGGTTTCAATACACATCTCCACCAGGAAAGCAATTCGTTTTCTTCATACGGAGACAAGAAACTGCATGCTTTCACCGGCCCCCCACGTCATCCCAGTCCGCACGTGGCCCCCAAAAACAAAAAAACTTTACAGTACGACATTCTCGGAAAACAAGGTGATAAAAAGTTCAGAGTTCAGGCCAAGGTGGGTCACGGCACAGTTAGTGCTATCCGGGATCCTTGGGACGTTCCTACCCTAATCCCTAACATTAACCCCTAACGCTAACTTTCGCTATAACCTTTACCTAACCTTAACCCTTACCTTAAACGATTTCAAATTTAAACTTCAATGGGGTAGGGACGTCCCAAGGATCCTAGGATAACAAGGACCGTCACTGCTGTCTTTTCACATGATGCAATGATGGCTGCCGTCCCACTCCGGCCCTGATGGTGATGAGGTCACTTCATGCCAGAAGTTGGGCAGTGGGAGAGTTGCCCTGTCCACCTTGCAATAGAACATCCTTCTGTTCTTTGCCCAAGAGTTCCAATGAATGGTTGGTTAGATATTGCACATAATGTCCCGGCTGGTGGCCTTGGGATTGTTTCTCAGTGATATCGACTCCTTTTCTCCTCCGATTCAAAGTTAAAGTCCTTTAAACCCATGCCCTTCTGCAGGTTTAGTAACGAGTCCTTCATCTGTAGAGGGACAAAGGAAACATTTCAACTTCACAAGCTCGACTTCAAAACTTTTTGCAAAAATCATGCATTTTTTATAATACATTTTTTCGTTTGTTGAAAATGATGCATTGAAGTCAATAGGAAGTATATGCAATGTCAAAGATTTTTAGCATTCGTAAATCAAGTTGATTCCTAAATTCACATCACATTGAATACACATTACATGCCGTCACATTGAATACAGTACTGCATGTGTTTGAACAACTATCTATGACACACACACACACACACACACACACACACACACACACACACACACACACACACACACACACATTCTCAAATGGTAAAGTTAGTGAATGAACAATCATTCTCTGACCTAATTGGTCAGTTATGCGAAGGCCATCAGTATTCTACTGATTGGCTGTCTCACCTCATCCAGCAATATCACAGACGACTTGATGATCTCCTTCCACTTCTGCAGCTCGTCGTCATGGTAACGCTGCTGCGACTCCAGGAGCTGGGCCCACTCCATCTGGGTCTGGGGCAGTTTACTGAGAGAAGGGGAGAGCGAGAAACACACACAAACACTGTTTTTAATCTGTAATTTGTCTGGTCAATTACTGTCATATTGTGGAGTGACACTTTAATAAATGTTCTAAACTCTAAAACGGACTAACATACAATTCCAAAGTCATTCCACAGGGCTGGAATCGAATTGGGTTGTAGTGTATTTGTGTGAAGTACCTTTCTTGTGGTCGTATGCCATGCCATGAGGTGAGACTCTGTGTGGTGTACTCCAGCATCCACAGCTTATAGAACAGCATCATGTTCAGAAACACCAGCAATACTAGACTGTAGATAGAGAGAGAGAGTAAACAGAGAGTAGAGTGAGAGAGCGAGAGTGTGAAGCCAGAGAGTGCGAGAGAATAAACAGAGAGAGAGATGGAGAGAAGAGAGAAAGAGGTAAAGTAGAGAGAGATATTTAGAGTAAAGAGAGAGAGGGGTAGAGATGACATAAATATATGTTAGACTAAGGATAGCAGGATTCCCCTGGAATGTGCATGCCTTCAACTACTGCAAAGGAAGGATATGTTAACACTCATGTCTAGTGTATGTATGGGGTGAACCAAGTCCATCAAGCACAAACACATATCTAATCAACATGGTGTTATGAAAAAAGTTGAATACCTTATACAGATCCTATAGGATGCATGAATGGAGACAGGGAAAGAGAGAGAGAGAGAGAGAGAGAGGACAATTACACACACCACCAGACAAGACGACAGGGTTTTTCTGCTAAAATGCTGCTATAATGCTGGAGAGGAGAGGGGGAAAAATAAAATATATTTGATTGTCAATGTTTGGTTTCAGTACGCCTAGAAAGTGGAAACACATGGAGCATCACAATGTTAAAATGTTATCACAACTTGAGACACCTCGTCAGTATTTTGATTGTTGTTTTTTTAAACAATAGTGTTACGGTAGTTAGCTAAAGAGTGCAGTAACTGTTCATTAGCAAGAGCACCACCCTTTGCTAGCAAATACGACGCGGTCTTCAAAAGGTGTCTCCATTAATGTTAACCTTCTGACATTCTCCACTTTAGTACACCAAGAACAAGAAAAGTTGAAGTGGACAGATTTAAATCAGATGAGTCACCACATGCAACTTTGACACATAAATGACACCTAAACATTCAACATCAACTGAGAAAAGTAGAGACCAGAGATATCTATGGGATCTTCAATGGATAGTTCTCCACCCATAGAATTAGAGTTACTAGAATGGACATTTGAGGGGCTTTGGCCATTCTAGTAATTATATTTATAAACACATGAAAGAGAATCTCAAACAACCAGCCGTGGTGTTGCTGTGGTGACAGCCCCTCCAGGGTGGCGGTGGAAGGATACTCACACAAAGCTGATGATGAGGAGTAGCTTGGAGACGCTGTAGAGCGCTAGGCCCCCTGGGACATGGTCCGGGATGTGTCTGGTCTGAGTGGAACCTGCAGGAAGATAGGTGACCATTTTGGATCTATACAAAAAGCCACGCAATACCTAATGCTTTATTCCTGCCCTAATCAAATATTACAGCTGCAGGTAATAAAGGTTTTGTTTTTCACAACCCTGATACAGTACAGGTTTTTGTGATGACAATCGCTATGAAAATCTACAGCGCAGTGTTACACATACATTGTGGCAATTGTTCTGACAGTTAATCCATTGTGCCAGGAAAACACAAATCACAAGCATCTTAAGAATTGGAATATTATTTGAACCCAGGTCTGATTGAAATCTCATTAGCACTAGAGCACAGCTGCTCATGAGGCTTAAGGGTGTCCTAAAATGAGTCAAACAGTCATCAGCAGTCAGTCTGACCTGCCACTTGTTTGATGCGATGGTGGTGGGTGACCTCCTCGTCCTCGGGGGTGGTGACGGGGCTGAGGGCCTCGTCCATGTGGGGGGGCCGCAGGTGGATCAAGGGCCGTTTCCGCCGCCTCAGCGCCCCTGCCCGTAGAGCCCTGGCCTTGGGGGACTGTCTGTGGGGCTCAACCAGGACCACCTCCACTTTACTCAGCTCCAGCTCTGGAAAGAGTTAAAGGAAAGGGTTTATGTTTATTTCACAAGCTGCATAACACAGTTATGCATAAAACAGTCTCAAATGGCACCCTATTCTCTAGACAGTGTACTACTTTTGATCAGGGCCCTTAAGGCTCTGGTCAAAAGTAGTGCACTATATAGGGAATAGGGTGCCATTAGGGATGCAACCAGTATGACACTGTATGGTATTCACAGAACCTGGGTCCTAAATCATGGAGTGATTCAATAGCCAGTGTGCCAGTATGTTTCTGCTATTTACTTTTTTGTTGTGAGTTGTTGGCTAGGCAACTACCAAAGGACCCACTTAAGTAGAAACAGACCGGCATGCAAACTACAGGTTTAAGCAAAGTAAATTACTTCATTCTTTGAGTTAAATATTTACTTGAATAATTTATCCTGGTGATTAAGCACTATCTAAAGAGTACTCATTCTAGTTTCTCAAGTGAGAATACAGTTGATTTAAATGTTTTAAGAAAGACAAATCCCTAGCCTCTCATCACCATCCTGATCTCGCGAGCTTACATTCTGTTTCGCTACACGGATTCTTGATGAAGTGAAGTGAAACGAGAGCACAGCTGGCAGGATGGTGGATCAGGCTAACAAATACTAGGCTCCAAGAATGACCCCAGGCTCCATACCATTCATATTCTAGATTAAACTATAGTCCAACTGACCTAAGTGTCTGAAGTACTCGTCCAGGCCGCTCCAGAAGTTCCTCTCGATAAAGCCCTTGACCAGCCCCCACGGCTGTTTCTTGTAGCGCAACTCTGTGGATACCCTGCAGGACACACACACACACACACACACACACACATAATACAACCGTCATTACACCTGCTTGGTCAACCTTAAATTTGACTTATTCTTTTAATACATTTTGAATACATTTCACCCAAGGAGTCAAGTACTGCATCATCAAGGTCGTGTTCAGTAGGGAGAAAACATTTTTTAAACAGAGTGAAATGAAGTGGTACTACCTAAACATGTCCAATCAGAACACTTGTTATTGTCTTCCGTTGTAAATCATTTTGCTAGTGTGCCCCACTGAACACAACCCTGGTTGGAATTTTAACAGCTAATTTTAACAGAGTGGAGCACCCCATCTCCAATCATAGGAAGAATAGAGGGAAATCTCTCACCTTAGCCGACACTTCTTCCTGGCCACCCTGGTGAGCACGTAGCGGTTTAGGGTGTAGAAGTAGTCATGGTAGGGGACGTCGTGTGCTATCACCTCAGCATCTATGATGTAGCACTCGCTCTCCTGGCTGGCCTTGTACAGCGTCTAAACCACACAGATATGGAATAGTTGTGTTAACAGACAACAACAAAAGAGGCCTATTCTGGCAATTGGAAGGCTGCAAATGACATTCAGCCATTTGTCATCTGAAAATGAATGTGTTGGTTTTTCTATATGTTTTAGTACCTTCTATAAATAATCAATAATAAGAACATTGCTATCGGCATTCATAATGTTTTTTATAAGCATTCATAACAACCCGTGGCTCCCAAAAGCAGCCTGTAAATACATTCATAACAACCCGTGGCTCCCAAAAGCAGCCTGTAAATACATTCATAACAACCCGTGGCTCCCAAAAGCAGCCTGTAAATACATTCATAACAACCCGTGGCTCCCAAAAGCAGCCTGTAAATACATTCATAACAACCCGTGGCTCCCAAAAGCAGCCTGTAAATACATTCATAACAACCCGTGGCTCCCAAAAGCAGCCTGTAAATACATTCATAACAACCCGTGGCTCCCAAAAGCAGCCTGTAAATACATTCATAACAACCCGTGGCTCCCAAAAGCAGCCTGTAAATACATTCATAACAACCCGTGGCTCCCAAAAGCAGCCTGTAAATACATTCATAACAACCCGTGGCTCCCAAAAGCAGCCTGTAAATACATTCATAACAACCCGTGGCTCCCAAAAGCAGCCTGTAAATACATTCATAACAACCCGTGGCTCCCAAAAGCAGCCTGTAAATACATTCATAACAACCCGTGGCTCCCAAAAGCAGCCTGTAAATACATTCATAACCGTAATAGCATTCATAATGCATTACACACAGGTGATCATAACAGTGACTGTAGTTACGTTACGCCAAACGCAAACAAAGCATGAAAACAAACTATGTACAACATTTAAAACCTCTATGACCTGCATTGCCACTGGGAGGCTCCACTCACCTGAGTCTCAGTGACGGTGGCGGTCTTGGGCGCCAAGGGGTTGGTGAGGGAGACGGTGTACATGATCTCTCTGGTCTGGTTGCCTGCCTCTTTCTCTTTCTTCCAGGGGTGATAGACGATGTCTAGACGAAGAGTGAAGACAGACAGAAAGATCAGCCCTTACTCCTTTAACATTTGCCCAGGTTTTAGTCTGACACACATTGAATTCTTTCAAAATGCAACCTTCCTGCCTTCCTTCAATTCTGATCTGTGAGTTATTGTGGTGTCCACTTTACCAATCCAGCCATGTCAGATAAGGATTTACCTCAAGGGAGGAAGGAGAGAAAAACTGATCAAGGATCAGGTCACCCCCTGTCCATGTAATCTTCATCATTAAGATCTAAAAGGTAAAACTGGTCTGGGTACTGTGGTGTCACCTGAAAAGCGTCTCTGCTCTAGGAAGTCCCTCATAAAGGTGGACTCGGTGAAGAGGATGTCGTACATCTTGTCAACGCTGAACTCGTACACCTCGTTCATGTACTGCTTCCCATTCAGGTCTTCATGAAAGGCCTGCACCTCCCCTGCTGCACACACACAGAGGAAGGAGAGCAAGTGAGTGAGTGTGTGTGTATGTGTGAAAGGATGTGTTTTAATATACAGGAATAGGACAGTGACAGAGTGAGTGTGAGTGTGTGTGTGAGTGAGTGAATGAGTCGTCGTATATGCACGCATGTGTGCAAGTGAGCGCGCATGTGCATGTTTCAGAGACCCAAACCTTCGTCGTGCGTCTCGGAAGAGTCGCTGAGCTCAGTAGGGAGGTCCTCATTGTCGTTAAAGTCCAGCGAGGGCGAGGGGGCGGGACTGCTGTGACCACTGCTCCGGTTGTCCAACCCCGGCAACTGGAGGGTCAGGAGTTCGCCATCAGGGAGACACAGGGGGAAATCGTCCACGGTGGCCAAATCAAACTACAGAGGAAGAGGGGGTCATGAGCGAAGGGTCAAGTCAAACCATAATCACAGATCATTGCCCTACCTACTGCCTACATACTTGTAAAATTGAAAGCTCAGCAAGGGATAATATGGTTGAAATGCCACTGGTGTGATCTTGGGAGGGCCCTGCATGGGCATGAATTTTAAGCTTGAGCCCTACCCATGCATGCAACATTCAGGCCCTACCCTACTCAGGCCCTTCCTTTGTTAGTATCCATTAGCTGCTGGTCTCTGCCCCTCACTCCCAGGGTTGCTCTTCTGCTAGTCTATGTGTGAGTATCCATAGCAACGGTTCCACCTTGGGGTGCTCAGGAGATGTGAACAAGAGCAGTTAGCTATTAGCTAGTTACATTTCATTACTCAAATTTTTAATTTTTAATTTATTTTTAATTTCACCTTTATTTAACCAGGTAGGCAAGTTGAGAACAGTTGAGACCTGGCCAAGATAAAGCAAAGCAGTTCGACCCATACAACGACACAGAGTTACACATGGAGTAAAACAAACATACAGTCAATAATACAGTAGAAACAAGTCTATATACGATGTGAGCAAATGAGGTGAGATAAGGGAGGTAAAGGTAAAAAAAGGCCATGGTGGCAAAGTAAATACAATATAGCAAGTAAAACACTGGAATGGTAGATTTGCAGTGGAAGAATGTGAAAAGTAGAAATAAAAATAATGGGGTGCAAAGGAGCAAAATAAATAAATAAATAACATAAATAAATACAGTAGGGAAAGAGGTAGTTGTTTGGGCTAAATTATAGGTGGGCTATGTACAGGTGCAGTAATCTGTGAGCTGCTCTGACAGCTGGTGCTTAAAGCTAGTGAGGGAGATAAGTGTTTCCAGTTTCAGAGATTTTTGTAGTTCATTCCAGTCATTGGCAGCAGAGAACTGGAAGGAGAGGCGGCCAAAGAAAGAATTGGTTTTGGGGGTGACCAGAGAGATATACCTGCTGGAGCGCGTGCTACAGGTGGGTGATGCTATGGTGACCAGCGAGCTGAGATAAGGGGGGACTTTACCTAGCAGGTTCTTGTAGATGACATGGAGCCAGTGGGTTTGGCGACGAGTATGAAGCGAGGGCCAGCCAACAAGAGCGTACAGGTCGCAATGGTGGGTAGTATATGGGGCTTTGGTGACAAAACGGATGGCACTGTGATAGACTGCATCCAATTGGTTGAGTAGGGTATTGGAGGCTATTTTGTAAATGACATCGCCGAAGTCGAGGATTGGTAGGATGGTCAGTTTTACAAGGGTATGTTCGACGGCATGAGTGAAGGATGCTTTGTTGCGAAATAGGAAGCCAATTCTAGATTTAACTTTGGATTGGAGATGTTTGATGTGGGTCTGGAAGGAGAGTTTACAGTCTAACCAGACACCTAGGTATTTGTAGTTGTCCACGTATTCTAAGTCAGAGCCGTCCAGAGTAGTGATGTTGGACAGGCGGGCAGGTGCAGGCAGCGATCGGTTGAAGAGCATGCATTTAGTTTTACTTGTATTTAAGAGCAATTGGAGGCCACGGAAGGAGAGTTGTATGGCATTGAAGCTTGCCTGGAGGGTTGTTAACACAGTGTCCAAAGAAGGGCCAGAAGTATACAGAATGGTGTCGTCTGCGTAGAGGTGGATCAGAGACTCACCAGCAGCAAGAGCGACATCATTGATGTATACAGAGAAGAGAGTCGGTCCAAGAATTGAACCCTGTGGCACCCCCATAGAGACTGCCAGAGGTCCGGACAACAGACCCTCCGATTTGACACACTGAACTCTATCAAAGAAGTAGTTGGTGAAACAGGCGAGGCAATCATTTGAGAAACCAAGGCTGTCGAGTCTGCCGATAAGGATGTGGTGATTGACAGAGTCAAAAGCCTTGGCCAGATCAATGAATACGGCTGCACAGTAATGTTTCTTATCGATGGCGGTTAAGATATCGTTTAGGACCTTGAGCGTGGCTGAGGTGCACTCATGACCAGCTCTGAAACCAGATTGCATAGCAGAGAGGGTATGGTGAGATTCGAAATGGTCGGTAATCTGTTTGTTGCCTTGGCTTTCGAAGACCTTAGAAAGGCAGGGTAGGATAGATATAGGTCTGTAGCAGTTTGGGTCAAAAGTGTCCCCCCTTTGAAGAGGGGGATGACCGCAGCTGCTTTCCAATCTTTGGGAATCTCAGACGACACGAGAGAGAGGTTGAACAGGCTAGTAATAGGGGTGAAGACAATTTCGGCAGATAATTTTAGAAAGAAAGGGTCCAGATTGTCTAGCCCGGCTGATTTGTAGGGGTTCAGATTTTGCAGCTCTTTCAGAACATCAGCTGACTGGATTTGGGAGAAGGAGAAATGGGGAAGGCTTGGGCGAGTTGCTGTGGGGGGAGCAGTGCTGTTGACAGGGGTAAGGGTAGCCAGGTGGAAAGCATGGCCAGCTGTAGAAAAATGCTTATTGAAATTCAATTATAGTGGATTTATCAGTGGTGACAGTGTTTCCTATCTTCAGTGCAGTGGGCAGCTGGGAAGAGGTGTTCTTATTCTCCATGGACTTTACAGTGTCCCAGAACTTTTTTGAGTTAGTGTTGCAGGAAGAACATTTCTGCTTGAAAAAGCTAGCCTTGGCTTTTCTAACTGCCTGTGTATAATGGTTTCTAGCTTCCCTGAAAAGCTGCATATCACGGGGGCTGTTCGATGCTAATGCAGAACGCCATAGGATGTTTTTGTGTTGGTTAAGGGCAGTCAGGTCTGGGGCGAACCAAGGGCTATATCTGTTCCTGGTTCTACATTTCTTGAATGGGGCATGCTTATTTAAGATGGTTAGGAAGGCATTAAAAAAGAAAAACAGGCATCCTCTACTGACGGGATGAGATCAATATCCTTCCAGGATACCCCGGCCAGGTCGATTAGAAAGGCCTGCTCGCTGAAGTGTTTCAGGGAGTGTTTGACAGTGATGATAATCTCAGACAAAATTCAAGGAACATCATTCTTTTCTGTGAAATAATCTCTCCTCTCGGACTTATATTTGACGAGGTTGAAGTTGATCTTAGTCAGATGTGACTGTACTGTAAAGCAGAGCACAAGCAAATTGCTCAGCTTTAAAAAGTTTGAGATCAATTTAGTGATAACTGAGCCCTGCCTGTATCCTAGATATTGATGTAAAAACAGGCCCTATCCATCCCTAACCCAATGTATAGTGTTGGGGCCCATCAGGCTTGGGTAGCAGAGCCTGAGGTGGGCTAGCTGACTAAGTTGCTGACTCTAGAACACTCTATACATTTTGTCTGTAGGTGATGCAAAGCAAGAATTGGTCTAATATCTAGTGGTACTCACGGAAAGGAGAGGGTCGATGATGCCCGGGCAGGGCAGGACGTTGTCGGGGAAGACTCTGCGGGACAACAGGGGGCTGGTGTCGCCTTTGACGTCTGGCGTCTTGGCGAGGGTGGTGGCGTCATTGGCGTCGTTCTCCTCCACCGGCAGCTCCTCGCAATACCTAAAACACGGGGAAGCGCAACAGCTGTAGGTCACCGTTATCAGCACGGGGAAGCACAACAGCTGTAGGTCACCGTTATCAGCACGGAGAAGCGCAACAGCTGTAGGTCACAGTTATCAGCACGGGGAAGCGCAACAGCTGTAGGTCACCATTATCAGCACGGGGAAGCACAACAGCTGTAGGTCACCGTTATCAGCACGGGGAAGCGCAACAGCTGTAGGTCACCGTTATCAGCACGGGGAAGCACAACAGCTGTAGGTCACCGTTATCAGCACAACAGCTGTAGGTCACCGTTATCAGCACAACAGCTGTAGGTCACCGTTATCAGCACAACAGCTGTAGGTCACCGTTATCAGCACAACAGCTGTAGGTCACCGTTATCAGCACGGGGAAGCACAACAGCTGTAGGTCACCGTTATCAGCGCAACAGCTGTAGGTCACCGTTATCAGCACAACAGCTGTAGGTCACCGTTATCAGCACAACAGCTGTAGGTCACCGTTATCAGCACGGGGAACAACAGCTGTAGGTCACCGTTATCAGCACAACAGCTGGGTCAGCTGTAGGTCACCGTTATCAGCACAACAGCTGTAGGTCACCGTTATCAGCACAACAGCGGGTTATCAGCACAACAGCTGTAGGTCACCGTTATCAGCACGGGAAGCACAACAGCAGGTCACCGTTATCAGCACGGGGAAGCACAACAGCTGTAGGTCACCGTTATCAGCACGGGGAAGCACAACAGCTGTAGGTCACCGTTATCAGCACGGGGAAGCACAACAGCTGTAGGTCACCGTTATCAGCACGGGGAAGCACAACAGCTGTAGGTCACCGTTATCAGCACGGGGAAGCACAACAGCTGTAGGTCACCGTTATCAGCACGGGGAAGCACAACAGCTGTAGGTCACCGTTATCAGCACGGGGAAGCACAACAGCTGTAGGTCACCGCTATCAGCACGGGGAACGGTGCCAGCGCTTTACCCATGGTCACCGGGGTCACCGATGGTGTGTGTGACTATGGGGTCAAAACTCACCCCATGGTGTTGAAGTCATCGTCTGGAGGCACGTAGTCCTCGTCGTCGCTGGTCAGACCCAGCTCATTGCCATAACACTGATGGACAAAGTGCCACAACTCTTTGGGACACAAAGGCTGAGATAGATAGAAAGAGAGAGAGGGAGAAAGGAGAGAAAGAGAGATGAAAGAGAGAGATAGTGATAGAAGGGGAAAAGGTGAGCTTTGATTAAATTGGCAACAATACACTCTCCCCAGTGTTGTATTTGAATTAAAAGTGAACAGTCATACATGTAACAGTCGTACCTTTTCTAGCAGAGCATTCTGCCATAGTCTGAACATCATCATGTATGTCCGATCCCTTGCGCCGAACGAGGTGAAAAAGTGCTGTGGGAAGCAAGAAAAGGTTAGGATACTATATCACCAACCTGATAGGAAAGCCATCCGTCTGTCATAAAAAAGGTTCAATAGTTGTGTATGTACACATACTTTATATACACACATGCGCAAATAAATGTATGTGCATGCATATGTTTGTGTGAGCATTTGGTCTTTTATTTGGTCATTTATTAGGGTCCCATTAGCTGTTGCGAAAGCAGCAGCTACTCATGCTGGGGTCCACATGAAACATACAGAACATTAATAGACAAAAACAGCTCAAGGACAGAACTACATACATCGAGAGCATGCCGACCGGATGCATCACCGCCTGGTATGGCAACTGCTCGGCATCTGACCGTAAGGCGCAACAGAGGGTAGTGCGTATGGCCCAGAGTACATCACTGGGGCCAAGCTTCCTGCCATCCAGGACCTCTATACTAGGCGGTGTCAGAGGAAGGCCCCAAAAATGGTCAAAGACTCCAGTCACCCAACTCAGACTGTTCTCTCTGCTACCGCCTGGAAAGTGGTACCGGAGCACCAAGTCTAGGTCCAAAAGGCTCCTTGACAGCTTCTACCCCAAACGATAAGACTCCTGAACAATTAATGAAATGACTCATCCGGACTATTTCCATTGACAGTGTTCGGGCACTGATGTTAGGCGATTAGGCCTGGCTCGCAGTCTGTGATATAATTTCTCTCAAAGGTGTTCGATGGGGTTGAGGTAAGGGCTCTGTGGTGGCCAGTGAAGTTCTTCCACACCGATCTCGACAAATCATTCCTGCATTGATCTGGCTTTGTGCACAGGGTCATTGTCATGCTGAAACAGGAAAGGGCCTTTCCCAAACTGTTGCCACAAAGTTGGAAGCACAGAATAGTTTAGAATGTCATTGTGTTGTAGCATTAAGATTTCCCCTCACTGGAAAAACATCACTCTGGAGCACTGGAGCGTTTCCACTGCTCCAGAGTCTAAACGGCAGTGAGCTTTACACCACTCCAGCCGACGCTTGGCATTGCGCATGGTGATCTTAGGCTTATGTGTGGCTGTTCGGCCATGGAAAGCGATTTTATGAAGCTCCCAATGAACTGTTCTGACGTTGCTTCCAGTGGCAGTTTGGAACTCGCTAGTAAGTGTTGCAACCGAGGACAGAATGTTTACGAGCTACGCGCTACAGCACTCTGCGGTCCCCTTCTGTACACTTGTGCGACCTACCACTTCGTGGGTGAGCCGTTGTTGCTCCTAGACGTTTCCATTTCACAATAAAAGCACTTACAGTTGACCGGGGCAGCTCTAGCAGGGCAGAAATTTGACAAACTGACTTGTTGGAAAGGTATCATCCTATGACAATGCCACGTTGAGAGTCACTGAGCTCTTTAGTAAGGCCATTCTACTGCCAATGTTTGTCTACGGACTGTGGGCTCGATTTTACACACCTGTCAGTAACAGGTATGGCTGAAATAGCCAAATCCACTAATTTGAAGAGGTGTCCAAATACACTATATAAACAAAAGTATCAGTACATACACACAAAATATCTAGGTCACATGGGGAGAGGCGTTGTGCCGAGGCTTTATCTGTTTTTTTAAACCAAGTTTGGTGTTCACTTCCATCTCACATTGCTCAAGTGAATTCGATGCAATTATGGCGCTATACACCGAGTGTACAAAACATTAGGAACAACTTTCCATGACAGAGACAGACCAGGTGATTTTTAAGCCCTGAGACATGGATTGCGTATGTGTGCCATTCAGAGGTTGAATGGGCAAGACAAAAGATTTAAGTGCCTTTGAACAGGGTATAGTAGTAGGTGCCAGGCGCGGACCGGTTTGAGTGTGTCAAGAACTGCAACGCTGCTGAGTTTTTCATGCTCAACAGTTTTCCGTGTGTCCCAAGAATGGTCCATCACCCAAAGGACATGCAGCCAACCGTGGGAAGCATTGGAGTCAACATGGGCCAGTATCCCTGTGGAATGCTTTCGACAGCTTGTGTCGTCCATGCCCTAACAAATTGAGGCTGTTCTCAGGGCAAAAAGGGCTGCAACTCAATATAAGGAAGGTGTTCCTAATGTTTTGTACACTCAGTGTATAATACTGTACATTTTCTTGAATTTGTTCTGGATTTGGGGGTTGTGGAATGACCCCTGATGGCATGTTTGGTGGGGTAAGAGTGTGTGTTAGAGCTGTGTGCAAGTTGACTATGGAAAACAATTTGGAATTTTGAAAACGGAGGTTCTAATAAAAATAAGTGATGCAGTCAGTCGCTCCTTACTTTCAGTCAAGAGAGACTGACATTCATTGTATTGATATTAGCCCTCTGATTACAGTGAAGAGCAAGACGTGCCGCTCTGTTCTGCGCCAGCTGCACTTTTTCTAGCTCCTTCTTTGCAGCACCTGATCTTATGACTGGGCAATAATAAAGATAACATAGAACTAGAGCCTGCAGGACTTGCTTTATGGAGTGTGGTGTCAAAAAAGCAGAGCATCTCTTAATTATGGACAGACCTCTTCCCATCTTTACAACCATTGAAATCAATATGTTTTGACCATGACAGTTTACATTCTAAAGTAACACCAAGTAATTTAGTCTCCTCAACTTGCTCAATAGCCACATTATTCATTATCAGATTCCGCTGAGGCCTAGAATTTAGGGAATGATTTGTACCAAATACAATCCTCTTAATTTTAGAGATGTTCAGGACTAGTTTATTACCGGCCTCCCGTTCTAAAATTCACTGCAACTCTTTGTTTATAGTTGCAGTGATTTCACTAGCTGTGGTTTCTGAAACGTAAATGGTTGAATCATCAGCATATATGGACACACAGGCTTTGTTTAATGCCAGTGGCAGGTCATTAGTGAAAATAGAGAGGAGTAGAGGGCAAGGAGAGCTGCCCTACGGTAAACCACACTTTACATGTTTAACATTAGAGGTGCTTCCATTGGGCCTCCCGGGTGGCGCAGTGGTGAAGTGCCATCAGAGACTCCGGGTTCGCGCCCAGGCTCTGTTGTAACCGGCCGCGCCCAGGCTCTGTTGTAACCGGCCGCGCCCAGGCTCTGTTGTAACCGGCCGCGCCCAGGCTCTGTTGTAGCCGGCCGCGCCCAGGCTCTGTTGTAACCGGCCGCGCCCAGGCTCTGTTGTAACCGGAAGGTCCGTGGGGCGACGCAAAATTGGCCTATGGTCGTCCGGGTTAAGGAGGGCTTGGCCGGTAGGGATGGCCTTGTCTCATCACGCACCAGCGACTCCTGTGGCGGGCCGAGTGCACTGAGCGCGCTAACCAAGGTTGCCAGGTGCACAGTGTTTCCTCCGACACATTGGTGCGGCTGGCTTCCGGGTTGGATGAGCGCTGTGTTATGAAGCAGTGCGGATGACTTTCAGAAGAAGCAGTGCGGACGCATGACTTTCAACCTTGACTTTCAACCCGTACGGGAGTTGTAGTGATGAGACAAGATAGTAGCTACTAAAACAATTGGATACCACGAAATTGGGGAGAAAAAGGGGTCAAATAAAAAATAAACATTTTTTTATATTTAAAAAAAAAAAGAGATGCTTCCATTAAAGAAAGCCCTATGTGTTAGTTTAGATGGATTCACAGCAATCTACAATACGGCAGGTTGAAATAAATTTAAAACCATAACACATACATTTTAACAAAAGGTTATGGGGTCAATAATATCAAAGGCTGCACTGAAATCTAACAGTACAGCTCCCATAATCATCTTCTTATCAATTTCTTTCAACCAATCATCAGTCATTTGTCTCAGTGCAGTACATGTTGAGTGCCCTTCTCTATAAGCATGCTGAAAGTCTGTTGTTCATTTGTTTAGAGAGCAATAGCATTGTGTCTGGTCAAACACTTTTTCCCCTTCTTTAAAAAAAAAGATTTGCTAAGAGTCGGCAGCAAGCTGATTGGTAAACTGTTTAGAACCAGTAAAGGATGCATTACCATTCTTGTGTAGCGGAATGACTTTGGCTTCCCTCCAGGTCTGAGGACACATTTTTCTCGACTCAAAAAAATGACAAATAGGAGTGGCAATCGTCCATGCCTGTGTATATATGCATGTGTGGGTCCAGTGCTGACCTTGTCATTGTCGGTGCACAGCTGGATGGCGTTGGGAATGAGGCGGGCAGTCTTCTCCTTGGTCATGCTGCAGATATCCTTCAGCCGGACTGTCAGCTAGAGAGGAAAAGCGCGAAACTGTGTTAGACTACAGATAACATCCCTCCTGAAAAGCCTAGAACTACTGCAAATGAAAGATGTTATCATTAAAGCTACAGTCTGATTGTAAAAACAACAGAACAGGGTCCTCAACCAGACAGCGGAGGGAAACATAACACTACTCAAACTGATAGACAGTGCTCTAGCTGCAAGTCACTGGCATCAAAGATTCTATGGTTTTAACCATATTTTGAAGATATACATTGTATGATTACATTCTTGTTGCTTGTTAACATGAAATAATAAAACCTTATATTTTGGGTTCTGATAAGACATATGATTTTACAGAATCACAAATCCTGGACTGTAGCTTTAATACTGCAGTATATGGAACAAACCAAGCAAATCACTTTAATTTGAAGCCAAATACCTTCTATTGAGAGAAAATAGATGGCCTATACATAAGTACGAGGGCAATTTGGCACATTGTGTATTAAGGGACAGAGTAACCCAGCGTAGAGAATGGTAAAGGAAACTAAAGTCCATACCAGTGTTTCCCAGCGGAAGATGTTGCTATAGAAACAAATCCAGTTTTCTGAGACGTAGAGGCGCCCCTGCAGCAGGATATCTCTTTGCAGGGCACAGGAGTAGTCTGCCACACAGGGTCAAAGGTCATCAGGTTATTAAAGGTCATGGGGTTTATAAGAAGTCATGGCTCTACCAATAAATATAAAACATCTGCAGATCAAATTTTTATTTTAAATTTGATTTAACTAGGCAAGTCAGTTAAGAACAAATTGTTACTTATAATGACAGCCTACCCGTCATTGTACATCTATCCAGTCTATCTATGCTGGCATGCCAACTCCTTGTCACTCATTATCATGCCAAAGTCTGCCCTCATTAAGGATAGAATGTATGAGCACAAACAGATCTGGGACAGGGCTGCATCTAAACTCAGAAAAAAATAACCGTCCTCTCATTGTCAAATGCATTTATTTTCAGCAAACTTAAGGTGTAAATATTTGTATGAACATAAGATTCAACAATTGAGACATATACTGAACAAGTTCCACAGACATGTGACTAGCAGAAATGGAATAATGTGTCCATGAACAAAGGGGGGTGGGGGGTCAAAATCAAAAGTAATAGTCAGTGTCTGGTGTGGCCACCAGCTGCATTAAGTACTGCAGTGCATCTCCTCCTCATGGACTGCACCAAATTTGCCAGGTCTTGCTGTGAGATGTTACCCCACTCTTCCACCAAGGCACCTGAAAGTTCCCGGACATTTCTGGGAGGAATGGCCCTAGCCCTCACCCTCTGATCCAACAGGTCCCAGACGTGCTCAATGGGATTGAGATCCGGGCTCTTCGCTGGCCATGGCAGAACACTGACATTCCTGTCTTGCAAGAAATCAGCAATACTGCTCGTTATGTGCATGGTGGCATTGTCATGCTGGAGGATCATGTCAGGATGAGCCTGCAGGAAAGGTACCACATGGAGGGAGGAGGATGTCTTCCCTGAAACCACAGCGTTGAGATTGAGCTTGTTGTCATTGCAGGCAGTCTGATGAAAACCTTATTGGTCTTATTGGTCAAGGTCACACCAAATACTTATCACATCTCATTCAGCTTATCAGTGGCCTTGACTCCTGGGACTTCAGTTTCAGTTATTCTATGACCCCAGCACGCTGTGTGGTCAGAAACATGCTTTCCCCATCCTGATGAGTATTTCCACAGTTTCTTCCTGCTTAACTTTTGAGCGCTAATAGCGTTTCAAACATCACTCGCTCTGAGCCGTTCTAGTAGTTGCTCCCCTTGCTCTGCATGGGTAACGCTGCTTCGATGATGGCTGTTGTCTTTGTGTTGCTGGTTCGAGCCCAGGGAGGAGGAAGCTATACTGTTACACTGGCAATGCTAAAGTGCCTATAAGCACATCCAAAAGTCAAAGGTTAATGAAATACAAATGGTATAGAGGGAAATAGTCCTATAATTCCTTTAATAACTACAACCTAAAACTTCTTACCTGGGAATATTGAAGACTCATGTTAAAAGGAACCAGCTTTCATATGTTCTCATGTTCTGAGCAAGGGACTGAAATGTTACCTTTCTTACATAGCACATATTGCACTTTTACTTTCTTCTCCAACACTTTGTTTTTGCATTATTTAAACCAAATTGAACAGGTTTCATTATTTACTTGAGGATAAATAGATTTTATTGATGTATTATATTAAGTTAAAACAAGTGTTCATTCAGTATTGTTGTAATTGTCATTATTACAAATACATAAAAAATTTAAAAATCTGCCGATTAAAAGTTGTATTTTACGAAATTTCGATCTGAAAGCTTTTGGTCATCAGAGCAATGTTGAGGGAATCCTATTTGAGTCAGGAAAAGATACTCGCTCAAATAATAGGTAGGATATACAACAACATTTTTAAATAACTGATATTTGCACAAGATGGAGGGAGTGTTGGAACATAACGAACAAAATTACAGTTAATGTACAGTCGTGGACAAAAGTTGAGAATGACACAAATATAAATTTTCACAAAGTCTGCTGCCTCAGTTTGTATGATGGCAATTTGCATATACTCCAGAATGTTATGAAGAGTGCAATTAATTGCAATTCATCTGATCAAAGTCCCTCTTTGCCATGCAAATGAACTGAATCCCCCAAAAACATTTCCACTGCATTTCAGCCCTGCCACAAAAGGACCAGCTGACATCATGTCAGTGATTCTCTCGTTACCCCAGGTGTGAGTGTTGACGAGGACAAGGCTGAGATCACTCGGTCATGCTGATTGAGTTCGAATAACAGACTGGAAGCTTCAAAATGAGGGTGGTGCTTGGAATCATTGTTCTTCCTCTGTCAAACATGGTTACCTGCAAGGAAATACGTGCCACCATCATTGCTTTGCACAAAAAGGGCTTCACAGGCAAGGATATTGCTACCAGTAAGATTGCACCTAAATCAACCATTTATCGGATCATCAAGGGTGCCAGAGAAAGTCCAGCATGCGCCAGGACCGTCTCCTAAAGTTTATTCAGCTGCGGGATCGGGGCTCCACCAGTACAGAGTTTGCTCAGGAATGGCAGCAGGCAGGTGTGAGTCCATCTGCACGCACAGCAAGGTCGAAGACTTTTGGAGGATGGCCTGGTGTCAAGAAGGGCACCAAAGAAGCCACTTCTCTCCAGGAAAAACATCAGGGACAGACTGATATTCTGCAAAAGGTACAGGGATTAGACTGCTGAGGACTGGGTTAAAGCCATTTTCTCTGATGAATCCCCTTTCCGATTGTTTGGGGCATCCGAAAAAAAAACTTGTCCGGAGAAGACAAGGTGAGCGCTACCACCAGTCCTGTGTCATGCCAACAGTAAAGCATCCTGAGACCATTCATGTGTGGGGTTGCTTCTCAGCCAAGGGAGTGGGCTCACTCACAATTTTGCCTAAGAACACAGCCATGAATAAAGAATGATACCAACAAATCCTCCAAGAGCAACTTCTCCCAACCATCCAGAAACAGTTTGGTGACGAACAATGCCTTTTCCAGCATGATGGAGCACCTTGCCATAAAGGCAAAAGTGATAACTAAGTGGCTCGGGGAACAAAACATACACTGCTCAAAAAAATAAAGGGAACATTTAACAACACAATGTAACTCCAAGTCAATCACACTTCTGTGAAATCAAACTGTCCACTTAGGAAGCAACACTGATTGACAATAAATGTCACATGCTGTTGTGCAAATGTAATAGACAACAGGTGGAAATTATAGGCAATTAGCAAGACACCCCCAATAAAGGAGTGGTTCTGCAGGTGGTGACCACAGACCACTTCTCAGTTCCTATGCTTCCTGGCTGATGTTTTGGTCACTTTTGAATGCTGGCGGTGCTTTCACTCTAGTGGTAGCATGAGACGGAGTCTACAACCCACACAAGTGGCTCAGGTAGTGCAGCTCATCCAGGATGGCACATCAATGCGAGCTGTGGCAAGAAAGTTTGCTGTGTCTGTCAGCATAGTGTTCAGAGCATGGAGGCGCTACCAGGAGACAGGCCAGTACATCAGGAGACGTGGAGGAGGCCGTAGGAGGGCAACAACCCAGCAGCAGGACCACTACCTCCGCCTTTGTGCAAGGAGGAGCAGGAGGAGCACTGCCAGAGCCCTGCAAAATGACCTCCAGCAGGCCACAAATGTGCATGTGTCTGCTCAAAAGGTCAGAAACAGACTCCACCATGAGGGTAGTATGAGGGCCCGACGTCCACAGGTGGGGGTTGTGCTTACAGCCCAACACCGTGCAGGACGTTTGGCATTTGCCAGAGAACACCAAGATTGGCACCACTGGTGCCCTGTGCTCTTCACAGATGAAAGCAGGTTCACACTGAGCACATGTGACAGACATGACAGTCTGGAGACGCCATGGAGAACGTTCTGCTGCCTGCAACATCCTCCTGCATGACCGGTTTGGCGGTGGGTCAGTCATGGTGTGGGGTGCATTTCTTTGGGGGGGGCCGCACAGCCCTCCATGTGATCGCCAGAGGTAGCCTGACTGCCATTAGGTACCGAGATGAAATCCTCAGACCCCTTGTGAGACCATATACTGGTGCGGTTGGCCCTGGGTTCCTCCTAATGCAAGACAATGCTAGACCTCATGTGGCTGGAGTGTGTCAGCAGTTCCTGCAAGAGGAAGGCATTGATGCTATGGACAGGCCCGTTCGTTCCCCAGACCTGAATCCAATTGAGCACATCTGGGACATCATGTCTCGCGCCATTCACCAATGCCACGTTGCACCACAGACTGTCCAAGAGTTGGCGGATGCTTTAGTCCAGGTCTGGGAGGAGATCCCTCAGGAGACCATCCGCCACCTCATCAGGAACATGCCCAGGCATTGTAGTGGGTCATACAGGCATGTGGAGGCCACACACACTACTGAGCCTCATTTTGACTTGTTTTAAGGACATTACATCGAAGTTGGATCCGCCTGTAGTGTGGTTTTCCACTTTAATTTTGAGTGTGACTCCAAATCCAGACCTCCATGGGTTGATACATTTGATTTCCATTGATCATTTTTGTGTGATTTTGTTGTCAGCACATTCAACTATGTAAAGAAAAAAGTATTTAATAAGAACATTTCATTCATTCAGATCTAGGATGTGTTATTTAGTGTTCCCTTTATTTTTTTGAGCAGTGTAGATATTTTGGGTCCATGGCCAGGAAACTCCAGACCTTAATCCCATTGAGAACTTGTGGTCAATCCTCAAGAGGCAGGTGGACAAACAAAACCCCACAAATTCTGACAAACTCCAAGCATTGATTATGCAAGAATGGGCTGCCATCATGTGGCCCAGAGGTTAATTGACAGCATGCCAGGGCAGATTGCAGAGGTCTTGAAAAAGAAGGGTCAACACTGCAAATATTGACTCTTTGCATCAACTTCATGCACAGTGGGGCAAAAAAGTATTTAGTCAGCCACCAATTGTGCAAGTTCTCCCACTTAAAAAGATGAGAGAGGCCTGTAATTTTCATCATAGGTTCACTTCCACAATAACAGACAAAGTGAGAATTTTTTTTCTCCAGAAAATCACATTGTAGGATTTTGAATGCATTTATTTGCAAATTATGGTGGAAAATAAGTATTTGGTCAATAACAAAAGTTTCTCAATACTTTGTTATATACCCTTTGTTGGAAATGACAGAGGTCAAATGATTTCTGTAAGTCTTCACAAGGTTTTCACACACCGTTGCTGGTATTTTGGCCAATTCCTCCATGCAGATATCCTCTAGAGCAGTGATGTTTTGGGGCTGTTGCTGGGCAACACAGACTTTCAACTCCCTCCAAAGATGTTCTATGGGGTTGAGATCTGGAGACTGGCTAGGCCACTCCAGGACCTTGAAATGCTTCTTACGAAGCCAGTCCTTCGTTGCCCGGGCAGTGTGTTTGGGATCATTGTCATGCTGAAAGACCCAGCCACGTTTCATCTTCAATGCCCTTGCTGATAGGAGGTTTTCACTCAAAATCTCACGATACATGGCCCCATTCATTCTTTCCTTTACACGGATCAGTCGTCCTGGTCCCTTTGCAGAAAAACAGCCCCAAAGCATGATGTTTCCACCCCCATGCTTCACAGTAGGTATGGTGTTCTTTGGATGCAACTCAGCATTCTTTGTCCCCCAAACACAACGAGTTGAGTTTTTACCAAAAAGTTATATTTTGGTTTCATCTGACCATATGACATTCTCCCAATCTTCTTCTGGATCATCCAAATGCTCTCTAGCAAACTTCAGACGGGCCTGGACATGTACTGGCTTAAGCAGGGGGACACGTCCGGCACTGCAGGATTTGAGTCCCTGGCGGCGTAGTGTGTTACTGATGGTAGGCTTTGTTACTTTGGTCCCAGCTCTCTGCAGGTCATTCACTAGGTCCCCCCGTGTGGTTCTGAGATTTTTGCTCACCGTTCTCATGATCATTTTGACCCCACGGGGTGAGATCTTGCGTGGAGCCCCAGATCGAGGGAGATGATCAGTGGTCTTGTATGTCTTCCATTTCCTAATAATTGCTCCCACAGTTGATTTCTTCAAACCAAGCTGCTTACCTATTGCAGATTCAGTCTTCCCAGCCTGGTGCAGGTCTACAATTTTGTTTCTGGTGTCCTTTGACAGCTCTTTGGTCTTGGCCATAGTGGAGTTTGGAGTGACTGTTTGAGGTTGTGGACAGGTGTCTTTTATACTGATAACAAGTTCAAACAGGTGCCATTAATACAGGTAACAAGTGGAGGACAGAAGAGCCTCTTAAAGAAGAAGTTACAGGTCTGAGAGAGCCAGAAATCTTGCTTGTTTGTAGGTGACCAAATACTTATTTTCCACCATAATTTGCAAATAAATTCATTAAAAATCCTACAATGTGATTTTCTGGATTTTTTTTCTCATTTTGTCTGACATAGTTGAAGTGTACCTATGATGAAAATTACAGGACTCTCATCTTTTTAAGTGGGAGAACTTGCACAATTGGTGGCTGACTAAATACTTTTTTTGCCCCACTATAATTGTCAATAAAAGCCTTTGACACTTATGAAATGCTTGTAATTATACTTCAGTATTCCATAGTAACATCTGACAAAAATATCTAAAGACACTGAAGCAGCAAACTTTGTGGAAATTAATATTTGTGTCATTCTCAAAATGTTTGGCCACGACTGTACGCTTAGTCCAATATAAACTAATGTATAGAATTTATTAAACAAGAGACAAAATTCACAAATTCTACAGCACAAAGGCAGTCATGTCTTAAGTATAAAACTAATAAAGACTCAATCATTTATGCCTTCTGGGAGTTCTATAAAGTCCAAAAGTTATGGGCTGAGTTAGAAAGTTGGCTGTCAGAAGTTTTACAATGTAAGTTTACTTTTAAATCCGTCTCTCTGTAAATTTCAAGACATGGCATATGTGACCAACTGCCTTGACTCAGTCTTATGTAGCAAAATTTGAAGTAGTTTTTTTTTTACATTGCTTTTATCCAGAGACACAGAGATATTATACAAAATGGTATATCATACACTGCATGAGGAACAATGGGAAAGTAATTCTGGTTTTAAAGTTAATAAACTTGTAACCTCACTTTTTAGAAAATAGCCTTTGTTTTTGTACCTACTGGAGATCTCTTCTTTGTCAACACCCATTCAGAATCGTTCACACCCTCTTAAGCTTTAGCCCCCACTCAAACTCTGACCATTTTACTCACCCTAGCAGAGCTGATTAGGCTGCTTTCATGTTATCCAGAGCGTTGGTGACGTAAAAAATGTACGTTGAAACGGCTTTCCTGTGAAGTAGTGACCCGCGACATGAAACGGGTCGCATATGAGGGTGCGGTGAGATACCCAAACGGGATGGACCATACTTTTGCAATTTCGAAAAAATGTCTACTTAAAAACTAGAAATCAAAATGATCCTCCCTCACTACGATAGTGGACAAATCAAATGTATGATTATTTAAATATTGAAAAGGTGTGGGCTACTGAGAAAAATAGAACTATAAGCACTGGAAAGTTCCAGGGGATGAAGGTTGAGGGGGAGTGTGGTTGTCCCACGTGATGTGTAGGGTTGTGGTGGGAACATGTGGGTCTGAGCAGGTGTGATATCATTAATGTTTGTTGAAATTTGTGTTTATTGTCTTTTGTTCATGTATGGTTTTTATGGTTCGAGAGCTTGGTTACATTTCCATCTGCAACGTTCTAAATGTTTCACATCTCTGAATATACTTGTGATGGGGTGACATTGCACATTAAATCACTCCTAACTCAGTTTGTCATACTTTGTCATACTTTGCAGACATCAAAAAAGTCTAGGGAGATTAAGATCTGTACTGTTGAGGACAAAAATAAATAGCTAGGTCATGTTAAGCGGGGAGAAAACAATTGAAACAGAGTCACTATCTGAATTTAGGAAAACAAGACTTTGTTATTCCATTGTAATATGTTTTTGCTACTGTACGGTGTGCCCTGCTGAAAACCACCAAGGTGTTCAAGAATAAATATGAATATAGTTTTCATTGATCCTTCCATCTTACTCACCCACGATGAGGCGTTCTGAGTCGGGTAGCTGCTTGAAGAGTTTTCTGAAGTCCTCATTGCGTTGCTTATACGTAGGACTCAATACCTGTAGCGGAGATAGAAGGAAAACATAAAACACACTTAGAGAGCGAGAGAACTCATTTACACTAAATTAGTCTACTCATTAACAAACACAAATATTTTATATACGCAAACAAGTGTAATGCCCCCACTGACAGCAATAAACAGACAGGGAACTAATTTACTTATCTGTATAACATGACTCTGCCCAGTTTTTTAATGAAAATGGTAGTAGACATGACTATATATTTTATTCTACAGTTAAATTGACATTTTAGTCATTTAGTAGAAGCTCTTATCCAGAGTGACTTACAGGAGAAATTAGGGATAAGTGCCTTGCTCAAGGGCACCAACAGAATTTTCACCTAGTCGGCTTGGGGATTTGAACCAGAGACCTTTCAGTTACTGGCCCAATGCTCTTAACCACCAGGCTAGCTGCCACCCCCATTCAGTGATGTTATCTGACCATGGCTTGTAAGTCGCTCTGGATAAGAGCGTCTGCTAAATGACTTAAATGTAAATGTAAATGGCTACTGCAGAAATTGAATCAAACTCTGTCTCTCTTTTCTTTCTCTACTGATTGTCAGAGTCTGAAATAACATAAAAGCTCCTATCACAAACGGGAACACTTTCAAATATGCTAAATGATCCACGCTGATGCTAATAATACTTCAGCTGGAGTTCCTCCTGTCTTTCTCTCCCTCACATTCAGATAAACACATTTCCTTCTAGAGGGCCAGATAAAGAGAGAGTTCTCTTATCGGCAGTTGCAGACCACAGCCAGTCCGCCTGTCTCTCCACACAAACACTGCATTGTTTATCCTGAAAAGGGAGGGAATGCAGCCAATGAGCTATCAGTGTGGTGGTGATGGTGTTAGACTGGACACTAACATTGCCTTGGGTCATTCTAACCAGCCCAGTGCACAGCAACGGAAGAGCCTATGGCCTAGAACTAAAGCTTGAGTTTCAGTGTTAATGTGATGGTCATCAGGTCTAGCCATAGAGTTGGATAGAGGGTCCCACTACTTTAAAATGGAGACTGGCACTGGTCTCAATGCCGCTGGCCATGCTGTCACAGAAGACGCCTTTACAGATAGATGAGCTCTCTATTACATCTCTATAGGCAGTGAAGTAAAGTACTTAAGTAAAACTACTTTAAAGTACTACTTAAGTAATTTTGGGGGGGTATCTGTACTTTACTATTTATATTTTCAACAGCTTTTACTTTTACTCCACTACATTCCTATATAAAATTGTGTATTTTTTACTCCTTACATTTTCCCTGACACCAAAAAGTACTTGTTACAGGACAATTTTTACCCCCAATTCACACACTTATCAAGAGAACATGCCTGGTAATCCCTACTGCCTCTGATCTGGCACTCACTAAACACACCTGCTTGGTTTGTAAATTATTTGAGTGTGCCCATGGCTATCTGTACATTTTAAAAACAAGAAAATGGTGCCGTCTGGTTTGTTTAATATACGGAATTTGAAATGACTGATACTTTTACTTTTGATACTTAAGTATATTTTAGCAATTACATTTACCTTTGATACTTAAGTAGATTTAAAACCAAATACTTTTACTCAAGTAGTATTATACTGGGTGACTTTTCACTTTTACTTCAGTAATTCTTTATGAAGGAATCTTTACTTTTACTCAAGTATAACAATTGGGTATTTTTCCACCACTGTCTACCCTATTTTTTAAATATATATATTTTTAAATGTAACCTTTAAATAAACTAGGAAAGTCAGTTAAGAACAAATTCTTATTTACAATGATGGCCTAAGAACAGTGGGATAACTGCCTTGTTCAGGGGCAGAACGACAGATTTACACCTTGTCTGCTCAGTGATTCAATCTAGCAACCTTTCGGTTACTGGCCCAACGCTCTAACCACTAGGCTACCTGCTGCCCCAAATCAGTGCACCTAAGCGAATCTTCTAGAGCCACTCCACTCGCTGTCCAGCCTACCCTTACCCCATGTCCTGTATCAACCCCCAAAAATGTGCAAGACAATGACCGCGACCAACAAGTCACTTTGCAGCACAGCACAAAAATATCACATACTAGTTTAGAAACCGATAATCAACTTGGGATTTAAAACTGTAACCCTCACCCACTCATCCCCCCACACCTGTCTCCACCCCAGCTCCAGAGAGGGTGACTTACAGCTGGCACCCTCTCTGACTCCCAGTCCCAGGTCTGCCAGTGGGCCAGGGCATCTTCAGACAGAGACACCTGGTCTGTCTCAGTGTCCATGCGGACTGCAATGTCCATGGCCTGGGTGTCCATTTTCTTTTGGCTCCTTTCCTCAGGTGGAAGGTGTGAGCAGGGTCTTTCAGCCCGGCGAGTGGTCTGGTATTCCCCCTTTGTCGATGAAGGAATGGAATTCCTCTAAGAGTCAAATGTTGTCTAGCCCGGGCTCCTCTTACACACAGCGCCTAAGCTGCAGTTGACCTGCAGTAAACTCAGCCCTCAGGGGACTGGTCATTTGTCATCAGCTCCTCCCTCCCTCTCTCTCCCCGTCTCTCTCCCTCCCTCCCCTGGGTGGAACAGGGAACTTCTCTGAACCCTCCCAAAGAGGCTGGGGAGACAGAGATACCTGGAATAATATCTCTCACCACTACAGGTAACTAGCAGAGCTTAAGAGCTCACTAGAACTTAACAATACAGAATTAATAAGAGCATATTTCAAATTACTAAAGAATGAAGGAATGTGAACGTTTCCTAACTCTAAACTGTTTAGCTACAGGACCCCAAAATATAGAACTACAGAACTCCATAGAGTACAGTTAGGCATGTGTCCCCAAAGTAAACTGAGAAACTGGGTGGAGGGCGTTAGGAAATATTGATTTACACTCAGGACAGCAGGAGCCCCCTTCTTCTGGAGTGGAAATGTCCCCTCCCTCCCTCCTGTTTTTGAAAAATAGTTGATCCCCTTGTAAGTCTTAATAGGCCATTTGGGCCAAGTGCACTGGTTGGTCCGGCTTAAGAATGGGTTAAGACCAAGTCAGAACCAGGTTTAAACAGGGTTAAGACAAGGTCAAGACCTGGGACACAGAAAAAGCCTCCAGTCAGTTAAAGACTACAGAAAAGATGCTTTGCAGTCAGTAATTGACGGAAAAAGTTGGTTTAAAACAATCCTCTTATAAAACAATCCCACTTATACATCAAGGATCGAGAAGCCTGGAGTTGAGGCACTGCAGTCATCCCCAAAGTCATTTCAGATAGTGATACCTCCAAAGGTGCTGCAGAATGGCATGGTCTCCTCAAATGATTTCTCAAAGCAATATACATCTATATCAAAAAACACACAATCCACATGGAGAGAAAAAAGGCTCTCTTTCTGCAGTCTCAAAGTCCAATTGCTCTCTTTTCTCTCTCTCTCTCTCTCTCTCTCTCTCTCTCTCTCTCTGAAATGGACACACACAGTCTTTGTCCTCAGGGAGAGCAGAAAACAGAACAATCCGCTTGACCAGTCCGGGATGCTTGTCCAGTGAAGAGACAATTGCTCATCAATAAAAGTGGTCAACAGTGCGTCCCAGGACAGAGTGGAACCCATGTGACTGACCAAAAAGGACCACTGCACACTACTGACCAGGCAAACCACAACAGAGCTGTGTGCTCCTACCAGGACTCTAGTCCTACTGTTGAAATCTCTCCCTCCCTCCCCTATTCTTGAGGAAAGTGGTGTTGGAGGAGCATTGAGAGAGAAAAAAGAAGGAGAGAGTGGCAGAGAGAGAGAGAGGGAGGGGAAAGCGTGCACTGAGGGCAGCAGAAGGTGTACCTGCTTGTATGTTTTTAAGGCTATAAAACACCTCCAAAAACCATCTCTCAGCCTAAAAGCCCTTTGAACAGTCGACCTCTATGGTTCTCTATGAAGACCCTTGTTCTGTATGCACATGTCATGTATCCACGGGTGTGTTGTGTGTGTCCATCCGGAAGTCCTGACTTGAACCACAAAAGCTTTTCTTATGATACCCGCTGTGAATTTAGTAGTTTAGTAACCCAACTACTGCTTCCTATCCTAGACTATGGTGACGTCATCTATTAAAACACAACCAAGACCTTACTTTGTCATTCATAACAATCTTTGCAGATTGATTCTTGGATGCCGTTATAAGACATCATTGCACACTGTCGAATCACTCAATGGGCTGTCCCTCCCAAACAGAAGACAACTGCATTGGTACCAATCTATTTTGAAATGTATCAACTAGAGGTCGACCGATTTCAAGTTTTCATAACAATCGGATATCGGTATTTTTGGGCGCCGATTTGCCGATTATTATTATTTTTTTTATACCTTTATTTAACTTGGCAAGTCAGTTAAGAACACATTCTTATTTTCAATGATGGCCTAGGAACGGTGGGTTAAATGCCTTGTTCAGGAGCAGAACGACAGATATTCACCTTGTCAGCTCGGGGGATCCAATCTTGCAACCGTACAGTTAACGAGTCCAACGCAATAACGACCTGCCTCTCTCTCGTTGCACTCCACAAGGAGACTGCCTGTTACGCGAATGCAGTAAGCTAAGGTAAGTTGCTAGCTAGCATTAAACTTATCTTTTAAAAAACAGTCAATCATGATCACTAGTTAACTACACATGGTTGATGATATTACTAGATATTATCTAGCGTGTCCTGCGTTGCATATAATCTGACTGAGCATACAAGCATACAAGTATCTAAGTATCTGACTGAATGGTGGTAGGCACAAGCAGGTGCGTAAACATGAATTCAAACAACACATTCGTGTGTTTTGACAGCAGCTCTTCGTCAAGCATTGCGCTGTTTATGACTTCAAGCCTATCAACTCCCTAGATGAGGCTGGTGTAACCGAAGTGAAATGGCTAGCTAGTTAGCGCGCGCTAATTGTCGTTGTGTTGCTGGTTCGAGCCCAGGGAGGAGCGAAAAGAGGGACGGAAGCTATACTGTTACACTGGCAATAGTAAAGTGCCTATAAAAACATCCAATAGTTAAAGGTTGATGAAATACAAATGGTATAGAGGGAAATAGTCCAATAATTCCTATAATAACTACAACCTAAAACTTCTTACCTGGGAATATTGAAGACCCATGTTAAAAGGAACCACCAGCTTTCATATGTTCTCATGTTCTGCGCAAGGAACTGAAACGTTAGCTTTCTTACATAGCACATATTGCACTTTTACTTTCTTCTCCAACACTTTGTTTTTGCATTATTTAAACCAAATTGAACATGTTTCATTATTTACTTGAGGCTAAATTGATTTTATTGATGTATTATACTAAGTTAAAATAAGTGTTCATTCAGTATTGTTGTAATTGTCATTATTACAAATAAAAAAAAACGTCCGATTAATCGATATCGGCTTTTTTGGTCCTCCAATAATCGGTATCATGGTTGAAAAATCATAATCGGTCGACCTCTAGTATCAACTGTATATATTAAGGAACACCTAACTTTACAAGACTCACACTAGTCCATTCAACAACAGCAGTAATTAGAAATTCCAAGAGTACATCATGAGGTTGGAGTAAGATGTTTCAGATACAAAGACCCAAATGACTGGAATCATTAACCTATAGAAATCATGGCATTAAAATCCCAGTGAATTTAAGAAAATCCTTTTTCAAATGTTAAGAACTAATAGAACCATCACCATGTGAAGATATTTGAAAATATGTATGTATATTTTATAGGTACTTAAATTGTATTAGTAGTTGTAACAGTGGTTTATTAGCTGGAGGCCTATTTCAAATCTTTACTAACGACATGCAGCCTTTGAGTAAGGCCAGTGTGTATGTATGCAGATGACATAACACTAACACTTAGCAAAGAGCTGCAGTTAGTTTCAGAATGGGTAGCAAGGAATAAGCTAGGCCTAAATATTTCCAAAATTAAAAGCATTGTATTTGGGCAAATCATTCACTAAACCCTAAACCTCAACTACGTCTCGTAATGAATAATGTGGAAATTGAGGTGACTAAACTGCTTAGAGTAACCCTGGATCGTAAACTGTCATGGTCGAAACATATTGATACAACAGTAGCTAAAATGGGGAGAAGTCTGTCCGTAATAAAGCGCTGCTCTGCATTCTTAACAACACTATCAACAAGGCAGGTCCTACAGGCTCTAGTTTTGTCGCACCTTGACTACTGTTCAGTCATGTGGTCAGGTGCCACAAAGAGGGACTTGGGAACATTGCAGTTGGCTCAGAACAGGGCAGCACACCGAGAGCTAACATTAATGGCATGCAGGTCAATCTCTCATGGCTCAAAGTGGAAGAGAGATGGACTTCATCATTACTTGTTTTCGTAAGAGGTGTTGACAAGCTGAATGTACCGACCTGTCTGTTTAAACTACTGGCACACAGCTCGGACACTCATGCATACCCCACAAGACATGCCACCAGAGACATGTCTCTTCACAGTCCTCAAGTCCAGAACAGACTATGGGAGGCGCACAGTACTACATGGAACCATGACTACAGGGAACTCTATTCCACATCAGGTAACTGATGCAAGCAGTAGAATCAGATTTAAAAAGTAGGTAAAAATACACCTTATGGAACAGCGGGGACTGAAGAGACACACACAAAAAGGTACAGACACATTGTGGTATTGTTGTATGGTGGTATTAAACATGTTGTGTTGTGGATATGTGGTGGTGTAGGGATGTTATATGATGTACTGTTCTACCTTTAGCTCATTCAGAACACATAGTTCACTGTTTTATCTGTAGTTTTATATGTAATGTGGATGCTTTGGTACGTTTGGACCCCAGGAAGAGTATCTGCTTTGGCAGGAACTAATGGGGATCACAAATAAATACAAATTAGTAGCTGGACAAAACATTTATATGCTGTTAATTTATGTTTAAAAAAAAGTTATTATTTTACTATTAGTAGTTGCCATATTATTACCGTTACTAAGTATTCTTTTTTTCATCCTGCAAAAATGCAAATAAATAAATACAATTATCTTCCAGGAAAAGTATGGGAGGCAAAAATTAATTCAGAGGTTTTGTATGCAGAGAGAGAGCAGCGAACAGAAAAACCCACTGTGTGCGTGTGTGTGTCATATGGTGTAAACATTGTAGCATGGCCAAGGACAAGGCCTAAGCCAGATCTCGCTGTCTCCCCCTCTATCTCAGGTCATGGGGTGAATGAACTCCAAAGACCCTCTCACGGGGCTGATTTGGGTAATGGGCGTGGGAGGCCCTTACTCTCATACCAGAAAGGTGATTCACACAGCTACACTCCCCTCCCAACCCAACTCCTGCATCCCATCCTGGCTCTCCCCCACCATCCTCGTCTCCCCCTACACAAACATCTGTCTGAGACTTCGCAGTCTCTCTCTGACATTACCCAAAGGAACCAGGGATGAATTCATTAAGACACACTGTAGCAAAACATTTGCAACAGAAAACAAAAATGAGTGTGTCTTATTGGACAAGTTTACGTAGTACCTCCACATTTCATTCCATTTTAAAATGTTTTCTCACTACTGAACATGACTCTTGTGTGTTGGATTACAGCCTTTATACCAGTGTGACTCATATCCTCTAACCTTTTCCTGGTCTTAAGACTGCCAATGATAGATTGGTTGAAGTCCAGATCCATTGCAGAGCATAGAAATATTTGGTTTTCCCACTGTGCCCCTGGAACAACAGGTTCTAAGGTGTGTGAACAACCCTACGATAGACAGGCTACAGTTGACTATGGCTGCCTGTCTATTGACTAACTATTAGGACTACCATGCAGTGAAACTGCACCTTCCTAGTTTAACCCTTTCTATTTTACCCTATTTCTTTCCTTTCCTTTCTCTGGCTGTCTGGATAGGTCTGTTGTTTTATGACCTCATGGTCATAATGAAGACTATCCACATAGCCTGTAAACAGTAAACACAAGACGTTGTGGACCCAGGAAGAGCAGCTCAACATCTTCTGGAACAGCTAACAGGGATCCTAATAAAGAAACTAGACCTAAAACGGCTTCTCATCTGCTCAGTCATATGGTGGTTTTGTTTTACAGGCCAAACTGTTCGGTTCAGAAACACCTCATCTGTATCTAGTTAGGCATCCCGTCATACTGTCCTCGGCTGGACTTAGACTCCACTATAGGGGCACTCCATAGTGGCTCTTCGAAGTTCTGCTTTGTGACTTCACTGCACACCACACAGAGGGCTCTGCGCGGAGATTTCGGTGTATGCCAGAATCTGTAACTTCACTCAAGCATCAGTGATGTTTTGCTAAGGATAATGCTAGGTGGAGTGTAAACCTAGTCTTACTTTACCACCAAAGGGTAGCCTAAATCTAAACCTGACTGACAGAACCAAATGTTCAGTACAGATGTAGGCTACCATATGTGTTCCATGGACACCTAAAAACAAATGTCCCTAATTCACACTTCCTGTTGATATTCAGAAACAGGAAGCACATCACACTTCTCACTATCTGCACAATGTAACGCAACTGAAAACAGAAACAAGCATTTCTTATTGGACTAATCCATAGTCAGATAAAATATACCACTAGAGTGAGTACATGAGAATTAAAATAGTCATGTTCATATAATATACTGCAGTCTTTTGACATAAACTAGAAACAGCAAAAAAGGGAGTAGGTGCCATTTGGGACGCAACCCTGGTCCCCAGATCAAAAGTCCACTTGGTTAAATCAGAGATCGGCCTCTTGTCCACTTGGTTAAATCAGAGATCGGCCTCTTGTCCACTTGGTTAAATCAGAGATCGGCCTCTTGTCCACTTGGTTAAATCAGAGATCGGCCTCTTGTCCACTTGGTTAAATCAGAGATCGGCCTCTTGTCCACTTGGTTAAATCAGAGATCGGCCTCTTGTCCACTTGGTTAAATCAGAGATCGGCCTCTTGTCCTCTTGGTTAAATCAGAGATCGGCCTTTTGTCCTCTTGGTTAAATAAGAGATCGGCCTTTTGTCAGCTTGGTTAAATAAGAGATCGGCCTTTTGTCAGCTTGGTTAAATCAGAGATCGGCCTTTTGTCCTCTTGGTTAAATAAGAGATCGGCCTTTTGTCAGCTTGGTTAAATCAGAGATCGACCTTTTGTCAGCTTGGTTTATCAGAGGGAGGTGGGAGATTAGCCTATTGTCAGCTACTGCTTAGTTACAGTCAGGGAACACAGGCCCTGGTTACAGTCAAGAGGCAACCAAATACAACAAAAGCCCTTTGTGCGCACACACAAGTGCATACAAACACAAAAGTCAATACATATACACACACACACACACACAAATACGGACCGCACACACACAAGCATATATGCAGACACGAAGGTTTGCAAATGCACACCCACCCACATACGACGTGACTGAACAACTTTCTCATACTGAATGGCATTTGTCTCTAAGATCTCTCCATTTCCCATGGGAAAAATCACACTAGGCAACTGCATTGTTAAATGTGTATTCACTTTTCACCATGGAGCAATGCGAATCACAACTGAAGACAATTTCATGATTCATTTGATGCCATATTAAATTAGCCTCTAATTTTCAATAATTTCTTTGGATAAAAAGTTAATTCATAATTTCATATGAATGCCATCATTACCAGGAATGTGTTGACATACTATTTGTAAGGGAAGTACTTCACAGGCAGGACTTTTCAAATCTGCATAGCAACTGTTGGCTCTATCGGTTTCCCCATGTGCTCTCTTTTAAAATGATATATGGAGAGGAAGCAAAGGTGTCCATACAGCACTTCCTAAAATCCTTCACCATGAGATGGCCCTCCTCAGAAATCTGATTTTAAAATGGGAAAACGTACTTCACACCTTCTGCTTCATGTCGGTTTAGGGTTGATGTTCGGTTGCAAATCAACGTTGTTAAAAGCTTGAACTGTTCCCATGCTCAGCCAATATCGGTCTTCAAATGCTGCTTAGGTACAGCATGATAGCCCAACATGTATAAACTCTGGTAGACCTAAACCTTGCAACAGCCAACAGTCAAATGACAAAGTGCAACGCAGTCTGATAACATGAACACCAGTCCTACCCATATCACTGAAATATATAATATGGTTATAATGGTATTTTTAACAGTTGCTTTTCTCCCGAGCAACTTCAAACACACACACACCCTTATACTGTATGAGGCCCATGTGAGAATCAAACCCACAACTGCAAGCACCTTGATCCAACCCACTGTGCCATCAGAACGTGCAACACATCACCCACAGTTACATACAGCTCACCAAGGAGAGGTAGGAGAAGAGTTAGAGACTTACATTGTACCAGCTCTGGCTTTTCTGTGCTCACAAACAAGAGTCGAACATCAAGGTGGAGAAGGAGACAAAAAAAAGAGAGAAAGATGAGATGTGTTAGTGCAACAAAAATAGACAGAGAAAAGCTTTCACACCTTAAACACAAGCAGGGTTGGGTAGATCAGTAAAGTCACTCTTGGATAATACAAACTGAGTAACGTAATACGATTACTTTCGGTTACTTTTGGATTACTTTCCCTTTAAAAGTAATTAGAAGACAAAAATGATTCATTAAAAGCATTTGGTGTGTTATCATAGTGGTCTCTTGAGTGTTGGTCAGACTCGCACAGGAACAAATTCAAACTTGCGCCTTTTTCCATGCTGAGTTGAATGTCATTGAAAAAACAGAAAGGTGTTATATTATGTTTTTTTTATTCTCAAACATCCTTTCTGGATTTTTTATTAATCCAAGAAGTAATCTAGTTTTTCAAAAGTATCTGTAATCTGATTACAATATGTTAGCTGGTAACAGGTAGGTTTTTTGTAAATGACATGTAATCAGTTACTCCAACCCTGTACAGAAGTATCCCACTCACAGTCAGTCTTACTGCTTACAAAAACATTTGAAAAGTAAGTAACAGTTAATATAAAAGTCAATACATATATACGCCAGAAGAGGGCAACAATGGGCTACATATAACTGGGGGAAAAAAGATGACCCTCAAAAGTTAAGTTATTGGCAGGAAGGTATCTTGTCCATATTATAGTAGACTTGGAGACTAAATCTGCATCCCACATGGAACACTATTCCCTATAGTGTACTTCTTTTGGCCAGGACCCATTAGGGCTGCTCAAAAGTATTGCACTATACAGGGAATATAGTGCATCCTACATCTGTATGAAGGCCTCTCATAACAGCAGCTTACAACTAGCTGTCTTCAATTGCGTAATAATAATGACATTACAAATTAACCATTCATATTACACATGAAAACAACCGACCATCAACATCCTTTGGATTATGCATAAAATTATTTCGAGTTTATCTTTGCTCATCGGGATGAAATCAACATTAATCAAGTGCCTGAGTAGAACTGCAAGGTGTGGTTTCTTGATGGGAGGCCATTGGCATGAACTGTAGGAGGTGTTCTTTACATTCCACAGTTCTAAAAACACACACACACACACACACACACACACACACACACACAGTTGAAGTCGTAAGTTTACATACACTTAGGTTGAAGTCATTAAAACTCGTTTTCAACCACTACACAAATTTCTTGTTAACAAACTATAGTTTTGACAATTCGGTTAGGACATCTACTTTGTGCATGTAATTTTTCCTAAAATTGCTTACAGACAGATTACTGCACTTAGAATTCACGGTATCACAATTCCAGGGGGTCAGAAGTTTACATACACTAAGTTGACTGTGTATTTTAAACGGCTTGGAAAATTCCAGAAAATTATGTCATGGCTTTGGAAGCTTCTGATAAATGATGTCAATTAGCCTGAGTCAATTGGAGGTGTACCTGTGGATGTATTTCAAGGCCAACCTTCAAACTCAGTGCCTCTTTGCTTGTCATCATGGGAAAATCTGAAAGAATTTTACACCTCCACAAGTCTGGTTCATCCTTGGGAGCAATTTCAAAATGCCTGAAGGTACCACATTCATCTGTACAAACAATACTACGCAAGTATAAACACCATGGGAACCCGCAACCATCATACCACTCAGGGAGGAGACGTGTTCTGTCTCCTAGAGATGAACGTCCTTTGGTGCGAAAAGTGCACATCAATCCCAGAACAACAGCAAAGGACCTTGTGAAGATGCTGGAGGAAACAGGTACAAAAGTATCTATATCCACAGTACAGCAAGTCCTATATCGACATAACCTGAAAGGCCGCTCAACAAGGAAGAAGCCACTGCTCCAAAACCACCATAAAAAGCCAGACTACGGTTTGCAACTGCACATGGGAACAAAGATCCTGCTTTTTTTGGAGAAATGTCCTCTGGTCTGATGAAACAAAAATAGAACTGTTTGGCCATGATGACCGTCGTTATGTATGGAGGAAAAAGGGGGATACTTGCAAGCCGAAGAACACCATCCCAACCGTGAAGCACGGGGGTGGCAGCATCATGTTGTGGGGGTGCTTTGCTGCAGGAGGGACTGGTGCACTTCACAAAATAAATGGCCTCATGAGGTAGGAAAATTATGTGAATATATTGAAGCAACATCTCAAGAGATCAATCAGGAAGTTAAAGCTTGTTCGCAAATGGGTCTTCCAACCAGACCCCAAACAGACTTCCAAAGTTGTGGCAAAATGGCTTAAGGACAACAAAGTCAAGGTATTGGAGAGGCCATCACAAAGCCCTGACATCAATCCCATAGAAAATTTGTGGGCAGAACTGAAAAAGCGTGTGCAAGCAAGGAGGCCGACAAACCTGACTCAGTTACACCAGCTCTGTCAGAAGGAATGGGACAAAATTCACCCAACTTATTGTGGGAAGCTTGTGGAAGGCTATCTGAAACGTTTGACCCATGTTCAACAATTTAAAAGGCAATGCTACCAAATACTAATTGAGTGTATGTCAAATTCTGACCCACTGGGAATGTGATGAATGAAAAAAAGCTGAAATAAATCATTCTCTAGTATTATTCTGACATGTCACATTCTTAAAATAAAAGTGGTGATCCTAACTGACCTAAGACAGGGAATGTTTACTAGGATTAAATTTCAGGAATTGTGAAAAAAAACTTTAAATGTATTTGACTAAGGTGTACAGTCGTGGACAAAAGTGTTGAGAATGACAAATATTAATTTCCACAAAGTTTGCTGCATCAGTGTCTTTAGATATTTTTGTCAGATGGAATACTGAAGTATAATTACAAGCATTTCATAAGTGTCAAATGCTTTCATTGACAATTACATGAAGTTGATGCAAAGAGTCAATATTTGCAGTGTTGACTCTTCTTTCAAGAGCTCTGCAATCTGCCCTGGCATGCTGTCAATTAACTTCTGAGCCACATCCTGACTGATTGCAGCACATTCCTCCATAATCAATGCTTGGAGTTTGTCAGAATGTGTGGGTTTTTGTTTGTCCACTCACCTCTTGAGGATTGACCACAAGTTCTCAATGGGATTAAGGTCTGGGGAGTTTCCTGGCCATGCACCCAAAATATCGATGTTTTGTTCCCAGAGCCACTTAGTTATCACTTCTACCTTTATGGCAAGGTGCTCCATCATGCTGGAAAAGGCATTGTTCGTCACCAAACTGTTTCTGGATGGTTGGGAAAATTGCTCTCTGAGGATGTGTTGGTACCATTCTTTATTCATGGCTGTGTTCTTAGGCAAAATTGTGAGTGAGCCCACTCCCTTGGCTGAGAAGCAACCCCACACATGAATGGTCTCAGGATGCTTTACTGTTGGCATGACACAGGACTGAGGGTAGCGCTCACCTTGTCTTCTCCGGACAAGCTTTTTCCGGATGCCCCAAACAATCGGAAAGGGGATTCAGAGAAAATGACTTTACCCCAGTTCTCAGTAGTTCAATCCCTGTACCTTTTGCAGAATGTCAGTCTGTCCCTGATGTTTTTCCTGGAGAGAAGTGGCTTCATTGCTGCCCTTCTTGACACCAGGCCATCCTCCAAAATTATTTGCCTCACTGTGCGTGCAGATGCACTCACACCTGCCTGCTGCCATTCCTGAGCAAGCTCTATACTGGTGGTGCCCTGATCCCGCAGCTGAATCAACTTTAGGAGACGGTCCTTGAAGGGCACCCTGAAGCCTTCTTCACAACAATTGAACCGCTCTCCTTGAAGTTCTTGATGATCCAATAAATGGTTGATTTAGGTGCAACCTTACTGGCAGCTAATATCCTTGCCTGTGAAGCCCTTTTTGTGCAATGCAATGATGACGGCACGTGTGTGATTGCAGGTAACCATGATTGACAGAGGAAGAACAATGATTCCAAGCACCACCCTCCTTTTGAAGCTTCCAGTCTGTTATTCAAACTCAATCAGCATGACAGTGTGATCTCTAGCCTTGTCAACACTCACACGTGTGTTAACGAGAGACTCGCTGACATAATGTCAGCTGGTCCTTACATTTACATTTACATTTAAGTCATTTAGCAGACGCTCTTATCCAGAGCGACTTACAAATTGGTGCTTTCACCTTATGACATCCAGTGGAACAGCCACTTTACAATAGTGCATCTAGGTCTTTTAAGGGGGGGGAGGTGAGAAGGATTACTTTATCCTATCCTAGATATTCCTTAAAGAGGTGGGGTTTCAGGTGTCTCCGGAAGGTGGTGATTGACTCCGCTGTCCTGGCGTCGTGAGGGAGTTTGTTCCACCATTGGGGGGCCAGAGCAGCGAACAGTTTTGACTGGGCTGAGCGGGAACTGTACTTCCTCAGTGGTAGGGAGGCGAGTAGGCCAGAGGTGGATGAACGCAGTGCCCTTGTTTGGGTGTAGGGCCTGATCAGAGCCTGGAGGTACTGAGGTGCCGTTCCCCTCACAGCTCCGTAGGCAAGCACCATGGTCTTGTAGCGGATGCGAGCTTCAACTGGAAGCCAGTGGAGAGAGCGGAGGAGCGGGGTGACGTGAGAGAACTTGGGAAGGTTGAACACCAGACGGGCTGCGGCGTTCTGGATGAGTTGTAGGGGTTTAATGGCACAGGCAGGGAGCCCAGCCAACAGCGAGTTGCAGTAATCAAGACGGGAGATGACAAGTGCCTGGATTAGGACCTGCGCCGCTTCCTGTGTGAGGCAGGGTCGTACTCTGCGGATGTTGTAGAGCATGAACCTACAGGAACGGGCCACCGCCTTGATGTTATTTGAGAACGACAGGGTGTTGTCCAGGATCACGCCAAGGTTCTTAGCGCTCTGGGAGGAGGACACAATGGAGTTGTCAACCGTGATGGCGAGATCATGGAACGGGCAGTCCTTCCCCGGGAGGAAGAGCAGCTCCGTCTTCCTTGTGTGGCAGGGCTGAAATGCAGTGGAAATGTTTTGGGGGGGGATTCAGTTCATTTGCATGGCAAAGAGGGACTTTGCAATTAATTGCAATTCATCTGATCACTCTTCATAACATTCTGGAGTATATGCAAATTGCCATCATACAAACTGAGGCAGTAGACTTTGTGAAAATTAATATGTGGGATTCTCAAAACTTTTAACGACGACTGTATGTTAACTTCCGATTTCAACTGTGTGTGTGTGTGTGATATATATATTTATCTCTCTACTGCGTTGGGCTGGTGTGCACTGTGTCACACATTGATAGTGCTTGATGATGTCGTAGCTGTTCAATAATGATGTCCAATAATAATAATAAAACATTGGTCGGTTGCTAATCAGTTGATCATATATGTTGATTATGTTCGTTGTGTCCTGCTTGTCATAACTCAGGCTGGAGAGGCTGAAGATATGAAGAAATGGTCTTCACCCAGTTCGCAACGAGCCAGGCGGCCCAAACTGCTGCATATACCCTGTCTCTGCTTGCACAGAACGCAAGAGAAGTAACACAATTTCCCTAGTTAATATTGCCTGCTAACATTAATTTACTTGAACTAAATATGCAGGTTTAAAAATATATACTTGTGTATTGATTTTAAGAAAGGCTTTGATATTTATGGTTAGGTACATTGGTGCAACGACAGTGCTTTTTTCACGAATGCGCTTGTTAAATCATCACCCATTTGGCGAAGTAGACCGCATTGGTTATTTGCAGGACAAGCTTGTTAAACTAGTAATATCATCAAACATGTGTATTTAACTAGTGATTATGTTAAGATTGATTGTTTTTTATAAGATAATGCTAGCTAGTAACTTACCTTGGCTCCTTGCTGCACTCGCGTAACAGTCTACTTGCTGCACCACGCAGTCTACTTGTGGAGTGCAATGTAATCGTCCATAATAGGCGTCCAAAAATACAGATTACGAAAACTTGAAATCGGCCCTAATTAAATCGGTCATGCCGATTAATCGGTTGACCTCTAGTTCGTTCCAATGGAGCTCTATATATTTTTTTATGTATTGATGCATATCGGGTCAAGATGGGAAAGCCCCAGGTCCATTTCAGAATGGGTACAACTCTTTGGACTCGTGAAGGCCTCTAGCTCCAACTAAGAGGATAGTGACCAATGGTGACTGACTATTACCTTTCCCCTTCCACGGGCAGAGACATGTAGTGGTAACACTCCCCAGTACATGTCACATATACAATTCCCCACCAGAGACCAGGGTTCAATCCCTGCATCCACCCTTCCCACTGTTTCTCCCACTTGACTGTCTCGCCACCTAATTTCCTCACCGTCTGAATAAAGTGTCAAGCTTTTCCTCTTCTATAGTTAGCTTGTTCAGGAAGTAATAGTGACTAGTGGTGGTCGGTGGGAGGGGGAGCTGTGTGCATCCGTCTGTTCAATATCTACGTGTTTGTGTGTGCCTACATGCCTTCAAATATTAATGTTTGTGATTTGTCCTGGTACCACAGCAATGCTACAATTCACCACAGAAGAGACTTGTACAGTGTGGTCCTCCATCAAAGTTAAAGAACAGCAGCACTAAAGTGAATTTCTCTCTAGGTACAGATCTAGGATCTGCTTCCCCTCCCCCAATCCTAACCTGAACCATTAGTGGGGAAAATGCTAAACTGACCCAAGAACAGCATCTAGGGTTAACTTCTCCAGAAACACAGAACATTTCAGACAGAGAAGCACATAGGGGATCATGTTTGAATGAATGATGCTGTCAGGAAAGTGGTAGAGTAGGGTAGGAAGGCTGGGCCATGTTGATTAGGCATCAACAGAAGAAAACACACCCGAAACCGGCAGGGACTACCTGGCCTTGTTCAATAAGAAACACACATTTCAGTTGTAAAAAAAAAACATGAACACATCCCTTAGAAGGGGTTAGGCAAAGTCAAGAAGTTAAAGAAGGTTAGGATAAAGTCCATAGAATAGTGTAAGGCAGGTATTCCCAAACTGGGGTACGCCAAAAACATATATATTTTTTTATCTTCAAATTTTCAAACAGTCCATTTCTATTTTCCAACGGGGCTAGTTTTTTCCCCCTTGCCTGAGTAGCCTCATTTCACTGGCAAAAATCAAATTAAACGCAGAGCCGGGCGGCCCTATACGCTCACTACGCAACTTGCCTAGGGCCCCGCAAATTACGCAAGGACCCGGCATCCCCCTCGTGTCAAAGTGGGTGTCAATGTTTACAACTTGAATAAGAGGATGAAGCGGAACTATTCTTCTGGTCACAAAAAGATAAGAAGAAAAAAACACCATGAGGGTGAATTGCGGGAACAGAAATCAGGTAAACTTGTTCTCTCCTCTTCAAGTTTGATGTCAGCAAATAACTAACATTAAGTTGATATGCAAGCTTGCAGTGGATCTCTCTCTCTAGTCTGTCTGTCTAGCTAACCTAGCTGGGCAGTGCATCTCTATCTAGTCTGTCTGTCTTGCTAACCTAGCTGGGCAGTGCATCTCTCTCTAGTCTGTCTGTCTTGCTAACCTAGCTGGGCAGTGCATCTCTTGGTCTGTCTGTCTTGCTAACCTAGCTGGGCAGTGCATCTCTTGGTATGTCTGTCTTGCTAACCTAGCTGGGCAGTGCATCTCTTGGTCTGTCTGTCTTGCTAACCTAGCTGGGCAGTGCATCTCTTGGTCTGTCTGTCTAGCTAACCTAGCTGGGCAGTGCATCTCTCTCTAGTCTGTCTGTCTAGCTAACCTAGCTGGGCAGTGCATCTCTCTCTAGTCTGTCTGTCTTGCTAACCTAGCTGGGCAGTGCATCTCTCTCTAGTCTGTCTGTCTTGCTAACCTAGCTGGGCAGTGCATCTCTCTCTAGTCTGTCTGTTTAGCTAACCTAGCTGGGCAGTGCATCTCTCTCTAGTCTGTCTGTCTTGCTAACCTAGCTGGGCAGTGCATCTCTTGGTCTGTCTGTCTAGCTAACCTAGCTGGGCAGTGCATCTCTTGGTCTGTCTGTCTTGCTAACCTAGCTGGGCAGTGCATCTCTCTCAAGTCTGTCTAGCTAACCTAGCTGGGCAGTGCATCTCTCTCTAGTCTGTCTGTCTTGCTAACCTAGCTGGGCAGTGCATCTCTCTCTAGTCTGTCTGTCTTGCTAACCTAGCTGGGCAGTGCATCTCTCTCTAGTCTGTCTGTCTTGCTAACCTAGCTGGGCAGTGCATCTCTCTCTAGTCTGTCTGTCTTGCTAACCTAGCTGGGCAGTGCATCTCTCTCTAGTCTGTCTGTCTTGCTAACCTAGCTGGGCAGTGCATCTCTCTCTAGTCTGTCTGTCTTGCTAACCTAGCTGGGCAGTGCATCTCTTGGCCTGTCTGTCTTGCTAACCTAGCCGGGCAGTGCATCTCTCTCTAGTCTGTCTGTCTTGCTAACCTAGCCGGGCAGTGCATCTCTCTCTAGTCTGTCTGTCTTGCTAACCTAGCTGGGCAGTGCATCTCTCTCTAGTCTGTCTGTCTAGCTAACCTAGCCGGGCAGTGCATCTCTCTCTAGTCTGTCTGTCTAGCTAACCTAGCCGGGCAGTGCATCTCTCTCTAGTCTGTCTGTCTTGCTAACCTAGCCGGGCAGTGCATCTCTCTCTAGTCTGTCTGTCTTGCTAACCTAGCTGGGCAGTGCATCTCTCTCTAGTCTGTCTGTCTTGCTAACCTAGCTGGGCAGTGCATCTCTCTCTAGTCTGTCTGTCTAGCTAACCTAGCTGGGCAGTGCATCTCTCTCTAGTCTGTCTGTCTAGCTAACCTAGCCGGGCAGTGCATCTCTTGGTATGTCTGTCTTGCTAACCTAGCTGGGCAGTGCATCTCTTGGTCTGTCTGTCTTGCTAACCTAGCTGGGCAGTGCATCTCTTGGTCTGTCTGTCTAGCTAACCTAGCTGGGCAGTGCATCTCTCTCTAGCCTGTCTGTCTAGCTAACCTAGCTGGGCAGTGCATCTCTCTCTAGTCTGTCTGTCTTGCTAACCTAGCTGGGCAGTGCATCTCTCTCTAGTCTGTCTGTCTTGCTAACCTAGCTGGGCAGTGCATCTCTCTCTAGTCTGTCTGTTTAGCTAACCTAGCTGGGCAGTGCATCTCTCTCTAGTCTGTCTGTCTTGCTAACCTAGCCGGGCAGTGCATCTCTCTCTAGTCTGTCTGTCTTGCTAACCTAGCTGGGCAGTGCATCTCTCTCTAGTCTGTCTGTCTTGCTAACCTAGCTGGGCAGTGCATCTCTCTCTAGTCTGTCTGTCTTGCTAACCTAGCTGGGCAGTGCATCTCTCTCTAGTCTGTCTGTCTTGCTAACCTAGCTGGGCAGTGCATCTCTCTCTAGTCTGTCTGTCTTGCTAACCTAGCTGGGCAGTGCATCTCTCTCTAGTCTGTCTGTCTTGCTAACCTAGCTGGGCAGTGCATCTCTTGGCCTGTCTGTCTTGCTAACCTAGCTGGGCAGTGCATCTCTCTCTAGTCTGTCTGTCTTGCTAACCTAGCTGGGCAGTGCATCTCTTGGCCTGTCTGTCTTGCTAACCTAGCTGGGCAGTGCATCTCTCTCTAGTCTGTCTGTCTTGCTAACCTAGCCGGGCAGTGCATCTCTCTAGTCTGTCTGTCTTGCTAACCTAGCTGGGCAGTGCATCTCTCTCTAGTCTGTCTGTCTTGCTAACCTAGCTGGGCAGTGCATCTCTCTCTAGTCTGTCTGTCTTGCTAACCTAGCTGGGCAGTGCATCTCTCTCTAGTCTGTCTGTCTTGCTAACCTAGCTGGGCAGTGCATCTCTCTCTAGTCTGTCTGTCTTGCTAACCTAGCTGGGCAGTGCATCTCTTGGCCTGTCTGTCTTGCTAACCTAGCAGGGCAGTGCATCTCTCTCTAGTCTGTCTGTCTTGCTAACCTAGCCGGGCAGTGCATCTCTCTCTAGTCTGTCTGTCTTGCTAACCTAGCCGGGCAGTGCATCTCTCTCTAGTCTGTCTGTCTTGCTAACCTAGCCGGGCAGTGCATCTCTCTCTAGTCTGTCTGTCTAGCTAACCTAGCCGGGCAGTGCATCTCTCTCTAGTCTGTCTGTCTAGCTAACCTAGCCGGGCAGTGCATCTCTCTCTAGTCTGTCTGTCTTGCTAACCTAGCTGGGCAGTGCATCTCTCTCTAGTCTGTCTGTCTTGCTAACCTAGCTGGGCAGTGCATCTCTCTCTAGTCTGTCTGTCTAGCTAACCTAGCTGGGCAGTGCATCTCTCTCTAGTCTGTCTGTCTAGCTAACCTAGCTGGGCAGTGCATCTCTCTCTAGTCTGTCTGTCTAGCTAACCTAGCCGGGCAGTGCATCTCTTGGTATGTCTGTCTTGCTAACCTAGCTGGGCAGTGCATCTCTTGGTCTGTCTGTCTTGCTAACCTAGCTGGGCAGTGCATCTCTTGGTCTGTCTGTCTAGCTAACCTAGCTGGGCAGTGCATCTCTCTCTAGTCTGTCTGTCTTGCTAACCTAGCTGGGCAGTGCATCTCTCTCTAGTCTGTCTGTCTTGCTAACCTAGCTGGGCAGTGCATCTCTCTCTAGTCTGTCTGTTTAGCTAACCTAGCTGGGCAGTGCATCTCTCTCTAGTCTGTCTGTTTAGCTAACCTAGCTGGGCAGTGCATCTCTCTCTAGTCTGTCTGTCTTGCTAACCTAGCTGGGCAGTGCATCTCTCTCTAGTCTGTCTGTCTTGCTAACCTAGCTGGGCAGTGCATCTCTCTCTAGTCTGTCTGTCTTGCTAACCTAGCTGGGCAGTGCATCTCTCTCTAGTCTGTCTGTCTTGCTAACCTAGCTGGGCAGTGCATCTCTCTCTAGTCTGTCTGTCTTGCTAACCTAGCTGGGCAGTGCATCTCTTGGCCTGTCTGTCTTGCTAACCTAGCTGGGCAGTGCATCTCTCTCTAGTCTGTCTGTCTTGCTAACCTAGCCGGGCAGTGCATCTCTCTCTAGTCTGTCTGTCTTGCTAACCTAGCTGGGCAGTGCATCTCTCTCTAGTCTGTCTGTCTAGCTAACCTAGCCGGGCAGTGCATCTCTCTCTAGTCTGTCTGTCTTGCTAACCTAGCCGGGCAGTGCATCTCTCTCTAGTCTGTCTGTCTAGCTAACCTAGCTGGGCAGTGCATCTCTCTCTAGTCTGTCTGTCTAGCTAACCTAGCCGGGCAGTGCATCTCTCTCTAGTCTGTCTGTCTTGCTAACTTAGCCGGGCAGTGCATCTCTCTCTAGTCTGTCTGTCTTGCTAACCTAGCTGGGCAGTGCATCTCTCTCTAGTCTGTCTGTCTTGCTAACCTAGCTGGGCAGTGCATCTCTCTCTAGTCTGTCTGTCTAGCTAACCTAGCTGGGCAGTGCATCTCTCTCTAGTCTGTCTGTCTTGCTAACCTAGCTGGGCAGTGCATCTCTCTCTAGTCTGTCTGTCTAGCTAACCTAGCCGGGCAGTGCATCTCTCTCTAGTCTGTCTGTCTTGCTAACCTAGCTGGGCAGTGCATCTCTTGGTCTGTCTGTGTCTTGCTTGCCAGCCACTTCCAGGGCTGTGTTATGTGACTTTGTGCCTGACAAAAGTGAGAGTGAAATACAACTATTTATTACGTTGGATAAACGCAAACGGACAACGATGATTATAAACTGCAGCTCGGAAAAGAGAACCGCGTCACACGTGAACCTGCGTTCATGTACGTTCATATGCGCGTGCACGAAATGAACCTCTCGCTTTCCAGCAGCAACCTCTTTGGGGACCAGTCCAGAGAATATATGGATGTGATGGCACCCCTCATAGGCACACATTTTAAAACAAGACAATGATTATCTAGTCTCTCAGTCAAGGTTTAGTTACAACTCTGGACTAATGCAAGATGGAAAGCAATGGATTGACATTGATTATTGATTTATATATTGAATTTAAAAAGTTGATTAGCTGGGCATACTGGGAAATATGGATGCACACCTCTCAGTAAATAATAACCATCAATTATTCAGCCAAGCCATAGTATAAATACTATTTTATATTTGAGAATGTATAAAAGGAAATCTGGGGGAGCCCGTTTGAATGGGCCTGATGCAGCTGATAAAAATAATAAGAGTATTGTTATCTATAATTTACAGGTGCTATGGTGCTTACGTTTGTCAGTAGAGGAGATGCTGGATCATCAGCCAGTACAAGCACAGACTCAGTTGATCCACATCCAGCCTCAGCCAGTACTAACACAGACCCAATACAGCCAGCTTCAGCAAATACTAACACAGACCCAGTACAGCCAGCTTCAGCAAATACTAACACAGACCCAATACAGCCAGCTTCAGCAAATACTAACACAGACCCAGTACAGCCAGCTTCAGCAAATACTAACACAGACCCAATACAGCCAGCTTCAGCAAATACTAACACAGACCCAATACAGCCAGCTTCAGCAAATACTAACACAGACCCAATACAGCCAGCTTCAGCAAATATTAACACAGACCCAGTACAGCCAGCTTCAGCAAATATTAACACAGACCCAATACAGCCAGCTTCAGCAAATATTAACACAGACCCAGTCCTGGCAGCTTCAGCAAATATTAACACAGACCCAGTACAGCCAGCTTCAGCAAATACTAACACAGACCCAGTACAGCCAGCTTCAGCAAATATTAACACAGACCCAGTACTGGCAGCTTCAGCAAATATTAAACACAGACCCAGTACTGGCAGCTTCAGCAAGTACTAACACAGACCAGGTAAAGTACAGGCAGCCTCAGCCAGTACTAGCACAACCAGAGGTGTACAGCCAGCAGAGGATACAAGCAGCTCAGACCATAATATAACAGTTGCTGCTCCACCAAATGACCCAGATTGGCCCCAGTTTTCACAGACTTTATGAGGACTGAGTTAGTGGGCAGAGGTCCATTCTAACCAGGAGTGGATTTTTCTTAACCTAAAGACAAGTCTAGAAGAGGTTTCCATTCAGGCTTATTACAGAAGATTACCAAGAGCTGGCTTTCAAACTCAATCAAAAACAACACTGTGTATTGTTTTTGCTGTATGCTCTTTCCTACAGAAGACTACAAAATAATAAAGGAAGGTGTGAATGACTGGTCAAATATCAACACCATTCTGAAACACCATGAGGGTAGTGCTGAACACAACAATATGATTAAGTAGAGAGAACTTGATAGGCACCTAAGTCGGGGACAGACTCTTGACCAGATACAGATGACAATTTTGAGGCTGAAAGAAAGAGATGGCAGGATGTCCTTACACGTTTAATAAGTATCACCCAGCCTCTGGCTGAAAGAAAGAGATGGCAGGATGTCCTTACACGTTTAATAAGTATCACCCAGTCTCTGGCTGAAAGAAAGAGATGGCAGGATGTCCTTACACGTTTAATAAGTATCACCCAGTCTCTGGCTGAAAGAAACCTAGCAATCAGGGGTTTAAACAAGCTGTTCCAACCAGATAATGGACACTTCCTAAATGAGGTTGAATTACTGGCGAAATTTGACCACGTTATAGAAAATCATCTCAGCAAAATTAAAGATGGAGAGACATGCTCATTACCTTGGGAAGCGCACACAGAATGAGCTGATACAGATTGTGAGTGACAAGATTCTGGAAGCAATAGTGACTCAAGTAAGAGACTCAAAGTACTTCTCCATTATCTTGGACTGTATACCTGACATTAGTCACCAGGAGCAAATGTCCATTATTCTGAGAAGAGTGGCTTTAAAGGGAAAGCCAGAGATCAAGGAGCACTTCCTCTGCTTTGTGAATGTTGAGGTTACAACAGGCTTGAATCTGTCCACCGTCATCTTAGAGAAGCTGAAAGAACTGAAGATTCCATTTGAAGATTGCAGAGGGCAAGCTTATGATAATAATAATAATAATCAAAAGATGCAGTTAGGTTTTTTGGGCATGTGCAAAAGCTCTTCACACACAAAGATGGAGTGTTTTGAAGAAACACGTGAACATAACCGTGAAGTCACGGAGTGACAAGATGGGAGAGTCGGCTCCAAAGTGTTCATGCAATAAGGTATCAGGCTTCTGAGGTTCGGGAGGTATTACAGGATCAACGATCCTGTGGCCAAAGTGGAGGCACAAGCACTTGCAGAGGAAGTTGGGTCCTGCCTCTGGTTGATTTGCTGTGTCGTATGGTGTGAGATACTGACAATGACAAACAAGATGAACAAGCTCCTCCAATCCCCCTCAATGCAGTTGGATATCGCAGTGAATTTAATCTCAAATGCAAAGACCTCCCTCACTACATACCAGGAAACTGGATTCTCTGAGGCCCAGATAACAGCCAAAAGCATTTGTGAAGAAATTAATGTGGAGGCTGTTCTGAAAGAAAATAGTCTGAGAAACAGCAAGAGACATTTCAGCTATGAGGCTCCTGATGAACTGATGCACTGACTACTCCAACATTGTGGTCGACTTTGCTGTGACATCCATAGATGAGAGATTTGAAACACTCAACCAGGTGAAAACCAAATATGGAGTGCTGCTGAACTTCAGCACTGCCTCTCAGATGTCCAGTGAATCTTTAAAGGCTCACTGCATGGAAGTTGAAAACACTCTAACCTTCAGAAATGACTGTGACATCAGTGGAATGGATCTGGCACACGACATTCAGAATTGACCTGATCTGCCAACAGATAAGATGACTGCCTTTGAGCCGCTTTTCTTTCTCTGTGAGAAAAACCTAAAGGAAATCTATCCTAACCTTTGGATGGCCCTAATCATTGCAGTCACCCTACCAGTAACAGTAGCATTGGCAGAAAAGAGCTTTTCAAAATGAAAGCACATCAAAAGCTACCTGAGGTCTCCCATGTCATAGTGGTCTGGCCATCATCAGCATAAATCATGACGTGGAGAAACACATTTCCTATGATGACATCATTGATGATGATGATTTTGCCTTAATAAAGTGCAGAAGAGGAATATTTTGATGGTAAGATTTTAATTCAAACATTGAAATGTTTATATACTTAGTAACATTTAAGATTGTATGGCAGAAGTGCATTTGTGTAAATGACTTCTTAACTAACTATATGACATACTTTCTCCATTTCTTCCAGACAGTCCAAATAGACTGGTGCCCATGCTGATGCTGAAAATGCCCAGGCTGTAGAGGGAACCAAAGTTAATCACACAGATGTATAGGTTTTATTGAACTATTTTAAGACATATAGCTGCAGCCATAGCCTATAGGCTTGTGTTTACATTGTATTGACAAAGTTAATTGTATAATGTTTTGAGGACTGGACTAATTACCAGGCAGCAGAGCCAAAGCTCAGTGTTATATTTGATTATTTTCTACAATCACTTATCTTATCTTAAGATGCTATAGAAAATATTCTATTCAATAAACATTGTTTGCATATACCTCATTCTGTTCTGTTCTACTTATTCTTAGACTGACAGATGGAGCAAACCGTTTTAAAGGAGGGATGATTGTAGTGGGAGCACTGAGGTGTCAGGTGTGACTGTGTGGAAATAGTAAATGGTTTACATGTTCTCACGGGTCAGGTAGGAGGGCCCCATAGCAGAATTTTGCTTAGGGCCCCAGGGAGGTCAGGACCGGCTCTGATTAAACAATCTATTGTTCAGCGAAATAACACAATGTCAAATACAGGTAGCCTAGACAAATAATTAACATCCAATCACATTAATTGAATTGAGAGATGAGCTTAAAGTTCTTTACTGACCGTCATTTTCACTAGTCTGAACGCTTGCATGATGATGAGTTTCTCACACCACTGGCCTTTCTGGGTGATGTTTTTTCTCGTCTGAATGATCTGAATCTAGGATTACAAGGACTTACCGCAACTATATTCAATGTGCGGGACAAAATAATTGAGGCTATGATTAAGAAGTTGGTGCTCTTCTCTGTCTGCATTAACAAGGACAACACACAGGTCTTTCCATCTTTGTATGATTTGTGTGCAAATGAACTCAAGCTTACGGACAACGTTAAATGTGACGTAGCGAAGCACCGGAATGAGTTGGGTGCGCAATTACGCAGGTACTTTCCGAAACGGATGACACAAACAACTGGATTTGTTATCCCTTTCATGCTCTGCCTCCAGTCCACTTACCGATAACTGAACAAGAGAGCCTCATCGAAATTGCAACAAGCGGTTTTGTGAAAATTGAATTTAAATCTGAAGCCACTGCCAGATTTCTGGATTGGGCTGCACTCAGAGTATCCTGCCTTGGCAAATCCCTGACACGGATGCCTTTTGCAATCACATACTATTAGTATAGAATCTTAGTATAGTTGTAATCTTAGTATAGCTGTACTCTTGGTATAGAATCTTAGTATAGCTGTACTCTTGGTATAGAATCTTAGTATAACCGTACTCTTGGTATAGAATCTTAGTATAGCCATATTCTTGGTATAGAATCTTAGTATAGCCGTACTCTTGGTATAGCCATACTCTTGGTATAGCCGTACTCTTGGTATAGAATCTTAGTATAGCCGTACTCTTGGTATAGCCATACTCTTGGTATAGCCATACTCTTGGTATAGAATCTTAGTATAGCCGTACTCTTGGTATAGAATCTTAGTATAGCCGTACTCTTGGTATAGCCGTACTCTTGGTATAGAATCTTAGTATAGCCGTACTCTTGGTATAGCCGTACTCTTGGTATAGAATCTTGGTATAGCCGTACTCTTGGTATAGCCGTACTCTTGGTATAGAATCTTAGTATAACCGTACTCTTGGTATAGAATCTTAGTATAGCCATATTCTTGGTATAGCCATACTCTTGGTATAGAATCTTAGTATAGCCGTACTCTTGGTATAGCCGTACTCTTGGTATAGCCGTACTCTTGGTATAGAATCTTAGTATAGCCGTACTCTTGGTATAGAATCTTAGTATAGCCGTACTCTTGGTATAGCTGTACTCTTGGTATAGCCGTACTCTTGGTATAGAATCTTAGTATAGCCGTATTCTTGGTATAGAATCTTAGTATAGCCGTATTCTTGGTATAGAATCTTAGTATAGCCGTACTCTTGGTATAGCCGTACTCTTGGTATAGAATCTTAGTATAGCCACTCTCGGTATAGCCGTACTCTTGGTATAGAATCTTAGTATAGCCGTACTCTTGGTATAGAATCTTAGTATAGCCGTACTCTTGGTATAGCTGTACTCTTGGTATAGCCATACTCTTGGTATAGAATCTTAGTATAGCCGTATTCTTGGTATAGAATCTTAGTATAGCCGTACTCTTGGTATAGCCGTACTCTTGGTATAGAATCTTAGTATAGCCGTACTCTTGGTATAGCCGTACTCTTGCTATAGAATCTTAGTATAGCCACTCTTGGTATAGCCGTACTCTTGGTATAGAATCTTAGTATAGCCGTACTCTTGGTATAGCTGTACTCTTGGTATAGCCGTACTCTTGGTATAGCATCTTAGTATAGCCGTACTCTTGGTATAGAATCTTAGTATAGCTGTACTCTTGGTATAGAATCTTAGTATAGCTGTACTCTTGGTATAGAATCTTAGTATAGCTGTACTCTTGGTATAGAATCTTAGTATAGCTGTACTCTTGGTATAGAATCTTAGTATAGCTGTACTCTTAGTATAGAATCTTAGTATAGCCGTACTCTTGGTATAGCTGTACTCTTGGTATAGAATCTTAGTATAGCCGTACTCTTCGTATAGCCGTACTCTTGGTATAAAATCTTAGTATAGCCGTACTCTTAGTATAGCCGTACTCTTAGTATAAAATCTTAGTATAGCCGTACTCTTAGTATAAAATCTTAGTATAGCCGTACTCTTAGTATAAAATCTTAGTATAGCCGTACTCTTAGTATAAAATCTTAGTATAGCCGTACTCTTAGTATAGCCTACTCTTAGTATAAAATCTTAGTATAGCCGTACTCTTAGTATAGCCGTACTCTTAGTATAGCCGTACTCTTAGTATAGCCGTACTCTTAGTATAGCCGTACTCTTAGTATAAAATCTTAGTATAGCCGTACTCTTAGTATAAAATCTTAGTATAGCCCTACTCTTAGTATAGCCTACTCTTAGTATAGCCCTACTCTTAGTATAAAATCTTAGTATAGCCCTACTCTTAGTATAGCCCTACTCTTAGTATAGCCCTACTCTTAGTATAGCCCTACTCTTAGTATAGCCCTACTCTTAGTATAAAATCTTAGTATAGCCGTACTCTTAGTATAAAATCTTAGTATAGCCGTACTCTTAGTATAAAATCTTAGTATAGCCGTACTCTTAGTATAAAATCTTAGTATAGCCGTACTCTTAGTATAAAATCTTAGTATAGCCGTACTCTTAGTATAAAATCTTAGTATAGCCGTACTCTTAGTATAAAATCTTAGTATAGCCTACTCTTAGTATAAAATCTTAGTATAGCCTACTCTTAGTATAAAATCTTAGTATAGCCGTACTCTTAGTATAGCCTACTCTTAGTATAGCCTACTCTTAGTATAGCCTACTCTTAGTATAGCCTACTCTTAGTATAGCCTACTCCTAGTAAACTCATTAGGTTTTAGTCAGTAATAAGTTAGCCTTGTGTATGCAGATGAAAGGTAAATGTGGGGATAGGTGCATAAAAGGTACACTCTGCAATATGAAATCATACATACAAAGCTAATAGTGTCAGTCTTAGCAGATTTGAATTCAGTTGTCTGTAAACAGGAAGTTGTCTCCAGTGCTGGATGATGACATCATATTGATGAGCGTACCTTTAAGATAGGTTTGGATAATGTGGTGTGATAGAGAGATGGAAAGTTAAGTAATGGTAATGTTGAATAGACTGAGGGTTTCCGGTTACCATGGTACCCATTTTAACATGTGCTCAAGCAGTATAGAAATGAGATTCTCCAGAAAAAAATATGGTAACCGGTATTGATATAGTGCAGCATAGAGTAAGGAGAAGTGGAGTTTAGGATCACCAAGTCTAATAAATAAAAAGGTTGGTTAGAAAATAGTAGAGGCGTTAAAGGGTGGGATAGGTAAACACAGGGCAAAGTGAGTTAGTGCTTCTAGCTATCAAGGCATGAGGGAAACAAGATCAGGTCAGTTCAAGGGGTAGGCTAATACAGTTGGTTAGCAAGGGGTAAGCTAGGTTAGGCTAACATAGTTTAGCGTAGAGATGGTTGGGCAGCCTCATCAGGTAGCGTAAAGTAGCATAGGTAAAAACAGGATAGAGGCACACGTTAACTTAGCATAATGTAGGATGGCATAGAGGAGAAACAATTAGCGTATTGCAGGGATAGTAGGAAGGTCACCAGGCATGAGCACAAGCTAGCGGGAAGGAGAAAGGAGAAAGAACAGAAAAAGATTGATGCTTACTTTGGAAAGTCGCTTGTGAGACTAGCATGCATGAGAAGAAGAACAAAGAAAATCAGAAAACAAAAACAAATAAACAGCAAACACCTAAGGCAGAAAAAAGAAATCCATAAGAATTTCAAATTAAAGACATGGATTGTGAGTGGTTTTAACATGGTGCAGCTGGTGCAGAAACATAACAATGTCTCGAAAGTAAAACAGAGGAGTAACATGGCATGACAACCGACGGACAAATCAATTCCTAAGAGTGGAAATGAGGCAAATATCACCATGGAATGGGATATGAAAAAGGTTGAGAAGAACCTTACGATGATACTTGACTAAGAAGCAGATTTTCAAAATCCACTACTGAGTGGCAGACAAACATTCTTCACACAAGAACTTTGTCAATTTCATTCAGACAGCCCACACTGAAGTTCACTCTACAGTATATTCATTTCAACTGGGATGAAGTAATCGAGTTGACCATTTGTACCGAGATCTCTGCTGCTTCTCCTGTTGTGAGAGAGTGGATTACTTTTTAGCCCCAGTGGATCAGAAGGCCCAAAAGGCAAACAACTTTATTGTCCTGTGAAGATGTGATTAAAAGGCAGAGCAAATGTGTGATGATATGCAGTGGACGGGCAAGAGAGGCTATGTATTTGGGGCGTGTCCACACCTGCCCATTGGCCCCTGGTCCAGACCAGAGCATGGTTATTTCCCGAAGATTACAGGACTGAGATAGGGGGAAACCCTCCTTCAATGGAGATTTAAGAGCATGATAGGTATGTAATGTGGAGTATTTTGTGTGTGTGTCTGCACTGTGTACGATATGCATGCGTGTGTGTGTGTGTGCGTTACTGCATAAATGTTCACCCCCTATACACAATTGTGTTTTGTCCCATGTGCGTGTTATATCCAATGCATGTCTGGTCCAGGTGCATGGGCTCACCTTGGAGTTCTTGCCTCCACTGCTGCGTGTGGCGGAGTGTACCGACTGGCTGTAGGTGCGCTGCACCACCTGCTCTGGGGTGGAGGGGGACTTGTCCTTGTCAGAGGCGGGGTCCAAGTGGCCCTTCTCCACCATGTTCTCACCACTGTGCTCCAAGCTCTGCTGGGGTGTGGGCGAGCGAGAGCGATGGCGCAGGATGGGCGAGCAAGCAGGCGTGCTCCGGTTCGAATTGCTGGTAGTGCTGTCAGTGAGAGATGGAAAGAGAGGGAATGATTAAAATAATTGTTTAAACTCTGAGATACTCAGAGCACTTATGGGCTGAATCCTTGAGATCCAAATGTGTACTCAACTACTATTTGAGAAGGTTCAGTCACACAGGTGTGTAAAAGGTAGGGATGGATATGATAATTTATCAGCATAGTAACAAACCCCGACCTTGCAACCCCACACCCCTGTTGATGTCAGAGAGAACATTTAGCCTTTTTAAAAGGTCATTTCCTGCAATTCTACACCTTTTGCTATGGGGTTAATTAAGAAGAAAATGTTGCAGTTTTAAAGCTAATTTCCAGAAATTCTACACATTTTTCCATGTCTTATGTGTTCATATGATACCTGAGTGACTCAACAAAATCAACAGGGTCTAAAATTAACACCCACCACCTGCGGGTGGATTTTGACATTGTCGGGTAAGATGTCTATTTCAACAGCAATGTTGGCGGGTGGTCGGGGCTCCACAGTTTGAGCATTTCACTCGCATTTGCGAAAAAAAAGTCAAGTATGATCATATTTATCGTCAAATAAATGCTGTGGTAGCCATTTTCAAAGTTTCGTATATAACCTATTCCACCTTGCGCTGCAACACAGCCTGGCTGGAGGCTGTGCGCACGTGAAGAGCTGAGTGAAAGATTCATTTTTAGATGCACAGGAATAAAAGTTTGTCTAATTTACTTGAAACAAAAATGTACTGAAATGATAATTTGTCCTTGTGTTTCTTGACTATTTACATTGCTTTGTTCAGAAGCTAGGTTGTTTTTCTATGTTTGAATTTCAACTGCTAGGGAAGGGAAGACAACACTTCTACTAGTCAATCTCACAGGTACAAACATGACTTGAGTCGTGATATTTTGGATAAAAGACAGGTCACAAACATTAGTTACTTCTTACTAGTAATTCATGTACTGTTTTAGAAACATTACAAAGCATGCTTATCTGTTAACTTGTGGTTTGTTAGTGTAATTTAAGCAGCAAAAAATACTTGGCTGGTAGACCAAAAAGGTAATTTCATGCCCTAATAATCAATGTGGGCTAGTAGTTGATCAACTGGACATTTCTGACAGGTTATAAATAGCTCTCTAAGGTCTGCCAGTGAATGACATAATACTGCCAGTGAATGACATAATACTGCCAGTGAATGACATAATACTGCCAGTGAATGACATAATACTGCCAGTGAATGACATAATACTGCCAGTGAATGACATAATACTGCCAGTGAATGACATAATACTGCCAGTGAAGGACATAATACTGCCAGTGAATGACATAAGAGGAAAACTGCCCATGCACTAACAAATGTCAAAATTGCACCTTGTGCATTCTACTATTACAACTCTCAACAGCAGAAAAAAAAAGTGTTTCTGGACCCGGACCGTGCTCCTCCTGTTGAGTACAGTATGGCTGGTGTACTCAATTAAACAAATATAAGTCTTGACATGATGCATGATTTACAAAGACCCTATAAAAAACATCCACTCCATTGCAAGTTACGTTGTTTGACCATCAGACAATTTAAGATAGCAGGAACCTCCCCAATGACAATGTGTTCACTTCCTCCGGAGGGCCAGATTAGTCTTTGATTCAGAGCACATCAATGAGGCACTGTCTCTGCCCTTGACGAGCGAGGACAATGTATTGACTAACTGATTTCCTATTCAGACTAGTGTGTCTACTCTGCAGGGCACGTATTCATAATGCGTCTCAGAGTAGGAATGCTGATTGAGGATCAGTTTGCCTTTTTTAAATCAATGAATAAGAGAAGGGATCTGATTCTAGATCAGGACTCTAAGATATTTTATGAACACGCACCCAGAACTTCAGGTCTAAGTGCTGGCAGATTCAACAGAAGTACTTCATTTGATATCAGTTAACTGAGGCTCTTTTGGCCATGTTGGTGTAGCTCAGTGGAGAGAACACTAACTTCACTAAACCCTCTTCATGGTTGGTGAGAGAACAGCAGCTCTGCTGCAGGTGTTGGCGCCCCCTCTCACCCTCCCTCTCGCTCTATCCCAACAGTAAGCTCCCACGGATTGTACCCTGTGGTGTCCTGCCATCAGCTTTTACACACTATTTTTCTCTCTCACTCCTCCCACCTCTTTCTCCACAGTTCACTTTCTATATCACCCAAGGGCTTTGGGTGAAGACTATTATTTAAGCAGAGTTTGTGTGTGTGTGTGTGTCAGGCTGTAATAGCAAACAGATTCCAACAAAGAGAGAGGGAGGTCATAGGACACATCCTAGACAGCTACAATATGAGAAATTATAGTGCCATTTTACTATTGAGGCATGCGTTTATTCTTGTTAAATTGCTTGGTCATTGCACACACAACGCTTCAGTAATACTCCCTAATTCACTCGAGACATCTAACTTGCATTCAGTAGATGACAGCTTATTGGTGGAACTTTGGTTTGCTGTGGGCAACATTACAGGCATAGACAATTACACACAGGTGTGTCTCGACTAGCTCCAGCAGGTGAGAGTGATATTATTGAAACCCACCTGGTTGGAAGTGATTGTATCATACATTCTGTGTGTGCTGTTGCCTTACATAAGGGATGGTGGGAGGATGTGTGTACAGTGCCTCACCCTCTCATCTATCATTTCATTACTCTATCCATCCTTATCTGGTCTATACAGACTACACACAGGAAGACCGCTTGATACACCATACTGGGATGCTTATTATAGCTGGGTAGGAGGACGAGGGTGTGTGTACCTTTGCATCTTCTCAAGGGTGTTATCATCAGTAAAAAACTATCTTAGATCAGTGTCTAGAAACAACAATGTCCTGGCATCCATTAGCAGTCATTACACATCCGCTTTGTGGCTTGACAGCATTCAGATGAGGACACTTATTCACCTGCTATACAGGTGAAGCCCATTTCCTAAATCTCAGGTTGAGCCTACTAGCATCTGTATTTTACCATTGTATAAAGACACAGAACATTTTTTGACACTGAACCCAAATTCCACTGGAGAGGGAGAAGTGGAGGCCAACTGTTGCTATGCTTACTGACGTCAAACGGCACTATTGTTGACACAGGTCAAGCTACTCTTCATAAGGTCATACTCCTGTTCTTGAAAACAAGGGCCCAGCAGCACAGGTTACACTTCTAATAACACTGAAAAGGGTGAAACGATGGATTATGTTTCAGGTTATTCTGTGACAAAACAGAGTCATTGTATGTAGTCATTGTAAGTGGGATGGATCAATTAAGGCATGCAAAGACAGAGATGTCATGCTTAAAACATGACAACTAAAGGAAATGTGTCAAATGTGTAAAGATAATCATGGTGCTTTCCCAATATGCATCAAAGAATTGCTACAATACAGACAGCTTAGATATGCTCATAAATGAAGGTGATATGAATACGGAATGATGGATGCATCTTGCAGCCAGCATTCCTGAATCTTAATATCTCTCTCCTCTCATTTTCTTTCTGTAGCGATCATGGTTATTAATTGGCTATTCAAATTATTGGTTGTTAGCATTAGCGTGCTACAAAATACTAAGGCTCCGAGTCACTCACTTTGATTATACTCTGCTTAACATGCATCGGCCCTAAAGCCAGACAGTTACGCTTAAACAGTTTGGGCATTCATGCAAGACATCCCTGATGTTTCCGTATAGCCAATGTACATTAGCATCTTCACCTTGCACTGTACAGTATAAATGAACAGGAGGGGGGCTAACATGGCTAATTAGCTCGCGCTAGGTTAATGCTAATCAGAGCGTCCAATAACGGAGGAGACAGGTTACCTTGTTAGTTGAAGTGCTGGGAATGGAGAAAAATAAATAACATTGCCAGCACGTCTACAGACGAGATAACCGGTCTCCTCCGTCATCAGATGCTCTGATAAGCATTAGCCTAAGCTAATTAGCCCTCCTATTAATTTCTACTAGACAGTGCAAGGTGAGGATGCGAATGTGAATTACCCCTGAAGCAGTGATAAGAACTAACCTGGTAGCCATGAAGGACTCAACCCGCCTGTTGGCTTCCACCTGCTTCATTCATCCATTTACTCAGTGACCAGCACGAGGAGGGGAGGCAGAGGAGATGGGGAGGGGTGCCTCCGGTTGCATCCCAGACAGGGGTTCGTGTGTGGGGTCTGGGTTAGACACGACCGTCTAGCCCTCCGATATCACTCGCATACAGGCTTTCGGAGCACACCCTCTCTCAAACAGACACCGTGATGGCCTCCCTCTCTTGCTCCCTCTTTCCCTCTCGCTGTCTTTCCCTCTCTCTGCAGTGATTCACAGGCACGTTATTCGGCTACTGCAAAGCCTCTTCTTTTCCTTCTCCCCTTCTCTCCATCCTTCCTTGGCTTCTTGTTCGCTCTTCCCGTTCTCCCTGCTTCCGTTTACATTCCTTTCCCTTCCCTCTCTATGGTGTGGGTGATGCTGAAGCTGGGGAGAGATGGCTGCCGATGCTAGCTGCTTTGCATAATGGCTTCTGCATGGTGCAGCACTGTTCCGGAGGCCGGCTCGTCAATTATTCAGGCTGTTCATGAATGGAGCCGCACTGGCTGACGTCACCTAACTCTCGCTGTCAGCCCATCCGCCCCTCCCCCAAACACACACACACACACACACACACACACACAACAACCTCTCCTCTCAGTCTGTCTCTCACACGCATGCGAGATCGCACGCATACACCTGCAACAATTCACGCGCACACATCAAACCCTCACTTCTCTCACTTACACTTTTGCACCATTAACACCCCGGTTTGCCAGTAAAGTTTATTCCTCTATTGTTAGGAAACAATGTTTTTTTTTGAAGGGCGATATACTCCAGCTATGACATGTTATTTTGTTCAGATACAGAAACGTTTATTTGTGGAAAATATCAAATCAGGCCTTCAGGCTTTGGTTTGCACAGTGATAGTGGAGAAAAAAACAATATTCCTTTCACTACATGCTCAGATATGCTTGAATGTTCAGAAGAATACTCCATGAAACAGGGGATAGAAGGAAAAAACAGGTTGGGAAGCAGAGAGAGGGAGGGAGGGAGAAGAGAGAGGGAGGGAGGGAGAAGAGAGAGGGAGGGAGGGAGAAGAGAGAGGGAGGGAGGGAGAAGAGAGAGGGATGGATAGCAGTAGAGGCAAAGAGAAGGGTGAGGGGGCATTTTGACACAACTCCCAACAAGCACACAGCTGGCTCTAAAGAGCGCCTGGCATCAGAACACACCGCAAGCTTTCCTTCATCCCGCTATCCCCTCCTCCTCCCCGGCCCAGAAGACATGAAAGGAGAGAGGGGGGGACAGTGCAAAGTAAGATAAACAAACAAGCCAGATAATTTTACCCTGAAATGAGACTGACAGGGTTTTCAGAAAGATTGTGCCGTGACCTTTAATTGATCTATGACCGTAGGTGCTGTCTGACAAGTGCCATACTACACCTACCACTCTACGACCCTGTTCAAGTCTTAATAATTGAAGGAAGGAAGGAGGGCTGCAGTTTACAAGTTTTGGGACAGGGCATAGGACTCATGTTCATTAGGGCCCGCAATAGAAACAATTTAATAATGTTTTGTAACAGAAAACGAAATCAAGCATTTCTTATTGGACAAGTCCCTCCCCGTTCAGTCCACTTTCTTCCGACTGGTGCCTAATGATAATGACCCTGCAGAGATTCTAAGCCTGTGTTCCCTGGGGAAAAACAAGTTCCCAACACATTCCCAATCAATATTCTCCAATTTGCGCTGTCATCTGTGAATATACATTTCCTTCACATGCTTATGTCAGCTCATTAAATCAACTCTAAACAAGTTAATTTAATTACATACGTGATCAAGTATCATTTCAAAGGGCCTCAACATTAAAATGAGGAAAACATCTCCAGGTATTTCTGTTGTCTTTTCATCACATTCACAATGCAAGTTCTTTTGACTTTTTTGAAAATAAAAAAGCCAAGGGAAAACATTAATGAAAGCCTACAGAAGCACAAAGAGATGTGTTATACTTCATTCTGTACTGGAGCCTAAAAACTAAAATATGGCACACTATGTTATGCTTCATTCAAAGTTCATAGCTTCAGCTTCCACATTACCAACCATTCACTGTGCCTTGTAGAGACTGTTTTCTGTTGAGTAACGCTGAATATGAATCCCCACGGGACTATTCTGCTGATTGCACATAGCACTATGTGGCCTGAGCCAAAAGCAACCAATCAGACCTCAGCGCACAGCACACTGAACCAAATCGTCATATCCGAGAGCACCTAACTGCTGAGTGAGCCAAAATGTAGCCAATCGTGGGCTATGAAGGTGTAGCCTATATAATGTAGATGGGGAGGTTTTCAAGGCAGACATACGCTCTCTACTTTAGCTGTGATATAGTGAACTGTGTGATGACTTTACTTGTAGAAGATAAAGTGTCTGGGATACACACAGATTCTTCTCCCTGTGGTAGTTGGGCTCGTCTGCCATTTTAGAAAACACCAAGCCATCATTTCTTTGACGTTACCCTGGGAGAATCACTGTAATAAAGCAAGTTCATAGACAGAGGTTCTTATTTTACAGGGTAAATTCATATGAATTCAATCCCTTTTGACAGCATCCCGTAGGACTTAAACAAAACTTTCCATACGTTTTCCCATGGAAGAAATAGCTGAAAATGACTTTTTGGACCAGAATGCCAAAGGAGAGCGCCTGGCATCAGAACACACCGCAAGCTCAAAGTTGACCCATTTTGCACACCCCACCATTCCATGAGAGATCCATGTCTTCATCATTGGAAAAAATAAACGGTTGAGTTTGATACAATTTAAAAACTTAGTTTTTTAAAATGTTGTTTATATATATATATATATTTTTTTTAAATAAATATTCAATTATTTAAACATGCATGAACTTTTTTATTTTTAATATGTGCATATTTTGTAGCTTAGACGATATTTAATATTTGTTTTTTGCTGATAACTGAACTAAAATGGGAACACAATTCAAATGTAAACTTTCAAATGGTACCACAAAGATGGTTGGAGGTCCACACATCAGAGAATGTTGACGCACGCGCAAGCAAGCAAGCAAACACACACACAACACACACACACACACACACACACACACACACACACACACACACACACACACACACACGTCAGCGCAGTAGATCCAGCTCAGAAGCCTAGCTCATGAGCTCCATCAGCAGCCAATTGTAATTTGGAATAGAAAATGAATGTGTTTATGCAAGAATGTTAGTGCATTGAATCGCATCGAACCGAAATGCATCGATTCGTTCTCTAATCAAACCGAATCGCACAGAATCGTTTCAAACAAAACACATCGTTCCTGCATCATATCGGGGCCCATGTACCTAGATGCGTTTCGAATTGTCTTAAAAGGGAAAGATGCACATCCCAAATAGATAACCATATCTGTGTCTTCTCTGCTTCCCTGCAGGACGTTGATTAAATCAGAGAGACACAAAGAGGACAACATGGCTAAGAGTGAAGTAACGTTTCAATCAAGGATTGTTATGGCAGCAAAAAAAGAATCTGACAGGAAAGGTATTATTCCATACCTAGATAGAAAGGCAATCTAGATATGGAATAGGTCATATTGATGGCGATATCCTCAGTAATTTAATATAGACATCAAGGGACAGTTTCCCAGACCCGGATTAAGCCTACTACTGGACTTAAAAGCAAGCTCCTTGAAGAATCATTTTATAGTCCAGGATTCAGCTTAACATTGGCTTTAAGACCAATAGAAGAATCAAGTTGCTACATTGTAGACAGAAAAACAGGACTAACAATATGGTGGAATGTTGGCCTACATGCCTTGTCAGTTGACAAAAACATGCACACACAGAGAAAAATCCATGCAGTGCCATTTTTAGACAGCAAACAGCTGACATCTGTTCAATGACCCCTCCTCTGTCTCTTGTCCTATCAATTCTATTCGATGACCACACAGCAGAGCCAACACAACAAGGTCAAACGGCTCTGAACTGATTGGTAGACAAATAGTCTCAGGTTGCCAAACCTCCAAAATCACATCGTGTCACGCCTCCCTTGGAGGTCTGGAGAATGTTGTATTGAAAAAAACAGTTTGAATGCTGGGAGCCAGCGGACCAGCAAGATTTTGATTGGATGTTACATTTCAAGAAGTGATAACACCTTTGATTGGGATCTGTTTCCCCAAAGGTGTTATCACGTGCTCCACTAAGGCAGTTATTTATCTTATAACTTGTCCTTGTGGTAACAAATTATGTGGGTAAAACAAAGCGCAAATTAAAAGTACAAATCTCGGAGCATCATTAGGTGCAAAAACTTGACATACCCAGTTGGGGCCCACTTTTTGGAAGCGAACCACTCGATTTCATCCCTATGTTATATCGGCATCAAACATATCACTCTCCCTAGGAGAGGGGGTGACCTCGACAATTTATTGTTAAAACGAGAGGCTGCCTGGATCTTTAATTTAAAGACCCTCGGTCCCAACGTGGACTTTGATCTGAAGCCATTGTGATTATTGTTATGTTGCTATTCATTGTAAATGTTGGTAGGCCTATATAGCCAAATTGCATCTATGATTGTATGCTCTCATTGATGTTTTTTGTATTTTTGAAATCTGAGAAATAACCAATGACATCAGTCCACACCCGGCCATTATTACAGACACCTGTGTGTGTCCTTTGACACTATATAAACTAGTGACCCGCAGTGTTTGTCATTATACACTGATGAAGTCTGTCGAAACGTTGGATATTGGGTTATTCAATTATTGCATCTGAGCTCCTAGAGTGTGCGGCTCTCCTTTAATTTTGTTCTACTTCGCCATCCAGCACCTCGCCTAAACAGGTGTTCTACTTCGCCATCCAGCACCTCACCTAAACAGGTGTTCTACTTCGCCATCCAGCACCTCGCCTAAACAGGTGTTCTACTTCGCCATCCAGCACCTCGCCTAAACAGGTGTTCTACTTCGCCATCCAGCACCTCGCCTAAACAGGTGTTCTACTTCGCCATCCAGCACCTCGCCTAAACAGGTGTTCTACTTCGCCATCCAGCACCTCGCCTAAACAGGTGTTCTACTTCGCCATCCAGCACCTCGCCTAAACAGGTGTTCTACTTCGCCATCCAGCACCTCGCCTAAACAGGTGTTCTACTTCGCCATCCAGCACCTGGCCTAAACAGGTGTTCTACTTCGCCATCCAGCACCTCGCCTAAACAGGTGTTCTACTTCGCCATCCAGCACCTGGCCTAAACAGGTGTGCGTTTCTTTCGCCTCCAGATTGTATTCTCAAATGAACACTTCCTTTTTGTCTAGTTGTAAGATCTCAAATGTGTTTTATTTGATTGTCACTCTCTCTCAGTATATCAGCTACGGTATGTGAATCCATTTAGCAGCTTATCATATGGCATGCATTGCCAATGCAGCCATAGACCTACAGTTTGAGGGCATTACTGGCCGTAAGGGTATCTGAAGCAGAGAATAGCTTATTTTTACACATTGTTTACATATTGAGCTATTTGTTCTCAATTTAAAATTATACCAGTAGACAATGTACACTGAACAAAAATATAAATAAAACATGTAGTGTTGGTCATGTTTCAGGAGCTGAAATAAAAGATCCCAGACATTTTCCATACGCACAAAAAACGTATTTCTCAAAAATGTTGTGCACAAATTTATTTACATCCCTTTTAGTGAGCATTTCTCCTTTGCCAAGATAATCCATCCACCTGACAGGTGCGGCATATCAAGAAGCTGATTAAACGGCATGATCATAACACAGGTGCACCTTGTGCTGGTGACAATAGAGTACCACAGTATGATTCATAATGCCCATAAAACCTAGTGGTCAAACAGGGAAATGTTTCCAATCGTTTTCCCACTACTCATTTCTCCCATAGGGAATTTTAGATGCACTTAAAAAAAGGCTGTGTTTTGTGTAGGCTTACCCTGGTGTGCATGTGTATATCTCTCTAGGACAAGGTGACTTTTAACAATATATTCGTTTCTATTTACCACAAAAATGAAATGGCAATTTTTTTAATTTTACCTTTATTTAACCAGGCAAGTCAGTTAAGAACACATTCTTATTTTCAATGACGGCCTGGGAACAGTGGGTTAACTGCCTGTTCAGGGGCAGAACGACAGATTTGCAGATAATGATAAAGAACTACAAACACCATGATGATCTGGAAGAGACTGCCGAATCGAGGCAAAGGTAAGAATCTCTGGATTAACTATCTAATGTTAGCTAAATTTAGTCATGAATAAATTGGATACATTTCTTTAAATTGACAATTCTGTGAACGGTCTTGTGCACGTTTTAAATTGACAATACCTGTTAGCAAAGGTGTCAGCTAGAGATGACATGCAGGAGCTTGCAGGGATTTGTAGTCTTGCATGATTTTCAATTTGAGAGTAAATAGAGGAGAATATACAGTTGAAGTCAGAAGTTTACATACACCTTAGCCAAATACATTTAAACTCAGATTTTCACAATTCCTGACATTTTATCCTGGTAAAGATTCCCTGTCTCAGGTAAGTTAGGATGACTACTTTGTTTTAATGTGAAATGTCAGAATAATAGTAGAGAGAATGATTTATTTCAGCTTTTATGTCTTTCATCACATTTCCACTGGGTCAGAAGTAAACATACACTCAATTAGTATTTGGTAGCATAGCCTTCAAATTGTTGAACTTGGGTCAAACGTTTTGGGTAGCCTTCCCACAATAAGTTGGGTGAATTTTGGCCCATTCCTCCTGACAGAGCTGGTGTAACTTAGTCAGGTTTGTGGGCATCCTTGCTCGCACACACTTTTTCAGTTCTGCCCACAAATTTTCTATGGGATTGAGGTCAGGGCTTTGTGATGGCCACTCCAATACCTTGACTTTGTTGTCTTAAGCCATTTTGCCACAACTTTGGAAGTATGCTTGGGGTCATTGTACATTTGGAAGACCCATTTGCGACCAAGCTTTAACTTCCTGACGTGCTTTATTGTTGGGATGGTGTTCTTCGGTTTGCAAGCCTCCCCTTTTTTCCTCGAAACATAACGATGGTCATCATGGCCAAACAGGTCTTTTATTGTTTTATCAGACCAGAGGACATTTCTCCAAAAAGTACGATATTTGTCCCCATGTGCAGTTGCAAACCGTAGTCTGGCTTTTTTATGGTGGTTTTGGAGCAGTGGCTTCTTCCTTTCTGAGCGGCCGTTCAGGATGTCAATATAGGACTCGTTTAACAGTGGATATAGATAATTTTGTACCTGTTTCCTCCAGCATCTTCACAAGGTCCTTTGCTGTTGTTCTGAGATTGATTTGCACTTTTCGCACCAAAGTACGTTAATCTCTAGGAGACGGAACACGTCTTCTTCTTGAGTGGTATGACGGCTGCGTGATCCCATGGTGTTTATACTTACATACTATTGTTTGTACAGGTGAACGTGGTACCTTCAGGCATTTGGAAATTGCTCCCAAGGATGAACCAGACTTGTGGAAGTCTACAATTTGTTTTGCTGAGGTCTTGGCTTATTTCTTTTGATTTTCCCATTTTCCCACTAAGTTTGAAGGTAGGCCTTGAAATACATCCACAGGTACACCTACAATTGACTCAAATTACGTCAATTAGCCTATCAGCTTTAGCTCATTTCGAAATAACAGAAATGCTGTGTGAACCAGTGTGCAGTAAAAATGTTTTGTCACCAGTTCTTGTTTTTTATCCTCACACACTGTTGCTCCCACAGCACTAATCTGGTGAACAGCTTTGTAACTCTGTCCAAGTAAGGCATTTGGTTGGTTTGAATTTTTGTGAGGCGTCACTGATTTACACCGGGTTCTGACCCATCTTTAGCTGATTTCTGCCATGGAATTTCCCTAGGCTTCCCATTTTAGGGAATGTGGAGTGTGTGTGCATGCGTGCACATCGTCAAAATGTACGGTTCTATGCAGACCCATTAATATGCCGTCAATGAACCGTTTAGAAATTACTGCACTTTTTGTACATAGTACCCCCCATGTAAGGGGACCAAAAGTATTGGGATACATTCCCTTATGTGTATTAAACTATTAAACAAGTATTTGGTCCCATATTCATATGATGCAATGACTATATCAAGTTTGTGACTCTACAAATTTGTTGGTTGCATTTGCTGCTCGTTTTGGTTTTGTTTCAGATTATTTTGCGCCCAATAGGAATTAAATTATAAATAACTGCTGCATATCTGCTGCATATCTCTGCTGCAGCATGGCAAGCGGTACTGATGCATCAAGTCTGGAACCAACAGGACCCTGAACAGCTTCTACCATAAGTCATAAGACTGCTAAATAGTCCTGGTAGATATTTGGTTAACTATCTGCATTGACCCCCCTTTGCACTAACTATTTTGACTCATCACATATGCTGCTGCTACTGCTCATCATCTATCCTGTTGCCAAGTCACTTTATCCCTACCTCTACGTACATATCTACCTCAATTACCTCGTACCCCTGCACATCGACTCGGTACTTGTACCCTGTGTATTTAGCCAAGGTATCGTTATTCATTGTGTATTTATTCCTTGTGTTATCATTTTTATTTAATTTTTCTCTCTGCATTGTTGGGAAGGTCCGTAAATAAGCATTTCACTGTTGATCTACACCTGTTGTTTATGAAGCATGTGACAAATACAATTTGATTTGATTTTGGGGTATTCAAAACAAACGCACATCCTCAGATTCTGATGAAGCAACGAGGGGAAAGGAGGATTGAGGCACGGAGATCTACAATTAAGTGGAGAGACTTCGGGACACTGTGGGAGAAAAAGATTGCTCAGAATGCCACTCTGACAGTGGTGTTACTGTTGTGTTCTCTTTGCCTGGCTAACCAGACTCCCTGCTCCGGCCAAATGCTATACCACGCCCACGGACATTAGTTCATCTCCGCAATGAGTCTGGATCAGAGAACCTCCCCAACCCTTCACCGAATGCAAACACATTCAGGGCCGTCTAATTGGTACAGAAACCGATGGGTTGGGCCAGAGCCAGAACACACGTGGGTAAATTTGAAAATTCGTAATTGGCTTTGATACTCTGATTGGTTAGAAACAATCCAATCGCTGATGACTTTGGTTTATACAATGCCCCTCACCACAAATGACTTCAATGATGGCATCAGGCTAGCGTTCTCTCTCTCCCTCACTCCCTAGTGTAACAATCAGTGGCGGCCAGCAATAACAATATATGACAGAGGCAGGAGGGAGACGTATTCACAAACACTGGAAACAGAGGTTAATCGAGGAGAATAGAATAGAAGAGGAGAACTGAGCAGAACCAATGAAAACCAAGGAGAACCGGGGAGAGGAAATGAGAAACAAGGACAGGAGAGATGAGGATAACTGAGACAAAATACAGGGAAAAGACACTAGAAGAGTCTGATGAGAGGAGACACGAACCAATGAGAGGAGAGGAATATGATGCTCTCTTCAAGGCTGCCATATTATAAAGGGCTCAGTAAAAATCTCCCATCCTTGATGCCAGGAATGGACAGATGGTGTGAAAGAAAGAGAGAGAAGACGAAGGAAGGGAAGGATCGAGGAAATAGCAGGTCAGGGCAGGGAAGCACTCGGCTACTCCTCCTCCTAACCCTCATCATCTTCCTCCTACCCCTATCATCAGTGTCTCCCAATAAAGACAGATATTAGTCTTACCAGGCGAGCTTGAAGCCCTTCATTAGTGCAGCGGTGAGCAGAAGCGTTGCTGTCCAATGCCCATAGCGAGGTCTCCCCACTCGGACGGCCAGTCATTCCTTGCCATGTTGAGTGGCAACAGGAGGGGTAGTCCCGGGGCCCTAGGTCTGTCCGCAGGGCCCATGTGAGGGGGAGAAAGAGAGGAGCTTGCCCTGGCTCACAGAGAAACGGAGGAAGGAGAAGAGGAGCTCAAAATGCTACAATGCTAACACTAGTGCTGATAAAGCTGTCCTTTCCTGCTGCCTGTCCCAAACACTTTCAGCCTCATCTGTGTGTGTTTGTGGATGAGAGTTTGAGTGTGAGTGTGTGTGAGTGAGTGAGTGAGTGAGTGAGTGAGTGAGTCTGTGTGTGTGTGTGTGTGTGTGTGTGTGTGTGTGTGTGTGTGTGTGTGTGTGTGTGTGAGTACGGTGGTGGCAGCTGCTCACATGCAAACTCTCCCATATGCAGTAGACTCACTTACTCTCTCTCTCGCTCTGCAGATGAAAGCAAGAGCTGAGCCGCTTGCAGGGCTGAGAGACCTATTGGGCATGCTCCGTTCCTCTCACATCCAATCCAGCGAGCCCCCTCTTTCTCTCTATGAGCTTAGCTCCTCCCCCCAACAGAACAGTACTGTGGCGCCAACCTAACAGTACCTTTTCCCTCTCTATTTCACACACACACTCTCTCATGTCTGTTAGAGTCAGACCCTCGGAGGGGATTACAGTGTGTGTGTGGCCACAAACTCCAGTATCCGTCAGTCCTAGCAGCTGGCTCTCTAATCTCTTAATGTGGGATAGATGGAGCACACTGCGTGTGTGTGTGTGTGTGTGTGTTGATGTGGATGTGAGAGAGAAAGATAATGTATGTGTAAATGAAAATTAGGGAAACCTAATTGTACTGTTTTGTATATGTGTGTGCTTGTATGTGCCTGTGGCTGAGTCAATTTCCATATTTCCAACTTCAAATTTTCTCTTTGGTCAAGTCACATTCATTGTCACAGTTTGGCATATTTTGTCATCATTCTTGCCCTGGAGGGAAAACTGCAGAGTGGTCACTAGCTGGCAAAGCCAGAAACGATCAAATCTGATCATAAGCCTAACCTTAACCACAATGCTAATCCTAATGCTTAACCCTAACCACACTGCTAACCCTAACCACCCTGCTAACCCTAACCACACTGCTAAGCCACTGATATTGTAAGTCAGTATTCTAATTTATTGTAATTTATGGACCTCTTGGGTAACATTTAACTAACGTAATGACACACGCAAACTAACTAACATATTATATAGACAGGGGGAGTAAAATTATCACCTGTGACACAATTTATGTTGTAACTTTTCTTAAATCAATGTCTGTGAGAAGGAGATGATTACCCTGTTCAAGTAAACACGCTGTATTTTGTACATGGTGCACACAATGCAATCCCCGTATCGTCTATAATAATACTACAGGCCATTTTCTTACAGCACGTGTGCCTAAGTTAAAGAAGCTATTTATATGCTATACTATTTATATGCTGTTTTTGTTTAAATCAACAGGAGCCTTAAGTGCCCATTTCATTTTCAGACTCCTTCCTCATTTGGGTTGAGCTCTGGGTCAAAAAAATTGCCTTGCTTTGCTCCCTGCACTATACGTCCTGCTCCAGCACATTTTGGCAGCACGCCAACAGGGAAAAGGGGAAGGACTGAAGAGGGAGTTGGAGAGAGAGAGACGGAGGGAGGGAGTGGACACTGGCTGTCTCCCTTTCTCCCTTCCTCTCTCTTTCCTTCTCCCTCTCTTTCCTGCTACAGTCAAGTTTTGCAGAGTCACCTTACCCAAAATGCACTTGGGCCAAGGCTGGGTGTCACATGGCCAAGGACTGTTGTCATGGAAACCTCCCCTTAGACGCACAGGCAACGATGACACAGGAATTCAAACCACTCAAAACCAATGACTTGTGTCACGTACATTCAGGTTTCATGAATGCAAACCAATCCATCCTAATCTGGTAAGACACATAAAATATCAGTATGAGTGTTTCTAGTCTGGTCGATTCCACAGTATAGTAACAGAGAGGACTGCAACAGTGATGTGCCTATAGCCTACCATTTAATCACAGTGGTTACCTAAAGAAAGTACCCCTTTTGAACTTCAACCTTCCCTGAGTACCCCCTTACTAACCCGCACCACACGTTTGACTGCGCTTTAATCAACAGAAAGTGGGTTTGAAAATGATTGTATTTTTTACACATTCATAATCGATTTGGATTCATTTAACATTGAAAAATGCTTTTTGACTGCATTTGAATAGCTTCTCAACACATCCAGTAGCAACATATTGATGACGTGAATGTCCCCAAAAACTTTACACTGCTACTCAGACAAGGATGTATCACTACAATGTACCTTCTACATCTTACCAGTGTTGCATTTAGCCCTGGTATCACTAAAGTATTATTCTTACTATTTTTAGACAGCAGTGAAGAGAGGGGGAGACTTTGGGTCATTGAAAAGTGCTATATACACTGAGTATACCAAACATTCGGAAAACCTAATATTTGAAGAGGCATGGACTCCTCAGGGATGCTGGACCATGTTGAATCCAATGCTTCCCACAGTTGTGTCAAGTTGGCTGGATGTCCTTTGGGTGGTGGACCATTCTTGATACTGTACACACAGGAAACTGTTGAGAGTGAATAACCCAGCAGCGTTGCAGTTCTTGACACCTTCACACCAATGCACCTGGAACGTAATACCTGTTCAGAGGCACTTCAATATCCCTCTGAATGGCATACATACACAATCCATGTCTTAATTGTCTCAAAGCTTAAAAATCCTTCTTTAACCTGTCTCCTCCCCTTCATCTACACTGAACAAAAAAACAAGCATTTAGCTACACTTGCATTAACATCTGCTAACCATGTGTATGTGATAAAATTTTGATTTGAAGTGGATTTAACAAGTGACTTCAATAAGGGATCATAGCTTTAACCTGGATTCACCTGGTCAGTTTATGTCATGGAAAGAGCAAGTGTTCCTGTTTTGTATACTCCGTGTAAGTCCCATATATTATTATTACAAAACAACATACAGGGTTGAACGAGAGAGACCTAAGGGCGGACCTGTGAATCGAACCCGTCTGACAGAACTGCGGTATGCCATGCAAGGTGTTCTAGCCGGCCTACAATGCTGCTGTATATTCACTGTAATTGTAGCTCTGGATGTGGGCCTGCTGATTTCCTGTGCTTGGTCTCTGGAGATGTGGCTGAGATCACTGTGGACCCAAGGCTCTTCTTACACACTCATGTACGCACGCATACAAACACACACACAGCTATTTCAGCACACACACACAGCTTCCTATGCTTGGAGCGGCGCAGCAGGGACACACACCAAGCCAGAGTTCAAAGGGCCAGGCCCCAGAGCGCCCACACACTGGCTCTCAGTCCCCTCTATAACCTTATTTGGTATTTTTAGCCATGCTGCTTTATACCGGCCAACCAATGAGAGGGCGGCGAGGGAAGTCAGGTGACAGACGGAGTGCCTGTCGGGCTCGGTTAGCATCAGAAACAGAGCCTCTAGGCTGTGGTGCTAATCCCTTAGCCTAGCATCTGCTCTTCTACAATCTGCACTGGGTGAGCCTCCCATAGAAAGGTTGACACTGCTCCTGGGAGAAGTGTTCCTTAGGTACAGATCTAGGATTAGCCTTTCTTTACCTAAACCATTAGTGAGGGGAAACGCTAAACTGACACAAAATCAGCATCTAGGGGAAACTTCCCCCTACTCAGCATGGCACACAGTTTCTCTCACGATGCCACCAACACAATATAGTGAGGCTACCGAGACATTAGTAACTCAGCAAGACTATAATTAGCAACATAATTATATGCTATCTAGCACCTTAATCTAAATGAGCACAAAGTCAGGGGAGGAGAGGCTGAGGGAATTAATCTGAGATGGAAAGAGGAGTTTAGTGAAAGAAAGTGATGGGCTGGAATGAGGGCGAGAGAAACGTTAACATTTGGGAGTTTTAACTGTTACACCTTAAACCTTTTAGCTCTTGTCTGGCTGTAGTGGAGTGTGTGTGTGTGTGTGTGTAGGGGTTCAGATAACCCTGGTCTGCTGCATGCTGCAGTATGGTGGTGATGAATCATCAGATGTAATATGAATCCCCGCTGCATCACTGAAGCACCCTCTATCTCCTCAGATCAGAGCAGCAAACACCACTCTGACCTCTGAACAGAGATCCCTGAACAGATATGCGTGCTCAGACAAGCGCACACACACACACAAAGATGCATGCACACAAAACCGCCTCTCTCCCTCTGCTATCTTCATATGACAATTCCTTATATTCGGTCTCACTCGTTTGTCCCATGTGGTTTGACTCTCAGGCCACGCTGTTCTTGCTTAGAAATGGACAATACACTTTTATTTTATTGAATTATATTCTGCACTGATCTGAAGAGGTGAAAGCAATCGGGAACGACTACTAGAAATCTGCTCTCACCTGTTCCATTTCTTAAGATAATTAATAACAAATAATTTGGGGGGGTCCTATATTTATCCTGTCACAGAATTGCACTAGCGTGTCATGGAAATGTGTTTCTTTCTTCTCCCAACTCCTCCTGAGACACCTGCAGGGAGTGGGCTCATGGCCAGGGTCACCATTCTCCAGCACCCTTGGAGTAATTTGGGTGAAGTGGCTTGTTCAAGGGCACAGAGACAGATTGTTTTCACTGTGATTTGATCCAGTGACCTGCCTCCAGATCAGGGCACATGAAGGAAAGGAGTCAAGGAAAGGAGTCGAGGAAAGCTACTTTACCCCTTTACCACTAGGACCGCTAAAGCAGGCATTCTACTTTACCCCTTTAACACTAGAACCACTAAAGCAGGCATTCTGACTGCTCATTCATGTATTTATTTTATGACATTTTTAAAGTCATGCTCCCCGCAGTCTTTGTCATTATTTGAATGGTTTAACCCCGTTGCCCCTCCTTCTCCCGACGGTAAGGCCTGCTCTGCTCATTCTCCCGACATTGGAAGGTGCAATGGCCTGTCGATAATCACCCCGATACTGAACCTAAACTAATTTCACACATATAACAAATGAAGTAAATGGGGATGATGGTATGATGGGGACGAATGGGTGAGTTGATGAGCGAGGGGAAACGGACAATGCATAACTACGTAGTAACCAGAATGAAGAACAGGGCGGGCCATTGTATTGGTATATTCTATTTATAATCTCAAAATGGTATGTACCCTATATCAGTCCACCCAATCAAAACAGTTTGATCAGCCTACTCTGGCCTACTTGGAGTACACAGTGAGAGCGTGCATGATTTAGAAGGGCTAGAAGACCAAGACGAATGGATGGATGCACATGCTGAGTTAGCGTTGCTACAAGATCTGAAGGAAAATGACTCAGATGGCGGGGAGGAATTCAATCATGACATCTCTGATGATTATTCTTCTGATTCTGAGCCTCAGCCTGAATCTACACTTCCGAGGCCTAGTCATAAAAAAGCCAGAACGGTATGCCCGGGCCAACTACAAATGAGATGGTGAGACAGGAGAGAGGAAGGAACTACACCGTTTCAGAAAAGATCCACATTGGGCAGCAGGTGAGCAAGTTTCAGAGAATGTGGTGATGAGGCTTGTGGAACCTTATGCTGGCAAGGGGAGAAATATCACCATGGACAATTTCTTCACTTCACTGTCATTGGCGAACAAGTTGCTTGCAAATAAAACAATCCTAGTCGGCACCATGAACAAAGCGAGATGGGAGCTCACCCTCTCTGTGCAAAATATGCACTTGCACAGCTGTTTTACTCCACAACGGTGCTGAAGAATGACAAGTCAACACTCACACTATACCAGTGCAAGGCAAGAAATAACATTTCTGTCGTTAGCACCATTATTCCCGACAGCTGCCATTGACAGGACATGAAGAGAAAACCGGATATTATTATCCACTACAACCAAACAAGTATTCAGAACCCTTGACCTTTTCCACTTTGTTACCATACAGCCTTTTTTCCTCCTCAATCTACACACAATATCCCATAATGATAAAGCAAAACATAAGTATTCAGACCCTTTGCTCAGTACTTTATTGAAGCACCTTTGTCAGCAAATACAGCCTTGAGTCTTCTTGGGTATGAAGCTACAAGCTTGGCACACTTGTATTTGGGGAGTTTCTCCCATTCTTCTCTGCAGATCCTCTCAAGCTCTGTCAGGTTGTATGGGGAGCGTCGCTGCACAGCTATTTTCAGGTCTCTGCAGAAACGTTTGATCGGATTAAAGTCCGGGCTCAGGCTGGGCCACTCAAGGACATTCAGAGACTTGTCCCGAAGCCACTCCTGTGTTGTCTTGGCTGTGTGCTTATGGTCGCCCCAGTCTGAGGTCCTGAGTGCTCTGGAGCAGAATTTCATCAAGGATCGCTCTGTACTTTGCTCCATTCATCTTTCCCTTGATCTTCACTAGTCTCCCAGTCCCTGCCGCTGGAAAAACATCCCCACAGCATGATGCTGCCACCACCATGCTTCACCGATGGGATGGTGCCAGGTTTCTCCAGACATGACACTTGGCATTCAGGCCAAAGAGTTGAATCTTGGTTTCATCAGACCAGAGCATCTTGTTTCACATGGTCTGAGAGTCTTTAGGTGTCTTTTGGCAAACTGCAAGCGGGCTGTCATGTGCCTTTTACTGAGGAGTGGCTTCCGTCTGGCCTCTCTACCATAAAGGCTTGATTGGTGGAATGCTGCATAGATGGTTGTCCTTCTGGAAGGTTCTCCCATCTCCACAAAGGAATTCGGGAGCTTTGTCAGAGTGACCATTAGGTTCACCTTCCTGACCCTTCTCCCCCAATTGCTCAGTTTGGCCAGCCGGCCAGCTCTAGGAACAGTTTTGGTGGTTGCAAACTTCTGCCATTTAAGAATGACGGAGGCCACTGTCTTCTTGGGGACCTTCAATACTGTATACATTTTTTGGTACCCTACTCCAGATCCATGCCTCGACACAATCCTGTCTCGGAGTTCTACGGACAATTCCTTCGACCTCATGACTTGGTTTTTGCTCTGACATGCACTGTCAACTGTGGGACCTAATAGAGACGTGTGTGCCTTTCCAAATCATGTCCAATCTATTTAAATGTACCACATATAGACTCCAATCAAGTTGTAGAAACATCTCAAGGATGATCAATGGAAACAGGATGCACCTGAGCTCAAATTCGAGTCTCATAGCAAAGGGTCTAAATACTTACGTCAATAAGGTATGTTTTTTTTTATATATATATATATAACAGTTTTAACTTTGTCATTATGGGCTATTGTGTGTAGATTCTGGGTAAAAAAACACAAATACATTTTAGAATAAGGCTGTAAGGTAACAAAATGTGGAAAAAGGGAAGGGGTCTGAATACTTTCCAAATGCACTGTATAAGTATGTGGACACCTCTTCAAATTAGTGGATTCTGCTATTTCAGCCACACCCATTGCTGACAGGTGTAGAAAATCTAGCACACAGCTCCATAGAGAAACATTAGAATTAGAATGGCCTTACTTAACAGTTCAGAGACTTTCAACGTGTCACCGTCATAGAATGCCACCTTTCTATCAAGTCAGTTCAACAAACTGTAAGTGCTGTTAGTTGTGAAGTGGAAACGTCTTGGAGCAACAACGGCTCTACCGTGAAGTGGTAGGACACACAAGCTCACAGAACAGGACCGCCGAGTGCTGAAGTGTGTAGGGCATAAAAATCATGTGTCTTGGTTGCAACACTCACAACCGAGTTCAAAACTGCCTCTGGAAGCAATGTCAGCACGAGAACTGTTCGTCGGTAGCGCCATAAAATGCTACCATACACAATCCTAAGATCACCATGCGCAATGCCAAGCATCGGCTGGAGTGGTGTAAAGAGCGCCGCCATTACACTCTGAAGCAGTAGAAACGCATTATCTGGAGTTATGAATCACGCTTCACCAGCTGACAGTCCGACGGAATAATCTGGGTTTGGCGGATGCCAGGAGAACGCTACCTGCCCCAATGCATAGTGCCAACTGTAAAATTTGGTGGATGAGGAATAATGTTCTGGGGCTGGGGTTTTTCATTGTTCGGGCAAGGCCCCTTAGTTCCAGTGAAGGGAAATCCTAAAGCTACAGCATACAATGACATTCTAGACAATTAGGTTTTTCCAACTTTGTGGCAAGAGTTTGGGGAAGGCCCTTTCCTGTTTTAGCATGACAATGCTTCTGTGCACAAAGCGAGGTCCACACAGAAATGTGACTGGCTTGCGCAGAGCCGTGACCTTCACTCCATTGAACACATTTGAGATAAATTGGAAAGCCGACTGCGTGCCACGCGTAATCACCTAACATCAGTGCTCAACCTCACTAATGCTCGTGGCAGAATGGAAGCAAGTCCCCACAGCAATGTTCCAAAGTCTATTGGAAAGCCTTCCCAGAAGAGTGGAGGCTGTTATAGCATCAAAGGGGGGACCAACGCCATATTAATGCCCATGATTTTTGGATGAGCATGTGTCCACATACCTTTGGTCATAAAGTGTAGATCAGGCTACAAAGCAAAGAGTAGTAGCATAAGAAAACTTAAAATTTGTGTTTTGAAAAACATTTTCTTATTTCCATGTTTCTTTAGACCTGCCCCCCAAAAGTACAATGTTTATCTTTCTGATGTTTTTTCATTTGTACATACAGTACAGTAGCCCCAATTACATTCAGCCATGGGTCGATTTCTCCTTGAGCGGATGGTGATGGGGCCCGAACGTAGTTATAAATCATTTGTACACTGCAAATTGACCGCAAGAATCCCAAACATATGTTTTATTTTATTTTGATTTAACCCTTATTTTATCAGGTAAATTGACTGAGAACACATTCACAGCAACAACTTGGGGAATAGTTACAGGGGAGAGGAAGGGGGATGAATGAACCAATTGTAAGCTGGGGATGATTAGGTGACCATGATGGTATGAGGGCCAGATGGGGAATTTAACCCCGGTGTCCGAGCTTAACACTCCTACTCTTACGATAAGTGCCATGGGATCTTTAGTGACGACAGAGAGTCAGGATACCCATTTAACGTCCCATCCGAAAGACAGCACCCTACACAGGACAATGTCCCCAATCACTTAAAAAAAATATGATTGGACCAGAGGAAAGGGGGCCTCCTACTGGCCCTCCAACACCACTTCCAGCAGCATCTGGTCTACCAAACAGGACCAACCCTGCTTAGCTTCAGAAGCAAGCCAGCTGTGGGATGCAGGGTGGTATGCTGCTGGCAAATACAGATGTAGTATTTGACAAAAACATTGATTGAGTATTTTCTAACCTTGATTACATTGGGATATGATCAGATATGCCTCTCTATTTATGAGTGAGAATACTTGGGAACATATTTCCTAAATTAAAATCACTTTAAGCTAATTTCTTGGTGATTTTAGAGTCTTTAATTTGAGTATTTTATTTGGCCAGCCAGAAACAAATTGGGGACCCTGGCTTACAGTAACACATTTTTGTATTCTAATGTTACCTAAAACCTTCATAAATGCAACCAAATTATTAGTTTTCCGATAGCATGTTGACGTCCAAAAGATGCATCATTGGCTCGGGGGTCCTCAAGTCCTTTCTAGTGTTAAACGTTGCATAACCATTCCAGTGCTTCCACAGTGAACACTCTCTCTGATGGGCACGGCTCTGCCTATCAACCAGATTATGTTCACGCATGCATACACACATTCACACAATACTTTGCACCTGGAACTAACAAAACACCAGAAACAGACAGTTCGACAAATACAAAAGGCTGAATACTCTTCACACAATGAGAGGTGTAGTTTTTTTTTAGCTTATAAAACTACTAAAAACAATAGTTTTCTGGGTGAATACTTATCACATCATGGCTATCAATTCATAATTCAAAAAGACAACACATTCATTAATCTGGTTGTATTTATGAAACTGATAGCATGGCAATCAGACGTAAATAAATCATTGACTGACTCATCCAAACGACCTGGTAAAGTAAAGAAAGTATACAGGCCCCTTAACTTTTTCCATATTTTGTTACATTACAGCCTTATTCTAAAATGGATTAAATCGTTTTTCTCTCCTCAATCTACACACAGTATCATATTTTAGAAAATGTTTGCAAATGTATTACAAATAAAAAACAGAAATATCTTATTTACAGACCCTTTGCTATGAGACTCAAAATTGATCTCAACTGCATCCTGTTTCCATTGATCATCCTTGAGAAGTTTCTACAACTTGATTGGAGTCCATCTGTGGTAAATTCAATTGATTGGACATGAGGGTGTCTATATAAGGTCCCACAGTTGACAGTGCATGTCAGAGCAACAACCAAGCCACGAGGTTGAAGGAATTGTCCGTAGAGCGCCGAGACAGGATTGTGTTGAAGCACAGATCTGGGGAAGGGTACCAAATCATTTTTGAAGCATTAAAAAGTTCAAGAACACAGTGGCCTCCATCTTTCTTAAATGGAAGAAGTTTGGAACCACCAATACTTCCTAGAGCTGGCCGTCCAGCCAAATTGAGCAATCGGGGGAGAAGGGCCTTGGTCAGGGAGGACACCAAGAACCCGATGGTCACTCTGACAGAGCTCCTGAGTTCTTCTGTGGAGATGGGAAAACCTTTCAGAAGGACAACAATCTCTGCAGCACTCCACCAATCAGGCCTTTATGGTAGACCGGCCAGACGGAAGCCACTCCTCAGTAAAAAGGTACATGACAGCCCGCTTGGAGTTCGCCAAAAGACACCTAAAGACTCTCCGACCATAAGAAACAAGATTCTTAGGTCTGATGAAACCAAGTTTGAACTCCTTGGACTGAATGCCAAACGTCACATCTGACATCTGGAGGAAACCTGGCACCATCCCAACGGTGAAGCATGGTGGTGGCAGCATCATGCTGTGGGGATGTTTTCATCGGCAGGACTGGGAGACTAGTCAGCATCGAGGGAAAGATGAACGGAGCAAAGTACAGAAAGATGGAAGATGGCGCCGGATGGGACGAACTGAAAGCACGTATATCCTACCAACGGGACATTAAAAACCGTAATATCTTATGTTTCAGGGAGTCGTGGCTGAACGATGACATTAAGAACATACAGCTAGTGGGTTATAGACAGAACAGCAGCCTCTGGTAAGACATGGGGCAGGGGCCTATGCATTTATGGAAACAACAGCTGCTGCAAGATATCTAAGGAAGTCTCAAGGTTTTGCTCACCTGAGGTCGAGAATCTCATGATAAGCTGTAGACCACACGATCTACCCAGAGAATTTTCATCTGTATTTTTAGCAGCTGCCTACATACCACCACAGACCGAGGCTGGTACTAAAACCGCACTCAACGAGCTGTATTCCGCCATAAGCAAAGAGGAAAACGCTCATCCAGAGGCGGCGCTCCTGGTGACTGATGACTTTAATGCATGGAAACTTAAATCAGTGTTACCTAATTTCTATCAGCATGTCAAATGTGCAACCAGAGGGAAAAAAACATCTAGACCACCTTTACTCCACACACAGAGACGCGTACAAAGCGATCCCTCGCCCTCCATCAGCTCCTGGCTTTATCAATAACTGCTTCAAGACCGTCGTCCCCACAGTCACTGTACGTACAGTTGAAGTCGTAAGTTTACATACACCATAGCCAAATACATTTAAACTCAGTTTTTCACAATTCCTGACATTTAATCCTAGTAAAAAGTCTGTCTTAGGTCAGTTGGGATCACCACTTTATTTTAAGAATGTGTAACGTCATAATAATAGTAGAGAGAAATATTTATTTCAGCTTTTATACCTTGACTTTGTTGTCCTTAAGCCATTTTGCCACAACTTTGGAAGTATGCTCGGGGTCATTGTCCATTTGGAAGACCCATTTGCGACCAAGCTTTAACTTCCTGACTGTTGTCTTGAGATGTTGCTTCAATATATCCACAGAATTTTCCTACCTCATGATGCCATCTATTTTGTGAAGTGCACCAGTTCCTTCCTTTTACACAAGGTCCTTTGCTGTTGTTCTGGGATTGATGTGCACTTTTCGCACCAAAGTACGTTAATCTCTAGGAGACAGAACGCATTTCTTTCCTGAGCGGTATGACGGCTGCGTGGTCCCATGGTGTTTATAGTTGCGTACTATTGTTTGTACAGATGAACATGGTACCTTCAGGTGTTTGGAAATTGCTCCCAAGGATGAACCAGACTTCTTGGCTGATTTCTTTTGATTTTCCCATGAAGTCAAGCAAAGAAGCACTGCGTTTGAATGTAGGCCTTGAAATACATCCACAGATAAACCTCCAATTGACTCAAATGACGTCAATTAGCCTATTAGAAGCTTCTAAAGCCATGACATCAATTTCTGGAATTTTCCAAGTTGTTTAAAGGCACAGTCAACTTAGTGTATGTAAACTTCTGACCCACTGGAATTGTGATAGTGATTTATAAGTGAAATAATCTGTATGTAAACAATTGTTCTAAAAATTACTTGTATCATGCACAAAGTAGATGTCTTAACCGACTTGCAAAAACTATAGTTTGTTAACAAGAAATTAGTGTAGTGGTTGAAGAATTAGTTTTAATGACTCCAACCTAAGTGTATGTAAACTTCCAACTTCAACTGTACATACCCCAACCAGAAGTCATGGATTACAGGCAACATTTACACTGAGCTAAAGCGTAGAGTTGCCACTTTCAAGAGCTCCCGCTAACCCGAAAGTTAAGAAATCCCACTATTCCCTCTGACAGAACCATCAAACAGGTAAAGCATCAATACAGGAATAAGAACGAATCGTACTACACCGACTCCGACACTAGTTGGATGTGGCAGCGCTTGCAAACTATTACAGACTACAAAGGGAAGCACAGCTGAGAGCTGCCCAGTGACACACGCCTACCAGACGAGCTAAATAACTTCTATGCTCGCTTTGAGGCAAGTAACACTGAAAAATGCATGAGAGCATCAGCTGTTCTGGACGACTGTGTGATCATGCTCTCCGCAGCCGTTGTGAGTAAGACCTTTAAACAGGTCAACATTCACAAGGCCGCTGAGCCAGACGGATTACCAGGACGTGTACTCCAAGCATGCGCTGGCCAACAACCTCGTTGAAAATGTTTCAAGCAGACCACCATAGTCCCTGTGCCCAAGAACACAAAGGTCACCTGCCTAAATGACTACCGACCCGTAGCACTCACATCTGTAGCCATGAAATGCTTTGAAAGGCTGTTCCTGCCTCACATCAACACCATTATCCCAGAAACCCTAGACCCACTCCAATATGCATACCGCACTCCACACTACCCTTTCCCACCTGGATAAAAGGAACACCTGTGAGAATGCTATTCATTGACTACAGTTTAGCGTTCAACACCCTAGTGCCCTCAAAGCTCATCACGAAACTAAGGACCCTGGGACTAAACACCTCCCTCTGCATCTGGATCCTGGACTTCCTGACGGGCTGCCCCCAGGTGGTAAGGGTAGGTAACAACACATCCACCACGCTGATTCTCAACATGGGGGACCCTCAGGGGTTTATGCTCAGTCCCCTCCTGTACTCCCTGTCTACTCATGACTGCACGGCCAGTCACGACCAACACCATCATTAAGTTTGCTCACTGGTAGGCCTGATCACTGACAACGATGAGACAGCCTATAGGGAGGTCAGAGACCTGACATGTGGTGCAATGACAACCTCTCCCTCAACGTGATCAAAACAAAGGAGATGATTGTGGACTACAGGAAAAAGAGGACCGAGCACACCCCCATTCTCATTGACGGGGCTGTAGTGGAGTAGGTTGAGAGCTTCAAGTTCCTTGGTGTCCACATCACCAAAAAACAAACATGTTTCCAAGCACACCAAGACAGTCGTGAAGAGGGCACGACAAAACCAACTCCCCGCCAGGAGAATGAAAAGATTTGGCATTGGTCATCAGATCCTCAAAAGGTTTTACAGCTGCACCAACGAGAGCATCCTGACGGGTTGCATCACTGCCTGGTATGGCAACTGATCGGCCTCCGATCGCAAGCCACTACAGAGGGTAGTGTGTACGGCCCAGTTCATCACAGTGGCCAAGCTTCCTGCCATCCAGGACCTCTATACCATGCGGTGTCAGAGGAAGGCCCTGAAAATTGTCAAAGACTCCAGCCACCCTAGTCATAGACTGTTCTCTCTGCTACCGCATGGCAAGCGGTACCGGAGAGCCAAGTCTCGGTCCAAGACCTTAACAGCTTCTACCCCCAAATCATAAGACTCCTGAACAGCTGACCAAATGGCTACCCAGACTATTTGCATTACCCCCCCCCCCCTTACGCTGCTGCTACTCTGTTATTATCTATGCATAGCCACTTTAATAACTCTACCTACATGTACATCATTACCTCGACACCGGCACATTGACACATTGACTCTGTACCTGTACCTCCTGTATATAGCCCCGCTATTGTTTTTTACTACATCCCGGTATTACTTATTATTCTTATCTCTTACTTTTTGGGTGTGGTGGGGTATTTTCTTAACTGCATTGTTGGTTAAGGGCTTGTAAGTAAGCATTTCACAGTTAGGTTTACACCTGTTGTGTTCGGCGCATGTGACAAATAACGTTTTATTTTATTGAAAAGATCCTCGATGAAAATCTGCTCCAAAGCACTCATGACCCCAGACTGGGGCGAAGGTTCTCCTTTCAACAGGACAATGACCCTTAGCACGCAGCTAAGACAACGTTGAAGTAACTTCGGGACAAGTCTCTGAATGTCATGGAGTGGGCCAGCCAGAGCCCGGACTTGAACCCGATCAAACATCTCTGGAGAGACCTGAAAATACCTGTCCCCATCCAACCTGACAGATCTTGAGAGGATCTGCAGAAAACGGGAGAAACTCCCCAAATGCAGGTGTACCAAGCTTGTAGCGTCATTGCCAAAAAGCCTGAAGCTGTAATCGCTGCCAAAGGTGCTTCAACAAAGTACTCAGTGAAGGGTTTAAAAAATGTTTAAAAACCTTTGTTTGCTTTGTCATTATGTGGTATTGTGTGTAGATTGGTGAGGGGGAAAACATGATTTAATCTATTTTAGAATAAGGCTGTAACGTAACAAAATGTAGAAAAAGTCAAGGGGTCTGTATACACTGAACAAAAATATAAACGCAACATGTAAAGTGTTGGACCCATGTTTCATCAGCTGAAATTAAAGATCCCAGAAATGTTCCATAATGTACGCAAATAAAGCTTATTTCTCTCAAATGTTGTGCACAAATTTGTTTTCATCCATGTTAGTGAGCATTTCGCCTTTCCAAGATAATCCATCCACCTGACAGGTGTGGCATTATCAAGAAGCTGATTAAACAGCATGATCATTACACAGGTGCACCTTGTGCTGTTGAAAATAAAAGCTTCTCTAAAATGTGAAGTTTTGTCACACAGCACAATGCTACAGGTGTCTCAAGTTTTGAGGGCATGTGTGATTGGCATGCTGACTGCGGGAATATCCACAAGAGCTGTTGCCAGATAATTGAATGTTAATTTCTCTACCATAATTTTTTTTTTACTGAATTTGGCAGTACGTCTAACCTGTAACCACGCCAGCCCAGGACCTCCAGATCCAGCTTCTACACCTGCGGGATCATCTGACACCAGCCACCCGGACAGCTGGTGAAACTGTGGGTTTGCACAATCAAATAATTTCTGCACAAACTGTTAGAAACCAAATCAGGGAAGCTCATCTGCATGCTCGTCATCTGTACACATTTCCTGGAAGCTGCAAATGTCCCAGTTCATACATGGCCCACATACTCACCAGACATGTCTACCATAGAGCATGTTTGGGATGCTCTGGATTGACAGCGTGTTCCAGGTACCACCAATATTCAGCAACTTCGAACAGCCATTGAAGACGAGTGGGACAACATTCCAGGGCACAATCAACGACAAGATCAACTCTATGCAAAGGAGACGTGTCGCGCTGCATAAGGCAAATGGTGGTTACACCAAATACTAACTGGTTTTCTGATCCAAACCCCTACCCTTTTTTAAGGGATCTGTGACCAACAGATGCATATCTGTATTCCCAGTCATGTGAAATCCATAGATTAATTCAATTGACCTATTTTCTTATAGGAACTATAACTCAGTAACATTTTAAAAATTGTTGCAAGTTGCGTTTATATTTTGGTTCAGTGTACAACAATACGAGTCAATAACAACAACCATGAGCTACTATGAACCTGTTCATTCAGATTCAAACAGCTTTGCAGTCCACACCTAAACCTTGGTGTACAGTACATAGTAAAACCATGCATCAATAAAATAAACGATACCAGGCACCACACATCTTTGTGCCAACTGTTTTCCAAGGTGCAATAGCCACTCAAAAACTTATATTGACCTCATCAAAAACAATATAATATAGTAGTACATGGCACAAAGGAATGTGGACATACATTAAGCATAATTTGAACAGCTTTCTCTGAACAAAGCCACCATGTGCTCCAAATCAATGTTCCTCAACTCCAAGCTTGGGTCCCCTCACAACACACATTTTTGATCCAGCCCAGCACTAACCTACTGGTTTCAACTCATCCACTGACCATCAAGTGCTCGATTAGTTGAATCCGGTAGATTAGTGCTGGGCTGGAAATACAATGGGCATGTCCTGTGGGGAGTTGAGAAACAGAGAGTCCAACAACAGAGAGAGTGAGAGAGGTCAGTGCTACTCACTTGACCCTGCAGAGGGCCAGTCTCCTCCTCATTGAGGTCACCCACAGGTGACAGCCCTGCCTGACCCCCAGGCTGCAGGACATCTGACCAAGCTGGCCACTCTGGACTATGGTGAAAATCAGCCCAATCGCTTTTACACACTCAGTCTTACATTATTTTCTCAGTCCCCTACTATTTCTATCCCTTTCACTCACTCTCATATCTCTCTCGCCCCCCCCTCTTCAAGGTGACCCACTTTCCAGGCTTCTCAGTCTTGTTCCTCTCCTTACCTGCTCTGTTCAGCTCTGCTGGTGTATCGTACTGTACTATGATACCCTGGATATCTGGCTACAGTCCGCTGTGCTGGGTGGATATATTCTCTGCATGTACTGTCCACCAGGGAGGTGGAGCTAGGGGAGGGGAGCATTGGAGTTAACTATGAGGGAACATGTGTAAAGTGCTCAATGCCCCCCACATGGCTGTCTCTGCAGGTGTTAATGCAGGGGTTGTGTGTGTGTGTGTGTGGTTGGTTGGTTCAGGGCCGAGGTGTTTTAGTGATATACTGTACAACCCAGTGTGAGGTAAATGAGCATCCCGGTGAGATTGTCTAGTGTCTAATTTAATACTCCAATGTGTCGTTAATAGGCAACATGCAAGGAGAAGGCAAGGAAGGTAGACACCTAGACTGCTCTTCCCTGCAGTGTGATAGTCTTGTGTTTGTTGTGTAGTAAATATTTCAGCTTTAATTTATTGATTTATTATTTTCTTCTTGTAAAGCACATTGCGTTGCATTCCATGTCTTCAATGTGCTGTATAAATAAAGCTTAATTTGAAGGTGTCGGATAAAGCTCTACCTAGATGCTGATCTTGTGTCAGCTTTACATTTTCCTCACTCATGGTTAAGGTTAACCCAGACCTGGGTTAAATACGTATTCAAATGTCCGCCAACCAGTAGGTATTCAAATCAAATTCATGTCTTGGGCAGTATCTGAATATATCGGAGATATATAGTCCAAACACTCTAGCAGCTAGCCACTGTTTTACAACGTAAGACAGGTGCACAGCCAGAACATAATTATGAGTCACATGTTAACTGTGATACGCCATGTGTAACGTCCATTTTTATAGTTTACTCCGCTACTTGAGTCATCCCTCTCCGCTTTCCACACAGACGACCTAGTCCCATTCCGTCACTCAAAGAGCGCATTTGTTGTTGCTTGACCACTAGACAATGTTGATGACAACGATGTTGTTTCCACTTTAATCTTAATTTAAATCCACAAGCGTTCTAGAATTACAATATTAGTTTGTGCTTCTTACATCTGCAAACAGCTAGTTCGTATTTTCTTAGCAAATCGTGTTAGCCACTAATGTTCATCGCTAGTTAGCTGGCTAGCTAACTCGCTAATAAAAGTACTGAGTCAGAGAAAATGTAGCTAGCTACTACAGCCTGATACCAGTACTGGAGGAGGCTTAAATCAGCATGTTGTTTGTGCAACAGTATCTTCTAAATCAAAGAGGAACAGGCGAAGCATGAATATGTTGGCTATATAAGTCGCTCTGGATAAGAGCGTCTGCTAAATGACTTAAATGTAAATGTATATGAATACAGATTTAATGTAGCTACAGATTATAGTGTCCCCTAGGAAACACTGAACGTCAATTTGGTTCCTACCCTGTCACAATAACTCGTCCATGGCATTTTCATTCGTTGTCATGTCAAACAACACTGTATTCAAAGTACCCACTATTATTTATATTCTAACTATAGAATTATAATAAACATTCTATTTCCATGATTCCAAATTTCACCCAAGTGTATTGACCCAAGTGGCTCTGTTACTGTACACTGGCACACTGTGATGTTGGCAATGGCCAAAATGACCTGAGGAGTGGATGTGCATTTCAAGTGGGTGGGTTAGAACCTTTGAAGTTTTTTTTAGAGCCGAGTTCAATGGAATAGTCCCAAAAGTGCTAAATCTATTTCTAATTCTAAATAGCTTAATTTATTGTGATGTACATTTGTACAGGTTGTAAAAAATGTGTGAGGTGAGCAAAGGCCCCTCGAGCTCGGAGGCACCCCGAATCAGGAGACTGAGGGGGCGTGTGCTACGCCTTCATGGGAGAGGGTATACCAGTTCAAGGCAAGCTTGCAACACCTGAAAGCTTGCAGAGGAGATGTTACACCATTATATGTCCTGCTTTGACACAAATTAATAGTGTGTTCTTGCCACAGCTGGTGCCAAGAGTAAAACGTGTTTTGAAATGTTTGGCTATGGTGTGTCCTAATGAACACGAGTCCCTTTATTAAGGGCTCTACACAGTCTACGCAAGTTTTCTTCTTGGTCACAAATGTGACAGAGTTGTCAGAAGCAAAACACATCTTCATATGGAATCACGTAGTAACCAAAAAGTGTTAACAAATCAAAATATATTTTAGATTCTTTAAAGTAGCCATCCTTTTCATTGATGACAGCTTTATACACTCTTGGCATTCTCTCAACCATGCCAAACCATCTCATTGGGTTGAGGTTGGGTGATTGTGGAGGCCAGGTCACCTGATCCAGCACTCCATCACTCTCCTTATTGGTCAAATAGCCCTTACACAGCCTGAAGGTGTGTTGGTTCATTGTCCTGTTGAAAAACAAATCATAGTCCCACTAAACGCAAACCAGATGGGATGGCGTATCGCTGCAGAATGCTGTGATAGTCATGCTGGTTAAGTGTGCCTTGAATTCTAAATAAATCACTAACAGTATCACCAGCAAAGCACCATCACACCTCCTCCTCCGTGCTTCACGGTGGGAACCACACATGCAGAGATCATCCGTTCAACTAATGTGCATATCACAAAGACACATCTCAAATTTGGACTCATCAGACCAAAGGACAGATTTCCACTATCTAATGTCCATTGCTTGTGTTTCTAGGCCCAAGCAAGTGTCTTCTAGTAGTGGTTTCTCTGAAGCAATTGAACCATGAAGGCCTGATTCACACAGTCGATGCTGAGATGTGTCTGTTACTTGAACTCTGTGAAGCATTTATTTGGGCTACAATTTCTGAGGCTGGTTCCTGTGTTCCAATTTGTTTCAAAGCAATGTTTGGCTTTGAAACAAATTGGAACACAGGAACCAGCCTCAGAAATTGTAGCCCAAATAAATGCTTCACAGAGTTCAAGTAACAGACACATCTCAGCATCGACTGTGTGAATCAGGCCTTCATGGTTCAATTGCTTCAGAGAAACACCTCCAATTTAACACTTGTGAATTGAACACCCCTCTTTAAAACAGTCAGGGGGACTTCCCTTCTCCCTCCGGTCTTTCCTTCTCCCTTTCTCTCACACTTGGTCATGCACATTGTCCCCTCTCTCTAATTGACTCTAAACCTGCACTACTGTGTAGCAGTCCTCCTGTGTAGCAGCACTGCCCTCTAGTGGAATTATCAGAACAATGCAGGTACTTCACAGACCATAATTTTACCTTTATTTAACTAGGCAAGTCAGTTAAGAACAAATTCTTATTTTCAATGACGGCCTGTGGGTTAACTGCCTGTTCAGGGGCAGAAAGACAGATTTGTACCTTGTCAGCTCGGGGGCTTGAACTTGCAACCTTCCGGTTACTAGTCCAACACTCTAACCACTAGGCTACCCTGCTGCCCCGGCATCTCTTTGCATGCTAGCAAGTTGGGTTAAGTTGGCTGATAAGCGATACATTAAAAACACAATGTCTTCCAAAAGTCTTTATGAGCAATACATACCATTTTTATTTGCTCTCTCATTGTCTTTTTTTGAACATGCATATGCACGCAAGTCACACACACACCCCCAGGCACACAAATACGAACACGCTTACACACCTCTCCTCCCGGCTATGAGGGGTCAAGAAGTGAGCAGAGTCCTCCTCATGGCTGCTTTGTAGGCTGCTCTCCCTGCTGGGGAAACACACCACAGAAAGACAGTGTTAGGTGTAATGTGTGTTGTAGGCTGCTCTCCCTGCTGAGGAAACACACCACAGAGAGACAGTGTTAGATGTAACGTGTGTTGTAGGCTGCTCTCCCTGCTGGGGAAACACACCACAGAGAGACAGTGTTAGATGTAACGTGTGTTGTAGGCTGCTCTCCCTGCTGGGGAAACACACCACAGAGAGACAGTGTTAGGTGTAGTTTACCACATGCAACCAGAGATCTCTGTGTGTTTGTCTGTGTGTGTGTGTTCAATGTGTATATGTGTGTGAGTATGTGCGCGTGACACCTAGGGGTCATCTGCAGTTCAAACAATTACAAAGCAGGCACCTTTCCACTGTTTCGGTAAAACGCTGAGGGATAGAGCTGGAGAAATGTAACCCCTCTCAAATGCTTCGACAGAGCTATGCATGCAAGGACTGACCATCTAGAAGTTACACATTTCAAGAATCAATGGGTATACACTACCGTTAAAAAAAAGTTTGGGGTCACTTAGAATTGTCCTTGTTTTTGAAAGAAATGCATATTAATTTGAGCATTTAAAATAACATCAAATTGATCAGAAATACAGTGTAGACAAATGGCTGATTTTGTATGGAATATCTACATAGGCGTATTTTGAGCCTGTAATCAAACCCACAAATGCTGATTCTCCAGATACTCAACCATTCTAAAGAAGGACAGTTTTATTGCTTCTTTAATCAGAACAACAGTTTAACATTAACAATGTCTACACTGTATTTATGATCAATTTAATGTTATTTTAACGGAAAACAAAATGTACTTTTCTTTAAAAAACAAGGACATTTCTAAGTGACCCCAAACTTAACGGTAGTGTATATTATTAATTTAAAAGTCCCACAAAAGGTATTTAAGCAAATTCCCCCAAATCCCAAAGCATATAGGACAATCTGATTACTTAGACAACACACAATGTCAAATGTCAAACTCATAAAACCAAAGTAAAAAAAACTGACAGTAAACCAGACAGTAAACAGACAGAAAAAAGGATAGAAGCCCCCACTAGAGAGCAGCACAGACTATTTGTTATTTTATTGTATTACTTTTTATATTTTTATTTTTTTACTTTAGTTTATTAGTAAATCTTTTCTTAACTATATTTTCTTAAAACTGTATTGTTGGTTAAGAGCTTGTAAGTAAGCATTTCACAGTAAGGTGTTGTATTCGGCGCATGTCACAAATAACATTTGATTTGACTTTGTCAACAATGAGGGTAAATATGTTATGGTAAGGCCAGGAGTCGTTCCTTAATGTGATTTGACTAATCATAGTCGTAAATAGCTATGTCTTGTTTCTAGTCTATAACTAGGATTAATCTGTGTCCGGGAAACTGGCCTGTAGAGACATATACTGTGTCTCTGGTCGTCTTGTCACTGGAAGCTATAATTTGTCCTATTGAAAGTCTTCATTGCATTGTTGCCAGTTATAAGGCAGCAACATTTATGCAAATACAGTGAGATGTTTTCCGTGAAGGGGTATCCAAAGACAAAAACAAAAGACAAGCCTCCATTTGTTGAATAGGCCTCTTCACATAACCAAGAGTGGCACGACTACAATCTGCCTCACATGTACCACAAGAAAGAGTGAGACAAAGAAAAAGTGCCACCTCCCACAGCAACTAATATACCGTCAGAGCAGCCTGGGAGCCAGTCTGTTTCTGCAATAGCCAACTTGGCAAGACTTGCCATGACAACAACAAGGCGTGGGTGCAGAAACAGTCTGCCATCCAGGCTGTGTGTCAGAGCACCGGAAACTAAAGGCTGGCTGGGATATGTAAGCAGCAGTACTGTTTTATATTTAGCAAATCAGAGTTGCGTTTCAAATGGCACCCTATTCCCTATATAATGCACTACTTTTGACCCAGGTCTTCACAAAGCAGTGTTGGTTGAGAATATTTAATATAGCCACGTAACTCCTTCCAGTACTGTCCCCTGGCACTTTTACATGGGTTATGTCTCAAATGGCACCCTATTCCCTGTATACTGCACTACTTTTGACCAGAACCCTATGGGCCCCAAAAGTGGAGCACAACATAGGTAATAGGGTGTCATTTGGGACGTAGACAGTACCTTTGGCTCTCCTCTGTAAGGCTGTACATGTTAGGGGACTAGCACGCTTGTCAGCTCCAGAACTATCTATTTTACAGTAATGAGCTTGAATTGTAGCTTCGCACTTTGTCTCCTGGGATGGCTGTAGTATAAAGTCAGAGATGGGCTTCACCTCATCTCTTGTGAACACGCCAAAATTCGGCGCCAATTTGGTTCAGGGTGTCGAGATTGCAGGTTGACATTTATTGGGATTAATCTTGTCCTGGAGGCAGAAGTAACAAGTGCGCTGAGAGTCGGGAAGCAAGTTCTGGGAGTGAGTGTTTTAATAAATAAATGAAACAATAAACAACACACCGACATGAAAACAGAGTCAATAACCAAGGAAATAACCAAGGGGAGGGACAGATATAGGGAAGATAATCAAGGAGGTGATGGAGTCCAGGTGAGAGTCATGAGGCGCAGGTGCACAAGACGATGGTGACAGGTGTGCGGGATAATCAGCAGCCTGATGACATAGAGGCCGGAGAGTGACAGCAGAGCTGAGCGATTTCCACTAGATGGGCCAGCGGCAAAGTCAGAATTGGCTATATGTATTGTAAAATTATCTCTTTGGTCTTAAATTAAGGTCATGGTTAAGCATAATAAGGCTAGCAGTGTGGTTAAGGTTAGGTTTAAAATCTGATTTGATTATCTGAGTGACTACCCTGTAGAGCTGCCTCCACTACATGAGTCATCCCAAAAAATGCCAACCTGTGCCGAGATTAATGTTCACCAGTCTTCCAACTATCATCACAGTAAAACCAATGTTACAAGTGGTACAAATCGTACATATTTGAAAGTACTGAACAGCCAGGGACAATACTATAGTAGTCAATACTCCTCATAAGACTCAAATATGCATTCTCTCACTTCTTCCAACCTAGACGAAGCTAGTAACAAACACCAGGCAACTTCTAGAAATAAACATTATGCTCATCAAATATGTATAAGGCCAAAACATCAACTTCCAATAGTGAACATACACCCACATTTGAATAAATATAAAATGTATTTATTAATTATTAAGTCATATTCAAATGATTTATTTCTTAAACTATGTATTATGGCAGCGCAGTGCATAACATCTACATTCACTGAAGACCAAACTCTGTCAGTAAGGGCATTTGTATGTATTAAACATTTGTATCCATATTCTTAAGTACATTCCTGCATTTCCTGTTGTTTGATGATAAATAGCATGGGGCTGGTTTTATTTATAATGTATAGGACAATTCATACTCAGCACTGTGGCTTATGTAACATTCCAAGGAGCCTATTCGGAGTGAAGGTAAGCTTGGGGGTAAAAATAACCTGTTTATAGAACAGACTGGGACGTCACCAGCTGGTGTCTATGGCTACGTTTAGACAGGCACCCTAATTCTGATTTCTTTCACGAATTGGTCTTTCGACCAATCAGATCTGCTCTGAAAAAGAGCTAATGTGAAAAGATCTAATGTGATTGGTCAAAAGACCAATTAGTGGCAAAAAAATATGAGAATTAGGCTGCATGTGCAAACGAAGTCTACTAGATCACAGAAACCTGGGATGGAGTTTCAATGAACAAATAGGGGCCCACTGAGGACTTGAAACACTAGTTGCACTCTGACCTTTCGTGTCACTAATCCCTATTAAGGGCTTGTTCGAGTGAAAAGTGATAAAGGTCGTTTAAATCAACAAACTATATTTCTCTTTGATAAAAGTAGGTGGGTGTGACATTTTTTACAGAACAGATTTTTTCAGGACCAATCTCATACACAAAGACAAAAACAAACTACATCCCAGCAACTCTACAGACCAGGGCTTGTATTCATAAAGTGATAGAAAATTATATGGACAAAGGCAACTCCAACTCTAATCATACCTTTCACTTAGTGTGTAATTATACGTTTTCTGGTCATACAGAGACTGTTTTGTTCTATGCTTCCACTTCTACATGGTTCCAACTTCTGACTAAACTTTGATGCTTGAGAATGCCTTAAAAATAGTAAGATTGCCCGACTTTATATACAACACTTAATGGGTAACCCACTCTTTCTGTATACATTAATAACACTTGGGGACTACCCTCATTTGTTATGTGATTGCCTGGCAGTAGGTTGAAGTTTCCCCTAGTTCCTGATCTTAGGTCAATTTAGCATTTTTCCCACTAATGGTTAAGGTTAGGATTGGGGAGGGGAAGCTAATCCTAGAGGTAACTTCAGATGGAGCTTCTATACAGACCTGCTCTCACTGCTGTGCTCCTTCCTCTCTCGCACGTTCAGCCAACGGCGTAGCAGGAAGCGCTTGCGTCGCGGCGAAGCGCTGGGTGTGGAGCAGTTGGACCAGGTGGCTGCCGCGTCCTCGTCACTGATTGGCGTTATCTCGATGGACGGCAGCTGAAGGTACTCCATGGCCCCTGAGAAGGAGCGTGACCCATGGCCCTTACTCATGACCTCTGACCTCGTGGCAGCCGCCACAGACACAGCCGGGGTCACACTGCTCTCGCTCTGCACGTTCTTCATGCGTCGCATCTTGAAGCGCTTGCGGCGGAGGGACGGAGTGGCGGAACCGGAGAGGGCGGAAGGGTCACCATCCCCGGTGGGTACCTCAACTTTGTCTCCCGAGGCGGAGGCTCCCAATCCTGGGTCGCCATCCTGGGTCTCCCAGTCGCCGGGGGCCTGCACCTGGAAGGAGGGGAGCCGAAGGTTCTCAGACATGATCTTCTGTCCCACCAACAACTGGCTCATAAAAGCAGCCGAGGGGCACCCTCTATCCAGGGAGGCTGATAGAGAGGGAGAGGGAATGGATGTCTTGCAGGATGCTGCAGGGAGAGCAGTAGTGTAGGTGGAGAGACCTTTGAACTGTTTTGTCCAGAGTGATAGGGAGTATACAGAATCAGGACTTGGTCGAGGTTGTAACTCTACCTTGTTATTGTGTGACAGAGATCAGGGCAGTTCCTCAGTGGTCCTGATGAGCAATGGCCTCGCCAATCCAGTCCTGCTGTCTGTCCTCTCCAATGAGACTAGAAAGAGCAGAATCTCTGCCTTCACTAGTGATCAGCGACATCTGGCATGTGGCTCTATCTAAGTAATGTGTTCCATGAGGTATGTCATTTTGAGCTGACAAGTGGAGGTTTAATGTTACACAAATTCTTCCAAGTAGACGGTTTGGATGCAAAAGCACTATGGCATCTTCTTGTGTCATTACTCGTCCTGATGACTTGCTCTATGGGCCGAGGTCTCGAGAATTTCTGATCCAGCCGCCACTTGGTGTCAGTAGCCCATTAAGATGAGTGCTTTTCAGCGCCCCCTTGCTCTAGTCCCTGGTATCACAGCCATGGCCTAAAAGTCAGAGGAAAATTAAAGGATACCGTATGCTAAGTACGGTGTAGCCACATGCATGTAGATATTCACAGCACCAGTCACAATTACACAATGACACAGAGACACACACACAGCGAGAGAGAGAGAGAGAGAGACACACAGCGAGAGAGAGAGAGAGAGCGAGAGAGACACAGTGAGAGAGAGACACAGTGAGAGAGAGAGAGAGAGAGAGACAGACACACAGCGAGAGAGAGAGAGACACACACAGCAAGAGAGAGAGAGCGAGAGAGACACAGCGAGAGCGAGACACACACAGCGAGAGCGACACACACAGCGAGAGAGACACACAGCGAGAGCAAGAGAGAGCGAGACACACAGCGAGAGAGAGACACACAGCGAGAGAAAGAGAGAGAGAGCGAGAGACACACACACAGCGAGCGAGAGACAGAAAGAGAGAGGCTTATTTATTTTCCTTAGTGTACTTTAACCATTTGTACATTGCTACAACACTGTATATATACATAATATGACATTTGTAATATCTTTTTTGTTTTGAAACTTCTGTATGTGTAATGTTTACTGTTCATTTTTATTGTTTATTTCACTTTATATATTATCTACCTCACTTGCTTTGGCAATGTTAACACATGTTTCCCATGCCAATACGGACACGGACACGGACAGGACAGGACAGGACAGGACAGGACAGGACAGGACAGACAGACGGACAGACGGACAGACGGACAGACGGACAGGACAGACAGGACAGACAGGACAGACAGGACAGACAGGACAGACAGGACAGACAGGACAGACAGGACAGACAGGACAGACAGACAGACAGACAGGAGACAGACAGACAGACAGGACAGACAGGACAGACAGGACAGACAGGACAGACAGGACAGACAGACAGACAGACAGACAGGACAGACAGGACAGACAGGACAGACAGGACAGACAGGACAGACAGGACAGACAGGACAGACAGACAGGACAGACAGGACAGACAGGACAGACAGACAGGACAGACAGGACAGACAGGACAGACAGGACAGACAGGACAGACAGGACAGACAGGACAGACAGGACAGACAGGACAGACAGAGAGAGAAACACACAGAGGGAGCAGGGATGTGATATTCTGATTGGTCTCCTTCCCAGCAGGGAGCTAATTCAGAGAAAATAACTGTTGATTGCCCTAATGGGAAGCAAATTTCTGTTTGCAACCCAAATGGCATCGCTATACTCTCTCTCTCCCTCCCTGGTCAAAAGTAACGAACTATGTAGGGAATAGGGTGCCATTTGAAATGCAACTTTGAGTTGAGTGAGCCACCATCCATCATCCTACTGTTTCTCTGCAGATTAAGGCCAAAACAGATTGGGGATGCCATTCACATCAGATGATGACAGACAAACAGCCAATTCTATATGTGGATGATAAACTCCAGCTCCAAAATTCCCAGCTTTCAGATTTCCATAGAAGTCAGATAATACAGAGATGATTTTCTTTCCCATATTTTCTGTATCCACTTTTCATTCTGATCATGCCAGTTGTGTTTAACTCGTAAAGCACTGTTAAAAATTCACTCTGTATAAAGCCTTTGGTACATGGCAGATTAGATACTGTACCAGTCGAAAGTTTGAAATAACAAACTCAGCAAATAAAAGATACGGCCCTTTTTCAGGACCCTGTCTTTCAAAGATAGTGTTTAAACCCTTTACAATGAAGATCTGTGAAGTTAATTAGATTTGTATGATTTGTTTCCCATGCTTGTTCAATGAACCATAAAACAATTAATGAACATGCACCTGTGGAACGGTTGTTAAGACCCTAACAGCTTACAAATGGTAGGCAATATTTACACATGTTAAGTTTGCTGAAAATTAACACAGTTGACAGTGAGAGGACGTTTAGTAACCAAAAAAAAGTGTTAAATAAACCAAATATATTTAATATTTGAAATTCTTCAAAGTAGCAACCCTATGCCACGATGAACGTGCCGTCCTTGGCCAGCTCTCCCGCTATCTCTCTCAGAATGACCTTCTTGATCCAAATCAGTCAGGTTTCAAGACTAGTCATTCAACTGAGACTGCTCTTCTCTGTATCACGGAGGCGCTCCGCACTGCTAAAGCTAACTCTCTCTCCTCTGCTCTCATCCTTCTAGACCTATCGGCTGCCTTCGATACTGTGAACCATCAGATCCTCCTCTCCACCCTCTCCGAGTTGGGCATCTCCGGCGCGGCCCACGCTTGGATTGCGTCCTACCTGACAGGTCGCTCCTACCAGGTGGCGTGGCGAGAATCCGTCTCCACACCACGTGCTCTCACCACTGGTGTCCCCCAGGGCTCTGTTCTAGGCCCTCTCCTATTCTCGCTATACACCAAGTCACTTGGCTCTGTCATAACCTCACATGGTCTCTCCTATCATTGCTATGCAGACGACACACAATTAATCTTCTCCTTTCCCCCTTCTGATGACCAGGTGGCGAATCGCATCTCTGCATGTCTGGCAGACATATCAGTGTGGATGACGGATCACCACCTCAAGCTGAACCTCGGCAAGACGGAGCTGCTCTTCCTCCCGGGAAGGACTGCCCGTTCCATGATCTCGCCATCACGGTTGACAACTCCATTGTGTCCTCCTCCCAGAGCGCTAAGAACCTTGGCGTGATCCTGGACAACACCCTGTCGTTCTCAACTAACATCAAGGCGGTGGCCCGTTCCTGTAGGTTCATGCTCTACAACATCCGCAGAGTACGACCCTGCCTCACACAGGAAGCGGCGCAGGTCCTAATCCAGGCACTCGTCATCTCCCGTCTGGATTACTGCAACTCGCTGTTGGCTGGGCTCCCTGCCTGTGCCATTAAACCCTACAACTCATCCAGAACGCCGCAGCCGTCTGGTGTTCAACCTTCCCAAGTTCTCTCACGTCACCCCGCTCCTCCGCTCTCTCCACTGGCTTCCAGTTGAAGCTCGCATCCGCTACAAGACCATGGTGCTTGCCTACGGAGCTGTGAGGGGAACGGCACCTCAGTACCTCCAGGCTCTGATCAGGCCCTACACCCAAACAAGGGCACTGCGTTCATCCACCTCTGGCCTGCTCGCCTCCCTACCACTGAGGAAGTACAGTTCCCGCTCAGCCCAGTCAAAACTGTTCGCTGCTCTGGCCCCCCAATGGTGGAACAAACTCCCTCACGACGCCAGGACAGCGGAGTCAATCACCACCTTCCGGAGACACCTGAAACCCCACCTCTTTAAGGAATACCTAGGATAGGATCAAATCAAATCAAATTTTATTTGTCACATACACATGGTTAGCAGATGTTAATGCGAGTGTAGCGAAATGCTTGTGCTTCTAGTTCCGACAATGCAGTGATAACCAACAAGTAATCTAACTAACAATTCCAAAACTACTGTCTTATACACAGTGTAAGGGGATAAGGAATATGTACATAAGGATATATGAATGAGTGATGGTACAGAGCAGCATACAGTAGATGGTATCGAGTACAGTATATATATATGAGATGAGTATGTAGACAAAGTAAACAAAGTGGCATAGTTAAAGTGGCTAGTGACATAAGAATGCAGTCGATGATCTAGAGTACAGTATATACATATGCATATGAGATGAATAATGTAGGGTAAGTAACATTATATAAGGTAGCATTGATTAAAGTGGCTAGTGATATATTTACATCATTTCCCATCAATTCCCATTATTAAAGTGGCTGGAGTTGGGTCAGTGTCAATGACAGTGTGTTGGCAGCAGCCACTCAATGTTAGTGATTGCTGTTTAACAGTCTGATGGCCTTGAGATAGAAGCTGTTTTTCAGTCTCTCGGTCCCAGCTTTGATGCACCTGTACTGACCTCGCCTTCTGGATGATAGCGGGGTGAACAGGCAGTGGTTCGGGTGGTTGATGTCCTTGATGATCTTTATGGCCTTCCTGTAACATCGGGTGGTGTAGGTGTCCTGGAGGGCAGGTAGTTTGCCCCCGGTGATGCGTTGTGCAGACCTCACTACCCTCTGGAGAGCCTTACGGTTGAGGGCGGAGCAGTTGCCGTACCAGGCGGTGATACAGCCCGCCAGGATGCTCTCGATTGTGGATAAAGTAATCCCTCTCACCCCCCCTTAAAAGATTTAGATGCACTACTGTTCCACTGGATGTCATAAGGTGAATGCACCAATTTGTAAGTCGCTCTGGATAAGAGCGTCTGCTAAATGACTTAAATGTAAATGTAAATGTAATGATAGCTTTGCACACTCTTGGCATTCTCTCAACCAGATTCATGAGGTAGTCACCTTGAATGCATTTCAAGTAACAGGTGTTCCTTGTTAAATGTTCATTTGTGGAATTTCTTTCCTTCTTAATGCGTTTGAGCCAATCAGTTGTGTTGTGACAAGGTAGGGGTGCTTTACAGAAGACAGCCCTTTTTGGTAAAAATATTATGGTCAAGAACAGCTCAAATAGCAAAGAGAAACGACAGTCCATCATTACTTTAAGACATGAAGGTCAGTCCATCCGGAACATTTCAAGACCACTTCATGCACTTTGAAAGTTTCTTCAAGTGCAGTCGTAAAAACCATCAAGCGCTACGATGAAACGGACTCTCATGAGGACCCTCACAGCAAATTAAAGACCCAGAGTTACCTCTGCTGCAGAAATGACAGCCAACATAAATGCTCCACATAATTGAAGTAACAGACACATCTCAACATCAACTGTTCAGAGGAGACTGCGTGAATCAGGCCTTCATGGTCGAATTGCTGAAAAGAAACCACTACTAAAGGACACCAATAAGATGAAGAGACTTGCTTGGGCCAAGAAACACGAGCACTGGACATTATGGAATGGAAATCCAAATTTGAGATTTTTGGTTCCAACTGCCATGTCTTTGTGAGATGCAGAGTAGGTGAACGGATGATTTCCCCATGTGTGGTTCCCACCATAAAGCATGGAGGAGGTGGTGTGATGGTGCTTTGCTGGTGACACTGTCAGTTATTCATTTAGAATTCAAGGCACACTTAACCAGCATGGCTACCACAGCATTCTGCAGCGATACGCCATCCCATCGGGTTTGCACTTAGTGGGACTATAATTAGCTTTTCAACAGGACAATGACCCAACACACCACCAGGCTGTGTAAGGGCTATTTGACCAAAAAGGAGAGTGATATAGTTCTGCATCAGATGACCTGGCCTCCGCAATCACCCAACCTCAACCCAATTGAGATGGTTTGGGATGAGTTGGACTGCAGAGTGAAGGAAAAGCATCCAACAAGTGCTCAGCATATGTGGGAACTCCTTCAAGACCGTTAGAAAATCATTCCAAGTGAAGCTGGTTGAGAGAATGCCAAGCATGTGCAAAGCTGTCAAGGCAAAGGGTGGCTACTTTGAAGAATGTCAATATAAAATATATTTTGATTTGTTTAACACTTTTTTGGATACTACATGATTTCATAGTTTTGATGTCTTCACTATTATTCTACAATGTAGAAAACAGTACACAAAAGAAACCCTGGAATGAGTAGGTGTGTCCAAACTTTTGATTGGTACTGTAAATGTCAAAGAACTTCTCTTCACAACTGAATGGAGACCTGCCATTCTACCATCAGACATGTATACAGCTGCGTTTACACAGTCAGCCCAATTCTGATATTTTTTTCATCATTACTTTAAGAAATACACTGACAGGTGTATTACTTTAAGACATGAAGACCAATTAGTGAAAAACAGGTCTGTCTCAATAGACAAAGAAAGCAGAGGGAAGTGTGGTAGGTGACCAGTTATTTATTTTCAATGTGTTTCCCCTCTAAGGAAGAAAGTCAGTTGACCAACAATGCATTCAACTGAAATGTGTCTTCCACATTTATCCCAACTCCTCTGAAACGACATCGGTACCCAGGGAGCAGTTGTTGTTGGGTGAACTGACTTGCTCAAGGGCAGAACTGCCTCTGGGAATCGAACCAGTGACCTTTGGGTTACTGGCCCAATGCTCTTAACCTCCAGGCTAATGGAGACCTGCTTATATGGACGTTGTTTGAATTGTGTTCAATACAGATTCCAGGCTACTTACAGATTCAGCATTAATATATGTAATATATGATGTTGAAAAGAGCTTGAATATAATGTTTCAAGTTCATATTAGTCTGCGGTGCAACAACATCCAGTCCTGTGATCACAGGATGTGGTTCAAACTGAGGAATGTAACATTTGGCTGCAATCTGATTACTATAAAATGAACGTACCTCGTATGACCTTTCACACAATCTCCTTCATGCACGCACACACACAGCTTTTAAAATTGGATCAGCTCTGAAAAATATTTTGATGTGATTGGTCAAAAGAACATTTTAGCGGAAAAGTATCATAATCGGGCTATGTATTGTGTAGAAATCAAACTGTTATAAATGTCCAAGGCCAACTTGGTTTGGCAAATGAGTGTTGGTCTTATTTCAGGAATTGTACTCTCTGAAGAAGTTACATAGCCTAACATCCTAATCTGAAACTGTAGGACCCATTCAAAATGTTAATAGGTGACATTTTCTAATTTGACAATTCCACAAGAACGTGTCAATGCTATAACAAAACTGTGTAGTGCCCCATGTCACGCATTGTCATACCGTAACTACACGCATTTGCCAATGTCCTTATGAATTCATATCCGAACGTACAATACGACTACTCCGTATCGCTGTAGGCTATATCACAGCAATGCATTAAAAGTAAAATAGGACAAAGAATGTCAACTAAATGAGATATTACGTGGCAATTATTTCATACAAAACCAGCGGAGAAAAGCTGCACTAGTCCCCACGATATGACAATGTAAATATTAGAACGTTTTTCAAAACACCAAAATGTAATGTTATGTTAATGTTATGTCAATGTAAATATTGCAACATTTTCCAAAACACCCAAATGTAATGTTTCAGCAAACAATTAGGCTGCTATCTGTATCCCTACCTTTTCAGACCCAGGCATGAATTGTTGAAAAAGTAGCCAGCTGTCAAACTGCACCTTGTAAACTTTGTCACAGCAATAGACCGCGTACTTTCACAATGTATTTCCTTTCGTTAAGATGTGTCCACGCACAGCCTTGGGGGGAAGTTAACAAACAAAAAAAACTTAGCTTGTTCTATCAATCACTATTTATCAAACGTATCTCAGAAATAATTTGTGATTTATCCTTTTGTCAACTTTATTTCCTGCACATAGGCTAACAGGCAGTATTCGATTGACACATCCTTCATTCAATCAGAATGGCCTTTCAGTTTCAATGTTCCGAGAAGGCTACGCTTTTCGGGAGAAGGTCTTAGCTGTGTCCGGTTGCATTTCGTGCCTGAACTGTTAACGCTAAGTGAGAATGTGACAAGTCCGCAAACAGTTATCAATTTCATATGGCCTCGTACTTATTCACATCATGATCTCAGAGATCTTTGCAATACACCCCATCAAAATTCTACCTTTTCATATCATAATCTCTCTCCAATCATTTATCTATGCCTATTATCTCAAATCACAAAATACAGCCCTAAATAGACTGAACACTAGAAATGATTAAACACATTTTTGACAGTCAAAAGCACAGCACAGTCCAGCACAGTCAAAAGTCTCATTGTCAGATGTTGTTCATCATAGCCTATTATGCTTCACGGTGTAGGCCTATAATGATATCTAATCATCAGTTTCTCATGGAGAAAGGAAGGCCAGTAAGATGTTTCTAATTTTGTAGATAGCCTACAGTATCATAACAGCTGTGGATAGTTGCTCTCTTTAACTATTTTCCTCCTATTCCCTTTCATCTATAATTTTTGCATTTGCATTCAGGCTTGAATAAAAAAAAGCCCATTATAAAAGAGCCTAGAGCCAGACCATTAATGTCCATATTGAGGTTATTGTGATTGACAGAATGGGTTGGTTAGTTACATGACTTGGGGGTGAAACACAATTACGTCCTAAATGGCACGCTATGGACCCTGGTTAAAAGTAGTGCACTATAAAGGTAATAAGGGTGCCATTTTGGACACATTCACAAATTATTTTCAGATTCCAACCTCGCCACACGTCAGCCTGGCAATGACACAATGAGTTGTGATGTCATTCTGAAGGCATCTTTACTGGCAAGTAGGGTGACCACATGTCCCGAATTGTGCCGTCAGTCGGGAAATTTGGCCCTTTGTCCCACAACCAAACAATCAAACCAAACAACCAATCCCAACAAATTCAACCACCACCAATTTAGGAAAAAAAGCAATTTGTCCCGTATTTCAGTCAGACATTCCAACCTGTCTCTTGCAGTCATGTTGCGCTTATGAAAATATATCATAAGGATGTGGTAGCCTAATGCCCCGTGTACACTAGCACGCGGTGCCGCGTGGTGAAACACCACTTCCCATTCATTTTCAATGGAAGGAACGCGGTGAGAAGTGGAGAGAGCAGGGACCATTGGGCAGCACGAACGTGCCAAAAAATGTCCCTACTTTATGCAAATCACCAGTGGCGACCAATCATTTCGAGTGGTTCCCATGACGATTTTGACGCTATGCGACCCAAGGCTGGAGACTTTCTTCAGCAAATATGGCTGACAAAAATACTAGGATGGAAGCAAATGTAAGTAATGATAACATCATAACAAATCAGGCAAAAAAAGTACAGTTGAGAGGAATGTTAGTTCATGTAAAGACAAACAATAATGCATAGTTTTGTCATAAAGTTTATTACGAAAATCCCTATTTAGCAAGCTAGCTGACTAGCTAAAATTAGCCACCTAGCTGTCTAGCTTTATGTGTGTTGTGACATGAGTTAGAAATTGTAATTCTGGTTGTTTAATGTTTTAGGGACTCCTGAAACAACCAGCAAACCAGGCTGTCATCTTGTGAAACAGTGGATGTAAAGAGTCTAGTTAGCTAAAGCATTTACTGCAAATTGAATGTACAATTTTGTAGGCTTGCCTTGCTGATATTTGCCATGCAATGCAGCTGAAGTAACGTAGCTAGCCAACTATTTTCTTGCTTATTGCACAGTGGAGGATAAAAATACCTATATGCCTATGGACGTGTAGCTAGCCATGTAGCCGATCTGTGTATGGACCCTAAAACGTTTGGTATACATATTAGTTCAGAACCTAGCTACAGAACCTCAGTTATCATAGCCAGTTGTATCAACTTCAACGAAGCCTATGGATTGAGTAGAATATAATATAATTTTGTACCAAGGATGCAAGTCATATATACATGTGGTTCCCAATCAATCAATAAAATGTATTTATATAGCCCCTTCTTACATCAGCTGATATCTCAAAGTGCTGTACAGAAACCCAGCCTAAAACCGCAAACAGCAAGCAATGCAGGTGTAGAAGCACGATGGCTAGGAAAAACTCCCTAGAAAAGGCCAAAACCTAGGAAGAAATCTAGAGAGGAACCAGGCTATGAGGGGTGGCCAGTCCTCTTCTGGCTGTGCTGGGTAGAGATAACAGAACATGGTCAAGATGTTCAAATGTTCATAAATGACCAGCATGGTCAAATAATAATAATACCATGCATGAGATCCCAACATTGTAACCTGTACATTTAATATATTCACTAATCATGTACTCTACCTTGGCAAATAAAGGTGCAGTTCAGGTATGAATGTCTGCAAGATTTTTTTTCAGTCATATCCAATACCAGGGGTATAAAATTCCAGTCTTTGAATGATGCTCTGTCTGCATGTATATATAAAAAGTATACACTTCAACAGTGTTTACCAATCCTGGTCCTGGGACATCAATGGTTGTCCCAGGACTAGAATAGACTAGAAACATGATTTAACTAGTTAGACTGATTTGTAATACATATATACAGTACCAGTCAAAAGTTTGGACACACCTACTCATTCAAGGGTTTTTCTACATTGTAGAATAATAGTGAAGACATCAAAACTATGAAATAACACATATGTAATCAAAATATATTTTATATTTGACATTCTTCAAAGTAGCCACCCTTTGCCTTGACAGCTTTGCATTCTCTCAACCAGCTTCACCTGCAATGCTTTTCCAACAGTCTTGAAGGAGTTCCCACATATGCTGACCACTTGTTGGCTGCTTTTCTTTCACTCTGCGGTCCAACTCATCCCAAACATTTGAATTGGGTTGAGGTTGGGTGATTGTGGAGGCCAAGTCATCTGATGCAGCACTCCATCACGCTCCTTGATGGTCAAATACCTGGAGGTGTGTTGGGTCATTGTCCTGTTGAAAAACAAATGGGATGGCGTATCACTGCAGAATGCTATGGTAGCCATGCTGCTTAAGTATGCCTTGAATTCTAAATAAATCACTGACAGTGTCACCAGCAAAGCACACCCACACCACCTCCTCCATGCTTCACGGTGGGAACCACACACCGGAGATCAAATTTCCACCGGTCTTATGTCCATTGCTCATGTTTCTTGGCCCAAGTATTGCTGCTTCTTCTTATTGGTGTCCTTTAGTAGTGGTTTCTTTGCAGCAATTCAACCATGAAGGCCTGATTCACACAGTCTCCTCTGAACAGTTGATGTTGAGATGTGTCTGTTACTTGAACTCTGAAGCATTTATATGGGCTGCAACTTCTGAGGCTAGTAACTCTAATGAACTTATCCTCTGCAGCAGAGGTAACTCTGGGTCTTTCTTTCCTGTGGCTGTCCTCATGAGAGCCAGTTTCATCATAGCGCTTGATGGTTTTTATGACTGCACTTGAAGAAACGTTCAAAGTGCATGAAATGTTCCATATTGACTGACCTTCAAATCTTAAAGTAATGATGGATTCTCATTTCTCTTTGGTTATTTGAGCTGTTCTTGACATAATATGCACTTGGTTTTTTACCAAAAAGGGTTATCTTCTGTATACCACCCCTACCTTGTCACAACACAACTGATTGGCTCAAATGCATTAAGTAGGAAATAAATTCCACAAATCAACTTTTAACAAGGCACACCTGTTAATTGAAATGCATTCCAGGTGACAACCTCATGAAACTGGTTGAGAGAATGCCAAGAGTGTGCAAAGCTGTCATCAAGGCAACGGGTGGCTACTTTGAACAATCTAAAATAAAAAATATATTTTGATTTGTTTAACACTTTCTTGGTTACTTTATGATTCTATATACGTGTTATTTCATAGTTTTGATGTCTTCACTTATTCTGCAATGTAGAAAATTGTAAAAATAAAGAAAAACCCTTGAATGAGTAGGTGTGTCCAAAATGTTGACTGGTACTGTACATAAATATAACTTAAAAAACAGTACACTACACCTCCTATGCATCATAAATACTCTAAAAACCAGTTCATCTCAATATCACATTTTTTTTCATCTGCATTGATCTGATAAACACAGGATAGGTGTAGTATTTCATCAAATGAGAGACTTAATTTCAACCAGTAGAGAATGTGAAACGCTTTATTGAAAGAAGTTCATTATCCAAGTGTTATAAATACATAATACATGCATTATAAATATAATTGTAATATTATATATACAAGTTCAATCTTTACTTCAATGCACATATGGCGTGCATTATAAAAACAGAGGAAGAAAGGAGGTGATGAGAGAGGTGTAGAAGGGAAAGAGGTAAGAACAGAGGAGCAGGGAAGACAGTGTGTTTCTATTGGTGTCTCCTAACCAGGTTATTTTAAGAGCGAGTGAGGTAGCGATGGCGGGACTGGGGGTTGACATCCTCTCTCACATCAAAACATACCTTGCGACAAGAGAGAGAGAGAATTTTAAAAAACAAGGCTTAAACATGCTAACATTGTCAGTCATCATAATCATCAGAAGGTGAAATGCAAAACTGACCTTGGATCATAAACTCTTGGACTACTACATCTCTATCTGTATTTCAATGTACAGCATCTCTTTAATAATACTTCCTGTTGACCCGACCAAGTGACCTCTCACCTCTGATCATGCTGTGCCCTCTTTGTAGCCAGTTCAGATGCGGGAGGGGTTCACCAACACAGCCGAAATAACCTAAAGGATTTGGGGAGAAGGGGAGAGGGATGAAGTGAAGGAGAGCGACTGTTATTGAGAAAATAAGGTAGTTAAAGAGAGTGTTTAATGGGAATCTGTGTGTGTGGCTTCACCTGGTGTCCACACTAAGTGGCTGCAGAGTACTTTATGCTGTAAAACATGCACAGACACACAAGAATAAACAATATAGCGTAGTTATAGAAATAATGATGTGTCTTACTATTCTCCATGGTTGGCCCTCTTCCCTATTCTTTGAAAGTGGAAGGAGCCACAGTTCTACACCTGAGCCTGCATACTACACAACACAATCCATCAATCAGATTGATACATGAGTGTGTAGGTGTGGGTTATAAGTTGTCTAATTGTTCTACACTATTTCAATATTGGTGACTTAAAATAGCCTCTATTAGAAAAGGGGACCGTCTTAAACAGTTAAACCAAAGGGAACGTTTTTGGATTTACAAACTACAGGCCACTAAATACCCTGGTTTAATTGAAGATATGGATTTCTCACCCTTCCTGTAGGGTTGTGATGGGTTCATTTGCTGTCATCAAGTGGACATTTTGCTTAATTTGCCCTCAGCAATGGTTAGACTGTTGTTGTTCATGTTTTGTTGTTCTAGTGTACTATGGAATATATTGCTTTCTTATTCTTGACACTTCTCCCAGTCATATTTAAGTTTAGAACGACCTTTTAGTCTTCTGATACTTCTAGCTTGGAGTTGTATTTTTATGATAACTTAGCTACAGTATTTCACCTTTTAATGTGTATAGTATTGCTTACTAGGTGTGTCTAATCAATTTTGTAACCACTCCCTCTTCCAATTAGGGCTAATTGGAAAAGCTGTTCAAAAGAGGACATTATATTCCTTTTTTTGTACTCCCTGACGGAGGCCATGCTGCTGAAACGCTTCGGTGTTAAAAAAATCTTTGTTTCTATTGAACATGCCATACTAATAAATGCATTTAAATTAATTATAGGAAGAGTGCCTTGGTCCTCCTTTCTTTTTGATGACCAATTTGCCCCTTTTACCAAAGAACACCTATCTACCAAAATGTACTATTGTGTACCTTAGTAGCACTTCCCTTCCTCCTCTTTCTACTACTTAAAATAGCCTGTTTTTTTACAGACATCCCACCCTTACCTAATCAGCACCCTCACCAGAGAAGTAGAAATCAAAAGGGATATAAACTGGGAACTGCAGTTGACATAGCTAAGTAAATGGAAGAATACTCTTATTGCATTGTGGATGGCTCTTAAAAGAGCCGTTGGTTGTGCATAGTGTAGTCTATGGTGTTGCCAGGGAACAGCACCCTCTTAAAAGAGCCGTTAGTTGTGCATAGTGTAGTCTATGGTGTTGCCAGGGAACAGCACCCTCTTAAAAGAGCCGTTGGTTGTGCATAGTGTAGTCTATGGTGTTGCCAGGGAACAGCACCCTCTTCGAAGAAGTAGGAGGTGAAGTTCTCACACACACAGATTGCCTCTCTTACTGCGTTGTTGGACCCTATCCTTGAAACATCCTACAGATCAGCAGACTTGGTCCTCGTGTCCATCTTCATGAAGATATGCAGGACACAGGTAGCCTTCACATGCCTGAATTGCCCCAAGAGGCAGTCCCAGATGGCCCTGGTCACCAAACCTTGCAGTGCCCTACACGGTAACTGTAGGGAATCATTTTGAAGGAATATCCAGTTACAAGGCATCTGTAGGATTATGGAAGATAATGTCATTATTACTTTTACATCACCAGGTCATTGTGGACTACTAAAGTATAATATCCCTCATAAAAAATAATAACATTGGATAGATAGATGCATGTGCATACACATGTGCATGTGACAATAGCAGGATCATATCAAGGATAGCATCACAAATTAATAAATAAATATCACTTGAAGCTTGATGATGACTTGATCATTTAACCCACTGTTCCTAGGCCATCATTGTAAATATAAATATGTTCTTAATGGACTTGCCTAGTTAAATAAAGGTAAAATAAAACATTTGAGTCAGCTGTGCAGTGCTAAGGAAAAAACAAAAAAAATGTGCTCCCCATTGAATTCCCAGGACCAGGACTGAGAACCACTGCTCTTCATTGAGACCTCTTCATCTGCAGACAGGCTTTCACAGCTCTCTGTTTCTGAGGACAGAAAACCTCACAAAAAATAGACTTCATTATACTCAAATTAAGACCTCACTGAATATTATGTTACTATTATCTCCGGCCTCACTTCTATGGACTGGAACTACACAAAAGTACCGGCCCTATCCAAAATAGCCTACTCTCTCACTTTGACAGTTGGGGCTGCTATCCTTTCACCCTCCTCCATGGCTGTTAGCTAGCTACCTACAAATGCATTTGTAGTTTATTTTTTTATTATTACAGTGATACATACATCAAGATAACTTCATATTAGCTAGCTATGTGGTGATATTTAATTCACTTAGCTAGCTATCTATACAGTATGTAAAGTTGGCCAGAGCAAGTTAGCTACATTAGCAGCTCATTTGAGTTAGCCTGCACTGTAGCTAGTTAACTAGTAATATATATGATTTAAAAAAATGTATTTACTTACGTGAATAGGTTCTCCCAGCCATGTGGACGATTGGAAACAGGTCAGCAAAGTTGGTTTGCCACCAGAGCGTTTTAGAGCATATTACTATTTACTTGTGAATAAATTCATGAAATGATGATTGGATTAAACTACACTGCTCAAAAAAATAAAGGGAACACTTGTGCTCTTCACAGATGAAAGCAGGTTCACACTGAGCACATGTGACAGACGTGACAGAGTCTGGAGATGCCACGGAGAATGTTCTGCTGCCTGCAACATCCTCCAGCATGACCGGTTTGGCGGTGGGTCAGTCATGGTGTGGGGTGGCATTTCTTTGGGGGGCCGCACAGCCCTCCATGTGCTCGCCAGAGGTAGCCTGACTGCCATTAGGTACCGAGATGAGATCCTCAGACACCTTGTGAGATCATATGCTGGTGCGGTTGGCCATGGGTTCCTCCTAATGCAAAACAATGCTAGACCTTATGTGGCTAGAGTGTGTCAGCAGTTCCTGCAAGAGGAAGGCATTGATGCTATGGACTGGCCCGCCTGTTCCCCAGACCTGAATCCAATTGAGCACATCTGGGGCATCATGTCTCGCTCCATCCACCAACGCCACGTTGCACCACAGACTGTCCAGGAGTTGGCGGATGCTTTAGTCCAGGTCTGGCAGGAGATCCCTCAGCATGCCCGGTGTTGTAGGGAGGTCATACAGGCACGTGGAGGCCACACACACTACTGAGCCTCATTTTGACTTGTTTTAAGGACATTACATCAAAGTTGGATCAGCCTGTGGTGTGGTTTTCCACTTTAATTTTGAGTGTGACTCCAAATCCAGACCTCCATGGGTTGATAAAAAAGACCCAGCCACGTTTCATCTTCAATGCCCTTGCTGATGGAAGGAGGTTTTCACTCAAAATCTCACGATACATGGCCCCATTCATTCTTTCCTTTACACGGATCAGTCGACCTGGTTCCTTTGCAGAAAAACAGCCCCAAAGCATGATGTTTCCACCCCCATGCTTCACAGTAGGTATGGTGTTCTTTGGATGCAACTCAGCATTCTTTGTCCTCCAAACACGACGAGTTGAGTTTTTACCACGAAGTTCTATTTTGGTTTCATCTGACCATATGACATTCTCCCAATCTTCTTCTGGATCATCCAAATAAAAATGACATTTTCGTCTTTTGAGCTTCTAGTCATGAAATCTATGCAGCCTACTCAATCACTTTTTATAGCTACTGTTTACAGGCCTCCTGGGCCATATACAGCGTTCTTCATTGAGTTCCCTGAATTCCTATCGGACCTTGTAGTCATAGCACATAATATTCTAATCTTTTGTGACTTTAATATTCACATGGAAAAGTCCACAGACCCACTCCAAAAGGCTTTCGGAGCCATCATCGACTCAGTGAGTTTTGTCCAACATGTCTCTGGACCCACTCACTGCCACAGTCATACTCTGGACCTAGTTTTGTGCCATGGAATAAATGTTGTGGATCTTAATGTTTTTCCTCATAATCCTAGACTATCGGACCACCATTTTATTATGTTTGCAATTGCAACAAATAATCTGCTCAGACCCCAACCAAGGAACATAAAAAGTGGTGCTATAAATTCACAGACAACACAAAGATTCCTTGATATCCTTCCAGATTCCCTCTGTCTACCCAAGGACGCCAGAGGACAAAAATCAGTTAACCACCTAACTGAAGAACTCAATTTAACCTTGCGCAAGACCATAGATGCAGTTGCACCTCTAAAAACTAAAAACATTTCTCATAAGAAACTAGCTCCCTGGTATACAGAAAATACCCGAGCTCTGAAGCAAGCTTCCAGTTAATTGGAACGGAAATGGCGCCACACCAAACTGGAAGTCTTCCGACTAGCTTGGAAAGACAGTACCGTGCAGTACCGAAAAGCCCTTACTGCTGCTCGATCGTCCTATTTTTCCAACTTAATTGAGGAAAATAAGAATAATCCGAAATTCCTTTTTGATACTGTCGCAAAGCTAACTAAAAAGCAGCATTCCCCAAGAGAGGATGGCTTTCACTTCAGAAGTGATAAATTCATGAACTTCTTTGAGGGAAAGCAAATTACGGATTTCTCTTTAAATCTGCGTATTCCTCCAAAGCTCAGTTGTCCTGAGTCTGCACAACTCTGCCAGGACCAAGGATCAAGAGAGACACTCAAGTGTTTTAGTACTATATCTCTTGACACAATGATGAAAATAATCATGGCCTCTAAACCTTCAAGCTGCATACTGGACCCTATTCCAACTAAACTACTGAAAGAGCTGCTTCCTGTGCTTGGCCCTCCTATGTTGAACATAATAAACGGCTCTCTATCCACCGGATGTATACCAAACTCACTAAAAGTGGCAGTAATAAAGCCTCTTGAAAAAGACAAACATTGACCCAGAAAATAGTTGTTTCTATCGGCCTATATCGAATCTTCCATTCCTCTCAAAATTTTTAGAAAAGGCTGTTGCGCAGCAACTCACTGCCTTCCTGAAGACAAACAATGTATACGAAATGCTTCAGTCTGATTTTAGACCCCATCATAGCACTGAGACGGCACTTGTGAAGGTGGTAAATTACCTTTTAATGGCATCAGACCGAGGCTCTGCATCTGTCCTCGTGCTCCTAGACCTTAGTGCTGCTTTTGATACCATCGATCACCACATTCTTTTGGAGTGATTGGAAACCCAAATTGGTCTACACGGAGAAGTTCTGGCCTGGTTTAGATCTTATCTGTCAGAAAGATCTTTTTGTCTCTGTGAATGGTTTGTCCTCTGACAAATCAACTGTAAATTTCGGTGTTCCTCAAGGTTCCGTTTTAGGACCACTATTGTTTTCACTATATATTTTACCTCTTGGGGATGTCATTCGAAAACATAATGTTAACCTTCACTGCTATGCGGATGACACACAGCTGTACATTTCAATGAAACATGGTGAAGCCCCAAAATTGCCCTCACTAGAAGCATGTGTTTCAGACATAAGGAAGTGGATGGCCTCAAACTTTCTACTTTTAAACTCAGACAAAACAGAGATGCTTGTTCTATGTCCCAAGAAACAAAGAGATCTTCTGTTGAATCTGACAATTAATCTTAATGGTTGTACAGTCGTCTCAAATAAAACTGTGAAGGACCTCGGCATTACTCTGGACCCTGATCTCTCTTTTGAAGAACATTTCAAGGACAGCTTTTTTCCATCTACGTAACATCTACGTAAAATCAGAAACTTTCTGTCCAAAAATGATGCAGAAAAATTAATCCATGTTTTTGTCACTTCTAGGTTAGACTACTGCAATGCTCTACTTTCAGGCTACCCGGATAAAGCACTAAATAAACTTCAGTTGGTGCTAAATACGGCTGCTAGAATCCTGACTAGAACCCCAAAATTTGATCACATTACTCCAGTGCTAGCCTCCCTACACTGGCTTCCTGTCAAGGCAAGGGCTGATTTCCAGGTTTTACTGCTAACCTACAAAGCATTACATGGGCTTGCTCCTACCTATCTCTCTGATTTGGTCCTGCCGTACATACCTACACGTACGCTACGGTCACAAGACGCAGGCCTCCTAATTGTCCCTAGAATTTCTAAGCAAACAGCTGGAGGCAGGGCTTTCTCCTATAGAGCTCCATTTTTATGGAATGGTCTGCCTACCCATGTAAGAGACGCAAACTCGGTCTCAACCTTTAAGTCTTTACTGAAGACTCATCTCTTCAGGTGGGTCATATGATTGAGTGTAGTCTGGCCCAGGAGTGGGAAGGTGAACGGAAAGGCTCTGGAGCAACGAACCGCCCTTGCTGTCTCTGCCTGGCCGGTTCCCCTCTTTCCACTGGGATTCTCTGCCTCTAACCCTATTACAGGGGCTGAGTCACTGGCTTACTGGGGATCTTTCATACCATCCCTGGGAGGGGTGCGTCACTTGAGTGGGTTGAGTCACTAATGTGATCTTCCTATCTGGGTTGGCGCCCCCCCTTGGGTTGTGCCGTGGCGGAGATCTTTGTGGGCTATACTCGGCCTTGTCTCAGGATGGTAAGTTGGTGGTTGAAGATATCCCTCTAGTGGTGTGGGGGCTGTGCTTTGGCAAAGTGGGTGGGGTTATATCCTTCCTGTTTGGCCCTGTCCGGGGGTGTCATTGGATGGGGCCACAGTGTCTCCTGACCCCTCCTGTCCCAGCCTCCAGTATTTATGCTGCAGTAGTTTATGTGTCGGGGGGCTAGGGTCAGTTTGTTATATCTGGAGTACTTCTCCTGTCCTATTCGGTGTCGTGTGTGAATTTAAGTGTGCTCTCTCTAATTCTCTTTCTTTCTCTCTCTCGGAGGACCTGAGCCCTAGGACCATGCCTCAGGACTACCTGACATGATGACTCCTTGCTGTCCCCAGTCCACCTGGCCGTGCTTGCTGTTTTGGGTTTTAGGCTGGGTTTCTGTACAGCACTTTGAGATATCAGCTGATGTACGAAGGGCTATATCAATACATTTGATTTGATTTGAAATGCTCTCTAGCAAACTTCAGACGGGCCTGGACATGTACTGGCTTAACTTCTTGGATATAGGGGTCGCTCTTTTAATTTATGGATAAAAAAACGTTCCCATTTTAAACAAGATATTTTGTCACGAAAAGATGCTCGACTATGCATATAATTGACAGCTTTGGAAAGAAAACACTCTGACGTTTCCAAAACTGCAAAGATATTGTCTGTGAGTGCCACAGAACTAATGCTACAGGCGAAACAAAGTTGAAACCTCAAACAGGAAGTGAGCCAGATTTGAGGCGCTGTGTTCCAATGTCTCCTTATATGGCTGTGAATGCGCCAGGAACGAGCCTACACTTTCTGTTGTTTCCCCAAGGTGTCTGCAGCATTGTGACATATTTGTAGGCATATCATTGGAAGATTGCCCAAAAGAGACTACATTTACCAGGTGTCCACCTGGTGTCCTCCGTCGAAATTGGTGCGTAATCTCCAGCTGCATGTATTTTCCCATGTTATTCAGAGGAGAAACAAAACTGCCACGAATGACTTATCATCGAATAGATATGTGAAAAACACCTTGAGGATTGATTCTAAACAACGTTTGGCATGTTTCTGTCGATATTATGGAGTTAATTTGGAAAAAAAGTTCGGCGTTTTGATGACTGAATTTTCTGTTTTTTTTTCTCAGCCAAACGTGATGAACAAAACGGAGATTTCTCCTACACAAATAATCTTTTTGGAAAAACTGAACATTTGCTATCTAACTGAGAGTCTCCTCATTGAAAACATCTGAAGTTCTTCAAAGGTAAATGATTTTATTTGAATGCTTTTCTTGTTTTTGTGAAAATGTTGCCTGCTGAATGCTATGCTAGCTATCAATACTCTTACACAAATGCTTGTTTTGCTATGGTTGAAAAGCATATTTTGAAAATCTGAGATGACAGTGTTGTTAACAAAAGGCTAAGCTTGAGAGCCAATATATTTATTTGATTTCATTTGCGATTTTCATGAATAGTTAACATTGCGTTATGGTAATGAGCTTGAGGCTATAATTACGATCCCGGATATGGGATTGCTCGTCGCAACAGGTTAAGCAGGAGGACACGTCTGACACTGCAGGATTTGAGTCCCTGGCGGCATAGTGTGTTACTGATGCTAGGCTTTGTTACATTGGTTCCAGCTCTCTGCAGGTTATTCACTAGGTCCCCCCGTGTGGTTCTGGGATTTTTGCTCACCGTTCTTGTGATCATTTTGACCCCACGGGGTGAGATCTTGCGTGGAGCCCCAGATCGAGGGAGATTATCAGTGGTCTTGTATGTCTTCCATTTCCTAATAATTGCTACCACAGTTGATTTCTTCAAACCAAGCTGCTTATCTATTGCAGATTCAGTCTTCCCAGCCTGGTGCAGGTCTACAATTTTGTTTCTGGTGTCCTTTGACAGCTCTTTGGTCTTGGCCATAGTGGAGTTTGGAGTGTGACTGTTTGAGGTTGTGGACAGGTGTCTTTTATACTGATAACAAGTTCAAACAGGTGCCATTAATACAGGTAACGAGTGGAGGACAGAGGAGCCTCTTAAAGAAGGTATGTGAGAGCCAGAAATCTTGCTTGTTTGTAGGTGACCAAATACTTATTTTCCACCATAATTTGCAAATAAATTTATAAAAAATCCTACAATGTGATATTCTGGATTTTTTTTCTCATTTTGTCTGTCATAGTTGAAGTGTACCTATAATGAAAATTACAGGTCTCTCATCTTTTTAAGTAGGAGAACTTGCACAATTGGTGGCTGACTAAATACTTTTTTTGCCCCACTGTATATCATATCATAGGAAAATGCACCGCATTCACACAGATTTGCACGAAATGGGCACTTCGGATTTGTCACTTCAAGCCCAAATATATAATTCTTTGACTAAAATGATGACTTATCAACTTAAATCGTTGTGCAACATCATGGGTAAGTTCTGGCTATCGTCTTACAGCTCGAAAAAGTGGATTTCTACTGGTGTGGGTGTTTAAATTCCTATATCAAACAATCATGCTGCCCAAAAACAGGGTTGTCAAACATATAGCTTGCAGGCTGAATCTGGCCCACGAGGGGGTCCAAAACGGTTAGAGTACTTTACTTTAAAATGACTAAAACCAAATGGAAACGGTGCAGAAATGATAATGGACCTACATTCATACAGTTTCTTGACTCTGTCCAGCTCACTACTAATCACCAAAATGAAAGCTAGAGAGTCAGGGAGCATCAAAGAAAAAAAAAAAAAAAGATGATGATAGAGGACTATTTTGTTCAAATTTGAATGTCAAATAAATATTTTTTAAATCACTGCGGCCCTCCGGACCTCGTTTAAGACCGAATGCAACCCCCGGGGAAAAATTTGTTTGACCCCCCTGTCCTAAAACATCAACAATTCCCCACAACATTTTTCCTCCGCAGTCAGACCCTGTTCCTCATGTCAAGATGAGTAACCAACCACATCTCAACAGTGTGGATGCATTCAATGCTTCACTTCAAACACCTCCCACAGTCCTCCAGCCCTTGGCTGATGTGTTACTAAACACTCTTAAATAAATGGTGTGTAATATTTGCCTTAAATTAGCATTTTGCCTCCACAGCTCACAATGCACTGGAGTACAACCAGAAGGTGCACACTGACTATACAGGACCAAAGTCCCTTAAAAAAAGGTACAGTAGTTTCTGAACAATGTTTTAATAATTGCTATTAAGGACAGATAAGATCTGTAATCGGGGTCCTTTTCAATTCAGGAAGTAAATTGACATTACAATATTTTCTTCAATATGAGGAAAAAAATATTGGAATTTGTTTACTTCCTGAATTGAACTGGAATTGACCCCAACCCTGAAATACTGTAACTGAAATCATTTGAATACTAGGTCTGGACCTTCTTCAATTTGGATCTTAGCTTGGCTACAGACGGACCCTTTCTACTGTATCTCCATTTGCCGCTGAGTTCAGAGCCATTTCATTATTTTGTTCATAATGCTCAACATAATTTACCCAAATGTCAACTGCCTCTTTCAAATAGGTGTGTTTTGTGCCCTAGTTAAAAGCCTCAAACCCCCCACAAGAGCATCAGTATGACACATAACGGCACAAAGCACACTTTAATGTCACTCCTCTAATTTCCATCAGTACCACTAAAGACTCACTTGACTTCAGGCTATAGAAATCCACTGGGGACACAAAAGTGCTTCTCAAACATGCACCCTATTCCCTACATAGTCCACTAAAGGGAATAGGGTGTCATTTGTGATACGGTCAAAAATAGTTATGTATTTGGTCATGTTTAAATCCCCCCTTTTGGGCTGTCAAATCGCTCTCCCTCTCAGAATACGCCTATAGGAGTTTGGACATTCAAAGCCACATGTACACTTTAGTAATACACTGCTCAAAAAATAAAGGGAACACTAAAATAACACATCCTAGATCTGAATGAATGAAATATTCTTATTAAAACCTTGTGACTAGGGGGCAGTATTTTCATTTTTGGAAAAATAACATTCCCGTAGTAAACGGGATATTTTGTCAGAACAAGATGCTAGAATATGCATATAATTGACAGTTTATGATAGAAAACACTCTAAAGTTTCCAAAACTGTAAAAATATTGTCTGTGAGTATAACCCGGAAGTGACTCATCTTTTGAAAGCTCTGCGTTCCAATGCGTCCCTAGCAGTGAATGGGCTATCAACCAGATTACTTTTTCTCCGTATTCCCCAAGGTGTCTACAGCATTGTGACGTAGTTTTACGCATTTATGTTGAAGAATACCCGTAAGCGGCTACATTGCGCAACTGGTCACCTGATGGCTCCGAGTGATTCTCGCGTAAAATACAGAGGTAGCCATTATTCCAATTGGTCCTACTGAAAAACCAATTGTCCCAGTGGATATATCATCGAATAGTTATTTGAAAAACACCTTGAGGATTGATTATAAACAACGTCTGCCATGTTTCTGTCGATATTATGGAGCTAATTTGGAATATTTTTCTGCGTTTTTGTGACTGCAATTTCCGGGCGATTTCTCAACCAAACGTGAAAAACAAACGGAGCTATTCCGCCTACAAAAATAATATTTTGGGAAAAAAGGAACATTGGCTATCTAACTGGGAGTCTCGTAAGTGAAAACATCCGAAGCTCAAAGGTAAACGATTTGATTGCTTTTCTGATTTCCGTGACCAAGTTACATGCTGCTAGCTGGACAAAATGCTATGCTAGGCTATCGATAAACTTACACGAATGCTTGTCTAGCTTTGGCTGTAAAGCATATTTAGAAAATCTGAGATGACAGGGTGATTAACAAAAGGCTACGCTGTGTCTCAATATATTTCACTTGTGATTTTCATGAATAGGAATATTTTCTAGGAATATTTATGTCCGTTGTGTTACGCTAATTAGTGTCCGTCGATGATTACGCTCCCACACTCGGGATGGGGAGTCACTAGAGGTTAAATACTTTTTTCTTTACATAGTTGAATGTGCTGACAACAAAATCACACAAAAATGATCAATGGAAATCAAATTTATCAACCCATGGAGGTCTGGATTTGGAGTCACACTAAAAATTAAACTGGAAAACCACACTACAGGCTGATCCAACTTTGATGTAATGTCCTTAAAACAAGTCAAAATGGGGCTCAGTAGTGTGTGTGGCATCCACGTGCCTGTATGACCTCCCTACAACGCCTGGGCATGCTCCTGATGAGGTGGCGGATGGTCTCCTGAGGGATCTCCTCCCAGACCTGGACTAAAGCATCCGCCAACTCCTGGACAGTATGTGGTGCAACGTGACGTTGGTAGATGGAGCGAGACATGATGTCCCAGATGTGCTCAATTGGATTCAGGTCTGGGGAACGGGCGGGCCAGTCCATAGCATCAATGCCTTCCTCTTGCAGGAACTGCTGACACACTCCAGCCACACTTCCAAGATGGCGTAGCAGTCGGACGTGTGTTTTGTCTTGTCCCGTCCTGTCTGGTGTAAATATAGTTTCTCGTTTTTTTCTGTATACATTTCGTACATATTTTAATCTCACTTTCCAACTACAGGCTGAATATACTCTCCTGCAACCCGCATCACCCAATGTGGTACGGATCTGCTTTTTCTATACTTTAGAACCGGAACCCCCATCAGAAGCTAGCCAGCTAACTAGCTACTAGCTAGTAGCTAGCCACTGCTAGCGGTCTTCAAAGCTAACTAGGACACCAGCGCGACATCAACCCAGAGCATATCAGACTGCTTTTTCTCTACCACATCTCCGGATTCCTACCGCAAGCTCTGAACCTTTACACCGGATCATCGCAACTAGCTAGCTGCAATCCGAGTGGCTACTCCTGGCTAACGTCTCTGTCCCAAAGCAAGCACCAGTTAGCCTTGAGCTAGCCTCGAGCTAAGCCCATCTCCCGACTAGCCGAAGAGGTCCAACAATACCTATTTTGCCAATTGGCCTGGACCCTCTACTGCCAACACGGAGCCCCGCCGATCCATCACGACTGGTCCGCCGACATAATCGTCCGAGGTGGTTTCAACAGGCTTTTCCGTTGCGACATCGCCAAAGATCCATCTGCTGGCCAAGGCCCGCGAGCTTTCTGAATCGCTGTGTCTCCAGCTCACCTAGCGTACTAGAGCACCTGTAGCATACTCCTGGGCTACAATTACCCGGGCCCACGACCGGTCTGTCGATGTCACCGCATGAAGAGGAATAAACAGACTCACCCCATCGCGACGTCCCCCAAAGGTTAACTCTCTAGCCCTCGCTACCTCCCTGCTTGCTAATTCGGCCTGCTAACGGCTAGCTTGTCTAGCTCCGGTCCGCTAACTGCTACCTTGTCTAGCCCGGGCCTACGAACTGTTAGCTTGTTAGCACAGGCCTGCTAACCGTCTGAACCACCGCGTCCCAAACACTCTCTGAACCCATTTACTTTCTATCTCTTTTTGATTTTTAATTTGTTTATACCTTCCGGCAACCTGCCTCACCCAATGTGATACGGAATCGCTATTACTTTTAAGTTTAATTTTATTTTTATGACACACTCAAGAACCTCCAGACGCTAACCAGCTACAAGCTATTTAGTCATTGTTAGTTTTTAAAAACCTGGATAACACTCGCCAGCCCAGCTTCCCTGCCCATCCACCGCTGCCCCCTGGACACTGATCTCTTGGCTACATAACTGACGCACGCTGGACTGTCCATTAATCACGGTACTCCATTCTGCTTGTTTGTTTTACCTGTCGGCCCCGTTGCCTAGTCAACGCCATTTTACCTGCTGTTTGTTGTGCTAGCTGATTAGCCTCGCCTACTGTTTTTAGCTAGCTTTCCAAATTCAACACCTGTGATTACTGTATGCCTCGCTGTATGTCTCTCTCAAATGTCAATATGCCTTGTATACTGTTGTTCAGGTTAGTTATCATTGTTTTAGTTCACAATGGAGCCCCTAGATCCACTCTGCATACCCCTGTTACCTCCTTTGTCCCACCTCCCACACATGCGGTGACCTCACCCATTACAACCAGCATGTCCAGAGATACAACCTCTCTCATCATCACCCAGTGCCTGGGCTTACCTCCGCTGTACCCGCACCCCACCATACCCCTGTCTGAGCATTATGCCCTGAATATATTCTACCATGCCCAGAAACCTGCTCCTCTTATCCTCTGCCCCCAACGCTCTAGGCGACCAGTTTTGATAGCCTTTAGCCGCACCCTCATACTACTCCTTCTCTGTTCCGCGGGTGATGTGGAGGTAAACCCAGGCCCTGCATGTCCCCAGGTACCCTCATTTGTTGACTTCTGTGATCGAAAAGCCTTGGTTTTATGCATGTCAACATCAGAAGCCTCCTCCCTAAGTTTGTTTTACTCACTGCTTTAGCACACTCTGCTAACCCTGATGTCCTTGCCGTGTCTGAATCCTGGCTCAGGAAGGCCACCAAAATTCAGAGATTTCCATACCCAACTATAACATCTTCCGTCAAGATAGAACTGCCAAAGGGGCGGAGTTGCAGTCTACTGCAGAGATAGCCTGCAAAGTAATGTCATACTCTCCAGGTCCATACCCAAACAGTTCGAACTACTAATTTTGAAAATGACTCTCTCCAGAAATAAGTCTCTCACTGTTGCCGCCTGCTACCGACCACCCTCAGCTCCCAGCTGTGCCCTGACACCATTTGTGAATTGATCGCCCCCATCTAGCTTCAGAGTTTGTTCTGTTAGGTGACCTAAACTGGGATATGCTTAACACCCCGGCAGTCCTACAATGTAAGCTAGATGCCCTCAATCTCACTCAAATCATCAAGGAACCCACCAGGTACAACCCTAACTCTGTAAACAAGGGCACCCTCATAGACGTCATCCTGACCAACTGGTCCTCCAAATACACCTCCGCTGTCTTCAACCAGGATCTCAGCGATCACTGCCTCATTGCCTGTATCCGCCACGGAGCCGCAGTCAAACGACCACCCCTCATCACTGTCAAACGCTCCCTAAAACACTTCTGTGAGCAGGCCTTTCTAATCGACCTGGCCCGGGTATCCTGGAAGGACATTGACCTCATCCTGTCAGTTGAGGATGCCTGGTCATTCTTTAAAAGTAACTTCCTCACCATTTTAGATAAGCATGCTCCATTCAAAAAATGCAGAACCAAGAACAGATACAGCCCTTGGTTCACTCCAGACCTGACTGCCCTCGACCAGCACAAAAACATCCTGTGGCGGACTGCAATAGCATCGAATAGCCCCCGTGATATGCAACTGTTCAGGGAAGTCAGGAACCAATACACGCAGTCAGTCAGGAAAGCTAAGGCCAGCTTCTTCAGGCAGAAGTTTGCATCCTGTAGCTCCAACTCCAAAAAGTTCTGGGACACTGAAGTCCATGGAGAACAAGAGCACCACCAGCTGCCCACTGCACTGAGGCTAGGTAACACGGTCTCCACCGATAAATCCATGATTATCGAAAACTTCAATAAGCACTTCTCAACGGCTGGCCATGCCTTCCGCCTGGCTACTCCAACCTCGGCCAACAGCTCCGCCCCCCCCCCCCCCGCAGCTCCTCGCCCAAGCCTCTCCAGGTTCTCCAAATCCAGATAGCAGATGTTCTGAAAGAGCTGCAAAACCTGGACCCGTACAAATCAGCTGGGCTTGACAATCTGGACCCTCTATTTCTGAAACTATCTGCCGCCATTGTCGCAACCCCTATTACCAGCCTGTTCAACCTCTCTTTCATATCGTCTGAGATCCCCAAGGATTGGAAAGCTGCCGCAGTCATCCCCCTCTTCAAAGGGGGAGACACCCTGGACCCAAACTGCTATAGACCTATATCCATCCTGCCCTGCCTATCTAAGGTCTTCGAAAGCCAAGTCAACAAACAGGTCACTGACCATCTCGAATCCCACCGTACCTTCTCCGCTGTGCAATCTGGTTTCCGAGCCGGTCACGGGTGCACCTCAGCCACACTCAAGGTACTAAACGATATCATAACCGCCATCGATAAAAGACAGTACTGTGCAGCCGTCTTCATCGACCTCGCCAAGGCTTTCGACTCTGTCAATCACCATATTCTTATCGGCAGACTCAATAGCCTCGGTTTTTCGGATGACTGCCTTGCCTGGTTCACCAATTACTTTGCAGACAGAGTTCAGTGTGTCAAATCGGAGGGCATGCTGTCCGGTCCTCTGGCAGTCTCTATGGGGGTGCCACAGGGTTCAATTCTCGGGCCGACTCTTTTGTCTGTATATATCAATGATGTTGCTCTTGCTGCGGGCGATTCCCTGATCCACCTCTACGCAGACGACACCATTCTATATACTTCCGGCCCGTCCTTGGACACTGTGCTATCTAACCTCCAAACGAGCTTCAATGCCATACAGCACTCCTTCCGTGGCCTCCAACTGCTCTTAAACGCGAGTAAAACCAAATGCATGCTTTTCAACCGATCGCTGCCTGCACCCGCATGCCCAACTAGCATCACCACCCTGGATGGTTCCGACCTTGAATATGTGGACATCTATAAGTACCTAGGTGTCTGGCTAGACTGCAAACTCTCCTTCCAGACTCACATCAAACATCTCCAATCGAAAATCAAATCAAGAGTCGGCTTTCTATTCCGCAACAAAGCCTCCTTCACTCACGCCGCCAAGCTTACCCTAGTAAAACTGACTATCCTACCGATCCTCGACTTCGGCGATGTCATCTACAAAATGGCTTCCAACACTCTACTCAGCAAACTGGATGCAGTCTATCACAGTGCCATCCGTTTTGTCACCAAAGCACCTTATACCACCCACCACTGCGACTTGTATGCTCTAGTCGGCTGGCCCTCGCTACATATTCGTCGCCAGACCCACTGGCTCCAGGTCATCTACAAGTCCATGCTAGGTAAAGCTCTGCCTTATCTCAGTTCACTGGTCACGATGGCAACACCCATCCGTAGCACGCGCTCCAGCAGGTGTATCTCACTGATCATCCCTAAAGCCAACACCTCATTTGGCCGCCTTTCGTTCCAGTACTCTGCTGCCTGTGACTGGAACGAACTGCAAAAATCGCTGAAGTTGGAGACTTATCTCCCTCACCAACTTCAAACATCAGCTATCCGAGCAGCTAACCGATCGCTGCAGCTGTACATAGTCTATTGGTAAATAGCCCACCCATTTTCACCTACCTCATTCCCATACTGTTTTTATACTGTTTTTTATTTATTTACTTTTCTGCTCTTTTGCACACCAATATCTCTACCTGTACATGACCATCTGATCATTTATCACTCCGGTGTTAATCTGCAAAATTGTATTATTCGCCTACCTCCTCATGCCTTTTGCACACATTGTATATAGACTGCCCATTTTTTTCTACTGTGTTATTGACTTGTTAATTGTTTACTCCATGTGTAACTCTGTGTTGTCTGTTCACACTGCTATGCTTTATCTAGGCCAGGTCGCAGTTGCAAATGAGAACTTGTTCTCAACTAGCCTACCTGGTTAAATTAAGGTGAAATAAAAAAATTAAAATTAAAAAACATGTGCTCAGTGTGAACCTGCTTTCATCTGTGAAGAGCACAGGGCGCCAGTGGCGAATTTGCCAATATTGGTGTCGGGCCCTCATACCAGCCTCATGGAGTCTATTTCTGACCCTTTGAGCAGACACATGCACATTTGTGGCCTGTTGGAGGTCATTTTGCAGGGCTCTGGCAGTGCTCCTCCTGCTCCTCCTTGCACAAAGGCGGAGGTAGCGGTCCTGCTGCTGGGTTGTTGCCCTCCTACGGCCTCCTCCACGTCTCCTGATGTACTGGCCTGTCTCCTGGTAGCGCCTCCATGCTCTGGACACTACGCTGACAGACACAGCAAACCTTCTTGCCACAGCTCGCATTGATGTGCCATCCTGGATGAGCTGCACTACCTGAGCCACTTGTGTGGGTTGTAGACTCTGTCTCATGCTACCACAAGAGTGTAAGCACCGCCAGCATTCAAAAGTGACCAAAACATCAGCCAGGAAGCATAGGAACTGAGAAGTGGTCTCTGGTCACCACCTGCAGAACCACTCCTTTATTGGGGGTGTCTTGCTAATTGCCTATAATTTACACCTGTTGTCTATTCCATTTGCACAACAGCATGTGGAATTTATTGTCAATCAGTGTTGCTTCCTAAGTGGACAGTTTGATTTCACAGAAGTGTGATGGACTTGAAATTGAAATTGTGTTGTTTAAGTGTTCCCTTAATTTTTTTGAGCAGTGTATATTAAACCCACAATGGGTCTGACTGGAACGGAGAGAGAGTCAAGAGTGGTGGTGATTTCAAGAACAACCTGTCGGTTACACTGTAATAATCATGACAAGATGGATGTCGTTGACAATCAAGAGTCTATCTACAGTCATGACAATCCATTAGTTTGTTCATTTTACACTGAACCAATATCTGACCTAAACACTGAATCATCATAAGAGTGCAAAGTCCATTGTCATTACCGTTTGTTATGTCATGACTATATCAAGTTAAGTGTTACCAAAACTACTTCTACCAGTGTGTAGAGAAAACATAGTATGAATATCTAATGAATAATTGAAGACCAAAGCTGCTGTTCTTAATTCAAAAGACATATGAAAAGTAGGTCTTGTATTCCCAAATGATATATTGCAGTCCCAAACGATTCGTACTACTAGGCCGGTCTACTGACGTCAGCCGCTATGAATAAATTATTACACTTCATTTAAAAAATGTGCTGCACAGTGCACTTTAATAGGTGCTTTCTGTGCAGTAATAAGTCAGAAAGTAATCCTTATTTAGTTTTTTTGATAATCAAGTACTGTACTCAACACTGAAATTAATGTATGGTGTGATTTTATCCAACAACAAACAAATTCATCAACTCCTTACCATTTAGTGCATAGCTGATCGAAAATCTTCCATGTTACAAAATGAATAAAAAGGTGTTTGGCTATATGAGCTATGAGGAATGGTCAACTACCCGACAACATCGGTACTTTCCAAAAACGTCTGTCTCAATTCCTCAAATAAAGATCACACTTGAGAACAGCAAACAGTGAGTGGACATTCACTTTCTTGGTATGGCTATACTTTTTTTGCAGCTTGTGATATTTATATTAGCATATTTCCTCTATTTTTTTTATAATTTATTGAGATTAGCTCCACTCCTGTTACATATTCATAACGATCTGCTCCTAACCAATCCCTAGGGACTTAACCTCGGTCAGACCCACGTCATGTGTGTGGGGGATGAGACTTCTCTAGGCTGCCATGATGACAATTCCCCTTGATGGTGATAAGCCTGTCTGTGCTATATGGTACCTCAGAGGTGCTGAGATGCCCCTACACACACACAAACACTGAACCTCCCACTGGGAAACCCACTCTATGTGTGACACCAACTCAGAACCATGTGGTATACATTGACAATTTGTGTGGAATGCTTTATTTTGTATGGTGGCACATACCAAAACGATGCGCTTTCACTTCTCTAGAGCAGTATTTTTCAGTCCAGTACTATCCTCACAAAACTAATTCCACTAATCAAGGGTTCAGTGATTAGTTAAATAGGTATATCAGGTGCAGTATGTTAATGCTGGCCTAGAACAAAAGCCTGCACACACCCTGTGGGTCCCCAGGACCAGGATTGAGGAGCAGTGCTCTAGACTAGAGATGATCCCCATAGTCTTGGTATGGAACCTGCTCCTGGGTGAATTTTCTCCTACATGTACAGATCTAGGATCAGATTTCCCTCCCCCAATCTTAACCATTAGTGGGGAAATACACATGACCCAATGGCAGGTCTACTGGCAACTTTACCCTACACTATGGAACCTCTGAGATCAGGCACGGTAATAGAACACTAGCTAGGTGAAATAGAAGCGTCTGATTGGACATTACGTAACCAGGGCTGTCACTTCTCATTTCACCAGGCCAGTGAGAGAGGGCGGGCTGAGGAATCAGACGTCCACTGTAAGAGTAATGGGATTTGATTTCATTTTCATCGAGATACAAAGAATTACAATCCCACAAACTAGCAAACCATTAGGCTTATTGCGACAACGTAATTTAGGATTAGGCAAAAATGACTTCTCGGCAGAAGGGGTGCATATGGAACAGAACTGTCATACAGAATGTCCAGCCTCAGGACATGAAACAACCCTCACCATTACCAACCAATATTACTACCTCTTCTCAGCTGACATAGATCTTTCATTTTTTAAGGAGAATTCAAATGAAGGTGCGGCATCTCAGAATATTTTGGGGAGTATTGCTCACAGTTATTTTTGTGAAACTGTGAGTGACATTCCTATTTAACTCTGTTGTGTAATGCCATTACATGTTAAATATGACTATGGCCAGTTATGGTGTCTTGTGAAATACTCATGTATGATCTTGTGTCAATTGAGAACGGTTGACTAAATCAGAGGTTCTCAATTCTCTCCTCAGGGACCCACAGCCATTGCAGGGCTAGCAAAATTGATTCAACATAACACCTAAGGAATTTTAACTATATAGTATGGCTAACCAGAATAAAAAACCCTGTATGGTTATTCAAAAGGATCTACAAAAGAACCTTGGAGATTGAGGAAGGATTTTATAGAACCATTATCCATAAAAGTTCCATAAAGAACCATAGAAATGTGTTCTATATATCCCCAAAAAGGGTTGTAACTAGAGCGGAACCCGTTTTTGGTGATATATAGAACCTTTTATTAATGTTTTTATAGAACCTTCAGGAAAGGGTTCTTTATAGCACCATACGCTGCCTGCACCTGCCCGCCCGTCCATCATCACTACTCTGGAAGGTTCTGACTTAGAACATGTGGACAACTACAAACACCTAGGTGTCTGGTTAGACTGTAAACTCTCCTTCCAAACTCACATCAAACATCTCCAATCCAAAGTTAAATCTAGAATTGGCTTCCTATTTCGCAAACAAAGCATCCTTCACTGATGCTGCCAAACATACCCTCATAAAACTGACCATCCTACATCCTCGACTTCGGCGATGTCATTTACAAAATAGCCTCCAACACTCTACTCAATAAATTGGATGCAGTCTATCACAGTGCCATCCGTTTTGTCACCAAATCCCCATATACTATCCACCACTGTGACCTGTACGCTCTCGTTGGCTGGCCCTCGCTTCATACTCGTGGCCAAACCCACTGGCTCCAGGTCGCCTACAAGACCCTGCTAGGTAAAGTCCCCCCTTATCTCAGCTCGCTGGTCACCATAGCAGCACCCACCTGTAGCACGCGCTCCAGCAGGTATATTTCACTGGTCACCGCCAAAACCAATTCCTCCTTTGGCCGCCGCTCCTTCCAGTTCTTTGCTGCCAATGACTGGAACGAACTACAAAAATCTCTGAAACTGGGAACACTTATCTCCCTCACTAGCTTTAAGCACCAGCTGTCAGAGCAGCTCACAGATTACTGCACCTGTACATAGCCCATCTATAATTTAGCCCAAACAACTACCTCTTCCCCTACTGTATTTATTTAGCTCCTTTGCACCCCATTATTTCTCTCTACTTTGCACATTCTTCCACTGCAAATCTTCCATTCCAGTATTTTACTTGCTATATTGTATTTACTTCACCACCATGGCCTTTGCCTCCCTTATCTCACCTCATTTGCTCACATTGTATATAGACTTATTTTCTACTGTATTATTGACTATGTTTGTTTTACTCCATGTGTTACTCTGTGTTGTTGTGTGTCGAACTGCTTTGCTTTATCTTGGCCAGGTCGCAATTGTAATTACCTGGTCAAATAAAGGTGAAATAAATAAATAAAATACAGGTTCCATTTGGAAATGTTATGAGGATGTGTCTTTATAGAACCTCCAAAAAAGGTTCTATATAGCACTATATCCCCCCCCCACAAAACAAATGAGTGTGTGTACTCCCTTTTAACAGTGAATGTAAGGTAACAATATTGTGGAGGATGGATGAGCTTGTAAGAGTTGTGCCTGCAGCAAATGGGTACAGAAATAGGCTCATGCCCAGCTGTACCTTCGCCTGATATAATGTAACATGACATTATAGCACACTACAATTACATCTGTTAGCAACACATGTTGAAGGGGTTAACAGTTGCATTACTTTATTTCACGTTCCTGAAATATTCCAGAATATCACTTAAAAATATTTTATATTTTATAATTTAATGATGAATGACAAAGATAAATGAATTTGTTCTGGTCATGCAAAATGCCATACTCATCATAGCTGCATATTATACAGTAAATCTTATTACAATTTCTGGGAAGTAGATGAAAATGCTCTTCATTCACACTTTTTAGGGTAGAGTAGAAAAACAACAGCAAGTGTAAACATTTGACACTTCCACACCTATCAGGTGTCTAACACTGAACTTTATGGTTTTTAGGTAATTTCCTTACACTTGATGTGTGACTGCATGACTGCCTTTAACCTAGTCATTCTCAACTCTTATCCCTCTAGTTCAGGTTATGCAAAAATAAAGAAATAAACCGCACCATATTCCTACCAAGTTAGACAGCGGGCTGCCATTAGACCACACACACTTCACGTGAGACTTCCTACCACGAAATCTACCACCGTTTACACAGCAGGAATATGATGCGGTTTAGAAAAAAGCTGGATTCTAAAGTTTATTTGATAGCAAGGGACACATTTCATTATGTCTGGTAAGTAGAGTTCCTAGAGATTCTACAGATGCTTTTATTGACAGGAAGAAGAAGAAGAGAAAACGTGAAGCCGGCTATATTGTGGTATGATTATTTTCCATCGCCAACCACCAGAACAATACACAGACTCCTGATGTTGTGTCCCAAAGCTAGGCCACAAATATGCCCAAGGTGAATGGTTGAGCTGTGTGTTTCAGTGCAGCCAGCCTGCAGTAGATACAGTGTATATCCGGCCAGTCTAGCCTGGACTGACCCCATATTTAGGGAACACATATTAGCAACTTCATCATTCCTCCTCCTGAAACGTCACCCCTCAAGTCAATGTTTCAACCCAGCATTAGTCAAGTCTGGATGACTAGTGCAGGGTTGAGACATGACTAGGGGAGGGGTGAGGTCTGAAGAAGAGGAATGTGGAAATTCCTAATATGTTTTGGTTGAAGTTGGCTCAAAAGTGGCACAGCGGTCTAAGGTACTGCATCTCAGTGCTAGAGGCGTCACTACAGACCCTGGTTCGATCCAGTCATTGTAAAAATGTGTAGAATTTGTTCTTAATTGACTTGCCTAATTAAATAAAGGTTCAATAAAATACCATTTTTAAAAAACGTTTGAAGCTGAAGTTTTGAACAGTTTTCTCCAGTGGTTAGCTTCAAGGCAGACTATTCTGGACTGATGTGCAGTGTGTTTTTCTGCCTCCTTCACAGCTGTCGTGGCATTCATTCAGGTGGATGCTGCACATCAGTAGTGAGAGAGTTCTAGCCATGGCATCTGACTTCAGATACTAATACTGAGAAGCGCTGCTTCAGAAACCAGGGAGCCCTGATGAATGACTACAGACCAGTCAAACACCCTGGATGTGACCCCCCTCTATTTCATCTCTGAATGGCTCCTCTCTAGCCTTCCCCTTGGGGCTGACTGCTCAAGCCATGAAGGAACTACCCTGCCTGCCATAATCTATTTAACTATTTGTTTTGTTTTTCAAAATTGTATGAATTTGTTTTCTCTTAAAGTGCTTTGAGAGTTTAATGAAAAACGCTATACAAGTTTAATAAATCTATTATTATTATGATGTATTCCGTACATGCTCACCTACTTTCTCCAGACTGCACACTCAGCTGCACTGTTACGGACCTGCTGTTAAGACAACCTTCCTTGGGTGGAAAGAGCAGAACACTCCACAAAACAGCCTAAGTTGCATTGCAAAAGCAATGCTCTCAGAGCACGTAGCGTATACTAGCTAGCTAGAGTACTGTATGCATGATTTGCTACAATGCAAAAACAATGCCTCCAGAGCACAAAACGCATGCTAGTGTAAGGGTGATTTAATCTGTTCAGACACGGTTTACATCTGGGGAATATTTTAAGCAATCTGAGGCCCATGTTTTTAAATGTACAGCGCATATGTAGCCTATGTGCCCCCTTGGACTTCATTAAAGAAACATATCAATATCCTTCAGCTCAAAATAACATATTAAGATCTCTAAATCAGGAGGATTAGCTTGGTGCTTTTTAAAATAATAGGATTACTATTAACAATGGGTAAGTTTCCAGCTACTATTGTGGGTTTACACTAGGAGTATGTTGTTGTTTTCCACACAAGCCAATGATAAGAGCCTAAGTATCCCAATGAGAGCAGTGGGATGTGGGAGTGAAATGATATTGTTACTTATTATTATTCATTGGCTCAGCATCCACTCTTAACAAGGAGGATTTCAGCTATAATTATCTCACAAATGCCACCATTTTTTTTATAGCTGGTATTTATTGTCTGTTATTTTCATTTTTTTTTTAAAGCCGTGTGGCATAATCTAGGAAGGGAAAGTGGTAACTGTCTTTCAAGGGTTGGATATAATATGCAACTGTGCTTCTTACTGTACAAGCTGAAGAATGGTGTTTTCAAAATGAGGTTCTCAAGCCCACAGACCCCACTGATGCTACTCAAACTATTTTGGGAGAAAGAATAGTCTGTGATTAATTGTGTTTAGCAAAAGGATGAAGGCTGACGATGCTAATCATTTTTAAATTTTATTTAACCCTTATTTTATCAGGTAAGTTGACTGAGAACACATTCTGATTTACAGCAACGACCTGGGGAATAGTTATAGGGGAGTTACAGGGGAACCAATTGTAAGCTGGGGATGATTAGGTGGCCATGATGGTACAGTATGAAGACCAGATTGGGAATTTAGCCAGGACACCGGGGTTAACACCCCTACTCTTACGATAAGTGCCATGGGATCTTTTAGTGACCACAGAGAGTTAGGACACCCGTTTAACGTCCCATCCGAAAGACGGAACCCTACACAGGGCAATGTCCTCAATCACTGCCCTGGGGCATTGGGATATTTGTTTAGACCAGAGGAAAGGGTGCCTCCTACTGGCCCTCCAACATCAATTCCAGCAGCATATGGTCTCCCATCTAGGAACTGACCAGGACCATATGTTATGAATGCACGGCAAATGCAAATTAGTTGTGCCTTACGTGATAAACGATCATTCAAGCTGTAGCCAGATTTTCATAATTACTAAACAAAAACATTGTCTAAGTGTGGAGATTAAATTATGAGAATAAGAGTACATATTTCAAGGAACAATTGGGTTCACTCGTCATAGCTGGCTGTATGGAGACCTGAAGCATGCTGAACACACATTACCTATCAGCAATAGAACACTTTCCTTATTAATCCTCACAGAATGAGGTCATTATTTTGTCAAGTGTTGACAAAAGCCCTATGTCCAATATGAATATGAGGGCCTACTTGTTTTAATGGCAGATAATTCTTCAGAGCAAGGCCATAGAATTGTTCAGGGTCCCCATGGAGCAAATGTTAGAAAGATAAGAAAGCGTGCCGTCAGATGTTGGTAGTGGGATAGTCACAAGGTGGCCATTCCAAAATGGACAACTGAATGCCGAGTAAGTTCATCTATTTTAAGGATATAATTTAGGGTTAGAGGCTTATGGTTACAACCATATATATGGTTAAAAAGTGTCGTTCCAGTACTTTCATCCTTCCCAGCATGGCTAGTGCTAATGCTGATCATGTATTTCCTTGATTCCTTACGTCCTCTCTCCATACGTCCTCACAATACATTGAAGGTGAAGGTCTGAGGGGAGGAACTTAAATCTTCTCCTCCAATGCATTTTGAGAAGGAGGCAAGAAGAGAACACACGATGAATCAAGGAAACACCATCAACATTCACCCGGTGAGTGAAGGGAAATGGAAAATGATGGAGGGGAGGAGACATCTCTACTCTCTCAATCACTATACAGTCTGCATGGTAGGTCCCCAAAACCATCCTCTCAGACAAGCCACTCGCTTTACCCCCATGGGTAATTTGAAGAGGGCTTCGGGAAATCCCCCTATCTTAGCTCTCTGCAGAGGGGAGCCCGTACTGTATGGCAATCACAGACATCCACTGAGAAGCAGGGAAATAAACAGAGCTGGAGGGAAAAAAGTGGGGCACAGTACATTCTACTCCAACAGTTGAATTAACTATAACGGATCATTGAGTGGCATTTATGAACTACAACAGTGATTACCTAAATGAGCATTAACCATACTCACCTTTCAGAGAGTCACAGGTTGTGAGGCTCAACAATTTAATGCACTGCAAATTCAGCAATGTGATACTTTAACCTCATAGTCCTCTAGGGGCATTATTTCATTTTTGGATAAAAAGACGTGCCCGTTTTAAGCGCAATATTTTGTCACGAAAAGATGCTCGACTATGCATGGAATTGATAGCTTTGGAAAGAAAACACTCTGACGTTTCCAGAACTGCAAAGATTTTCACTGTGAGTGCCTTAGAACAAAACCTTCAGGCAAAACCAAGATGTTTCAGCAACCAGGAAATGAACAGGATTTCAGAAGCTACGTTTTCCATGATCTCCTTATATGGCTGTGAATGCGACAGGAATGAACGGACCCTTTCTATCGTTTCCCCAAGGTGTCTGAAGCATTGTGACGTATTTGTAGGCATATCATTGGAAGATTGACCATAAGAGACTACATTTGCCAAGTGTCCTCACGGTGTCCTGTGTGGAAATTGGTGCGCAAAACTCGGCTCCTGGTATTTTTCCATGCGAATCTGAGGACAAAGCATGCATCCAGGAATGGCATTTCAATGAAGAGATATATGACAAAACACCTTGAGGATTGATTCAAACAACGTTTGCCATGTTTCAGTCGATATTATGGAGTTAATTCGGAAAAAAGTTTGACGTGTAGGTGACTGAATAGTTTCGGTAGCCAAATGCATAGTAACAAAACGGAACGATGTGTCCCACACAAAGAATCTTTCAGGAAAAACTGGACATCTGCAATGTAACTGAGAGTCTCCTCATTGAAACATCTGAAGTTCTTCAAAGGTAAATTATTTTATTTTATTCCTTTGCTGGTTTTTGTGAATATGTTGCGTGCTAAATGCTAACGCTAAATGCTAAGCTAGCTATCAACACTCTTACACAAATGATTGATTTTCTCTGGTTCAAAAGCATATTTTGAAAATCTGAGATGACAGGATTGTTAAGAAAAGGATAAGCTTGAGAGCAGGCATATTTATTTCATTTCATTTGCGATTTTTAGAAATCGCTAACGTTGCGTTATGGTAATGAGCTTGAGGCTGTAGTCACGATCCCGCATGCGGGATGAGGCGTAACCAGTGTTTCCAGATTTCTATGAAATATTACCTAAAATTAAATACAATATCGCTACACTTGCATTAACACCTGCTAACCATGTGTATGTGACAAATAAATTTGATTTAATATGAGTTTGTTTTTCTTGGAATGGTGTGGGCGTACCTCAACAGAATGGTGTGGGCATATACCCGTCATTGAAAATATTAATGTGAGTAGACCGCTGATTGGCCAGCTCATCCTCTAGGAGGATGACATCGTCCTCTTTGAGGAAATAGCAAGCATTTTTTAAACGTTCTGTTTGAAATACAAGTTTGTGGTAGGGTTTACGGAAGTTTTTCTCCAATTTAAGCTTTGGCCAAAAATATGAGTATTTGGATTCAACAACATTATTTGAGTTAATAACATAATATTAACTTTTATAAGTTAGATTTTCACTGGACAGTTACTTTAATTAGATATCAAGCTGGGTCCCTTGTATTCGGCTGCTTCAGGTCAATGTCATGGCTCATGGCTTCATGAGTAGGAGACATGATATGGGTGATGATGGCAACATCTTTGGAGGAGGCAGACCTTAATACAGGTTATAAGCTGCATTTTTAAATCAGGGACAGTAGGAGACAGTACCAGTAGCGATCTAATGATGTGATGGCATTCACATTACACCACCTCCTCCATTGCCTCTGTATAACAAGGTGTGCCTCATTTCAAAATACTCAAACACGATCAGACTAAAGGACATGACGCAAGTCATTGCAATAATACATTTTGGTGAAATTCTGAAAGCTGGATCTCTTGAAAAATGACACCATGCCCTGGAATGACTAATATCAATCCAGTCTAGATTGTTGCACAAACTGATCACTCCCTGTTCCACTCATCACACTTGTGACTTCACAAGCTATTCATCACTGGACATCTCCATTGACTCAAGACCAGTGACTAAAGCACTGGTTGGACTCTGTTACTCTTCATCATTTACGGAGTCTTTCATCAATGTTAGAAGTTGATTGGCAATATTAAGTCTACATTGTGCTCTGTCCCCTCACATTAATCATATACAATCAAAAAATGCAAGACTTTACAATTAGTTACTATCAAATCTAACCTTCAACATACAACTTTGAAGCAAAAAAAAATGGTTGGATTTACCTCTTTCTTGCGCACCATAGCGCTTTCTCCAAATTCCTTGGCTTGTTGTAAAAACACTGTTTAAATTAACAGCCTAATAATCCATTTCCTTGGAGTAAAACTAGAAAAGGAGTATCATGTGTATCCTCTCCTGTTTTCCCTCTACCGTCCAGTCTCTCTGAATGCAACTCAGAGAAGCACTGTTTTACGTAAAGAAAAAAGGCAGAGTAGTACTCTCATTCTTAAGATGCGTGTCATCCTCCCCAGGTCTCATTCACACACATTTCCATTTATTTTTCTTCTTTTGCATCCCGTCTCGCTCTCTAGCGGCCTCGCTTTCGCTCTCGTCTCTTCACCGACTCAGTTTCATCCCTGTTATTTTGCTCTCTCTCTCGTCTCTTCACCAACTCACAGTTTCATCCCTGTTATTTTGCTCTCTCTCGTCTCTTGCAGCTCACTCCACTTGCTCTTGTCCATCTCCCTCTTGCGCTCTCTCTTCTCTATTCGCCTCTCTTCTCTATTCGCCCCTCTCTTCTCTATTCGCCCCTCTCTTCTCTATTCGCCCCTCTCTTCTCTATTCGCCCCTCTCTTCTCTATTCGCCTCTCTTCTCTATTCGCCTCTCTTCTCTATTCGCCTCTTCTCTATTCGCCTCTTCTCTATTCGCCTCTTCTCTATTCGCCTCTCTTCTCTATTCGCCTCTCTTCTCTATTCGCCTCTTCTCTATTCGCCTCTCTTCTCTATTCGCCTCTCTTCTCTATTCGCCTCTCTTCTCTATTCGCCTCTCTCTTCACTATTCGCCTCTCTTCTCTATTCGCCTCTCTCTTCACTATTCGCCTCTCTCTTCACTATTCGCCTCTCTCTTCACTATTCGCCTCTCTCTTCACTATTCGCCTCTCTCTTCACTATTCGCCTCTCTCTTCACTATTCGCCTCTCTCTTCACTATTCGCCTCTCTCTTCACTATTCGCCTCTCTCTTCACTATTCGCCTCTCTCTTCACTATTCGCCTCTCTCTTCACTATTCGCCTCTCTCTTCATCTCTTCACTCACTCCTTGCATGTTCTTGCACTCATATATGTATATATTTTTTTTCTCTCTCTTGCTCTAACCAGTGAATCTTGCTGTTATCCTATTTTCCGGTGTGCCTTGATTCCCAAGCCAGAGAGCACCACCACCAAAATAACACACGCACCACTTAGACCAGGCCCTTTTACAATTGTTTTTGGTCGGGTGGACAAGGTGACATGGTGTTCTAGGGGGTAAATATATCCCAGCGGAGCATGGGGTGCATCTCAAATGGCACCATAATCCCTATATAGTGCACTACTTTGTGCTCTGGTCAAAAGTAGTGCACTATATAGGGAACAGTGTGCCATTTGGTACACAACCATGCTGTCTCAATCCTGATAATTCACCACTCCATATCCTCCAAAAACACCCATGTAGCATGTGCAGCTTTGTAGAAATTCAGCCATGGAGCATTCACAGCAACAACAATCAAGATGTTTTACAGTGCTATGTCAACATAACGCATAAGCACTTCCTCTTCTGCAAATCCTTATTATTTGGCGTCTCGACAGTCTGGTTTTGTGCATGCATTACAAAAGAGAGTTATCAGTCTTTGAAAAGCATTGTGGCATCATAAAATATTCAAACACAAGGATAATCTTCCACAAGAGGGAAGGACAAATCGGGTGACAGTGAAACAGAAAACAATCCTTTATCCACCATATATTGCAACATTAGTTTAGTCGTGCTCTTAATAAAAGCAAAGTGTTTGTTTCTCTTTACCATGACAAAATGTTTACCAATATTGTTTATTAGACACGGTAATAAAAAAAAAGTTAAGTGCATCCAATCCTTTACGATATTTTCGAATTGACAACACTCATGAGAACAATTCTTTATGCTAATATATTCATACAGCTCATGACAACAAATGTCTGAAATCTCACAAATAGTTTTTTTTTTACATCAAGTCAGTAGCTTCTTCTGACCTACTTTCAATGGAAGTGCCTCTGAATCTCATCTAGAACAGCGCAAAAATATTCCTGCAGCCCCAAATATTAGCCTAATTTGACACCTAATTTGACACTAATTTACAGGTATTGCAGGCTGCAGTTGCATCCTTCTCAGTGTATGAGGTAATTAAGGTAGATACAGTATGTAAATATAACTAGGAATAAAGTGACATAATAAACAGTAGCAGCAGCATATGTGATGAGACAAAAAAGTTACAGGTATTTCATCACAATATTCTCAATGCAAACCTGTTTACAGTGACATATAGCCTACATATAATGAAAACAGAAGACTAACAAAAACTGCATACACAAATGCTAATGGTATTCATATGCTATTTGTATACAGTCACATTTATTTGATATCAAAACATAGTAAGTTGGATAAAGAGGAACCCATATTTCCTCATGTAAGGACTGGGAGTCTAGTATTGTTAGGGCCATCGAGACCAAAATGATTGAGTGTGCTATAAATAGCATTTTCCCCTCAACAGTTGCAGTGTTTGTGTGCTGTTGTTCTGCAGATAGTGTGTACAGTATGCTACTCTGATGTTAGAAAGATTAACTGAACTGTTGCAGTTAACTTAGAACAAGGCCTTAGGTCCAATCTGGTAGCTGGCTCTCAAGCCAGGAATGAAGGTATGTAGCAGTCTAATCTATATGTACACAGATCCCATTTGTCATATGGCATGAAACGCTCTCTGGGAAAACTACATATGGAAGGGAGGAAGTCCCCAGAAGAGAGTTGGTTGACTCTGCGTCCCAAAAGGCATCCTATTCCCTATATAGTGCACTGCCTTTGATCAGAGCACTATGGGCCCTGGTCAAAAGTAATGCACTATAAAGGGAATAGGATGCCATTTGGGATGTACCATTTAATTCCAGAATTAGTGATTCAGTCAGGATTGTTATCCTTGATGATTAGCATCTTGTTTGTGGTTAACTAGATCCGAGGATGTGTCCCAAACAGCATAGGGTTCAACTATATAGGGAATAAGGTGCCATTTGGGACGACCACAGAATGGTGAATAGGGAGATCAGAGACCACCCAGTCTGCTCCTTAACAAGTTGGCCACATTAAAATTGATACATTTCATGTATGTAGAGTTTTACAGTACTGTACTCAAAAAAGGCAAAGCTAAAAGACAATGATTTTTAACACCTTGTGGAAAACCTTGAACAACACATATAATTTCAGACAGTGTTTCCTGACTTGAATCATATAAAAACATCTTCCCAGAAACAGGAGACCACACACCTATTTTCTTTACCTCCAGTCACGAGAAGCCATACACCTCAAAATGACACATTTCTGTTCAACCATTTCGCCTATTTTTTGTCGCAGCACTTTCACTCACAACCTTTAGCTATAAAAATATCCAGCAGTGCTGTCTGACTCAAATCATATTACCATCTTCCCACAGTGCAGGAGACCATGTAAACTCACCCTGCTCACCACCCCCAGTCTATGACCAAGTAGCCATCCCAGTCACGCTTCCATAACCAGCCTGGTACATGCCATGAAAACTCAACGACAGAGTAGGTAGAACGCAATTCAGTTAAGTTCTGTTCATTCAGTTGGCCTTTTACAGGCTGGCATTCAAGTGCACAGAGTTAAAGATAACATTAAACCATCAAAATTTAGGGGCCTCCCGGTCGCAGCCGGTTGCGACACAGCCTGGTATCAAACCGGGAGGCTCCTAAATTTTGGCGATGCACAATTGGCCCAGCGTCGTCGGGGTTAGGGGAGGATGTGGCTGGCCGGGATGTCCTTGTCCCATCGCGCTCTAGAGACTCCTGACATGGTCACCAGGTGTACAAGTGCTTCCTCCAACACAATGGTGCGGCTGGCTTCCGGGTTAAGCGTGAATTGTGTCAAGAAGCAGTGCGGCTTGAAAGGGTTGTGTTTCGGGGGACGCACGGCTCTCGACCTTCGCCTCTCACGAGTCCGTATGGGAGTTGCAGGGATGGGACAAGACTAACTACCAATTGGATATGAAAAAAGAATAACATCAACATTGAGACAACATGAGAGATGACAACTACCACATGAAAACAGATAGAGCTATTTACACACCACATGAGGCCGCTAAGCGGAGGACGGCTCATAATAATGGACTATGTGTAATGACATCAAAAACAGTACCAGGCAAAAGTTTGGACAAACCTAATCATTCAAGGGTTTCTCTTTATTTTTACTATTTTCTACATTGTTGAATAATAGTGAAGACATCAAAACTATGAAATAATGCATATGGAATTATGACAGCTTGGCACACTCTTGGCATTTGGCATTCTCTCAACCAGCATCACTTTGAACGGTCTTGGACGAGTTCCCACATATGCTGAGCACATGTTGGCTGCTTTTCCTTCACTCTGTAGTCCAATTCATCCCAAACCATCTCAATTGGGTTGAGGTCGGGTGATTGTGGAGGCCAGGTCATCTGATCCAGCACTCCATCACTCTCCTTCTTGGTCAAATAGCCCTTACACAGCCTGGAGGTGTGTTGGGTCATTGTCCAGTTGAAAAACAAATCATAGTCCCACTAAGCGCAAACCAGATGGGATGACGTATTGCTGCAGAATGCTATGGTAGCCATGCTGGTTAGGTTTGCCTTGAATTCTAAATAAATCACAGGACAGTGTCACCAGCAAAGCACCCCCACACCTCCTCTATGTTTCATGGTGGGAACCACACATGCAGAGATCATCCGCTCACCTACTCTGCGCCTCACAAAGACACGGCAGTTGGAACCAAAAATCTCAAATTTGGACTCATCAGACCAACGAACAGATTTATACCGGTCTTATGTCAATTGCTCGTGTTTCTTGGCCCAAGCAAGTCTCTTCTTATTATTGGTGTCCTTTAGTAGTGGTTTCTTTGCAGCAATTCGACCATGAAAGCCTGATTCACACGGTCTCCTCGGAACAGTTGATGTTGAGATGCGTCTGTTACTTGAGATCTGTGAAGCATTTATTTGGCCATTCTTGCAATTTGTCTTAGTCAAGGTTAGGGGAAAATAATCTGTACGTGGATCTGTGCCTACAGGAGCATTTACAGTGCCTTTTGAAAGTATTCATACCATTTGACATTGTTCACACTTTGTTACGTAAGTTTTATTCTAAAATTTCCTGAGCAATCTACACACAATACCCCATAACAACAAAGCGAAAACAGGTTCAGACATTGTTTGTAAATTAAATACCTTATTTACATAAGTATTCAGACCCTTTGCTATGAGACTCGAAATTGAGCCCAAGTGCTTCCTGTTTCCATTGATCATCCTTGAGATGTTTCTACAAATTGATTGGAGTCCACCTGTGGTAAATTCAATTGATTTGACATGATTTGGAAGGGCACACACCTGTCTATATAAGGTCCCACAGTTGACAGTGCATTTCAGAGGAAAACCCAAGCCGAAGGAATTGTCCATAGAGCCCCGAGACAGGATCATGTCTTAGCACAGATCTGGGGAAGGGTACCAAAACATTTCTGCAGCATTTTCAGATCCCCAAGAACACAATGGCCTCCATTCTTAATTGGAAGAAGTTTGGAACCACCAAGACTCTTCCTAGAGCAGGCTGCCCGGCCAAACTGAGCAATCGGGGGAGAAGGGCATTGGTCAGGGAGGTGACCAAGAACCTGATGGTCACTCTGACAGACCTTTGTGGAAAAGGGAGAACCTTCCAGAAGGATAACCATCTCTGCAGCACTCCACCAATTAGGCCTTTATGGTAAAGTGGCCAGACGGAAGCTACTCCTCAGTAAAAGGCACATGACAGCCCGCTTGCAGTTTCCCAAAAGGCACCTAAAGACTCTCAGACCGCAAGATATAAGATTCAATGTTTTTCAGCGGCATTTAGTAAATCATTGGGTAAATCCGACCACAACTCCATCCTCCTGATTCCTGCTTACAAGCAAAAATTAAAGCAGGACGCACCAGTGACTCGGTCTATAAAAAAAATTGTCAGACGAAGCAGATGCTAAACTACAGGACTGCTTTGCTATCACAGACTGGAACATGTTCCGGGATTCTTCCGATGACCTTGAGGAATACACCACATCAGTCACTGGCTTTATCAATAAGTGCATTGAAGACGTCGTCCCCACAGTGACTGTACGTACATACCCCAACCAGAAGCCATGGATTACAGGCAACATTCGCACTGAGCTAAAGGGTAGAGCTGCCGCATTCAAGGTGCGGAAGCTTACAAGAAATCCCTCTATGCCCTGCGACAAACCATCAAACAGGCAAAGCGTCAATACAGGGCTAAGATCGAATCATACTACACCAGCTCCGACACTCGTCGGATGTGGCAGGGCTTGCAAACTATTACAGACTACAAAGGGAAGCACAGCCGTGAGCTGCCCAGTGACACGAGCTAAATCACTTCTATGCTCGCTTCGAGGCAAGCAACTCTGAGGCATGCAAGAGAGCATCAGCTGTTTCCAGACGACTGTATGATAACGCTCTCCGTAGCCGATGTGAGTAAGACCTTTAAACGGGTCAACATACACAAGGCTGCGGTCAACACCATTATCCCAGAAACCCTAGACCCACTCTAATTTGCATACCGTCTAAACAGATCCACAGATGTGCAATAGAGATTGCATCTCCACACTACCCTTTCCCACCTGGACAAAAGGAACACCTATGTGAGAATGCTGTTCATTGACTACAGCTCAGCGTTCAACACCATAGTACCCTCAAAGCTCATCACCAAGCTAAGGATCCTGGGACTAAACACCTCCCTCTGCAACTGGATCCTGGACTTCCTGACAGGCCACCTCCAGGTGGTGAGGGTAGGTAGCAACACATCTGCCATGCTGATCCTCAACACTGGACTCCCCAGGGGTGTGTGCTCAGTCCCCTCCTGTACTACCTGTTCACCCACGACTGCATGACCAGGCACGACTCTAACACCATCATTAAGTTTGCTGACGACACAACAGTGGTAAGGCCTGATCACCGACAATGACGAGACAGCCTATAGGGAGGAGGTCAGAGACCTGGCCGGGTGGCGCCAGAATAACAACCTATCCCTCATTAGGAAACTAAAAAGATTTGGCAGGGGTCCTGAGATCCTCAAAAGGTTCTACAGCTGCAACATCAAGAGCACTCTGACCGGTTGCATCACTGCCTGGCACGGCAATTGCTCAGCCGCCGACCGCACGGCACTTCAGAGGGTAGTGCGTACGGCCCAGTACATCACTGGGGCAAAGCTGCACGCCATCCAGGACTTCTAAAAATGGTCAAAGACCCCAGCCACAGACTGTTCTCTCTACTACCGCATGGCAAGAGGTACCGGAGTGCCAAGTCTAGGACAAAAAGGCTTCTCAACAGTTTTTACCCCCAAGCCATAAGACTCCTGAACAGGTAACCAATGGTTACCCTGACTATTTGCATTGTGTGCCCCCCCCAACCCCTCTTTTAAGCTGCTGCTACTTTCTGTTTATCTTATATGCTTAGTCACTTTAACTATACATTCATGTACATAATACCTAAATTGGCTCGACCAACCAGTGCTCCCGCACATTGGCTAACCGGGCTATCTGCATTGTGTCCCACCACCCGCCAACCCCTCTTTTTACACTTCTGCTATTCTCTGTTCATCATATATACACATTCACTTTAATGATACCGACATGTACTACTACCTCAATAAGCCTGACTAACAGGTGTCTGTATATAGCCTTGCTAACTTTTTTCAAATGTCTTTCTACTGTTTTATTTATTTCTTTACTGACCTACACACACACACACCTTTTTTGGGCACCATTGGTTAGAGCCTGTAAGTAAGCATTTCACTGTAAGGTTTACACCTGTTGTATTCGGCGCACATGACAAATCAACTTTGATTTGATTTGAAGCCTTGTGTCCATAACCAGAGGTAATTAAACTGTTCTGTGTTCTTTTTCTCTCTTCCTCTCTGCCTGTCTTGTTGTACATGGAACCTGTCTCACATGCATTCATAAAAAAAAAATATTGAGATTTACACCACATAAACACAGCCATTTTCACTGGACTATCAAGCCCTTGTTGCTGCCAAGTCATGATTTCCCTGGGGGTTAGCGTTGCAATAACCAAGTGGTGAGACACATAGCCCTCTATATTTAACTGTTTCAGGTACACTCCGATAGGTGTCCGCGTCACATACAGTCAGTAACCACTCACAGAGGCACAAACAACTTACATTTCTATAACCTCGGACCCACCTCAGTATTCACTATTCATGGAGGAAGACCACAGGACCACAGAGATTAGGTCCACCCCAACAAAACCTTTTATTTCTCTCTGTTAGAGTGGAATGCTTATGGAGAGATGTTTGGAGTGCTGTGACATGTCAGTACTACAACTTGCTGCACAGTTTGGAGGAAGAAGGCTACCTTGATCTGTCAAATTCTACCCACCTCTTCTGTGTGGGATATGTGTTCCTACCTCGTCTGCGGGCAGATCTGCAGCATTTCACAGATTTGGAATAATCACCCTTTAACTTGTTTGGGATAGGGGGCAGCATTTTCATTTTTGAACGAATAGCGCCCAGAGTGAACTGCCTCCTACTCAGTCCCAGATGCTAATATATGCATATTATTATTGGATTGAAAACACTCTGAAGTTTCTAAAACTGTTTGAATGATGTCTGTGAGTATAATACAACTCCGTCTTATCTCAGTTCACTGGTCACGATGGCAACACCCACCCGTAGCACGCGCTCCAGCAGGTGTATCTCACTGACCATCCCTAAAGCCAACACCTCATTTGGCCGCTTTTCCTTCCAGTTCTCTGCTGCCTGTGACTGGAACGAATTGCAAAAATCGCTGAAGTTGGAGACTTTTATCTCCCTCACCAACTTTAAAGAGATGCTTTACATTGAAATACAGATAGTGATGTAGTAGACCCAGAGTTTATGATCTAAGTTCAGTTATGCATTTCCCCTCCTGATGATTATGATGACTGACCGTGATGTAATAAAAAAAAACAAAGCTTAATCATGATCTCTCTATCCATCTGTCGCTCGTCTGCAGGTATGTTTTGATGTGAGAGAGGAAGCCAGTCCCGTCATCGCCACCTCACCTACTCTTAAGATAACCTTCGGGGCGACTGGGAGCCCAAGGCTGGTTAAGAGACACCGCTATAAACACTATGTAATTGTGATGAACTGAGAGAATTTTAGGGTAGCACTGTAATTCATTAATCATATGCAGTCTTCCCTGTTCTTCTGTTTTACCTCTTTCCTTTTCTGTCTTCTACACCTCTCTCCCAACCTCCTTTCTTCCTCTTTTTTTACAATGCACACCATATGTGCTTTGATGTACAGATTGAACTTGGATTTATAAATTAATATTACAATTATAATATTTATAGTGTATGTATTATTTATACACCTCAATAATGAACGTTCAATAAAGCGTTTCACATTCTCCACTGGTTGAAATTAAGTATCTCATTGGAATACTACACATATCCTGTGTCCTCAGATTAATGCAGATGAAAGGAGTTAGATATTCATAGGAAGTGTAGTGTACCGTTTTCTTTCTTCTGTATATATGAATTACAAATCAGGCTTTACTTAAATCATGTTTCTAGTCTATTGCATAGTTACAATGTGTAATCACTGATGTCCCAGGAGCGGTAAACACTGTTGAAGTGTATAATTTTAATACATACAGACACAGCATCATTCAAAGAATGGAGTTTGATAGACCTGGTATTGAAGAATACAGAGAAAATACATCTCACAGAGATTCATACCTGAACCACACCTTTATTTGCCAAGGAAGAGTACATGATCAGTGAATATATTCAATGTACAGGCTACGATGTGGGGATCTCATGTGTGGTAATAACTACAGTACATGTACAGTGGGGCAAAAAAATATTTAGTCAGCCACCAATTGTGCAAGTTCTCCCACTTAAAAAGATGAGGCCTGTAACTAGCTACACATCCATGTCACATCTGCTCCTGCCATGCCCTCTAGTGCTCTCTCCCTGTGTGTGTGTGTGTGTGTGTGTGTGTGTGTGTGTGTGGAGACAGGTGTGCTGGAGTCAGAACAGATCCCCACCAGCTACAACCTGTTCCATATTCAAGACCTCTACAAATACTCAGTCCTGCCACTTCCACAAAGCCAGATCGTAATCTCTGCTCAGTCAGTCTATGCTTCTAGCCATTTGTTCCTGTTGTGCCCGGTTTCCCTTGCCTGATGCCGTTTTCCTCTCTGCTACAGTTCTGCCCACTGACTCGGACCCTGTCTTCAGTCCTACGTCTCTTTAGTCCTGCTACTCTGTCCTGGATCCCCACTCCACGGCTCCCTTGGATTCCCCTCCGGAACTGCTCACCCTGTCCCAACACCTTTCGCTCCAGCCTCAGCCTCCGCACCTGGTTACCTGCAACCCACCTGAGCTTCCCCTGGCCTGCATTCAATCTTCCCCGTGTTTCAATAAATACCTTGGTTACCTCATCCCGTCTGTTTTGCTCCGCGTGACAGTATGATCTAGCCTAAGACATGAACCCAGCAGACTCGGATCCTCTCCACCAAACCCTTGCAAATGGCTAGAGGAGGGCCCGGGCTGTTCTGGGTCTGTTCTGTCTCAACGTTACCCCTCTGATCAGAAGCTCCAGCCATATGCTTTCTTATCCCGCAAGCTCTCACCTGCAGAAAGAAATTTCGACATAGGTAACCGGGAACTTCTGGCTGTGAAGCTGGTTCTTGAGGAGTGGCGTCACTGGTTGGAGGGCTCGGTTTTCCCCTTCATTGTGTGGACGGACCACAAAAACATGTCCTACATCCAGACCGCCAAACGTCTGAACTCCCAGCAGGTCAGCATTGTTCTTTGGAAGATTCAACTTCACACCCATTTATCGCCCCGGATCTAAGAATACCAAGCCTGACACCCTCTCCCGTCAGTTCACCGCTGACAACACAGGTTCCGAGCCAGAGACCATTATGCCATCCACCTGCATCGTTGCCACAGTCTCCTGGGAGATTGAGTCCCGTATTCACCAGGCTCAGCAGAACCAGCCTGACCCAGGTAACGGTCCTAGAAAGGATCTGTTTGTTCCAGATTCAATTCGCTCTGGAGTTCTTCAGTGGGCCCATTCTACTCACCCCACCTGTCACCCTGGCATGAACCGGACTGTCACCTTCATGCGTCAGCGCTTTTGGTGGCCCAACATGGTGGGAGACGTCCGGTAGTTCGTCTCAGCCTGCTCGGGCTGTGCCTGGAACAAAACCTCCACCAAACCCACTTCCGGTCTGCTTTGCCATCTTCCCAGACCCAGTCGCCCCTGGTCACATATAGCTCTGGACTTCGTCACTGGCCTTCCCCCATCTAACGGTAACGCAGTCATCCTCACCATTATCAACATTTTCCAAAGCGGCTCACTTCATTCCCCTCTCCAAGCTTCCATACTCCAGGCAGAATGCGGACCTGCTGGTATCCCATGTGTTTCGGCTGCCTGGCATTCCCACTGACATCTTTTCCGACAGAGGACCTCAGTTTACATCACAGGTATAGATATCCTTCTGTTCAGCTCTTGGTATTAATGTTAGTCTTTCATCTGGATATCACCCCCAGACCAACGGCCAGACCGAACGGGCCAACCAGGAGATGGAGTCTGCCCTACACAGTGTGATTTCTGGCTAACCCTTCCTCCTGGAGTGCTTGGATGGAATACGCCCACAACACACTCAGCAATGCCTCGTCAGGTGTCACCCTTTGATTGTGCTCTGGGCTATCAACCCCCCTTGTTCCCTGCCCAAGAGGTCGAGGTAGCGGTTCCCTCAGTCCATGACCACATGCAAAGATATCATCGCACCTGGAGGAGGGCCCGGGCTGTCCTCCACCATGCCTCCGCCAGAACCCAATCCCAAGCTAACTGTCGCTGTGCCTCAGCTCTAGTCGACACTCCAGGCCAAAGGATATGGCACTCATTGAAGGACTTGCCTTTGAAAGTGGCTTCCAGGAAACTTGCCCCCCGATTCATTGGTCCCTTTGAGATTGATCATGTCATTAATCCCTCTACTGTGCACCTGAAACTCCCAAACTCTCTTAAGATCCACCCAAACTTCCATGTGTTCCTGAATAAACCTGTCTGCTCCAGTCCTGTCTCCTCCTGCAGCAGCTCCTCCACCCCCTTGGCTCAAGGATGACCATCCAGCCTATACTGTCCGCCAACTTTTGGATGTGCGCCGCCGGGGTCGCGGCTGGCAGTATCTGGTGGACTGGGAGGGATACAGGCCTGAGGAGCGCTGCTGGGTGCCCTGCCGTCACATTCTGGAACCCTCCCTTACGGGATTTCTATACCTCACACCCAGATAAGCCTGGTTGGGCGCCAGGTGGCACCAGTAGAGGGGGGGGGGTACTGTCACATCTGCTCCTGCCATGCTCTCTAGTGCTCATCCTGTGTCTCGACCTGCCGCCACTCCCCCAGTGCTCTTTCCCTCTGTGTGTGTGTGTGATTGTGTGGGCGGAGACAGGTGTGCTGGAATCAGAGCAGATCCCCACCAGCTACAACCTGTATAATCAAGCCCTCTAGAAATACTCAGTCCTACCACTTCCACACTGCCAGATCGTAATCTCTGCTGTCAGTCTACGCTTTTAGCCATTTGTTCCTGTTTGGATCCTGTTGTACCTTTTTCCCCTTACCTGATGCGGTTTTCCTCTCTGATACAGTTCTTCACACTCTGGCTCTGGTCCCTGCCTCCAGTCCTACGTCTCGTCAGTCCTGCTACTCTACTGCTCCCTTGGATTCCCCTCCGGACCTGCTCACCCTGTCCCAACACTTCTCGCTCCAGCCTCCGCACCTGGTTTCCTGCAACCCTGTCTTCCCCTGGTCTGCACTCAATCTTCCCCATGTTTCAATAAATACCTTGGTTACCTCATCCCTGTCTCCTCGTCTGAGTCTGCTCTTGGGTATATCTGTTCTGCTCTGCGTGACACCATAGGCATAGTTATTTTTATCCTCCACTACACAATAGAAAATAAATAGTTAGCTAGCTATGTTACTTCAGCTGCATTCCATGGCAAATATAAGCAAGGCAAGCTTACACAATTGTACATTCAATTTGCAGTAAATGCTTTAGATAGTGGATGTAAAGAATCTAGCTCTTTCACAAGATGACGTGCTGGTTCTCAGGACTCCCTGCAACATTAAAATAAGAATTACAATTTCATACTCATGTCATAACACTAGCTAGCTAGCTGGCTAATGTAAGCTAACTTGCTTTTCGTAAATGAACTTGATGACATCTTTACATTAACTAACATATTCCTCTCAATTGTAAATTTTTTGCTTGACTCATTATGACATAATTACATTTGCTTCCACCGTAATGTTTTGTCAGCCATCTTTGCTGAAGAAAGTCACCAGGGACAGGTGGCTTGCATCAAATGTGTCATTGGAACCACTCGATACAATTGGTCATATAAAAACCTTGGGACCCAAATGAATAATGAGTGCTCTAACTCCCCCTTGCGGTGGTCTGGGTACCTCTAAGTCCCACGGTCGCAACTTTTAAAGGCGGAACCACTTTAGGTATCAGACCCAAAGATACCATATTAGTCGCACTGTAATTTCTACCACAGTGCTGATCTGATGTTTTCCTGGTCCCAGAGCAAGGCTGTTGCTTCTGGCACTATAGCCTCCATTTGGCAGGTAAATAAAGGGAAGGAAACAGTGTGCACACGAAAGCAGTGCCAGATTATACACACTGCACCTAAATAAAATAACATTTTATGGTCACATGCTTTGTAAACAACAGTTGTAGACTAAATACCCTGACTACACCACTCGCGTCGCAAAATACATTTAGGAAACTATGAAATTCAATTATTGCACCCACGTGCCAACGAGCGTCTGTGTTGCCAAGGGCTAAAATAGAAGTAATTCCTATTTCTGACGCAGATCGCGCTGCAAGTCCTGCCTCTCCCATCGCCTCATTGGTTTATAGAACCAGGTACCCACGTCTCATCTCCTCATTGTTTATACCCACGTGGGTGATTGAAAGACGAACTGTTTTGCCGGTTGTCGTGGTAATACTATGAAAGTGTAGATGCCAATCACCATATAAGTTCAAAGATGAAAAAGCCTGGAAGGAGGAGAGATGGCTAGAAACGATTCAGTTGACCGTTTTATATGTGGATTAATTGTCAGAGTAGAGGACCTTGTGTATTTCAGGTAAAATAAACTCAATGTTTATATCCCAGGACAAATTAGCTAGCAACAGCAAGCTAGGTAAATAGGACAAATTAGCTAGCAAGTGCAAGCTAACTAGCTAAATTGCCATACACGTTTAATGCTTTTCAACCTGTTCCCAAATTAATGTTATTGGTTCAGATTTTGTTTTGATACTTCCGGGTTGGAGCGAGCGGTCGGTCGCATCCGCACTCGGTCCGCAGGTAGTATTACATTTCATTACATTTCATTATAGTACAACGGTTTGATTTGTCTAATCTTAGCAATTTCTTCTTAGCTAGCTACATAGCCGTCTTTGTATCATAGATAATTGCGTAATTATCGTATTTCGTCGTCCTAACGCAGTCTACACTGCTATCTGCCCTGCAGCTAGCCAGCTAGCTAACGTCCACCGTCTACCGATTAGCAGCACAACTATTACACTCAACTGAACGACTTGATTAGTGTAGTGTTAGCTAGCTACATAGTTGTCTTTGCTGTCTTCGTATCCATGATAATTGTGTAGTTTAGAGTGTGTAGTTTTAGAGTGATTATCTTAATTTACAGAGGTTAGCTAGCCAGCTATTTGTCGTCCTTAACGTAGGAGACACTGCTAGCTAGCCAACAGCTAGCCAACGTCTACCGAACAGAACTTCCGCACTCAACAACCCGGTCGCATTTCGCTTTGCTCCACAGGTAGTATCACATTTTTCATTTCATTTCATTACAGTACAACGGCTTGATTTGTTTGATCGTAGCTAGCTACATAGCTAGCTACATAGCCGTCTTTGTATCAAAGATAATTGTGTAGTCTAGAGCGATTTCCTAGGTTAGCTAGCCAGCTATTGTCGTTCTTTTAACGCAACGTAACGTAATCAACACTGCTAGCTAGCCAGCTAGCCCCGAATAGCAGCACAGTAGAAACTATTACACTCAACGGAACGACTTGATTAGTGTAGTGTCAACAACGCAGCCACTGCCAGCTAGCCTACATAGTCAACAACGCAGCCTCTGCCAGCTAGCCTACTTCAGCAGTACTGTATCATTTTAATCATTTTAGTCAATAAGATTCTTGCTACGTAAGCTTAACTTTCTGAACACTCGAGACGTGTAGTCCACTTGTCATTCCAATCTCCTTTGCATTAGCGTAGCCTCTTGTGTAGCCTGTCAACTATGTGTGTCTATCCCTGTTCTTTCCTCTCTGCACAGACCATACAAACGCTCCACACCGCGTGGCCGCGGCCACCCTAATCTGGTGGTCCCAGCGCGCACGACCCACGTGGAGTTCCAGGTCTCCGGTAGCCTCTGGAACTGCCGATCTGCGGCCAACAAGGCAGAGTTCATCTCAGCCTATGCCTCCCTCCAGTCCCTCGACTTCTTGGCACTGACGGAAACATGGATCACCACAGACAACACTGCTACTCCTACTGCTCTCTCTTTGTCTGCACACGTGTTCTCGCACACCCCGAGAGCTTCTGGTCAGCGGGGTGGTGGCACCGGGATCCTCATCTCTCCCAAGTGGTCATTCTCTCTTTCTCCCCTTACCCATCTGTCTATCGCCTCCTTTGAATTCCATGCTGTCACAGTTACCAGCCCTTTCAAGCTTAACATCCTTATCATTTATCGCCCTCCAGGTTCCCTCGGAGAGTTCATCAATGAGCTTGATGCCTTGATAAGCTCCTTTCCTGAGGACGGCTCACCTCTCACAGTTCTGGGCGACTTTAACCTCCCCACGTCTACCTTTGACTCATTCCTCTCTGCCTCCTTCTTTCCACTCCTCTCCTCTTTTGACCTCACCCTCTCACCTTCCCCCCTACTCACAAGGCAGGAAATACGCTCGACCTCATCTTTACTAGATGCTGTTCTTCCACTAACCTCATTGCAACTCCCCTCCAAGTCTCCGACCACTACCTTGTATCCTTTTCCCTCTCGCTCTCATCCAACACTTCCCACACTGCCCCTACTCGGATGGTATCGCGCCGTCCCAACCTTCGCTCTCTCTCCCCCGCTACTCTCTCCTCTTCCATCCTATCATCTCTTCCCTCTGCTCAAACCTTCTCCAACCTATCTCCTGATTCTGCCTCCTCAACCCTCCTCTCCTCCCTTTCTGCATCCTTTGACTCTCTATGTCCCCTATCCTCCAGGCCGGCTCGGTCCTCCCCTCCCGCTCCGTGGCTCGACGACTCATTGCGAGCTCACAGAACAGGGCTCCGGGCAGCCGAGCGGAAATGGAGGAAAACTCGCCTCCCTGCGGACCTGGCATCCTTTCACTCCCTCCTCTCTACATTTCCCTCTTCTCTCTCTGCTGCTAAAGCCACTTTCTACCACTCTAAATTCCAAGCATCTGCCTCTAACCCTAGGAAGCTCTTTGCCACCTTCTCCTCCCTCCTGAATCCTCCTCCCCCCTCCTCCCTCTCTGCAGATGACTTCGTCAACCATTTTGAAAAGAAGGTCGACGACATCCGATCCTCGTTTGCTAAGTCAAACGACACCGCTGGTTCTGCTCACACTGCCCTACCCTGTGCTCTGACCTCTTTCTCCCCTCTCTCTCCAGATGAAATCTCGCGTCTTGTGACGGCCGGCCGCCCAACAACCTGCCCGCTTGACCCTATCCCCTCCTCTCTTCTCCAGACCATTTCCGGAGACCTTCTCCTTTACCTCACCTCGCTCATCAACTCATCCCTGACCGCTGGCTACGTCCCTTCCGTCTTCAAGAGAGCGAGAGTTGCACCCCTTCTGAAAAAACCTACACTCGATCCCTCCGATGTCAACAACTACAGACCAGTATCCCTTCTTTCTTTTCTCTCCAAAACTCTTGAACGTGCCGTCCTTGGCCAGGTCTCCCGCTATCTCTCTCAGAATGACCTTCTTGATCCATATCAGTCAGGTTTCAAGACTAGTCATTCAACTGAGACTGCTCTTCTCTGTATCACGGAGGCGCTCCGCACTGCTAAAGCTAACTCTCTCTCCTCTGCTCTCATCCTTCTAGACCTATCGGCTGCCTTCGATACTGTGAACCATCAGATCCTCCTCTCCACCCTCTCCGAGTTGGGCATCTCCGGCGCGGCCCACGCTTGGATTGCGTCCTACCTGACAGGTCGCTCCTACCAGGTGGCGTGGCGAGAATCCGTCTCCACACCACGTGCTCTCACCACTGGTGTCCCCCAGGGCTCTGTTCTAGGCCCTCTCCTATTCTCGCTATACACCAAGTCACTTGGCTCTGTCATAACCTCACATGGTCTCTCCTACCATTGCTATGCAGACGACACACAATTAATCTTCTCCTTTCCCCCTTCTGATGACCAGGTGGCGAATCGCATCTCTGCATGTCTGGCAGACATATCAGTGTGGATGACGGATCACCACCTCAAGCTGAACCTCGGCAAGACGGAGCTGCTCTTCCTCCCGGGAAGGACTGCCCGTTCCATGATCTCGCCATCACGGTTGACAACTCCATTGTGTCCTCCTCCCAGAGTGCTAAGAACCTTGGCGTGATCCTGGACAACACCCTGTCGTTCTCAACTAACATCAAGGCGGTGGCCCGTTCCTGTAGGTTCATGCTCTACAACATCCGCAGAGTACGACCCTGCCTCACACAGGAAGCGGCGCAGGTCCTAATCCAGGCACTTGTCATCTCCCGTCTGGATTACTGCAACTCGCTGTTGGCTGGGCTCCCTGCCTGTGCCATTAAACCCCTACAACTCATCCAGAACGCCGCAGCCCGTCTGGTGTTCAACCTTCCCAAGTTCTCTCACGTCACCCCGCTCCTCCGCTCTCTCCACTGGCTTCCAGTTGAAGCTCGCATCCGCTACAAGACCATGGTGCTTGCCTACGGAGCTGTGAGGGGAACGGCACCTCAGTACCTCCAGGCTCTGATCAGGCCCTACACCCAAACAAGGGCACTGCGTTCATCCACCTCTGGCCTGCTCGCCTCCCTACCACTGAGGAAGTACAGTTCCCGCTCAGCCCAGTCAAAACTGTTCGCTGCTCTGGCCCCCCAATGGTGGAACAAACTCCCTCACGATGCCAGGACAGCGGAGTCAATCACCACCTTCCGGAGACACCTGAAACCCCACCTCTTTAAGGAATACCTAGGATAGGATAAAGTAATCCCTCTCACCCCCCTTAAAAGATTTAGATGTACTACTGTTCCACTGGATGTCATAAGGTGAATGCACCAATTTGTAAGTCGCTCTGGATAAGAGCGTCTGCTAAATGACTTAAATGTAAATGTAAAATGAACCGGTGTGTCGTGATGGCGTTTGGTGTAGGGGTACAAAATAAATTAATTTGCACAATGGCGCACGCACGCAGCCAGTTTGGGTTCCGTGTAACAGTTAAATTCTTACTTTAAGGACCCTTCCCAACGCGGAGAGAAAGAAAATAGAGAAATAATAGAAAAGAAAAACACCTACAAATAAAAGTAATAATAAAATCACAATGTGTTACAATAACTTAGCTACATACACAGGTCAATGTACCGAGTCAATGTGCAGTGGTACACAATCGTGTGCAACTGCAGCCCGCATTCGGGTGATCATGCACGTGGGAATTCCTGCATCTGCAGGAACGCTCCCCCTCAAGCACCCATTGGTCTCCTGCATGAACGGCATCGCTTGAGCACAACATCTTCTTGTATTATCTGAGTTTTTTGGCCCCGCCTGTTGTGTACTGGAGTCCTCTTTGCTAGCTATTGGGAGCAACACCGCTCCCGCCTGTCAAACACCTGCCCTCCCCGTTATTAACAGAACTGCAGGAAAACAGTGCCCAACAGGCAGGGCGAAGGACACAGTCTACCGGTCGCCCCCGCCTCCCACTAGCACAGCAGGCAGAAGGCTGGGGCAACACTGTGTGCTAACTAGGTAGCAACACCATGTGCTAGCTTGCTAGTTAGCTAGCTATAGCACATGATGTTACCCCCACCTCCCGCGTACAGGAGTAAACCATGCCCGACAGGGGCAAAGGACACAGTCTACCGGTGTCATCCCAGCCAACAGCTAGCTAGATAGAAAGAGGAGTGGGAGGCCCCGGTGCACAACTGAGCAAGAGGACAAGTACATTAGAGTGTCTAGTTTGAGAAACAGATGCCTCACAAGTCTTCAACAGCGTTGTACGAGATCTTCAGTTTCTTGGCAATTTCTCGCATGGAAGAGACTATGAGTTTCAATAGAATAGACTGACGAGTTTCAGAAGAAAGTTATTTGTTTCAGCCATTTTGAGCCTGTAATCGAACCCACAAATGCTGATGCTCCAGATACTCAACTAGTCTAAAGAAGGCCAGTTTTATTGCTTATTTAATCTGCATAAAAGTTTTCAGCTATGCTAACATAATTGCAAAAGGCTCAATGGAGGAAAGAAGTCAGAGAAATGCTAAAGAATGTCTTGCTCGAGCTGTGTATGCAACTGGTTCAACTGATGCTCACCAGGCAATGTGTATTGGAAGATATTTCTAAATGTTCTTCACCCAGCATACACCCCTCCAACCAGACATGCTTTGAAGGTCAAGCAAATCATAGAAAAAGCAGACTGCATTGCAATCATCTCTGATGGGTGGTCGAATGTTCATGGGCAAGGAAAAATTAACTATATCATCTCCACCCCTCAACCAGTATTCTACAAGAGCACAGACAAGGGACAACAGACACTCCGGTCTACATTGCAGATGAGCTGAAGGTAGTCATCAATGACCTTGGACCACAGAAGGTATTTGCACTGGTGACAGACAATGCTGTGAACATGAAGGCTGCTTGGTCTAAAGTGGAGGAGTCCTACCCTCACATCACACCCATTGGCTGTGCTGCTCATGCATTGAATCTGTTCCTCAAGGACATCATGGCATTGAAAACAATGGATACACTCAACAAGAGAGCCAAGGAAATTGTTGGGTATGTGAAGGGTCATCAAGTTATAGTAGCAATCTACCTCAACAAGCAAAGTGAGAAGAATAAGAGCACCACATTGAAGCTGTCCAGCAACACCCATTGGGGTGGTGTTGTCATCATGTTTGACAGTCTCCTGGAGAGGAAGGAGTCTCTCCAAGAAATGGCCATATCACAGTCTGCCGATATGGACAGCACCATCAAGAGGATCCTCCTGGATGATGTATTTTGGGAGAGAGTGGTAAGCAGCCTGAAAACTATAGCAGTAGTCATTACACGGATTGAAGGAAACAATGCCATCCTGTCTGATGTTCAGACTCTGCTTGCAGAAGTAAAAGAAGAAATCCGTACTGCCCTGCCCACTTCTGCTGCTCTTCTTCCACACTTCTGTTGCTCCAAGCAGGGGGAAACTGGAGTTCTGAAATACATCAAAAAGCGTGAAGACTTCTGCCTGAAGCCCATACACGCTGCAGCGTACATGTTGGACCCCAAGTATGCTGACAAGAGCATCCTGTCTGGTGTAGAGATCAACAAGGCCTATTGTGAGATCACGCCACCTTGGCCTGGATGAGGGCAAGGTTCTTGGCAGTCTGGCGAAGTACACTTCTAAGCAAGAGCTTTGGGATGGAGATGCAATATGGCAGTTGTGCCAACATATCTCATCAGCCACCTGGAGGAAGGGACTTTTTGGATCTGAGGCTCTTTCCCGTTGCCTCCATCATCCTCCAAATCCCACCAACATCAGCCGCCTCAGAGCGTAAGTGGTCCTTGTTTGGGCACACACACACACGAAAGCATGCAACAGGCTGACCAATACAAGGGTTGAAAAATTGGTGACCACCTGGGAAAGCTTTTTGAGCTTGGCAACGAGCCATTCTCAGCAAGGTTGGAACGTGACATCAGAATCTGAGGCCTCATCTTCACTTTTCAAGAGGTGGACATTGAGGAGGTCCAGGGAGAAGACATGGAAGCCTGAGAGGAAGACAACCAAAGCTTTAGTTTCTAGACTATCATTATACAGATGTATGTTGAAAACATTTAAACTCAATTTAGTTACAAATTGAACTTTAATTAACTGTTTTTTAAAACTTCTATTGGAAGGATTTAATAATTTGCAATTATGTATTTTTATGATAAGGTAAAATGTTTGTTTGTCTCCATATGATATGGTAAATATATCCAATGCAAAAAACATCTATATTTAAATGGTATTAATATTATTTACCATATATTTCCGTTAATTCACATATAGTCCCATTAATTCCCACGGAAAGTTTCAACCTCTGAATATTCCCCAAAATGTGCAACCCTAGTGTGGACTATGATAGATCCTTAGTGATGTGACACTGAGAAACTTGAAGCTCTCGACCCGCTCCACTACAGCCCCGTCGATGTGAATGGGGGTGTGCTCTGCCTTCCGTTTCCTGTAGCCCACGATCAGCTCCTTTGTCTTGCTGACGTTGAGGTAGAGGTTGTTGTTCTGGCACCACGCTGCCAGGTCTCTGACCTCCCCCCTACAGGCTGTCTCATCGTTGTCGGTGATCAGGCCTACTACCGTCATGTTGCTCTACAAACTTAAAATGATGGACACCTAGCCACTTATGGCAGTGCTAAATATTTGTGGCCTCAAACTGTGTGTACTGTACGCTAGTTGACAGGTTGAGTTCATCCGGAGGATTGAGTGGAGAGCGGTTGCGGATCAACGAGCTATGGTCAATGTTCGCCATCTCTCCCTCTGCCATCATCAGAGCAGTTTATCTGCACACCAGCTGACCAAAACATCACCTGTTTTACATCAAGTGGATCCCAATCTGACTTCCGGCGCCGACAGAGATGGCCGCCTCGCTTCGCGTTCCTAGGAAACTATGCAGTTTTTAGTTTTTTTTACGTGTTATTTCTTACATTAGTACCCCAGGTCATCTTAGGTTTCATTACATACAGTTGAGAAGAACTACTGAACATAAGAGCAGCGTCAACTCACCATCAGTACGACCAAGAATATGACTTTCGCGAAGTGGATCCTGTGTACTGCCTTTCACCCAGGACAACGGAATGGATCCCAGCCGGCGACCCAAAAAAACCGACTTCGTAAAAGGGGGAAACGAAGCGGTCTTCTGGTCAGACTCCGGAGACGGGCACATCGTGCACCACTCCCTAGCATTCTTCTCGCCAATGTCAAGTCTATTGACAACAAGGTTGATGAAATCCGAGCAAGGGTAGCATTCCAGAGGGACATCAGAGACTAACGTTCTTTGCTTCACGGAAACATGGCTCACTGGAGAGACGCTATCGGAATCGGTGCAGCCAGCGGGTTTCTCCACGCATCGCGCCGACAGAAACAAACATCTTTCTGGTAAGAAGAGGGGCGGGGGCGTATGCTTCATGGTTAACGTGACGTGGTGTGATCATAACAACATACAGGTACTCAAGTCCTTCTGTTCACCTGATTTAGAATTCCTCACAATCAAATGTCGACCGCATTATCTTCCAAGGGAATTCTCTTCGATTATAATCACAGCCGTATATATTCCCCCCCAAGCAGACACATCGATGGCTCTGAACGAACTTTATTTGACTCTTTGCAAACTGGAATCCATTTATCCGGAGGCTGCATTCATTGTAGCTGGGGATTTTAACAAGGCTAATATGAAAACAAGACTCCCTAAATTTTATCAGCATATCGATTGCGCAACCAGGGCGGGAAAAACCTTGGATCATTGCTATTCCAACTTCCGCGACGCATACAGTGCCTTGCGAAAGTATTCGGCCCCCTTGAACTTTGCGACCTTTTGCCACATTTCAGGCTTCAAACATAAAGATATAAAACTGTATTTTTTTGTGAAGATTCAACAACAAGTGGGACACAATCATGAAGTGGAACGACATTTATTGGATATTTCAAACTTTTTTAACAAATCAAAAACTGAAAAATTGGGCGTGCAAAATTATTCAGCCCCCTTAAGTTAATACTTTGTAGCGCCACCTTTTGCTGCGATTACAGCTGTAAGTCACTTGGGGTATGTCTCTATCAGTTTTGCACATCGAGAGACTGACATTTTTTCCCATTCCTCCTTGCAAAACAGCTCGAGCTCAGTGAGGTTGGATGGAGAGCATTTGCGAACAGCAGTTTTCAGTTCTTTCGACAGATTCTCGATTGGATTCAGGTCTGGACTTTGACTTGGCCATTCTAACACCTGGATATGTTTATTTTTGAACCATTCCATTGTAGATTTTGCTTTATGTTTTGGATCATTGTCTTGTTGGAAGACAAATCTCCGTCCCAGTCTCAGGTCTTTTGCAGACTCCATCAGGTTTTCTTCCAGAATGGTCCTGTATTTGGCTCCATCCATCTTCCCATCAATTTGAACCATCTTCCCTGTCCCTGCTGAAGAAAAGCAGGCCCAAACCATGATGCTGCCACCACCATGTTTGACAGTGGGGATGATGTGTTCATGGTGATGAGCTGTGTTGCTTTTACGCCAAACATAATGTTTTGCATTGTTGACAAAAAGTTCAATTTTGGTTTCATCTGACCAGAGCACCTTCTTCCACATGTTTGGTGTGTCTCCCAGGTGGCTTGTGGCAAACTTTAAACAACACTTTTTATGGATATCTTTAAGAAATGGCTTTCTTCTTGCCACTCTTCCATAAAGGCCAGATTTGTGCAATATTGATTGTTGTCCTATGGACAGAGTCTCCCACCTCAGCTGTAGATCTCTGCAGTTCATCCAGAGTGATCAAGGGCCTCTTGGCTGCATCTCTGATCAGTCTTCTCCTTGTATGAGCTGAAAGTTTAGAGGGACGGCCAGGTCTAGGTAGATTTGCAGTGGTCTGATACTCCTTCCATTTCAATATTATCGCTTGAACAGTGCTCCTTGGGATGTTTAAAGCTTGGGAAATCTTTTTGTATCCAAATCCGGCTTTAAACTTCTTCACAACAGTATCTCGGACCTGCCTGGTGTGTTCCTTGTTCTTCATGATGCTCTCTGCGCTTTTAACGGACCTCTGAGACTATCACAGTGCAGGTGCATTTATATGGAGACTTGATTACACACAGGTGGATTGTATTTATCATCATTAGTCATTTAGGTCAACATTGGATCATTCCGAGATCCTCACTGAACTTCTGGATAGAGTTTGCTGCACTGAAAGTAAAGGGGCTGAATAATTTTGCACGCCCAATTTTTCAGTTTTTGATTTGTTAAAAAAGTTTGAAATATCCAATAAATGTCGTTCCACTTCATGATTGTGTCCCACTTGTTGTTGATTCTTCACAAAAAAATACAGTTTTATATCTTTATGTTTGAAGCCTGAAATGTGACAAAAGGTCGCAAAGTTCAAGGGGGCCGAATACTTTCGCAAGGCACTGTATAAGGCCCTGCCCCGCCCTCCTTTCGGAAAAGCTGACCACGATTCCATTTTGTTGATCCCTGCCTACAGACAGAAACTAAAACAAGAAGCTCCCGCGCTGAGGTCTGTTCAACGCTGGTCCGACCAATCTGATTCCACACTCCAAGACTGCTTCCATCACATGGACTGGGATATGTTTCGTATTGCGTCAGACAACAACATTGACGAATACGCTGATTCGGTGACCGAGTTCATTAGAACGTGCGTTGAAGATGTCGTTCCCATAGCAACGATTAAAACATTCCCAAACCAGAAACCGTGGATTGATGGCAGCATTCGTGTGAAACTGAAAGCCCGAACCACTGCTTTTAATCAGGGCAAGGTGACCGGAAACATGACCGAATACAAACAGTGTAACTATTCCCTCCGCAAGGCAATCAAACAAGCTAAGCTTCAGTATAGAGACAAAGTAGAATCTCAATTCAACGGCTCAGACACAAGAGGTATGTGGCAGGGTCTACAGTCAATCAAGGATTACAAAAAGAAAACCAGCCCAGTCACGGACCAGGATGTCTTGCTCCCAGGCAGACTAAATAACTTTTTTGCCCGCTTTGAGGACAATACAGTGCCACTGACACGGCCCGCAACTAAAACATGCGGACTCTCCTTCACTGCAGCCGACGTGAGGAAAACATTTAAACGTGTCAACCCTCGCAAGGGTGCAGGCCCAGACGGCATCCCCAGCCGCGCCCTCAGAGCATGACACCCTAGACCCACTCCAATTTGCTTACCGCCCAAATAGGTCCACAGACGATGCAATCTCAACCACACTGCCCTAACCCATCTGGACAAGAGGAATACCTGTGAGAATGCTGTTCATCGACTACAGCTCGGCATTTAACACCATAGTGCCCTCCAAGCTCGTCATCAAGCTTGAGACCCTGGGTCTCGACCCCGCTCTGTGCAACTGGGTACTGGACTTCCTGACGGGCCGCCCCCAGGTGGTGAGGGTAGGCAACAACATTTCCACCCCGCTGATCCTCAACACTGGGGCCTCACAAGGGTGCGTTCTGAGCCCTCTCCTGTACTCCCTGTTCACCCACGACTGCGTGGCCACGCACGCCTCCAACTCAATCATCAAGTTTGCGGACGACACAACAGTGGTAGGCTTGATTACCAACAACGACGAGACGGCCTACAGGGAGGAGGTGAGGGCCCTCGGAGTGTGGTGTCAGGAAAATAACCTCACACTCAACATCAACAAAACTAAGGAGATGATTGTGGACTTTAGGAAACAGCAGAGGGAACACCCCCCTATCCACATTGACGGGACAGTAGTGGAGAGGGTAGTAAGTTTTAAGTTCCTCGGCGTACACATCACAGACAAACTGAATTGGTCCACCCACACAGACAGCATTGTGAAGAAGGAGGCTGAAGAAATTCGGCTTGTCACCAAAAGCACTCAAACTTCTACAGATGCACAATCGAGAGCATCCTGTCGGGCTGTATCACCGCCTGGTACGGCAACTGCTCCACCCACAACCGTAAGGCTCTCCAGAGGGTAGTGAGGTCTGCACAACGCATCACCGGGGGCAAACTACCTGCCCTCCAGGACACCTACACCACCCGATGTCACAGGAAGGCCATAAAGATCATCAAGGACAACAACCACCCGAGCCACTGCCTGTTCACCCCGCTATCATCCAGAAGGCGAGGTCAGTACAGGTGCATCAAAGCTGGGACCGAGAGACTGAAAAACAGCTTCTATCTCAAGGCCATCAGACTGTTAAACAGCCACCACTAACATTGAGTGGCTGCTGCCAACACACTGACTCAACTCCAGCCACTTTAATAATGGGAATTGATGGGAAATGAGAAATATATTACTAGCCACTTTAAACAATGCTACCTAATATAATGTTTATTATTCATCTCATATGTATATACTGCACTCACACTATACTGCACTCAATACCATCTACTGTATCTTGCCTATGCCGCTCTGTACCATCACTCACTCATATATCTTTATGTACATATTCTTATCCCCTTACACTTGTGTCTATAAGGTAGTAGTTTTGGAATTGTTAGCTAGATTACTTGTTGGTTATTACTGCATTGTCGGAATTAGAAGCACAAGCATTACGCTACACTCGCATTAACATCTGCTAACCATGTGTATGTGACAAATAAAATTGGATTTGATTTGATTTGATTCTTCTCTTTTGTGTTTGTTTCCAACAGTCGGTCAAGATCTCGATTCAATACTTGTACATGTATGGTCATTGAGGCAACATAAAAATAAGTGAATCAACCTTGAAGATCAAACTTTCCTCTACCTTGACTGAGTGCCTCCACCACATTGTAGCGATAATCTGAAGAGTTAATCTAAATCTGAGAATTGCTACTCTCGTCTTCTCAGTACATACTGTATCCGTCACTGTAATGGTGCCACAATGGAACAGCCCTTATGAGCTCTTCTGTAAGATAGCCTGAACTGCTGGTCCTTCTGGTTCATAACGGTACCATATCTCCCCAGACCTCAGACTCTTTCCTCTTCTCTAACTAGAATACATGCACACACCGCACCCAACCCTACTGCAAGTTGGCCTCTGGAGCTCAGTGGTTGGACTCATTTTAATTGACTTGGTGGACAGTGGCAACGTATTCAGGAACCATCAAAGGCCTCCCTCCCTGTGCTGCTCAAATCCCTCCTCCACTTAGAAGTGCAGTGAAATATCCAACTCTAAAGTTTGCAGTCATACACATTATACAGTACATGTAGTGTGCTGATTGAATAAAATAGCAGTTTTACACTGGGTGGAAGGTGAGTCAATAAGGAGGAGAATGCCAATTAGTCACATCACATTAACTGAAACAACCTTCCTGTTGGTGACTGTAAATACTATTTAAACTAACAGTAAACACTAGAAAGACTGTTTTTGAGTACACAGACAATCAAACTACAACTAGACTGTCAACTACAAACAACTAGAATTGTTGATTGTCAGAAAAAAATATAACCCTAAACCCCTTCAAATCGGACAAACTATATGGAAATCTATCTGCAGAAGTTCCTAGAGGAACAGATTGCTTTAGCTCTGGAGTTTTTTGACCCAGTCATCCACTCCCAACCCCAGAACTGGTGAGAAGAGAGATGAGACCAATCTGCTTCGTGACTTGCTGGCCGTGGGGGTGTATTCGGTCTTCGAGGGGTTGTGTGGGAGAGACTAGTTAGCTAGCAATTGATTTGTTTTTGCTGAGACTTTTTTTGGGGAGCATCTGATGACCTAACGTGGTGAGTGATTAAAATGAATTTCTCCGATCCCTACTGTAGTTATGACGCAAGTGGCGCTATGCTGTCAAATCCTCCCACATTAAATTTCTAGTTTGACCAGCTGTTTTCAGCAAATTATATTTTTGAATTCAGATGTCATATTGGCAGGTTTGCTAGCAACAAACTATTTTGCAAGCTTCTAGCCTAGTGTTTGATTTGCAATGTGACAAGAAGGCACTATGCAAGGTAAAATTGGGTTCTGCAGGACACCTACAGCACCCGGTGTCACAGGAAGGACAAGAAGGTCATCAAGGACAACAACCACCTGAGCCACTGCCTGTTTACCTCGCTATCGTCCAGAAGGCGAAGTCAGTACAGGGGCATCAAAGCTGGGACCGAGAGACTAAAAAACTTCTATCTCAAGGCCTTCAGACTGTAAAATAGCCATCACTAGCACATAGAGGCTGCTGCCTATATACATAGACTTGAAATCACTGGCCACTTTAATAAATGGAACACTAGTCACTTTAATAATGTTTACATATCTTGCATTACTCATCTCATATGCATATACTGTATTCTATACTATTCTACCGTATCTTAGTCTATGTCACTCTGACATTGCTCATCCATATATTTATATATCCTTAATTCCATTCCTTTACTTAGATTTGTGTGTATTGGGTATAAGTTGTGAAAGTGTTCGATATTACTTGTTATATATATATATACACTGCTCAAAAAAATAAAGGGAACACTAAAATAACACATCCTAGATCTGAATGAATGAAATATTCTTATTAAATACTTTTTTCTTTACATAGTTGAATGTGCTGACAACAAAATCACAACAAAATTATCAATGGAAATCAAATTTATCAACCCATGGAGGTCTGGATTTGGAGTCACACTAAAAATGAAAGTGGAAAACCACACTACAGGCTGATCCAACTTTGATGTAATGTCCTTAAAACAAGTCAAAATGAGGCTCAGTAGTGTGTGTGGCCTCCATGTGCCTGTATGACTTCCCTACAACGCCTGGGCATGCTCCTGATGAGGTGGCGGATGGTCTCCTGAGGGATCTCCTCCCAGACCTGGACTAAAGCATCCACCAACTCATGGACAGTCTGTGGTGCAACGTGGCGTGGCGTTGGTGGATGGAGCGAGACATGATGTCCCAGATGTGCTCAATTGGATTTAGGTCTGGGCGGGCCAGTCCATAGCATCAATGCCTTCCTCTTGCAAGAACTGCTGACACACTCCAGCCACATGAGGTCTAGCATTGTCTTGCATTAGGAGGAACCCAGGGCCAACCAGCATATGGTCTCACAAGGTGTCTGAGGATCTCATCTCGGTACCTAATGGCAGTCAGGCTACCTCTGGCGAGCACATGGAGGGCTATGCGGCCCCCCAAAGAAATGCCACCCCACACCATGACTGACCCACCGCCAAACCGGTCATGCTGGAGGATGTTGCAGGCAGCAGAACGTTCTCCACGGCGTCTCCAGACTCTGTCACGTCTGTCACATGTGCTCAGTGTGAACCTGCTTTCATCTGTGAAGAGCACAGGGAGCCAGTGGCGAATTTGCCAATCTTGGTGTTCTCTGGCAAATGTCCTGCACGGTGTTGGGCTGTAAGCACAACCCACACCTGTGGACATCGGGCCCTCATACCACCCTCATGGTGGAGTCTGTTTCTGACCGTTTGATAAGACACATGCACATTTGTGGCCTGCTGGAGGTCATTTTGCAGGGCTCTGGCAGTGCTCCTCCTGCTCCACCTTGCACAAAGGCGGAGATAGCGGTCCTGCTGCTGGGTTGTTGCCCTCCTACCGCCTCCTCCACGTCACCTGATGTATTGGCCTGTCTCCTGGTAGCGCCTCCATGCTCTGGACACTACGCTGACAGACACAGCAAACCTTCTTGCCACAGCTCGCATTGATGTTCCATCCTGGATGAGCTGCACTACCTGAGCCACTTGTGTGGGTTGTAGACTCATGCTACCACTAGAATGAAAGCACCAGCACAGCATTTAAGTGACCAAAACATCAGCCAGGAAGCAAAGAAACTGAGAAGTGGTTATCACCTGCAGAACCACCTGCAGAACCACTCCTTTATTGGGGGTGTCTTGCTAATTGCCTATAATTTCCACCAGTTGTCTATTCCATTTGCACAACAGCATGTGAAATGTATTGTCAATCAGTGTTGCTTCCTAAGTGGACAGTTTGATTTCACAGAAGCGTGATTGACTTGGAGTTACATTGTGTTGTTTAAGTGTTACCTTTATCAAAAAAATAAAGGGAACACTTATATTTATATATTACTGCACTGTCAGAGATAGAAACACAAGCATTTCGCTTCACCCGCAATAACATCTGCTAAACACGTATATGTGACCAATAAAATTTGATTTGATGTCAGTAGAAAACAGCTTAAACAAATGCAAATGCAGCTACTTTTCTGTTATTCTAGTTGCTAACGGGATAACGGAATATATATAGAATGAACAACTGGGTCGTGTCCTTAAATATTGAACTAATCGAACGAACGAATGATTGGGTAGCGTCTCTAGCAACCAAAAGATGAAAGTATGAATATGCTTATAAAAATATCAACGAAAAAAATGTTATTCCTACCGGTAAATGTGTGATTTAGTATTGTTTTCTTTAGTAACTGTGGTATAAGTGGGATAAACGCCTCTTGTCCCGCTGAGTAATCCATTATTTCCAAGGTAATGTGCAGAAGGTCTGTGGTTATCCGTTACATAATAGCACAAAGCCAGCCCCCCCCAAATCCTGGATTTGACTTATTCTCTGCTGGTAAGTCTGACAACGCGCCATTGTGTGCCCTGATTGTGCCATTACTGTGTCGTTCCATGTTGATGTGAGACATTTGGCACCACTGGAAGAGATGGCGAGTAACTTAAGGAATCAGATATGCTACATGCTAGATACTGAGGTTACACAACACGCTGGATGAGTAAACAAGGGTGTACACATTGTGAGGGTGTACACATTGTGAGGGTGTACACATTGTGAGGGTGTACACACAGCTCCAGTGCACCATTTTTTGCTCTAGATAAGAACATCAATGACTAAAATATCAAATTAAAATTGTAACGTGGATGGAGCAGGCTCAGGGTTTTTGAAGGGAAACATAAGGTGGAGTGTAGTAGTAGACTGTGTGTATGTAGGGAAATACGTCATGTGCAGTGATGTAGTGGAGAGTAAACACAAGCAAACACAGTTCACCCACCCTAATTTGTTTGCCCAACAGTTTATCCACCTTTTGTAGAAAAATGCATTTAAAGTAGAGGGAGCGTTACTTTTTTTTTACCCCGACAAGCGATCATAGTTTACCCATCAATTGTTTTTACAACTACATCACTGATCCTGTGAATGTTCATTCAAAAACAATATTGTAGTATTTTGTTAATTAATCCACCTACCCAAATAACTGTGCAAAGACACTGTCTGTCCAGACACAGGCTTGAGTGCACTTCGAGCTCACAAAAGCAGCTTCATATGTCCTTGCGCATGCACACACACAATCTTCACTCCTCTGCTCTGAATGACAAACGGTCTATTCTTCTAGCCTCATGCAGGTGGCAGAAAATGACCTGTCAATCATTCCTGCTTTGGCCACAGGGGAAACATCAGCAGTGCATGATGGGACTTAATCTCCTTATCATCATTAATATAACAAGTGACAGAAGACATGTGTACCGTGTTCTCTGTGAACAGAATAGTTCCGCCTGGGTATCTATAGGGCAGTGCAGTCACTAAGAACCAAACGCGCCAAAACAGAGAGACTAACCTGAATTTGAACAATAAGAAACACTTGTTTCCCATTGCAACATGTTTTACTACATTGTGCACTAATAAACACACCCCAGGGCAGTGTTTCACATGGGAATAGCATAGCATCGTCAGTGTTTATGTATTACCCAAGTCTTCCATCTAGTGGCCGTGAGAGTCAAAGACACCAAAGAGGTTCAATTATGATCAGTCCCACACATACTCTGTCAGGCTTCTAGGCTTTTCGAAACCCATCAATTTGTCATGCCAGCCCACATTTTCAGTAGGCAGTTACTGATCAATAACAAAGTTATAGGCTGGTGTGCCAGAGGCTGGTCTGGCTGGTCTACCGGGTAATGCCGCCGCCTGCAGCACATATAAACCACCCCAGCTACTATACATCTCCCTCTCTGTTTCCCTATCCATGTCATACTATCCCCAGCTGAATAAAATGGAGGAAAAAATGCCTAAGAAATATATTCTAACAGTTAATGTCTGGCTACTTAACATGGCCTTGCTCTCCAGAATTAGAAGCTATCCACAACAGATTGTGAGGAGCAGTAGAAATTCAACTGCTTCCACTCAAATTGAAGGAACTTTAGAGGTGTTCTAATTTTTACTCTACCATATTAATATCAAATGTGTTATTCTGTATATCGCAGGTGGATGAGACTGGATGTAACAATTCAACTGACAAAACTTTTAAACAATCAGACAAAATACTAGACATGAAGTGTCAATAAAGATGGAGTTATTTGGGGTGAACAAAGAACCACCTGAAAAGATGTGTGTAGGCTACTTTGTAAAATGTTAGCCTTACAATATGACTTAGAAGAATACTTTTTTACAGATGTATTCATTCATCATTCATATTCTTCTTCTAAGTCAGCATGGTTACCGATACAGTACTGACAAGAAAAAAGCTAAATTAAATAATGCATGTCCTGTTTTTGCAGAAAGGGTGAAATAGGATACGGAGTGTGTTGCATTATGGATTTAATTTCCTAATGTTTATATATTATCGACATTACATTCCCATAAGAGGCCTGGACATGCATTACAACAACCTAATCCCTTATTCAAACTGGGGTTCCGACACTGCTGCTTTTCCCAAGGATACTAGATCTAAATCTATTTTTAGCAGCTAGAGGTCACCGATAATTGCTAAGGAGTCGATAAGGCAGCCTGCAGTGTCTATATCCCAAATAAAACATGTAAGGAATAGGCTACCATTTGGGACACAACCAGCGTGCAGGCTAGGGACATGAGGCATGCGGTTTGGGATCTACTGAATGGAAATAATGATCTGGGATTGAGATCAGCTCATTACGTCTATATTCTATGTTGAGTCTAACATTCACTGGTCACATATCCCAGCGGACACTACACAGACGCTTTTAACCATTACTTTGACACGCAGAGCACTTTTCACAAGCAAATCTTTACAATGTCCGTCTAAAACAATTGGCAATCAGGTAACCTATTTGTTATGCTTAAGCATTTCATAAGCACAACAAATGCAATTTATGCATGTCTGTAAGACTTGGGGGATTTTTTTCAGGAGGTTTGTCACTATGATTGTCTGCAGGCATTCATTCAAGCTGAGCATAAACAATCAGAGTCTAATGTAAGAGTGTTTCATTCTAGCCTGGCTAGAAAAATACCCTGCAGTCGTTCTGTTGTACAACCAACGTATTGGTAGCTTTAAAATAAAATTGCAATAAGAAAGACTTGTCAATAATCAACCGACTGGTTGTGCAATCTGGTTTCCGCTCAGGTTATGGATGTGTCACTGCAACCTTAAAAAGGTCCTCAATGATGTCCCCATTCCCCTTGATTCTAAGCAATATTGTGCTGCTATTTTAATTGACTTGGCCAAAGCTTTTGATACGGTAGACCATTCGGCTAAGTAGTATTGGTGTCTGAGGGGTCTTTGGCCTGGTTTGCACAATACGTCGGTGAACATATCGGAATCGGCCAATATTAGCTAAAAATGCCAACATCGGTATCGGCCCGATGTCTAGTTTAACGCCAATGTTTTAAAATCTGATGTCAAAGCTACCGTGCACACCTCTATATCGTAGGTACAAATCGTATTGACGCCACGTAAAATGTTGTACTACACGTGCAACACAGCCTTCCTAACCTAGCCCACCTAACCTAGCCCACAATGTCCGCTGTGTGGATCAAGCAGTCAACAAGTCGAGCCGTCATTTGAAAGAGTAAGAAAATTTCAGCGAGCCACGCAAAGGCGAAATCCATTAAAGCCAAGATAATAAAATTCATTGCCCTTGACAATCAACCATTCTCTTGGGGGGACTTTTGGTCTAGACCTGGCGCTCGGTACCGCTTGCCGTGCAGTAGCAGAGAAAACAGTCTATAACTTGGGTAACTGGAGTCTGACAATTTTATGGGCTTTCCTGTGACAGCGCCTGTTAACAAGAGCACCTCCTCCCAGCTGCCCACTGCACTGAGGCTAGGTAACACGGTCACCACCGATAAATCCATGATTATCGAAAACTTCAACAAGCATTTCTCAACGACTGGCCATGCCTTCCTCCTGGCTAGTCCAACCTCGGCCAACTGCCCCCCCCCCCCCCCCCGCCCGCCCCGCAGCTACTTGCTCAAGCCTCTCCAGGTTCTCCTTTACCTAAATCCAGATAGCAGATGTTCTGATAGAGCTGCAAAACCTGGACCCGTACAAATCAGCTGGGCTTGACAATCTTGACCCTCTATTTCTGAAACTATCCGCCGCCATTGTCGCAACCCCTATTACCAGCCTGTTCAACCTCTCTTTCATATCGTCTGAGATCCCCAAGGATTGGAAAGCTGCCGCGGTCATCCCCCTCTTCAAATCAAATCAAATTTATTTATATAGCCCTTCGTACATCAGCTGATATCTCAAAGTGCTGTACAGAAACCCAGCCTAAAACCCCAAACAGCAAACAATGCAGGTGTAAAAGCACTTCAAAGGGGGAGACACCCTGGACCCAAATGGTTACAGACCTATATCCATCCTGCCCTGCCTATCTAAGGTCTTCGAAGGCCAAGTCAACAAACAGATCACTGACCATCTCGAATCCCACCGTACCTTCTCCACTGTGAAATCTGGTTTCTGAGCCGGTCACGGGTGCACCTCAGCCACGCTCAAGGTGCTAAACGATATCATAACCGCCATCGATAAAAGACAGTACTGTGCAGCCGTCTTCATCGACCTGGCCAAGGTTTTCGACTCTGTCAATCACCATATTCTTATTGGCAGACTCAGTAGCCTCGGTTTTTCTAATGGACTGCCTTGCCTGGTTCACCAACTACTTTGCAGACCGAGTTCAGTGTGTCAAACCGGAGGGCATGTTGTCCTGTCCTCTGGCAGTCTCTATGGGGGTGCCACAGGGTTCAATTTATTTTTTATTTTATTTTACCTTTATTTAACCAGGCAAGTAAGTTAAGAACAAATTCTTATTTTCAATGACGGCCTAGGAACAGTAGGTTAACTGCCTGTTCAGGGGCAGATCGACAGATTTGTACCTTGTCAGCTCAGGGGTTTGAACTTGCAGCCTTCCGGTTACTAGTCCAACGCTCTAACCACTAGGCTACCCTGCCGCCCCAATTCTCGGGCCGACTATTTTCTCTGTATATATCAATGATGTTGCTCTTGCTGCGGGCGATTCCCTGATCCACCTTTACGCAGACGACACCATTCTGTATACTTCTGGCCCTTCCTTGGACACTGTGCTATCTAACCTCCAAACGAGCGTCAATGCCATACAATACTCCTTCCGTGGCTTCCAACTGCTCTTAAACACTAGTAAAACCAAAGGCATGCTTTTCAGCGTTCTCTGCCTGCACTCGCAGGCACAACTAGCATCAACACCCTGGATGGTTCCGACCTAGAATATGTGGACATATATAAGTACCTAGGTGTCTGGCTAGACTGTAAACTCTCCTTCCAGACTCATATCAAACATCTCCAATCTAAAATCAAATCTAGAGTCGGCTTTTTATTTTGCAACAAAGCCTCCTTCACTCACGCCGCCAAAATTACCCTAGTAAAACTGACTATCCTACCGATCCTCGACTTCGGCGATGTCATCTACAAAATAGCTTCCAATACTCTACTCAGCAAACTGGATGCAGTTTATCACAGTGCCATCCGTTTTGTTACTAAAGCACCTTATACCACCCACCACTGTGACCTGTATGCTCTAGTCGGCTGGCCCTCGCTACATATTCGTCGCCAGACCCACTGACTCCAGGTCATCTATGCTAGGTAAAGCTCCGCCTTATCTCAGTTCACTGGTCACGATGGCAACACCCACCCATAGCACGCGCTCCAACAGGTGTATCTCACTGATCATCCCTAAAGCCAACACCTCATTTGGCCGCCTTTCGTTCCAGTTCTCTGCTGCCTGTGACTGGAACGAATTGCAAAAATCGCTGAAGTTGGAGACTTTTATCTCCCTCACCAACTTTAAACATCTGCTATCTGAGCAGCTAACCGATCGCTGCAGCTGTACAGAGTCCATCGGTAAATAGGCCACCCAATTTACCTACCTCATCCCCATATCTCTACCTGCACATGACCATCTGATCATTTATCACTCCAGTGTTAATCTGCTAAATTGTAATTATTCGCCTACCTCCTCATGCCTTTTGCACACAATGTATATAGACATTCTTTCTCTTTTTTAAAATGTTCTACTGTGTTATTGACTTGTTTATTGTTTACTCCATGTGTAACTCTGTGTTGTTGTCTGTTCACACTGCTATGCTTTATCTTGGTCAGGTCGCAGTTGTAAATGAGAACTTGTTCTCAACTAGCTTACCTGGTTAAATAAAAGGTGAAAAAAAAAAATCACTAGTTAACTACACATGGTTGATGATTATACTAGATATTATCTAGCGTGTCCTGCTTTGCATATAATCCGAATAAGCATACAAGCATCTAAGTATCAGCAGCTCTTTGTTGTGCGTCAAGCATTGCGCTGTTTATGACTTCAAGCCTATCAACTCCCGAGATGAGGCTGGTGTAAGCGAAGTGAAATGGCTAGCTAGTTAGCGTGCGCTAATAGCTTTTCAAACGTCACTCGCTCTGAGCCTTCTAGTAGTTGTTCCCCTTGCTCTGCATGGGTAACGCTGCTTCTATGGTGGCTGTTGTCGTTGTGTTGCTGGTTCGAGCCCAGGGAGGAGCGAGGAGAGGGACGGAAGCTATACTGTTACGCTGGCAATACTAAAGTGCCTATAAGAACATCCAATAGTCAAAGGTTGATGAAATACAAATGGTATAGAGGGAAATAGTCCTTTAATTCCTATAATAACTACAACCTAAAACTTCTTACCTGGGAATATTGAAGACCCATGTTAAAAGGAACCATCAGCTTTCATATGTTCTCATGTTCTGAGCAAGGAACTGAAACATTAACTTTCTTACATAGCACATATTGCACTTTTACTTTCTTCTCCAAACTGTTTTTGCATTATTTAAACCAAATTGAACATGTTTCATTATTTACTTGAGGCTAAATTGATTTTATTGATGTATTATATTAAGTTAAAATAAGTGTTCATTCAGTATTGTTGTAATTGTCATTATTACAAATAAATAAATAAAATTCTGCCGATTAATTTTTTTGGTCCTCCAATAATAGACGAGCTAAATAACTTCTATGCTCGCTTTGAGACAAGCAACACTGAAGCATGCATGAGAGCATCAGCTGTTCCGGATGACTGTGTGTTCACGCTCTCCGTAGCCGATGTGAGTAAGACCTTTAAACAGGTCAACATTTACAAGGCCGCAGGGCCAGACGGATTACCAGGGCGTGTACTCCGAGCATGCGCTGACCAACTGGCAAGTGTCTTCAATGACATTTTCAACCTGTCCCTGAATGATTCTGTAATACCAACATGTCTCAAGCACACCACCATAGTCCCTGTGCCCAAGAACACCAAAGTAACCTGCCTGAATGACTAACGACACGTAGCACTCACGTCTGTAGCCATGAAGGGCTTTGAAAGGCTGGTCATGGCTCACATCAACATCATTATCCCAGAAACCCTAGACCCACTCCAATTTGCATACTGCCCCAATAGATCCACAGACGATGCAATCTCTATTGCATTCCACATTGCTATTTCCCACCTCGACAAAAGGAACACCTATGTGAGAATGCTATTCATTGACTACAGCTCAGCGTTAAAGTCCATAGTGCCCAAAAAGCTCATCACTAAGCTAAGGACACTGGGTAAACACCTCCCTCTGCAACCGGTTCCATCATGCGTGATCAGTTCTGTCATGTACTCCCAGTTCACCCATGACTGCATTGCCAAGCATGACTCCAACACCATCATTAAGTTTCCCGACGACACAACGGTGGTAGGCCTGATCACTGACAATGATGAGACAGCCTATAGCGAGGAGGTCAGAGACCTGGCAGTGTGGTGCCAGGATAAAAAACCTATCCCTCAATGTGATCAAGACAAAGGAGATGGTTGTGGACTACAGGAAAAGGAGGACCGAGCACGCCCCCATTCTCATCGATGGGGCTGTAGTTGAGCAGGTTGAGAGCTTGAAGTTCCTTGGCGTCCACATCTCCAATAAACTATAATGGTCCAAACACACCAAGACAGTCGTGGCGAGGGAACCACAACGCCTATCCCCCCTCAGGAGACTGAAAAGACTTGGCATAGGTTCTTAGATCCTGAAAATGTTCTACAGCTTCACCATCGAGAGCATCCTGATTGGTTGCAGCATCGCCTGGTATAGCAACTGCTCGGCCTCCAACCACAAGGCACTACTGATGGTAGTGCGTACTGCCCAGTACCTCACTGGGGCCAAGCTTCCTGCCAGCCAGGAACTCTATACCAGGCTGTGTCAGAGGAAGGCCCTAAAAATTGCAAAAGACTCCAGCCACCCTAGTACTAGAATGTTCTCTCTGCTGCCGCACGGCAAGCAGTACCAGAGTGCCAAGTCTAGGTCCAAAGGCTTCTTAACAGCTTCTACCCCCAAGCAATATGACTCCTGAACAGCTAATCAAATGGATACCCAGACTATTTTCATTGCCTGCTACTCTGTTTATTATCCATGCATAGTCACTTTACCTCTACCTACATGTACATATTACATGAATTACTTCAACTAACCTGTGTCCCCGCACATTGACTCTACCGGTAACCCCCTGTATATAGCCTCGCAACTGTTATTTGTTTTTATTATTTTACACATCAATATATTTGAGTAAATACTTTAACACTTTTTTTTAAAACTGCAATGTTGGTTAAGGGCTTGTAAGTAAGCATTTCACTGTAAGGTTGTATTCGCTGTATTTCACTGTACACCGGTTGTATTCGGCGCATGTGACAAATAACATTTGATTTGATCCTACTCGTTCCCTAGTAGGCCCGCCAATTCTGCACTATGAGCCAAACAAACCTCGAGGCAGAATCACAGGTGGCTCGAGAAAGAGCCTTGTTGGCCTTGGATTTAGCCAGTCGGCGTGTCTGAGAGGATCAGTTGAAGCAAGGGGAGGTGCAGAATTGCTAATGAGGGATTCCTCACAAACCAGGACAAAAAATAACATGATTTTAGGCATTTTCACAAAATGTAATTCATAGAATGGTTATTTGGAGAAAAGATTGTTGACATACGTATCAAAAATCATAACTGAGAAATTATTCATTAAAGTTGGCACATTTGTCATTTTGGCCTTATCCAGGCCTCCTTTAAGAGTCCATCAGTAGGTGCTCCAAAGCAAAAATGTATGTAACATGAAGCTTGACTGCTGTTCTGTAATATGAGTAATATTTAAATTTAAATTTAAAAAAACAATAGCACATACTACTCATGTTACAGAACAAGCAGTAAAGCTTCATATGACATACAATTTTGCTTTGGAGCACCTACTGATGGAAGCCTGGATAAGCCCAAAATGTCATAAATATGCCAACTTTGATTAGTTATTTCTCAATTATGCTTTTAGATATAGATCTCAAATATATGTCATTAAAACCTCCTCCAAAGGACCATTCTATAGATTACATTTGGTGGAATTCCCCCCACAAAAATCATGGTATTTTTTTGTACTGGTTTCGTGAAGAATCACTCTAATCTTGAACACATAATAATGAATTGTTATTTGGGAATGGGATGCAAGATGATTTGTAGATCAGTGATTCTGTGCAGTCTGACAGCAAAAAACACACACAATGCCTGAGCATGGCTGCCCATATACCCCTGGACGAGGAAACCCCAGTAGTGTCAGAAGTGTGGCCATGTGTCAGCAGCACACAAATTAGAGTGCAGCAGTGCTCTTTCCGTGTCATGCATGGCCTCACTCCAAGATTAACATGGCAGAGTGTCAAGAGACAGAGATACCTCACCACCACCAACCACTAGGAGAGGTTTAAAGTGTATAGACAATATTATAAACTGGGCGGTTCAAGCACTGAATGCTGATTGGCTGACAGCAATGGTATAGACTGTATACCACTGGTATGCACCTTGGGAGGATCTATTGTACATAAGAGCAACGTCAACTCACCAACATTACGACCAGGAATCGGACCTTCCCGAAGCAGATCCTCTGTTTGGTCCACCACCCAGGACAATGGACCGGATCCCAGCCGGCGACCCAAAACAACAGCGCCGCAGAAGGGGCAGAGGGAGCGGTCTGCTGGTCAGGCTCCATAGACGGGCACATCGCGCAACGCTCCCGAGTATACTACTCGCCAATGTCCAGTCTCTTGACAACAAGGTAGACGAAATCCGAGCAAGGGTAGCATTCCAGAGAGACATCAGAGATTGTAACGTTCTTTGTTTCACGGAAACATGGCTCGCTCAGGATACGTTATCAGAGTCGGTACAACCACCTGGTTTCTTCACGCATCTTGTGGTAAGAAGAAGGGCGGGGGTGTATGCCTTATGATTAACGAGACGTGGTGTGATCAAAACAACATACAGGAACTCAAGTCCTTTTGTTCACCTGACCTAGAATTCCTTACAATCAAATGCTGACCGCATTATCTACCAAGAGAATTCTCTTAGATTATAATCACAGTCGTGTATACCCCCCCCCCCCAAGCAGACACATTGACGGCCATGAAGGAACTTCAATGGACTCTATGTAAACTAGAAACCACATATCCTGAGGCTGCATTTCTTGCTCCACGCAAGATCTCACCCCGTGGGGTCAAAATGATCACAAAAATCCCAGAACCACACAGGGGGGCCTAGTGAATGACCTGCAGAGAGCTGGGACCATCAGTAACACACTACGCCGCCAGGGACTCAAATCCTGCAGTGCCAGACGTGTCCCCCTGCTTAAGCCAGTACATGTCCAGGCCCGTCTAAAGTTTGCTAGAGAGCATTTGGATGATCCAGAAGAAGATTGGGAGAATGTCATATGGTCAGATGAAACCAAAATATAACTTTTTGGTAAAAACTCAACTCGTCATGTTTGGAGGACAAAGAATGCTGAGTTGCATCCAAAGAACACCATACCTACTGTGAAGCATGGGGGTGGAAACATCATGCTTTGGGGCTGTTTTTCTGCAAAGGGACCAGGACGACTGATCCGTGTAAAGGAACGAATGAATGGGGCCATGTATCGTGAGATTTTGAGTGAAAACCTCCTTCCATCAGCAAGGGCATTGAAGATGAAACGTGGCTGGGTCTTTCAGCATGACAATGATCCCAAACACACCGCCCGGGCAACGAAGGACTGGCTTCGTAAGAAGCATTTCAAGGTCCTGGAGTTGCCTAGCCAGTCTCCAGATCTCAACCCCACAGAAAATCTTTGGAGGGAGTTGAAAGTCCGTGTTGCCCAGCAACAGCCCCAAAACATCACTTCTCTAGAGGAGATCTGCATGGAGGAATGGGCCAAAATACCAGCAACAGTGTGTGAAAACCTTGTTAAGACTTACAGAATACGTTTAACCTCTGTCATTGCCAACAAAGGGTATATAACAAAGTATTGAGATAATAACAAAAGTTTGACCAAATACTTATTTTCCACCATAATTTGCAAATAAATTCATTAAAAATCCTACAATGTGATTATCTGGATTTTTTTTCTCTCATTTTGTCTGTCATAGTTGAAGTGTACCTATGATGAAAATTACAGGCCTCTCGTCTTTTGAAGTGGGAGAACTTGCACAATTGGTGGCTGACAATATTTTTTTGCCCCACTGTATATACTGTACTCTATACCATCTACTGCATCTGGCCTATGCCGTTCGGCCATCGCTCATCCATGTATTTTTATGTACATATTCTTATTCATTCCTTTACACTTGTGTGTGTAAAAGGTAGCTGTTGTGAAATTGTTAGATTACTTGTTAGATATTACTGCATGGTCGGAACTAGAAGCACAAGCATTTCGCTATACTCGCATTAACATCTACTAACCATGTGCATGTGACAAATAAAATTTGATTTGGTTTATGGCCAACATACCATGGCTAAGGGCTGTATCCAGGCAGTACGCATTGCGTCTTGCGTAAGAACTGCCCGTAGTCGTGGTATATTGGCCATACACCACACTCCCTTAGGCCTTATTGTTTAATTAAACCACTCAAATGTAGAGCAGGAAAGGTATGCTATCTGAATGTTGTTATAGAGATTATGGAGGTGCCCTCTATTGCTTATGCAATAGCCTACGTACATGTGAATTATTAGCATATGGTGAAAGAGTTATCCTCCGCTTTAAATGAGGACGTCCAATCTGACAGATGCAATTCAATACCTCAATTGGACACTGCTTTGGTATGAAAATTATATTAAAAAACATTATTTCCCCCTCAGTGGAAGTACAAGCATCAGAATCCCATTGAAAAAGCCTTTGCTTAGAAGTGAAGTGCCTTTTGCTTAAACATGAAATGATTCTTATATCCAATTCATACAGACTTCATACCAGCGTATTGTAAACGTTGCATGTCGCGATGCATCTGAATATCAGCCAGCATTCTGAAGAATATTAAATAGTCTCATTTTATAATCTTTTGGCATTTTTAGTCCGGAAGCAGACTGTACGTAAGCTTCAGAGTCCTCCTTTGTAGCCTTGATAGAGCACATAATCATCCATCTTTTCTTTTCCTTTAACTAAACCCTTTCCAACCAAAGGGGGGTGGGGGGGTCTGCCACCATCTACCATTCCCACTCGGTACAGTTACAATCAGTAATTTCCTGCTTTCCCAGGCCCCATTGACATCCCATGACATGTTGGTGGATCTGATTCATGTAGGATGCTTTTGATTGGCAGGAGGCCTTGAATTGACATGAGGACAAAATGGCAGTGATTTGACTTTGATACAGATGTGGCAGCTGTATTAGTGTTTTAATGACTTGATTGAGCCAACATCCATCGCGACTGATTACCTCTTATTAAAGGCATCAACTCACTCTTGCGCAGCTCAATAAAAAAGGTATATACTTTAAAGTGATAGTTCAGAGATTTTACATAATTAGGCATGTTTCCTTATAGGCTTGGACGGTAAACCATATATATCTTACATCAGGGTATTTTGAAATAGCCACCCGGGATGGTTTTTCAATACAGTCAAAACTATTTCTTTGAAGTTTTTATATAAATATTTATAGTTGTAGCTACTTAAGTAAATACCTGCCGTCAACTTGTGCAATACGTTAGGAGATTAAGCAGATTGCGTTCTTCATTTCACCTGTCACATTATTTTATATTATGAAGCTTACCATAGTAGCCCAGAACAGTTGAGCCAGTCAAGTGTTTGTTTGTAAATAGCACAACGGGAGAAAGGGGAGCAGTTGAGTCCAGCTGTGTATTGACGGGTTGCGTTTTATATTGAAAGTCGTGTTTTTTTGCTTCAATAGAGTGATCTGGGACGTGCCACTATAGTTTTCCTTCACAGAAAATACATTAGTGCAACACATTCGGCTGAAAATAGCTTCATTTTCATCGGATGACAACAGAAGTGCAACACTATTTGGCTGGCAGCCACACAAGTAAATGAGCTTACAATGAAAAAGCACAATCTTCTTTGCAAAAATTATACATGGCTATCATATTTTGAATGTTCAGCCAGCTACAGTTACCCATAGTTGGCTAGCTAATTTATAGTTTGGTCATTTATTCCAATAAATTGTAGAATTCCCGAAAACCTATTTATGAAGCTAGTTACATTTTATAGGCTCCTCACTACGAGACCAAGACAATTTGAGCATCATTACCATTTGTCAACACTAAAATAAATGTCATCTATATATATTTTTTTTAGCAAGCTTGCGTCATAATCTTGTCTCACATGCCGAAAATGCAGCCGTGCTGATTCAATTTTACACCGGAGTTTGACACGGGACTACAGCTTGCATTGAATGTGGGTCATATCAATCCCACAAGTGATCAAAGTTCTTCACTCACTTCCACAACCAAAATTTCAGGCCGATGGGTCAACATTTGTGAATTGGACCACCAATTAAGATGCCGATCAAACTGCATCCGATTTTGACAGATTCCCCAGAGGTAAAGTGGCTATCATGAGGACTGCAGCCATGGATCCCGCCCAACCCGATTTACTTACCTTGAAGGCAGTCTGGACGAGGAGACAGCAAGCCACTGCTTTCAAGGTAAGGAAACAAATATCTAAATATGTAAAACCGCTGAACTATTCCTTTAGTTTAAGGGAATAACAGGGTTCATAAATCTTAATAAAAAGACAAGTGTTGTTTCCTCTCAGCACTTATCCTTGATAAGTACACAATGAATATCACCAAAACATGACCAGCATTTTAGCTCAGTGCTTTAGAAAGGCAAAATGTGGGTAATCAGGGTAATCAGCCGGAGAACATTAAACATCGGAGACGATAATGAAATCTACCTGACCGTGAGGTGAATTCATGCACTAGGCCTACTCTACTGTCAGACCAAGGACAAACAGCAAAGGATAAAGACATATCATCAGTGCTGGGCTGAACCAAGCACCTCACCTCTGCCACCCTCTTAACTCTCCCCATCTTGAAGCCAAGGTCAGGGGAACTAATGATAAGTTAATGATAAGCTAAACAAACCTGGTGGTCACCTTGAGTACATTCAGCAAATGTTTATAGGTCTCTAAAATGTGTTGAATAATTGTCCAATACTGAGTCACCTGCTATGTTGATCTTATATAGTGTGCATTACATTGAATATGAAGACATAGTTTGAATGTTTGATTGACAGACATTAAGTGCTTCTCTGTTCTGATTGGTTTGGTTATTTTTACTGTATGTGACTGCAATGACAACACACACAAAAAAAATCTTAATAGGGGAGAGGTAAAGTTGACATGTAATTGCTGTACACTGCATTATCAGGATAGCGTCCTACGTGTACAGTTTATTTGCAGGCCAACGCTGAAATAGAGCTGTTGTAGAGAGGGGGACATATATATCTGCACTGTTAGAGAGTGAATTATCCAGGAGCAGGAGTCAATACTGAGAGCAGGGGAAAGGGATCCAGCAACTACAACCCCCACTCTCCGCTGCCTCTCTCCTGGCCAAGCCGCTTTAAAGGTGCCCTTCAAGAGCTGCAGCCTCCAGAACAGCGGTGCCTCTGCTTCTCTCTCATAGGCTGTCTGTGTGTGGTGTGAAGGACGAACACTGTCTAACACCCAATACACAAGCCTAATGAGGGTAGGCTACTTCCCTGGTCTCTGCCTACTTGAGACTTTTGCCAGCAAAATCATCCAGGCTAACTTTTATGATACATCATTGCCTATAATTGTTTCAAACATAGTACTGTGAAGCATTGGTGTCTGATCATGTCATTGGGTTTCATTAAGTCTACCCTGGGTTATGAAAATCAATACTGTGTGTGTGTGTGTGTTGTGCTGATGTCTAAAATGTGATTGGGTTACATTGCTTGTGATTACCTGCTTGGGTTTGATTATATTCTGTATTATTCTAGCCTATTTCATTGCAATGTGTTGAGATACAAGTTATGTAGACTTCCAATTAGTAATGAAATTGTAGGGCTGCCAGCCTGGGTATTTGAGAAATGTGATGCTGATGAGAGTTTAAGCAAAAAAAATACTACAAAGCACAGAGGACAACTTCACCGAGTTGGCCAGACAATACGTTGTGTTAAAGTGCTTGGAATTGAAGTTTTAAATGCACAATAACTTTCAACAAAATGTTGTAAAAACGGTTTGAATGCAGTGTCAAGTTCACAGGATCAGGCTTCTGAATCCGTGTTTATAAAAAATAATACTTTTACAAAAGATCTCATCCATTGATGCCACTGGTTTTATTTTCAGTATACATATTTAAATAAATATGCAACTTACGTTTTACTCCAACCCAACAAACCTCACGCAATTTTTATTGCAATTTTCTACGTTTGAGTATGAGTATAGTGAAGGACGACAGTCTCCTGCCTACCTGTGTCCTCTCGAATTCGACGGAATTGGTGACGGCGGGTTGCTTCGTTGTTGTAGCTGCTGCAAGTACCCCAGACTGATGCTCCTCGTCAAACATTCGTCCTCAGCCTCTTCGAGCTTCAGCTCCGGGATCAAATGTCCGTTGTTTGCCATTTGATAAGTTTAATGCGAAGGGCTAATGTACACAATACATGCGATGTTGCACTTCGTAACGTTGTTAAAATGGGGCAGCTACAAACACCGTTAGAGGTTGCACCCGTGTGAAATATTCTGTTTTTGCTGTCCTCCCTGCATCGAGAGGTTGACCGATTCTCCGACAGAGTGATGTGACGAAGAGCACACGTCGCGGGGGTGGAGTGGGGTAAGCGACGCAAATTAGTACCTCACAGGCACCTGCCCCGTTGCCCTCAAGAAATAAAGTTTGAGCCATGAGTATGCCTATAAAACATAACGATACCCTTATGTTCTTCAATATAACTATTTTTACATTTGCACGCAAAACGTTCAACATTACGTGTCTTTATTTTTTGCCAATGCCTTCCCACTAGTGGAGCACAGCATCAATTCAACGTCTTTCCACGTTGGTTCTAAACTTTCGTTGAAATTACGTGGAAACAACGTTGATTCAACCAGTGTTTGGCCAGTGGGTTCTCGAGGGTAACATGGGGCAAAACGGCCCCATTAATAAAAATGTGTAATTTCTGAAACAAAAAAAGCTACATTTGTATAAGGTATGTCATGATGGTCATTAGGCAAGCAAACCAAAGGGATATGTGTGCGGGATAATCAGCAGCCTGCAGACCTAGAGGCCAGGGAGGGAGTATACATGACAACTCACCAGACATGTCACCCATTGAGCAGTTTGGGATGCTCTGGATCGACGTGTACGATAGTGTGTTCCAGTTCTCTGTGAAATATCTCACCTGAATCACTTAATCAAGGGCTTAATGATTAGTTGCCAACTGGTATGCTAGCTCTGAAATAGATCAAATACATGAACAGCTGCGGGTCCTCAAGGAGAAGTCCAAAAGAAACTTGAGATCTACCGCTCAGATAAAAAAAAATAAAAAACATGACTTAAAAAACTTAAGCCTATGCAACATTAACCAATAAAAACAGTTATGTAGCAATGAGGTTTGTGCAGTAGGCTTTTGGCCCAATACATTATCACATTTTATTGGCTATGTTTGAATTACCCTGCCATTTTGAAATTAAAATTGTAAGTATATGATCACACTGGTAATAGATAATTTGTTGTATTACTCGTGAGGCACAGCTGAGTGAGCATAATCATTTTTTATTTTTTTTATTTTACTAGACTGATGGCCTGCATCTGATGGTCATCTGATGGTCAGATGGCTTTACTTGGCTCATCGCGTTCTAGCGTCTCCTTGTGGCGGGCTGGGCGCCTGCAGGCTGACACCGGTCGTCAGTTGAACAGTGTTTCCTCCGTCAGTTGAACAGTGTTGTCTCTGACTCATTGGTGCAACTGGCTTCTGGATTAAGCGGGCGGGTGTTAGGAAGATTAGTTTGGCGGGTCATGTTTTGGAGGACAAGATCGAAATTGGGGAGAAAATACAAAAAAAGACCCGATGCTAATAAAAACAACGCAAGCTTATCTAAACACTTTGCGCTACTCATTCATTGCACTTTGCTGTACTCATTCATCAACTTGTAGACTTGTTTACGTGCTGCTGTGCATTTTGTTGCTAACCTTACTTTGCTACTTGACAACTTTACGGTTTTTACCTTTTAATTACCGTTTATATATTTTGTTTTTCCCCTCACTCAACTTTTTTTTCATTCAACTTTTTCACTCCGGACGCTTTATCTGGACGTGGTTCATCAGGACCTCCACCAGCCGAAGCTAAGTAGTAACATTAACATGGTGCCTTCTAATTGCAGTCGCTGTACTCATAATATACAGGAGAATGATCGCCTTACGGCGAGGACAGTTGTGCTGCAAGCCCAGCTTTATTCGCAATCGTTAGGCAAGGGTAATTTCAGTGTGGGAAAGGATGAAACAGCATCTGTGCCACCATTAAGTACAGATAGTAGTATATATCCCCTCGCACAGTCCCCGCAGCCGGACAACTTTCTTATGGCTTCTGGAGGGAAATGCTGTAGGAATGCTCAACCGGTGTCGCTCATTTATCCGAAGAAACTTTGAACTGGTTCTCCCCATTAAGCAGTGAGTCAGAGTCAGAGGCCGAGCCTTCTCTGGTCTCTACTCCTCCCGTTACGGGGTCTGAGACGTGGAAGCCTCCCACCATTAGCTCTGACAAATTGAAAACCCTAGTCATTGGCGACTCCATTACCCGCAGTATTAGACTTAAAACAAATCATCCAGTGATCATACACTGTTTACCAGAGGGCAGGGCTACTGACGTTAAGGCTAATCTGAAGATGGTGCTGGCTAAAGCTAAAACTGGCGAGTGTATAGAGTATAGGGATATTGTTATCCACGTCGGCACCAACAATTGCTAGGATGAAACAGTCAGAGGTCACCAAGCGCAACATAGCTTCAGTGTGTAAATCAGCTACAAAGATGTGTCTGCATCGAGTAATTGTCTCTGGCCACCTCCCAGTTAGGGGGAGTGATGAGCTCTACAGCAGAGTCTCACAACTCAATCACTGGTTGAAAACTGTTTTCTGCCCCTTCAAAGGACAGAATTTGTAGATAATTGGCCCTCTTTCTGGGACTTACCCATAAATAGGACCAAGCCTGACCTGCTGAGGAGTGATGGACTCCATCCTAGCTGGAGGGGTGCTCTCATCTTATCTACCAACATAGACAGGGCTCTAACTCCTCTAGCTCCACAATGAAATAGGGTGCAGGCCAGGCAGCAGGCTGTTAGCCAGCCTGCCAGCATAGTGGAGTCTGCCACTAGCACAGTCAGTGTAGTCAGCTCAGCTATCCCCATTGAGACCGTGTCTGTGCCTCGACCTAGGTTAGGCAAAACTAAACATGCGGTGTTCGCCTTAGCAATCTCACTAGGATATAGACCTCCTCCATTCCTGTCATTATTGAAAGAGATCATGATACCTCACATCTCAAAATAGGGCTACTTAATGTTAGATCCCTTACTTCAAAGGCAATTATAGTCAATGAACTAATCACTGATCATAATCTTGATGTGATTGGCCTGACTGAAACATGGCTTAAGCCTGATTAATTTACTGTGTTAAATGAGGCCTCACCTCCTGGCTACACTAGTGACGATATCCCCCGTGCATCCCGCAAAGGCGGAGGTGTTGCTAACATTTACGATAGCAAATTTCAATTTACAAAAATAAAAATGACGTTTTCATCTTTTGAGCTTCTAGTCATGAAATCTATGGAGCCTACTCAATCACTTTTTATAGCTACTGTTTACAGGCCTCCTGGGTCATATACAGCGTTCCTCATTGAGTTCCCTGAATTCCTATCGGACCTTGTAGTCATAGCAGATAATATTCTAATCTTTGGTGACTTTCATATTTACATGGAAAAGTCCACAGACCCACTCCAAAAAGCTTTCGGAGCCATCATCGACTCGAGTGGGTTTTGTCCAACATGTCTCCGGACCTACTCACTGCCACTGTCATACCCTGGACCTAGTTTTGTCCCGTGGAATAAATGTTGTGGATCTTAATGTTTTTCCTCATAGTCCAGGATTATCGGACCACCATTTTATTACATTTGCAATCGCAACAAATAATCTGCTCAGACCCCAACCAAGGATCATCAAAAGTCGTTCTATAAATTCTCAGACAACCCAAAGATTCCTAGATACCCTTCCAGGGAGACACTCAAGTATTTTAGTACTTTTAAAAACCAATCGGCCTATATCGAATCTCCCATTCCCCTAAAAAAATTTGCTGTTGTGCAGCAATTCACTGCCTTCCTGAAGACAAACAATGTATATGAAATGCTTCAGTCTGGTTTTAGACACCATCATAGCTCTGAGACTGCACTTGTGAAGGTGGTAAAAAAACTTTTAATGGCGTCAGACCGAGGCTCTGCATCTGTCCTCGTGCTCCTAGACCTTAGTGCTGCTTTTGATACCATCAATCACCACATTCTTTTGGAGAGATTGGAAACCCAAATTGGTCTACACGGACAAGTTATGGCCTGGTTTAGATCTTACCTGTCGGAAAGATATCAGTTTGTCTCTGTGGATGGTTTGTCTTCTGACAAATCAACTGTAAATTTCTGTGTTCCTCAAGGTTCCGTTTTAGGACCACTATTGTTTTCACTATATATTTTACCTCTTGAGGATGTCATCGGGAAACATAATGTTAACCTTCACTGCTATGCGGATGACACACAGCTGTACATTTCGATGAAACATGGTGATGCCCCAAAATTGCCCTCGCTAGAAGCATGTGTTTCAGACATAAGGAAGTGGATGGCTGCAAATGGACAAAACAGAGATGCTCGGACAAAACAGAGATGCTTGTTCTAGGTCCCAAGAAACAAAGAGACATTCTGTTGAATCTGACAATTAATCTTGATAGTTGTACAGTCGTCTCAAATAAAACTGTGAAGGACCTTGGCGTTACTCTGGACCCCGATCTCTCTTTTGACCAACATATCAAGACTGTTTCAAGGACAGCTTTTTTCCATCTACGTAACATTGCAAAAATCAGAAACTTTCTGTACAAAAATGACGCAGAAAAATTAATCCATGATTTTGTCACTTCCAGGTTAAATTCCTGCAATGCTCTACTTTCCGGCTACCCGGATAAAGCACTAAATAAACTTCAGTTAGTGCTAAACACAGCTGCTAGAATCTTGACTAGAACCAAAAAAAGTATCATATTACTCCAGTGCTAGCCTCTCTACACTGGCTTCCTGTTAAGGCAAGGGCTGATTTCAAGGTTTTACTGCTAATCTACAAAGCATTACATGTGCTTGCTCCTACCTATCTTTACGATTTGGTCCTGCCTACACAGACGCTACAGTCACAAGACGCAGGCCTTCTAACTGTCCCTAGAATTTCTAAGCAAACAGCTGGAGGCAGGGCTTTCTCCTATAGAGCTCCATTTTTATGGAATGGTCTGCATACCCATGTGAGAGACACAGACTCGGTCTACACCTTTAAGTCTTTATTGAAGACTCATCTCTTCAGTAGGGTCCTATGATTGAGTGTAGTCTGGCTCAGGAGTGTGAAGATGAACAGAAAAGCACTGGAACAACGAACTGCCCTTGCTGTCTCTGCCTGGCCGGTTCCCCTCTCTCCACTGGTATTCTCTGCCTCTAACCCTATTACAGGGGCTGAGTCACTGGCTTACTGGTGCTCTTCCATGCCATCCCTAGGAGGGGTGCGTCACTTAAGTGGGTTGAGTCACTGATGTGATCTTCCTTTCTGGGCTGGCGCCCCCCTTGGGTTGTGCCGTGGCGGAGATCTTTGTGGGCTATACTTAGCCTTGTCTCAGGATGGTAAGTTGGTGGTTGAAGATATCCCTCTAGTGGTGTGGGGGCTGTGCTTTGGCAAAGTGGGTGGGGTTATATCCTGCCTGTTTGGCCCTGTCCAGGGGCATCGTCGGATGGGGCCACAGTGTCACCACACCCCTTCTGAATCAGCCTCCAGTATATATGCTGCAGTAGTTTATGTGTTACACCCTCGACAACCACTGTGATTATTATTATTTGACCCTGTTGGTCATCTATGAACATTTTAACATCTTGTACATGTTCTGTTATAATCTCCACCCGGCTCAGCCAGAAGAGGAGTGGCCACCACTCATAGCCTGGTTCCTCTCTAGGTTTCTTCCTAGGTTCTGGCCTTTCTAGGGAGTTTTTCCTAGCCACCGTGCTTCTACACCTGCATTGCTTGCTGTTTGGGGTTTTAGGCTGGGTTTCTGTACAGCAGTTGTCGAGGGTGCAGCAAGTCAGCACCTCAGGAGTAAATGTCAGTTGGCTTTTCATAGCCGATCATTAAGAGTATCTCTACCGCTCCTGCTGTCTCTAGAGAGTTGAAAACAGCAGGTCTGGGACAGGTAGCACGTCCTGTGAACAGGTCAGGATTCCATAGCCGCAGGCAGAACAGTTGACACTGGAGCAGCAGCTTGGCCAGGTGGACTGGGGACAGCAAGGAGTCATCATGCCAGGTAGTCCTGAGGCATGGTCCTAGGGCTCAGGTCCTCCGAGAGAGAGAAAGAGAGAAATAGAGAATTAGAGAGAGCATACTTAAATTCACACAGGACACTAGATAAGACAGGAGAAGTACTCCAGATATAACAAACTGACCCTAGCCCCCCAACACATAAACTACTGCAGCATAAATAATGGAGGCTGAGACAGGAGGGGTCAGGAGACACTGTGGCCCCATTCGAACAATATCGCCCTAGTGTAATGTAATGACTATATTTTACCACTAGAGTGCATCATTGCACCTCAAATGTTTAAATGAGACCCCTAGTTGACCAGTGTCAGTGCCTACAGTGTCAGAGCCAATATTGGTGCAGGGGAATCTTAAGGACAGTGGTTGGTTGTCGCATCAAATTTAACTCGATCAATTATTAATTTGAAGATCAGCTGTCTTACTGTCCAGCAGTTTTCCTGATTGTAATGGTTATTTAAGATTTTACTTATAGACCCCCAAATCTGGAGGGACATTATACAGATGGACGTCGCTTGAGCCGCACTCAAGGGCACAACAGCACGCAGACCCCATCTGGTGTTTTCACACAGCAACCTTATGGCCAGCCGTCTACAATAGGCCTTTCACCGCCCCACCAAATGTTGAGATGGAATAGTCTGTATTCTGATTAGATCTGTGGGTATGGTCTGGGTCTGAGAAACCCCAGGGGTCAAACTAGATAATGATCTGAGATATCACCGGGAATTCGTTTATTTTTTATTTTTTCATATTTATTTGTAAGGTTTATTGGTTTTTGGATAGTGGCAGGCTTGAATAGAAGGGACAGGTGAGAAGGCCAGTCGGCCCGGGATTCGATCCCACGCAGGCAGGGGGACCATACATGTACAGGAGTGAGGGGCCTTAAACACTAGACTAGACTAACTCCAGGCACTAGTATGTGTATTTCAATACTTTACGGGCCAGTTTCACAGACAGATTAAATAGCATGCACATTATAAAATCTCCATTGAAATAGCTTAATACAGTGCATTCGGAAAGTATTAAGACCCTTTAAGACTATTTCCACATTTGTTACGTTACAGACTTATTCTAAAATTGATTCAATTGTTTACACACAATACCCCATACTGACAAAGACCCTTTACTCAGTACTTTGTTGAAGCACCTTTGGCAGCGATTACAGCCTTGACTTCTTGGGTATGATTCTTCAAGCTTGGCACACCTGTATTTGGAGAGTTTCTCCCATTCTTCTCTGCAGATCCTCTCAAGCTCTGTCAGATTGGATGGGGAGCGTCGCAGCACAGCTATTTTTAGGTCTCTCCAGAGCTGTTCCATTGGTTTCAAGTCTGGGCTCTGGCTGGGCCACTCAATGACATTCAGAGACTTGTGCCAAAGCCACTCCTGCGTTGTCTTGGCTGTGTGCTTAGGGTCATTGTCCTGTTGGAAGGTGAACCTTTGTTCCAGTCTGAGGTCCTAAGGGCTCTGAAGCAGGTTTTCATCAAGGATCTTTCTGTATTTTGCTCCGTTCATCTTTCCCTCGATCCTGACTAGTCTCCCAGTCCATGCCGCTGAAAAACATCCCCACAGCATGATGCTGCCACCACCATGCATCACCGTAAGGATGGTGCCAGGTTTCTTTCAGATGTGATGCTTGGCATTCAGGCCAAAGAGTTCAATCTTGGTTTCATCAGACCAGAGAATCTTATTTCTCATGGTCTGAGAGTCTTTAGGTGCCTTTTGACAAACTCCAAGTGGGCTGTCATGTGCCTTTTACTGAAGAGTGCCATCTGTCTGGCCACTCTACCATAAAGGCCTGATTGGTGGAGTGCTGCAGAGATGGTTGTCCTTCTGGAAGTTTATCCCATCTCCACAGAGGAACTCTGGAGCTCTGTCAGAGTGACCATCGGGTTCTTGGTCACCTCCCTGACCAAGGCTCTTCTTCATCAATTGCTCAGTTTGGCTGGGAGGCCAGCTCTAGGAAGAGTCTTGGTGGTTATAAACTTCTTCCATTTTAGAATGATAGGGGCCAATGTGTTCTTGGGGACCTTCAATACTGCAGAAATAGTTTGTTACCCTTCCTGACCAAGGCTCTTCTTCATCAATTGCTCAGTTTGGCTGGGCGGCCAGCTCTAGGAAGAGTCTTGGTGGTTATAAACTTCTTCCATTTTAGAATGATGGAGGCCACTGTGTTCTTGGGGACCTTCAATACTGCAGAAATAGTTTTTTACCCTTCCCCAGATCTGTGCCTCGATACAATCATGTCTCTGAGCTTTACAGAGATTCATTGGACCTCATGGCTTGGTTTTAACTCTGACACGCACTGTCAACTGTGGAACCTTTATATAGACAGGTGTGTGCCTTTCCAAATGTCCAATCAATTGAATTTACCACAGGTGGACTCCGAGTTGTAGAAACATCTCAAGGCGTATGGAAACCGGATGCACCTGAGCTCAATGTCGAGTCTCATAGCAAAGGGTCTGAATACTTATGTAAATAAGGTATCTGTTTTTATTTTTTATAAATTTATATAAAATCTGTTTTCGCTTTGCCATTATGGGGTGTTGTGTTTAGATTGATGAGGGAAAAAATATTTTAATCCATTTTAGAATAAAGCTGTAACGTAACAAACTGTGGAAAAAGTCAAAAGGTCTGAATACTTCCGAATGCACTTTGTGTCCAGGAAACCGTCCTTACACATGCCGGCGTGTCTGAAGTAGAGAACAATCATACCAAGTGGCTATTCATCAAATGCTTTATTACAAACCAAAACAGTAATTATTCAGATATTGTACAAATATACATTTTTTACTCGAGAAGGAGGTATGTACATTTCCTTTTTGGTTTACAACAACTCAAAGTAACTGCATGACATTGTCAATCAAAGAAAATAGAGTGAGAGAGAACATTTCCCCCCTAACACTGTTGGTGAAAAGGGCTTAACGCAAGCGGGACACAGAGAGCACAGTTTAAGAAAGTGCAAAGTACTTATGACTGAATTCTTAACCCAAAGGAGTAAACTCAAAATGAACATAACTTTCCTTTTTTACAGTCATAGCATTTGTTTTAACTGTAACATTTTTTTTGTACAAGATGATCATTTATATATTTATATAAGCATTGAGGCAAAAATACAGTTTTGTTCTTTCTCTAGTTAAGTATCTGTGACATGCATATCCATCATTTTTCAGCTTTGGGTGGATTCTTTCGCTCTTGAACATTACACTGTATGCATGATATCAAAGGTCCCATCACTCAAACCATAGTGGAGGTATTTAGTAGACAGACTAATAAATGACATCAAGATGCAAGTTTTGTTACCTATGGTAATGGCCTTTTGGAGTCGATACATGGTGAAAGGGCAACGTAACGCCTGTGGTTCACGTTGTTCCTATCCCCAGCATGGTTTGGAGCATTCCCATTCCTCCTGTCTGCCAAGCAAGACATTCAAACGAAAAAGGGTGGAAACCCTAATGATTCAGGACACAGAGCCCTCTGCCAGGGGAATTCACAGAGCCACTCAGATAACAGAAAAATCAATACCGGTGCGTATCCTACCCCATCAAACGGCCGTAAGAGCCACATTCAATCATCGGCCTCCCTGTATTGGCTTTTAAAGGTATAATGGGAAATTCAAAGGGGGTTGTGGTGGGTAATCAGGAGCTCTCCCTCAGGTGTTGTCCTCTCATCTCGCCACTCATCCGTCTCCTGGTTTAAAGGTGCTTTTCAACCAGCAGTGAGCAAGCTGGAAGTACTCGAGTCACAGAGACAAAATTGCTATTTTCTTTTCACTCTTTGAACTACCCACGATCATGAAATAATCTCATCAAAAATAGGCCGATTTTACAAAATACAATTATTGATACAAACTCATCTGGGTGATTTCAACCAGGCATGAACGAAAAGCCAGGTAAATTTTTAACCTTTTTCAAGAAGTATAGACTCTCGAGTCACCCGTCCTCATTTGAACCATTTCGGAGGCCAGAGTACGAGTGTGCTCTTATGCTCTGCACCGCTGGACGAGAAGAGCCCTCCCTCCTGGGTGATCTAAGATGAGTTTGCTGGGTTCTCCTGGAGGGCGCCACAGCAGTCACTCCAAATAGCTCCTGACATCTCATCCATTGCATTGCGATTGAGCCAGAATAACAGGGGTGTCTCTTTGGAGGAAGCAGTCATAACACTGAAGGACCAATGTGCTGCTGCGTAGAGGCAGAGAAGACTATCGCTAGGCAGAAGTCACGCATTTGGATCAGATGAAAGCTCAGGCAAAAGTTGACATTTAAATCAGAGAATGGTAGGGCATAATTCAACACTTTCAGCCAGGATATTTTACTGAGGTTGAGTGTTGTTTAAATTCTGTTTGGCCACCATGAAGAGACTTCACTCAAAGCCATTGTCCTTTTCATTCTGCTTGAAATGGAATCAATCTCAGGTGTACCGTAGAGTTAACCATTTAAAACTGTAAATCGGTGTTTAATTGTTTTGTGAATAATACTTTTTTGTGGTGTATTCAATTAAAATGTGTATGTTAACCCAAGGCCCTCTTTAGGATTATCATTACTGTTCTTCTATAATCACAAGATGGTGCTGAGCCAACGCATGTGATATCATATTATGATGTGTATGTTAACCCAAGGCCCTCTTTAGGATTATCATTACTGTTCTTCTATAATCACAAGATGGTGCTGAGCCAACGCATGTGATATCATATTATGATGTGTATGGCCCTTTGCTCGTTTTCTCATTATACAGAATATATTTTGTATTTTTTCAGACACAGTTCAACTGCAGGGGATTAAATGTATTGCTGCAAATCTCTGCTCATTAAAAAACAAGGATTCATCCAATGATTTTGGGCTGGAATTAATCTATATCGCGGAAGTATTTCAAATGTAAAGGTCATTTTCTATTCAGCCGACTGTGAATGCGGTCTCCGCGAACGCGGGAACATTGCCTTTCAATTTAAATGGAGCTATAACGCGGTTCTTGCACGTTAGTTGGTGAATCAAATTGAATCCAGCCCTTTATATACTGCACGGCATAGAACACATTCATATGTTAGTTCATTCATTTTGGATTAATGGAAATGTCATTAACACAACACAAATTAAAACAGAAATGCCATTAACCATCTTCAACAAACATCAACTGTGGCACTTTATCGATAGGGCTTAAGTTCACCCCTTTAATAACAATCTTTAAACATTCTGAAGGAATCTGAAATAAATGAAATAGAAAAAAGGAAACGTAGAATATTAGACAATACATATTAAGCAATAGATATTTCAGCCATTAATAATCCCCATAGTCACATATTCCTATGGCCTTAATTGACGCTGTCCATGAACGTGGGAAGATAACGTTACATAAGTCCAGACTTGTTGAGTGTATAGTGCTGGACGCACAGGAAAGATGGGAAATCAATATTGATATCTTTCGTGTTGCTGCGAGTGACCCATGTGCAGGTGTATAGGATGACAGGTGACGTGTCTAGGTGGAGTCTCTTACTTAAGCTATATCATCTTTGTACAATCACAGGCAAACATCCCTCTTGTATCAGCATCAAACTTTCCTCCACTCTCATTGGTGTGTCAATCGATCGGTGCACCCCCTGCACCCCCTTCCTTACTAAACCAATCACCATGCCTGCTGGGTATCCTGGAGGAGATTACATGGAGGTATGTGATGCCAGCAAAGAAGCCTGGGAGATATTGATTGGCTCGGTGTGGTAGGTGTGGTGCTCAGGCAAGTCCAGAGAGAGGTTTACTTTTCCTGTCTTTTTGTTTTTTTTTCTCTCTTTGTCTTGTCTGCCGTCTGGTTTGTCCTGGTTTGTAGCAGGTATTAGGTGTCGTAAGACAGCCAGACACCCTTGCCTGATCTCTGCTGAGCTATGCAGCCTGTGTATCTCCTTTGTTTGCTCTTTTCCAGTCCTGTTTGCTCTCACTCCCTCCTTCCCTTTGTCCATAGCCCATTCCGCTTTCATGGCTCTGTCGGTTTGGTTTAAAAATACCTCAACTCTACACAGGGTCCTCCTGTGATGACACACATCACTGACCTCGTCGGAGTATGATACACATCACTGACCTCGTCAGAGTATGATACACATCACTGACCTCGTCGGAGTATGATACACATCACTGACCTCGTCGGAGTATGATACACATCACTGACCTCGTTAGAGTATGATACACATCACTGACCTCGTTAGAGTATGATACACATCACTGACCTCGTCAGAGTATGATACACATCACTGACCTCGTCAGAGTATGATACACATCACTGACCTCGTCAGAGTATCATACACATCACTGACCTCGTTAGAGTATGATACACATCACTGACCTCGTTAGAGTATGATACACATCACTGACCTCGTTAGAGTATGATACACATCACTGACCTCGTCAGAGTATGATACACATCACTGACCTCGTCAGAGTATGATACACATCACTGACCTCGTTAGAGTATGATACACATCACTGACCTCGTTAGAGTATGATACACATCACTGACCTCGTTAGAGTATGATACACATCACTGACCTCGTTAGAGTATGATACACATCACTGACCTCGTCAGAGTATGATACACATCACTGACCTCGTTAGAGTATGATACACATCACTGACCTCGTCAGCAAAAACACAATGAATGTTCTGTTGTCATGGGATATCATGCGAACAAAAGATTTCGCTCTGTATTGTTTGTACAGGAGACAAATCCTCTTACTAAAGTCTTCCCTTCGTAGAATGCACTCAATTATACTTTTAGTTGATGATATGGCTGGTTTTCACAGGGTTTCTGGGGGCAGGCTGGGTGTTGCTATCAGCTGTGTACTGGGGCTTCTTGTGTCTGTCTGCGTCTACTCCCTCCACTTCTCCCTCCCTCCCTCCTACACAGTCTGAAAGGCCTGGGTCTGGGCAGGGATCATGACCGGCGTTGCTCCCATGCGGGCCAGGTTCCCGGGGCTTAGCTTTGGGGGAGGGCTGAGCTTGGCCGGGGCTGTGCGGGGCTCAGGGGTCTTGGGGACCACCTGTGTGTAGGCAGGGGGCTGTTGGGGGAAGCTGGGGGGCTGGCCGTTCTCCTTGAGGGCGGCGACGTCAGGAAGCCGGGCGCGGGGCCCCCGGGGGGCAGTGGTGTGGACCATGGACTGGGTGGAGGAGGTGCCCGAGCGGGAGCTTCCAGAACGGGACGAGGAGAGAGAGTTGGGCTTCACCAGTTTGGCTTTGGGAGCCTCCGCATCCTCCCTGAGACAGAAACAAAGACATGTGGCTCAGGACATCGAAGGATGTCACTCAATGAAACAAGATAATATTAATGAAATGACAACCTTCCGCATAATGCACAGTGAGTGCATTACAAGCACATCTATAATGGTTTAAATGCATGCATGACACATTATAACGCACAACGCGTACACTACCGGTCAAACGTTTTAGAACAACTACTCTTTGGTTTTTCTTTATTTTGACTATTTTCTACATTGTAGAATAATAGTGAGGACATCAAAACTATGAAATAACACATATGGAATGTAGTAACCAAACAAGTGTTATTCTTCAAATAACCACCCTATGCCTTGATGACAGCGTTGCACACTCTTGGCATTCTCTCAACCAGCTTCATGTGGTAGTCACCCGGAATGCATTTCAATTAACAGGTGGACCTTAATTGGTGGAATGTATTTCCTTCTTAATGCATTTCAGACAATCAGTTGTGTTGTGACAAGGTAGGGGGGTATACAGAAGATAGCCCTATTTGGTAAAAGACCAAGTCTATATTATGGCAAGAACAGCTCAAATAAGCAAAGAGAAATGACAGTCCATCATTACTTTAAGACATGAAATTCAGTCAACCATCAAGCGCTATGATGAAACTGTCTCTCATGAGGACCGCCACAGGAATGAAAGACCCAGAGTTACCTCTGCTGCCGAAGATAAGTTCATTAGAGTTACTAGCCTCAGAAATTGCAGCCCCAATAAATGCTTCACAGAGTTCAAGTAACAGACACATCTCAACATCAACTGTTCAGAGGAGACTGTGAATCAGGCCTTCATGGTTGAATTGCTGCAAAGAAACTACCAGAGGTGTGGACTCGAGTCACATGACTTGGACTCGAGTCAGACTCGAGACACAAATATGATGACTTACAACTCGACTTTGACTTTAACAACAATGACTCGTGACTTGACTTGGACTTGAGCCTCATGACTCGATCTGACTTGATACCGTCCCCAAGCCCAAATATTTTAAAAAGTTTGCAGCGCATCAGCTCTTCATTTAATGGATTACAGTTTGAATCAAATAGCAGCCAATCAAATTGAGCCAGCTGAAAAAAAGTTGTACGTGGCAGTGCAGAGGAATGTCAGCGGGTGAATTCAGATGGAGCCCTTGGAAAGATGATATATATATGATATAATTATTATTTTCGGATATAAAGACGATTCTGTATCAACAAAAAACAGAGTGCAACTTGCAAAACATGCAGGAAGAAAATTACAGCTGGAGGCGTAACAATTTCCAACTTGGTTCGACATTTGAAGCTGCACAAATAACGGTAAGTTGTGGCTAATATAGCCGACAGCTATATATTTGATTACATTACTGGTGTAGACTAACGTAACATTAAATCAATGAGCCTCCACACAGTCAGTCAGTGCAGGAACATGATCATTGCATCCAAGATTGAGCTACAAATGGCTAGGCAGTTGGTAGCCTAAATCCTGCCTGATGTTACTGCTGTTCCTAAAACCATTGACATACGTTAGCCTACTGTAACCACACAGAGAGAGAGAGAGTGTGTGTGTGTGTGTGTGTTAAGGTTGGGTGATTGTGTACAAGCCTATATCGCCCGATTGCGCCCCATAGCGATCCTCGATAGTCGATCACTATTGGGGGGGTGTGTCTTTCTCATGGCTATCCATGTATTTCCATGGAAATATAACGTTTATTTGGAAAGTAATAAATATATAGATATTTTTAAAAGCATTCATGATTTGCGTAACTGTAATGTACTATTACTCTTGTTAAAAATATGAAATGGTATTACATATGGTGAAGAGCACATTATGACTTGTTTAGGACTCGAAACTCAAAGTTTAGAACTTGAGACTTGACTTGATACTTGACGCTCTTGACTTGAGACTTGACTCGTACTTGCCTGTCTTGAATTGACTTGGGACTTGAGAGACTTACTTATGACTTGTAAAACAATGACTTCGTCCCACCTCTGGAAACCACTACTAAAAGACACCAATAATAAGAAGAGACTTGCCTAGGCCAAGAAACACGAGCAATGGACATTAGACCGGTGGAAATGTGTCCTTTGGTCCAAATTGTAGATTTTTGGTTCCAACTGCCGTGTCTTTATGAGACACGATGTGGGTGAACGGATGATCTCTGCATGTATATTTCCCACCGTAAAGTATTGAGGAGGAGGTGTTATGGTGTGGGGGTGCTTTGCTGGTGACACTATCTGTGATTTATTTAGAATTCACGGCACACTTAAACAGCATGGTTACCACAGCATTCTGCAGCGATACGCCATCCCATCTGGTTTGTGCTTAGTGGGACTATCATTTGTTTTTCAACAGGACAATGACCCAACACACCTCCAGGCTGTGTAAGGGCTATCTTACCAATAAGGAGAGTGATGGAGCGCGGCATCAGATGACCTGGCCTCCACAATCACCCGATCTCAACCAAATTGAGATGGTTTGGGATGAGTCGGACCACAGAGTGAAGGAAAAGCAGCCAACAAGTGCTCAGCATATGTAGGAACTCCTTCAAGACTTTTGGAAAAGCATTCCAGGTGAAGCCATTTCCGGTCACAACTTGCAGACTTGTTTACGTGTTGCTGTGCGTTTTGTTGCCAACCTTACTTTGCTACCTGACAACATTACGGTTTTTACTTTTTAATTACCGTTTATATATATATATATATATATATATATATATTTTTTTTTTTTTCATTCAACTTTTTCACTCCGGAGGCTTTATCTGGACATGGTTCGTCAGGACCTTCAACAGCCGAAGCTAAGTAGTAACATTAACATGATGCCTTCTAATTGCAGTCGCTGTACTCATAATATACAGGAGAACAATCACCTTACGACGAGGATAGCTGTGCTACAAGCCCAGCTTCAGACGCAATCGTTAGGCAAGGGAAATGTCAGTGTAGGAAAGGATGAAACAGCGTCTGTGCCACCAGTAAGTACAGATAGTAACGTTAGTATAAATCCCCTCGCACGGTCCCCGCAGCCGGACAACTTTCTCACAGTTTCTGGAGGGAAATGCTGTAGGAATGCTCAACCGGTGTCGCTCATTCAGCCGACAGAAACTTTCAACCGGTTTTCCCCATTAAGCAACGAGTCGGAGTCAGAGGCCGAGCCTTCTCTTGTCTTTACTCCTCCCGTTACGGGGTCTGAGACGCCGAAGCTTCCCACCATTAGCTCTGACAAATTGAAAACTCTAGTCATTGGCGACTCCATTACCCGCAGTATTAGACTTAAAACGAATCATCCAGCGATCATACACTGTTTACCAGGGGGCAGGGTTACCGACGTTAAGGCTAATCTGCTGGCTAAAGCTAAAACTGGCGAGTGTATAGAGTATAGGGATATTGTTTTCCACGTCGGCACCAACGATGTTAGGATGAAACAGTCAGAGATCACCCAGCGCAACATAGCTTCAGCGTGTAAATCAGCAAGAAAGATGTGTCGGCATCGAGTATTTGTCTATGGCCCCCTCCCAGTTAGGGGGAGTGATGAGCTCTACAGCAGAGTCTCACAACTCAATCGCTGGTTGAAAACTGTTTTCTGCCCCTCCCAAAAGATATAATTTGTAGATAATTGGCCCTCTTTCTGGGACTCACCCACAAACAGGACCAAGCCTGACCTGCTGAGGAGTGATGGACTCCATCCTAGCTGGAGGGGTGCTCTCATCTTATCTACCTACATAGACAGGGCTCCTGTCTAGCTCCACAATGAAATAGGGTGCAGGCCAGGCAGCAGGCTGTTAGCCAGCCTGCCAGCATAGTGGAGTCTGCCACTAGCACAGTCAGTGTAGTCAGCTCAGCTATCCCCATTGAGACCGTGTCTGTGCCTCGACCTAGGTTAGGCAAAACTAAACATGCGGTGTTCGCCTTAGCAATCTCACTAGGATATAGACCTCCTCCATTCCTGTCATTATTGAAAGAGATCATGATACCTCACATCTCAAAATAGGGCTACTTAATGTTAGATCCCTTACTTCAAAGGAAATTATAGTCAATGAACTAATCACTGATCATAATCTTGATGTGATTGGCCTGACTGAAACATGGCTTAAGCCTGATTAATTTACTGTGTTAAATGAGGCCTCACCTCCTGGCTACACTAGTGACGATATCCCCCGTGCATTCCGCAAAGGCGGAGGTGTTGCTAACATTTACGATAGCAAATTTCAATTTACAAAAATAAAATTACGTTTTCATCTTTTGAGCTTCTAGTCATGAAATCTATGCAGTCTACTCAATCACTTTTTATAGCTACTGTTTACAGGCCTCCTGGGCCATATACAGCGTTCTTCATTGAGTTCCCTGAATTCCTATCGGACCTTGTAGTCATAGCAGATAATATTCTAATCTTTGGTGACTTTAATATTCACATGGAAAAGTCCACAGACCCACTCCAAAAGGCTTTCGGAGCCATCATCGACTCAGTGGGTTTTGTCCAACATGTCTCTGGACCTACTCACTGTCACAGTCATACTCTGGACCTAGTTTTGTCCCATGGAATAAATGTTGTGGATCTTAATGTTTTTCCTCATAATCCTGGACTATCGGACCACCATTTTATTACGTTTGCAACTGCAACAAATAATCTGCTCAGACCCCAACCAAGGAACATCAAAAGTCGTGCTATAAATTCACAGACAACACAAAGATTCATTGATGTCCTTCCAGACTCCCTTTGTCTACCCAAGGACGCCAGAGGAAAAAAATCAGTTAACCACCTAACTGAGGAACTCAATTTAACCTTGCGCAATACCCTAGATGCAGTTGCACCCCTAAAAACTAAAAACATTTCTCATACGAAACTAGCTCCCTATTATACAGAAAATACCCAAGCTCTGAAGCAAGCTTCCAGAATATTGGAACGGAAATGGCGCCACGCCAAACTGGAAGTCTTCCGACTAGCTTGGAAAGACAGTACCGTGCAGTATCGAAGAGCCCTTACTGCTGCTCGATCATCCTATTTTTCCAACTTAATTGAGGAAAATAAGAACAATCCGAAATTCCTTTTTGATACTGTCGCAAAGCTAAATAAAAAGCAGCATTCCCCAAGAGAGGATGGCTTTCACTTCAGCAGTAATAAATTCATGAACTTCTTTGAGGAAAAGATCATGATCATTAGAAAGCAAATTACGGACTCCTCTTTAAAATCTGCGTATTCTTTCAAAGCTCAGTTGTCCTGAGTCTGCACAACTCTGCCAGGACCTAGGATCAAGAGAGACACTAAAGTGTTTTAGTATCTCTTGACACAATGATGAAAATAATCATGGCCTCTAAACCTTCAAGCTGCATACTGGACCCTATTCCAACTAAACTACTGAAAGAGCTTCTTCCTGTGCTTGGCCGTCCTATGTTGAACATAATAAACGGCTCTCTATCCACCGGATGTGTACCAAACTCACTAAAAGTGGCAGTAATAAAGCCTCTCTTGAAAAAGCCAAACCTTGAACCAGAAAATATAAAAAACTATCGGCCTATATCGAATCTTCCATTCCTCTCAAAATGTTTTGAAAAGGCTGTTGCGCAGCAACTCACTGCCTTCCTGAAGACAAACAATGTATACGAAATGCTTCAGTCTGGTTTTAGCCCCCATCATAGCACTGAGACTGCACTTGTGATGGTGGTAAATGACCTTTTAATGGCCTCAGACCGAGGCTCTGCATCTGTCCTCGTGTTCCTAGACCTTAGTGCTGCTTTTGATACCATCGATCACCACATTCTTTTGGAGAGATTGGAAACCCAAATTGGTCTACACGGAGAAGTTCTGGCCTGGTTTAGATCTTATCTGTCGGAAAGAAAGCAGTTTGTCTCTGTGAATGGTTTGTCCTCTGACAAATCAACTGTAAATTTCGGTGTTCCACAAGGTTCCGCTTTAGGACCACTATTGTTTTACCTCTTTTACCTCTTGGCGATGTCATTCGAAAACATAATGTTAACTTTCACTGCTATGCGGATGACACACAGCTGTACATTTCAATGAAACATGGTGAAGCCCCAAAATTGCCCTCGCTAGAAGCATGTGTTTCAGACATAAGGAAGTGGATGGCTGCAAACTTTCTACTTTTAAACTCGGACAAAACAGAGATGCTTGTTCTATATCCCAAGAAACAAAGAGATCTTCTGTTGAATCTGACAATTAATCTTAATGGTTGTACAGTCGTCTCAAATAAAACTGTGAAGGACCTCGGCGTTACTCTGGACTCTGATCTCTCTTTTGAAGAACATATCACGACTGTTTCAAGGACAGCTTTTTTCCATCTACGTAACATTGCAAAAATCAGAAACTTTCTGTCCAAAAATGATGCAGAAAAATTAATCCATGCTTTTTGTCACTTCTAGGTTAGACTACTGCAATGCTCTACTTTCCGGCTACCCGGATAAAGCACTAAATAAACTTCAGTTAGTGCTAAATACGGCTTTTTATCATATTACTCCAGTGCTTGCCTCCCTACACTGGCTTGCTGTTAAGGCAAGGGCTGATTTCAAGGTTTTACTGCTAACCTACAAAGCATTACATGTGCTTGCTCCTACCTATCTCTCTGATTTGGTCCTGCCGTACATACCTGCACGTACGCTACAGTCACAAGACGCAGGCCTCCTAATTGTCCCTAGAATTTCTAAGCAAACAGCTGGAGGCAGGGCTTTCTCCTATAGAGCTCCATTTTTATGGAATGGTCTGCCTACCCATGTGAGAGACGCAAACTCGGTCTCAACCTTTAAGTCTTTACTGAAGACTCATCTCTTCAGGTGGGTCATATGATTGAGTGTAGTCTGGCCCAGGAGTGTGAAGGTGAACGTAAAGGCTCTGGAGCAACGAACCGCCCTAGTTGTCTCTGCCTGGCCGGTTCCCCTCTTTCCACTGGGATTCTCTGCCTCTAACCCTATTACAGGGGCTGAGTCACTGGCTTACTAGGGCTCTTTCATACCGTCCCTTGGAGGGGTGCGTCACTTGAGTGGGTTGAGTCACTGATGTGATCTTCCTGTCTGGGTTGGCGCCCCCCCTTGGGTTGTGCCGTGGCGGAGATCTTTGTGAGCTATACTCGGTCTCAGGATGGTAAGTTGGTAGTTGAAGATATCCCTCTAGTGGTGTGGGGGCTGTGCTTTGGCAAAGTGGGTGGGGTTATATCCTTCCTGTTTGGCCCTGTCCAGGGTTGTCATCGGATGGGGCCACAGTGTCTCCTGACCCTTCCTGAATCAGCCTCCAGTATTTATGCTGCAGTAGTTTATGTGTCGGGGGGCTAGGGTCAGTTTGTAATATCTGGAGTACTTCTCCTGTCCTATCCGGTGTCCTGTGGGAATTTAAGTATGCTCTCTCTAATTCTCTCTTTCTCTATTTCTTTCTCTCTCTCGGAGGACCTGAGCCCTAGGACCATGCCTCAGGACTACCTGACATGATGAATCCTTGCTGTCCCCAGTCCACCTGGCCGTGCTGCTGCTCCAGTTTCAACTGTTCTGCCTGTGATTATTATTATTTGACCATGCTGATCATTTATGAACATTTGAACATCTTGGCCATGTTCTGTTATAATCTCCACCCGGCACAGCCAGAAGAGGACTGGCCACCCCACATAGCCTGGTTCCTCTCTAGGTTTCTTCCTAGGTTTTGGCCTTTCTAGGGAGTTTTTCCTAGCCACCGTGCTTCTACACCTGTATTGCTTGCTGTTTGGGGTTTTAGGCTGGGTTTCTGTACAGCACTTTGAGATATCAGCTGATGTACGAAGGGCTATATAAATAAATTTGATTTGATTTGAAGCTGGTTGAGAGAATGCCCAGAGTGTGCAAAGCTGTCATCAAGACAAAGTGTGGCTATTTTAATCTCAAAAGAAAATATATTTTGATTTGTTTAACACTTTTTTTGGTTACTACATGATTCCATTTATGTTCCATTTGTGTTATTTCATAGTTTTGATGTCTTCACTATTATTCTACAATGTAGAAAATAGTCAAAATAAAGAAAAAACATTGAATGAGTAGGTGTTCTAAAACTTTTGGCCGGTAGTGTATGTCTGCATCCATTATGAACTGGTACTTCTTCATATAAAACGGATGTGTTCTTTGCAGTAACAGCAGTAGCTGACCAAATACATGGTACTCTGAATGACAGAATAACTGGTATCCCCTTCTTACAATGAACCCTAGTTAGGTCAGGTAAGGACAGCACCTCATCGACATGCACATAATTGTCACTACTTCATTAACAACCCCTCACCTTCTCTAGTTAAACATCAGTTTGATATCAGACTGTGTGTATGTATGTGTTGCCGCTAATGCTCCATATGTCAACAGGACAGAAGTGACTGTCAGCTACGTGACTCTTCCCCTTGCTATGCCACTCCATTATTGGTGCGCAGCCATCCCCATGTGCCTGCTCCGCTATCGCCAAAAAATAGCTGCTGTTGTAACAAGCACTGCCAGCAGGCAGCAGACAAAATTTAGGACGCTCCGAGGGATGGGGAGGAACCTGCTCTGAGGGATGGCGAGGAACCTGCTCTGAGGGATGTGGAGGAACCTGCTCTGAGGGATGGGGAGGAACCTGCTCTGAGGGTTGGGGAGGAACCTGCTCTGAGGGATGTGGAGGAACCTGCTCTGAGGGATGGGGAGGAACCTGCTCTGAGGGATGGGGAGGAACCTGCTCTGAGGGATGGGGAGGAACCTGCTCTGAGGGATGGGGACGAACCTGCTCTGATGGATGGGGAGGAACCTGCTCTGAGGGATGTGGAGGAACCTGCTCTGAGGGATGGGAAGGAACCTGCTCTGAGGGATGTGGAGGAACCTGCTCTGAGGGATGTGGAGGAACCTGCTCTGAGGGATGGGAAGGAACCTGCTCTTCTGGATTGAGAGGAAAGGGGAGTGTATACACAGGCTGGAGAGAGGTTCCTGCTCTGAGAGTTGAGGAACCTGCTCTTGAGAGGTGAGGAACCTGCTCTTGAGAGGTGAGGCACCTGCTCTGAGAAGTAAGGGACGTGCTCTGAGAGGTAAGGAACCTGCTCTGAGAGGTGTGGAACCTGGTCTGAGGGTTGGGAACCTGTTATAAGAGGTGAGGAACCTGCTCTGAGGGATAGGGAGGAAAGGGGGTGGTACACAGGCTTGAGAAGGGATGCTACACAGTCTGGAGAGGGGATGCTACACAGGCTGGAGAGAGGATGCTACACAGGCTGGAGAAGGGATGCTACACAGGCTGGAGAGAGGATGCTACACAGGCTGGAGAAGGGATGCTACACAGGCTGGAGAGGGGGTGCTACACAGGCTGGAGAGAGGATGCTACACAGGCTGGAGAGGGGATGCTACACAGGCTGGAGAGGGGATGCTACACAGGCTGGAGAGGGGATGCTACACAGGCTGGAGAGGGGATGCTACACAGGCTGAAGAAGGGATGCTACACAGGCTGGAGAGAGGATGCTACACAGGCTGGAGAGGGGACGCTACACAGGCTGGAGAGGGGATGCTACACAGGCTGAAGAAGGGATGCTACACAGGCTGGAGAGAGGACGCTACACAGGCTGGAGAGGGGATGCTACACAGGCTGGAGAGAGGATGCTACACAGGCTGGAGAAGGGATGCTACACAGGCTGGAGAGGGGATGCTACACAGGCTGGAGAGGGGATGCTACACAGGCTGGAGAAGGGATGCTACACAGGCTGGAGAAGGGATGCTACACAGGCTGGAGAGGGGATGCTACACAGGCTGGAGAGAGGATGCTACACAGGCTGGAGAAGGGATGCTACACAGGCTGGAGAGAGGATGCTATACAGGCTGGAGAAGGGATGCTACACAGGCTGGAGAGGGGGTGCTACACAGGCTGGAGAGAGGATGCTACACAGGCTGGAGAGGGGATGCTACACAGGCTGGAGAGGGGATGCTACACAGGCTGGAGAGGGGATGCTACACAGGCTGGAGAGGGGATGCTACACAGGCTGAAGAAGGGATGCTACACAGGCTGGAGATAGGATGCTACACAGGCTGGAGAGGGGACGCTACACAGGCTGGAGAGGGGATGCTACACAGGCTGAAGAAGGGATGCTACACAGGCTGGAGAGAGGACGCTACACAGGCTGGAGAGGGGATGCTACACAGGCTGGAGAGAGGATGCTACACAGGCTGGAGAAGGGATGCTACACAGGCTGGAGAGGGGATGCTACACAGGCTGGAGAGGGGATGCTACACAGGCTGGAGAAGGGATGCTACACAGGCTGGAGAAGGGATGCTACACAGGCTGGAGAGGGGATGCTACACAGGCTGGAGAGGGGATGGTACACAGGCTGGAGAGAGGATGCTACACAGGCTGGAGAGAGGATGCTACACAGGCTGGAGAGGGGATGCTACACAGGCTGGAGAGAGGATGCTACATAGGCTGGAGAATGGATGCTACACAGGCTTAAGAAGGGATGCTACACAGGCTGGAGAGGTGATGCTACACAGGCTGGAGAGGGGATGCTACACAGGCTGGAGAAGGGATGCTACACAGGCTGGAGAAGGGATGCTACACAGGCTGGAGAGGGGATGCTACACAGGCTGGAGAGAGGATGCTACACAGGCTGGAGAATGGATGGTACACAGGCTGGAGAGAGGATGCTACACAGGCACTGAGAGTGAAGTCAAGTCCCTTTTTATACCAACTAGGTGACGTCTGTTCCCACCCCATCTGTTTATGTATTCACTTTTTGTTATTTCTGATTCAATATATTCTGTGTTTTTGTCTATCTGCAAACTGCCTTAACTAACCTAAATCTGTGTGTGTGTGAGCGTGTGTGCGTGTGCGTGTGTGTGTACCTGATCTCGTTAGGGGTCTCCTCCTCCTCGTATTTCTTCTTCTCCTTCTTGCGGAACACCAGCCAAATAATGAGAATGATGAGGAGGACACCGAAGGACACGCCCACCACGGCGCCCGCCACCACACCCATGCCCCGCACATCTAAAATGTACACAAAGATAAATATGGTTCACAGGTTGAAAGAATTGGATAGCTATTACTGTCCTACAGATCATCTTTGGTAACCCTAATGGGGTTATGTGTGTGTACGTGGGTGTTGGTTATAGCCTGGGTTACTCACAGTGCATCTTGACCTCTACGGTGCAGCTCTCCTCTCCCACATCGTTGCTGGCGGTACATTTATACACCCCAGCACTCTCCTTGGTCAGGTTCCTCAGTGTCACTATCTCTGAGTTTTTCAAATCTTACACGAGAACAGGACAAGGTCAAATTCAAATACAATTGTATTTGTCACATGTTTCGTGTAGACTAAGGCCCAGATTCAATCAGATCAAGCGTTACTGGAGATAGCAGACAGCCACATAGTGAGTGTTTTGGAGGTGGAACTGTGTTGGAGCTGTCAAATCGGTGATCAGCTCCTCTTGTGATCATTGTCACAAAGCCACACCCCCCCACTCAAATTAGAAATTCAGAACGAGAAAGTGTAGGCAATATAGAAATAATTTATTTTTCAAATAAATTGAAAAATCACAAATAAATAATGAGGGTTTCTATCATTCTAATGGAGGTGTAGATTACATATATCATCCTAATGGAGGTGTAGATTACATCTATCATCCTAATGGAGGTGTAGATTACATCTATCATCCTAATAGAGGTGTAGGTTACATCTCACGTTTCAAATGTATAAACAAGGCTGCATGGGATTTCTGTTAATACGACTCGGTGCAGCCAAAGGTAATGTCTGCTGTATGTAAACTCAGCGAAAAAGAAACGTCCTCTCACTGTCAACTGCGTTTATTTTCAGCAAACTTAACATGTGTAAATATTTGTATGAACATAAGATTCAACAACTGAGACATAAACTGAACAAGTTCCACAGACATGTGACTAACAGAAATGGAATAATGTGTCCCTGAACAAAGGAGGGGGGGGGGGGGGGGGTTTAATTCAAAAGTAACTGGTCAGTATCTGGTGTGGCCACCAGCTGCATTAAGTACTGCAGTGCATCTCCTCCTCATGGACTGCACCAGATTTGCCAGATCTTGCTGTGAGATGTTACCCCACTCTTCCACCAAGGCACCTGCAAGTTCCCGGACATTTCTGGGGGGGAATGACCCTAGCCCTCACCCTCCGATCCAACAGGTCCTAGACGTGCTCTATGGGATTGAGATCCGGGCTCTTCGCTGGCCATGACAGAACACTGACATTCCTATCTTGCAGGAAATCACTCACAGAACAAGCAGTATGGCTGGTGGCATTGTCATGCTGGAGGGTCATGTCAGGATGAGCCTGCAGGAATGGGTACCACATGAGGGAGGAGGATGTCTTCCCTATAACGCACAGCGTTGAGTTTGCCTGCAATGACAACAAGCTCAGTTCGATGATGCTGTGACACAACGCCCCAGACCATGACGGACCCTCCACCTCCAAATCTATCCCGCTCCAGAGTACAGGCCTCGGTGTAACACTCATTCCTTCGTCAATAAACACAAATCTCACCATCACCCCTGGTGAGACAAAACCGTGACTCGTCAGTGAAGAGCACTTTTGCCAGTCCTGTCTGGTCCAGTGACGGTGGGTTTGTGCCCAAAGGCGACGTTGTTGCCAGTGATTTCTGGTGAGGACCTGCCTTACAACAGGCCTACAAGCCCTCAGTCCAGCCTCTCTCATCCTATTGCGGACAGTCTGAGCACTAATGGAGGGATTGTGCGTTCCTGGTGTAACTTAGACAGTTGTTGTTGCCATCCTGTACCTGTCCCGCAGGTGTGATGTTCGGATGTACTGATACTCTGCAGGTGTTGCCTCCTTGCAACATGCCTAAGGCACGTTCACGCAGATGAACAGGAACCCTGTGCATCTTTCTATTGGTGTTTTTCAGAGTCAGTAGAAAGGTCTCTTTAGTGTCCTAAGTTTTCATAACTGTGACCTTAATTGTCTACCGTCTGTAAGCTGTCTTAATGACCGTTTCACAGGTACATGTTCATTAATTGTTTATGGTTCATTGCACAAGCATGGGAAACAATGAAGATCTGTGAAGTTATTTGGATTTTTACGAATTATCTTTGAAAGACAGGGTCCTGAAAAAGGGGCGTTTCTTTTTTTGCTGAGTTTATAATGCCGGGAGCCACTTGTGGATTTGACAGCTCTAATGCAGTTCCACCTCCGACATCTCCAAAACATCCACTATGCAGATGTCCGCTAAAGCAGATCTGATTGAATAGAGTCCTAACAGTGAAATGCTTTACTTACAGGGTCTTTTCCAACAATGCAGAGTTAAGATAAAACTTTGAAATAGAAATACGAGGAATAAATACACCGTGAATAACGAGTAAAAAAGAACATGGCTAATACAGGGAGTACCAGTACCGAGCCGATGTACAGGGGTACGAGGTAACTAAGGTAGCTATGTACAAAACATATAGGTAGGGGTAAAGTGACATAGTGTAACAGTATAACTTTAGACCGTCCCCTCGCCCATACCCGGGGCGCGAACCAGGGACCCTCTGCACACATCAACAACAGTCACCCACAAAGCATCGTTACCCAACGCTCCACAAAAGCTGCGGCCCTTGCAGAGCAAGGGGAACCACTACTTCAAGGTCTCAGAGCAAGTGACGTCACCGATTGAACCACTATTTAGCGCGCACCACCCCATTACAATAGCAACAGGATAGATAATAGACAGTATTAGCAGTGTGTGAGTGTGTGTGGGTAAAAGAGTTGGTGCAAAACGGGGTCAATGCAGCTAGTCCGGGTAGCCATTTGATTAGTTATTTAGCAGTCTTGTTATGCAGTCTTATAGCTTGGGGTTAGAAGCTGTTCAGGTTCCTGTTGGTTCCAGACTTGGTGCACTGGTACCGCTTGCCGTGCGGTAGCCAAGAGAACAGTCTATGGCTTGTGGGCTGAAGTTTTTTTGGGCCTTTTTTGGGCCTTCCTGTAGCGCCTTGCGGTCGGGTGCCTTGCAGTTGCCATACCAAGCGGTGATGCAGTCAGTCAAAATGCTCTCAATGGTGCAGCTGTTTGAGGATCTGAGGGCCCATGCCACATTTTTTCAACCTCCTGAGGGGGAGAGGTGTTGAGATGCCCTCTTCACAACTGTGTGGGTGTGTGTGGACACAAAGGAACTTTTAGTTCTCAACTGACTCCACAACAGCCCCATCGTTGTGGATGGGAGTGTGCTCACCCCTCTGTTTCCTGTAGTCCACAATCAGCTCCCTTATCTTGCTGACATGGAGGGAGAGGTTGTTGTCCTGGCATCACACTGCCCGGTCTCTGACCTCCTCCCTATAGGCTATCTCATCGTCGTCGGTGATCAGTTGTACCACCGTTGTGTCGTCAGCAAACTTGATGATGGTATTGGAGTCGTGGGTGAACAGGGGGTACAGGAGGGGACTTAGTACACACCCCTGTGGGGCCCCTGTGTTGATGGTCAGCGTGGCAAATGTGTTGTTTTCTACCCTTATTACCTGGTGGCGGTCCAACAGGAAGTTCAGGATACAGTGAGGTACAGTGATTGTGATGCAATTTAAAGCTTTTTTTCAACTATCAAGTGCAAGTGATGGTTATGTGGAGTGTTTGAACTTTGAACAATCATCGGATACATCAAATTAGATATTTTAAGAAAAATAGTGATAGATAATAATGGAAATGTATAAAGTTAAACTAATTCAGTGACCAAACCATGGTCTCTTTGACATTTTCCTGCAAGGTCCCTTTCATAATGTTTCTTCGCATGTGTGGCTCAGTTGGTAGAGCATGGCGCTTGCTATGCCAGGGTTGTGGGTTTTATTCCCACGGGGGACCAGTATTAAAAATGTATGCACTCACTCTGGATAAGAGCATCTGCTAATTGACTAAAACATTGTAATTGTAAAAAATGAGTAGTACTGTTCCCAGTTATAGACTGATTTTTTTACCTAAACTATTCAATAAAGAACAGAAATTCATTGGACGTCGGGCTGGTGTTTGATTTGGGATTGCTAAACTTAATCCTTTGCTGTGACAGATGGGAATGGACAGTTTCCCAGAACAAGTAGGAGTGCTATTGACCAAGAACTTGGCCGAGTCTTCATGTGAGAAATTACTCTACCAACACTTGTCACTAACGCTAACTGGACATGTGAACAAGGTCAAACAAGGATACCGGAGAAGGAGTATTTGCATTGAAATTGGTCTGGCATTCTGACACACACTTTCATTATGTAAAGTACAGTACATGTTCTGTCCCAAAAGTCCTTAAAAGGGGATCTGGAAATTACTCAATGTTTTCATCTCAAGTAGGACATCTTAGTTGGAGTTTAATTCAGTGTATGACTTATGACAGACTTGTCATTATGTCTTGAAATACATTCACACACACACACACACACACACACACACACACACACACACACACACAGAGCCTGCAGTGGACTAGAGGGCTTACCTATGAGGGCCAGTGGGGGCAGCTTTCCCACATACTTGCCCTTGTCCAGCAGCCTCTCCCATTTGTAGTTTATGGGGTCAGAGCCATCTGTAGACTTACAGCTCATCTTAACATCACTACCCTCCAACAGCCGGCCCTCCATCCAACACCGCGGCTTAGACGGCTTCACTGGGGACAGAGAGAAAGAGAGAGACAAACACACACATTTTTGTGTTAGATAATAACAGGTTCATATTTCCCACGACATACCTTTAAAATAACTAAAAAAATAATCTTATCCACAAATGATCTCGTCTTGAGTTCTTTGACTTAAATGAAAGTGCACCTAAAATAAAACAACAGTGATCTTATGTAATGGTTCAGGTACTGTATAAAAAGGACGAGAAGGTACATTAGAAGGTGTGAGTATTGTCAGAATGAGGGCTTCTGTAGTTCCACTGGTGGTGCTGCTGTGTGTGTCTGGGGCATCATGGGCTCAGGGAGACAGGGAGGAGGGGAGTGGAGTTCACTATGAGAGCCAGAAGACCAAAACTTCAGCCTTGACTGACAGTAAGACCACCACCCAACCTGACATCTGGACTGAGCTGAAACACCTGAGAGATGTGGTGCAGAATCTGAGAACCATCATGGTGGAACAGTGGAACATGGTGGAACATGGTGGAACAGAGCTAAAGACATTGAACACAGGTAATATGTGAGTTATATTTTACATTAGGCTGAAATCTAAATTGAGATCAGTGTACACCATTCAGACTTTGATGTAAGTCATGCATTGATGTCAATGGGAGACAATTATAATTATACCCATTGTGTATGAAGTGTACCATATAAAGTCAGTCATATATCATAATACTGACTGAATGTTATTTTAGCCATGGGGACCAGACTGACAACCAGTGAGACCAGACTGACAACCAGTGAGATGAGACTGACAACCAGTGAGACCAGACTGAAAATCAGTGAGACCAGACTGACAACCAGTGAGATGAGACTGACAACCAGTGAGAACAGACTGAAAATCAGTGAGAAAGAACACGACTACATAATGTACATACTGTATGTTAGCTTTGAGATAGTGTTATATGGACCAGAAGAAAGCCAAACATCTCATATTATTGGTTATTGTTGATACAATTACAGCACAAGCGGCAGAGCTGTCAACTATTGGGACCACACAGTGAGAAAGAGGTGGAGGAGCTGAAGGGAGAAAATGCAGGTATTGTAGCTATCCCGAATCTTAATAGTAGACTTAGTGGTTTTGATCCAATTAAGACTAATGTAATGGAGGCCAGGGAGACAGACAGTGAGAGGTGGAGGAACTGAAAAAGCATAATGCAGGTGAGAATACAAAAAATTCTATAACAGTATGTTGTTACAATTATGCTCTTCAGAAACCAATTACAAACAAGGCTAAATTATTAATAATAATAATGTATTCTTAATAAGATCCTCTTAGATGTAAAGTCCCCTGTGTGGTTCTGGTACTGCGTCCGACTGACATTTTTGCTTATAAATCGATCTTGTCAGGTCTTACCAACGTGCTTTCCCATCTTCCTTTTTCTCAAGTTCTGTTCGCTAGTTTACCCTGTCCTGCCCCCGAGCCTGCGGGTTAACTGTACGACAGATTTGTACCTTGTCAGCTCAGGGGTTTGAACTTGCAATCTTCCGGTTACTAGTCCAACACTCTAACCACTAGGCTACCCTGCCACCCCTTGTAATATTACATATTTTACTGTATTTAAGACACCAAAGTAGTAATAACATGTTTAGTGTGAGAAAAGTGATTTAGGACCAGTTAAATGTAATCAAATGTATTCTACGTAATCTCCAAAAGTAATTATTTATCATGACAGGGCCATAGAAAATAACTAGTAATGCAGGATATTCCAAGAAAATATAAAATCTCACCTTTCTGGTAAAAAATAGTTATAAATTGCTGAGGTGTAGCCACTTTTGAGGACACTAGCTCAAGTACACAGTACAAATATGATAAAATGTGATATTATGTATTTCCTATTCAACAAAACTGTATGAATAAGGCCGTCATACAGAATCATTAAAAACATTCATTAAGCACTATATGTCTGTCATTACTGAGTGCTTACAGCAGTATAAAGTAATCTACCAATATCAAATTAGCAATAATGACCAAGTTGACTGGTGCATCACTGACAAGTCTGAGGTCATAGAATCTCCTACTAGATAGACCAACCAGCATGTTAAGTCTCTAGACTAGAACTGTATGTACATGAACCAGTGGTTCTGTTGTATTTTTGGTACACCGGTTCTCTCACAATAACTTCACAACATATATCCCTATGAACAAACTTGATCAAGCACACATACACATTTAAACCATGTTTGAGAAATTCCATTTTTATTAGTGCAGTTTAAAAGGGTAATTTAGACTAGGTTTAAAGGGATGACATAATGCCCACTGGATGATGTCATTGGAAACACTTTTTTTCCGTCTACATTTGTATAATAAAAAACATAGAAAGCCAACGTTTTCACATTTGATGTTGGGTTGGTGCTGGAGATGATGAATATGAGGTTGAGAATTGGTGACAATTTCCATTTAATGTATGTCTGGGAGACCGCTCCAGAATGTTCAACTGGATACTGATGAGTTTTCTGACGTAAATTATGTTATTTTCAGTACTTAAATGTGTGGATGAGAGACCAAACATATTTATTTCCACTAATGAATACATAACAATTTGACAATGTCTCTGTCCTTTCTATGTGCCTCCAGATTTATATATTGTAACAACTTTATATAACCAGATATCAATAAATACAGACACTGTATTCCTCCAAAAATCTATATAAAATCCACCATACAGGATCTTGTCCATATACATTGCTGACAGTGAAAGTAATTAAGTGTTAGCCATTCAGTTATTTAAAATGCGTACTTCTTTACAGTTCCAATACATCTCCAATATCAATAGCCCAGTAAAATGGTATACTATAAATACAAAAGTATGCGGATAGCCCTTCAAATGAGTGGATTCGGACATTTCAACCACACCCGTTGCTGACAGGTGTATAAAAATCGAGCACACAGCCATGTAATCTCCATAGACAAACATTGGCAGTAGAATGGCCTTACTGAAGAGCTCAGTGACTTTCAACGTGCCACCATCATAGGATGCCACCTTTGGAACAAGTCAGTTCATCAAATTTCTGCCCTGCTAAAGCTGCTCCGGTCAACTGTGAGTGCTGTTAATGTGTCTAGGAGCAACAACAACTCACCCGCAAAGTGGTAGGCCACACAAGCTCACAGAACAGGAAAGCCGAGGGCCGACGCACATAGTGAGTAAAAATCGTTTGTCCTCGGTTGCAACACTCATTACTGAGTTCCAAACTGCCTCTGGAAGCAATGTCAGCAGAAAAACTGTTTGTCGGGAGCTTCATGAAATGGGTTTCCATGGCCAAGCAGCCACACACAAGCCTAAGATCACCATGCGCAATGCCAACCATTGTCTGGAGTGGTGTTAGAGCTAGCCGCCATTAAATTCTGGAGCAATGGAAATGCGTTCTCTGAAGTGATGAATCATGCTTCATCGTGGTAGTCTGACGGACAAATCTGGGTTTGGCGGATGCTAGAAGAATGGTACCTGCCCAAATGCATAGTGCCAACTGTAAAGATTGGCGGAGGGGGAATAATTGGGGCTGTTTTCATGGTTTGGCCTAAGCCCCTTAATTGCAGGGAAGGGAAGTCTTAACGCTACAGCATACAATGACATTCTAGATGATTCTGTGCTTTCAACTTTGTGGCAACAGATTGGGGAAGGCCCTTCCTTTTTTCAGCATGACAATGCCCCTGTGCACAAAGCAAGGTTCATACAGAAGTGATTTGTTGAGATCGGTGTGTAAGAACTTGACTGGCCTGCACAGAGCCCTGACCTCAACCCAATTGAACACCTTTTAGATGAATTGGAATGCCGACTGCAAGCCAGGCCTAACCGCTCAACATCAGTGCCGACCTCATTAATGCTCTTGTGGGTGAATGTAAGCAAGTCTCCGCAGCATGTTCCAACATCTAGTGGAAAGTCTTCCCCGAAGAGTGGAGACTGTTATAGCAGCAAAGGGGGGACCAACTTCATATTAATGCCCATGATTTTGGAATGAGATGTTCGACGAGCAAGTATTCACATACTTGTCATGTAGTGTACATTGTTCCACTGGTGGTTCTGGTGTGTGGGTCTGGGGCATCATGGGCTCAGGGAGACAGGGAGGAGGGGATTGGAGTTCACTATGAGAGCCAGAAGACCAAAACTTCAGCCTTGACCGACAGTCAGACCACCACCCAACCTGACATCTGGGCTAGAGGTCGACCGATTAATTGGAATGGCCGATTAATTAGGGCCGATTTCAAGTTTTCATAACAATCGGAAATCTGTATTTTTGGGCGCCGATTTAAGAACACATTCTTATTTTCAATGACGGCCTAGGAACGGTGGGTTAACTGCCTTGATCAGGGGAAGAACGGCAGATTTTCACCTTGTCAGCTCGGGGGATCCAATCTTGCAACCTTACAGTTGTAAGGTGGTATAGAGAGAAATGGTATAGAAATGGTATAGAGAGAAATAGTCCTATAAATACTATATTAACTACAAAGCTCTAACCACCTGCCTCTCATTGCACTCCACGAGGAGCCTGCCTGTTACGTGAATGCAGTAGAAGCCAAGGTAAGTTGCTAGCTAGCATTAAACTTATCTTATAAAAAACAATCAATCAATCATAATCACTAGTTATAACTACACATGGTTGATGATATTACTAGTTTATCTAGCGTGTCCTGCGTTGCAGATAATCAATGCAATGCTGGGGGACTATTCAACAAAAGCACATTTGTGAAAAAAGCACAATTATTGGACGACTGTACCTAACCTTAAACACCAATGCCTTGTTTTAAATCAATACACAGAAGTATTTATTTTTAAACCTGCATATTTAGCTAAAATAAATCTAGGTTAGCAGACAATATTAACCAGGTGAACTTATCACTTCTCTTGCGTTCATTGCACGCAGAGTCAGGGTATATGCAACAGTTTGGGCAGCCTGGCTCCTTGTGAACTAATTTGCCAGAATTGTACGTAATTATGACATAACATTGAAGGTTGTGCAATGTAACAAGAATATTTAGACTTAGGGATGCCACCCGTTAGATAAAATACCGAACGGTTCCGTATTTCACTGAAATAAAACATTTTGTTTTCGAAATGATAGTTTCCGGATTCGACCATATTAATGACCAAAGGCTCGTATTTCTGTGTGTTATGTTATAATTAAGTCTATGATTTGATAGAGCAGTCTGACTGAGAGATGGTAGGCAGCAGGCTCGTAAGCATTCATTCAAACAGCACTTTAGTGCGTTTTGCCAGCAGCTCTTCGCAAGCACAGCGCTGTTTATGACTTCAAGCCTATCAGCCTAATGGCTGGTGTAACCGATGTGAAATGGCTAGCTAGTTAGTGGGCTGCGCGCTAATATCGTTTCAAACGTCACTCGCTCTGAGACTTGGGGTAGTTATTCCCCTTGCTCTGCAAGGGACGCAAGTTTTGTGGAGCGATGGGTAACGCTGCTTCGAGTGTGGCTGTTGTTGATGTGGTCCTGGTTCGAGCCTAGGTAGGGGCGAGGAGAGGGACGGAAGCTATACTGTTACACTGGCAAAACTATAGTGCCTATAAGAACATCCAATAGTCAAAGGTATATGAAATACAAATGGTATAGAGAGAAATAGTCCTATAAAAACTATATTAACTACAACCTAAAACCTCTTACCTTGGAATATTGAAGTCTCATGTTAAAAGGAACCACCAACTTTCATATGTTCTCATGTTCTGAGCAAGGAACTCAAACGTTAGCTTTTTTACATGGCACATATTGCACTTTTACTTCTCCAACACTTTGTTTTTGCATTATTTAAACCAAATTGAACATGTTTCATTATTTGAGGCTAAATTGATTTTTATTGATGTATTATGTTAAGTTAAAATAAGTGTTTATTCAGTATTGTTGTAATTGTCATTATTTTTCGTCCTCCAATAATCAGTATCGGCGTTGAAAAATCATAATCGGTCGACCTCTTATCTGGACTGAACTGAAACACCTGAGAGATGTGATGCACAACCTGGGAACCATCATGGTGGAACAGAGTGGAGCTGAGGAACATGGAGGCCAGACTGAAGACCAGTGAGAGCCAGGCGGTTGATCTGAAAGTGGAGCTGAGTGTCACCAAGACTGAACTACAGTTCACAAGGAACCAGATGAAGGTAGAACAGGAGGAAAATGAAGGTAACTCCAACAGGTAGTGAATTTATGTTATTTCAGCCATTGAAGACGGATGAGAGGAACAAGAGACAAACACCCTGACAACCTTCTACACGAGACAGACAACCTGACAACCTTCTACAAGAGACAGACAACCTGACAACCTTCTACAAGAGACAGACAACCTGACAACCTTCTACAAGAGACAGACAACCTTCTACAAGAGACAGACAACCTGACAACCTACTACAAGAGACAGACAACCTGACAACCTACTACAAGAGACAGACAACCTGACAACCTTCTACAAGAGACAGACAACCTGACAACCTTCTACAAGAGACAGAGAACCTGACAACCTTCTACAAGAGACAGACAACCTGACAACCTTCTACAAGAGACAGACAACCTGACAACCTACTACAAGAGGCAGACAACCTGACAACCTTCTACAAGAGACAGACAACCTGACAACCTTCTACAAGAGACAGACAACCTGACAACCTACTACAAGAGGCAGACAACCTACTACAAGAGGCAGACAACCTGACAACCTTCTACAAGAGGCAGACAACCTGAAACCTACTACAAGAGGCAGACAACCTGACAACCTTCTACAAGAGACAGACAACCTGACAACCTTCTACAAGAGACAGACAACCTGACAACCTTCTACAAGAGACAGACAACCTGACAACCTTCTACAAGAGACAGACAACCTGACAACCTTCTACAAGAGACAGACAACCTGACAACCTTCTACAAGAGACAGACAACCTGACAACCTTCTACAAGAGACAGACAACCTGACAACCTTCTACAAGAGACAGACAACCTGACAACCTTCTACACGAGACAAACACCCTGACAACCTTCTACAAGAGGCAGACAACCTGACAACCTACTACAAGAGGCAGACAACCTGACAACCTTCTACAAGAGACAGACAACCTGACAACCTTATAAGAGACAGACAACCTGACAACCTTCTACACGAGACAAACACCCTGACAACCTTCTACAATAGGCAGACAACCTGACAACCTACTACAAGAGGCAGACAACCTGACAACCTACTACAAGAGGCAGACAACCTGACAACCTTCTACAAGAGGCAGACAACCTAACAACCTTCTACAAGAGACAGACAACCTTCTACAAGAGACAGACAACCTGACAACCTTCTACAAGAGACAGACAACCTGACAACCTTCTACAAGAGACAGACAACCTGACAACCTTCTACAAGAGACAGACAACCTAACAACCTTCTACAAGAGACAGACAACCTTCTACAAGAGACAGACAACCTGACAACCTACTACAAGAGGCAGACAACCTGACAACCTACTACAAGAGACAGACAACCTGACAACCTTCTACAAGAGACAGACAACCTGACAACCTTCTACAAGAGACAGACAACCTGACAACCTTCTACAAGAGACAGACAACCTGACAACCTTCTACAAGAGACAGACAACCTGACAACCTTCTACAAGAGACAGACAACCTTCTACAAGAGACAGACAACCTGACAACCTTCTACAAGAGACAGACAACCTGAAGCCAGTAAATAAAGCTGTCAAATTAGTAGTAACATTGTTTATCCTTTGTTTTTACTTATTTCAATATGTGTAGCACAAGCAGCACATCTGACAGCCAGTGAGACCAGATGTAACGGTTTTCCTCCTCTTCTGAGGAGGAGTATGAAGGATCGGACCAATATGCAGCTTGGTAAGTGTTTTATTTTATTCAATAGCACTGAACACTAAAATACAAAGTAACAAAAAGAATAACTGAAACAGTTCCGGCTGGTAACTAAAAACAAAGACAGAAAACAACTACCCACAACCCATAGTGTGAAAACAGGCTACCTAAGTATGGTTCTCAATCAGCGACAACGATTGACAGCTGCCTCTGATTGGGAACTATACCAGGCCAAAACCAGAAATACAAAACATAGAACAAAAACATAGAATGCCCATCCCAACTCACGCCCTGACCAAACTAAAATAGAGACATACAAAAGGAACTAAGGTCAGTAACGTGACACCAGACTGACAATCAGTGGAGGAACTGGAAAGAGAGAACACAGGTTGTAGTACATAATGTACATACTGTATGTTAGTGTTATATGGACCAGCAGATAGCGAAACATATCTCATATTCTTATTGGTTTTTAATAATACAATTCCAGCACTAGCAGCAGAGCTTCCAACCATGGAGGCCAGACTGACAACCACTGAGAAAGAGGTAGAGGAACTGAAGAGAGAGAATACAGGTTATGTCCCAAATGGTTGTCTGTATGCTATTAAAACAAAGTAGAATATAATATAAAAATGTTCTCAAACCAAAGTCGCTGAATAAAAAATGTGTGATTTTGCAGCATATGATAAGATAAAATATATGCAATAATAATATGTTTACTTGATAATTGTAATTGCTCTCCCATATTTAAAGACTGACCAAAGGTAGCGTTCTCCACTGCTCTGACTGGTACTGTAGGACCCATCAGCAGTGACACTACTCTGACCTATAGCAGAGTCTTCACAAACATCGACAAGGCTTACATCATGCAACATGTAAAGTGTTGGTCAGATGTTTCATGAGCTGAAATTAAAGATCCCAGAATTTTTCCATACCCACAAAAAAACGTATTTCTCTCAAATTTTGTGTACAAATTTGTTTACATCCCTGTCAGTGAACATTTGGCATGCATACTGAAGGAATGTCCACCAGCGCTGTTGCCAGAGAAATGAATGAGACCAGGATCATCAGAGACCAGTCACCCAGACAGCTGATGAAACTGAGCATTTCTGTCTGTAATAAAGCCCTTTTCTGGGGAAAAACTTCTGATTGGCTGGGCCTGGTTCCCAAGTGGGCGAGCCTATGCCCTACCAGTCCCACCCATGGCTGCGTTCCTGCCTAGTTATGTGAAATCCATAGATTAGGGCCTAATTTATATATTTCAATTGACTGATTTCCTTGTATGAACTGTAACTCAGTAGAATCATTGAAATTGTTGCATTTATATTTTTGTTCAGTGTATATATACATAAGAATGAATATACAATATAATATTTTTGTCATGCAGGTATCTTCACTACACCAGTCAGAGGAGTCTACTACTTTAGATTCACTGACTGTGGTATCATGGATGGGTGTACAATATACTTGACCAGAGAATAATGGTTTCTTTCATAATTTGTTTTATTTTGACTGGAACAAGATTGAGCTTATTCCTGATGTGGAAACTGCCTGGAAATTCTTTCATGATGGTTTTCTCCAAATAGTAAACAAACATGCCCCATTCCTCAGGTTCAGGGTTAAAGGGAGGGATAATCCATGGTTTTCTTCTGAGATGTCTTGTATTATTCACAACCATAATCTAGCCTGGGCTAAAGCAAGGAAATCATGTTCTGATGCTGATTGGCTTATTTTTAGGCAGTAACGAAACAAGTGTTCTTTTCTTCTCAGGAAGGCCAAGTCTGAATATTTTATGTCTGTTAGCACTGATAACCTGAATGACTCTAGACAGTTGTGGAAGGCTATTAAGTCTATGTCTGGAAACAGTAATGTTAATGAATTACCGTCATGTGTATTGAAGGACTTTGTTGCTGTATATGACAAAACTGAAATGCTGAATTGTTTCAATCATCTGGTAGGCTGTTTGATTCAGTGTCCTCTGTCTCTGTACAACTCTGTGTGGATGAACCAGTGTCCTCTGTCTCTGTACAACTCTGTGTGGATGAACCAGTGTCCTCTGTCTCTGTACAACTCTGTGTGGATGAACCAGTGTCCTCTGTCTCTGTACAACTCTGTGTGGATGAACCAGTGTCCTCTGTCTCTGTACAACTCTGTGTGGATGAACCAGTGTCCTCTGTCTCTGTACAACTCTGTGTGGATGAACCAGTGTCCTCTGTCTCTGTACAACTCTGTGTGGATGAACCAGTGTCCTCTGTCTCTGTACAACTCTGTGTGGATGAACCAGCGAGAGCTGGACAAACTTTTTGCTTTTTGTCATTCTCAGTGCAGGAGGTACATAAAGCCCTGAAATCCTTATATCAGAGAAAGCCTGCAGGTCCTGATCTTCTTGATCCCTGCCTTTTAAATCTGGCAGCTGATTTCATAGCTGAACCACTTACATATCTGTTCAATCTAACCTTGGAATGTAAAGAAATTCCAAAGATCTGGAAATCCGCATTTGTCCTGCCACTTTTAAAAGGGGGAGCTCCAACTATTTTAAATAATTATAAACCAATCTCAAAGCTGTCACCCCTGGTGAAAATACTTGAAACCCTTGTGAGTGAACAGCTAAAATAGTTTTCATATACTAACTCTACTTTATCAATGTACCAATCGGGTTTCAGGAAGAAGCATAGCACAATTACAGCAGCCATGAAGGTTTTAAATTATATCACTGAAGCCATTGATAAAAAACAGCACTGACTCTCACTTTTTATTGATCTCTCTAAAGCTTTTGATACAGTTGTTCATGCTATACTGAGGCAGAGATTGTCAAGTGTAAGTCTTTCAGAGCCAAGATAGGTCACGTTCTGACCTTTATTTCCTTTGTTTTGTCGTTATTTAGTATGGTCAGGGCGTGAGTTGGGGTGGGCAGTCTATGTTTGTTTTTCTATGATTTTGGGATTTCTATGTTTCGGCCTAGTATGGTTCTCAATCAGAGGCAGGTGTCGTTAGTTGTCTCTGATTGAGAATCATACTTAGGTAGCCTGGGTTTCACTGTTTGTTTGTGGGTGTTTGTTTCCGTGTCTGTCGCCACACGGAACTGTTTCGGTTTGTTCACGGTTTTTGTATTCATAGTGTTCAGTTTATGTTTTTAAATAAACAACCATGGACACTTACCACGCCGCATCTTGGTCCGATTCTTGCTTACACCTCTTCAGAGGAAGAAATCAGCCGTTACACCAGGACACTCTTGAAAAATATATTTCAAATCTCAATGAGCCCTTCCTATTTAAATATAATAAAATAAATATGTCTGTCATCACTGAGTGCTTACAGCAGTATAAAGTCATCTACTAATATGAAACGAGCAATAATGACCAAGTTGACTGGTGCATCATTAACAAGTCACAGAATCTCCTAATCTGCTACAGAATCTCCTACTAGATAGACCAACTATTTTATTTTTTATTTTTTTTATTTTACTAGGCAAGTCAGTTAAAAACAAAATTCTTGTTTTCAATGACGGCCTAGGAACAGTGGGTTAACTGCCTGTTCAGGGGCAGAACGACAGATTTTGTACCTTGTCAGCTCGGGGATTTGAACTTGCAACCTTTTGGTTACTAGTCCAATGCTCTAACTAGCAGTGGTTCTGTTGTATTTTTGGTACTTTGTAACTGTGGTCATTCCTGCAGAAAACCACATTGATATCAATGGAAACAGGATGCACCTGAGCTCCATTTCGAGTCTCATAGCAAAGGGTCTGAATACTTATGTAAATAAGGTATTTCTGTTTTTTATGTTTAATAAATGTGCAACATTTACTAAAAACCTGTTTTTGCTTTGTCATTACGGGGTACTGTGTGTAGATTGATGAGTAAAAAAACAAATGTAATTAATTATAGAATAAGGCTGTAACGTAACAAAATGTGGAAAAAGTCAAGGGGTCTGAATACTTTCCGAATGCACTGTATAAGTGAGATAAATACAACAATGCCTGCTTAGACCATTTGGGCCCTGTTAGTAACTCCTTAGACACATCTCCATAACATCCCCACCATCCACCTCCCTCTCATGGACCTCTCTTCCCCTGATCTCTCTTCATTTTGCTGAGTAGAGTGAATTCTAACCAGGATGCAATTGGGTGGGGTGGGGGGGGGGGCTGAGGAGAAGGGGGAGGAGGAGGCGGGGCCATCCATCTTGTTCCTGTGTCAGTTCCACTTCCCACTGCGCCCCAACCCCAATCCCCCGTCCTCTTATCTTACCGTTGAAGAAGGCGAACGCTAATGTTTTTCTCACAAAAAAATTGAAAGTGGCGTTTCAAAGCTGCGGGCCAATTTGTACAAATGTATGCATAAATGTGTGGTGCATTCTCTTAACGTCTTACTGTGGGAGACCGTGGGAGGGGAGGGCAGGCTGGAGAGAGCTCTATATCAGAGCCATACACAGCTAGATGCTGTATCACTGGTGCTACTTACGCTTTTATCTCTTATGCACAGTCAGGGATTTGGATCGGTAGCAACATGTGGCAGTGGTCCATTGTCTACCCTTTGGAGTTCATTTTCACTTTCACAAGTACGTGACAAGTAACTGCCATCTTATCCTTCAGTGACACCAACAGGATAGTTAGGTAGTGATTCAAACATCTCACCAACAGTGTTTGTGTGGTCATTGTCAGTCAACCACAGTATGAAGGGAGAAAGGATAGTATCTCCTAAATCATTTCTATCCACCACATTAGCATGTATGCCTTTCCTGCACTCAAATGACCTAGTGGCCTCATGGGTGGAATGTTATTCATATTTTTCATAATTAATACTTTTTTTTCACGCAGAAAATGTGTTGTTTCTATGTCAAACGGTTTTCTTATATTTCCGTCTTTTGTGATGTGTATAAAGTGCATGTAATGCATTTCAACTCTATATCTGACATGGTACAGGTGTCTTCTCTTTTTAAGCCCATAACCATGTGTGTGAGGTGTATACATTTGTTTCAAAGTAGATGTTTAAGACTATGAAGAAACACTCTGTGGGACCCTGATTTAGTCCAGTTTAGCAAAAGGTTAAACAATGTTAGACATTTCATATACCAGTGAAACCTTGCAGCAGTGGCGGGAACATCTCTTGATCTCTTGAATGTCTTACTAGATGCCCACCTGTACAGCATCCCTTCTCAAGGGACCTAAGAATGATACTGTATTGCAGTGAATTCGGTGTTAGCCCAACCAAACCCAATTCCCTGAGGGTTTTTTCTGTTTGTTTTGAATTGATCATCCAAAACCTTATATGGTGGTGAATGTTTTAATTTGTTTCTGTTTTGTTTGTTGCTGTGCATTTTCATTTTGATTGTGTGAAAAATCCCCCAAAATACACAGTGGGTCTAGAACTTACTATGAGGTTGACCATGCTCCATTCGTACTTACCAAGTACTATGAGAATGGCCGGGCTTCATTAGGACTTACCCTGTACTATGAGGTTGATCGTGCTCCATTGGTACTTCCCCCCATTCTTCACCTTGCAGCTGTACTCGCCCGAGTCGCCCAGGCTAAGGTCACTGATCAGCAGGGAGGCGTCCCCCTTGAGGTAGTCCCCGGCTAAGGACAGCCGGCCCGCCTCCGCCTCGTTGGGGTCGTACACCCGGCCCGCGAAGTAGGTGATCACCTGGCGGGGAGGCAGGGAAGGTGGCAAGGAGGGAGGGAATGAGGTACAGAGAGATAAGAGTTAGGGTTAGAGGTTCTGGCTGTGCATAGCAGGACTTGTGTAGGAAAGTGGAAATGGTGGTTCTGTACCCATGGTTATCTGGAGAAGGGTTGTGGATATGTGTAGGTGACACGCACATTGATACAGTACACGCACATATGCATCACTTAGGGGGAATGAACGAGCTATGCTATTGACCATTGTCAATCATTGTAAACACAGATATCATATCATTGTGATTATGTGGTGATGATACTACATGCTGTGCTACAATGCCTTCAGAAAGTATTCACACCCCTTTACTTATTCCACATTTTGTTGTGTTACAGCCTGAATTAAAAATGGATAAAACAACATTCTCATCCATCTACATATAATGAGAAGGTGAAAACATGCTTTTAGAAACCTTTGCACATATATTGAAAATTAAATACAGAAATATCTAATTTACCCCTGAGTCAAAACAACGTCACCTCGTATTTTCTGGATACGAGGTGACCTTTGCACACCTGGATTGTACAATATTTGCACATTATTCTTTAAAAAATTATTGTGAAATTGTTGTGAAATTGTCTCCCAGTGTCTGTTGGAAAGCAGACTGAACCAGGTTTTCCTCTAGGATTTTCCCTGTGCTTGGCTCTTATCCATTTAGTTTTATCCAAAAAAACTCCCTAGTTCTTGCCAATGACAAACGTACCAATAACATGATGCAGCCAACACCATGCTTGAAAATATGAAGAGTGATACTCAGTGATGTGTTGTGTTGGATTTGCCCCAAACATAAGGCTTTGTATTCAGGACATAAAGTTCCTTTCTTTGCCACACATTCTGCAATTTTACTTTACTGCCTCATTGCAAACAGGATGCATGTTTTGGAATATTTATATTCTGTACAGGCTTCCTTTGTCACGTCCTGACCTTAGTTCCTATTTTATGTCTCTGTTTTAGTTTGGTCAGGGCATGAGTTGGGGTGGGCATTCTATGTTGTGTATTTTAGGTTTTGTATTTCTGTGTTGGGCCTGGTATGGTTTCCAATCAGAGGCAGCTGTCGATCGTTGTCTCTGATTGAGAACCATACTTAGGCAGACTGTTTTCCCATTATGATTTGTGGGTAGTTGTTTTCTGTGTCTGTGTTTTACCATACAGAACTGTTTCGGTTTTCATTTATTTCACTTGTTCTTTTGTATTCAGTGTTCGGTTTTATTTCATTAAAATATGGACACTTACCACGCTGTGCATTGGTCCGATCTTTCCTACTCCTCCTCAGAAGAGGAGGAAAACTGTTACATCCTTCTTTTCACTCTGTCATTTAGGTTAGTATTGTGGACTAACTACAATGTTGTTTATCCATCCTCTGTTTTTCCCATCACAGCCATTAAATAACTGTTTTAAAGTCCGGGATAAAGTTAACCATAATTCCACTTTGACATTATGGGAAATTGTGTGAAGGACTGTGACACAACATTTCAATTGAATCAATTTAAAAATCAAGCTGTAACACAACAAAATGTGGAAAAAGTAAAGGGGTATGAATACTTTCTGAAGACACTGTATATAAACAAACTGTCTACCACTACATTATCTCAGACCCAAAGACAAAACAAGACATTACTTCATCACTTGACCATGTAGGGAAATTCATAAATTAACAAATGCAGGGAAGAATGCAGATTTTTCTCAGCCCACAGCACTTAAAGTTTATAACCCCCATTGCAGGTATTAAACATCACCAAGGATATCCAAGCAGAGCCTGTAAAGTGGGTGAATGCGATTTTATTTTCTGCGGATAAATAGCAGGCCTTGTAAACTATCCTTCACCGAAGGCAAACTGTAGCAGCACTTTCAATAACCTGCAGGGAGAGAGTGGAGGGAAAATGGAGGGGGCCATATTGGTCTAACAAGCTTGACGGTACCTCAGATATTAGCTTGACCAGTGGCCAAATGGAATGAAAACTCTGCTCACTTGCAGGAGTGCAAATGGGTTGAGTGAAACCAGAATGACTCTAAAAACAAGAAAGTTTGCTGAAAGATCTTCAAAGTTGAGAAAAGTGGATGAGCGATTGATTCAGTACTTTGGGGGTAATCCTAGTCATTGAGAAGAGTGGGTCCCTATATAGACCCATATAGGCCTCAATGAACTGGAGACAGTGACGTACTGTTTGTTATGTCATGATGGGGGAGAAGCTGTGTCTGTGTCCTGTACAAAGAAACAATATAAATGCTGTATTATAGCCTTGTTATGTAATTTTATTGTGTTACTTAAAAAAAAAAAAGGTTTACTTTTGTTTATTTAGTCAATTATTTCTTAACTCTATTTCTGAAACTGCATTGTTGGTTAGTGGCTTGTAAGTAAGAATTTCACCGTAAGGTGTATTCGGCACGTGTGACAAATACAATTTGATTTATAATTTATTTCTGGTTCTACGATCTCAATAGTCTGAAATTGCTTCCTGTTGGCTCCTCTCCTTCTGATCTGAAAACACAGGCAAGGTGACAGAAATATAGACGCCTATACCAGGAATGTGCTTTCACCTGTCTAGTTATGGAGGAAATGTGACAAGGGGAGGAAGCCCCTTTAGGCTGTTGAGATGCACCCAAAGTCAATAACCAAAGGGAGTCACTCACCACTCTCTGCTTGGAGCTGGGCTTGAGTAGGAGCCACTCGATGTCCAGTGTGGGGGCGTCACCTGCCCAGAACTGGTGGTGACAGGGCAGTGTCGCATTGTCACCGACAACCCTCTTCATCTCCGTCTGGGCGCATGCCGTCAACACACCCAGCAGAACTGTGGGGGCAGAGAGGAAAAGGAGCTTAGAGACACTTTACGTGCAAACACACGCAGACACACACACAGACACACACGCAGACACACACGCAGACACACACACAGGCAGACACACACGCAGACACACACGCCAGAACTGGGCTTAAAAGCCTGTATTTAATTATTTATTATTTTCCTTGTATTTGAGTATATTCAAATAAAGTGTCAGAAATAAACTACTTCTGTTGGAAGTATTTTCAAATAATTTCCTATAAATAGCTCACTATTTGAAAATATTTGTAATTATTTCCAAATACTCCTGGGACCAGGGTTAAAATCCGTGGGAGTATTTATTTGTATTTGAAATACTATGTGTATTTCCAAAAACAATATAACAACTACTTGTATTTTCAAATAAAATATATCTGAATACTTAACGTAATTGAAATAGTATTTGAACCCAGGTCTCTCTCACACACACACACACACACAGTAATTGAAGGTATTGGGGGTAATAGTGAGCCTTATACACACAGCATGTGGAGAGAAGATTAGCTTTGTGGTGCTTTGATACAGTGTAAGTAACTAGGTATTGAACCCGCATACTTCAACAATAACATTATCGCACTGAAATAAAGTACAGAAGTTAGCTGCAATGCTGCTCACACTTGTCTTCAAGTCTCAGACGGGTTATTCCTCAAACAAGGATACTCTCAAACATGGTTACTCCACACTCAATCATAGATGGGCCAACCACCTGAAAGAAAAGCATATTCCATAAAAGGTGATCAATGTTATTTTCAATGCCCTCTGCTTTATAAAATCTACCTCAACCCTACAGCACGTCTCCATACAGCTGAAGTGTAAATGTCTCCATTGAAATACATTGTAAACCTTTTGCAGCCTGTCTACAAGGCAGTCATTCCAATGAGAGACAAATGGCCAATGCAACACACCGGGGGCCTTGGTCTGGATTAACTGCACAATGCCAGGCGGTGGAAAGGGGCATGGATAGGATGGCATTAGACTGGCATTAGACTGGTGTCAGGGGGGATTTACACTGAGATCAGTCTCATCAAAATGGATGGCAAAAAAAAGAGAACGAGGAAAGAAAAACAAATGTCCCTGACCGTCCGAGTTTCTGTTGAGTTTCTGTCTGCGCCTCAAATGACACCCTATTCCCTTTATAGTGTCATAGGGCTCTAGTCAAAAGTAGTGCACTATGTAGGGAATAGGGTTAAATTTGGGATTTAACCTCTATCCCAATTTATTGCAGACTCAGTTCATCTCAAAGAGATACGCGAGACCAATCAAATGTGTCCGTCAACAGACAATAATATTGTCTGCTATATATTTAAGCAAAGCGGAGTGCCTGGATACAGCCCTTAGCCGTGGTATATTGGCCATATACCACAAACACCAGAGGTGCCTTATTGCTATTGGTTACCAACGTAATTAGAGCAGTAAAAATACATGTTTTGTCATATCAGTTGTATACGGTCTGATATTTGGGGTGGCAGTGTAGCCTAGTGGTTAGAGCATTGGACTAGTAACCGAAAGGTTGCAAGTTCAAATCCCCGAGCTAACAAGGTTGTTCTGTCGTTCTGCCCCTGAACAGGCAGTTAACCCACTGTTCCTAGGCCGTCATTGAAAATTCATTAGGTAATGATTAAGAACTTGTGAGAATGTTCTAAATCTTTATGAACATGAATGTTCCAAAACGTTTTCTGTCTTATCCTTTGGAATTGAATAAAAAACATTATTCAGTGTAAAGTCAGATATTATATATCAACCATTTACAGTGCCAGGTGAAGAGTTTTTTTGGACAAAAGTCCATTAATTTCATGCTTGTGTAATTATAACTGCAGTCGTATTGAATAAGATGCTATCGACAAGCAGGCTTAATTGTCTAGCACAGCTCAAGCGTTTGCTTTATTGATACACATTGTGAATTCATGTTTGCTGATTCTTGTCCATACATCCAGCCAGTCTCAGTATGCATACTTATAAATACTCCCACCACTTCTGAATCAAGACAACCTCTGCTTCTCTTCTCTCTTTCTGCCTGGGCCACTTTACATTGGTTACACTGGTATAGTCTCACACACACACACACACATACATGACACACACACACACACACACACACACACACATCCTATTTCAAATTCCCCACTTCATCCACTGACCACCACTGAAAATTATTTATACCCACCATGCACCTTGATTGGCGCCACAGCCCCGCCACAAGCTGTGTGTCGTGACCCCGAGAACACTAAAGACACATCACCTCTGCATATCGCCCACTCCCACATATCCTCACATATTCACATTGCTGACAAGTCAGGAGCCCTCGACGACACTAGCCTGCAGCTAGCCAGCTAGCTAACGTCCACCGTTAGCTAGTCCACCGTCTACCGATTAGCAGCACAACTATTACACTCAACTGAACGACTTGATTAGTGTAGTGTTAGCTAGCTACATAGTTGTCTTTGCTGTCTTCGTACCCAAGATAATTGTGTAGTTTAGAGTGTGTAGTTTTATGTAGTTTTATGTCGTCCTTAACATAGGAGACTCTGCTAGCTAGCCAACAGCTAGCCAACGTCTACCGAACAGAACTTCTGCACTCAACAATCCGGTCGCATTTCGCTTCGCTCCACAGGTAGTATCACATTTTTCATTTCATTTCATTACAGTACAACGGCTTGATTTGTTTGATCGTAGCTAGCTACATAGCTAGCTACATAGCCGTCTTTGTATCAAAGATAATTGTGTAGTCTAGAGCGATTTCCTAGGTTAGCTAGCCAGCTATTGTCGTTCTTTTAACGCAACGTAACGTAATCAACACTGCTAGCTAGCCAGCTAGCCCCGAATAGCAGCACAGTAGAAACTATTACACTCAACGGAACGACTTGATTAGTGTAGTGTCAACAACGCAGCCAATGCCAGCTAGCCTACATAGTCAACAACGCAGCCTCTGCCAGCTAGCCTACTTCAGCAGTACTGTATCATTTTAATCATTTTAGTCAATAAGATTCTTGCTACGTAAGCTTAACTTTCTGAACACTCGTGACGTGTAGTCCACTTGTCATTCCAATCTCCTTTGCATTAGCGTAGCCTCTTGTGTAGCCTGTCAACTATGTGTCTGTCTATCCCGGTTCTCTCCTCTCTGCACAGACCATACAAACGCTCCACACCGCGTGGCCGCGCCACCCTAATCTGGTGGTCCCAGCGCACGACCCACGTGGAGTTCCAGGTCTCCGGTAGCCTCTGGAACTGCCGATCTGCGGCCAACAAGGCAGAGTTCATCTCCGCCTATGTCTCCCTCCAGTCCCTCGACTTCTTGGCACTGACGGAAACATGGATCACCACAGACAACACTGCTACTCCTACTGCTCTCTCTTCGTCTGCCCACGTGTTCTCGCACACCCCGAGAGCTTCTGGTCAGCGGGGTGGTGGCACCGGGATCCTCATCTCTCCCAAGTGGTCATTCTCTCTTTCTCCCCTTACCCATCTGTCTATCGCCTCCTTTGAATTCCATGCTGTCACAGTTACCAGCCCTTTCAAGCTTAACATCCTTATCATTTATCGCCCTCCAGGTTCCTCGGAGAGTTCATCAATGAGCTTGATGCCTTGATAAGCTCCTTTCCTGAGGACGGCTCACCTCTCACAGTTCTGGGCGACTTTAACCTCCCCACACCTACCTTTGACTCATTCCTCTCTGCCTCCTTCTTTCCACTCCTCTCCTCTTTTGACCTCACCCTCTCACCTTCCCCCTACTCACAAGGCAGGAAATACGCTCGACCTCATCTTTACTAGATGCTGTTCTTCCACTAACCTCGTTGCAACTCCCCTCCAAGTCTCCGACCACTACCTTGTATCCTTTTCCCTCTCGCTCTCATCCAACACTTCCCACACTGCCCCTACTCGGATGGTATCGCGCCGTCCCAACCTTCGCTCTCTCCCCCGCTACTCTCTCCTCTTCCATCCTATCATCTCTTCCCTCTGCTCAAACCTTCTCCAACCTATCTCCTGATTCTGCCTCCTCAACCCTCCTCTCCTCCCTTTCTGCATCCTTTGACTCTCTATGTCCCCTATCCTCCAGGCCGGCTCGGTCCTCCCTCCCGCTCCGTGGCTCGACGACTCATTGCGAGCTCACAGAACAGGGCTCCGGGCAGCCGAGCGGAAATGGAGGAAAACTCCCCGCCTCCCTGCGGACCTGACATCCTTTCACTCCCTCCTCTCTACATTTTCCTCTTCTCTCTCTGCTGCTAAAGCCACTTTCTACCACTCTAAATTCCAAGCATCTGCCTCTAACCCTAGGAAGCTCTTTGCAACCTTCTCCTCCCTCCTGAATCCTCCTCCCCCTCCCCCCTCCTCCCTCTCTGCAGATGACTTCGTCAACCATTTTGAAAAGAAGGTCGACGACATCCGATCCTCGTTTGCTATGTCAAACGACACCGCTGGTTCTGCTCACACTGCCCTACCCTGTGCTCTGACCTCTTTCTCCCCTCTCTCTCCAGATGAAATCTCGCGTCTTGTGACGGCCGGCCGCCCTACAACCTGCCCGCTTGACCCTATCCCCTCCTCTCTTCTCCAGACCATTTCCGGAGACCTTCTCCCTTACCTCACCTCGCTCATCAACTCATCCCTGACCGCTGGCTACGTCCCTTCCGTCTTCAAGAGAGCGAGAGTTGCACCCCCTTCTGAAAAAACCTACACTCGATCCCTCCGATGTCAACAACTACAGACCAGTATCCCTTCTTTCTTTTCTCTCCAAAACTCTTGAACGTGCCGTCCTTGGCCAGCTCTCCCGCTATCTCTCTCAGAATGACCTTCTTGATCCAAATCAGTCAGGTTTCAAGACTAGTCATTCAACTGAGACTGCTCTTCTCTGTATCACGGAGGCGCTCCGCACTGCTAAAGCTAACTCTCTCTCCTCTGCTCTCATCCTTCTAGACCTATCGGCTGCCTTCGATACTGTGAACCATCAGATCCTCCTCTCCACCCTCTCCGAGTTGGGCATCTCCGGCGCGGCCCACGCTTGGATTGCGTCCTACCTGACAGGTCGCTCCTACCAGGTGGCGTGGCGAGAATCCGTCTCCACACCACGTGCTCTCACCACTGGTGTCCCCCAGGGCTCTGTTCTAGGCCCTCTCCTATTCTCGCTATACACCAAGTCACTTGGCTCTGTCATAACCTCACATGGTCTCTCCTATCATTGCTATGCAGACGACACACAATTAATATTCTCCTTTCCCCCTTCTGATGACCAGGTGGCGAATCGCATCTCTGCATGTCTGGCAGACATATCCGTGTGGATGACGGATCACCACCTCAAGCTGAACCTCGGCAAGACGGAGCTGCTCTTCCTCCCGGGAAGGACTGCCCGTTCCATGATCTCGCCATCACGGTTGACAACTCCATTGTGTCCTCCTCCCAGAGCGCTAAGAACCTTGGCGTGATCCTGGACAACACCCTGTCGTTCTCAACTAACATCAAGGCGGTGGCCCGTTCCTGTAGGTTCATGCTCTACAACATCCGCAGAGTACGACCCTGCCTCACACAGGAAGCGGCGCAGGTCCTAATCCAGGCACTTGTCATCTCCCGTCTGGATTACTGCAACTCGCTGTTGGCTGGGCTCCCTGCCTGTGCCATTAAACCCCTACAACTCATCCAGAACGCCGCAGCCCGTCTGGTGTTCAACCTTCCCAAGTTCTCTCACGTCACCCCGCTCCTCCGCTCCCTCCACTGGCTTCCAGTTGAAGCTCGCATCCGCTACAAGACCATGGTGCTTGCCTACGGAGCTGTGAGGGGAACGGCACCTCAGTACCTCCAGGCTCTGATCAGGCCCTACACCCAAACAAGGGCACTGCGTTCATCCACCTCTGGCCTGCTCGCCTCCCTACCACTGAGGAAGTACAGTTCCCGCTCAGCCCAGTCAAAACTGTTCGCTGCTCTGGCCCCCCAATGGTGGAACAAACTCCCTCACGACGCCAGGACAGCGGAGTCAATCACCACCTTCCGGAGACACCTGAAACCCCACCTCTTTAAGGAATACCTAGGATAGGATAAAGTAATCCCTCTCACCCCCCCTCCCCCTGAAAAGATTTAGATGCACTACTGTTCCACTGGAGGTCATAAGGTGAATGCACCAATTTGTAAGTCGCTCTGGATAAGAGCGTCTGCTAAATGACTTAAATGTAAATGTAAATGTGAGTGAATACAACAGGCTAATGATTACTCAATATGGGCCTAATTAGATTACATTGAGTGGCAGTCAGAAGCTCAGGTGTGACAAGCAGGTGAGAAAGAGACCTCTTTGTGATGGTAATAACTTTGCTTACAAGCTAGTGAAAGACTTGCTAAGTCTAGGCTAGGCCTCTGTACTCAAGAAAGATTTGAGTCTTTATTGCCTTTCGTGAATTAACACTCACTTTACTACTAGCACTGACTTTGCTGATACTGTAGCTACTTGATTGAGGAAAAAGGTACTTACTATGACGGATACTCTATGTGGTTGTCCTACCTAGTTACCTAGCTACCACTTAACTGTAAGTGGGTCGTTATGGATAAGAGCGTCTGCTAAATCATTTGTATTTTTATGTTGTAGCTAACTTAGTAACTGGCATGCTTTGAGAAAATGGCGGAAAGTCAATTTACTATACAATTCATTTCTCCAGCAAACCTGGCAACAGCCACTTTCTGAATGTAATAAAATGTCTGCCGCTAAAAGTATTGGGTCTCCACTCCCCACTCGTTCCTGTTTTAGCACTGTGTTTCGCGTAGTCATTCTTTGCACTTGCTAATGTCATGTTAGGGGAGGACCTGAGAGCTCAGTTAGGACTCAGGAAGTCTCTCTCTCTCTCTCTGTCTCTCTATATGCTTAATTGATTTGTGGAGAAGAGGCCAGTGTTGACTGTGGTTTATACATAGTACTAATGTTTGTGGGTTGTGGCAGAAGCAATGCAAACTGATGCCAGTTTTATGCAAACATAGACATGTGAGTTCATATTAGCCTAGTGGTTAGAGCGTTGGACTACTAACCGAAAGGTTGCGAGATTGAATCCCCCCAAGGTAAAAATCTGTCGTTCTGCCCCTGAACAGGCAGTTAACCCACTGTTCCTAGGCTGTAATTGAAAATAAGAATTTGTTCTTAACTGACTTGCCTAGTTAAATAAATATTGTTTTTGGGAGCTGTTCTGTGTCAACCACATCTCTTTCACAATGTCAATATATTCATTGTGACTTAACTTTCATATGAGTGAATAAATTGGTTGATGGCTATTGATAGAAAAACACATCTCTGGCTTTCATCTCACTTATTTCAAATTCTGAAATAAGTGAATAACTGTTATTCTGAAATAACTGTCACGAACAGATTCTTTAATGATTAAAGGAAATACACAATTACATTACACTACCATATAACGTTCTCTGAATTTGTCCTGTGCCATCCAGATACATGGTCACTCTATCATTGGGTGAAAGTGGCATAACAGAGCAGGTTAAGCCGGTTATGTTATAGAAGACATGCAGGCCAAAAAGAGAAAAATAGATGAGAGCGAGGAGAGGATCCAAGGGGATATATTATCTTACCAGAGGCTTACCAGCAGCAGCACAGTATACAGATGCTGACAGTGTAAAGGATAAAATGACCACGGGGCTATGGATAAAAGCCGACGCTTTCAATTGTTTGCCATCCTTTTTCAGTCAGTTCTCATTTGCACTGTGATCAACCATATGGCCTATGATGTTCTGGCTTGAACTGTTAGTATTGTTGGACAGTCGGTGAAAACAGTACAAAACAATTATACAAAATAGGAGTATGTGTGTGTGTGTGTGTGTATACACTGCTCAAAAAATAAAGGGAACACTAAAATAACACATCCTAGATCTGAATGAATGAAATATTCTTATTAAATACTTTTTTCTTTACATAGTTGAATGTGCTGACAACAAAATCACACAAAAATGATCAATGGAAATCAAATTTATCAACCCTCTGGATTTGGAGTCACACTCAAAATTAAAGTGAAAAAACACACTACAGGCTGATCCAACTTTGATGTAATGTCCTTAAAACAAGTCAAAATGAGGCTCAGTAGTGTGTGTGGCCTCCACGTGCCTGTATGACCTCCCTACAACGCCTGGGAATGCTTCTGATGAGGTGGCGGATTGTCTCCTGAGGGATCTCCTCCCAGACCTGGACTAAAGGATCCACTATCTCCTGGACAGTCGGTGGTGCGACGTGACGTTGGTGGATGGAGCAAGACATGATGTCCCAGATGTGCTCAATTGGATTCAGGTCTGGGGAATGGGCGGGCCAGTCCAGAGCATCAATGCCTTCCTCTTGCAGGAACTGCTGACACACTCCAGCCACATGAGGTTTAGCATTGTCTTGCATTAGGAGGAACCCAGGGCCAACCGCACCAGCATATGGTCTCACAAGGGGTCTGAGGTTCTCATCTCGGTACCTAATGGCAGTCAGGCTACCTCTGGCGAGCACATGGAGGGCTGTGCGGCCCCCCAAAGAAATGCCACCCCACACCATGACTGACCCACCGCCAAACCGGTCATGCTGGAGGATGTTGCAGGCAGAAGAACGTTCTCCACAGCGTCTCCAGACTGTCACGTCTGTCACATGTGCTCAGTGTAAACCTGCTTTCATCTGTGAAGAGCACAGGGAGCCAGTGGCGAATTTGCCAATCTTGGTGTTCTCTGGCAAATGAAAAACATCCTGCACGGTGTTGGGCTGTAAGCACAACACCCACCTGTGGACGTCGGACCCTCATACCACCCTCATGGAGTCTGTTTCTGACCGTTTGAGCAGACACATGCACATTTGTGGCATGCTGGAGGTCAATTTGCAGGGCTCTGGCAGTGCTCCTCCTGCTCCTCCTTGCACAAAGGCGGAGGTAGCGGTCCTGCTGCTGGGTTGTTGCCCTCCTACGGCCTCCTCCACGTCTCCTGATGTACTGGCCTGTCTCCTGGTAGCGCCTCCATGCTCTGGACACTACGCTGACAGACACAGCAAACCTTCTTGCCACAGCTCGCATTGATGTGCCATCCTGGATGAGCTGCACTACCTGAGCCACTTGTGTGGGTTGTAGACTCCGTCTCATGCTACCACTAGAGTGAAAGCACCGCCAGCATTCAAAAGTGACCAAAACATCAGCCAGGAAGCATTGGAACTGAGAAGTGGTCTCTGGTCACCACCTGCAGAACCACTCCTTTATTGGGGGTGTCTTGCTAATTGCCTATAATTTCCACCTGTTGTCTATTCCATTTGCACAACAGCATGTTAAATTTATTGTCAATCAGTGTTGCTTCCTAAGTGAACAGTTTGATTTCACAGAAGTGTGATTGACTTGGCGTTACATTGTGTTGTTTAAGTGTTCCCTTTATTTTTTTGAGCAGTGTATTTATGTGTGCGTGTGTTCATGCGATTATTAACACAAAAGGACCCAAGCTGCTTGGCTGAGTGAGAGTTCAAAGCAGCAGCAGCATAGAGAGAGAGACAGGGAGAGAGAGAGAGACAGAGACAGAGACAGAGACAGAGAGAGAGAGAGAGAGAGAGAAGGGACCTGGGTCCTCTGAAGATGCCCTAGGGGGAGTCGTGCTCCAGTAAATTGCCTCCTCTCCAGTCTTATTATAGGAGAGCATGGGAGCTGGTGGGACACATTGGGCCCCATACCTTTCAAACTGTCCAAAGTCACGCTGCTTGTCTGACTAGCCTGCCTAGCTTGGCTGCTCCCGAGTCAGCACATCACTCGTGCTCTCTGGCTCTGTCACAGAGAAATGCTCAGATCTGAGTAAAAAAACACTGCAACTTCAAATAGACAACTAAAAGAGAAGAGGGCTAACTTCAGCCTGTGAGCTCACTTTGAATTATTTCTGTTTGTCCCATCGTTTGGGGTGAAGTATCCCAGAATGCATCAGTGGGCCCAAAGCATGAGGGTTGAGTGTCGTCTGACTGCTGACTAACCGACTGTGTTAGCCGCACGTTGATATTTCTCCCATCCTTAAATTCAACACAGTTGACGCAGCTCCATGTGTATACTTACCACAGGAGGTTGGTGGTACCTTAATTGGGGAGGATGGGCTTGTGGTAATGAGTGGAATAAGTGGAACGGTATCAAATCCATCAATCACATGGTTTCCATGTGATTGATGCCATTCCATTCGCTCCATTCTGGCCATTATTATGAGTCGTCCTCCCCTCAGCAGCCTCCTGTGATACTTACAGTACTGATCTCAGGAAATGGCATAGGATGCGACTGACAAGAAGAAGAGTGTGTCACTTTGTGTTAGTAGTAAGTCTGCAAGCAAATGCAATGGCATGTGCCATATCTGCATAGTGAAACACACAGCCTGTGAGAGCGGCTATATCAATCACACACACACACACACCCCATGTGTAAGGCAGTTCACATAGCTTCTAGGCTTTGAAATACATCACTCATTACCCTTTAGGGGTTTGGTGTTACATACAGTATGAGTGACTAGCGACTATCGTCACGGTTCAGGGCCAGCCCATGTGGACAGCCTTGGCAAATTGAAAACACTGCTACCTGATGGTGCGACACCTTATATCTTCCCCCTGCTTGACAGACTAGTCTGCCGATAAAAAAATATTGAGTGTCTGTGTTGCATTAAGCCAAGTTCCCTTCAACAGGGCAATATATAGTTATTTAGCCACGAGCCAGAGTTCAAGCCATTTGGACTTTGCAGAGTTTCAGTCTGCGTGGTGACGGACGTAATACTCACCTCCACCACTAGGTGTGCTGTGCCTACTGTATAACTTCATGCCTGTTATAACACTTTTTAGTGGGAAGTTAGGAGAGTAACGAATAAGAAATTAATGACTTTAAACATTGAAAGATGAGCACATAATGTGGCAAAGCACTTTAGCGTGTCACATAAAATTACTGCACGTCAAGCATAATGACCTTTTCCCTGCTGTGCCACCAGCTCTAAGTGAATAGGCCTGAAGGCGAGATGGATTGGCAGGAAGGGGGGAAGTAGCATCTGGGTGACTCAACATCCACAAACACCTCACAACATCGCACACATCTGTTTTGTAAAAATTCACATCAATGCAATTAGACGTGAAACGAACTGACCAAATTAAGTGATATACAAAACCCAACATCCGACTTCCTACCTTTTTCCTTCTCCAAATCACACCCGTGGTTGCTCCTTCCGTAACCTCATTCATCTGCGAGGGGGTAAATCATTTTACGTGTTCCTGCAATTACTCGGCTGTCTCAATCCTGTATGCACTGCATCTGGCCTGCCGGAGAAAGGTTAGGAGTATTTCCTACTCAGTGACTTCAGACAGCACTTTGAAGGTGGGGGACTCTTTCCCATAATCCTTTGCTTCTACTACTGACAAGACCAGTTTCACTTTATACATCTCCTCCGTACCCCCCAAAAAGTGGTATTAGATGCCACCTCCAGGTTTGGAAAAAAGGAGAATAGTACAGTACCCTCTCATGTGGCCAAAAGGGGGGGGTCTAGATCAGCACTCCTACTCTTAGACGCTTTGTGAATACATTGAAGTACACCCACATTCCACACACGACACACACTGAATCGAGGGAAAGATTGAGAGAAGAAAACCAGTCGAAATGAAGCCACCTGACAAGTGGCAACCTTGAAATCCATCTTCAAAGGTAACTGAGATGGGTTCCGTGATATGATGTAGTGAAGCTAAGCCTCCCACTGGTCTCCCACAAAAGCAAGAAATCTGCGTAACCAATTAGATTATGGTAATCAGAGCCCTCATAAACATCACCGGCAGGACGTTCCGACAACTCTTGATTACAGAGTCCTCGTTCCAAATTCCACACTATTCCCTATATAGTGCACTACTTTTGACCAGGCCCTATAGGGAAGGCCCATAGGGCTCTGATCAAAGTAGTGCACTATTGTAGGGAATAGGGTGCTATTTGGGATGCAGTTGAATCTTATCCAACTTCTGCATCTGTGGGGATTCTACCTGAATAGGGGGGACTTAAACCAAAGTCTTGGACTGTGTCCAAATTTGAACTCCTTCCTTATTAAAGTTAACTACTTGTCTGAGCGTTGTCCTCAGTTAACACTTGAGGGTGGAACTCATTGAGATGCAGGCCTTACAGTGAATGCTGAAACTCTGATAAATTGATTCATTCGCTTCCAAAGAAAGATTCCACTGTGTTAATATCTTCCCTAAACAGAGGCAGGGGGAGTCGGTGGACTTGAAAATACTTCAGGTAGTCTTAGACACAGCTGTGTGTGCAATAGGATAGAGACACTATCTTGGCCATTGATTCGCCTTCCGTTCATAATTGTAAACAACTTCAAAGACTTAGACCTTTTCCTTAACTTTTACTGGTTTCACAGCATTGTGAATTGTGGGTTGAAACTCCACATGCCGGTCTATGTTGTGTAGAGACTAGTGTTAAAAGCCGTCACCAAACGTCAAGCTGCCTGCTCCACTGCAGATAAAGCCAGCGACAGTGACTACAGTACATATACCACACCATGAGCCTCAGTAACAATCAAGTCCAGATAAGTGAAGGAGAGGGAGAAGGTGAGAGAGAAGGGAGGGGGAAAACACATACACACACAGTCTTGTACAACTAACTTTGTGGGGACACAAAATTAATTCCCATTCAAAATCCTATTTTCCCTACCACCGAACCCTAAACCTAACCCTAACTACAAAACTACAAAATGTTTTACCTTGTGGGGAGTAACAAAATGTCCCCAGGTGGTCCATTTTGGGTTCTTTTACTATTCTTGTGGGGAATTCTGGTCCCCACAAATATAGTTAAACATGTCCACACACACACACACACACACACACACACACACACGGTAAGGACCAGATTGCTCTATTCCCTCCATGTATGCCACCCAAAAAAGGAGGCCACAATTAACACTAGAAAAAACTATTGGTTCATTAATTACTCTGACATTTTTAAAGTCATGTTCCCACGTCCTCGACTTTTCCTAAATAAGTCTATATAAAACACTGTTATTGTGAGAATCTTAATATCACGAACAGAATGTGTTATAAGCAGTTTTAAGAGGACCCTCATTCACCTGCAGTCATTCACCACGCAGCTGATGGCCCATCGAAACTACACCTAAACTATATTGAATCTAATTTCACACATATAATAATAGGGTTAGCCGAAAGACACTAGTCTGATGGGGTGACAATATTATCAATTGTCAAATTGTATATGAAGAGATGGGTGCAGCTTGGAATTCACACAGAGGCAGGGAAACAGAGTGCCAAAAAGTAACTTTTTAAAATCCTCCTATAGAGTCCCATGCAGGTTTTATTTATTTTTTTATTTAACCTTTATTTAACTAGGCAAGTCAGTTAAGAACAAATTCTTATTTACGGCCTACCTGTCATTGTAAAAACCAGTCAAGGGAAGACGTTTTGATTTCTATATTGTATCAGAAAGAGCAGATTCTGCAGTTTCTAAAACACATACCTTTGTCAAATAAATCTAAAAATTGAAGAGGTGAGCTCTATTTCAAAAGATATATTTTTTCCAAGAATAATTGCTGTTCCATGTGCTCCACACGTGAGCATACGGCAGCATATAGCACAGACTACTAAGAAAATGCTTTATGTATTACAACATTACCTAAGACCTTGATAAACACAACCAAATGAAAACAATTCCGATAGCATATATGAAATGTATTTATTAGACTGTTAGAATGTCATTGGCTCAATGGGGGGGTCAAGCTTTTCTAGAATAAAATCTGCTGGGGTTTCTAGAAAAAAGAGAAAGAAAATAAACTTATATAGGAAAAAAACAGAGGGTAGAGAGGTCAGAGACAGGGAACAGTGACTGTCAGAGAGAATCCCCAGAGAAACCCTTGACGCTCTTCAGAGGCTGCTTAGATCGTTGGTCCACACACACACACACACACACACACACACACACACACACACACACACACAGAGAGAGAGTATGTGTACATTGTTAGTGAACATTGCCTCCAGAAAAATAGATGGCATCGTCTAACAGCCTCCCCGATGAGAAAGAATCCTTTCTTTCCATCATTATCCACAGTCTGAATAATGATACTCTGCAATAAATTGTCTCCGTCTTCTTTCATTGCTCCTGGTGATACGATATGAACAGCTTTGCTGTTGTCTTTTGCTTTAATATGAAAAGGAAATATTCATCATAGAGACTTCATAGTTTATGGACATGCTCTCAGTCCCGACACACTGACTCCCCTCTACCTTCCCCCCACCCTGTTCTACACCCAGGAGGTCTGATCTAGAATCAGGTCCCCAGCATAGTCATTATGATTAAAAAAAGGCAAACTGATCCTAGATCAGCACTCCTACTCTGAGACGCTTTATGAATACCGGGCCATGAACATGGGACCTCTACTCACAACATCAAACCGCTGGGGCACTAAACATCTCACTACATCCCTCTGTAGCTATTATAGTGCTGCTGGTAGGTGATTGAGGAGCAAAGCACTGCAAAGAATGACATCCTGTTTGAAATGGTGAGTTTGTCATAAACCGCCAAGTCATATACATGGCTTGATGTGCTTTGATCCGGACGCTTAGATCTGCAACTCAAGTTGCAGATCTGATGTACAACACATTTGACACAACAATTGTGATAGAAAGGAGAGCTTTCGGCACAAAAGTAATTACCCTGCGGAGACACCCCACAATGGTTGTGGAAACATTTTGTGTACAGATAAACTCAACACAAAAATGTCAGGTTTCACAAGCTCTGTGTCAAATGAGTTGTACACCAGTTGTACAACCTAAGTGTGTACGGGGCCTCAGACTATTTGCTGTAAAAGTATGATTAGGGCAACAAGAAAAAATTCCTTATCAACTGCAATACCACTGTCATATCTGTTTTGCTGACTAAGCATCCGCCTCTATGAGCACTTTGAGTTTTCCAGAGGTATAACAGCGCTCGACTCATCCTTTGTAACTATAAGATATCGTGACTGTTAAATCATCCCCCAAATGTACCAATAAAGGAGAATTCCACCCTATCAGTTCTTTAGTGTCACTGTGAGCTTGACGTCAACTGGCACTTTTACTGTCTCTTAATATATGGCCCTATCACCATGAACAGCTGCTGCCTTAAGGATGCACTGCTGCTGCTGAATTGGAGAATTGACCTTTTTAGATCAATACTTAATACAGATTTTTGCAATTTGCAACTTTTGTGCCCATTAGGTGAAAAATATAGCTGACTGGTGGTTTACAAGTGTGTGTGCATAATGTGCATAATGTGTATATGCACTGTGTGTGGGGGGGAGTATGGGTGTATGCATGCTTGCGTGTGTGTGTGGGGGGGGTATGGGTGTGTGGGGGAGGGGTATGGGTGTGTGCATGCTTGCGTGTGTGTGAGGGGGTATGGGTGTGTGCATGCTTGCGTGTGTGTGTGGGGGGGTATGGGTGTGTGCATGCTTGCGTGTGTGTGTGTGGGGGTATGGGTGTACGCATGCTTGCGTGTGTGGGGGGTATGGGTGTGTGTGTGTGCATGCTTGCGTGTGTGGGGGTATGGGTGTACGCATGCTTGCATGTGTGGGGGGGTATGGGTGTGTGTGTGTGCATTCTTGCGTGTGTGGGGGTATGGGTGTACGCATGCTTGCATGTGTGGGGGGTATGAGTGTGTGTGCATAATGTGCATAATGTGTATATGCACTATGTGTGGGGGGTATGGGTGTATGCATGCTTGTGTGTGTGTGTGAGGGGTATGGGTGTGTGGGGGAGGGGTATGGGTGTGTGCATGCTTGCGTGTGTGTGAGGGGGTATGGGTGTGTGCATGCTTGCGTGTGTGTGTGTGGGGGGTATGGGTGTGTGCATGCTTGCGTGTGTGTGTGTGGGGGTATGGGTGTACGCATGCTTGCGTGTGTGTGGGGGGGGTATGGGTGTGTGGGGGGTATGTGTGTGTGCATGCTTGCGTGTGTGGGGGGTATGGGTGTACGCATGCTTGCATGTGTGGGGGGTATGAGTGTGTGCATGCTTGCGTGTGTGCGCAGGGGGTATAGGTGTGTGCATGCTTGCGTGTGTGGGGGTTATGGGTCTGTGCATGCTTGCATGTGTGTGTAGGGGGATATGGGTGTGCGCATGCTTGCATGTGTGTGTATGGGGGTATGGGTGTACACATGGGTGTGCATGCTTGTGTGTGTGGGGGGTATGGGTGTGCGGGGGGTATGTGTGTGTGTGTGTGGGGGTATGGGTGTACGCATGCTTGCGCATGCTTGCGTGTGTGGGGGGTATGAGTGCATGCTTGCGTGTGGGGGGTATGGGTGTGTGCATGCTTGCGTGTGTGTGTAGGGGGTATGGGTGTACACATGCTTGTGTGTGTGGGGGGTATGGGTGTACGCATGCTTGCGTGTGTGGGGGTTATGAGTGTGTGCATGCTTGCGTGTGTGTGGGGGGGTATAGGTGTATGCATGCTTGCGTGTGTGGGGGTTATGGGTGTGTGCATGCTTGCGTGTTTGTGTGGGGGTATAGATGTGTGCATGCTTGCATGTGTGTGTAGGGGGTATGGGTGTACACATGCTTGTGTGTGTGGGGGGGTATGGGTGTACGCATGCTTGTGTGTGTGGGGGGTATGGGTGTACGCATGCTTGCGTGTGTGGGGGGTATGGGTGTGTGCATGCTTGCGTGTGTGTGCGGGGGGTATAGGTGTATGCAAGCTTGCGTGTGTGGGGGGTTATGGGTTTGTGCATGCTTGCATGTGTGTGTAGGGGGATGGGTGTGTGCATGCTTGCGTGTGTGGGGGGTATGAGTGTGTGCATGCTTGCGCGTGTGTGCGGGGGTATAGGTGTATGCATGCTTGCGTGTGTGGGGGTTATGGCTTTGTGCATGCTTGCATGTGTGTGTAGGGGGTATGGGTGTGTGCATGCTTGCGTGTGTGTGGGGGGGGGGGTATGAGTGTGTGCATGCTTGCGTGTGTGTGTAGGGGGGTTATGGGTTTGTGCATGCTTGCGTGTGTGTGCGTGTGTGTGTACTTCTGTTTGTGTGCATCTCAGTTTATGTGTGAATTCCAAAAAGTCATCTTTGTCTTCCACAGATCAATTCTCTATCCCAGTTGGTTTGCTTGACAATAAAACTTTTATTATCATCATGACCCCTCCAAGTTGGTTTGGCTATCATTATCTGTAATGTAATAGCCTGAAGGTTTGATTGAGCGCCATAGACATTCTTTTAACATTTACGGAGGCCATAAAAACATGACTAAGGTTTCTTCCCAAATGGCACCCTATTCCCTATATAGTGCATTACTTTTGAGTCCAATAAGCCCTGGTCAAAAGTAGGGCACTATATAGGGAATAGGGTACCATTTGGGACTGGCCTAAACACCCCACACAGTAAAACAGTACTAATTGGAGATGCAGGCAGCTGCTCTGGACTGTACCAGCGGCCAACCATAAACTACCACCAGTGCATCGTAAAAACAGCTTCAGTTTGGGTTAATTAGCTCATCCTGTCATCTACATGGAAGCATAACAACACCGTGGCTAGAGGAAAGGAGGGATATTCTAATTTTGTCATTATTCCTCATCCTCCTTCTCAAACCGCACTGGAGGAGAAGATGTGAGGTTCCTTCACTTGGATTTTCTCTTCCAATGAGCTGTGAGAAGGAGGTCAAGGAAACAAGTACGCAAGGAACCAAGGATAGACCTTTGATATTCAGCCACAGCACCATGTTTGCAGTAATAGTGGCCCCTATAGACATTTTTACATTTAATTCCTTGACAGTTGGCCACAGGATATTAGAGTGAGGGCATCATGTGGCATGAAAAGCCAGACAGCTAAATGTCAGGCATTCCTGGAGTTAATTGAAAACAGGTAGCATACCTTCCTCGTTTATTAGCGCTCACTGTAGAGTGGAACATGAGCTAGCCACACTGCTACATAAGAACACATCAATGAGACACTACTTCATTAATAACAAGTGGTCTCTGGGTCCTGAAAAGGAGTAAAGGTAATATGATGTATATAAAACAGGAAGTGCCAGATCTATCCATGTTCCATACCCTTCCATGCTTTCTGTAAACTGGTTCATGGGGTAATAACGGCACATTTAATATAACTGGTTTTAACAGTGGGTGGTTTCTTAATAAGAAAGGGTTTATTTTCAGTAAAACTGATTGATTGAAACAAAGCAACAAGAATACATTAAAAATCAATGAAATATCAATGGAATTATGTGTAAATGAGAGAATGGATAGAAGAGATGGGAACATCATCACCTGCGAAAGCCTCGTACATGTATATCCTTCTCCTCTACTCTGTGCGTTAGCAGATGGAGAGAACACCCAATGGGCTGAGTCTGGTCCTCAAAGAGAGACAGAGGGACAGGAAGAGGAGCCTGTGGCTACAGGGCTAGTTGGGTTGGATTGATAACACTGTCCAATGCTCTTCTCCAGTACCATACTGACTGAGGCTTCCAGATGGTGGATGGAACTGAACTGGAGGATGCCAAGGTTGTATGGTGTCAGTGGAGATGCATGGCCATTTCAATTCAGTCAATTCAGGAAGTAAACTGTAGTTTTAATCTAAACTATTTCGTTTTGACCCTCTAAATTGACTGAATTGAAATTGAATTCACACCAATCCTACACCAAACAGTTTAACAGTAGTCACCCATAGTGTAGTAACAGCCCTGCAGCCATTTGCAGGAGTTAGCCGGACACAGTTGTGTGTGTGTGTATCTTAAAGGCATTGATTTTTCATACACGCTTAGAAAAAGGTGCTACAGTATATATACACTGAGGGAAAAAGCATTTGATCCCCTGCTGATTTTGTACGTTTGCCACGGACAAAGAAATGATCCGTCTATAATTGTAATGGTAGGTTTATTTGAACAGTGAGAGACAGAATAACAACAAAAACATCCAGAAAAACGCATGTCAAAAATGTTAGAAATTGATTTGCATTAGGGAAATAAATATTTGACCCCTCTGCAAAACATGACTTAGTCCTTGGTGGCAAAACCCTTGTTGGCAATCACAGAGGTCAGATGTTTCTTGTAGTTGGCCACCAGGTTTACACACATCTCAGGAGGGATTTTGTCCCACTCCTCTTTGCAGATCTTCTCCAAGTCATTAAGGTTTCGAGGCTGATGTTTGGCAAATCGAACCTTCAGCTCCCTCCACAGATTGTCTATGGGATTAAGGTCTGGAGACTGGCTAGGCCACTCCACGACCTTAATGTGCTTCTTCTTGAGCCAGTCCTTTGTTGCCTTGGCCGTGTGTTTTGGGTCATTGTCATGCTGGAATACCCATCCACAACCCATTTTCAATGCCCTGGCTGAGGGAAGGAGGTTCTCACCTAAGATTTGACGGTACATGGCCCCGTCCATCGTCCCTTTGATGCGGTGAAGTTGTCCTGTCCCCTTAGCAGAAAAACACCCCCAAAGTATAATGTTTCCACCTCCATGTTTGGCAGTGGGGATGTTGTTCTTGGGGTCATAGGCAGCATTCCTCCTCCTTCAAACACGGAGAGTTGATGCCAAAGAGCTCCATTTTGGTCTCATCTGACCACAACACTGTCACCCAGTTGTCCTCTGAATCATTCAGATGTTCATTGGCAAACTTCAGACGGGCATGTATATGTGCTTTCTTGAGCAGGGGGACCTTGCGGGCGCAGCAGGATTTCAGTCCTTCACGGCGTAATGCGTTACCAATTGTTTTCTTGGTGACTATGGTCCCAGCTGCCTTGAGATCACTGACAGAGATCCTCCCGTGTAGTTCTGGGCTGATTCCTCACCGTTCTCATGATCATTGCAACGCCACGAGGTGAGATCTTGCATGGAGCCCCAGGCAGAGGGAGATTGACGGTTCTTTTGTGTTTTTTCCATTTGCGAATAATCACTGTTGTCACCTTCTCACCAAGCTGCTTGGCGATGGTCTTGTAGCCCATTCCAGCCTTGTGTAGGTTTACAATCTTGTCCCAGACATTCTTGGAGAGCTCTTTGGTCTTGGCCATAGTGGAGAGTTTGGAATCTGATTGATTGCTTCTGTGGACAGGTGTCTTTTATACAGGTAACAAACTGAGATTAGGAGCACTGCCTTTAAGAGTGTGCTCCTAATCTCAGCTCGTTACCTGTATAAAAGACACCTGGGAGCCAGAAATCTTTCTGATTGAGAGGGGGTCAAATACTTATTTCCCTCACTGTACGTCTACTCATTTAACGTTTTTTCTTTATTTGTACTATTTTCTACATTGGAGAATAGTAGTGAAGACATCAAAACTATGAAATAACACATATGGAATCATGTAGTAACTAAAAAAGTGTTGAACAAATCAAAGTATATTTTATATTTGAGATTCTTCAAAGTAGCCACCCTTTGCCTTGATGACAGCTTTGCACACTCTTGGCATTCTCTCAACCAGCTTCATGAGGTAGTCACCTAGAATGCATTTCAATTAACAGGTGTGCTTGTTAAAAGTTCATTTGTGGATTTTTTTTCCTTCTTAATGCTTTTGAGCCAATCAGTTGTGTTGTGACAAGGTAGGGGTGGTATACAAAATATAGCCCTAATTGGTTAAAAGACCAAGTCCATATTATGGCAAAAACAGCTCAAATAAGCAAAGAGAAACGACAGTCCATCATTACTTTAAGACATGAAGGTCAGTCAATTCGGAACATTTCAAGAACTTTGAACATTTCTTCAAGTGCTGTCGCAAAAACCATCAAGCGCTATGATGAAACTGTCTCTCGTGTCCACACATTTCAAGGTTGCCTTGAAACAATGACTGGTAAATGATCCAAGACCAGCTCAGTTAATCCCTACCATTGTGAAAATGAGTCGTCATAATGCTGCATCAAATGTACATGATCTTAGGGGCATTGGCAAACACAATGTAAGTAATTAAATTTATGTACCCCTAATTGCACCGAATACATCTGTTTATCCTACAGCTATTGTAAGCAGTAACCACGAGCCTATAAACCAGAGTTACACTGTTAGCACTGAGGCGGTGTGCAATAGTAGGAAAACCAATTATGCAGCTCACCCTGCACTATCAGCTCCAATGTAAACAACATAAGTAAGTCTACCTCTGATACGCTTCCCAGTAAAGCATTAAAAACAATCAAGAAACCCAGAAAAGTGCTAAAATAGCCCATATTAACATATGTAGCCTAAGAAACAAGGTCCATGAAGTCAATAACTTGCTTGTAACAGATGCCATTCATATCTCTGAAACTCACTTAGATAATACCTTTGATGATACAATGGTAGCAATACATGGTTATAACATCTACCGAAAAGACAGAAATGCCAACGGAGGCGGTGTTGCGGTCTATATTCAGAACCACATTCCTGTTAAGCTTAGAGATGATCTAATGTTAAATACTGTTGAAGTAATATGGCTACAGGTTCATCTGCTTCACCTAAAGACCATTCTTGTGGGAAGCTGCTATAGACCACCAAGTGCTAACAGTCAGTATCTGGATAATATGTGTGAAATGCTTGATAATGTATGTGATATCAACAGAGAATTATATTTTCTGGGTGATTTAAATATTGACTGGCTATCATTAAGCTGCCCACTCAGGAAAAAAATTCAAACTGTAACCAGTGCCTGCAACCTGGATCAGGTTGTCAGTCAACCTACCAGGGTAGTTACAAACATCACAGGAATTAAATAATCAACATGTATTGATCACATCTTTACTAACGCTTCAGATATTTGCTTTAAATCAGTATCCAAATCCATAGGATGTAGTGATCACAATATGTAGTGATTCATATGTTGAGGATGTAAAGAATATTTGCTGGTCTGTGGTGTGTAATCAAATCAAAGTTTATTTGTCACGTGAGGAGCAACCAGACTCTGCACTTGACAAATTTATGAAACTACATATTCCAGTTACTAATAAGCACGCACCCATTAAGAAAATTACTGTGAAAACTATTAAATCCCCTTGGATTGATGAGGAATTGAAAAATTGTCTGGTTAAGAGGGGTGAGGCAAAAGGTATGGCAATTAAGTCTGGCAGCCCAACTGATTGGCAAACATACTTCAAATTAAGAAATCATGTGACTAACTAAATAAAAATAAACTACACTATGAAGCAAAGATATATTATATAAAGAATGAGAGTAAAAAGCTTTGGGTCACCTGAAATGAAATTTTGGGGAAAAAAAAGCCAACTTGGCTCCTTCAATCAGACGGCTCATTCATCACAAAGCCCACTGATATTGCAAACTACTTTAATGACTTTTTCATTGGCAAGATAAGAAAACTTAGGGATGCCATGCCAGCAACAAATGCTGACACTACTAAGTTTATCATACCAAGTTATGAAAGACAAGAATTGTACTTTGAATTCTGTAAAGTCAGTGTGGATGAGCTGAAAAACGTATTGTTGTCTATCAACAATGACAAGGCACCAGGGTCTGAGAATCTGGATGGAAAATGACTGAGGATAATAGCAGATGATATTGCCACTCCTATTTGTCACATCTTCAATTTAAGCCTACTAGAGAGCGTGTGCCCTCAGGCCTGGAGGGAAGCTAAAGTCATTCCGCTACCCAAGAATAGTAAAGCCCCCTTTACTGGCTCAAATAGCTGACCAATCAGCCTGTTACCAACCCTTAGTAAACTTCTGGAAAAAATGGTGTTTGACCAGATACAATGCTATTTCACAGTAAACAAATTGACAACAATTCCAGCATCCTTATAGGGAAGGACACTCAACAAGCACTGCACTTACACAAATGACTGATGATTGGATGAGAGAAATTGATGATAAAACGATTGTGGGGGCTGTCGTGTTAGACTTCAGTGCAGCTTTTGACATTATCGATCATAGTCTTCTGCTGGAAAAATGTATGTGTGTTATGGCTTTACACTCCCTTCTATAATGTGGATAAAGAGTTACTTGTCTAACATTACACAGAGGGTGTTCTTTGATGGAAGCCTCTCAAACATAATCCAGTTAGAATCAGGGTAGCTGTTTAGGCCCCTTGCTTTTTTCAATTTTTACTAACGACATGCCACTGACTTTGAGTAAAGCCAGAGTGTCTATGTATGCGAATGACTCAACAATATACACGTCAGCTACTACAGCGACTGAAATGACTGCAACACTCAACAAAGAGCTGGAGTTATTTTCAGAGTAGGTGGCAAGGAATAAGTTAGCCCTAAATATTTCTAAAATTAAAAGCATTGTATTTGGAAGAAAACACTCACTAAACCCTAAACCTCAACTAACTTTTGTACTGAATAATGAGGAAATTGAGCAAGTTGAGATGTCTAAACTGCTTGGACTAACCCTAGATTGTAAACTGTCACGGTCAAAACATATCGATGCAGTAGTAGCTACGATGGGTAGAAGTCTGTCTATAATAAAGTGATGCTCTGCCTTCTTAACAATACTATCAACAAGGCAGGTCCTACAGGCCCTAGTTTTGTCGCACCTTGACTACTGTTCAGTCGTGTGGTCAGGTGCCACAAAAAAGGACTTAAGAAAATTGCAACTGGCTCAGAACAGGGCAGCACGGCTGGCCCTTGGATGTACACAGAGAGCTAATATTAATAATATACATGTCAATCTCTCCTGGCTGAAAGTGGAGGAGAGATAGACTTCATCACCACTTTTATTTATGAGAGGTGAATCCGACATGTTGAATGCGCCGAGCTGTCTGTCTGAACTACTGGCACACAGCTTGTACATTCATGCATACCCCACAATACATGCCACAAGAGGTCTCTTCACAGTCCCCAGGTCCAGAACAGACTATGGGAGGCACACAGTACGACATAGAGCCATGACTACATGGAACTCTATTTCACATCAGCTAATAACAAATACAAATACAAATACAGGAAAGGAAGACTCAGAGTTACCTCTGCTGCAGAGGATAAGTTCATTAGAGTTACCAGCCTCAGAAATTGCAGACCAAATAAATGCTTCACAGAGTTCAAGTAACAGACATACCTCAACATCAACTATTCAGAGGAGACTGTGTGAAACAAGCCTTCATGGTTGAATTGCTACAAAAAAAACACTACTAAAGGACACCAATAAGAAGAAGAGACTTGCTTGGGCCAAGAAACACAAGCAATGGACATTAGACTGGTGGAGAAGTCCAAATTTGCAATTTTTGGTTCCAACAAAGTAAGTGAACGGAAGATCTCCACATGTGTGGTTCCCATCATGAAGCATGGAGGAGAAGGTGTGATGTGTGGGGGTGCTTTGCTGGTGATACTGTCTGTGATTTATTTGGAATTCAAGGCACACTTAACCAGCATGGCTACCACAGCATTCTGCAGCGATACGCCAACCCATCTGGTTTGCGCTTATTGGGACTAGCATTTGTTTTTCAACAGGACAATGACCCCCCAACACACCTCCAGGATGTGTAAGGGCTATTTGACCAAGAAGGAGAGTGATGGAGTGCTGCATCAGATGACCTGGCCTCCACAATCACTCAACCTCAACCCAATTGAGATGGTTTGGGATAAGTTGGACCGCAGAGTAAAGGAAAAGCAGCCAAAACGTGCTCAGCATATGTGGGAACTCCAAGACTGTTGGAAAAGCATTCCAGGTGAAGCTGGTTGAGAGAATGCCAAGAGTGTGAAGCTGTCATCAAGTCAAACTGTGGCTACTTTGAAGAATCTCAAATATAAAATATATTTTGATTTGTTAAACACTTTTTTGGTTACTACATGATTCCATTTGTGTTATTTCATAGTTTTGATGTCTTCACTATTATTCTACAATAATAATAGAATAATAGTAAACATAAAGAAAAAACCTTAAATGAGTTAGTGTGTCCAATTACTTGACTGGTACTGTATATATATATATTTCTTCTTCAGTATAGAACCTAAAGGGGTTAATCGGCTGTCCCCATAGGATTACCCTTTGAAAAACCCTTTTTGGTTCCAGGTAGAACCCTCTGGTTCAGGTAGATCCCTTTTGGTTCCAAGTAGAACACTTTCCACAGAGGGTTTTATATGGAACTCAAAGGGGTTATCCTATAGGAACAGCCAAAGAACCCTTTTGGAACCCATTTTTCAAAGAGTGTAAGAATCAGTCAATTGGTTTTAATGTAATTCCCCATGCCTTTCCTAACCACGGCCTAACCTTGGAGATCTGCACTCATTAGTCATAATGTCTGTAGAGACATATTATCTGCAGGCTAATGTTTACTGAGGGATATGAAACTAAACCTATTTGAGTTTGAATAAAGCAGTGTGCTTTCTAGTAAAGGGATAGTGTGATGGTTTCCTGCAGTTGGGGTTTGGTTTGATTGCATCACGACCACAGTAACTCTGGATTACCTGTCTGGCTGAGCTCACACGGACAGACAGAGAGACAGACAGACAGACAGACAACCCCCCCATCCCGGGCTCTGCATGCCCCAGATTCAGAGGATGTGCTGCTAGCTGGCCCCAGTGGAGGTGGGAGATGGAGACAGAGGAGATTGGAACCAGATGAATGTTGTGCTTACAGGCTAAAGCCCCATCCGTCCCCACACTGGGCTTCTATTCCATATCTCTATCACCTCCAATCCCAGATTAAAACAATGTAGGGAGACGCCATGTCAAACACTGGGCTAGAATAGGGTGTGTGTGTGTGTGTGTGTGTGTGTGTGTGTGTGTGTGTGTGTGTGTGTGTGTGTGTGTCCATGCGCGCGTGCGAGCAGGCGTCCGAGCATGTGTGTGTGTGTAAGAGAACGAGTTGGACTAAGCCCCAGAGGGTGTGTGGAGGATTCTGCTTGCCATAATAATCCTACTTCCAAGTACGTTGTTGGTGTTTAGAATTTTCATTTTGATGTTTAACGCTCTAGAGACAAGCTACACCAGACACATTAGTCAATGTAGTAAGACTGCTGTATTACAGAAAGGATGAAATAAACACGCTGGCTACAATCGAGCAGAGAAACACCAAAGGGGTAAATTGGGATTCAGACAACAACATGTACACCCCACCACTTTTTTGGTAAACAGCTGAGGGATAGGGAGAGTAAAACAGATTAACTAAACTCATAAGGCATTTATATGTTATATTCTTCAAAAATCAATAGCTGTATATCATTTATTTAAAGTCCAAACATGGATGTACCAATCCCAGATGGCCCCTTTAAAGGAGTAGGGAAAGGGATTTACCATAAATGAGCATAGACCGCTCCAGACTCATAATGTAAGTGGAAGTTGAAAAATTTTGAAAAAACTTGAACTCAAAGTCTGGAGGGAAAAAAAATCCCTAATGCGTGGGCTGTTATGATATCAAACTTGTAGATCGTTCGAGACCTTCTCTCTCCTTGTCTCTCAAAGACATGCAGACAAGCACTCACCACACGCACGCACGCACATGCACACACACACTCCCTCTCTTTCTCTCTCACTCTCTCATGATTAAAATGCATACCTGATCCTCCTTCATTACGATTTGGCCACATACCTCATAGATGGGCACTCAGGGCATTCTAATTACTTGAAACATAATCAATGTGCAACCCCTTTAAGCTATGAGAACCCTTGAGTACCAAATAAATGGATTTGCTTTCGGCACGAAGTGTAAAATCTCATTTCTGCTGCTCCGTCTAATTGTTCCACTTAACTAAAGAGAGGATTGTGTACAACGCCAAAGACGGATGTAAACCGTGACGTTCTGCTGTCTTTAAGATAAGTGAAGAAGTGAACTCTGGGCTGCTAGCCTGTCGCATTCCTCTGGTTTTGCTGACTCAGAGGTTTTGTCTTAAAATGAATGACTGAGGCCTGTGGCGCTGCAGTGCTGTGGTACTGTTGTACTGTGGCCTGTATAACTGTGGTGCTGTACAAACTGAGTGTGTACGGGGCATTAGAGTGTGAGTAATCACAAGGATATTTTAATGTCAATGGTGTTCAAGTCTCGAGACTGAGACAGTTATTTCAAAATGTTGATTTTGTGGTCAATTAACAAAAAAGTTGTGGACTTTGATTAGCGCTGGTGGTTATGTTTTTGCTGGAAGATCCACTTGCGGCCAAGTGTAAGCCTTCTGTCAGACACAACCAGGTTTTGGTTAATACTGATCTTAAGTGCCAAGGACTTTTGGAAGCCAAGTAGCCCCATAACATCAAAGATCCACTACTATATTTTACAGTAGGTATGAGGTACTTTTCTGCATATGCTTCTGTTTTTCAATGACAAACCCACCACTGGTGTGCATGGCAAGAGAGCTCTATTTTCATGTCATTTGACCATAGCACCGGCTCCAATCCAAGTGCCAATGCCGTTAATACAACTCCAGGCAGTGCTATGGTCAGACGACATGTGTGTGTGTGTGTGTGTCCACATCAGCAGACACAACTACATTCCTCCTTCTCAGCCCAGCACTACTGGGGCTGTGTCCCAAATGGCACCCTTTTCCTTATATAGTGCACTATAAACATAGTACCCTTTGCAAGGAATAGGGTGCCATTTGGGATGCAGACAGAGGCCCACTGAGGCACCTGAGAAAAATGAGCAGTGCAACTTGGCTGCGTTCAGGCCACTCTTGGGACAAGGAAATTAGAGTTTCTCTTCAGCAGGAAAAACAGGACTATCCACGACTCAGAGATCCATCATCTAGACCTGAGGGGCCGGGACAGGAGGGGGAGAAGGGGAAAGACACTCAGGGACCAACTCTATACTGCAAGTGCTCATTTTAGGCCTGTGTCCACACACATTCACATACAGTGCCTTCAGAAAGTATTGACACCCCTTGACTTTTCCCACATTTTGTTGTGTTACAGCCTGAATTTAAAGTGGATTCAATTGAGTTTTTTTGTCTCTGACCTACATACATTTTGTCTCTGACCTTGTTATGTCAAGCCTAAATAGGTTCTGGAGTAAAGATGTGCGTAAGAAGTCACATAATAAGTTGCATGGACTCACTGTGTGTGCAATAACAGTGTATAACATAATTTTTGAATGACTTCCCCCACACATACAATTAGTGAATTTCAAAACACAGATTCAACCACAAATACCAGGGAGGTTTTCCAATGCTTTGCAAAAAAGGGCACCTATTGGCAGATAGGTAAACATGAAAAAGCAGACATTGAATATGCTTCATTCTATACCTAGAGGGCTCTTAATATCTCCAGGACTGATAAGTACAATTTTAGTCCTTATCTGTTGTGTTTCTAGTACTGCCTTTTTGCTAGCTATGGTCATCTACTTTAAGTGCTGCCTATCTTCCCAGTAGCCTACTTGCAGTTGATTGTTGACACATCCACCAGGATTAAGGGGCAGGGCAATTTGTGACAGTTGTTTTCGTAATCAGTGGCTGTATTGGAAGGGGAGTGTTTTTTCTTCTCCTTCACAATCAACAATTAGTACCGGGAGGTGTGCTCTTCACCTTTGCAAGGCAATTAGCAATTAGCAATTAGTATTAGTTCTTCAGTCTCTCTTGTTTTCTCAGCGGCAACTGTTAGTGGCGGTCTTGTCGCAAAACTAAGACCGTTCTGCCAAGTTGTTATTTGTTGTTATTTGAAGAAGGCTCCACACCACTTTCTCACATGACTATTTTACCTAGTTCTTTTCAGATTATCTGAACAAAAATATAATTGCAACATGTAAAGTGTTGGCCCCATGTTCCATGACCTGAAATAAAATATCCCAGAAATGTTCCATACACACAAAAATATAGTTCATTTCACATTCTGTGCTCAAATTTGTTTATATCCCTGTTGGTGAGTATTTCTCCTTTGCCAAGATAATCCATCCACCTGACAAGTGTGGCATATCAAGAAGCTGATTAAACAGCATGATCATTACACAGGTGCACCTTGTGCGGAAGACAATAAAAGTCCACTAAAATGTGCAGTTTTATCACACAACACAATGCCACAGATGTCTCAAGTTTTGAGGGAGCATGCAATTGGCATGCTGACAGCAGGAATGTCCACCAGAGCTGTTGCCAGAGAATTTAATGTTAATTTCTTACCATAACCACCTCCAACGTCATTTTATATAATTTGGGAGGCCAAATTCAACGTTGTGAACCAAGCGGCCCATAGTGTCGGTGGGGTTAGGGTATGGGCAGACATAAGCTACGGACAACGAACACAATTGCATTTTATCGATGGCAATTTGAATACACAGATACCGTGACGAGATCCTGACGCACATTGTTGTGCCATTCATCTGCCGCCATCACCTCATGTTTCCGCATGATAATACACGGCCCCCTGTCTCAAGCATCTGTACACTATTCCTGGAAGCTGAAAATGTCCCATACTCACCAGACATGTCACTTATTGAGCATATTTGGGATGCTCTGTATCAACGTGTACGACAACGTGTTCCAGTTCCTGCCAATATCCAGCAACTTCGCACAGCCATTGAAGAGGAGTGGGACAACATTCCATAGGCCACAATCAACAGCCTGATCAACTGCATGTGAAGGAGATATTGCACTGCATGAGCAAATGATGGTCACACCAAATATTTTCTGATCCACGCCCCTACCCTTTTTTTTAAAGGTATCTGTGACCAACAATGCATATATGTATTCTCAGTCATATGAAATCCATAGATTAGGGCCAACAGAATTTATTTCAATTGACTGATTTCCTTATACGAACTGTACATGGATAAAATAGTTGTTTTTTCTCAACCATCTACACACAATACCTCATAATGACAAAGTGAAATGCATGGTTTTAAATTGTTTAGCAAATGTATTGAAAATTAAATATCTAATTTATCTAAGCATTTACACCCTACTTTGTAGATTCACCTTTGGTGGTGAATAGGGCTGTGAGTCTTTTGGAGTAAGTCTCCAAGAGCTTTGCACACCTGGATTGTACAATATTTGCACATTATTCTTAAAAAAATTATTCAAGCTCTGTTAAGTTGATTGTTGATTATTGCTAGACAGCCATTTTCAAGTATTGCCATAGATTTTCAAGTTGATTTAAGTCAAAACTGTAACTCAGCCACTCAAACATTCAATGTTGTCTTGGTAAGCAACTCCGGTGTAGATTTGCCCTTGTGTTTTAGGTTATTGTCCTGCTGAAAGGTGCATTTGTCTCCCAGTGTCTGTTGGAAAGCAGACTGAACCAGGTTTTCCTCTAGGATTTTGCTTGTGCTTACAGCCATATTCTGTTTGTTATTATCAACAACAAAAAACTCCCTAGTTCTTGCCTATGACAAGCATACTGTCACGTTCTGACCTAAATTTCCTTTGTTTTGTATTTATTTAGTATGGTCAGGGCGTGAGTTGGGTGGGTTGTCTATGTTTGTTTTTCTTGGTGTTGGGAATTTCTATGTTTCGGCCTAGTATGGTTCTCAATCAGAGGCAGGTGTCATTAGTTGTCTCTGATTGAGAATCATACTTAGGTAGCCTGGGTTTCACTGTGTGTTTGTGGGTGATTGTTTCCGTGTCTGTGTTTGTTCGCCACACGGTACTGTTTCGGTTTTGTTCACGTTTATTGTTTTGTATTCATTGAGTGTTCAGTTCATGTTTTTAAATAAACAACCATGGACACTTACCACGCCGCATCTTGGTCCGATCCTTGCTACACCTCCTCTTCAGACGAAGAGGAGGAAAACCCTTACACATACCCATAACATGATGCGGCCAACACCGTGCTTGAAAATATGAAGAGTGGTACTCAGTGATGTGTTGTGTTGGATTTGCCCCAAACATAACATTTTGTATTCAGGACAAAAAGTAAATTTTTTGCAGTATTACTTACTACTTATTATTACTTATTACTTACTGCAAACAGGATTCGTGTTTTGCAATACCTTTTTCTGTTCAGGCTTCCTTTCTTTCACTTTGTCATTTAGTTGTGGAGTAAATACAATGCTGTTGATCCATCCTCAGTTTTCTCATATCACAACCATTAAACTCTAACTGTTTTAATATCACCATCACCCTAGTGGTAAAATTCATGATCAGTTTCTTTCCTCTCCAGCAACTACGTTAGGAAAGATGCCTGTATCTTTGTAGTGAATGGGTGTATTGATACACCATCCAATAACTTCACCATGCTCAAAGGGATATTCAGTGTCTGCTTTTTTAACTTTTACACATCTACCAATCGGTGCCCATCTTTGCGAGTAATATAAAAAACTCCTTGGTCTTTGTGGTTGAATCTGTGCTTGAAATTCACTACTAAAGGGACCTTACAGATACTTGTATGTGTGGGGTACAGAGATGAGGTAGTCATTTAAAATAATGTTAAACACTATTATTGATTATTGAGTCCAACTTGTTATGCGATTTGTTAAGCACATTTTTAGTCCTGAACTTATTTAGGCTTGCAATAACAAAAGGGTTGAATACTTATTGACTGAAGACATTTCAGCTCTAAAATTGTCAACAACAAACAATCAAATTTGACATTATAGTTGTTGATTAGTGACACAAAATCTACATTTTATAAGTTTTTAATACAGCCTGTAACAAAATGTGGAAAAACTGAAGGGGGTGTATACATTCTGAAGGCACTGTAGATCACATCAAAGAATATTGCTACTCCAGCTGCGCTCTCTTCATCTGAATACGTTTCCTCTCATAGTCAAAAAGCATCTGGTATTTGCGGTGGGCTACTCATTCTCCTAAGTGGAGATTTTCTATTTTTCCCTATCTCACCTGTCCAACTTATCCTTTGAATTCCATGCTGTCACTGTCACTTGTCCACTCAAGCTGAACATTGTTGTCATCTATCGCCCACCAGATAGTTCCTCAATGAGCTTGACACCTTGATAAACACATTTTCTGACGATGGCTCACCACTCTTTGTACTTGGCGACTTCAACCTTCCGACGCCTGCCTTCGATTAATTTATTTTCCTCTCTTTCCTTTCTTTGCCTATTTTGACCTCACCCTTTTCCAGTCCCCTCCCACTCACAAAGCAGGCAATAAACTTGACCTCATCTTTACTAGAGGCTTCTTGCGTACTAATCTCACTGAAACACCCCTCCAGGTCTCTGATCACTACTTTGTTTCCTTTTCTGTCTCTCTTTCCTCCAACCCTAGCCACTCAGCCCCTACCCAGATGGTCATGCGTCGTCGCAAGCTTCACTCTCTCCTCCCACTACTCTTTCCTCTTCTATCCTATCATCGATCCCTTCTGCTAAATCCTTCTCATGCCTGTCTCCTGATTCTGCCTCTTTGACCCTACTCTCCCCATTTTCCGCATACTATGACTCGCACTGTCCCCTTTCCTCCCAGCCGTCTCACCCTCCTCTCCTGCTCCGTGGCTGAGTTACTCATTACGAGCTTACAGAACAGGGCTACGGGTAGCTGGGCGACAATGGAGGAAAACTACAATCCGGAGGACCGATCATCCTTTCACCCCTTCCTCTCTACCTTCTCTTCCTATGTAACTGCTGCTAACCCCTCTGCATCTAACCCTAGGAAACTATTATCCATCTTCTCCTCCCTCCTTTATCCTCCATCCCCTCCCTCCTCCCTCTCTGTGGATGACTTTGTTAACCACTTTGAAAATAAGATTGACAACATCCACTCCTCATTCACTCAGCCTATTGAGTCCACTGGTCCCACTCACTCAGAACTACCCTACGTCTTGACCTCTTTCTCCCCTCTCTCTCCAAATGAAATGCTGCAACTAGTGAGGTCCGGCCGCCCGACAACCTGCCCAGTCGACCCCATCCACTCCTCCCTTCTCCAGACCATCTCAGGACACCTTCTCCCATTCCTCACTTCCCTCATCACCTCATCCCTGATCACTGGCTGCAGAGGGGACTTCAAAATGTCCCGAGTCGCTCCCCTCCTCAAGGAACCAACTATTGGCTCCTCTGTGTCAAAAATTACAAACCGGTATCCCTTCTTTAGTTTCTTTCCAAAACTCTGTCTCTGACCAACTCTCTCACTATCTCTCTCAGAACAATATTCTTGACCCTAACCTTCAAGATGGCTCACTCAACCAAGACTGTGCTTCTCTGCGTCACGGAGGCTCTCCACACTACCAAAGCTGACTCTCTCTCCTCTGTTCTCATCCTCGTAGAGCTATCCGCTGCCTTCGACACCGTGGAACCATCAGATCCTCCTCTCCACCCTCTAAGGGCTGGGTGTCTCAGGCTGCTCCTACCAGGTGATGTGGAGAGTGTCTTTGTCTGCACCATGTACTCTCACTACGGGTGTCCCCCAGGGCTCGGTTCTGTGCCAACTCCTCTTCTCGCCTTAAACCAAGTCACTCGGCTCCATCATATCCTCACATTGTCTCTCCTATCACTGCTATGCGGTTTACACTCAACTACTTTTCTCCTTCCTCCTTTTCTTACAGCCAGATGGCGACACACATCTCTGCTTGCCTGGCAGATATTTCAGTTTGGATGTCGGCCCACCACCTCAAGAAGGAGCTGCTCTTCCTCCCGAGGAAGGCCTGCCTGCTCAAAGACCTCTCCATCATTGACAACTCCACGCTGTCTCCTTGGTGTGACCCTAGACAACACCCTATCGTTCTCTGCAAATATCAAAGCAGTGACTCGCTCCTGTAGGTTCATGCTTGAACACATCCGTAGAGTACGACCCTACCTCACGTAGGAAGCGGCGCAGGTCCTAATCCAGGCACTTGTCACCTCCTGTCTGGACTACTGCAACTCGCTGTCATCTGGACTCTCCGCTTGTGCCATCAAACCCCTGCAACTTATTCATAATGCTGCAGCCTGCCTGGTGTTCAACCATCCCAAATTCTCCCATGTCACCTCACTTCTCCGCACACTCCACTGGCGTCCAGTCGACGCTTGCATCCACTACAAGACCATGGTACTTGCCTACGGAGCAACAAGAGGAACTGCCCCACCGTACTTTCAGGTTATGCTCAAACCCTACACCTCAACCCGTGCACTCCGTTCTGCCACCTCTGGTCTCTTGGCCCTCCCACTCCTACAGGAGGGCAGCTCCCGCTCAGCCCCCGCTCAGCCCAGTCCAAGCACTTCTCTGTCCTGGCACCCCAATGGTAGAACCATTCCGAAAAAATCTGAAACCCGACCTCTTCAAAGAGTATCTTAAATAATCCCAAAGCAAGTTTTTCAGGATGAAAATGAAACGGAATGGAGCTAAGCACAGGCAAAATCCTAGATGAAAACCTGGTTCAGTCTGCTTTCCAACAGACACAGCAGGACAATAACCTAAAACACAATGCCAAATATACTCTGGAGTTGCTTATCAAGAAGACAGTGAATGTTCCTCAGTGGCCAAGTTAGTGTTGACTGAAATATACATGAAAATCTATGGCAAGACCTGAAAATGGTTGTATAGCAATGATCAATAACCAATTGGACAGAGCTTGAAGAATATTGAAAAATACAATGGATGTTGCACAATCCAGCTGTGGAATGGTCTTAGAGACTTACCCAGAAAGACTCACAGATTTAATTGCTGCCAAAAGATGCTTCTACAAAGTATAGACTCTGGTGTGTGAATAATTATGTAAATGAGATATTTCTGTACTTAATTTCCCAAAGACTCCTAACATTTCTAAAAACATATTTCACCTTGTAATTATGGGGTATTGTGTGTAGATGGGTGAGAAAATACATCAATTTAACCCATTTTGAATTCAGGCTGCAAAACAACAAAATGTAGAATAAGTCAAAGGGTATGAATACTTTCTGATGGCACTGTATATGTACACACACACAAATACTCCAACGCACACACACACACACACACACACAACACACACACACTACATAAATATTCACACACATCACAACCTCCCCCCAATCTTTCTCTCCTGCAGCCACTCTGCACGCGCACACACACACACACACAAACACCAGGGCTGTGAGAACATCACCCCCCCCCCCCGATCCAATTACAAGAAATTATGAAATCATGCTCAGCATTGATAGGAAAAAGTAATAGATCAAAGGTTGCATCCTAAATGGTACCCTATTCCCTATGGGCCCTGGTCAAAAGTAGTGCACTATATAGGGAATAGGGTGCAATTTGGGATGCAACACTGGGAGCTATGGAGCTGAAGGATCTGGAGCTATCATACACAGGCTAGGTCAAGGCGATTGAGTCTGCCTTGGAGTACCAGATGGGTGGCGTTTGAGCTTTTGTGACTATTACATTGGTTTCATTGCTTGACAAGGCAAGCTCAATCAAGCACAGCTAAAGTGAAGTATTTTAAAGAAAACAAATATCTGTCAAACCCAGGTCTGAGAAACGGGCTATATTGTTTAGCTTGTTTAGCTAGCCCTGGACACAATTTATAGGCTAGCCTTCCTCGTATCAGGAGGAAAAGGTCACGTCGTGTAATGTTACACACACATACATGGGGAGGAGACATTCTTTAAGATTTAAGGACTTTGGGATGAAAATATGCCTGGTGTGTCTGATAAGGGGTATGGAATATGTTCTCAACATAGTTTCTTAGTGTGTTTTGATGAGCAGACACACACATGTATGCATGCATGTAGATGTAGGCATGCACACTGTACACACACACTCAACAGCTAGTTTATTAGGTACATCACCCCGTTCACGTAAATGGTTCACGCCTACAGACAGTGAGTCACATGGCCATGGCTTGTTATATAAAGCAGGCAGACAGGCATCAAGGCATTCAGTTACAGTTCGATTAAACATTAGAATGGTCATAACGAGTGACCTAAGCGACTTTGAGCGTGGTGATCTAAGAGTGGTATGATTTAAGCCAGCAGCATACCACCCTGCATACCACTGCTGTCTTGCTTCTGAAGCTAGGCAGGGTTTGTCCTGGTCAGTCCCTAGATGGGAGACCAGATGCTGCTGGAAGTGGTGTTGGAGGGCCAGTAGGAGGCACTCTTTCCTCTGGTCTAACAAATATCCCAATGCCCCAGGGCAATGATTGGGGACACTGCCCTGTGTACGGTGCCGTCTTTCGGATGGGACGTTAAACGGGTGTCCTGAATCTCTGAGGTCATTAAAAGATCCCATGACACTTATCGTAAGAATAGGGGTGTTAACCCCGGTGTTCTGGCTAAATTCCCAATCTGGTCCTCAAAAAACCATCACGGTCACCTAATAATCCCCAGTTTACAATTGGCTCATTCATCCCGCTCCTTTCCCGTGTAACTATTCCCCAGGTCGTTGTTGTAAATGAGAATGTGTTCTCAGTCAACTTACCTGGTAAAATAACGTAAAAATTATCATTGGTACCAGGCTTGCCGGATCCAGTATTTCAGAAACGTCCGGCCTCCTGGGCTTTCCACGCATGTCTAGGGTTTACCGAGAATGGTGAGACAAACAAAAATCATCCAGTCAGCGGCAGTCCTGTGGGCGAACACAGCTCGTTGATGAGAGAGGTTGGAGAATGGAAAGAATCGTGCAAGCTAACAGGCGGGACACAAACAGACAAATAACAGCGCAGTACAACAGTGGTCATGGATTGGCTATTGCAGTAAACGACCACACCAGTGTCATGATGTTGCCTTCTTTGGGGATAGCGAGTACCATCCTCCTCTCTCTGCACCATCCCCCTCTCTCTCTCTCACCCCCTACCAACAGGCTCTGTTAGGCTAGTCATAAATTACTTGAGGAGTTCTGTCCTCATGGCCAGAGTATAAGAGAGAGTGAGTTTTCATAGGGAGAACAAAGGAACTTCTTCCATATCACAGAACTTGAGAACTGAACAATATTCATGTTCTGGAGAATGTATGAACGGTCGGTGAAGTAGCCAACTACGAACTGGTCCGTTTTGTACAATTTTGTGAAACTCGTGAGAGATAATACAGCCACATTACCATAACTCTGTTTATACAAGAGTCTCCGTTGTGAGGCTTGCATCTAATTGTTGTATAAAATGAATGAGTAAAGATTAAACTATTTGTGAAATTATGTCATGTGATTTTAAACTGTTTAATGAAGGAAAATACAATTCCCTTTGGAGTTTAACTAAATCATTGGCCCGCCCTATGAGCACAGACATTGATCTGGCATCATGGGGCAGCCCCTTTCTACGGTTACGAATATAACCCCACCGGGAGGAATTGCCTTTAGATCAGCTTACCTCGATAACCACGAGAGGGCTAAGGTTTCAGACCAGCTTACCACAAGAGGGCTAAGGTTTGAGGAGAGACCATAAACCTGAGTATAAGCTAAGGTTTGAGTAGATTGCTGAATCTTTTAACCATACCACGTGGTTGAACTCTGAGACTATCGATCTGACAGAATAAGAGCTACTCTTCGATACTAATTATTAGTCTGCAGCTAGAAATTATGTACCCGTGAATGCGAGGACCGACACAGCCGAAACTTCTATTCTATAACATTATTGCTGAATGTTACTCTGAACTATCCATTCTAACCACGGCAGAGAGAGAGAGAGAAGGCGGACAAACTCCCCAACAGAAACAAACTTTCCAACAGAGATCACGATGACACACTGAGCATAAATATATATATTGATTGCAATTATTCCCGAATGAGTGAGCATTCATGTGCAAAGGATTAGCATTTCAATTGTTAGAATTATCAAGGGTGTAGTGATTAATTTGCGTAATTCCCGCCTTTTGGGGCGGCAGGGTAGCCTAGTGGTTAGAGCGTTGTGGACTAGTAACCGGAAGGTTGCAAGTTCAAACCCCCGAGCTGACAAGGTACAAATCTGTCGTTCTGCCCCTGAACAGGCAGTTAACCCGCTGTTCCTAGGCCGTCATTGAAAATAAGAATTTGTTCTTAACTGACTTGCCTGGTTAAATAAAGGTAAAATAAAAAATAAAAAATTCTTAGTCTACACCCACTTCCCAAGCCGCAATGCCGGTTTAGCCCACTAGGGCACATCCCCTATCATTTCCTTGTAACCATATCAACTTTGTTTGTTTGTATGTGCATTTCTGTGATTATTCAGTTAGTTAATAAATAAATGATTGAGACAATTGATGTATGGAGGATTCATAGTGAAGACTGGGTTTGTGCAGATAACCAACTGCACAAACCCAGTCTTCACTATGAATCCTCCATACATCAATTGTATAGGGAGGTAAAGAATAATTCATTAATTAGAAGACTAAATGATCAGATATTAAAATATTTGAAAATTATATTAGCGAAATTATAACTTTGTAATCTGAATATTTTCCTTGGTGCCCCAACATCCTAGTTAATTACATTTACCTGATTAGTTAATCATTACAGAGAATTGATTTGATAAACTAACTGGCTTCAGTTTACTGATGCCAAAGACACGACACCGGGTTCCACTACTATCAACTAAATACAAGTAGAAGCAGTTCCAATGGGCACACGATCACCAACACTGGACAACTGAGGAGTGGAAAAATATTGCCTGGAAAAACAGCGAGCTCAGTTTACTTGAGTGGCCTGGTCAGTCCCCAGACCTCAACCCAATAGGGCGTCTTTGGTATGTGATGGAAGGGGAGGTTCGCAGCATGAATGCACCGCAATCCAATCTGCAGCAACTGCATGATGCCATCATGTCAGCATGGAACGTTTGACACCTTGTAGAATGCCCAAATAAGTCAGGCTGTTCTGGAAGCAAAGGGGGTCCAACCCGGTACCAGATGGGTGTACCTAATAAACTGACCGGTGAGTGTACATGCACTGACACGCGCACACACACAGTTTCCAAAAGTTTGCAACTATAATCACACTGAAAACATCTTTAACTACTGCAGAATTCCAGCCCAGTCCATCCCAAAACCACCAGTTCATATTGACCTCCCCCAGCCGTTACCGTGCACTGATGACAATATGCACTGATGATCCAAGCCACTGAACTGTGTCATTCACCACAGGCCAAATAGCCGGAGAGGTCCAAATTACCAGAGATCAACATATGTGCATAATGCTGATGATTCCCACCACAATCCTTTCTGGACCCGACTCAAGTCAGTCAAGTAGCAGTGGGTGAAAGATTTATTTACTGCCCAATGGATCTCTTGGAGACATCCCCTGCTTGGGTGCGGGGTGTGCTGGATACTTCCAGTGTGTGTGTGTGTGTGTGTCAGAATAAGTTTTTATGGCTGGTTTGGATAAAGAAAACAATGTACACTACCGTTCCAAAGTTTGAGGTCACTTCGAAATGTCCTTATTCTTTTAAGAAAAGCACATTTTTTGTCCATTAAAATAACATCAAATTGATCAGAAATACAGTGTAGACATTGTTAATGTTGTAAATTACTATTGTAGCTGGAAACAGATGATGTTCTATGGAATATCTACATTATCAGCAACCATCATTCCTGTGTTCCAATGGCACGTTGTGTTAACTAATCCAAGTTCATCATTTTAAAAGTCTAATTGATCATTAGAAAACCCTTTTGCAATTATGTTAGCACATCTGAAAACTGTTGGTCTGATTAAAGAAGCAATAAAACTGTCTTCCTTTAGACTGGTTGAGTATCTGGAGCATCAGCATTTGCGGGTTCGAGTACAGGCTCAAAATGGCCAGAAACAAAGAACTTCTGAAACTCGACAGTCTATTCTCGTTCTGAAAAATGAAGTCTATTCCATGCAAGAAATTGCCAAGAAACCGAGGTCTCGTACAACGCTGTGTACTACTCCCTTCACAGAACAGCTCAAACTGGTTCTAATCAGAATAGAAAGAGGAGTGGGAGGCCCCGGTGCACAACTGAGCAAGAGGACAAGTACATTAGAGTGTCTAGTTTGAGAAACAGAGTCCTCAACTGGCAGCTTCATTAAATAGTACCCGCAAAACCCCAGTCTCAACGTCAACAGTGAAGAGGCGACTCTGGGATGCTGGCCTTCTAGGCAGAGTTGCAAAGAAAAAGCCATATCTCAGACTGGCCAATAAAAAGAAAAGATTAAGATGGGCAAAAGAACACAGACACTGGACAGAGTTACTTTGCCTAGAAGGCCAGCATCCCGGATACTATTTAATGGAGCTGCCAGTTGAGGACTTGTGAGGCGCCTATGTAGATATTCCATAAAAAATCTGCAATTTCCAGCTACAATAGTCATTTACAACATTAACAATGTAGACATTGTCTTCCTGACAGAGAAGCTTGCTACATTTTTGTATGGTAACACAATTTAGTGACATATTTAGTGACTGTATATAGGTTTAATATTTAAGATACATGTTTCATTACTATGACAAAACTAAATTGTTTCAGGTTCACTACTTAAATGACAGAGGAGTATCTTTCTTGCTCATTGGGCTTAATTCCAAGCAAAGTCCATATTCTGACCAGGCTACATTGGGGAGATGGTGATTCATTGTCCAAAAATTCCAAACCATCAGAAACACTTTTAGAAGTCACGGCAACTGTGTGTGTGTAAGTCTGCCTGTGTGCGCTAGTGTGTGACAGACCACATTCCAATGAAGTGTGTGAGATCAGTGTTTAGATTACAGCAAGACCAGAGTATGAGGTAGATGTCTCGAAGTGGCACCATAGCAACAAAAAAACTAAAATAGCATGAAAATGTATCCACTCACTTTTGTACATTGCTTTGGATATGAGCTTCTGCTAAATGACTAAAATGTAAATGTAACCCCTGCTTTATGGAGACCCTCTTCCCCATGCTACACAATCAATCCCCTTATCTCTTCTCCTTTTCTATACCCCTCCTCTCCTTACCCTCTCTTCTCCTCTCTGTTCTTCCACAATAACCCTCTCCTTTCTTTCCTTTTTTCAATCTCTCTTCTCCTTTTCTTGCCCTCCATTCAGTTCCTCTTCTCATGTCACCTTCTGTAGACTTCTGGAGGTATGATGAGGGCCATCTGTTAAACTAGTGTTCCTCAACACGTTCTGTACCAGGTACAGGCGAGCTATGGTCCTCCTCAGGGACTCGGTGGATTAAAGGACTGACTGAATCTTTTAGTTATGATTTGATGGACCGCTTCTGAGCAGCTGACCTGGACTTAAGAAACACAATTTTCTTTAGCAGTCAGAAATGTTCATGGGTTGGATGGAAACTATTGTCCTTCAAGAGGATAGTTTTACTATCTGATACCATACTGTACTAACTATGAACTGTACTAATCACTGTATAGAAAGTGAGTCAAAAATTCTGCAAAAATATCATTTGAATGCCAATGTATTCGTTAGCTGACAAAGTCACGAAAACGATGTGCGCGATCCAATAGTGAAGAAGTCAGTGTGTTGTTGTGATTCTGGAGCATAGTAAGTAATCAACACAATAACTTAACCAAAAAAATTCCCCAGCGCTACTCTGAGCTCTCAGTGTACCTTGATTTGAAAAATGTACTTTGCAAGAAATGACTGAAACACATAGCTGCATAAATTTACATTTAAAAATCAAGGTCAGAATATTTATTCTTAAAACAGCTCAGGTAATTTATCAATTTCTTGCCAAGCAACAAGTTCCTCTGCATACGACCTCTGAAATCACAAACAACAGACAGCATTTCAACTCTTGGGCAGATCGTGACACTGATTTTAAGTCGCAGGCAGGGCTTCGTCATCACACGAGCGTGAGTCCAACTCACCTCAGCTATATTAACTATTCTTTCAATTCTGTCTTCATCACATAAGCAAACTTCCTGGATTCCTTAGGACTCCTTGTGTCTCAAGGCCATAGATGGGTTAGCTGACAAAGTCACAAAAACGATGTGCGCGATCCAATAGGGAAGAAGTCAGTGTGTTGTTGTGATTCTGGATGGTCAGATGGCAGCTTCTTGTCATTTTTGCTAGCTATGTGGAGAATCGTCAGTGGCTTGTTTCAGCTGTTTCAAATGTATCTTGTTCTTGATAACATGTCTTGTTTTGAGGTGTTTTGAATGATGTCATGTCTATGCTAATATGGCAAAAATTCACTAGCTAGCTAAGTACAAATGTAACAATGTATTTGAGAAACAACAAGTGTTCATTGTGCAAATTAATTTATGTTTTCAATAAACATTAGAGACAAAATATAGTTTACATGTTGTCAACAATCTAAGCCAAACCCGTCTGTTTTGCCCCATAGTTGCGCACGTGTCGGTTTTGTTGCTAAACAACCAACCGGTCAATAAAGGTTGTTATGTCTCTAAAACTCTTTCATAAAAGAAAGAGGGAAGGAAGGATGAGAACGAGGGAGGGGAGTGCTGACAGCCGAGAGATGGGCTTTGATCATGATTGATCTCTACAACATTTAGCGTTCACACAGGACACACTCCTCCGCGCGCGCACTCCTCCGCGCGCGCACTCCTCCGCACACGCACTCCTCCGCACACGCACTCCTCCGCACACGCACTCCTCCGCACACGCACTCCTCCGCACACACACACACTCCTCCGCACACACTCCTCCGCACGCACTCCTCCGCACGCACTCCTCCGCACGCACTCCTCCGCACGCACTCCTCCGCACGCACTCCTCCGCACGCACTCCTCTGCACACACACTCTTTTCCGCACACACACACACTCCTCCACACACACACTCCTCCACACACATACTTCCAGGGGACACGGACGTAACTGTGTGACGCACACAGTCCTGAAAACACCCAACACACTAACAGCAGAACCCATAATCTAAATCTCAAACTTTTCAAACCATCAAAGAGGTTAAATTTCAAAATACAGCTTAAGGACTTAACCATTTAACATTTATTTGGTGACATTGCCATCTGATTGTGTCCAATTGATCTGTTCAACTGCTAATAATGTGGTTTGGCATGGTATCCAGCTGTAAGGCTCGTTTAGCATTCACTAGATTTAATGAGGACAACAGTGACATGTAATTCCCCTGCACTGCAGATGGACTGACATCATCATCATCATTATCCTCATCATGTGCTGAGACTGTCTTAATGTGAACACTGTAATCATCAGCTGCAGCAGCAGCATCATAAGCCCCAATGGTATAGTGGTGGAGGTACAGCAGTCATGGTCTAGTCATGGTGCTATCATCAACGGTCACATAACCATGTTTGTTCTTGTCATGGGTCAAGATGAAGGCAACGAAGGCCACCTTATGCGTTGACTATCCACCGAAGAGTGCAGCTTGGGGGAGATGATTTGTACCCAATTGTAAGCAAGCTTGATTGTATGGTACAGGGGTAAATGACATTACTTTTCATCCAATCTCAATCAAACTTGATAGTAAGAAATGGTTGCATAACCACTCCAAACTTAACCTCTTCCTGTACCCGTGGAGAAGAGAAGAAAACAGGACGAACCCCACAGCCTTGTTTTTGTGCCTCTGTCTGTTTCAGTCAGTATGACTAACACTAACCAATGCAGGGACGTTGGCCTGCGCCCAGGGTGCCATTTGAGATTGGCACAGTCAGTGGCATGTTCACGAGCTGAGTTTGACACGGGGTGAAAAACATACAACGACTCTGATTGAAGCAGGATGCTGCTTGAAGCGCACGGTGCTGCAGATCTCCCAGCCACCAGGGTGGTAATAATACATCTCCACAAAGAAGATGAATAAGCGTGATTTAGAATAATGAGGTATTAGGGGATATTATGCCTCCTGAGAACAGAGGGAAAATACCAAATGACTGGTTGGTGCTGCCTGCCTCCTAGCCTCCTTCTCCCCTTCAACCACCCAACTCTATGAAAAACTCACCTGCTGTACAATTACAGACTTTTCCTCACAGCAAGTTCCTTGTCAAACAAATCTGTGTGGGGCTTTACTCTTATCATCAATGATAAGCGGGGACTGTGAAGCAACACAAACATTGGCATAGACACAAATGCGCACACACACACACACACACACACACACACAAACACTTGAAGTCAGAAGTTGACATACACTTAGGTTGGAGTCATTAAAACTGGTTTTCAACCACTCCACAAATTTCTTGTTAACTTCTTGGATATGGGGGGCGCTATTTTAATTTTTGGATGAAAAACGTTCCCGTTCTAAACAAGATATTTTGTCACGAAAAGATGCTCGACTATGCATATAATTGACAGCTTTGGAAAGAAAACACTGACGTTTCCAAAACTGCAAAGGTATTGTCTGTGAGTGCCACAGAACTGATGTTACAGAAAAAAAACAGATAAAAATCCAATCAGGAAGTGCCGCATTTTTTAAAACCGCCTCATGCCAATGACTCCTTATATGGCTGTGAAGGAGCTAGGAGTCAGCTTACGTTTTCCACGTTTTCCCCAAGGTGTCTGCAGCATTGTGACGTATTTGTAGGCATATCATTGGAAGATTGACCATAAGAGACTACATCTACCAGGTGGTCGCTTGGTGTCCTCCGTCGCAATTATTGCGTAATCTCCAGCTGCAGTATTTTTCCGTTTGCTTCTGATGAAGCCAACTGCCACCACTGATATATTATCGAATAGATATGTGAAAAACACCTTGAGGATTGATTCTAAACAACGTTTGCCATGTTTCTGTCGATATTATGGAGCTCATTTGGAAAAAAGTTTGGCGTTGTAAGTGACTGCATTTTCCGGTCTTTTCCTTAGCCAAACGTGATGAACAAAACGGAGCCATTTCATCTACACAAATAATCTTTTTGGAAAAAATGAACATTTGCTATCTAACTAAGAGTCTCGTCATTGAAAACATCCGAAGTTCTTCAAAGGTAAATGATTTTATTTGAATGCTTTTCTTGTTTTTGTGAAAATGTTGCCTGCTGAATGCTAGGCTTAATGCTATGCTAGGCTATCAATACTCTTACACAAATGCTTGTGTAGCTTTGGTTGAAAAGCATATTTTGAAAATCTGAGATGACAGTGTTGTTAACAAAAGGCTAAGCTTGTGTTTGAATATATTTATTTCATTTCATTTGCGATTTTCATGAATAGGAAACGTTGCGTTATGGTAATGAGCTTGAGATACGGGATTGCTCGACGCTAGAGGTTAACAAACTATAGTTTTGGCAAGTCGGTTAGGACATCTACTTTGTGCATGATACAAGTCATTTTTCCAACAATTGTTTACAGACAGATTATTTCACTTATAATTCACTGTATCACAATTCCAGTGGGTCAGAAGTTTACATACACTAAGTTGACTGTGCCTTTAAACAGCCTGGAAAATTCCAGGAAATTATGTCATGTCTTTGGAAGCTTCTGATAGGCTAATTGACATCATTTGTGTCAATTGGAGGTGTACCTAAGGATGTATTTCAAGTCCTTACCATCAAACTCAGTGCCTCTTTGCTTGACATCATGGGGAAATCAAATGACCTCAGAAAAACAATTGAGCACCTCCACAAGTCTGGTTCATCCTTGGGAGCAATTTCCAAACACCTGAATGTACCACGTTCATCTGTACTAACAATAGTACGCCAGTATAAACACCATGGGACCACGCAACCATCATACCACTCAGGAAGGAGACGCGTTCTGTCTCCTAGAGATGAATGTACTTTGGTGCGAAAAGTGCAAATCAATCCCAGAACAACAGCAAAGGACCTTGTGAAGATGTTGGAGGAAACAGGTACAAAGTATCTATATCCACAGTAAATTGAGTCCTATATGGACATAACCTGAAAGGCCTTGTCACGTTCTGACCTTAGTTCCTTTATCATGTCTTTGTGTTAGTTTGGTCAGGGCGTGAGTTGGTGTGGGTAGTCTATGTTCTTTTTTCTATGTAGTATTTATGTGTTTGGCCTGGTATGGTTCTCAATCAGAGACAGGTGTCGTTCGTTGTCTCTGATTGAGAATCATACCTAGGTAGCCTGTTTTCCCCATTTTAGTTGTGGATGATTGTTTCTGTCTGTGTCTTTACCAGACAGAACTGTTTCATTTTCGTTCGTTCTCCTTGCTATTTTGTTTTTGGTGTTCAATGTTAATAAATTATCAACATGGACACGTACCACGCTGCATATTGGTCCGATCCTTCATACTCCTCGTCAGAGGAAGACTAATATCGTTACAGGCCGCTCAGCAAGGAAGAAGCCACTGCTCCGAAGCCACTGCTCCAAAACCGCCATAAAAAAGCCAGATTACGGTTTGCAACTGCACATGACGACAAAGATCGTACTTTTTGGAGAAATGTCCTCTGGTCTGATGAAACAAAAATATAACTGTTTGGCCATTGTATATATATATATATATATTGTTTTGTTCACAGTGATTTTTATCATTAAACTGCGCCGTTGTAACAGTCTTTGCTCTCCTGCACCTGACTTCTCTACTGCCAGTACGCACTCCTTACAAGCTGAAATAAATCACTCTCCTATTATTCTGATGTTTCACATTCTTAAAATAAAGTGGTGATCCTAACTGACCTAAGACAGGGAATTTTTACTAGGATTAAACATCAGGAATTGTGAAAACCTGAGTTTAAATGTATTTGGCTAAGGTGTATGTAAACTTCCGACTTCAAGTGTACGCACTATACATACACATGGATTTAGTACTGTAGATATGTGGTAGTGGTGGAGTATGGGCCTGAGGGCACACAGTGTGTTGTGAAATCTGTGAATGTATTGTAATGTTTTAAAAATGGTGTAAACTGCCTTAATTTTGCTGGACCCCAGGAAGAGTAGCTGCTGTTTTGGCAGCAGCTAATGGGGATCTATAATAAATACAAATACAGTTAATTAATGTTTGGAGTGGAACAAAACAAAGCAAATCCTGCCTCACTGACATTCATGGATCCTCTCCCTACTCCCTATGGGAATACTCTCTTAGTGCTCACAGTTCTGCTTTCGTCTTCTACGCCAGCGTCCAGCCCTGCCCTGCCCTTCCTCTTCTTTTCTATTCTCCTCTGTCTGCTTCCCCTCTCTCCTTCACCCATCCACTCATCACCCCCTTCTCTCTTCTCCTCTGTCTGCTTCCCCTCTCTCCTTCACCCATCCACTCATCACCCCCTTCTCTCTTCTCCTCTGTCTGCTTCCCCTCTCTCCTTCACCCATCCACTCATCACCCCCTTCTCTCTTCTCCTCTGTCTGCTTCCCCTCTCTCCTTCACCCATCCACTCATCACCCCCTTCTCTCTTCTCCTCTGTCTGCTTCCCTCTCTCCTTCACCCATCCACTCATCACCCCTTCTCTCTTCTCCTCTGTCTGCTTCCCCTCTCTCCTTCACCCATCCACTCATCACCCCCTTCTCTCTTCCCCTCCTCTGTCTGCTTCCCCTCTCTCCTTCACCCATCCACTCATCACCCCCTTCTCTCTTCCCCTCCTCTGTCTGCTTCCCTCTCTCCTTCACCCATCCACTCATCACCCCCTTCTCTCTTCCCCTCCTCTGTCTGCTTCCCTCTCTCCTTCACCCATCCACTCATCACCCCCTTCTCTCTTCTCCTCTGTCTGCTTCCCTCTCTCCTTCACCCATCCACTCATCACCCCCTTCTCTCTTCTCCTCTGTCTGCTTCCCCTCTCTCCTTCACCCATCCACTCATCACCCCTTCTCTCTTCTCCTCTGTCTGCTTCCCCTCTCTCCTTCACCCATCCACTCATCACCCCCTTCTCTCTTCTCCTCTGTCTGCTTCCCCTCTCTCCTTCACCCATCCACTCATCACCCCCTTCTCTCTTCTCCTCTGTCTGCTTCCCCTCTCTCCTTCACCCATCCACTCATCACCCCCTTCTCTCTTCTCCTCTGTCTGCTTCCCCTCTCTCCTTCACCCATCCACTCATCACCCCCTTCTCTCTTCTCCTCTGTCTGCTTCCCCCTCTCCTTCACCCATCCACTCATCACCCCTTCTCTCTTCTCCTCTGTCTGCTTCCCTCTCTCCTTCACCCATCCACTCATCACCCCCTTCTCTCTTCTCCTCTGTCTGCTTCCCCTCTCTCCTTCACCCATCCACTCATCACCCCTTCTCTCTTCTCCTCTGTCTGCTTCCCCTCTCTCCTTCACCCATCCACTCATCACCCCCTTCTCTCTTCTCCTCTGTCTGCTTCCCCTCTCTCCTTCACCCATCCACTCATCACCCCCTTCTCTCTTCTCCTCTGTCTGCTTCCCCTCTCTCCTTCACCCATCCACTCATCACCCCCTTCTCTCTTCTCCTCTCTACCCCTCCTCTGTCTGCTTCCCCTCTCTCTAGCCCTTCCTGTCCTCCAACTTCTCTCTGTCTGGTGAGTTATAGGGCCATGGATCTGCCTGTTTTCAGGCCACAGCACTTCTGCTTGACCCGCTGGCCTTCCTTTATTAGACCCACCCCACCACTGTAAATTTGACCAGACCAAATCCCTACTAATGTTTGATTCATACCTCGAAGCAAAGGTCAAGTTATCCTCTCCTCAATAATTCAAGACAGCTGCTTTTCTAAAAAAAAACAGGACACATATTAGGAGGGGTGGAATAGAAGCCAAAGACACTCAATAAGCCACCTACTCAAGAACTGCCTATGCTTCTGTTTTTCTCTCTGCACATTTCTTGGCAGCCCTTCAGTTGAAACAAAACCACCAGTCATAGTCTGTGCTGCATTGCAGTCCAGAGCCCAACTCCCAGAGAGAAAGCTGAGTAGAGGTAGGGTGTGACTGAAAGTAAGAAAATAACAGTGGTATGGGAGCAGTGTGTCTGTGTGTGAGAGTACATGTGCACACGCATGTACGCATGTGTATCCATGTGCTCATGTGTGTGTGTTGAGCGATTTATGGCGTACACTGAACGCAGAGGAGAGCCAATGCAGTGGAGCCCATTGCAGCTGGTGACAGGACGATGGTGTGTGAAGGAGAGGTTTGACTCTCTGCCAGGTTAGTGTTGTCTCATGTACACCGCGATTAATGCCTAGCCCTATGGTACACAGCAGGCAACGCAGTATGGAAGGAACGGATACTGGGTGGCTTGGTCTCGTTCAAAATACAGGCACATCACAGTGTTTGGTGTCAGACAACCTAAGCAAGGACAGCAGGTAGCTTAGCGGTTAAGATCGTTGGGCCAGTAACCGAAAGGTCGTTTGGTTGAGTCCCGAGCCAACTAGGTGAAAATCTGTCAATGTGCCACTAAGCAAGGCACTTAACCCTAATTGCTCCTGTAAGTTGTTCTGGATCAAAAAAAGTGTCTGCTAAATAACTAAAATGTCAATGCAAGGGATGACCTTCACTTCACACGAATACATGCCTATACCAACCCTACAAACATCTTGTTTGTGAGTGAATACATCCAAATGACAGGTTATTCCCCCTCACAGCAAGAACCTATCCCGCACACAGGGCTCCATCTGCACCCACAATGCACCACTTTTACGGCTCTGGTCAAAAGTAGTGCACTACATAGGGGATAGGGTGCCATTTGTGACCTAACCTGAGGGTTTTCTAAGGGCCGCTGCCCTCGCTCTGAGTGTGTAAATGCTGCACATCACCTTGTATTTTAATCAGGCAGCGGAGATTGATGCTCACGGGCCGTCATGGGTGGGCATCCATCAAATATGCCCCCAGCGTTTCACTCCTGTCAGCAGGGCTGGAGGGAGACACACTGCCACCCCGGGTTGAGTTAGGAGATTCCCACCTAAGCATTATACAGTGGACACACACACCAGCATTGAGACACCAACATAAACACACACACGCACATGCATATACACGCGCACACATGCTCACAAACACCTGCATAAACAGACACTAACATTAACACACACACACACACCAACATAACATAGATCAGATCCATCCAGGCCACATTGACAGGTCATCCCAGGAGACAGATTTGGATGGATATGGACATTGATCAAAGCGCTTCACCTCTACTTCGCTTAGCAGTCCCGGTTAGCAGTCCCAGCAGCCCGGTTAGGCCCAGCCGAGGAACACCAGTCATTCAAGAGGTCAACTCATCAGAATATTTCATTAACACAACGGTGTGGGACACACACACACACACACACACACACACACACACACACACACACACACACACACACACACAGCAGGCAAATAATTCCTTTAGACAGATAATGCTCAATGAGAAAGAAAAACTGTGATGTGCTATTTCAAGTGTATTGTTCAAAATTGAGAATAGCTCTGGGACGTATTCAGTCAAACCAGGTGAGGTCGGGTTTCGAGGATGAGGGAAATAAATTATTACTAAAATAATATGTATTTTAATGTTGTTGTGTTCCATGTAGTAACCTTTTGATAGCCTGGGTGTCAGTCGATTTCTGTTCTCTCGCCAACTCCTTATGGAATTGTCATGCAAAACATGTTTGACTCGACAATGACAATGGAGTTGGTAGGAGCACAAACAGATCTGGGACCAGGCTAACGTTTAGAGTGCAAATTCAATCAAACTCGGAAGGAGGAAAAACATTTAGGACTGCAGTTACTAGTTTGTATTGAGCTCTACAGTATTCCACTTCTAACTCATTTCCTGTCACAATGACACACGCCTATAATCCACTGTTCTAGTGTAAAAATGGCATAGAAACAAGATGGAGGATCATTAAAATATAAAACACAGTGTTGAGTTAGCGTTCCTGCAAAAGCTCCAGCAGTCTAGCTTAGCAGCCATAGAGCCAGTTATGACCAATACCTTAAAAGCCCTATTGAGGCTGCTGTGTAACCCAACCCCAGCCATATGTGAACTTGTTTATAAGCAAGCAAACAAATGAGAAGGAATCTGTCTCACTCATACATGTCTGTATAAGAACGCAACATTCCCCCATCAACGTGACATAAACACACACTAATTCATTCATGGTCCAATTCCAGTGTTTGTCTTTTCATTACTCATATGGGATGACCAGGCCACTCTGGCTTGCGCTATTGAGTGCATCCTAAAGATAGTTGGCCTATATCGGTTTCAACTGAATGTTTAGGTGTTTACGGCCTATCACGTTGGTTTCCTTGTGGAAATACTGTCACCGTTGAAAGTGCTATAAAAACAATAGTTTTTCGTGAGTCTGAACCAAATCTGAAAGAATAGCACGGATAAAAATACATGGATGACAATCAAGGGATTGTAACCAGTAACTGACAGAGGGAGACAAAACAGGCAGCTTGAAAGAAAAAAGACAAATGGCGAGAGAAAGACCGGACAGGGCGAGCCGATGCTGACTAACTGAGTGAGCGAGCTAGAGAGTGGAGGAGCTCGCTAATGTAATTAATGCCCACTCGCCCTCGCCACGCTTCCTGTAACTGCCTAACACATTCTATCCCCCTCATGTACTGAAATGCATCTGCGAGTGAGAGAGCGGGGCTGGCTGTCTGGCTGGCTGTGCCGACGGGAGCAGCTGGTGTTTTTGCTATTTTTCGCAGAGGACGTTAACATAACCTTCAATGCGGTTCTCCTCTGTTTATTTTTCCCAAGCTTGTATCAGGGATATTAGCTAGCTAGCTATTTTCTATGCTTGGGCTAAGAAACATATGTAGCCTGCAGCCATCTGGGGTATTGGGGGTGGAATCCAAAACATCCAGGGGGGTGAGAGAGCCCAGAAGCCCGACAGCAGACTCCCCTCCAGCCCACAGCGAGTAGAGGAAAGTCCAGAGACATGAAATAGACTGTGTACCAAATAGTACCTTATTCCCAATCATGTGCACTGCTTTTGACCAGAGCTCCATAGGTCTTGGTCAAAAATAGTGCCCTGCATAGGAATAGGGTGCCATTTGGGTCGGATGCATGTAATGGCTCTTTCTCCAGTGCCAGGGCCATAAGCCAGCAGGAAATCCTGGATGAGTGTCTAACATTAACACTATAGAGAACTGAATCCCTCCTGTCCTGTCTAGAGGTGTCATGCCCATTGAAACTGATGGGACATGTGCCATTTGACCACTAAAAATACACACTATATGGTTTATTTTGTGCATAATTAATCTAACATTTGGCCATCAGTGCCCCCTTAAAAGATACCTCTGCTTCTATGTGTCCAAGAAATGACAGTGGTGGCTGATCACAATCTAGAGTCAGCTCTGTCTGCATATATTTTAACTTCAACATCAATAGAACTTTCAATCCATTTCTTCAATGTCCCTTCAACAGTGCTGACGCAGCAACAGTGTTGATTTAATCGGGGCACCATCGTAACTAACTTGCTCACCACTGTGTCATCATCACCATTTGAACAGGTACAGAGCTCTCTTTTAATCTAGGTGTTTGACTAGTTTGACAGAAGAGGGCTTTTGCATGAGGACAAGCTGAGATCGCTGAACCACTTCTCTGTCTGCATCCCCATGGGCCCTAGCTAAAATAATTGCACTAAATAGGGAATATGGTGTAATTTAGGATGCAGCCTCTGAGGAAGAAATCAAGACAGAGAGATGTAGAAACAACCCTAACTGGCCTGGTAGTGGTACATTCTTAAGAAAAATCTTATTGAATATTCTCATTGAGAAAGGAGTGAAAAATCCATTGAGGGTAGATCCCAGTTCACTAATGAACTACGTACTTTCACAGTCCATTGTTAGTGAGGACAATGTTTAATGCAGCTGTAGCGTTTAAATCAAAGAGAATAGGAATTGAATAGGGATATACAAAATATAGAGCATCAGAAAGACAGCCATATATTAAGACAATATACGATATACAGTGCCTTGCGAAAGTATTCGGCCCCCTTGAACTTTGCGACCTTTTGCCACATTTCAGGCTTCAAACATAAAGATATAAAACTGTATTTTTTTGTGAAGAATGCAAGGAGGAATGGGAAGAAATGTCAGTCTCTCGATGTGCAAAACTGATAGAGACATACCCCAAGCGACTTACAGCTGTAATCGCAGCAAAAGGTGGCGCTACAAAGTATTAACTTAAGGGGGCTGAATAATTTTGCACGCCCAATTTTTCAGTTTCTGATTTGTTAAAAAAGTTTGAAATATCCAATAAATGTCGTTCCACTTCATGATTGTGTCCCACTTGTTGTTGATTCTTCACAAAAAAATACAGTTTTATATCTTTATGTTTGAAGCCTGAAATGTGGCAAAAGGTCGCAAAGTTCAAGGGGGCCGAATACTTTCGCAAGGCACTGTATAAGAAGATATACTGTATATTAGTACATCACTGGGGCCGTGCTCCCACACATCCAGGATATGTAGTTGAAATGATGCCTGAGGAAGGCCCACAACATCATCAAAGACCCCACAAACCCCAGCCACGAGCTGGTCACTCCCTTACCGTCAGGCAGACTGTATAGAAGCATGAGGTCTGATACCAACAGGCTCAGAGACAGTTTCTATCTACAAGCCATCAGACTGCTGAACACTTGAACTGGACTGACCACCTGCACTGACTCTCTGCATCATAGCACACACGCACTCACCTCTTCCCAAAATAAATTGTTCCTTCCTGTATTTATTCTATTCTACTAAGCCATATACTTTATTCTATTCTACTAAGCCATTTACTTTATTCTATTCTACTAAGCCATTTACTTTACTCTATTCTAACTAAGCCATTTACTTTATTCTATTAAGCCATTTACTTTACTCTATTCTACTAAGCCATTTACTCTATTCTACTAAGCCATTTACTTTACTCTATTCTACTAAGCCATATACTTTATTCTATTCTGTAGTAATACAGATTGAAATGTATTGTCTGCTGAAGAAAAAGCACTAAACAGATATTATTGTTCAGGTTATAAGATATAAAAATAAATAATTTACTCACTACAGCACAATCTGCAAACAACCACAACAAGTATTCCCAACCAAATGAAGTGCACATTTGTCTGCATATTTGATTCACTTCACGTTGTTAAGCTGCTCCACAGCTCGTGAAGCGAAAACAAGTGAAAACCGCCAACAAAGGAGAACTTCAAAGGACTGTTCACTGACTAACCCACAAGAGACACTGAGAAAATAATTTCACTGCTTCAGAGAAAGTGTTTCTAAAGACATAGAAACAGAGGCTCTGCTTCATTAACTTTGCCATACCCTGTATGAATGAATATACATTATCCCTAAAAATACCCTAATTTCAAGAAAGTAGACTAATACCGCTAAACAAAATGCTTGGTTCCAATGCTGTTTTTTAAATGCATCAGTGATTTTACAATATCTAACAACCAAAAGAGGAGATGTAGAGGAGTGTATTTTTGTGCTGGAGTACCTCTTGAATGACTAACAGTTAACATACACTGACACTATTTCCTGTATCTACACTATATATACAAAAGTATGTGGACACCCCTTCAAATTAGTGGATTTGGCTATTTCAGCCATACCCGTTACTGACACATCTATAATATCGAGCACACAGCCATGCAATATCCATAGACATAGAATGCCACCTTTCCAACAAGTCAGTTTGTCAAATTTCTGCCCTGCTAGAGCTGCCCTAGTCAACTGTAAGGGCTGTTATTGTGAAGTGGAAACGTCTAGGAGCAACAATGGCTTAGCGCCGAAGTAGTAGGCCACACAAGCTCACAGAACGGGACAGCAGAGTGCTGAAGCACGTAAAAATCGTCTGTCCTCGGTTGAAACACTCATTACCTAGTTCCAAACTGCCAGCACAAGAACTGTTTGTCGGGAGCTTGGAAGGTGGAGGTGGAATAATGGCTGTTTTTCATGGTTTGGGCAAGGCCCCTTAGTTCCAGTGAAGGGAAATCTAAACGCTACAGCATACAATGACACTCTAGACGATTCTGTGGTTCCAACTTTGTGGCAACAGTTTGGGGAAGGCCCTTTACGGTTTCAGCAGGTCAATGCCAATGTGCACAAAGCGAGGTCAATACAGAAGTGGTTTGTCGAGATCGGTGTGGAAGAACTTGAGTGGCCTGCACAGAGCCCTGACCTCAACCCCATCGAAAACCTTAGGGATGAATTGGAACGCCGACTGTGAGCCAGGCCTAATCGCCCAACATCAGTGCCCAACCTCACTAATGCTCTTGTCGCTGAATGGAAATAAGTCCCCACAGCTATGATCCAATGTTCATGTAGAAGAAAACCTTCCCAGAAGAGTGGAGGCTGTTATAGTAGCAAAGGGGGGGCCCAACTCTATATTAATGCCCATGATTTTGGAATGAGATGTTCGACAAGCAGGTGTCCACATACTTTTGGTCATGTAGTGTACCTCCGCTGAGGCTACCACACAGGTAGGGAATGCAATGAGTAGAGTTTGTAAAATAGGCACAAAATCCCCTATCACACATACAGTACAGTAACATCAAAGTAGCCACCCAAAATAAGATGGAAAATAAAAAGCAGGGTATAAATAGCTCAGACCAAACTAAACATTAACAGTAACAAATGAATGTGATAAATAAGTACAGGTTAGACCCAGGGGGCATTAAAAACCAAATCAAAATTAATTTTATGTTTGAGATTCTTCAAAGTAGCCACCCTTTGCCTTGATGACAGCTTTGCACACTCTTGGCATTCTCTCAACCAGCTTCACCTGGAATGCTTTTCCAACAGTCTTGAAGGAGTTCCCACATATGCTGAGCACGTGTTGGCTGCTTTTTCTTCACTCTGCGGTCCAACTCATGCCAAACCATCTCAATTGGGTTGAGGTCAAATGATTGTGGAAGCCAGGTCATTTAATGCAGACAGTCCATCACTCTCCTTCTTAATCAAATAGCTCTTACACAGCCTGGAGGTGTGTTTGGTCATTGTAATGTTGAACAACAAATGATAGTCCCACTAAGCACAAACCAGATGGGATGGAGTATTGCTGCAGAATGCTGTGGTAGCCATGCTGGTTAAGTGTGCCTTGAATTCTAAATAAATCACTGACAAAGCACCCCCACACATCACTGACAAAGCACCCCCACGCATCACACCTCCTCCTCCATGCTTCACGGTGGGAAACACACATGCAGAGATCATCTGTTCACCTACTCTGCATCTCACAAAGACACGGCGGTTGGAACCAAAAATCTCAAATTTGGACTCATCAGACCAAAGGACAGATTTCCACCGGTCTAATGACCATTTCTCGTGATTCTTGGCCAAAGGAAGTCTCTTCTTCTTATTGGTGGTCTTTAGTAGTGCTTTCTTTACAGGCAATTCGACCACAAAGGCCTGATTCACCCAGTCTCCCCTGAACAATTGTTGAGATGTGTCTGTTGCTTGACCTTGGCATGGTTTACTGGAACACAAAGAAGCATTACCTGGGATAATATTATTAAGGACTATTATTAACGAATTAGCGTTTTTAGCTGAACATTCAGTACGGGCGTAGCTGAACATACAGTACATTCCTATCTGAAGGTGATCCTGTGTTACTCAGTTGGTAGAGCATAGTGCTCGCAACAGTAGGATTGTGATTCCTGCAAGGGCCACCCATACGAAAATGTATGCACGCACTACACTAAGTATCTTTGAATAAAATAATCGGTTAAATGGCATATCTTCTGTCTCTGACACTTCATAAATTCATACAATTTCTTCAAGTTTGTAAAATAGGCACAAAATCCCCTATCACACATACAGTACAGTAACATCACCTATACTGTGTGTAACGGATGTGAAAAGGCTGGTGGTGCGCGCTAAATAGCGTTTCAATCGGTGACGTCACTTGCTCTGAGACCTTAAAGTAGTGGTTCCCCTTGCTCTGCAAGGGCCGTGGCTTTTGTGGAGCGATGGGTAACGATGCTTCGTGGGTGACTGTTGTTGATGTGTGCAGAGGGTCCCTGGTTCGCGCCCAGGTATGGGCGAGGGGACGGCCTAATTATACTGTTACATGTGCACAAGTCTCAATAGTCAATATATTTTTAAACCCCAGTTGACTTGGTGCCATGCCGTGTTGTTCTTGTTCAAAGCAGACCCACTGTGGTGTCGTAGGTAGTTGAACCTGCGGTCTTCTCTGGTCATTTTGTTTTTACGTCTGCCTCCCAAATGGTAGCCTATTCCCTATATCATGCACTAGTTTTGACCAGTGCCCATAGGCTAGGGTAGTGCACTACCCCTAGGGAATAGGGAAACCATTTAGGGTACCATTTGGTACACAATCTGTGTGCCAAATGGCACTGGAGCAACTGCATGGAAGAGCACCAGTAAGCCACTGGAACGGCATTGGAGCTACGAACCACCCTTGATGTCTCTGCCTGGCCAGTTCCCCTCTCTCCACTGGGATTCTCTGCCTCTAACTGTTTGTCCCTGTCCGGGGGTATTGTCGGAAGGGGCCACAGTGTCTCCCATCCCCTCCTGTCTCAGCCGCCAGTATTTTTAAATTTTTTACATTTCACCTTTATTTAACCAGGTAGGCTAGTTGAGAACAAGTTCACATTTGCAACTGCAACCTGGCCAAGATAAAGCATTTGCAAATCGACACATACAACAACACAGAGTTACACATGGAATAAACAAAACATAGTCAATAATACAGTAGAACAAAAGAAAACAAAAAGTGCAAATAAGGTAAGATAAGGGAGTTAAGGCAATAAATGGGCCATGGTGGCGAAGTAATTACAACATAGCAATTAAAACACTGGAATGGTAGATGTGCAGAAGATGAATGTGCAAGTAGAGATACTGGGGTGCAAAGGAGCAAGATAAATAAATAAATACAATATGGGGATGAGGTAGGTAGATAGATGGGCTGTTTACAGATAGGCTAAGTACAGGCGCAGTGATCTGTGAGCTGCTCTGACAGCTGGTGCTTAAAGCTAGTGAGGGAGACAGCTTCAGAGAGTTTTCCAGTTCGTTCCAGTCATTGGCAGCAGAGACTGGAAGGAAAGACGACCAAAGGAGGAATTGGCTTTGGGGGTGACTAGTGAAATATACCTGCTGGAGCGCAAGCTATGAGTGGGTGCTGCTATGGTGACCAGTGAGCTGAGATAAGGTGGCGACGAGAATGAAGCGAGGGCCAACCAAGCGTACAGGTCACAATGGTGGGTAATGTATGGGGCTTTGGTGACAAAACTGATGGCACTGTGATAGACTGCGTCCAGTTTGTTGAGTAGAGTGTTGGAGGCAAATTAATAGATGACATCACCGAAGTCGAGGATCGGTAGGATGGTCAGTTTTATGAGGGTATGTTTGGCAGCATGAGTGAAGGATGCTTTGTTGCGAAATAGGAAGCCAATTCTAGATTTCATTTTGTATTGGAGATGCTTAATGTGAGTTTGGAAGGAGAGTTTACAGTCTAACCAGACACCTAGGTATTTGTAGTTGTCCACGTATTCTAAGTCAGAGCCGTCCAGGGTAGTGATGCTGGACGGGCGAGCAGGTGGGGGCAGTGACCGGTTGAATAGCATGCATTTCGTTTTACTTGCGTTTAAGAGCAGTTGGAGGCCACGGAAGGAGAGTTGTATGGCATTGAAGCTCGTCTGGAGGTTAGTTAACAGTGTCCAAAGAGGGGCCAGAAGTATACAGAATGGTGTTGTCTGCGTAGAGGTGTATCAGATAATCACCAGCAGCAAGAGCAACATCATTGATGTATACAGAGAAGAGAGTCAGCCCGAGGTTTGACTCCTGTGGCACCCCCATACAGACTGCCAGAGGTCCGGACAACAGGCCCTCCGATTTGACACACTGAACTCTACCCGAGAAGTAGTTGGTAAACCAGGCGACGCAATCATTTGAGAAACCAAGGCTGTCGAGTCTGCCAATAAGAATGTGGTGATTGACAGAGTCGAACGCCTTGGCCAGGTCGATGAATACCGCTGCACAGTAATGTCTCTTATCGATGGCGGTAATGTCTCTTATGATGTCATTTAGGACCTTGAGCATGGCTGAGGTGCACCCATGACCAGCTCTGAAACCAGATTGCATAGCGGAGAAGGTACGGTGGGATTCAAAATGGTCAGCAATCTGTTTGTTAACTTGGCTTTCGAAGACCTTAGAAAGACAGGGTAGGATAGATATAGGTCTGTAGCAGTTTGGGTCTAGAGTGTCTCCCCCTTTGAAGAGGGGGATGACCGCGGCAGCTTTCCAATCTTTGGAAATCTCAGACGATATGAAAGAGAGGTTGAACAGGCTAGTAATAGGGGTTGCAACAATTTCGGCAGATCATTTTAGAAAGAGAGGGTCCAGATTGTCTAGCTCGGTGGATTTGTCTGGGTCCAGGTTTTGCAGCTGTTTCAGAATATCAGTTATCTGGATTTGGGTAAAGGAGAAATGGTGGGGGCTTTTGGCGGGTTGCTGTGGAGGGTGCCGGGCAGTTGACCAGGGTAAGGGTAGCCAGGTGGAAAGCATGGCCAGCCGTAGAGAAATGCTTATTGAAATTCTCAATTATAGTGGATTTATCAGTGGTGACAGTGTTTCCTAGCCTCAGAGCAGTGGGCAGCTGGGAGGAGGTGCTCTTATTATCCATGGACTTTACAGTGTCCCAGAACATTTTTGAGTTAGTACTACAGGATCCAAATTTCTGTTTGAAAAAGCTAGCCTTAGCTTTACTAACTGCCTGTGTATATTTGTTCCTAACTTCCCTGAAAAGTTGCATATCACGGGGGCTATTCGATGCTAATGCAAAACGCCACAGGATGTTTTTGTGCTGGTCAAGGGCAGACAGGTCTGCAGTGAACCAAGGACTATATCTATTCCTAGTGCTACATTTTTGGAATGGGGCATGCTTATTTAAGATGGTGAGGAAGGCACTTTTAAAGAATAGCCAGGCATCATCTACTGATGGGATGAGGTCAATGTCATTCCAGTATACCCCGGCCAGGTCTATTAGAAAGGCCTGCTCACAGAAGTGTTTTATGGAGCGTTTGACAGTGATGAGAGGTGGTCGTTTGGTCGCAGACCCATTACGGATGCAGGCAATGAGGCAGTGGTCACTGAGATCTTGATTGAAAACAGCAGAGGTGTATTAGGAGGACGAGTTAGTTAGGAGGACATCTATGAGGGTGCCCGTGTTCATGGATTTGGAGTTGTACCTGGTAGGTTCATTGATAATTTGTGTGAGATTGAGGGCATCAAGCTTGGATTGTAGGATGGCCGGGGTGTTAAGCATGTCCCAGTTTAGGTCACCTAGTAGCACGAGCTCAGAAGATAGATGGGGGGGCAATCAATTCACATATGGTATCGAGGGCACAGCTGGGGGCAGAGGGAGGTCTATAGCAAGTGGCAACAGTGAGAGACTTGTTTCTGGAAAGGGGAATTTTCGAAGTAGAAGCTCGAATTGTTTGGGTACAGACTTGGATAGTAATACAGAACTATGCAGGCTATCTTTGCAGTGGATTGCAACACCGCCCCCTTTGGTAGTTCTATCTTGGCGGAAAATGTTATAGTTAGCAATGGAGATTTCAGTTTTTTTTGTGGTTTTCCTAAGCCAGGATTCAGACGCTGCTAAGACATCCGGGTTAGCAGAGTGTGCTAAAGCAGTGAGTAAGACAAACTTAGGGAGTAGGCTTCTAATGTTATCATGCATGAAACCAAGGCTTTTACCTGGGGAGGGGGAGTGGAGCTAGGCACTGCAGGACCTGGATTAACCTCTACATCACCAGAGGAACAGAGGAGAAGTAGGATAAGGGTACGGCTAAATGCTATAAGAACTGGCCGTCTAGCACGTTTGGAACAGAGAGTAAAAGTAGCAGGTTTCTGGGCACGATAGCATAGATTCAAGGCATAATGTACAGACAAAGGTAAGGTAGGATGTGAGTACATTGGAGGTAAACCTAGGCATTGAGTACTGATGAGAGATATAGTTAAACCAGGTGATGTCATCACATATGTGGGAGGTGGGACAACATGGTTGGTTAAGGCATATTGAGCAGGGCTAGAGGTTCTACAGTGAAATATTGACAGTAATCACTAACCAGGACAGTAATGGACGAGGCATATTAATATTAGAGAGAAGCATGCGTAGCCAAGTGAACATATGGGTCCAGTGAGAGGTTGGGCTGACTGGGGAACACGGCGATAGCAGTGGTTAGCTGATTGATAGCTGGTAGCTAGTTAGCTAGCTAGCTTCGGAATTCCAGAACGGAGGTAAATAGAAATAGTTTAGGAAAAAAAAAACTGATCCACACCACATTGGGTGAGGCGGGTTGCAGGAGAGTATTTTGAAGTTGAGGTTTAGGAAAAATATTAAAAAGAATGTGAAGAAAACGTGAAGAAAAAGATATATACACATGGGACGAGACAAGACAAAGACGTCTGACTGCTACGCCATCTTGGATACACCTATTTATGCTGCAGTCGTTTACGTTTCGGGGGACTAGGGTCAGTCTGTTATATCTGGAGTATTTCTCCTGTCTTATCCGGTGTACTGTGTAAATTTAAGTATGCTCTCTCTAATTCTGTCTCTCTTTCTATTTCTTTCTTTCTCTCTCGGAGGACCTGAGCCCTAGGACCATGGCTCAGGACTACCTGGCCTGATGACTCCTTGCTGTTCCCAGTCCACCTGGCCGTGCTGCTGCTCCAGTTTCAACTGTTCTGCCTGCGGCTATGGAACCCTGACTTGTTCACCGGACGTGCTACCTGTCCCAGACCTGCTGTTTTCAACTCTCTAGAGACAGCAGGAGCGGTAGAGATACTCTGAGTGATTGGCTATGAAAAGCAAACTGACATTTACTCCTGAGGTGCTGACCTGTTGCACCCTCGACAACCACTGTGATTATTATTATTTGACCCTGCTGGTCATCTATGAACATTTGAACATCTTGGCCATTTTCTGGTATAATCTCCACCCGGCACAGCCAGAAGAGGACTGGCCACTCCTCATAGCCTGGTTCTAGGTTTCTTCCTAGGTTCTGGCCTGTCTAGCGAGATTTTCCTAGCCACCGTGCTTCTACACCTGCATTGCTTGCTGTTTGGGGTTTTCGGCTGGGTTTCTGTACAGCACTTTGTGACATCAGCTGATGTAAGAAGGGCTTTATAAAAACATTTGATTTGATTTGCTCTATGGCATGCACCAAGCACATAACTCAAACACCTACGCAGCTGCTCCCCTGGTTTTGAATAGATTTTCCACAGATACTTCAACAATGAATTGACTTGCGCCAGCACATCTCTTAACGAGCGGGCGGAGGGAGATTAATTTTAGAAAGCTGCTGACTTAGGAACGAGAGGGCTGATGGACGTGACAGTGTGGAGGCGCTTCGATCACTGTGATGACCATTAGAGCCTTGTTTATTTGCTGTCAGCAAGTTGCGTGAATGGTGTCCTGTTTGCCAACTGGGGTGGGCCAGCGGGGGTGGGGCATGGATAGCCCTGGAATTCGAGGGGGTGGTGAGAGGGGGGTAAATGTGAGATGGTTCCTTGGTGGATGCAGCCCAACCCCATCATACCTTTCGCCCTCCTGAAACACACACACACATGAGCCCTCTTTACCCCAATGACTCACATGAAAATGTCAGGATTATGCCACGGAATGGTGAAGTGACATTAAGACAAGGGAACATTTACCGCATTTCTGGACCATTTGTTAAGGTGAGGTGGGGGTGGAAGGAGTCTGGTGGATGGATAGGTGGGCGGCTCGCGGGTACGGGGGTGTACAACACATGGGTGGGTCACGGAGCAGTTAGTGGTGGGCAACTTGCAGAGGGGCAGGCTGTTCTGCAGAGGGGGTGAGGGGGAGGTGTGTGTGGGTATGTTTGAGAGAGAGAGAGACTGTGTGTGTGTGTGTGTCTGTGTGTCTGAGTGTGGAGAGGTCCTCCCTGTGTGACGACAGTGCAGTACAACCCAGAACAGGTGGGGCCCATAGCAGTGTGCCAGCACTGCAGAGGGGATGTGAGAGGAGGGAGGGAGAGGTGGTGAGGTAAAAAGAGATAAAAAGAGAAAGGTGGAGACCTGTGCTCTGACAGAGAGAAGCTGGATGTGTGCTGTCCAGGACAGACAACCTTTCTACCTCTTTTTACTTTTAGTCTCACTCTCCTTCTCTCCTTCTCCCTCTCCCACTCTCCTTCTCCCTCTCCCTCTCTCCTTCTCCCTCTCCCTCTCTCTCCCTTTTCCCCACCTCTCCCCACTCTTCTCATCCCTCCTATCTTTCTCCCTCTCCTCTCCTCTCCCCTCCTCTACCCCCTTTCCTCTTCTCCACTCCTGCCTCCTCTCTTTTCTCCTAGTTGGACAGTGTAATAGGATAGTCTTCATTTGGCAGTAAGAGCCCAGCATGCCAGCCCTACCAGCATTCAGATCCATCAGCTACAGGGGGTTGGAGGGAGAGGCAGAGCTGAGATTTCTCTCTAAAACAGCATTTCCCAAACTTGGTTCTTGTTTTTTTCCCCTAACACTACACAGCTGATTCAAATGAACAAAGCTTGATGATTAGCTGATTATTTGAATCAGCTGTGTAGTTCTAGGGCAAAAACCAAAATGTGCACCCAGGGGGTGTTCCAGGACCAGCTTTGGGAAACCCTGCTCTACACACACACACACACAGACACACACAAACTTACTGGCAGATACAAACACAAGAACGGACACATACTCAAAAACAACCAAACACACACACAAACATTTCTCCGTTCGCTCACCGTCCTCAAGATGTCAACAGATTGATGGGGGTGGCTGTGCTGATTCATCACTCACATTAGCAGAGAGAGATGCAGTATTTGGAACAGACACCTACAGGTAACCGCTAAAATAAAGGAAATACCAACAAAGTGTCTTAATAGGGCGTTGGGTGACTATGTTCCAGAACAGCTTCTATCTGCCTTGGCATAGATTCTACAAGTGTCTGGAACTCTACTGGAGGGATGCGACACCATTTTTCTATGAGAAATTCCATAATTTGTCTCAGGCGCCACTCCAGAATCTTCCATAAGTGTTCAATTGGGTTGAGATCTGGTGACTGACACACACACATACACCCACCCTTTAACCCCCCTATGCTCCTTTGACACCCTCTTTCAAAGTCACAGAGACCTCTTCTTCTAGACATGGTAGCCAAAATAATGGGCAACTGGGATTTTTTTTTGTTACCTGTGTGGAAGCACATAATTTCAATATACTTTGTATCCCTCATTTACTCAAGTGTTTCCTTTATTTTGTTACCTGTATGTACCCTTCCAATGGGACAGACAGGCAGAGGAACGATGGAACCATATTCCCTATGGGCCCTGGTCAAAAGTACTGCACTATATAGGGAAGGGGGCCCATTTGGGATGCAGACACAGACATGGAGATGCTTGTCAAGGAGGGAACACAACACACCTGCAGTCACAGCGAGCAAGTCCTGGAGAGCAGGAGTGAGAGAGGGACAGAGAGATATACAGAGAAAGAGTGAGTGAGTGGGTTGTTGCATTGCCACAGAGAGAGAGTGAGTGACTGGGCTGTTGCATTGCCACAGAAAGAGAGTGAGTGGGTTGTTGCATTGCCACAGAGAGAGAGTGAGAGAGAGAGAGAGAGAGAGCGACAGAATGAATGTCAATGTCACAGTCACAGCTCCGTGTTCCTCTGTGGGCATGAGACGGCCAGTGTTCATGATGGATGAGCTGCACACACACACAAACACACACACACACACAATTGCGCACACACACACACATACACATACAATGCAGTCCTGGTGATGAAGAAGGAATAAACACACTCACACACTACTAGTAATGCAATACAATATGCATTTTGTATGTGTGTGTGTTTGTGCATAGTAGATATGTGAGTGTGTGTGTGTGTGTGTTAGGCTGTATGTGTGAATAACACTGCTTTGAGATACCATTTGTGAAATATGTACTGTCCCAGTGAGCAAGACAAGTGTCATGCCTGGGACTAATTTCATTGGCCTGTCTCGGTCCTGACTAGAGTGAGGGAGGAACCATAAGGAATTATCCCCACGGTAGTTTCCCAAATGGTACCCTATTCCCTATATAGTGCACTACATTTGATCAGAGCCCTATGGAGCCTGGTCAAAAGTAGTGCACTTTAAAGGCAGTGCCATTTGGGACACCCACGGTGCCTGTGTGTCTTTCCCCTGTGCTAGGGGTTCATGAAATACAGTGTCTGTTAGAGGGTGTGTACTACTGTAATCATGGGAATGAACCCCACACCATTGGATGTGAGCATGAAACATGGATGTGAGCATAAAGCTAAATGACTGTAATGTAAATGAATATGGATGCCTCCCACAACACTTCCCCACCTTGCATTTTCTATAGAATGAACAATAAATACCAGCAGTCATCACTGTTTAATTCATAACTAATGTATTCCGATAGTGTAGTGAGCTGTTGTCTCAGGTTGTGTGCTCTAACATCCAGTGAGCTAGCATCAACCCCAATCTGCTACACTGAGAGTCACCAGGACATGTCGGGAGGTAAGGCACAAACTCCATATTTCACACTGTTATTCCAGGTAACAGTGTCATCAACACAACCACGTCTAATCCCACGTCCCCACCCCCCAACCACCACTCTATACCCTGCTTTCTGCCCTATCAAGCCATCCTGAGAAGGGGCAAAACTGAACTACCGGCCCAATATCTCCTTAATAAGCATATTAAAGGTCAAAAGGTCATTTTACCATGTCTCACAGCTACACCACATGACCTCTTCACATCCCGGGAAACGTTGTATGTGACCACAGTGGTAAAAGTGAGGCTTAAAGAGTGACAGCACAGTACGGTACGTGTGCCGCTACAAGGGATATCTCATATTTGGAGGCTTCGTTCTCACAAATAAAGCATGAATGTACCATGTTAACTGGGATGGTAGAAATTGAATCCCATCTCGTGCCTGTGATCTGGCATCTCTTCTCATCTATAAATCCATTTCCCACCTCGCTCAGTCAGTTGTACTGTGACATTTGGGGACATTTAGAGTTGACGTGCTCAGTGGCGCTGACGACCAGGCCTCATCTGACCATGCATGCTGGGATTCCTTCACACACCACAGTGGATCTGCCGTCGTTTGAGTTAGGGAGTGGGGACATTAATACATTCTTAAAACATATTTGACACATTCTGCACACTCTATCCATTCATTCATTGACTAATGCACTATTTCCTCCAATAAAGTCGATCGGGTCTTTTTTCCTCCTTCATATGATTTAGACCGGATTATGTCTTCTTACTGAAAAACACTGAATGAAACCTGAAATATGCAGTGGAAAAGGGATTACTAGGTAATGGATTTATTCAAATGCTGAATGGAATACAAGATAAGACAATAAGAATATTTCCAGAAGCGGTGCTATCTAAGACAGAAAAACAATGAAATGTGCAAAAATAATAATTTGAAGGACATAAGAATGACATAGACCCCCATACAAGAGATCTTTTGGACTAGTCTTCACAATTATATCTCTATACTCGCAATCCTGTTAATGCTACACCTACGGCTCAGGCATTGCTATTAAAAAGTGAACAAAGATATATTAAGCCGATCAACGCCAAGACGTGGGAACACAAACAATTATCATTTGTAGGCAGGCTGATCCTATAAACAACATCTCCCTCATGCCCTGTTGAAGCACAAATGACTTAATAAGATTGGGTTGGTGTACATCATACCTCACAAAGGAAACAGAGGCTGAGAAACAAGAAGGGTGCTCAGAAGAGCCAGCCTGCTAAAGATGCCAGACACCTCTCCTTTAGGCCTTAGCAGTAACTCTGTGGGCTTGATGATGCATGTATGGGAAGCTCTACGTTTAATGATGGTTTCCACAGAATGTTATGGGGTTGAAGATGTCCAATGAGGCATTGTTTCCCGGTCTCTGTGAAGTGATACTGGGTTGGCGTCGTCTTTGAAGCGTTACGAGGCTGATGGTTTTCTGAAACGCTACCGGGTTGACACTTTTTATGAAAAACTATGGAGCGAGCATTGGTGATTCCTTTGTAACCTTAAAGAGTTGGGGCTTGCTGTGAGCTGTTGACGCCATACCACAGACATTCCCTTTGGGCAAATTGTGTAACGTTATTATGATGCTGCTACAGAATATGCCTTCTTTGGTTCTACCTATGGAACACTATGGGTTAGAGAGAGTAGCTGAGGCAGCAGGCATCTCTTTGGCTTTTCTCACAGCTAAACCAAACCAGAGTAGAGGGACATTTTATTGGCTTGTTAACAAGGATGGGGAGTGAGGGGATTGTGGAGGGAGGCAGGGAGGGCATGGAGGGTCCAGTGCTGGCTCATTATTCACTGTCAGGAGTGCATCCACGTGTAGTGGTTAATAAAGTGGATGGCATCTTCCCCGCCTGACAGGACATTTTTTAGACGAACATCTGTAGACCATCAATGCCACCGTAACGTCAGACGGTAGGAGTCACTCGTTTTATCCCATCATTCCACTGGGAAATAGTGCCGCTAAAACAAGGAGGATGCCATGAGCTGAAGATACTGGAGTTGTAATTGTGATTATTTCTCTATTCCATTTTTTGTTGTTGCTGTTAGCGAGGAAATAGTTAGTGGCATTAACCACACACGTTTCCGCTAAAACCCCAAACAGGCTCAATTTGTTTCTGCTATAAAAATGAGCAGCAGCGCATAACCACAATGGCTATTTTCTTTCTTCCAAGGAGGAGTCATGTCAGGCCTTAAAGAGATGTGATAGGAACTCAGGAAGTTTTTTCATTGAGGGAGATGTTGTGTTACCTCAGTCTGGGTCCATTGGAGAAAATCCTTTAATGAGACACATGGAGCAAATTTTGGGCCTGTGCCATGCCTGCCCAGAATCCAACCACCACACCACAGAAACATAAAACCAGCGAGGATACACATCTGCACGTCCAGCACGGTGGAAAGGCTCCATTTCACACCGAAGTTAAGTCTAACGACTCGTAAAGAAACAGGAATGGTGGTACCATCTGTTCGGGGGGAGAGCGAGATAGAGAAGAGGGAATAAAAAGAGCTACTTCAGCAGCATTTTCTGCTCTATAAGCATGGTGGTTCCCTAACCTAAGCTTAATAGTAGGTGACTTAATATCCTAGCACAAACAGGATCAATCCTATCCTATCGCCACTGCGTTTTCATTTTCACTTCCTTTCTGACACGCAGAGCAGAGCGGAGCAATCACCTACCGCAGGGAGTTAATGTCACTCTGCTGTGCATAAAAATAATTTTGTCATAAAAAAAAAAAGGTTCAGGCCTTCCGAGTGGTGCAGTGGTCTAAGGCACTGCATCTCAGTGCTAGAGGCGTCACTAAAGATCCGGGTTCGATCCCGGGCTGTGTCACAGCCAGCCGCGACCAGCAGACCCATGAGGCGGAGCACAATTGGCCAAGCGTCGTCTGGGTTAGGGGAGGGTTTGACCGGCCTGGATGTCCTTGTTCCATCACACTCTAGCAACTTCTGTGGCGGGCCGAGCGCATGCACACTGACACGTTGCCAGTTGGACGGGGTTTCCTCTGACACATTGGTGCGGCTGCCCTCCAGGTTAAGCGGGCAGTGTGTCAAGAAGCATTACAGCTTGGCCGTGTTTCGGGGAGGCATGGCTCTCGACCTTTACTTCTCCCGAATTCGTACGGGAGTTGCAGCGATGGGACAAGACTGTAACTACCAATTGGATATAAAATAAACTGGTTCTGGTATGATCTGTGCGATATAAACATTAGGACAACCTCTTGCTGAGACAGAGGCTGCCCTATTATGCAAACCGTATTTGTGGCGTCAATGAGTGTACATCTCAAAATGCCAAGATCTCTAGTCAATTAATAAAAAAGAGTTCCTAACATTGACCTTAATACAAAGCAACTCTAGACAATACACCATCAAATACAGAAAAGTCAAACTAAGGTGTTTGGATTAACGTAAATGAACAGCAACGGAATGAATCACTGCAACATACCATCACCATTATATTTCACTTTCATTGATATTTACTTCTCTCGCTAAACACTTTGGAACGACCCTGTTTTCATAGTTAACTCCAAACCCACAAGAATGACAGTAAATCATGCTGTTGATGTGAACGCATGCAAAAACACACAAACAAGACAGTGTCTAACTAGTCTATAAATCTGCAGGGTGGGGTTTACAATTTAAGACAAATATTTTGGAAGGGAATATTAGCTCATGAAAGCAAGATGTGGATATGGTTTGAATTACAGTAAACTCAAACCATTCAAAAAACATCTCTCAACGCTTAAGTACTGTAAATCTGGTTGTAATTTAATCACTCACAGCTCACAGTGAGGTTTGGTTAGTGGGTCACAGGTAGGGCTGTTGTGGGGCGCATTACCGCTAACACCTGCAGTCACTAGTCATGAAGGCAGTCAAATTTCATGTGACCGTTTAGTCACTGTAATTAGGCTTCTCCAAGCTCTGATGTTGCTGATGGTCATTAGTAGCATACCAAACTTGCTAACTGCCTGGTACTCAGCACACTAGTGTCCCTCTAATCACTCTGACATCAATGCAAATGTGTTCAAAAATCTAATCAAACACTTCATTAGAGCCCATGAGTTCATGTTGCGCAACATTTTAATAGGCTCTGCAATTGCGCAAGAAAACGGAGTGATGGTGTGTGAATCTCATCAGCTGTCTATAGGCTAGGCATACTATATTTATTTCTCAACCTTCCTAATATTAAGCACATTGCTTCTCTTTAAAAACAGGAGTATAGCCTACCTGGCTGGCATGAAAATGAACCATGGGAAAAGCCTTCTCCATTCGCTATTTAAGTGCATAGATGACATGTATTATTCCCGCTGCCCCTGTTTCGAGACAGGTGTATGATAATGGTCCATTCTAAATCAAAACAGATTTCACACATATATTATTTAGTATATGTAAAGACCAGAGTATATCAATAATAGTCTGATGCGTGACAATATTAGCCTGTCACTTGTGAATGATGCCCAGCATAAGAAACAGCCTTTTTTATGAAACTTTTAAAAAATCATAGTCACACATCTCACGTAGCCTAGCACACCTCATGTAGCCTAGCCCATAGGCCTATATGTTTTGATAAGGTTTGTATCACAACTAAAGTGGCCAAATTAAGCACAACAATCCGCTTTACAAGGAGTTTACAGTCTAACTGGCATACATAAGTCAGCTATGAAAAGCCAACTGACATTTACTCCTAAGGTGCTGACTTGTTGCACCCTCGACAACTAATGTGATTATTATTATTTGACCATGCTGGTCATTTATGAACATTTGAACATCTTGGCCATGTTCTGTTATAATCTCCACCCGGAACAGCCAGAAGAGGACTGGCCACCCCACATAGCCTGGTTCCTCTCTAGGTTTCTTCCTAGGTTTTGGCCTTTCTAGGGAGTTTTTCCTAGCCACCGTGATTCTACACCTGCATTGCTTGCTGTTTGGGGTTTTAGGCTGGGTTTCTGTACAGCACTTTGAGATATCAGCTGATGTAAGAAGGGCTATATAAATAAACTTGATTTGATAAGTAGCGTGTGAGTTTCAAGTTTGGATTATATCATTTCCACCATAAAAATGCACCATCTAATAAAAGTATTACATGTATAATTGCATTTGCAGCCACTTTCGATAATGATGTTTTGCCACGAATGTCTTACAGCCTACTGCACATTGCTGCACTTATTTTATTGATCTATTTCCCTTTATTTAACTAGGTAAGAAAAGTAAATGTGGACCATTCTTCAAATATCTTCAATATGCACCTTGGAATTGGATAAGAATGCGCACAGTTGCATCCCCGATATGTCTGTGTTCATCTGTAGCCTGTGAGAAAGACCCGGTCACGTGATGGGAGAAGAGCAAAATGGACACTGGCCACAAAATGCATGGATTATGCATTATGGCCACAAAGGGGATGCTGCCGTGAAATTAGAGGTATTATCAAGTGTTTGTCAAAGTGTGAATGACAGACTAATGAAGTGTGTACAACCTGCGTAAAAAACAAAGCACAGCTCAGGCCTTTCAAACAACTTTTTTCAAATCCTCATTAGAGTCGCATCATTAATACATTTATTTTTTGACCCCTTTTTCTCCCGAATTTCATGGTATCCAATTGGTATTTACAGTCCTGTCCCATCGCTGCAACTCCCGTACAGACTCAGGAGAGGCAAAGGTCGAGAGCCATGCGTCCTCCGAAACACAACCCAGCCAAGTAGCATTGCTTCTTGACACAAAGCTCGCTTAACCCGGAAGCCAGACGCACCAATGTGTCGGAGGAAACATAATACACCTGGTAACCGTGTCAGCATTCATTGTACCCAGCCCGCCACAAGAGTCGCTAGTATGCGAAGGGACAGCAACATCCCTGCCGGCCAAATCCTCTCCTAACCCGGATGACGCTGGGCCAATTGCGCCACCACATGAGCCTCCTTGTCGCGGCCGGCTGTGACAGCGCCTGGACTCGAACCAAGAGCTCTAGTGGCACAGCTAGCACTGCGGTGCAGTGCTATAGACCACTGCCCATTCAGGAGGCCCGGACAACTAAAGTTACATGAATAACTCTAAATTAAGCATGTAGGAGTACCTATTTCTTTGTTAACCACTCAACACAGAATAGCCGTATGTGTGCACTCCCTCAAATCATTTGGAGAAAATATTTATATTTTATTCAGCTTTGTTAAATTGTATTCTTCATACTATAAAATAATGCCACGGAATTCTAAGCAAATCTTGTCTGCTAAATTAACTAGTGAAGCTTACAGACATTTGGCAAAGCCAGATTCGGACCTAGGAAGCCACGGAATTTCGATGGGGTACCGTCATACTTCTCCAGAAGGAACAGTTGGGCATCGCTGACCTGGGCGGACGGCTGAGCAGACTGGGGGATTGGCTCACTGTGACAATCCATGGTAGGAGGCCTCCTCCATGGCCATACCTAGTTACGTCAGCTGGTGTTGGTGGAGTAGATGACCCTGTTCGTTGACCATCTGGAAGTTGGTTTTATCCTCCGCTGCTTCCATATTTTGAGGTAGTATTCTGTAACGTATATGCCGGGAGTCAGGAAGCAGGTGCAGAAGGTGAGTTTAATAATGGAAGGATACAAATGAACCAACATGAGAAGCGTACTGAACGTGAGAGAAAACAATAATACCTGATGACATGTGAGGGCTAAATAAAGGGTAAGAATCAAGGAGAAACTAATGACCAGGTGTGCGTAATGATGGGGAACAGGTGTGCGTAATATAGTTGCCAGGACCGGTGGTTAGTAGACCAGTGACGTTGAGTGCAGGAGGGAGGGAGCAGGAGTAGGTGGGACATTAACATAAGGACAACTCAGTATGCTATTCTGTTCTTCTGAAATAGACTACATTTTCTCTTTAGACCTGTCTAAAATAAATGATGTATTTATTGTGACGGCGTAGGCTATATTACATGGATTTATTAGACTTTTAAAAATGCACATGTTCCAAAGGTCTGCATCAGTGGCTTGTAGGCTATGTGTGGAAGCCATGTGTTTTTGTTAATTAGCTGTCAATTATTGTGAGACTGACAGTTATTTGCTTGACAATCACCGGCTGACAAAATTTTGTGACCGCCACAGCCCTAGTACTACAAGAACAAGTGTATTATTTATTGGGATCCCCATTTGCTGACGCCATGATGACAGCTAACCTACTTGGTGTTCATACACAACAACAACAAAATAGTTTACAGACTTAAGACTATAAAAAGTTTAGTTGATATTAAAAGACAGCCACACAGGCAGCCCCAGGCACTGCATTACAGTGTTGCGGAATCACTACAGCCTCGGGTTCGTTCGCCCGGGGGGGGCTTTACCTGGCTCATCGTGCTCTAGCGACTCTTTGTGGCGGGCCGGGCACCTGCAGGCTGAGCCGGTCGTCAGATGAACAGTGTTTCCTCCGACACATTGGTGCAGCTGGCTTCTGGATTAAACGAGCAGGTGTTAAGAAGCATGGCTTGGCGGGTCATGTTTCGACTGATGACGCATGACTCATCCTTCGCCTCTCCTGAGCCCTTCTGGGAGTTTCAGCAATGAGACAAGACCGTAATCATGACCCAAAAATGACTAACAAGAAAGACAAGTCACACAATTGAGTAAAGACATTAAATACATTTTAACAGGTGTTGTGTCTTTGGCTATGCCGGATTAAGTGATATGACATGCTATTCTATAAAATCCTTTCTCCGTAATTAATATTACCTGATTGAGCTAATCATGTAAATGTAATTAACTAGAGAGTCGGGGCACCATGAAATAATATTTATAGAGCTGTTATCTTCCCGAATAAACTCTTAAACTCTTAAATATTTTACATCAATAGCAGTCAATATTAATCGTCACCTTAATTCAGTCTCATCTGAAAGTTGTAAATTCTTGGTTACCTTCACGAACCCTGGCTAACAAGTTGAATCAGCAATACAAAATTGGGTTTTATTATTTATTTACTAAATACCTAACTAATCACACAGAATTACATATACAAAGAATGAATCATACCTTGATCACAAATTACATCATAAAGGAAAACGTCCCTAGTGGGCGGAACAGATATGACAGCTGGTTACACAAAAGAAAAGGGTCTGGGTTTGAGTGAAAGAACGGGAAGACTGAGGGACAAAGGGAGAAGCTGTGCTATCGTAAATACAGTATCTTATGCATTCTAAATTACCGCCCATTTGGAAAAGGAAAATGCAATAAATATTTATTCTGAGCTGCGTTTCGGTAGGTTGGTGGTAGATGGAAGGCTGTGTTGCCAAACCGAGTCCTTTGAAGAATGTCTCTGGTGGTCAATTGGACACGCTGTAGTAATGTCGTTGTGTGATAGACGGGATACTCTGTCTGTTCTTTCCTAGACCGCGTTTGCAGCTGCTGTTGCTAACTCAACGGCTAGGAGGTATCACTTCTGTATTGAATAAGAGTTAAAAGTTCATACCATTCGAAACCAAATCTCACGCTGAGGTTGGCTTAGTTCTGTAGTTGACATGTTAGTCCTTTTAACGCAGAGGCTGCAGACCTCACGTACTTGGAACCGGAGGTTATATTGTCGTCAAGGGCTTATATATTGGAGGGAGAAGGGCGTGTTTAACAGTCTACAGCCCATGTCTCTTCGCAGGGGCGGGTCACTGATTGAGCAGAGCCCTAACCTTACGAAAACCCAAATCTCTCATTGGAAGCTAAAATTACATTGAATCTTTTCACCAATAATTTTATATTCAAACATTTAAATTGAACAACAATACCATGTGAATCCAATAACTCTGATGTGTAGACTGTACACTGTAGAGTTTATGTCCTCCTATCATTGAGGATCATCAGATGACAACTGAACTGACATCATATTCATTAAGTACCACCGCATATGTTCAATTGTTCAATTGGTCGGATTACCAGAATATAGTTCATTTCCCCCCACCTTCTGATGTTCCCAGAATCTCTATGTTAACCAAGGGGTTTTCAAATTTACATCAGTAGGGTAGAGAGAGGAAAAAAGGGGAAAGAGGTATTTTTAACTGTCATAAACCTAACCCCAGGCCAACATCATGACACAGGACACAGAGACAATAAGAGTCAACAAACACTAGACGTGTTAAAATAACTAGAAGTGCTTTTATGGAAGAAAAAAAAGATACAAGTACAGAGCATCCATCGAATTGCTACAATTTGTGCAGAGCATGAATTCCATACCAGGCATTGTCCAGGGCAACCATACATGTAATTATGATTAGGTTGCATAAGCTGACAATAAACCGTATGGGGCATGTGAATGAACTTTAAATCAAACAAATGATGCATAGCATCTTTCCACCTACACAATAAAGCCCATTCAAGACCAGAACAGGCTAGATGAATGACATAAGGAACTAAAGCAGATTTTAAGGTAATCTTGTGACATATGTCACCATTCTACTGGGGTAAAGTTATCACCAGAAAATTGTAGTCAGTGCATGCCAGTGTTACTGGCCTCCAGTTTCAACAAGTTTGGCTCATCTCTCATAGGCTATCCATTCCTCTCTCCATTCATGCTATTTGAGACTAGTGCCAAGGGAGGTAGTTGCCTGCCGCATGTTTGGCTGTGATGGGCTAAAGGTGGGCAGGGGGGCGGGGGAGTCCGGCAGCAGCCGTGTCACTGTGATTTCTGTCAGCCACTGTGATTTCTGTCAGCCGACTGAAGTGACTCTCAGTGAGGTGGTGTGCCCCCTGTTGTGCAGCTCTCTTCTAATTAACACTGAGCCCCCCACCACCACCTCATCCTCTCCACGCGCCATCACCACTGTTTAGTTCAGCCACCACAGAGAAACACTCATCTCAGGCACAGAGGTGGCCTGGGTGAGAGATGTTGTTTACCACTACGGCAATACAGCAGAGGCATGAGCAGTCAGGAGTCAGGATTACAGTCTAGAGCACAAACTCCTCCAACAACACTTCTAATGAGATTTATAATGAACCAGAGGAAACTACTTCAGAATCAAGCACAGACTGTAGGTTTTATAGATTTTCCCTTTTGTCACTAGTATTATGATTATTCCTGTTTTGATTGCAGCCAAAATCCAAATAAGAATTCCTCCATAGGCCAATTGTGCAATATGCATTTAATTCAACTGGGACAAGACGAGGACCATCAATATTCCACCAGCTCTGCTGAGTTGACATGTCACGCCAGTGGGCTGGCCTGATGTGAGCATCTGAGCAAGACGCTAGCTAGCGCTAACGTGGAGTGCAAGGTGACTAATTGACTTGGAGAGGAGATGGTGTGTGCGTGAGAGGGAGCGCCTCCGTGGCAAAGTCGACGAATATCTCACTGTAAGAAAGAAAACAGAGCCCCTATCTAGATCCACTTGATTGCAGCTTCCACTGAGAGAGACAGAAAGAGAGGGAGAGAAAGAATGAGGGAGAGAATGGAGTAGAGAGAAAGAGAGAGCGAGAGAGAGTGAAAGAGGACAGAGAGAGAGCGAAAGAGGTGAGACAACAGAGAGAGAGAGAGAGAGGGAGAAAGAAAGAGAAAGAGAAAGAGAGAGATGAGGCCAGAGCACAGCAACATGTCACTCCCTAACCTCATCTCCACATTTGACAGATACTTTGCCTGCCCCTGGAGGTTCAGTCTAAATATAACCTAGAATAGGGGACAGATATGGTTTTAAAATCACTGTTTGAATTCATCTTGATAGATCACATGAAGGGGTTTATACACATGCATGTAGGCTATGTTGCAGGATAGGTCATTCTATGAGGCATGGTAAAGTGTGAGCTGTGGGACTCCATTCCTAGAAGTGTGATATTTCATATGTGGATTATTTGGAATGGAAAGAGGGATGAAGAAAGAGAAAAATCAAGAATCGTAAAAGGTCAAAATCTAAGTGTTCTAAAAATAGAGTGTGAAACGTTAACAAGCCAATGGGCAAAAAGACAAATCCGAGGGATGAACTGACTGGGGAGCAACACTGACTGCAAGGAGACAGAAGACTCATTTTCCCCATCAGCTCTCTGACACATGAACAGTGCCAGGGTTATTCACCATTCCAGTCAGTCATCTAAAAATGGTTTCCATTGGAAGCTTTCAGCTTGTTCCAAAATGGATGTCACAAGAGGATTCAATGTGAAATGCTTCTTACACTGTACTTCATTGTGTTTTTCTGATCATTAGTTTTGTTCCCTCTAAGCTGCACGCGTGGGTGGGAACCGAGACTGCCTCTCAGAAGAAATTTCACCCTGAGGAGAGAAGCACGAGATTCAACTTCACTCAAATTTCGCGAGTTTTCCCCTTTAGTTAACACTCTCAATGTTCCCTTTACTTTGAGAATTGTGATCGAATCAACGCAATATTAACCCCTTTTAATGGAACATACCGAAACAAAACCAACTGTGCAAGACTTAGTATGCAAAACAAACTATGCAGAGATTATGTTGTAGGCAGAACGCATCTGAGTAGGATTCTATTGCATTGACACAAACCACTTAGCCAGTACTCTACACAGACCTACACAGACCGGTGCAGCGTAACCAATCAGAACTGCAGTAGGCCTATATGCAAATACACCATTGCCATATATGGATCTGTGCCGTTCACTTTGAACTGGACTGTGTTTACAGCATGAGGATCATGAGTAGATGCGCCTGTTTTGAGATCAAAGCGGGAGCTGCATGTAGCCACGTGTGCACATCTGTTCATATCCTTTGCTAGTTAGTGAGTTATTATACCAGTTATAGATCATTTGTAGTCAGCAATAAGGGAGGGGGGGGGTTGCTTCCTACAAGAGCACAAAACGTGTGTACATTTCTATACATATTTGAAAAGCGAGTCGGGTAAATAGTTTGTATTTGTCTTAAAAGGGCAGTGTTGTATTTTGAGACGGGCTTAAATAAGATAAGTAGCCAATAGGCAGAGGGTAGCATAATTTGGCTGATTCTCTGTGATAATGGTATGGGAATAATAATGCATTTTATTTTGTAAAGTGGTTTCTTGCATCATCAACAACACAACAATATTTTCAGACACCTCCTTGTCTGAAGGACAAGTGGATTAACAGGCTATTCTTCTATTCAAAAGTCTAATGGAATGTAGGCATACATTGAACACCACACATTGGCTGCTTCTGTAGGCTGAATGATAGAACAGCTATTTCCATGTTAAAATGTTATGGGATGCCTTCTCTCCATTGTTTTTGATGTTAGGCCTACATTATAATCAAATAACCACAGTAGCCTATTTGACCACTGTCTGAAACTGTATCTGTAAAGTGGGTACAGCCTCAGTGCTCACAGTAAACGCACTTGAAGTTCCACAGAAATTTCACAACGTTCAAGACTTGAAATTTGCTCAGTACCACCAAAAATTGAGAGGAATCATTGGTTGGAGGATATTGGATGTAATGGATAATAATAACATTTAGCACTGTTTGGATATCTCCTCCTGAGGTGTGAGACTAGCCAGTGAATTACGACAAGATCATTAATCATTCTATAATATCTAGGCTGTTCTATACACTGAAAGAGGTAGTTAGCTCATTCAGATGTACTTTATAGCCTAGTTTAATATTATAGGCTATTGTCAGGGATTTATCAAAGGCACAAGTTGAATTACTTGTTAAAAACATACTTAGGCTTACATACAGTTCTGTGACCAAACTCATAAATGACAAGGTTGGATTAGCTGAACTTTCCCCAAATGTTTTTTTTCCTCACGGACTAGCCAACTTGTTTGGTTTGAAATGCTCCAAGGCAAACTGACTATATCATGAAACCATGTTGTTTCTGCCGCTTGGGCCGGGCTGCATGGCCTGTCTAACTCACTGCAATGATGCAACTAATGAACATTCAGTCTCATCACCCTATGGACAAGCAGGCTAATTGTGGTGACGTGCCCCGCTCTTGGTCTCTCCCGACAGTTCAACGAGATTGGGACATTACCACACACGTGTCTGTAGGCATGACCTGATGACAAACACACAAACAACATAGTTCAGGAGGACTTTCAGGATGACTAACATTACTCTCTTTCATATTTTCTGAATCCCATATGAATGTAAAACATTTCACATGATAATGAAAAAAAGTAGTTTTCTAAGTCAATAAGTAGGCTATAGCCTAGGCCTAACTATAGCCTTCTTGGATGAGATTACTAAGTTGCAGCAAATACCTAAAACTGTAGTCTATAGGGTGTTCACCCATGAAATTATTTAATTCAATGTTTCCCCAAAAATATATTACTTCAATGGAGAATTGCATTTAAAAAAAAAAAATGTCTTATGAATCACACTTGTGTAAAATGGCGCCGGAGCAGAATGCAGACATTTCACATGACCCCAACCGATTGTGTTTTTTGTTCGTTTATCTGCGATGTTTGTAACTTATTATAATTTCTTTACTCTATTTGTACATATTGTTGCCGCTAACGTCTATTTGCTACTATGGCCTATTTATTGCCATACTTCCTCATGCCATTTGCACACACTGTATATAGACATTCTTTTTTTCTATTGAGTTATTGACTGTACGCTTGTTTATTCCATGTGTAACTCCGTGTTGTTGTTTCTGTCACACTGCTTTGCTTGATCTTGGCCAGGTCGCAGTTGTAAATGAGAACTTGTTCTCAACTAGCTAACTTGGTTAAATAAAGCTGAAATTAAAAAAGAAAATTTAAATGACAGAAAATAACTTCTAGACATCAGGACTGTGATTACTCACCACAGACTAGCAGAATCCTTTTTCTTCTTTCACAACTCTGACGAGCCCGAGGTGGAGGATATACGGCTCCCTCGGGAACAGGCCCCGACCCCAGTGATCTGCATGAAGAGGAGGCGGAGAAAGAGAGACCGGAGAGCGGGCTGTCTTCTGAGAAGTCGGAGGCGATTGTATAAACCCCCACTTCCGTCAATTCTGCTAGCAAACATGCAATCTTTGGACAATAAAATGGACGAGTTATTGGGAAGATTAAACTAACAACGGGACATTAAAACAGTAACATCTTATGCTTCGCGGAGTCGTGGCTGAACAACGACAATATCAACATACAGCTGGCTGGTTATACGATAGAACAGCGGCGTCTGGTAAGACAAGGGGTGGCGGTCTATGTATTTTTGTAAACAACAGCTGGTGCACGATATCTAAGGAAATCTTGAGCTATTGCTCGTCTGGGGAGTTTCTCATGATAAGCTGCAGACCACACTACCTACCGAGAGAGTTTTCATCTGTATTCGTTGTAGCTGTTTACATACCACCACAGTCAGAGACTGGCACTAAGACAGCATTGAATGAGCTGTATTCCGCCAAAACCAAACAAGAAAACGCTCACCCAGAGGCAGCGCTCCAAGTAGCCGGGGACTTTAATGCAGGGAAACTTAAATCAGTTATACCAAATTTCTATCAGCATGTTAAATGTGCAACCAGAGAGAAAATGTCTCTGGACTACCTATACTCCACACACAGAGATGCATACAAAGCTCTCCCTCGCCCTCCATTTGGCAAATCTGACTATAATTCCATCCTCCTGATTCCTGCTTACAAGCAAATATTTAAGTTTTAAGTTCCTCGGCGTACACATCACAGACAAACTGAATTGGTCCACCCACACAGACAGCATCGTGAAGAAGGCGCAGCAGCGCCGCTTCAACCTCAGGAGGCTGAAGAAATTTGGCTTGTCACCAAAAGCACTCACAAACTTCTACAGCTGCACAATCGAGAGCATCCTGTCGGGCTGTATCACCGCCTGGTACGGCAACTGCTTCGCCCACAACCATAAGGCTCTCCAGAGGGTAGTGAGGTCTGCACAACACATCACCGGGGGCAAACTACCTGCCCTCCAGGACACCTACACCACCCGATGTCACAGGAAGGCCATAAAGATCATCAAGGACAACAACCACCCAAGCCACTGCCTGTTCTCCCCGCTATCATCCAGAAGGCGAGGTCAGTACAGGTGCATCAAAGCTGGGACCGAGAGACTGAAAAACAGCTTCTATCTCGAGGCCATCAGACTGTTAAACAGCCACCACTAACATTGAGTGGCTGCTGCCAACACACTGACTCAACTCCAGCCACTTTAATAATGGGAATTGATGTAAAATATATCACTAGCCACTTTAAACAATGCTACATAATATAATGTTTACATACCCTACATTATTCATCTCATATGTATACGTATATACTGTACTCTATATCATCTACTGCATCCTTATGTAATACATGTATCACTAGCCACTTTAACTATGCCACTTTGTTTACATACTCATCTCATATGTATATACTGCACTCAATACCATCTACTGTATCTTGCCTATGCCGCTCTGTACCATCACTCATTCATATATCTTATGTACATATTCTTTATCCCCTTACACTTGTGTCTATAAGGTAGTAGTTTTGGAATTGTTAGCTAGATTACTTGTTGGTTGCATTGTCGGAACTAGAAGCACAAGCATTTCGCTACCCTCGCACGAACATCTGCTAACCATGTGTATGTGACATATAAAATTTGATTTGAGTTGATTTTAAATTTAAGCAGGAAGCACCAGTGACTAGATCAATAAAAAAGTGTTCAGATGAAGCAGATGCTAAACTATAGGACTGTTTTGCACAGACTGGAATATGTTCCGGGATTCCTCCAATGGCAATGAGGAGTACACCACATCTGTCATTGGATTCATCAATAAGTGCATTGACGACGTCGTCCCCACAGTGACCATACGTACATACCCCAACCAGAAGCCATGGATTACAGGCAGCATCCGCACTGACCTAAAGGCTAGAGCTGCCGCTTTCAAGGAGCAGGACTCTAACCTGGAAGCTTATAAGAAATCCCGCTATGCCCTCTGATGAACCATCAAACAGGCAAAGCATCAATATAGGACTAAGATCGAGTCATACTACACCGGCTCTGACGCTAGTCGAACGTGGCAGGGCCTTCAAAGCATTACAGACTACAAAGGGAAGCACAGTTGCCCATTGACACGAGCCTACCGGACAAGCTAAACTACTTCTGTGCTTGCTTCGAGGGAAATAACATTGAAACATGCATGAGAGCACCAGCTGTACCGGAAGACTGTGTGATCACGTTCTCCGCAGCCAATGTGAGTAAGACCTTTAGACAGGTCAACATTCACAAGACTGCAGGGCCAGACGGATTACCATGACGTGTACTGTGCGCATGCGCTGACCAACTAGCAAGTGTCTTCACTGACATTTTCAACCTCTCCCTGTCCGAGTCTGTAATACAAACATGTTTTAAGCAGTCCAACACAGTGCCTGTCCCCAAGAACACTAAGGTAACCTGCCTAAATGACTACTGACCCGTAGCACTCACGTCTGTAGCCATGAAGTTCTTTGAAAGGCTGGTCATGGCTCACAGCAACACCATCATCCCAGAAATCCTAGACCCACTCCAATTTGCATACCACCCCAACAGATCCACAGATGATGCAGTAACTATTGCACTCCACACTGCCCTTTCCCACCTGGACAAAAGGAACACCTATGTGAGAATGCTATTCATTGACTACAGCTCAGCATTCAACACCATAGTGCCCTCAAAGCTCACCAATAACCTAAGGACCCAGGGACTGAACACCTCCCTCTGCAACTGGATCCTGGACATCTTGACGGGCCGCCCCCAGGTGGTAAGGGTAGGTAACAACACATCCGCCCCGATTATCCTCAACACAGGGGCCCCTCAGAGGTGCGTGCTCAGCCCCCTCCTGTACTCCCTGTTCAATCATGACTGCACGGCCAGGCACGACTCCAACTCCATCATTACATTTGCCAATGACACAACAGTGATAGGTATGATCACTGACAACAAAGAGACTGCCTATAGGGAGGAGGTCAGAGACCTGGCCGTGTGGTGCCAGGACAACAACCTCTCCCTCAACATGATCAAGACAAAGGAGATGATTGTAGACTACAGGAAAAAGAGGACCGAGCACGCCCCCATTCTCATCAACAGGGCTGAAGTGGAGCAGGTTGAGAGCTTCAAGCTCCTTGGTGTCCACATCACCAACAAACTAACATGGTCCAAGCATACCATGACAGTCGTGAAATGGGCACGACAAAACCTATTCCCCCTCAGGAGACTGAAAAGATTTGGCATGGGTCCTCAGATCCTCAAAAGGTTCTACAGCTGCACCATCGAGAGCATCCTGACTGGTTGCATCACTGCCTGGTATGGCAACTGCTTGGCCTCCGACCGCAAGGCACTACAGAGCGTAGTGTGAGTGAGAATAAAGACGACTTTCAAGTAGTAAGACGTATAAAAGCAACAGATACCATGAATATGAAGGAGCTAGAAGAGTCTTATATGGTGAACTACCGAGAGGCTAAGACAGGCAAGCCCCATACTATTGTGGAGAGCATTCTTTCTGCTGCCGCGGATATGGCTGGAACAATGCTGGGGGTAAAGGACAAAAAAACTATACAGACAATGTCTTCATCAAACAACACTGTTTCACAACGCATCAGTGACATGGCAGGAGATGTTTTGAAACAATTACTGTTTTGTATACAAGCCAGTGAATTATATGCGTTACAGCTGGATGAGTCAACAGACGTGGTGAGCCTGGCACAGCTCCTGGTATATGTTATGTTAATGGAGGTCAATTAAGGAAGACATCCCCTTCTGCAAACCACTGGAAACCAGGACAACATGAGAGGATATGTTTTAAGTACTGGACAGCTTTGTGACATCAAATGGACTTTGGTCGTCAAGATGTGTTGGTATCTGAACTGATGGAGCAAAAGCCATGACAGGGAAACATAGTGGAATGGTAACAGAAATGCAAGCAGTTGCTCCCGACACCACTTAGGTACACTGCAGCATCCACTGAAAGGATCTTGCTGACAAGGGAATGCCTGACAGCTTGAAAGACATTTTGGACACTCCAGTGAAAATGTTTCAATTTGTTAAAGCAAGGCCCCTGAACTCTTGTATTTTCTGCATTATGCAATGATATGGGTAGCGACCATGTAACGCTTTTACAATATACAGAAGTGTGCTGGTTATCAAGGGGCAAAATAGACAAGTTTTTTAAAATTGAGAGACAAGATTAAAGTTACGTTTTCTTTTCTGGCCATAATTTTCACTTGTCTGACCGCTTGCATGATGACGACTAGCCTATCTGGGTGATGAAACTCGACTAGCCTATCTGGGTGATATTTCTTCTAACCTGAATGATCTGAATCTAGGATTACAGGGACTCTCCACAACTATATTCAATGTGCAGGAGAAAACTGAGGCTATGGTTAAGAAGTTTGAGCTCTTTTCTGTCTGCATTAACAAGGACTAAACACAGGTCTTTCCATCATTGTATGAGTTTTTGTGTGCAAATGAACTCAAGCTTACGGACAATGACAAATGTGATATAGCGAAGCACCTGAGTGAGATGGGTGCACAATTATGCAGGTACTATCCCGAACGGACAATGCAAACAACTGGATTCGTTATCCTTTTCATGCCCTGCCTCCAGCTGCTTACCGATATCTGAACAAGAGATCCTCATCGAAATCGCAACATGCGGTTCTGTGAAAATTAAATTGAATCAGAAGCCACTGCCAGATTTCTGGATAGGGCTGCGCTGAGAGTAGCCTGCCATGGCAAATCGCTCTGCTAAGACACTGATGCCCTTTGGAACCACGTACCTATGTGAGAGTGGATTCTGGCCCTCACTAGCATGAAAACTAAATACTGGCACAGACTGTGTGTGGAAAATTATTTAAAGTCTGGGACTCTCTCCAATACAACCCAACATTGCAGACATTATGTCATGGCTTTAGAAGCTTCTGATAGGCTAATTGACATTGTTTGAGTCAATTGGAGGTGTACTTGTGGATGTTTTTCAAGGCCTACCTTCAAACTCAGTGCCTCTTTGCTTGACATCATGGGAAAATCAAAATAAATCAGCCAAGACCTCAGAAAAAAATTGTAGACCTCCACAAGTCTGGTTCATCCTTGGGAGCAATTTCCAAATGCCTGAAGGTACCACATTCATCTTTACAAGCAATAGCACGCAAGTATAAACACCATGGGACCACGCAGCCGTCATACCGCTCAGGAAGGAGACGCGTTCTGTCTCCTATAGATGAATGTACTTTGGTGTGAAAAGTGCAAATAAATCCCAGAACAACAGCAAAAGACCTTGTGAAGATGCTGGAGGAAACAGGTTCAAAAGTATCTATATCCACAGTAAAACGAGTCCTATATCGACATAACCTGAAAGGCCGCTCAGCAAGGAATAAGCCACTGCTCCAAAACTGCCATAAAAAAGACAGACTATGGTTAGCATCTGCACATGGGGACAAAGATCATACTTTTAGGAGAAATGTCCTCTGGTCTGATAAAACAAAAATATAACTTTTTGGCCATAATGACCATCATTATGTTTGGAGGAAAAAGGGGGGAAGCTTGCAAGCCGAAGAACACCATCCCAACCATGAAGCACGGGGGTGGCACCATCATGTTGTGGGGGTGCTTTGCTGCAGGAGGGACTGGTGCACTTCACAAAGTAGATGGCATCATGAGGAGAGAAAATTTGGTGGATATATTGAAGCAACATCAGTCAGGAAGTTAAAGCTTGTTCACAAATGGGTTTCCAAATGGTCAATGACCCCAAGCATACTTGCAAAATTGGAGGACAACAAAGTCAAGGTATTGGAGTGGCCATCACAAAGCCCTGACCTCAATCCTATAGAAATGTTTTGGGCAGAACTGAAAAAGTGCGTGCGAGCAAGGCGGCCTACAAACCTGACTCAGTTACACCAGCTCTGTCAGGAGGAATGGGCCAAAATTCACCCAACGTATTGTGGGAAGCTTGTGGAAGGCTGCCCGAAAACATTTGACCCTAGTTAAACAATTTAAAGGCAATGTAGATCCCGAGATAGAATTGTGATGAGGCATATATCTGGGGATGGGTATAAAACAAGTGGTAGTGTGTTGAAAGTTTCCAAAAGTACAGTGGTCTCCATCATTGGGAAATTGCAAAAATATGGAACTCCCCAGACTCTGCCAAGAACTGTCCGTCCGACCAAACTTGGCAACCAGGCAAAAAGGATCTTGTTCAGGGACGTGACCAAGAACACAATGACCACTCTGATAGAACTACACAGTTCCCTGGCTGAGATGGGAGGACCTGCCAGAACGACAACAGTCTGTACAGCACTTCACAAATCTGGGCTTTATGGGAGAGTGGCCAGGCGGAAGCCACTCCTGAGAAAAAGGCACATGAAAGCACGCCTGGAGTTTGCAAAAATGCACATGAAAGACTCAGAGACCATAAGGCAAAAGATGATGTGGTCTGATGAGACAAAAAATGTACTATTTAGCCTGAATGCAAAGCGCTATGTCTGGCGAAAACCAGGACAGCTCAACACCCGTCTAACACCATCCCTTCCGTGATTCATTGTGGTGGCAGAATCATGCTATGGGGATGCTTTTCAGCGGCAGGGACTGGGAGACTGGTAAGGATAGAGGGAACAATGAATGGAGCCGAATACAGACAAATCCTTAATGTGTACCTGCTTCAGAGTGCAAATTACTTTAGGCTGGGGTGAAGATTTACGTTCCGGGACAATGACCCCAAGCATACAGCCAAACAATGCTGGAATGAATTCAGAACAAGAATATCAAAGTCCTTGAGTGGCCAAGCCAAAGCCCAGCGTTGAACCCTAATGAAAATCTGTGGAAAGACTTTAAGATGGCTGTTTACCACCACTCCCCATCTAACTTAACAGAGCTTGATAAAATCTGCAAGGAAAAATGGGAGAAAAATCCCCAAATCCAGCTGCAAAATTGATACATACATAGCCAAGATGACTCAAATCTGTAATCACCGCCAAAGGTGCTTCTACAAAGTATTGACTCAGGGGTGTGAAAACTTCTGTAAATTAGATGTTTCTCCATTTCATTTTCAATACATTTGCAAAAGATTGTGCGTAGATGGATGAAAGATGAAATCCATTTGGGGCAGCAGTAGGGCTAGTGATTAGTGCGCTGGATCGAATCCCCGAGCTGACAAGGTAAAAATCTGTCTTCTGCCCCTGAACAAGGCAGTTCCCCTGGTAGGCTGTCATTGTAAATAAGAATGTGTTCTTAACTGACTTGCCTAGTTAAATAAAGGTTACATTCTTACAAGTTTTTTTATTTTTATTTAATCCATTATGAATTCAGGCCGTAACACAACAAAATGTGGAATAAATCAAGGGGTATGAATAGTTATTGAAGGCACTGTATATGTCTTCTTATGTAATCATAGAAAGTGTGCATGTTCAAGATAGCATACATAGGTCGCAGGTCTGTGAGATCTTCACAATAGGTGTAATAATCTGCACAGAATCTTGAGCAACATTGGGTCACTTGCATGTACGTTTAATGTAATCTCAACTGTAATCCAGGTCATTTGGTTGTGCTATTAGATGTAGCATAGTGATAACACATTAAGTTGTTTTCTAAATACAACATATCTGTCATATTCCAATTTGAATTTGGTTGTGCTTTAGATGGTTGAAAGCATAATGATAACATTGGGAAATCAACAAACTTATTGCTGTCTTTTTGAAAGGTTGAAATCTCATTATTTTTCCTTGCAGAACACCCAGTATCTTAGAGTCAGTGGCGGTTCTGGGGGGACGACGACGACGACGACGACGACGACAACAACAATAATGGACCCCCTTGTGGCCCCCCTAAATGTGGAGTATGAAATACATTTTCACATAACTAATTTTTGCTATCTTTCTTTTTTTTTTACCTCCGTTATTAGACAGTGGCAACGATGATGATTATGAACATGGTATTTTGCCTGCTAATGCCTGCAGTGAAGAAAATGATGACAACAATAACGTCTAATGTAACTGGCCCCTGTAACAGTACAACTGGCCCCAGCTTGCCCCCTCCCAGTTGAAATGGTCTAGAACCGCCACTGCTTAGAGTTGCCTTGCACTACACTTCACGGAGGATACATGTCTGCGGTCGTGCAGGATCCGTACATATGCCCCCTCACTCTCTCCTCTTTACACAGGATAAAAAGCGGGTGCAATAGCTGTGCGCGCAGCCCGCTGAAAAAGAGGGACCTCTACAGTTGCGAGCGTACACGGCACACATGCCCTTCCGGTGCCAGTGCGAGCGGTTTCACACCAACACATTTCCTACGGGACAAGAAGCACGAATATGATTGGCCACTCATCACATTTGCAAGGTACAGTACTACAGCAACATCACCGTGAACAAAGAGCACTGGAGTTGGAGTGACTGCAGTGGAGAGATCTCAAACGAAGCCCTCACAAATAGAGATTTGCACAGCATATTATAACATTATGAAAGGGACAATATACCTCTCTATATCCACATGCATGTTCAGGTTCATTTTAAAAATAGATGTCAATGTGACTTCCCTGGTTAAATATAGCATTCAAATAGAAATATGTATTTGTTTAATTTTGATGATATTTTAATCACCAAGCACTGTAAAATCATATGCACAAATTGATGATGATTACATTTTCAGATACCAATTATGGAAAAGATAATATTCAATCTACTTTATTTAGAAATTAGGGAAATGACAACCCTGATCTATGAGTCACCAACTGAACATTTCAGTACCTGTTCTGCTTGTTTTTGGGTATGTAATTCCCCTTCTCTGTTGGTGCTGAATGGGAATTGGAAGGGTAAGTATTGGTGCTGCTGGTGACTCCCATAGTGGAGATCACAGTGGCATCCAAAGTACTTCACTACAGGGGCTGACTGGGACCAGAAATGGCTAATTATTAGCCAAATAATGGTAATAAGTTGTGATATCTTTCCAAGTTGTTTCTTCATCACCTTGTATAGGCAACAGAAACTTTAAAAAAGCCTAAAAACACAATAGGCCTAGCTATATACATTTTAAGGTGTGTTCAAAATACCTGTTGGACGCTCATAATCACCCTTAGGACAACTTGAACATGCATGAACTCATGAATACGCAAATGTAAATCGACTTCGTAATGATTGTCTAGGCGACATTATTTATCATTAATTTGAATGAGCTTCAAAAAACACAATAGTTACGTTTTCAGATATGCTTGGGATGGATGGAAAGGTTCTTGCAATGGGGAGATCTTTAACACATCTTTAAACTGGGACGGCATTGTAAAATATTATTTTGATTCACACTTACCTATCATCTAAATTTCTATACAGCCCAGAATAAAGCATAGGCTACTATGCTAGTTCACGGGTAACATGGATTGCGCTACACTTTGGCACGTTCTTATTTAATTAATATAACGGCGCGTGGCTCATGCACTGAACTTACCCAGGAACAATGTGTGAAATGAGCCAGACATCACGACTCTCAGCTGGAGCGAAAATTCCACAAAAACCAGCAGAACACCACGTCTTCTTTCTTCCCTAAAATGAGTTTAAGTCATATACCTGTGCCCTCAAATCTGAATTAAATTGGAATCGTGCGAATGATGTTGGTCTATAGGTAGGCTACAACGCATATCACACATGTCATTGTGCTCATTCAGAAATAGAGCCGCACATGTTCATTGTTTCTCGCAGAACACCCGGTATCTTAGAGTTGCCTTGCGCTACACTTCACGGAGGATACATGTCTGCGGTCGTGCAGGATCCGTACATATGCCCCCTCACTCTCTCCTCTTTACACAGGATAAAAAGCGGGTGCAATAGCTGTGCGCGCAGCCCGCTGAAAAAGGGGGACCTCTACAGTTGCGAGCGTACACCGCACACATGCCCTTCCGGTGCCAGTGCGAGCGGTTTCACACCAACACATTTCCTACGGGACAAGAAGCACGAATATGATTGGCCACTCATCACATTTGCAAGGTACAGTACTACAGCAACATCACCGTGAACAAAGAGCACTGGAGTTGGAGTGACTGCAGTGGAGAGATCTCAAACGAAGCCCTCACAAAAATAGAGATTTGCATAGCATATTATAACATTATGAAAGGGACAAATACCACTCTATATCCACATGCATGTTCAGGTTCACTTTAAATATAGCATTCAAATATAAATATGTATTTGTTTAATTTTGATGATATTTTAATCACCAAGCACTGTAAAATCATATGCACAAATTGATGATGATTACATTTTCAGATACCAATTATGGAAAAGATAATATTCAATCTACTTAATTTAGAAATGAGGGAAATGACAACCCTGATCTATGAGTCACCAACTGAACATTTCAGTACCTGTTCTGCTTGTTTTTGGGTATGTAATTCCCCTTCTCTGTTGGTGCTGAATGGGAATTGGAAGGGTAAGTATTGGTGCTGCTGGTGACTCCCATAGTGGAGATCACAGTGGCATCCAAAGTACTTCACTACAGGGGCTGATTGGGACCAGAAATGGCTAATTATTAGCCAAATAATGACAATTCTGTGCAAAACCCCCCAATTTAGACTGGCCCACTGGGCTGAAATGGGCCAGCCCATCTGGCCTTTGCCAGAACTGGCCTATGGCCATTCTGTCTCTACTTCACTATCTATCAGTCCTTCCTTTGTTTTTCCACAGGGTTCCATTCAGGCAATTCAATTGTTATTTTGTTCTTGCTTCGTGACTTTTATTTTCAGAATTGAATTTCCTCACACACAGCTTGGCCTATGATGTATTGCTTTTGCTGATATGTACCAGAGCAAGCACAGCAGTCATGGCTGGATTACTAAATCCTTGATAAAACTGCAAATGACTGGCAAGCTCGCAGTCTTCGATCTAGCCACAACAGAATGAGGCTGTCATAACATGGGCACCGTACGCATGGCATATTGTCAAATCGTTCTATAACTTCACATTCTAGCAATTACTAGATCGCTTTTAATTTCACCCTGTCCATTTCTGATGAGAAGTCTAGCGCCACCAGAATAAACGAGACAAAAGCTGAACATGATCTTAAATGTGTTGACTGTGAATCTGTCTTGAAATAGCAGAGTGTGGAACAAAGACCTGGGCTCATTAAAAATGAATCAAGGGTATATTGGCCCTCATGTTTCCCCCTGCTCAGGGATTCTCAGTGTGGATCAATGATGGCTGAGGACATTACCATCTCTCCCAATAATAAAGCTTCACTTATTATAGCAACCATTCCAAAATGCTAGGAACGATCATTACAAAGTTCAGTGCCAAATTACTGCTTGGTTATACAAACATAACAAAACTATTATTTCTAAACAGACCTTAAAGTCATTCATCTACATTGGACAAACAGATGAAACGCCGGAGTCACGTTTCATTCCTGTCATGATTGCGCACAAAAGTGAAAATCGAGAGAGAGAAAATATGATCTCCTTCATTGTTTTTGTCAAGAGTGTCAAAAGTGAAACCATGAGAGAGAGAGAGACAGATATATACAGACAGAGACAGGGATATATCCAAACCAAGAGCAAACCTCAGCAGTCTATAGGATGATGATGATCTTATCTCAGCCATACTATAAAGAGTTGTCTACATACTGGACATGATCTCTCACCAATCGTTTCAAAGGATTCAGGAATGGACAGGATGTCACTGGTACACCACCATTGGACAAAACGGTTATCCTTTGAATTCTAATTGGCTCAGACAACTCAGCTCCAACTGGTATTCATCAATCAGTTATTCAGACTGAGAAGACTTGTCAACCTCAGCAGCCATTAGAATGAGTACTCTAAGGCAACAACAGTAATCACTAAAGGACATGCAGAATTCCCTATCTTAGGTCAGTGAGGATCACCACTTCATTTTAAGAATGAATGAATGCTGGTAGGGATCTGCTCTGACGCCAACCACACACAGAGACAGAGAGACAGAGAGAGAACTGCAGGTTAGGACGACACCGGATGGACACCAGAGGGCGTAGTTGTAGCAGTAGCAGATGTGACAGTACACCCCCCCCTCTCTACGGACGCCACGACCCGGCTTGTCTGGGTGTAAGGTGTAAAAATACTGTAAGAAGGAGGGATCTAGATTATGACAACGGGACACTCCTCAGGCCCGTATCCTTCCCAGTCCACCAGATACTGCCACCTGTCCGCAGTCCGCAGTCTCCCTGGAGGATGGAAGCTTGGAGAGGGGAATGAAGTGAGCCGCTTTAGAAAATCGGTCAATAATAGTGAGGATGACTGAGTTACCATATGATGGGGGAAGCCCAGTGACGAAGTCCAAAGCTATGTGTGACCAGGGGCGACTCGGTATGGGAAGAGGATGAAGCAGGCTGATATGAATTCTCTCCATGGTGGGCCACCAAAATCGCTGACGCAGGAAGGAGACTGTCCGGTTCATGCCAGGGTGACAGGTGAGGTGAGTAGAATGGGCCCATTGAAGAACATCAGAACAAACTGAATCTGGCACAAACAGAGCCTTACATGAGCCTAACGATGCAGGAGGATGGCATAATGGTCTCAGGCTTGGAACTCTGCGGTGAACTGTCGAGAGAGGGCATCAGGCTTGGTATTTTTAGATCCGGGCGACAAGTGAGTGTGAAGTTCAATCTTCCAAAAAACAATGCCCACCTGGCCTGCCGAGAGTTGAGACTTTTGGCGGTCTGGATGTAGGCTAGATTTTTATGATCCGTCCACACAATGAAGGGAAGTACTGAACCCTCTAACCAGTGACGCCACTCCTCAAGAGCCGGCTTAACAGCTAAGAGTTCCCGGTTGCCTATGTCAAAATTTCTCTCTGCAGGTGAGAGCTTGCGGGACAAGAGGGCACAAGGATGGAACTTCTGATCCGCGGGAGAACGTTGAGACAGGACTGCACCTACCCCGGTGTCGGAAGCGTCCACCTTGAGGACGAACTGGTGTTCTGGGTCTGGCTGGGTAAGGATTGGAGCAGAAGTGAAGCGGTGCTTCCCGGAACACTGCCTCTGCCTCTGGGAACCAGTGGAATCGAGTAGAGGTTGAGGTGAGAGCGGTTAGAGCTGCCAAACGACTGTAGTCACGGATGAATCATCTATAAAAATTAGCAAATCCCAGAAAACGCTGTAACTGCTTCAGATTCGCAGGCACAGGCCCCTCTGTGACTGCCCTAACCTTGGCAGGGTGCATTCATAGCTGTCCTTGAGCAATAATGTAACCCAAGAAGGACACAGAGGAAACATGAAACTCACATTTCTCAGCCTTGACAAAAAGCTTATTCTCCAATAGCCTTTGGAGAACTTGGTGGACGTGTTGCTTGTGAGCCTCAATGTTCTTCGAAAAAATAAGAATGTAATCCACATAGACAAAAACAAAACACCCAATGACATCCCTCAGGACATCCTTCAACAAGCCCTGAAAAACAGCTGGGGCGTTAGTGAGGCCAAAAGGCAAAACGAGGTCCTCAAAATGTCCAAGTGGTGTGTTGAACACCGTTTTCCACTCATCTCCCTCTCTGATGCGGACAAGATGGTAGGCATTCCAAAGGTCCAGTTTAGTAAATACTGTGGCACAATGGAGGGGGGCAAAAGCAGAACTGATAAGTGGCAAGGGATACTTATTCCTGACGGTGATACTATTCAACCAACAGAAGTCTATGCATGGCTTCAGTGACCCGTCCTTCTTCTTGACAAAGAAAAATCCAGTTCCCAAATCAAATCAAATCAAATCAAGAAAAATCCAGTTCCCACCGGAGAGGAAGAAGGCCTGACATGTCCGACAGCCAGTGAGTCCTGGATGTATTCCTCCATGGCCTCTTGCTCGGGGCGAGAGAGGTTATACAACCTGCTACTAGGGAGAGGAGCTCCAGGCTGAAGCTCGATAGCACAGTCGTAAGGCCAATGAGGCGGCAGAGATGGGGTGTGGTGCTTGCTGAATACAGGAGCTAGACCGCGATATTCTGGAGGAACAGAAGACAGGTCTTGAGGATCTGGAATGGACTGGGGTGCAGACAAGGCAGGAGGAAGGGCAGAAAGTAGACAATTAGAATGACAAAATGTACTCCAAGTAGTAACCCTTCCGGTAGACCAGTCAATCTGTGGGTTATGTAGCTTTAACCATGAATAGCCCAGAACCAGAGGTGAGTGAGAACAGTCGATGAAATGGAACCTGATCTTTTCCTGGTGATTACCAGAGAGACGCAGAATGACAGGAACAGTTCTCTCCAAAACACGGAAGAGTAGCTTTCCATTGAGAGTGTTGGCTTCCAGAGGTGAATCAAGCAAAACAGTGTCCAGGCCCAACTGCTTAACAACCCCCCGGTCCAGAAAACTCTCGTCGGCGACTGAATCGATGAGAGCAGGCAGAGGAAAAGCCTGCCTCTGCCACACAAGGTTGGCCTCAAGCAGGGGTCTGGGAGATGATGGGCAGGCGATTTGGCTCAACAGTATATCCCCCACAAATGCTGAGCCCTCTCTTTTGCTGGACACAGGGTACAAGTGGAGACCAGGTGACCAACCTGGCCACAATTTAGACAGCTCCTAGTACTGATACGCCGCTGCCTGTCCTCTGGAGATAGACGAGTCCGGCCGAGCTGCATGGGTTCAGGATTGGAACCTGCCTGGTGATGTGATGCAGTCTAATAATTTGAGCAAGGCATAGAAGCAGATGCTATGGGACATGCAACCCTACCCCCCCTTTCCCTCCGACACTCATGGAGACAGTTGTCAATGCGGATAGTGAGAGAAATTAGTTCATCAAGTCCATCAGGCTCCTCTCTGGATATCAACTCGTCCTTGAGGGTCTCAGTGAGTGCGTTCCGGAATGCTCCCTGAAGGGCCTCATCATTCCAGCCGCTCTCTGCGGCGAGGAACTCACATGCCATCTCAGCCACACTCTGAGAACCTTGATGAAGGGACAGAAGTCAATTAGCAACATCCTTTCCAAGACCTTCCTCATCTCATCTGTGAATCCACTGTAAGAGAAGCAGATAGATGACGGTCTCACAAACCGCAGTGGCACAAAATACATTTTGGAGCGTTCACTAGCATATGAGTAGGGCTGTTGCTCAAACCCTAGTAGCCTAGTGGTTAGAGCGTGTGACTAATAACCGGAAGGTTGCGAGTTCAAACCCCCGAGCTGACAAGGTACAAATCTTTCGTTCTGCCCCTGAACAGGCAGTTAACCCACCTGTTCCTAGGCCGTCATTGAAAATAAGAATTTGTTCTTAACTGACTTGCCTGGTTAAATAAAGGTAAAATAAAATAAATAAAAAATAAAAAAACATTGGACAATAAAGGCTCTGCAAAGCCCAAGATTGCCACCATAGCGCTCAGGAGTCGGGAACAAAAGGCTCCCGGAGTGGAGAAGAGGAACTGGAGACAGGTTGTGAATTCTAAACGGAGGTTCGGACCTGCAGGTCAGACAGGCTCCGTGAAAACTCCTTGATGTTCTCTAGCAGGGTTTTCAGGGCTTGGTCATGTTGGTCCAGAAGGGTGCCTTGACCAACAAGAATTTGGTGAAGAGCTGGAGAGTCTGCTGGGTTCATCTTCTGTCCAGATAGTACTGTTACGCGGAGCGAACACAGGGGAACCCAAGAGTGGACTCAGATGCAGAAGCAGGGATGAAGGAACCGAAAATGTTTATTGTACACAGAGAGATATGGAGTGCAGAACCGGGGTAGCTCAGATGAGTTGCAGAAAAACCCGAAGTGTAGAGTGAGGTTGTAGTTGACTGAGTTGAACAGGATAAACAGGTCCTGAGGGGAATCCAAGGTGGTGGTGGTGAGTGAAGTCCAGAGCAAGGTGGCTGGTGGTGAGACGTGGTACAGGAGACAGAGAGGTACTGCAACGAGAGGACAAAACTGTGTAAGGCAGGGAAACAAGCACAGCAGGGCAACAGGATCTTGAGAAGTGACAAAAGGCTAGGATAACAACTGACTGAGCAGAGATTACGATCTGGCAGAGTGGTGGTGGCAGGAATGAGTATATGTAGAGGTCTTGATTTATGGGATGATTTGCAGCTGGTAGGGATCTGCTCTGACTCCAGCACACCTGTCTCCAACCACACAATCACACCAAGAGAGAGAGTGTATGCAGGAAGAGAACTGCAGGTTAGGACAACACCGGGTGGACACCAGAGGGCATAGTGGGAGCAGATGTGACATCCACAAGGTTCCCACAATAAGTTGGGTGAATTTTGTCCCATTCCACCTGACAGAGCTGGTGTAACTAAGTCAGGTTTGTAGGTCTCCTTGCACGCACACTCTTTTTCAGTACTGCCCACAAATTTTCTATAGGATTGAGGTCAGGGCTTTATGATGGCCACTCCAATACCATGACTTTTTTGCCCTTCAGCCATTTTGCCACAGCTTTGGAAGTATGCTTGGGGTCATTGTCCATTTGGAAGACCCATTTGTGACCAAGCTTTAACTTCCTGACTGATGTCTTGAGATGTTGCTTCCATATATCCACATAATTTTCCTTAGCTTTTTTGTAAAGTGCACCAGTCCCTCCTGCAGCAAAGCACCCCTACAACATGATGCTGCCACCCCCGTGCTTCACAGTTGTGATGGTGTTCTTTGGCTTGCAAGCCTCCCCATTTTTCCTCCAAACATAATGATGGTCATTATGGCCAAACAGTTCTATTTCTGTTTCATCAGACCAGAGTACATTTCTCCTAAAAGTACAATCTTTATCCCCATGTGCAGTTGCAAACCGTAGTCTGGTTATTTTATGGCGGTTTCGGAGCAGTGGCTTCTTCCTTGCTGAGCGGCCTTTCAGGTTATGTCGATGTAGGACTTGTTTTACTGTGGATATAGATACTTTTGTACCTGTTTCCACACATCTTCACAAGGTCCTTTGCTGTTATTCTGGGACTGATTTGCACTTTTCGCACCAAAGTACATTCATCTCTAGGAGACAGAACGGGTCTCCTTCCTGAGCGATATGACAGTTACGGGGTCCCGTGGTGTTTATACTTGCGTTCTATTGTTTGTTCAGATGAACGTGGTCTGTTGATACAGATGAACCTTCAGGCGTTTGAAAATTGCTCCCGAGGCTGAACCTTCAGGCGTTTGAATATTGCTCCCGAGGCTGAACCAGACTTGTGGAGGTCTACAATTCTTCTTCTGAGGTCTTGGCTGATTTCTTTTGATTTTCCCATGATGTCAAGCAAAGAGGCACTGAGTTTGAAGGTAGGCCTTGAAATACATCCACAGGTACTCCTCCAATTGACTCAAATGATGTCAATTAGCTTATCAGCAGCTTCTAAAGCCATGACATCATTTTCTGGAATTTCCCAAGCTGTTTAAAGGCACAGTCAATTTAGTGTATGTCAACTTCTGACCCACTGGAATAATGATACAGTGAATTATAAGTGAAATAATCTGTCTGTAAACAATTGTTGGAAAAATGACTTGTGTCATGCACAAAGTAGATGTCCTCACCAACTTGCCAAAACTATAGTTTGTTAACAAGACATTTGTGGAGTGGTTGAAAACAAGTTTTAATGATTCCAACCTAAGTGTATGTAAACTTCCGACATCAACTATAAGACTATTCTATCATAAGACTAAAATGGTGTCCTAATTGGAACCACATTCCCTACAAAGTGCACTACTTTTGATCATGGCCCATAGGGCTCTGGCCAAAAGTAGTGCAGTATGTATTGGTGACTAAACAAAATGTGCTCATGGTATTTCACAGAAAATGTATATTTTGCATGAATAACTCAGGAGTGAAAGATGTATGAAACCCCAATGAATACACTCACAATCAAAGGTTATCAGTTTAGAGTTTTGTACTTAGTATATGCCATCTACATCTTAAAAATTTGCCAAAGTGAATGAAAGAAACTGTAAGCTGAGAATCACTCACTGGAGAACATAGAGTACAAGGGTGTCTTTGGGTGGTGGGGTGGTGGGGTGGTGGGGGCGTGTGTGTGTGTTTGTGTGTTTGTATGTATGTGGGTGCGTGCCCTTGCATGCATGTGTGTGTGTGTGTGGTTTAAATATGTATCTCCTGTTAAAGGATCTGCATTAGCTCCTCTGAACATCTACACAAGGACAGTGGACTGTAAACACTCTACATACTATTGATTGGCTAATTTACGCTAGCTTTTCATCTCTGTGTCCCAAATGTCACCCCATTCCCTATATACTGCACTACGTTTAGCCAGAGCCCTATGGGCCATGGTCAAAAGGAGTGCACTTTGTAGGGAATGTGGTTCCAATTAGGACACAGGTTTAGTCTTATGTAAGATTACTGTCGTTGCCTTAGAGTATTCATTCTAATGGCTGCTAAGGTTGACAAGTATTCTCAGCCTGAGTAACTGATTGATGAAAAACAGTGGGGGCTGAGTTGTCTGATCCAATTAGAACTGAATGTATAACCGTTTAGACCAATGGTGGTGTACCAGTGACATCCTGTCCATTCCTGAATCCTTTGAATTGATTGGTGAGAGATCATGTCCAGTATGTAAACAAGTCTTTATGGTATGGTATCTGCCTGAGGAGAGGAAGGACCCTATAGTGTCTGCCTGAGGAGAGGAGGGACCCTATAGTGTCTGTCTGAGGGGGAGGAGGGACCCTATAGCATCTGCCTGAGGAGAGGAGGGACCCTATAGCATCTGCCTGAGGAGAGGAGGGACCCTATAGTGTCTGTTTGAGGAGAGGAGGGAACCTATAGCATCTGCTTGAGGAGAGGAGGGACCCTATAGTGTCTGTCTGAGGAGAGGAGGGACCCTATAGCATCTATTTGTCTGAGGAGAGGAGGGACCCTATAGTGTCTGTCTGAGGAGAGGAGGGACCCTATAGCATCTATTTGTCTGAGGAGAGGAGGGACCCTATAGTGTCTGTCTGAGGAGAGGAGGGACCCTATAGTGTCTATTTGTCTGAGGAGAGGAGGGACCCTATAGTGTCTGTCTGAGGAAAGGAGGGACCCTATAGCATCTGCCTGAGGAGAGGAGGGACCCTATATCATCTGCCTGAGGAGAGGAGGGACCCTGTAGTGTCTGCCTGACGGTAGAAGGGACCCTGTAGCATCTGCCTGAGGAGAGAAGGGACCCTATAGGGTCTGCCTGAGGGGAGGAGCTAATACTCTAAGTAAAGTACATGGGAGTAATCTGATCTGATGTGATCTAAAATAATTGTGTGGTCTTGTCCGATAACAGCCTGTTCAAAACTAGCCTGCAGGGAGGGATGTTGCCTCACATCCATGGCCTTCATGGCAATTTGTATCAGGTGGGCAATTTGGGATTTCAGTTGAACTGATAAATTGCCAAACCAGACTGTGATGCCGTATCTCAGGATACTCTCTATGACCACATGATAGAACAGGAGCAACTACAAGTAGGAAATAGAGGCATTGTTGGACTCTGAAGCAGGCACTCTCTACTTGGACCTTCCAGCTCAACACATTGTCCATGTGTACGTCCATGGACTTATACCAACAAACCTGTGCTATGTTGGCATTGTAGAGAGTGTCGGTGAACCACAGGCACGTGGTTTTGTGATGAAACACCATCTCCTCCGTTTTCTTTATATTAAGAATGAGATGGTGCTCATCACACCATTTGACAAACCTTTGCATCTTTGACCTGTACACAGTAGTATCAGCATCTTTATACATCAGACCAAGAATGGAGGTGTCATCAGAAAACTTGACAATATTGTTATCAGGATTACTGCTAGTGCTTTAATTTGTGTACAGTGTGAATAAGATGGGTTAACTCACAAAACCCTGTGCTAATGTCTCTAACCTCAGAGAGGGTACTGTGAACTCTAACCTGCAGAGTACGGCTAGTCAGGAATGAGTGTTACCACCTTAAAGTATAGGGCTTAACACCCATGTGCTTTAACAGGCTGAGTATGACATGTGGCTGTAGTGTGCTAAACGCTGAACTGAAGTCAATAAATAACAGTCTAGCATAGGACCTGTTGGCGTATTCATACATGTGTGCTTGAAGACTCCAAGGAGTCACCCAACAATGTTTGTTATTCCAAGAAGAAAGACCACAACTGGGCCATTTGATCGTTTCTTGACATTTCTTTTTTAATGTGACATCACATGGCAGAAACATACACGTTCATGACAGTCAGCGAGTTAGTCTCTAAAGGGGCTCTTTTCCGAACATCGGTTGTTTAGAGAGGGTGGCAACATTCATGCAAATTGCCCTGGGATTTGCTTTCTTCTCAGAATAGATTTTTCCTGAAATTATGGAATGGTCAGCTTCAAAAGCCTTTCGCAACATTGGCCTGTTTTTTTCTCTTCCCAATTATTTATCAAGATCGTCTTCTGAAAAAAGAGCACAGAGGGTGGTTGGAACGTATTATCATGACCTGATTAAGGAGAAGAGGGAGAAACCTCGACTGGCAGCAAAACAAGAAAGCGGACCTGTCAAATGTGACAATGCAGAGGACAATTTTCAAGTGCAGTGCTGTTTCATGCACATGACAGTTCTTTATTCATGCTTTACTTGGAAACGAAGAAGATCTGAACAGGCTCTTGATTGTTTAGTCATGGATGACATCATAAGCCCAATTTAAAAGCCTCTGCTGCTATTCGTGCGACATGATGCTGATTCTTTCAACTCCTCTCACCTGCATGGTCGATGACAACGTGGGGTAGTACAGTATGCTATTTACTGTCGGTGTCATATTGCAAACTAAGACACAACTTTCTTCAGGCAAATTAGCAGACTATTTAGGGCAGCGACGACACGGGTGAAAGTGGGTTTTGGCAATGATTAATTTAACATGTCCTCAGTTACAAGGCATTTAAGTTTAGCATCCTTATTTAGGTCATTCAGAGAGCCTTACTTGTAAACAAGGCATTTAAATAGCGTGTCCCCTGGCAAGAGGAAGTTAAAACTACTGTGCCGGGTCAGGTAGAACTGCTTAGCTCATATGCTCAAATAGAGCTCTTGATTAAGCAACCCACCTTACAGATGAAAACGTGTCCAGGGCACAGCCCAATGGGCATAGGACATGATAAAGACATCTTTTTAACCAGGTTTTGCCCACTGGGAGGTTGCTGAGCCTTCCAGGGAAGAGGGAAAAGGACAGCAACACCAAAATATGAACTTAAAGACCTATTTATGAATCCACGTGCCCTTTTATTAATATTTCATTACAGCTTTAGTTGCAGTCATTTTTGTTGAGGCCTACATCATTTAAAGGGAAAGAATTTCAGAGGCAAGACATTTGGATTGTCCTGCAAAATTATGGTTTGACTGAAAAGGAAAATCAGACTCACTTGTTTTTCCTTTTAGGCTGATGTAAGTGATTATTCAGGAACGGCTGCACAGTTCTATCCTTTTTGGGGTATTCAATGTTTTACTTTAAATGCTACCTGTGTGGTTGGTCCCATAGTGGTAGACCAAATGAACCAGAAATCAACTAATTGTAATATCTAGTGATGGTATTGCAGTTTACTGTCTGCTATGGATGAATGAATGAATTAGGATTTAAGGTGGGGATTTCAATATACATTGAGGGATTCCGAAGAATTGGATTTCGAAGCCTTGAGCCTACAGTAGTGGTGTGTGTTTGTGTGTGACAGACACTCTGCAGGCACTACCTAACATCTCCTCTTCTTTACTGTTTGCAGGATGATTGTGTGTGTGTGTTGACTGCAGGACTGCTACAGTAAATCAACAGGCGCTCTACTCTAGATTAAGCTGTGGAGGAGTACCCATAACACTCCCACACGTGTTCATTAATCAAGCAGCTAAAGTAAGCACCCTCCCAGATAACATTGCTAAGATTCCTAACATTCTTTTTTCAGTTATTTTACACCAACAAATCCTTCATACTGTAAGCTTCTATGTGGTTCTTTTTTGTATTTAGTCAAACTTGATGGTTGTCTTGGATAGGGCTATGGTGGTCTTGACATTTTGTCAGCCGGTGATTGGGGATTGTGAAGACAATAACTGACGATCTCACAGTAATTTACCTTTAACATAAACACATTTAGTATCTCCTGGCTTTGACACTGATGCAGACCTTTGGAACGTCTACATTTTAAAATGTCTAATAAACACATGTAATATAGCCTACATTATCACAATAAATCCATTATTTATTTTAGACAGGTCTAAAGAAACACGATATGAAGAAAATGTAGTCTATTTCAGATGAACAGATTAGCATACTCTGAGTTGTCCTTATGTTAATGTCACGCCTACTCCTGCTCCCACCCTCCTGCGCTCAACGTCACTGGTCTACTAACCACCGGTCCTGGCAACTATATTACGCACCCCTGTTCCCCATAATTACGCACACCTGGTCATCAGTTTCTCCTTGATCCCTCCCCCTTTATTTAGCCCTCACTTGTCATCAGTCATTAGTTATTATTGTTTTCTCTCACGTCCAGTACGCTTGTCATGTTTGTTCATTTGTATCATTCCATTATTAAACTCACCTTCTGCATCTGCTTCCTGACTCCCGGCGTATACGTTACAGAATACCACCTCAAAATATGGAAGCAGCAAAAGATAAAGCCATCTTCCAGATGGTCAACGAACAGGGTCATCTACTCCACCAACACCACGACCAGCTGTCGCAACAAGGTATGGCCATGGAGGAGGTCTACCTCGTTCTCCACCACCTCGACACCACCAGCGAGGCTCTCCATTCACCTATCAGAGGGCCTCCTACCATGGATCGTCCCAGTAAGTCAGTCCCCCAGCCTGCACAGCCGTCTGCCCAGGTCAGCAATGCCCAACTGTCCCTTCTAGAGAAGTATGACGGAACCCGATCGAAATGCCGTGGCTTCCGATTCCAGTGCTCTATCTATTTTGCCTATCAGACGAGAGCCCCCACCACCAAGAGGTCCAAGGTTGCCACGGTAATTTCTCTGCTGACAGTCGTTGGAGTGTGGTACAGCCGTCTAGGAGAAAGGAGGAGTCGGCTTCCTATGAGAGGTTCATGGCTCAGTTCAGGGCGGTCTTCAGACATCCTCCAGAGGGCAGAGAGGGAGGTGAACAACTTGTTCAACTCAGGGTGCCCAGACCGCTGCGAAGTACACTCTCAACTTTTGGACTGTGGCAGCCTCCAGCGGACGGAATGAGCAGGCACTCCACACTCTATTCCGCAGTGGACTGCTCAAGGAGGTCCAGATGGAGCATGCTGGGATGACAACATATCCTTGGACGCTCTCATCTTGTGGGCCATCCATCTGGATAACCTTCTTCGGGAGGATAAATATCACCACCTGGGGTCCAGGATGCCGGAGGACCTGCTTTGCCGTACCCTGTGGTTCCACGCCGGTTGAGAGTCCTGTAAGTGGCATTCCAGCCCATCAATTGGTCCTCCTGTATCGTTGGCCCCGTATGTTGGGACGTAGATGTGGACATCAGCCAGGCTCTGGAGAGGGAACCCGCTCCTGCTACCTGCCCTCCAGAATGCATCTAAGTCCCCACGGGGGTAAGAGATCAGCTGTGGACGTGCGCACATATATTACTCGTTGCTGGACACCCAGGTATCACCCGCACCATGCAATCCCACTCCGAGGCACAGGCTACAAGTGAAGACAGACACATCGGGGACTCAACTGCACGGCTCCGAGGTGCATGTTGAAGATATTGGAAGAACTGTCCACATTTACTTTTCTTCAGCCAACAAGATGAGTAGGCCTAAGGAACAGCAAAAGCACTAGCCTATACCTATCTAATTTCCTCCATAGTACAAAAGTTGAGCTATTGTATTGTGTCCTAGGAATGAAAATACGTATGCCAGTTAGGCTCTACACCTGATTAATATGCTTAATTTTAAGAACTTATTTGGCTACTTTAGTTGTGATACAAACCTTATAAAAACATATAGGCCTACTTGAGATGTGCGATCATGATTTGGAAAAAGTTGCAAAAAAAAGCAGGCGCAACAGCTGGGTGTCATTCACAAGTGATAATATATTATTCTATTCTAGATTTAGGTAAAATCCACAAATATTTCATACAAATAAACTTTTGTGGATATATGTAGATAGTTTATTAAGATGAAATATGGAAAAAAGACATGTAGAAAATCTGAATGTAAGATTAAAGCCTTTGAAAGTTACTACTACTGAATCCCAATAACTGTGTTCTTTAGCAGAAAAACTGTGTAAATATGTCTTTTTTTTCATCTGTGCATAGAATGACCATGCCAGATCTTTAGTTTGACAAGTACTCCATAAGAATGGGGTGGCAGGGTAGCCTAGTGGTTAGAGCGTTGGACTGGTAACCGGAAGGTTGCAAGTTCAAATCTGATCTGTCGTTCTGCCCCGGTTCTGCTGTCATTGAAAATAAGAATTTGTTCTTAATTGACTTGCCTAGTTAAATAAAGGTAAAAAAATAATAAAAGAAGATGATGTGTAACGAACTGGGCTAAGATGACTGATGATGGCCACATGCAGGCTCACGCACATGTTGCACGCACAGACACCTCCTGATATTGCCAAATTGCACCCCCCTATAACGCTGGGTTTTAGAGAAATGTACTTTATCAAATGTGAGTTGTTTAATCACTGCACTATATAAATATGTTCTAGGAATGCATTCTTCACCCAGTCTCAAGTATGTCCCAAATGGCACCCTATTCTTTATATAGTGCACTATTTTCTGGTCAAAAGTAATACGCTATATAGGGGAAGGGTGCCATTTGGGATGCACACTCTGCATACCGATCACACAATTAAAGAGATTGTGGGGGAAACATTGTCTGGCTGAAGTACACAGTGTATTATATCATGACTGTTTACCATTTCGTGTGTACACTGCTCAGGAAGCCAATCACACTGAGTGAACAGTCCAGGCTGGCTTCCAAATGGCACCCCATTCGCTAGATAGTGCACTACTTTTCCACTTGGTATGCAGTGCCAGTGTTAAATGTGACCAGACATTCCAAAGATCAATCACTTCATTTTAAAAGTGGCCATCTTGAATTGTGGCTCCGTTTGTTACATACGGAAATGTAAATCAGAGTAAACAACCACGATTGTCACGACTTCCGCCGAATTCGGCCCTGCTCTTTGTTCAGGCGGCGTTCGGCAGTTGACGTCACCGGCCTTCTAGCCATCACCGATCCACTTTTCATTTTCCATTTCCATCCGTTTTGTCTTTGTCTTACACACCTGGTTTCAATCCCCCAATGACTTGTTCATTATTTAACCCTCTGTTCCTCCATGTTTGTTTGTGAATAATTGTTTGTATGTAATATGGTCCATTATGTGGGCTCGCTTCATTGTATTGTATTTGTCTATTTTGAGTAAATTACTTTTATTTACTCATATCTGCTGTCCTACGCCTGACTCCTCTACACACAGACAACATTACAACGATAGGTTGGACAAGCCTTCAACTGTATGGATTATACTGCCACCTACGTCAAATTAAAGCAACATAGGCCTACTAAAAATCCTACAGTAACGATATCAAGTCACACGAGAATACTTCGCAGTGGGCAAAACTGGTTGAAATGACTTCAATTCAATCAGTTTGGCAGACTAGATTCTCCCACCGGTGGCATAACGATTGCCACCTGTGTGAAATATTTAATTAATTTAGGCTCCAATCTGTAAAGATGGACTCATAAAGAAGAGGCAAGATGGTCGCCAGATACCCCACCAACAAGCACTTCTCTCTGAAGGTATGGGGCTGTGGCTTTACAATCTCCATCCAGGGACACATATCTTTCCCCTCATCCCACGGCTGGCTTTTTGGTGCTTGCCTGCTTTTCATTGTGCACCCCAGTAAAAATGGAAATACAGTATTTTATAGATTTCTGAAATGGAAATAGGTTCTTCTCATAATATGGCTCTGGTAGCTCATAGGCTAGGGAGTGGGTATGGGTATGACTAGGGGTATGGCTCGGGAGTGAATATGGGTTACACACATCCCAAACAAACACTGAGAAGGGTTTTCGAATGAGACCTGTTGCTTAGGAAGTTAATTGGTATTCATAGATTGGTTGAGATATTTGCTGAAGTGTGAGGAGATATTCAGTCAAGAAAGTGTTGTGGCATCTTCATTATGGCACAGTACAAGTGGTAGCATTAGATGTAGTAGTAGTAGTAGTACTAGTAGAAGTGGTAGTACAGTAGTACTAGCAGTAGTAGTAGTAGTAGTAGTAGTAGTAGTAGTAGTAGTAGTAGGAGTCGTTGTAGTAGTAGTAAAAGTAGCAGTAGTAGTAGTAGTAGTATATTAGTAGAAGTAGTAGTAGTCATATTCATAGTAGGCATAGTAGTAGTAGTATACTAGTAGTAGTAGCAGTAGTAGGGTAGTAGTAGCAGTATGCTAGTCATGGTAGGGCAGTAGTAGTAGTAACAGGAGTAGGAGTAGTAGTAGTAGTAGTAGTAGTAGAAGTAGGGTAGTAGTAGGATTATTATTAGTATTAGTAGTAGACCTGGAAGTAGAGTGGTAGTGGTAGCAGTAGTAACAGCAGAATAAGAACAATATTTGATCTATTTAGTAGTAGGGTAGAAGTGGTAGTAGTAGTAGGCTAATAGTAGTAGTATGTTAGTAGTAGTAGTCATAGTCATATTAGTAGTAGTAGTAGTAGCTGTAATAGTCATAGTAGTAGTGGTAGTAGTAGCCATAGTAGCAGCAGTAGTAGTAGTATGTTAATAGTAGGAGTCGTTCTAGTAGTAGTAGTAGTAGTAAAAGTAGCAGTAGTAGTAGTAGTATATTAATAGTAGTAGTAGTCATTCATAGTAGGCATAGTAGTAATAGTATGCTAGTAGTAGCAGTAGTAGTTTTAGTAGTAGAAGTGTAGGGTAGTAATAGCAGTATTACTACCCTACAGTAATAGCAGTCGTAGTAGGGCAGTAGTAGTAGTAGGAGTAGTAGTAGTAGTAGGAGTAGTAGTAGTTGTTGTATTAGTAGTAGTAGTAGTAGTAATAGTCGTAGTAGCAATAACAGCAGAATAAATAAAAAAATGATCGATTTAGTAGTAGTAGTAGTAATAGTAGTAGAAGTAGTAGTATATGTAGCAGTATAATAGTAGTAGTAGTCGTAGTCATATTAGTAACAGTAGTAGTAGTCGTAGTAGCAGCTGTAGTAGTAGTAGTAGTAGTATGTTAGTAGTAGTTGTAGTAACAGTAGCAGTAGATATAGTAGTAGTCGTGTTCATTGTAGTCATAGTAGTAGTAGTATGCTAGTAGTAGTAGTAGTTGTAGTAGTAGTAGTAGTAGCAGTGTGCTAGTTGTAGTAGGGTAGTAGTAGTATTAGGAGTAGGAGTAGTTGTAGTAGTAGTAGTAGTAGTGGTAGTAGTAATAACAGCAGAATAAGAAACATATTTGATATATTTACTAGTAGGGTAGTAGTAGTAGTAGTAGTAGTAGTATGCTAGAAGTAGTAGTCGAAGTCAAATTAGGAGCAATAGTCGTAGTAATCATAGTAGTATGTTAGTAGTAGTAGTCGTAGAAGTAGTAGTAGTAACAGTAGCAGTAGTAGTAGTAGTATACTAGTAGAAGTAGTAGTCATAGTCATAGCAGTTGTAGTAGTAGTAGTATGCAAGTAGTAGTAGTAGTAGTAGTGGTAGTAGTTGTCATCGTCATCGTCATAGTCGTGGTCATAGTAGTAGTATGCTAAAATTAGGTGGATTAGTAGTAGTAGTAGAAGTAGTAGTAGTAGTGGTATTAGTAGTAGTAGTAGGGTGGCAGTAGTAGTAGTAGTCATAGTCATAGTAGTAGTAGTAGTAGTAGTAGTAGTAGTATGGTATTAGTATGCTATTAGTAGTAATAGTAGTTGTAGAAGGGCAGTAGGAATAGGAATAGTAGGAGTAGAATTATTATTAGTAGTAGTAGTGGTGGTAGTAACAGTAACATTAGTAGTAAGGTAGAAGTGGTAGTAGTAGTAGTAGGCAAGTAGTAGTAGTAGTAGTAGTAGTTGTAGTAGTTTTATGCTAGCATTAGTAGTCGTAGTGGTAAGTAGTAGTGGTAGTATGTTAATAGTAGTAGTCGTATTAGTAGCAACAGTAGCAGTAGTCGTAGTAGTAGTAGTAGTAATAGTAGTAGTAGTTGTAGTAGTCATAGTATTCATAGTAGTAGTAGTATGCTAGTAGTAGCAGCAGTAGTAGTTGTTGTAGTATTAGAAGTAGTAGTATGCTAGTCGTAGTAGGGTAGTAGTAGTAGTAGTAGAAGTGGGAGTAGGAGTAGTAGGAGCTGTAGTATTAGTAGTAGTAGTCGTAGTAGTAGTAATAATAGCAGAAAATATGATATATATTTAGCAGTGGGGTAGCAGTAGAAGTAATAGTTGTAGTAGTAATATGCTAGTAGTAGTAGTCATAGTAATTTCAGTAGTAGTAGTAGTAGTCGTAGTAGTCATAGTAATAGTTGTTGTGGTAGTCATAGTAGCAGCAGCAGTTGTAGTAGTATGTTAGTAGTAGTAGTAGTAGTAGTACTAGTAGTAGTACTAGTAGTAGTAAGAGTAGCACTTGTAGCAGTAGTAGTATGCTAGTAGTAGTAGTAGTAGTAGTCGTAGTAGTAGTAGTATGTTAGTAGCAGTGGTATTGGTGGTAGTTGTCATCGTCATAGTCGTGGTCATAGTAGTAGTATGCTAGTAGTAGGTTGAATGCTAGTAGTTGTAGTAGTAGTCGTATGAATGTAGTAGTAGTTGCAGAAGTTGTAGTAGTAGCATGTTAGTAGTAGTAGTCGTATTAGTAGTAGAAGTAGTAGTAACAGTACAGTAGTAACTAGTACTAGTAGTAGTTGTAGTAGTTTTATGCTAGTTTTAGGTAGTAGCAGTAGAATTAGTAGTAGTAGTAGCATGCTAGTAGTAGTAGCAGTAGTAGTAAGAGCAGTAGTAGTATGCTAGTAGTAATAGTAGTTGTAGTCGTGGAAGCAGTAGTATTAGTTGCATGTTAGTAGTAGACGCCGTAGTAGTAGTAGTAGTCGTTGTCGTAGTATTTTTATGCTAGTATTGTAGTCGTAGAGTTAGTAGTAGTGGTAGTAGTATGCTCGTTGTAGTCATATTAGTAGTAGTAGTAGCAGCAGTATGCTAGTAGTTGTAGTCATGGTCATAGTAGTATTAGTTGTCTTCGTAGTAGTAGTCGTCGTGGTAGTAGATGTAGAGTAGTAGTCGTAGTTGCAGTAGTAGTGTGCTAGTAGTAGTAGTAGTAATAGCAGTAGTAGTATGCTAGTAGTAGTAGGGTAGAAGTTGGAGTAGTAGCAGTATGTTAGTAGTAGTAGGAGTAGTAGGAGTAGTTGTAGTAGTTTGATAGTAGTAGTAGGGCAGAAGTAGGAGCAGTAGTAGTATGCTAGTAGTGGTAGTCATCGTCATAAAAGTAGTAGTGGTCGTAATAGAAGTCATAGTAGTAGTAGTCGTAGTCAAAGACGTCGTTATTGTCGCAGCTGAAGTAGTAGTATACTAGCAGTAGTAGTAGGAGTCATAGTAGTTGTAGTAGTGTATTAGTATTAGTAGCAGTGGTAGTAGTAGGGTAGCAGTAGTATGCTAGTAGTAGTATTAGTAGTAGTAGTAGTAGTAGGGTAGTAGTAGTATGCTAGTGGTAGTAGTAGTATTAGTAGTAGTAGTGTGCTAGTAGTAGTCGTAGTAGTTGTAGTAGTAGTGGGGTAGTATAAATAGTAGTGGGGTAGTAGTATTTTACTATTAGTAGTAGTAGTAGTGGTAGTAGTACCAGTAATAGTAGTAGTAGTAGTACTAGTAGAATGCTAGCAATAGTAGTAGTAGTAGGTTAGTAGTAGTAGTGTGCTAGTATTAGTCGTAATAGTAGTAGGGTAGTCGTAGTAGTAGTCATAGTCGTAGGAGTAGTAATAGCAGTAGTAGTAGTCATAGTAGTAATAACAGCAGAATAAGAAAAATATTTTATCTATTTAGTAGTAGGGTAGAAGTGGTAGTAGTACTAGTAGGCTAGTGGCGGTAGTCATAGTCATAGTAGTAGTAGGAGTCGTAGTTGTAGTCATAGTAGTAGTAGTAGTAGTCGTAGTAGTAGTTTCATGCTAATAGTAGTAGTCATAGAGGTAGTAGCAGCAGTAGTAGTAATGGTAGTATTAGTATGCTAGTAGTAGTAGTTGTAGCAGAAGTAGTAGTAGTAGTATGTTAGTAGTAGTAGAAGTAGTGGTAGTAGTAATAGTAGTAGTAGTTGTAGTAGTGTGTTAGTTGTAGTAGTAGTAGTAGTAGTAGTAGTAGTAGTATGGTAGTAGTAGTAGTAGTAGTAGTAATTATAGTAGGGTAGTAGTAGTAATAGTAATTTGCTAGTAGTTGTAGTCATAGGCATAGTAGTAGTAGTCATCATAGTAGTAGTCATAGTAGTAGTAGAAGTAGTAGTAGTAGTCATAGTCATAGTAGTAGTGTGCTAGTAACAGTAGTCGTAGAAGTCGTAACAGCAGTAGTAGTAGTATGTTTGGAGTAGTAGTTATAGCAGTAATAGTAGTAGTAGTAAGATTAGCAGTAGTAGTAGTTGTATGCTAGTAGTAGTTGTAGTAGTAGGTTAATAGTAGTAGTAAGTAGTAGTTGTTGTCGTCATAGTTGTAGTCGTAGTAGTAGTATGTTAGTAGAAGTAGGAGTGTTAGTAGTAGAAGTAGTGATAGGGTAGTAGTATTTTAGTATTAGTAGTAGTAGTAATAGTAGTAGCAGTAGTAGTAGTAGTTGTAGAAGTGGTAGAAGTAGTAGTAGAGTAGTTGTAGTAGCAGTAGTAGTAGTTGTAGCAGCAGTAATGGTAGTAGTATGCTAGAGGTAGACATAGTAGCAGTAGGGTAATAGGAGTAGCCATAGAAGTCGTAGTAGTAGTAGTATGCTAGTAATTGTAGTCATAGTCATAGTAGTAGTAGTAGTAGTCGTCGTAGTAGTCATAGTAGTAGTAGTAGTAGCAGTAGTAGTATTCATATTCATGGTAGTAGTATTTTAGTGGTAGTAGTTGTAATATTAGTAGCAGTAGTAGTATCAGTAGTAGTGGTATGCTAGTAGTAGTAGCATTAGCAGTAGTAGTAGTAGTAGTAGTAGTAGGTTAGCAGTAGCAGTAGTGGTAGTAGTAGTAACATATGCAGTAGTAGTAGTAGTAGTAGTAGTGGTAGTAGTAGTAACAGTAACAGTAGTAGTAGTATATTAGTAGTAGCAATAGTCATATTCATATTAGTCATAGTAGTGTTAGTATGCTAGTAGTAGCAGCAGTAGTAAAAGTAGTATGTTAGTAGTAGTAGAAGTAGTGGTAGTAGTAATAGTAGTAGTAGTTTTAGTAGTATGTTAGTTGTAGTAGTAGTTGTAGTCGTAGTATTCGTAGTGTTAGTATTATGCTGCTAATAGCAGTGATAGTAGTAGTAATAGTCATTGCCATAGTCGTAGGTGTAGTAGTAGTATGCTAGTAGTACAAGGAGTAGTAGTAGTAGTAGTTTGCTAGTAGAAGTAGTCATAGTCATAGTAGTAGTAGTCATTGTAGTCGTAGTCATATTAGTAGTATGCTAGTAGCAATAGTCGTTGTAGTCGTAGCAGCAGTAGTAGTAGTATGTTAGTAGTAGTAGGTATAGTAGTATTAGTATTAGTAGTAACATTAGCAGTAGTAGTAGTTGTATGCTAGTAGTAGTCGTAGTAGTCGTAGTAGTAGTTTAAAAGTAGTAGTAGTAGTAGTAGTTGTCGTCATAGTTGTAGTCATAGTAGTAGTATGCTAGTAGGTAGTAGTAGTAGTAGTAGTATGCTAGCAGTAGTAGTAGTGGTAATAGTAGTAGTAGTAGACATTTTAGAAGTAGTTGCATTGTAGTTGTAGTAGCAGTAGTGGTAATTGTAGAAGCAGTAATGGTAGTAGTATGATATAAGTAGACATAGTAGTAGTGGGGTAGTAGTAGTAATCATATAAGTTGTAGTTTTTGTAGGAGTAATAGTAGTAGTAGTAGTAATAGTAGTAGTAGTATTAGTATTAGTAGTAGTAGTAGCAGTAGTAGTAGTGGTAGTATGCTAGTAATTTTAGTCATAGTCATAGTAGTAGTAGTAGCAGTAGTAGTATTCATAGTCATAGTAGTAGTATTTTAGTAGTTGTCGTCGTAATATTAGTAGCAGTAGTAGTATTAGTAGTAGTCATTGTAGTCTTAGCAGCAGTAGTAGTAGTAGTAGGTTAGCAGTAGTGTTCACAGTAGTGGTAGTAGTAGTAACATATGCAGTAGTAGTAGAAGTAGTATGCTAGTAGTAGTAGTAGTAGTAGTCGTTGTCGTCACCATAGTCGTAGTCATAGTAGTCGTATTAGTAGTATGCTAGTAGTAGCAGAAGTAGTAGTAGTTGTAGCAGTTGTCATCGTCATGGCCTTAGTCGTAGTAGTATGCTAGTAGTAGGTGGAGTAGGTATGTTAGTAGTAGTAGGAGTAGTAGTACTAGTAGTAGTAGTAGTGTAGTAGAAGTAGTAGAAGTAGTAGTAGGGTAATAGTATGGTAGTAGTAGTAGGGTTGTAGTAGTACCAGTAGCAGTAGAAGCAGTATCCTAGTAGTAGCAGTAGTAGTAGTAGTAGCAGTATCAGTAGTGTGCTAGTAGTAGTTGTTTGCTTGTCTTAGTAGTGGTAGGGTAGCAGTAGTAGTCGTAGTATGATGGTAGCAGTAGTAGTAGTAGTCGTAGTAGTAGTAGTAGTAGTATGGTAGTAGTTGTAGTATGCTAGTAGTAGTAGTAGTAGTAGTTGTAGTAGTCGTAGTAGTAGTAGTAGTAGGGTAGTACTATTAGTAGTAGTGGTAGTAGTGGTAGTAGTAGTCATAGTAGTAGTAGTAGTATGGTAGTAGTTGTAGTATGCTAGTAGTAGTAGTAGTAGTAGTAGTTGTAGTAGTCGTAGTAGTAGTAGTAGTAGTAGTAGGGTAGTACTATTAGTAGTAGTCGTAGTAGTAGTAGTCGTAGTAGTAGTAGTAGTAGTATGGTAGTAGTTGTAGTATGCTAGTAGTAGTAGTAGTAGTAGTTGTAGTAGTAGTAGTAGTAGGGTAGTACTATTAGTAGTAGTCGTAGTAGTGGTAGTAGTAGTCGTAGTCATAGTAGTAGTAGTATGGTAGTAGTTGTAGTATGCTAGTAGTAGTAGTAGTAGTAGTAGTTGTAGTAGTAGTAGTAGTAGTAGTAGTAGTAGGGTAGTACTATTAGTAGTAGTCGTAGTAGTGGTAGTAGTTGTCGTAGTAGTAGTAACAGCAGAATATGAAAAATATTTGATATATTTTCCTTGCATTTTATGGAAATTTATCTTCTTCTTATCCCAACTTCTCTGAAAGACACTTAAATACTCTGCTACAACTACTACTATTACTTGGTGTGCAGTTACACAGCCAAGGGTCAAGAGTTCACCGAAGAGTTCTATATATTGACAAGGATTTCTGCTATAATGACTTGAAGCTCATCGCATTTAAATGATTCACCAAATGCCCGCTATATACATTGATCATTAATCAAATGTTTTCTGCAAATCACATTTATTGACGTGCCAGCCTCTATTTATACAAATTATAGCTGAAGTTGTTTATAGTCAGTGGTGTGTTTGGCCTTGAAAAAGAGAAGCATATGTAGAAAAGTACCTCATATGATGACGCATGGGGCTATTTTGCTTCCACTGGTCCTGTGGCCATTGTTAAGGTCAACGTCGTCATGAACTTTATCCAGTACCAAGACATTTTAGCCAGAAACCTGGCTAACTTGTCCGCAAGTGGATCTTTCAGCAAGAAAATTACCCCAAGCACACATCAAAATCCTCAAAGAAATGGTTAATTGACCAAATATTCTACATTTTGCAATGGCCATCGGTCTCCGGACTTGAACCCCATTGAAAACCTGTCGTTTGAATTGAGGAGGGCAGTCCATAGGCGCAAACAAAGGATATCAAAGATCTGGAAAGATTCTGTATGGAAGAATGTCTTAAGGTCCCTCCCAATGTGCTCTCAAATCTCACAAAACATGTCAGAAAAAGTCTCCATGTCATTATCCTTGCAAGGGAAGGGTGCTAGAGTAATGAAAACATGGGTCCAAATAATTTTGACCCCTACATTAAAAAAATATATATATTACTTGTTAAACAAAATCTATTACTCTGAGCAATATCTATTACTTTAATGCAATATAGCTCAGTATTTGTATTATTTATTTTATAAAGTATTCTTTGCTGTATATCTTTATCAAGGGTGCCAATAATGATGTACCTGGCTGCATAACTTTTAAGAGTTCAAGGGTCAGTGGAGTGGATATTTATTGTTAGACTGTGTGTGTGTTTGTGTAGTTTGTGCGTGTATGTGTATGTATGTGAGCGTGTGTGTGTGTGTGTGTGTGTACAGCTTGTGCTAGTTGGTGTTTGCATGTGCATGTGCGTGTGCGTGTGTGTGTGTGTGTGTGTGTGTGTGTGTGTGTGTGTGTGTGTGTGTGTGTGTGTGTGTGTATCTATGTATGTGTGCTAATCTTGGTATACAGTAGTACTGCACCTCTGACTCTCTAGACACAGGCTGATATGATGTTTCAAGGTACAGGTCCGAAGCGATGCGGCTTCCTAAAATAAATACTCCACAACCGTTCACCACTACCATCTGGATGTGAACAGTCACTCCACAGGACTCCACAGTCTTGGCCCAGCCTTTGGCACAACCCTGTACAACTATGGTATTAGGGTAGCCTCAGTCTTGAGGGTAGAGCAATGGCAACCTCAATGAGATGGGGAGTCTAGAAAATATACTGTGCTCCACTGCAACCAACAATGTTCCACCGCACTTTAAACTGAAAAATGTTCAGAGTAATTCACTTTCTACAAGAGGCAATTATCTTTTTGGTTGGCTCTTGGCCAGTGATCGGAAGATATATTGTAAACATATGGCATCCCTGATGACATGTTCATCATTCATCTTAAGACAAATAGCCCCGCAATATTTTTCTGTACTTCCTAAACTGGAATGAAATCAACACCATATGGTGCCAATAGTCTTGGCTGCCATGTTGAGTATTATAAATACAATTTCTCATGCGATACAATTACATCAGCAGCCAAAAATATGAGCAGGAACAGTGGAAGGGCTCAAGTTCCCAGCAAACAACTGTGATGCTCAACAAGGCAATGGGATGTGGATGTGGTACTTCAGAGTAGAGAGTTACAAGTTACTTGTTAGTACTGTAGTTTAATTACCAACCTGGGTTGTAATTCACTAGAAACCAAAGATGCAACACACTTTTCATTGCAAAACTATTTGCTACTGTGTGTACAAATTAATACCAGCCTGTTCTTACATGATAAATGCACACATACTATGTGAAGATGCAGTAACATTTACAAAGCATAGGTAAATGTATCTTGTATTTATTAATATGCTCCAAAGTTGGTCAGGCAAAGACAATCTTATAACAGGCAGCTTATGTTATGCTGATGTTGTTTTCATGTTTTTATGTCATTTGTATTGTGTGAAGGCAAAGACAGATTATGTTTTTCTATTATATTCTATTCTATGTCACTCTTATGTAGTGTAATGCCATGTGGATTTATGCAAGGTTATGCATGTTCATATCAATGACTGATCATTGATAAATGAACCAACTACATCGGTGATATAGGAACCACCCTTTTAAGTTGATAATACAAGCCAATAAATTGGTGGCAATTCATTAAAGGCAGTTGTTCAATCTTGATCAATAGACGGTGGCCCTAGTCTAGGAGCATTTCTCTTGGTCTTGAATTCTGCTGTTGACAGTCAATTTCTGAGCGAGGGTTGAATCAAATGATTCATGTCACATTTCATGTGGCTGTGGATTGGTGATCAATAAAAGGTTTTCGCACACTACACAACAAATACACACACACACACACACACACACACACACCCACACACACACACACACACACACACACACACACACACACACACACACACACACACACACACACACACACACACTCACACACACACACACACACACACACACGCACGCACACACACACACACGCACACACCCCATCAATTGAACATGGCGTCTTTGTTTATACCATTGTGGTATTCAAACATGAGTCCTTCTACCTCTTGCAGTAGAATCGAGGTGGGAGAGAGGTGGGAGAGAGAGAGGGGGGAGAGAGAGGGGGAGAGAAAGAGGAGGAGAGAGAAAGAGCGTGAGGGGGAGAGAGAGGGGGAGAGAGAGAGGGGGAGAGAGAGGGGGAGAGAGAGAGAGAGAGAGAGAGGGGAACATATAAAAAAAGAGAGAACCATTCTTTGTTGCTGACATTGTATTATTATTGCTCTAAAGTCAAGCAATGAAAGAGTGTGAGTGTGTGGGTGTTGTGTTTCTGTGTGTGCTTTGTGTGTGTATGTTGTGTGTGACTTCCTTTGGTATAACCCAGGTAAATGGGAGGGTAAACAGTACTTTCCAAAGATAACAACATGGCAGGCTTTTGTAACGAGGATTCATTTCGGAAACACAATTTACACTAATTAACTTTCGGAACAGATTAAATTACAAACTCGATTCAATTACAAACTTGCATCACACTTATGAAAAGGAACCAAAGAACAGAGCATTTTGGAGCATTTTCTCAATGTTGTCGAAAGCTGGGATCAAGCTGCCAAGCATTGGGTTTGAAATTCACTGGTCATCGAGGAATACTGCACTGAGTGATGGGTGCATCAATCACTCTACACACACGTGTCATCATTTTAAGTGGGTTATTTAAATTAATTAAATACTGCCTTAGCGTGAGCTTCCGGAACCATTAGACTTGCAAATTATGTTGGGTTATGGCGCCCAATACTAATCCTCAATTCTTCATTTATAATCCATATCTGTCCCCCCAAATGGGCAGCATACGCCATCCTCCTCTCATACTAGGACAATGCGCAGGCCTACTACTGACTTCATGAATGGTGATGTTCCTAGCCTCCTACATGCTCTATGATGACAATAAAAACAAAGTAAGCCAAAGCTGTGGCGTGACAAACAAGATTCAGAAGTTCTCTGCTGCGCCCTTATTTCCAAGTTGCAGCAATTATGCTAATATGCCCAGCCTTCTGAATATATTACTCAAAGCCCAACTAAAACCAGATTTCATTTCCCAGTGAAATATGGTTGATAATTTCATTACACTCACAACAACACCCTTTCTCACAAAGAAAATATGTCTGAAAACACAATTTGTCATATACAATGCATCATGCTTTCTTTGAAATTCTATGAGGAACACTAATGAATTGTGAGAACATTGGAGGAATAAAAAGACTGGAACAGTCTTGTGGCCCTCCCTCCTTCAAGAGACCAGAAGTGGCATATCTTCATTTCCCCTTCCTTTTCCCAGCCCTTTTGGACACTATAGTTCAAATCTTGCACTTGACCCCCCCTTCTAGCTCTGACTTTGCTGATAACTACTTTATTGAGGAGAAACATACTATGCCTGTGATATGTGGTTGTCCCACCTAGCTATTTTAAGATGAATGCACTAACTGTAAATCTTTCGGGATCAGATGACAAAAATGTAATGTACCTTTTCAAGTTTAGCACAAATAAAGTATTGGGAACCATGTAAATGTCATATCTATTGTGTCTATATTCAGACAGACTCAGTCTCAGTAGGAATCCTATCTGAACCTGTTCAATATTAATAATAACATTTGAAAAATTCTGACAATAAATATGTGCTACTCACAAAAATGAATTACAAAAGGAACTACAGTACATTAAAAGCTTTATACTCAGTTTCTGTTTTGGAAGCATAAGCAATTCCTTGCTTGCAAGTAAACTTTGACACTATTTGAGTGATTAGTGTCCCTGTAATGAATACGATGGGAGACAGAGAGCTGGTTTCAAGCGCAGGGCGCAGCAGGTGTTTATTTGTAAAGGACCACAGGAGGAGGCAGGTAGCTGGGTCCAGGGGCAGGCAGAAGGTCATACAAGAAGGTCCAAAAAGACAACAGTACAGGCAGGAAAAATGCTACTAACGTAGTCCGGGCGATCAGGCAAGAGGTTACTGACAGGAAATCCGATAGGCAAAAGTACAGGCAGGGAATAGGCAAAACGGTGTCGTTAGTGAGGATGGACAAAACTATGATACACAGGAGGACTAATACGGGAAAAACCATAGCTCCGAATAGAAATGTGTATCAAAACAAACAATACCTCACAATGATGGGGCGCAAAGAACTGAACTAAATAGAGTATGTAAATGACATACAGGTTTGTGAACAGGTGATCAGAATTCAGGTGATTGGGATCTGGAGAGTGAGCTGCATTCAGGGGATCTATGTGTTTGAGAGTGTGAGCTGGAAAGTGGGCTGGAAAGTGAGCTGCATTCAGGGGATCTACGTGTTTGAGAGTGCGAGTTGGAAGCAGACGTTACAGTCCCACTGTACATCAGATCACAGAGTCCAGCTAAATAGGACAATAACACTTTGCAGATCCTTGACCTAGATCTTCTGTAAAAATAACTCCACGCTAAACAAACTAATTTTGAGTCATCCAATCCACTCTGAGCCCTGGCCTGGGGAGAATAAACATCTTATTTACGAACATCTGTCAAAGCTCATGTCTTTTTCCGTTCCACGGAATATATCAAACACGAGCTCATGCTTGACATGTCCAGATCTCTTCTCTGTTTGACACCGCCAGGCCGGATGAATTAAATGGCATAAGTAAATCCATCAGGAAGTGGGGAAAGTAGAATATACCTACCATGTCTAAATAGTAGAAGAAAAACATGGCCCCTAAGACGTCGTCTTAAATCAGTATTGCTACGAACGATCTTGGTCAAGTGTATTAACCTCTCTAGGGTAGGGGGCTGCATTCGGAATTTTGGATGAAAAGCATGCCCAAATTAAACGGCCTGCTACTCGGGACCAGAAGATATGATATGCATATAACTGGTAGATTTGGATAGAAAACACTCTAAAGTTTCGAAAACTGTTAAAATAGTGTCTCTGAGTATAACAGAACTGATTTAGCAGGCGAAAACCTGAGAAAAATCCATTCAGGAAGTAGTTTTTCTTTTGGTTTCGTAGTTTTCTATTCAATGCCATTACAGTATCCATTGACTTAAGACTCCATTTGCAGTTCCTATGCCTTCCACTAGATGTCAACAGTCTTTAGAAATAGTTTCTGGCTTGTATTCTTATAAATGAGGGAGTAAGACCAGTCTGAACGAGTGGACCCTAACGTGACGCAGAGTTTTTTCAGGCGCATGTGCATTTCTTACTTACCTTTTATATTGACAACGTTATTGTCCGGTTGAAATATAATAGATCATTTAGGCTAAAAAACAACCTGAGGATTGAATATAAACATCGTTTGACATGTTTCTATGAACTTTACGGATACAATTTGGATTGTTTTGACTGAGTTTGAGCCTGTGGATTACTGAAGAAAACACGCTAACACAGAGGTTTTTGGATATAAGGAGACTTCATCGAACAAAAGGAACATTTATTGAGTAAATTAATGTCTTCTGATTGCCACCATATGAAGATCATCAAAGGTAAGGGATTAATTTTAACTCTATTTCTGAGTTTTGTAACGCTTCTGCTTGGCTGGTTACTGTTTGTAATAATTTACCAACTGGGTTATGTTCTGGGCTAGGTATGCTTTCGCCGAAAAGCATTTTATAAATGTGACACGGTGGTTGGTTTAACAAGAAGTTAATCTTTAAACCTATGTAAAATATGTTTTGTTTTCTGAATTTTTATAATGAGCATTTCTGTAATTTAATTTGTCGCTCTGCAACCTCACTGGATGTTGGCCTTATGGGACGCTAGCGTCCCACATACCCTAAAGAGGTTAAAATACAAAGTGCTTAGAATGGGTTGGTACACACTTGTAGTGAGTACTGGAACCTTGCATTTTCTACTGCTTGAGTACAAGGACCTCTTATACAATCTTGGCCTACAAATATGACGTGTACCGGCACCTAAATATGATGAGAGCCAGCATCTTAAATGAGTACCGGCACCTATTTCAGTGGATTTCAGGCACTGGCTATAACCCAAGAGGTCAGTTGTTTTTACCTTAATTTAACTAGGCAAGTCAGTTAAGAACAAATTCTTATTTTCAATGACAGCCTAAGAACAGCAGGTTAACTGCCTGTTCAGGGACAGATTTGTACCTTGTTAGCTCAGGGATTTGAACTTGCAACCTTCTGGTTACTTGTCCAATGCTTTAACCACTAGGCTACCCTGCCGCAGTAGAATTACTTTAAATATACTTACAGTGCAGTATCATAATTGGTGACATATGAGACTAATTCACTTTCTCCTCACCCCTGAGGTGCATTATTGCTATTATAAACTTGTTACCAACATAATTAGAGCAGTACAAACAAATGTATACGATCGGATATACCACGTCTGCCAGCCAATCAGCATTCAGGGCTCGACCCTACCCTGCTCGACCCAGGCTGTCTCTGCCTGGCCGGTTCCGCTCTCTCCACTGGGATTCTCTGCCTCTAACTTGTTACGGATGCGGTCCCTGTACAGGGACCAAAATCAGTGGAAATTTCAGAGCGCCAACTGTAGTACTCGATAAAACTCAAACTTTAATTAAAACACACATGAAAGGTACTCAATTAAAGCTACACTCGTTGTGAATCTAGCCAACGTGTCAGATTTGTAAAATGCTTTTCGGCGAAAGCATGAGAAGCTATTATCTGTTAGCATGCACCCCCCCGAAATACCTGAACGAGACCTAAACAAAAGAATTAGCGGTAGCCAGCGCTACACAAAACGCAGAAATAAAATATAAAACATTCATTACCTTTGACGAGCTTCTTTGTTGGCACTCCTATATGTCCCATAAACATCACAATTGGGTCTTTTTCCCGATTAAATCCGTCATTGTATACCCAAAATGTCCATTTATGAAGGCAGTCTGATCCAGGAAAATTCACCTTTACAAGACGCAACGTCACTTTTTAAAATTAAAAAAGTTGCCTATAAACTTTTACAAATCACTTCAAACTACTTTTGTAAACCAACTTTAGGTATTAACCTCTTCAGTCGACCCTCTACTTTTTTGAACATTCTGTTAAAAATCGCGCAACATTTCAGCGCCCTGCTACTCATGCCAGGAATATAGTATATGCATTTGCTTAGTCTGTGTGGATAGAAAACACTCAGACGTTTAAAAAAATGAAATCACTGCTGTGGCTTTACCAGAACTGCATTTACATCGAAAAGCACAGGAAAAACTGATCACTGAAAATGGGGAAAATATATCCATGCGCTACTTGAACCCATTGATAAACGTGAACCACAATTAATTGACTGAGGTTGCAGTACCTACAGCTTCCACAGGGTGTCTAGAGTCTTGTCATTTCCCTTCGAGTTTTTTCTTGGTCAAACACATACAGGACACCGTATCTAATCCGGTCTAGGACCGGATATTTTCGTTGAGTTTCTAGCCGGACATTTTTCCAGACGGACAGCTAATGATCTTTACATCGCCTCCTGATGAATTTTATCGCTTATTAACGTTTACTAATACCTAAAGTTGCATTACAAACGTATTTCGAAGTGTTTTGTGAAAGTTTATCGTCGACTTTTTGAATTTTAAAAAATGACGTTACGTTTTGAAACGATGTTTTTTTCGTTTATCACACAGTCTACATATAACGATATCTAGGCTTTATATGGACCGATTTAATCGAAATAAAGACCCAAATAGTGTTTATGGGACATCTAGGAGTGCCAACAAAGAAGATGGTGAAAGGTAATGAATGTTTTCTATTTTATTGTGCGGTTTGTGTAACGCCGAAATGCTAATTATTTTGTTTACGTCCCCTGTGGGTCTTTTGGGGTGTTGCATGCTATCAGATAATAGCTTCTCATGCTTTCGCCGAAAAGCATTTTAAAAATCTGACTTGTTGCCTGGATTCACAACGAGTGTAGCTTTAATTCGATACCCTGCATGTGTATTTTAATGAACTTTTGAGTTTTAACTAATACTATTAGCATTTAGCGTAGCGCATTTGCATTTCCAGAGCTCTAGTTGGGACGCAAGCGTCCCGGGTAGAAGCAACAGGTTAATAAACGTTAATAATCGATAAAATTGATCACGGGGAGATCTGTATTCGATAGCAGCAAGTCTTGAAATCATCGTCCATTTTTTCACTTTCATAACTTCCTCGGTGTACCCCAAGACAGGAAGTGCCTATACGTCATCCCACCAAGGATAAACATGCAATGAAATGCCAGTACTGGCGACATCGTGTGGAAGCTGTAGGCATTGTAAACGGGACTATTTTCTATCACCATAGACAATACATAGACTGCCGGATGAATTTTTTTTGTGTTTTTGGTGAACAGTTTTCCTTGAGATATTTACTCCTAAACACGTTCTGTTATAGCCACAGACATGATTTAACCAGTTTTAGAGACTTCAGAGTGTTTTCTATACACACATACTTATCATATGCATATACTATATTCCTGGCATGAGTAGCAGGACGTTGAAATGTTGCACGATTTTTAACAAAAAGCTCTGCGAAAATTCGCATCATCCCTATTACAGGGGCTGAGTCACTGGCTTACTAGTGCTCTTTCATGCCGTCCCTAGGAGGGGTGCGTCACTTTAGTTATTATTATTATTTGACCATGCTGGCCATTTATGAACATTTGAACATCTTGGCCATGTTCTGTTATAATCTCCACCCGGCACAGCCAGAAGAGGACTGGCCGCCCCTCATAGCCTGGTTCCTCTCTAGGTTTCTTCCTAGGTTTTGGCCTTTCTAGGGAGTTTTTCCTTGCCACCGTGCTTCTACACCTGCATTGCTTGCTGTTTGGGGGTTTAGGCTGGGTTTCTGTACAGCACTTTGAGATATCAGCTGATGTAAGAAGTGCTATATAAATACATTTTATTTTATTTGATCCACCCAGTTTATAATTGGTGATATAAGAGACTGCACTTTCTCCTCCTAGCCCCCGCTCCCTACGCTGATCCCTCCGCTTCTGTGGAACCGGACCGTGAATCGTTGCCGGAGGAACCGTACCGTGGATCATCGCCTGAGGCTCTGAACTGGGAACCACCGCTGGAGGCTCTGGACTGCAGCTTGTTGCTGGAGGCTCTGGACTGCGGATCATCGCTGGAGGCTCCGGACTGGGGACTGTCGCTGGAGGCGCCGTGCCCTGGATTTTCACTGCAGGCTCCGGGCCATGGATCATCACTGGAGGCTTCGTGCCATGGATCATCACTACAGGCTCCGGGCCATGGATCATCACTGGAGGCTTCGTGCCATGGATTATCACTGGAGGCCCCGGGCCATGGATCATCACTACAGCCTCCGGGCCATGGATCATCACTGGAGGCTTCGTGCCATGGATCAACACTAGAGGATTTGTACGTGGAGCTGGAACAGGTCTCACCGTACTGAGGAGATGTACTGGAAGCCTGGTGCGTGGAGCTGCCACAGGGCTTACCAGGCTGAGTAGCCATACTGGAGGCCTGGTATGTGAAACTGGAACAGGTCTCACCGGACTGGGGAGATGCACTGGAAGCCTGGTGCGTGGAGCAGGCACCGGATACACTGGGCTGTGGTGGCGCACTGGAGGTCTCGAGCGTAGAGCTGGCACAACCTGTCCTGGCTGGATGCCAACATCCGCCTGGCAAATGCGGGGTGCTTGCAGAGAGCGCACCGGCCTGTGAATGCTCACTGGAGACACCGTGCGCATCACCGCATAACACGGTACCTGACCAGTCACACGCTTCCCACGGTCAGCACGGGGAGTTGGCTCAAGTCTGAACCCTGACAACGCCAATCTCCCCTTTTAATTTGAAATGTTCCACCAAATACAATAAACAACTCAACGAGCATAAAGCTAGGAGTGCAAACACATGCAACATACAAAGACAAGATCCCACAACAGAAGGTGGGAAAAAGGGCTGCCTAATATGGTTCCCAATCAGAGACAACGATAGACAGCTGCCTCTGATTGGGAACCATACTCTGCCAACAAAGAAATATAAACATAGATTTCCCACCCTAGTCACACCATGACCTACCAAATAGAGGATTTAAAGGAGCTCTAAGGTCAGGGCGTGACAGGACCCTAGATGCAATGACGTCAGGCTGACGGCTCTTCTGTGACATCATGATCATTAGCTGACTGTAAAAGGGCATTTTGTAGGGAAAAAAGTAGTGACTAGAAATATACCTTTATCTGCATCGGAAATGGCATAATTATTATATCCCATGCCAACTTTTTTCCCTCTGGGGAGAGCCTCTTCATCTATGAAGCCGACAAGACCCGTCTTGCTCTTATTCCTTCATTAAAAAACCTCACTTCCTGCTCTCCTTTTCACAGTCCATTCTTCTCTCTCCCAGTGGTTTGAGATATAATCAATTATTCAGTTCACTCAAGAGACAGAGAAACCCTGTGCTCAGAATCAGTCCAATTCAGTCTTCATCATTTCCTGACAGCAGTTACTTAGCCTTAAAGGGCCAATCGGCTTGATGAAAAAATAACTAAGCGTTTCCCCGCAACGGTTTCTGTAAAAAGCTGAGGGATGGGGCTGGAGAAATGTAAGAACTGACCATCCATTGTGTCAAAGTTATAGTTTTAACTACGTTGTGAGGCTATACTGTGTTTGTTTACATTTACTTTGGGTTCTGATGGGGTAAACAGTTGAAGTAAGCTCATAAGGCATTTCTAAGTTATATTCATCAAGAATCAATGGATAAATATCAATAATTTATACATCCAAAAGGGATGTAGCAACAGCTGATTGCCCCTTTAAGAAAACCGAAATGCCATCTCATCCAATTCTGTACTACATTATCCATTTCATATGATATGTTACATCTTGGAAATGTATTTTTTCATGTTTTTACATTTTTGCAATTCGTATGATACAGTGGGGCAAAAATGTATTTAGTCAGCCACCAATTGTGCAAGTTCTCCCACGTAAAAAGATGAGAGAGGCCTGTAATTTTCATCATAGGTACACTTCAACTATGTTCAACTAAAATCAAGAAAATCACATTGCAGGATTTTTAATTAATTAATTTGCAAATTATGGTGGAAAATAAGTATTTGGTCACCTACAAACAAGCAAGATTTCTGGCTCTCACAGACCTGTAACTTCTTCTTTAAGAGGCTCCTCTGTCCTCCACTCGTTACCTGTATTAATGGCACCTGTTTGAACTTGTTATCAGTATAAAAGACACCTGTCCACAACCTCAAACAGTCACACTCCAAACTTCACTATGGATAAGACCAAAGAGCTGTCAAAGGACACCAGAAACAAAATTGTAGACCTGCACCAGGCTGGGAAGACTGAATCTGCAATAGGTAAGCAGCTTGGTTTGAAGAAATCAACTGTGGGAGCAATTATTAGGAAATGGAAGACATACAAGACCACTGATAATCTCCCTCGATCTGGGCTCCACGCAAGATCTCACCCCGTGGGGTCAAAATGATCACAAGAACGGTGAGCAAAATCCCAGAACCACACGGGGGGACCTAGTGAATGACCTGCAGAGAGCTGGGACCAAAGTAACAAAGCCTACCATCAGTAACACACTACGCCGCCAGGGACTCAAATCCTGCAGTGCCAGACGTGTCCCCCTGCTTAAGCCAGTACATGTCCAGGCCCGTCTGAAGTTTGCTAGAGAGCATTTGGATGATCCAGAAGAAGATTGGGAGAATGTCATATGGTCAGATGAAACCAAAATATAACTTTTTGGTAAAAAAAAAAATTGTATCCAAAGAACACCATTACCTACCATACCTACTGTGAAGCATGGCGGTGGAAACATCATGCTTTGGGGCTGTTTTTCTGCAAAGGGACCAGGATGACTGCTCCGTGTAAAGGGGCCATGTATCGTGATGCAATGCAAGGGCATTGAAGATGAAACGTGGCTGGGTCTTTCAGCATGACAATGACCCCAAACACACCGCCCGGGCAACGAAGGAGTGGCTTCGTAAGAAGCATTTCAAGGTCCTGGAGTGGCCTAGCCAGTCTCCAGATCTCAACCCCATAGAAAATCTTTGGAGGGAGTTGAAAGTCCGTGTTGCCCAGCAACAGCCCCAAAACATCACTGCTCTAGAGGAGATCTGCATGGAGGAATGGGCCAAAATATCAGCAACAGTGTGTGAAAACCTAGTGAAGACTTACAGAAAACGTTTGACCTCTGTTATTGCCAACAAAGGGTATATAACAAAGTATTGAGATAAACTTTTGTTATTGACCAAATACTTATTTTCCACCATCATTTGCAAATTAATTCATAAAAAATCCTACAATGTGATTTTCTGGATTTTTTTTCTCATTTTGTCTGTCATAGTTGAAGTGTACCTATGATGAAAATTACAGGCCTCTCTCATCTTTTTAAGTGGGAGAACTTGCACAATTGGTGCATTGCAAAAATGTAAAAACATGAAGAAATACATTTCCAGGATGTAACATATCATAAGAAATGGATAATGTAGTACAGAATTGGATGAGATGGTACACAAAAAAACGTGAACCAGATTAGGATGGTGAGCACCACCTTCAAAACTATTGGATTAAATTATACAAAAGTCCTGGAGCATCACTTTAAGTGAGAGTGAAAAGAAAGAACTTTCCTTCTCTTCAGCTGCCAGCTCCCAGCTCTAATCCACGACGACGTGAATGCACACAGTTGCTTCATTTTAGGAGACGCCGGTCATGTCGGCGGCCCTGGCGAGAGCGAATCAATCGGGAATTCTCCAGTCGAGTGTGAACGGATGGCCTTGTTCCTTCAAACTGATGAATTCCTTCCGACCGTGCAGTCATTTATTCATTCATTTAGTAAGCTTAGTGACCTGAAATCATATGGTCTGATATCTGTTAATTTTCTAGTTAACTACTCTTGAAGCTATAACATCACACAACCATTCTACCCACATAGCCAAAATACAAATTAGTGAATGTTCTTCAAGTAGTTATACATTCTGGGGTGGTTTCTCAAACACAGATACAGCCTAGTCCTAAAAGCAAACTCAATGGAGAATCTTCATTTAACATTTTTTGTTAAATGTTTTGTCCAGGATTAGGCTTTATCTGTGTCTGGGAAACTAACCCTAAATATCAATATCTATACATATATATCTATATCTACAGAATATCAACTGCAGATATTTTGACAGGCCTTTGAATCGATAGAAATTGCAAGGGGGCAAGGAATATGAATCGCCCTGACATGATCTCAATGTGTGTTGAACAACATTTTCACATTTGCCCTCTCTTAGCATTCATCAGTGTCTTGGGATCTGGCGAGGGTGTCAGAACGGATCAGAAGTGCAAAGCGAAGAAATGCTGTGGCCTGTACTAGAAGAGTCTGTAGGAACTTTTCACACACCAATCGCATAAAACACATTTCCACAGCTCGGCCTGCCTATTGCAATTTTCCTCACCAAATTCCTATCTCCCTCGCGTAGCTGGCAACACCTTTTATTTCCACTTCAGTGGGGCCGGCAGGCGTCTCACAGCGTACAGCTCTCTGTCAGTCTGGACGATACAATGATGTCACAGTGATCATTTTGGAGATATCGGTAGACTACTTAGACCTACAGGGTTTGGAGATGTTGTTAGAATACGTTGTCCTACAAGGCTTCGAGATGTCGGTAGAATACTTTGTCCTACAGGGTTTGGAGATGTCGGTAGAATACTTTGTCCTACAGGGTTTGTTAACTTAGGGATAGGGGGCAGTATTTTCACGTCCGGATGAAAAGCATGCCCAAAGTAAACCGCCCAGAAGCTAGGATAGGCATATAATTGGTAGATGTGGATAGAAAACACTCTAAAGTTTCTAAAACTGTTAAAATAATGTCTGTGTGTATAACAGAACTGATTTGGCAGGCGAAACCCAGAGGACCAACCATCCAGTGGAAAGAAAATTGAGGTCATAGTATTTCCCATTGGTATTCTATTGAAAGCCCTATTTAATAGGAACCTGGTTGCAGTTCCTATGGCTTCCACTAGATGTCAACAGTCTTTAAAATTGGTTGATGTTTTTCTTTTGAGAAATGAAGAAGTACGGCTGTTCTTTGTAAATGTCACTCCAGATGGATTCTACTGTTTGGTGCGCGTGAACTGGAACACGTTTTTATTCGGTATTGGAAACAGTTTATCCCGTCTTAAATTGTATCGATTATTTACGTTTTAGGAAACCTTAGGTTGGATTAGGAACGTTGCTTGAAATGTTTGGACCAAATTTACAGGTAACTTATTAGATACTTTGTAGTCATGTTGGGCGAGTTGGAACCGGTGTATTTCTGAATCAAACGCGCCAAATAAATGGACATTTTGGGGATATAAAGAAGGACATTATCGAACAAAATGACCATTTGTGATGTTTCTGGGACATCTTGGAGTGCCAACAGAAGAAGACCTTCAAAGGTAAGGCATTTATTATATCGTTATTTCTGACGTTGCGGCTGAATTAACAAGAAGTTAAGCTTTATTTTGATGTATTACACTAATATTTTCGGTTATCTTGAATATAGATATTTCTGTAGTTTGAATTTGGCGCCCTGCAATTTCACTGGATGTTGTCAAATAGATCCCGCTAAAGTGATTGTTACGTGAAGGGATCACTAACAGGTTTAAGCAGATTCATCAGAGTGATATATATATTTTTTACTGGATACAGGGACTGACAAGATCTCGAATTTCAATCTGTCACAAAATTATTCAATCTTCATGTTTTCAATAAGATATAGAATATGCTGTTGAAAGAGCAATCAGGCATCAGTGAATATCAAGGACCGTATCACCATCATCATCATTATCACCACCACCATCAACCATCCTAATCTAACATCCCCCCACCTACAGTATATTCATGTACCCATCTCTGTGTGTCCAGGATCAGGTGGTGGTGTGATAAACGGGGGTCGCCGTGAGGGTGCAGCGGCACCTGGAGCAGAGAGAACACTGCAGAGTGGGAACACCAGCGTAGCACATCCAGCTGCAGTCCACTTACAATACTATTGACACATGCAAAACACACTGCATCGTATGCAGCACTGAGGTACAACAACATGTATGTAAAATACACACACACACACACACACACAAAATGTCCCTGTCAGTGCACCCCGATGTTCCCAGGTGATTCTTCCATTCAAACAAACCAAACCAAGCTCAACCTTCATTACATTCCATTGTCTGCCAAATCAGAATTTACCACTCTGTGATGGGGGGGGGGTGTCTGTGTGTGTGTGTCTGTGTGGCTGCAGAGGCAGAGAGCGAAAGAGAAAGAGAAAGAGAAAGAAAGAGTGGGAGTGACTTTGAGGGTGTGTTCCTGAAGGACAAGTGAGAGCGGTAGCTAAAGCAGATGGTCAGCAGAAACAGCCTTGTATGTGTGAAGGACATGCACACACACACACGCACGCACGCACGCACGCACGCACGCGCACACACACACACACACACACACACACACACACACACACACACACACACACACACACCCACACACACACACACACACACACACACACACACACACACACACACACACACACACACACACACACACACACACACACACACACACAGACACACAGGGCGGCTGGTGTGAGCCAAAGCAGCACAGGCACCTGCACAGAGAGAAGGGGGGTGAGGGGAGGGAGGGAGAGGGAGATAGAGAGAGCGCTGGGACAAGAATGAGAGAGTGTAAGAGTAGGAGGGAGAAAGAGAGAATAAGAGATGAAGAAAGGGAGAGATAGAAGTCAAGAGAACTGGACGATAATAACAGACAATAATTTCTGAATACAATTTACAGTGAAAATGCTCTGTTTCTGAGTCAATACATTAAAGAACAAAGCATAGTTTCTTGATGAAAATTATATTGTTGAATTTAAGTTAGATGTTATAATAATATACACATTATTTGTGTTGAATCTGTGATTGTTTAAATGTGCAGTACACTGTATATAAAGATCACGCAAAACTTTAATCCATTCCACTATACCTTATACGTATTGTATAAAATTTGTGAGAAAAAAATGACTTCAAATGTCATATTTATACAAGTCAGGATGAGGTCCTTGCCACCCACGTCCACTGATACAGCTCCTGGTCTGTGTGTGTGTGCGTGTGTGAACTAGTCCCCAGGCTCGAATCGCTGGTTCGACGGAGAGAGAGACAGCTGGTTAGTGTGTGTGTAGTTTGTCCTTGTGTGTTTCTCTCTCCAATGTCCACATGCACAGGGAACATGGTGTGTGCAACTCATGCTGTCTCTATCGCACCACCTTCACCAACGCCAAGAGCGCTAAAAATATCTGACATTTAATTTGTTTCGAGAGGGAGAAAAAAAACTAGTTAAAGACTCAATATGTTGGATAGATGGGAGGAGCGCTCTCTCTCTTTCTTGGCTCCAACACTTTTGCTCGGCCGCTGCAATCTGTGGTCAGTGACTCACGACATCTGTTATTGATCAATCAGCACCGGGGACCGAAATGGCTCAAGTGTGTGTGTGTGTGTGTGTCCATGACTGTGTGTGGCTCTGTGTGTGTTTGTCTGTGACAGTGAGCGTGTGTGTCTGAGTGTGTGTGTTTGTGCATGTGTGCGGGTGTGTTTGTGTATGTGTGTAAGCGTGTGTGTGTGTTTCGTCATGCGTGCGGGCGTGTTTGTGTGTCCCTCTCTCCCTCTCTCTTTTTCTCTTACCAGTGGGTCTGACTCACTGCTTTGGGGAGTCTCACACCTCTGTATGGGGGAATATCCTCAAAAGGCAATTACAATCACAAAAATGGCAACCCTACAGGCATCCCCTCCCTGGTAGCCTATAGATTTCTATCTGTACAGTAGCAGCCAAGATCATGTCAGATGAATGCTGTGGCCCAAAAGCAATTTTTCCCAACTGGAGACAGGAGCCATCGGATTTCTCCCACTACCCCCCGGATCTATTTAAAGGATTGTTAATGATTAGCCTTCACCCGTTCAATTGTGTTTGGAATTCTAATCAAGGCCGACCGCAGTGTGAAGATAATGCAAATATCCATCCTGGTTATTTCCTATAGGTCTCTTTCCTTTTAAAAAGTCTTAAGTCTAGTGTAGCATGCATGACATTGTCATTTCAAGCATGTTCATGTTAATGATGTGAAGAGCCTTGGAATTGTTGGAAAGCGCTAGAGTGGGATGACCTGGGTTTGAAGTATGTAGAGCCAGAGGTGAATGAACAATAATGGGTAAGTGTGACACTGTACAAGACATGGGCACGTCCATTATACATGATTCAAGCTTCATGCTCTGTCCGTCCCTATTCCATTTCACACAATGAGGATCTCCAGACCCACAGGCCAACTCTAACTAACTCGCCTTGCATTATTGAAAAGATTCCCAAAGAGTGTCCCCCACAGCCATTCTTGAGGTATTCTTAATGGTCCATCTCCTTCACCAGAGGTAAAGGTAATTGCTCAAAAGTTTTGCATGAATAAAATAAGTTGGTCCCTTCCTGCACTGTAGCTTTTGCCCTTGCGGACATTGTTTCACTAGCTGGCAGGCAGCGGATGTCAATATTCAATCCATAACGTCACTTAGGAGATGAGACAATCCCATATAGCAGAGCATTGCATCAGCACTTTTTCACCAGGCCTGCTCATTGGTATTCTGTGCAGTGGGCTCCCATGCACATTACTCCACTTGAACTTTCCTCCACTGAGGCCAGAACAAAAACAATCTATAGTCATTTTTTCTGATGCACCGGAGGGGGTGGAAAGAGAAGGAGAGAGAGAGATGGGGGGATAGTGAAAAAGAGTTGCGGAACCGAGAGAGAGTAAAGGTGTCAGCATGCTTCAGTTCGGCTGGTGTGCTCCTGTACTCCCTTAAACTCCCTTAAAAGACTTTCGATTGAAAAGCGAGAAAAAAGCGGCAATAGTACTGGTTGTCCATTTTGAAAAGCCGTAGCCAGTATACAGTTCCTCAAATTAGTCTGATTTGATCAAAGAAATCTGTTATTCATTTTGACGTTTTTTGCCGAAGAGATCTTAGCCGCGCAATTTTACATCTAAGATGTTTGGTGCATTATTTCTCAATAAAAAAATAGCATGAAAACGAGTCATCTCTTGTTGAATGACAACAAAGACTTTATTGAAGAATCCCTACTGTTGACCAGTCACCGCCAAAGGGGCGTAGACTCCAGAGAAAATGTTGTGTGCCTGAACAGCCGAAAAAACCCTCACAGAAGTTCAAAACTAACAAAAACATCACAAAATGTCATAATATAAGCACAAACTGTTTTGACTGGGAAGCATGCAGATACCTTATGAAGGAAGTGGGAGAAAGAGAGGTTGAAGTTACTGTATGTTTATTCCTCTGAGCATACAGTACAATAGTTTACATTTGAGTCATTTAGCAAGACACTAACTCAGAGCAATTTACAGTAGTGAGTACATACTTTTTAAATCAAATAAAATCAAATCAAATCAAATTTTATTTGTCACATACACATGGTTAGCAGATGTTAATGCGAGTGTAGCGAAATGCTTGTGCTTCTAGTTCCGACAATGCAGTGATAACCAACAAGTAATCTAACTAACAATTCCAAAACTACTGTCTTATACACAGTGTAAGGGGATAAGGAATATGTACATAAGGGTATATGAATGAGTGATGGTACAGAGCAGCATACAGTAGATGGTATCGAGTACAGTGTATACATATGAGATGAGTATGTAGACAAAGTAAACAAAGTGGCATAGTTAAAGTGGCTAGTGACATAAGAATGCAGTCGATGATCTAGAGTACAGTATATACATATGCATATGAGATGAATAATGTAGGGTAAGTAACATTATATAAGGTAGCATTGTTTAAAGTGGCTAGTGATATATTTACATCATTTCCCATCAATTCCCATTATTAAAGTGGCTGGAGTTGGGTCAGTGTCAATGACAGTGTGTTGGCAGCAGCCACTCAGTGTTAGTGGTGGCTGTTTAACAGTCTGATGGCCTTGAGATAGAAGCTGTTTTTCAGTCTCTCGGTCCCAGCTTTGATGCACCTGTACTGACCTCGCCTTCTGGATGATAGCGGGGTGAACAGGCAGTGGTTCGGGTGGTTGATGTCCTTGATGATCTTTATGGCCTTCCTGTAACATCGGGTGGTGTAGGTGTCCTGGAGGGCAGGTAGTTTTCCCCGGTGATGCGTTGTGCAGACCTCACTACCCTCTGGAGAGCCTTACGGTTGAGGGCGGAGCAGTTGCCGTACCAGGCGGTGATACAGCCCGCCAGGATGCTCTCGATGGTGCATCTGTAGAAGTTTGTGAGTGCTTTTGGTGACAAGCCGAATTTCTTCAGCCTCCTGAGGTTGAAGAGGCGCTGCTGCGCCTTCTTCACGACGCTGTCAGTGTGAGTGGACCAATTCAGTTTGTCTGTGATGTGTATGCCGAGGAACTTAAAACTTGCTACCCTCTCCACTACTGTTCCATCGATGTGGATAGGGGGGTGTTCCCTCTGCTGTTTCCTGAAGTCCACAATCATCTACTTAGTTTTGTTGACGTTGAGTGTGAGGTTATTTTCCTGACACCACACTCCGAGGGCCCTCACCTCCTCCCTGTAGGCCGTCTCGTCGTTGTTGGTAATCAAGCCTACCACTGTTGTGTCGTCCGCAAACTTGATGATTGAGTTGGAGGCGTGCATGGCCACGCAGTCGTGGGTGAACAGGGAGTACAGGAGAGGGCTCAGAACGCACCCTTGTGGGGTCCCCGTGTTGAGGATTAGCGGGGAGGAGATGTTGTTGCCTACCCTCACCACCTGGGGGCGGCCCGTCAGGAAGTCCAGTACCCAGTTGCACAGGGCGGGGTCGAGACCCAGGGTCTCGAGCTTGATGACGAGCTTGGAGGGTACTATGGTGTTGAATGCCGAGCTGTAGTCGATGAACAGCATTCTCACATAGGTATTCCTCTTGTCCAGGTGGGTTAGGGCAGAGTGCAGTGTGGTTGAGATTGCATCGTCTGTGGACCTATTTGGGCGGTAAGCAAATTGGAGTGGGTCTAGGGTGTCAGGTAGGGTTTTAATACTTCATACTGGGAATTGAACCCACAACCTCAGTGTTGCAAGTGCCATGCTCTAACAACCGAGCCACATGAGGACATCAATGTTATTAAAAGGTTTCAGCGTTTTATTAAATAGAATGTTAATATGTGTGTCAGACACTTTTACCTGTGTGACTGCATCATATTCTGTCTTCATAATCAATTATGACATGAAAATAACAAAATCTTAAGGGCTCATTCTCACTCATTCTCAGTGCTCATTGCATTATTAATAGCTTTTCAGCACACATTTGAATCTTCAGTTTGAACACTGTTGAACCTCCTTAAATTGAGAACTTCATTAAACAATGAGGGCTCCTGTTCTGTGAGGAGGAACAATAAAATTAAAATAAAACACGACTAAACAAAAATCTTTTCAAACTTGGGGCCCGACGCCCCCTGAGACCCGAGTGGCACCCCTGACATTAAGATTGCACCACTCTATGGATTTTCCTGCCCACCACTGCCCATTAGGCAATAGCAGGTGTCTCTTTGCATTGAGACGGGTACTCTTCAAGACTTTTCGTCTGTGACTTAATGGCTTTACTCATCGACGTGCTGTCTTTCCTCATTAGGGCATTTGTCTTGTACAATATCTGGATGCATGACCTGGCTTCCACACTTGGGGAGGAGTGTGTCAGCGTTATACTGCTGCTGTATCAGACCAAGAAATGTACATAACACAGCAGTTGCTGGACAACTGACTTCTAATTCTACATTTTACGGCCTTTAAAAATGTTCTCCCTAATTTTAGCTACATAAAGCTTGTAACCACAAAGTAATAAAAAATGGCACTTCACTTTACATTAAGTTGCTTGCTCCTGGGAAGTAAAAATACATGTACAGTATATCCCTTGTAACAACATTGTAATTACAGAGTTGGTTGTTAAAAATTGTTACATTTGTAAGTACAATCTAACTTAAAGGATGTCATGATGTGGCCCTTTCTCTCTCCTAAACCAGGTTTATTACCTCAGGTCATAAATACCGGGTTAGAAACTGCCATGCAGTACGGGGGTAGAGGGCCTAGAGAGAACAAAGAAAGACTTGGCCAAACTCCTAAATCCCCAAAATGGGAGAATTAAACAATATTTCTACTTTTGAAAATGTGGGAATGGTCCATGGACACTTAAGGGGCAGTCATGTTGAGTGTGTTTCATTTGGTGATCTCATGAAGGACAGGAAACACACGCAACTGTACCTCCAAATGTGTACATTTCTCAATTATGGTGTTTGCATCTAATTCTTGTATAAAATAAACGAGTAAAGATTAACTTCTTGGTGACAGGGGGCAGTATTTTCACATCCGGATGAAATGCATGCCCAAATTCAACTGCCTGCTACTCATCCCCAGAAGATAGAATATGCATATTAGTTGGTAGATTTGGATAGAACACACTGAAGTTTCTAAAACTGTTTGAATCATGTCTGTGAGTATAACAGAACTTATTTAGCAGGCGAAACCCCGAGGACAAACCATTTAGATTTATTTTTTTGAGGTCACTCTCTTTTCAATGAGATTTCATTGAGAATCCAGATTTGTAAGGGACCTTCTTGCAGTTCTTATCGCTTCCACTGGATGTCAACAGTCTTTAGAAATTGGTTGAGGTTTTTCCTTTGTGTAATGAAGAAGTACGGTCATCTTGAACGAGGGTCACTTGAAGTGTACTGTTAGAGGCGCGTGACCAGAAAGCTAGCTACAGTTTGTTTTCCTCCTGTATTGAACACAGATCATCCCGTCTTCAATTTAATTGATTGTTTACGTTTTAAAAAATCCTAAAGTTGTATTACAAAAGTAGTTTGAAATGTTTTGGCAAAGTTTACAGGTAACGTTTGAGATATTTTGTAGTCATGTTGCGCAAGTTGGAACCGGTGTTATTCTGGATCAAACGCGCCAAATAAATTGACATTTTGGATATATATCAACGGAATTAATCAAACAAAATGACCATTTGTGATGTTAATGGGACATATCGGAGTGCCAACAAAAGAAGTTCCTCAAAGGTAAGGCATGAATTATATTTTTATTTCTGCGTTTTGTGTCACGCCTGCAGGGTTGAAATATGCTTTTCTCTCTTTGTTTACGGAGGTGCTATCCTCAGATAATAGCCTTGTTTGCTTTCGCCGAAAAGCCTTTTTGAAATCTGACATAATGGCTGGATTCACAACAAGTGTAGCTTTAATTTGCTATCTTGCATGTGTGATTTAATGAAGGTTTGATTTTTATAGTAGTTTATTTGAATTTGGCGACCTGCATTTTCCCTGGCTTTTGGCCAGGTGGGACGCTAGCATCCCACATATCCCAGAGATGTTCAACTGTTTGTTTCCCTTATTGGAAACAATAACAGCCTTGAACTTTTTTGCCAACATAAAAGGGATATACAGTGAAGTCAGAAGTTTACATACACTTAGATTGGAGTCATTAAAACTCGTTTTTCAACCACTCCACAAATTTCTTGTTAATTAACAAACTATAGTTTTGGCAAGTCTGTTAGGACAGCTACTTTGTGCATGACACAAGTCATTTTTCCAACAATTGTTTACAGACAGATTATTTCACTTATAATTCACTGTTTACATACACTAAGTTGACTGCCTTTCAACATCTTGGAAAATTCCAGAAAATTATGTCATGGCTTTAGAAGCTTCTCATAGGCTAATTGACATCATTTGAGTCAATTGCATTAGTACCTGTGGATGTATTTCAAGGCCTACCGTCAAACTCAGTGCTTCTTTGCTTGACATCATGGGAAAATCAAAAGAAATCAGCCAAAACCTCAGAAAGAAAATTGTAGACCTCCACAAGTCTGGTTCATCCTTAGGAACAAACGCCTGAAGGTACCACGTTCACCTGTACAAACAATACTACGCAAGTATAAACACCATGGGACCACGCAGCCGTCATACCGCTCAGGAAGGAGACGTGTTGTGTCTCCTAGAGATGAACGGACTTTGGTGCGAAAAGTGAAAATCAATCCCAGAACAACAGCAAAGGACCTTGTGAAGATGCTGGAAGAAACAGGTTCAAAAGTATCTATATCCACAGTAAAACGAGTCCACATGACCTAAAAGTCCATCCAGAAAGGACGAAGCAAATGCTCCAAACCCGCCATAAAAAAGCCAGACTACGGTTTGCAACTGCATATGGGGACAAATATCGTACTTTTTGGAGAAATGTCCTCTAGTCTCATGAAACAAAAATAGAACTGTTTGACTATTTGGCCATAATGAACATCATTTGGCTTTGAGGAAAAAGGGGGAGGCTTGCAATCCGAAGAACACCATCCCAACCTTGAAGTATGGGGTTGGAGGCATCATGTTGTGGGTGTGCTTTGCTGCAGGAGGGACAGGTGCACACAAAATAGATGGCATCATGAGGAGGGAAATGATGAGGATATATTGACGCAACATCTTAAGACATCAGTCAGGAAGTAAAAGTTTTGAGAATGACACAAACATTAATTTTCACAAAGTCTGCTGCCTCAGTGTGTATGATGGCAGAGTTATCAGATTAATTACAATTAATTGCAAAGTCCCTCTTTGCCATGCAAATGAACTGAATCCCCAAAAACATTTCCACTGCCTTTCAACCCTGCCACAAAAGGACCAGCTGACATCATGTCAGTGATTCTCTCGTTAACACAGGTGTGAGTGTTGACAAGGCTGGAGATCACTCTGTCATGCTGATTGAGTTTGAATAACAGACTGGAAGCTTCAAAAGGAGGGTGGTGCTTGGAATCATTGTTCTTCCTCTGTCAGGCATGGTTACCTGCAAGGAAACCCGTGCCGTCATCATTGCTTTGCACAAAAAGGGCTTCACAGGCAAGGATATTGCTGCCAGTAAGATTGCACCTAAATCAAACATTTATCGGATCATCAAGAACTTCAAGGAGAACAGTTCAATTTTTGTGAAGAAGGCTTCAGGGCGCCCAAGAAAGTCCAGCAAGCGCCAGGACCGTCTCCTAAAGTTGATTCAGCAGCGGGATCAAGGCACCACCAGTACAGAGCTTGCTTAGGAATGGCAGCAGGCAGGTGTGAGTGCATCTGCACGCACAGTGAGGCGAAGACAGCAAAGATGCCACTTCTCTCCAGGAAACACATTAGGGACAGACTGATTTTCTGCAAAAGGTACAGGGATTGGACTGCTAAGGACTGAGGTAAAGTCATTTTCTCTGATGAATCCCCTGTCCGATTGTTTGGGGCATCCGGAAAAAAGCTTGTCCGGAGAAGACAAGTTGAGCGCTACCATCAGTCCTGTGGCATGCCAACAGTAAAGCATCCTGAGACCATTTATGTGTGGGGTTGATTCTCAGCCAAGGGAGTGGCTCACTCACAATTTTGCCTAAGAACACAGCCATGAATAAAGAATGGTACCAACACATCCTCCGAAAGCAACTTCTCCCAACCATCCAGGAACAGTTTGGTGACAAACAGTGCCATTTTCAGCATAATGGAGCACCTTGCCATAAGGCAGAAGTGATAACTAAGTGGCTTGGGGAACAAAACATTGATATTTTGGGTCCATGGCCAGGAAACTCCACAGAACTTAATCCCATTGAGAACTTGTGGTCAATCCTCAAGAGGCAGGTGGACAAACAAATACCCTGTCATGCCCTGACCTTGGAGATCCTTTTTATGTCTCTATTTTGGTTTGGTCAGGGCGTGAGTTGAGGTGGGCATTTCTATGTTTTGTGTTTCTATGATTTTCTATCTCTATGTTTTGGCCGGGTATGGTTCTCAATCAGGGACAGCTGTCTATCGTTGTCTCTGATTGGGAACCATACTTAGGTACACTTTTCCCACCTGTGTTTGTGGGAAGTTGACTTTCTTTATGGCACTTAGCCTTAAGCTTCGTGGTTTTGTAGTGTGTATTGTTTTGTTCGGTGTCTTTTTTTAAATTAAAGAACATGTACGCTAACCACGCTGCACCTTGGTCCGCTCCTTTCATCAGACGTGACAAACCCACAAATTCTGACAAACTCCAAGAGTTGATTATGCAAGAATGGGCTGCCATCAGCCAGGATGTGGCCCAGAAGTTAATTGACAGCATGCCAGGGCATATTGCTGAGGTCTTGAAAAAGAAGGGTCTGCAAATTTGGACTCTTTGCATCAACTTCATGTAATTGTCAATAAAAGCCTTTGACACTTATGAAATGTTTGTAATTATACTTCAGTATTCCATTGTAACATCTGACAACAATATCTAAAGACACTGAGGCAGCAGACTTTGTGAAAATGTATATTTGTGTTATTCTCAAAACTTTTGGCCACGACTGTATTCTTATATACTTACAGTTGAAGTCGGAAGTTTTCAGTGGATTGTGGCACGGAAAATCAGCCTTCCACTCTCTGCATCCCAAAGACTACGTGTAACCTCGCCTCTGGACCTATACACACCTGCTAATATTAGCAGCCCTATATGGGCACGCAGGTCAATATCATCCATCCTTTTCTCCATATTTACGGGAACCTTCCAAATTTGTCATCTTCAGGATGGCTGGTGTGATGAACATGTAGAATGTTGAGGCGATGTCCTGGGCATGGGGTCATCCTTATGACATTTTGTACTGCCATCCTGCCCTGGTTGTCATATGGTGACAAGGACCATGTTATTTTTCTCTTCTTTGACAAAAATGTCTCTCTTTCAGCTTGGGGGATTTCTTGTTCATCTGAAGATGGTACATTATGCTCTGGGTTGTATTCTTCCCCATATTCTACTTCAGATACCTCTTCTTCTAAATCATTGTTCTTTTGTTCCTCCTGGACATCTGAAAAAATGTTGATCTAAATACCGGGTAGAAACTGCTATGCATTCTGGAGGTAGAGTGCCTAGAAAGAAAAAAGAAAGATTAGGCCAAACTCCCAAATCATCAAAATGGGAGAATTAAACAATAGTTCTACTTTTGAGAATGTGGGAATGGTCCGTGGACACTTAAGGGACAGTCATGTTGATTGTGTTTCATTTGGGGTTTGCATCTAATTCTTGAATAAAATGAATGAGTAAAGATTAAACTATTTGTGAAATGATGTAATGTGATGTTAACCTTTAAAATGAGAGAATTGTCTTCCAAGTAAAGTTTAACTTGTCAGTGGCCAAGCCCCCGTGATGCCAGACATTACATCAGGCATCATGGAATCATCCTTTCCTCTGAAATGTATAAAACTACCCATGACGAAATGTACATTTCATGCCAAAGAGACCCACGGTAAGATGGACGTCTCGATTCGTTAACCTCTTTAAGCTAGGGGGCACTATTTTTATGTTTGGAAAAATAACTTTCCCAACTTTCTATTTCTCATGACCAGATGCTAGAATATGCATATAATTGTCAGATTAGGATAGAAAACACTCTACATTTTCCAAACCTGTAAAAATATTGTCTGTGAGTATAACAGAACTGATATTGCAGGCGAAAGCCTGAGGATAATCCAATCAGGAAGTACCTCTTATTTTGAAACCTCTGTGTTCCTATATGCGTGCCTGTCCTCCATTTAAAGGGATATCAACCAGATTCCTTTTTCTGTGGCTTCCCTAAGGTGTCAACAGTCTTTAGCCATAGTTTCAGGCTTTTACTTTGAAAAATGAGCGTGAAGGATCACATTGCGGAAGTGGAGAGGTGGGGGCTCTCAGAGTGAGATGGTGCAAAATTGAGTGAAGCGGCCATTGTTCCTCCCGCTGTTATGGAAAAAGCTACACACTCGGTTGATATATTATCGAATATATATTTTAAAAACTACCTGAGGAATGATTATAAAAAACGTTTGACATGTTTCTGTGGACATTATGAAGACTATTTGGAATTTCCGCCTGCGTTGTCGTGACCAGTCTTTCCTGAGGATTTCTGAACATAACGCGACAAACAAATGTCGGTATTTTGGGTATAAAAATAATCTTTATGGGAGAAAAGGAACAATTGCTGTGTAACTGGGAGTCTCGTGAGTGAAAACATCCGTAGATCATCAAAGGTAAACTGTTAATTTGATTGCTTTTCTGATTTTCGTGACCAAGCTTCCTGATGCTAAGTGTACATAATGCTATGCTAGGCTATCGATTGACTTACACAAACGCTTGGATTGCTTTCGCTGTAAAGCATAATTTCAAAATCTGAGATGACAGGGTGATTAACCTCTTGCTTCTACTCGGGACGCTTGCGTCCCAACTAGAGCTCTGGAAATGCAAATGCGCTACGCTAAATGCTAATAATATTAGTTAAAACTCAAACGTTCATTAAAATACACATGCAGGGTATTGAATTAAAGCTACACTCGTTGTGAATCCAGGCAACAAGTCAGATTTTTAAAATGCTTTTCGGCGAAAGCATGAGAAGCTATTATCTGATAGCATGTAACACCACAAAAGACGGGACGTAAACAAAATAATTAGCATATTCGGCGCTACACAAAAACCGCACAATAAAATAGAAAACATTCATTACCTTTGACCATCTTCTTTGTTGGCACTCCTAGATGTCCCATAAACACTATTGGGTCTTTTTTCTCTCGATTAAATCGGTCCATATATAGCCTAGATATCGTTATATGTAGACTGTGTGATCAATGAAAAAAAACAGCGTTTCATAACGTAACGTAATTTTTTTAAATTCAAAAAAGTTGACGATAAACTTTCACAAAACACTTCGAAATACTTTTGTAATGCAACTTTAGGTATTAGTAAACGTTAATAAACGTTAATAAGCGATCAAATTAATCACAAGACGAAGTATTTCATAAAGTACTGCACATTTAAACGTGATCACATTTAAACAATCACATTGTTTAGGGAAAGCTATAGCTTTATGAAAGTCTCCTTTGCAGACAAGGAGAAATTAACCAGGAGAAATTAAAAGACAGGAGAAAATGTTTCAGTTTGACTTTTGTTTAATGAATTTGTCAAAGATTCATATTCAAACCATTACAATTAAATTCCCCATTTCAGACTCAAAGAAATCATTTTTTTTAAATTGTCATGTTTTTTTATTTATTATTTAGTGTTCCTCTGTAGCTCAGATGGTAGAGCACTGTACTTGCAATACCAGGATGGTTGGTTCGATTCCCGGGACCACACATATGGAAAACATTTATGTACGCGTGACTAAGTCACTTTGGAAAGAATGGCAAATGTTGCACTATATAGGGAATAGAATGCCATTTGTGTCACAGACGTGGTGTAACGTAGGTCTCATCTGAATCTGGCTACGCTGGTCCTTTGGGAGTCAGTACAGCATTAATATTCACACACAACACATTCAGCTGATGAATCGTAACTTGCATGTGAAGCAGGAAACATTGGTGCATCTATGTGTACTAATTCAAAGCATATTATTAAGAGTCTGAGCGGAGTGTTGTACATGTTTTCCCAGAGGACACTTACTGTCCCATCGTGCTGTGTAGTATCTTGTCCTTCGGTGCATCCAAAATGGTACCGTAAAGTGCACACATTTTGAGCAGATTCCTATGGGTCTCAGTCAAAGTAGTGCACTATATAGGGAATAGAGTGCCATTTGGAACGCAAAACTTCTCTCTCTTAATTAGGCCTGGATCCATTGGTCTGCTATGCCATCTGTAGGCTACCCCTGTCTCTCTTTGCCATGCTACCTCTTTTTATCTGGTTTGTCAGTTTCTATCAGCGCAAAATATCTAAAAATGTTCACACACTCCAGGAAACATGCACTTTTCTGACCTGCAGTCCCCCTGATCTCCCATTCCCTGAACAATACTGGAGCTACCCCCTTTCTGACAATGAGCAGACTTCTCAGATGATTCTATCCCTATCAAATAGAACATTGTTATTTTTTGTAATATTGATAAAACTTTTCATGGTAAAAACTTGGATAATTGACTATCAACTCTGATAAAATGAGATCTAAAACCTTTTACAGTATATCTATAGGAAATACATTATAAAAAAAGACATGCGAGAGTGATAGTTCTGACCACGTACTGTCAATAATCAGCCACCACTTTTTAATTAGCCTCTTTGACGCCAATCAGATCTATTAACGGCTAGGAATCAATACCCAGAGTTCTGATGGTTGAAGGCCCTCCTGCCATCCCCTCAGTCACCTGTGCATTTTCTCTTCAATAGGAATCACAGTTAGAATACCAACACAAAGTGGTCTAGCGGTCTAAGGTGCTGCCTCCGAACAAATACACTGAGTGTACAAAACATTACGAACACCTTCCTAATAATTCACCCTCTGAATGGCACTCATACACAATCTCAGATTCAAGAAAAACTGTAAATGTCCTCAAAGAGGCAATTAATCTTGCAGCAGTCATAAAACAAATAACATCTAAAATTGTAAAATAAATAGCAAAGGATATTTACAAACAAATAAGTGCAATTTCATTGTGCATGTGCTTAGTGCAACATTTGTTAAGTTGCAGAATTGCATTCGGAATAAAAGAGTACTTGGCCCTATTTTTTTTAACCTTAGGTAGTCTGTACCTGCGTCCAGAAGGAAGGAGCTGGAATTCAGGGTGGAGTGGATAAGAAGAGTCAACCACAATTTTTTGTGCCTTTATGGAGGGCTCTGCCCAGGTAGAGAGATGACAGTTCTTACAGTTGCTGCCCCATTATGTTTTCACAAGTCCTGACTATCTTGCCCAAACTATGAACAACCTTGATATTCCGAAACCAGCAGGTCAAGCAGTAGGACAGAATGCTCTCAATTAATCATTTGTAATAGAGAACCATGATGGTTAGATCAACATTAAAAAAGTGCAGTTTCCGTAGGAAATACAGTCTCTGTTGGCCTTTCTTAAAAATAGTGTCAGTACACTGATCCCAGGACAGCTTGTTGTCAATGACAAGCCCAAGGTATTTGTACTCCTCCACTATTTCAATAGGCTCACCTTTTATCAGTGATGGTGTGTGCATGTTAATGCTCCTTCGAAAGTCAATCACCATGTCCTTTGTTTTTGATGTATTTAAAATTAAATGGGATGACTCACACCAGACAGTAAAATCATTCAGAGCTGGTCCGTGCTCCGTCTCATCCACTTCGAGAAGATTGACCAAAGTAGAAACGTCAGCATATTTGATCAGGTGGCGCCCTGGGAACCGGCTCCGGCAGCTGTCTGTATACAGTATCTATAGTACTGGTGAAAGAACACTGCCCTGTGGGGTTCCACCTGAAGTAGTGCGCAACTCAGAGAGTGTGTTGCCAACTCGTACCTGCTGAGACCTATCAGTTAGGAAGTTAGTGATCCATGTGATAAGCATAGCATCAAGTCCGAAGTCTCCTCAGTCTGTCTGCAAGGACCAACGGATTGATTGTGTTAAATGCAGAGGAGAAATCTGTCAACATGATACACAAATGGGTTTTACTGCCGTGCAAATGCATGTGCACAAGATGTAAGAGTGAAAGGATGGCATCATCTGTCCACCTTTCTGACCGGTATGCAAATTAGAGAGGGTCAAGAAGGTGACTGGTGGTGGTGTTGATGATGTATGTCTTGATGATCTTTTCAAGAGATTTCATCAAGAGAGAGGTCAGAGCGACAGGTCTGTAATTATTTGATGCAGACAGATGAGAGGTTTTTGGGACAAGTACAACAGATTTTTCCATAAAGAGGGAATTTCCAATGTACCCAGGGACCGCTGAAAGAGAGAGAGCAGAGGACACCGCTCAGCTGAGTGGAACAGTGTTTCAAGACACGGCCACTTATTGTAATGAACACGAGGGGAGACAGAGAGCTGGTTTCAAGCACAGGGTGCAGCAGGTGTTTATTGCAAAGGACCACAGGAGGAGGCAGGTAGCTGGGTCCAGGGGGCAGGCAGAAAGTCATACACATGGGGTCAAAAAGGGCAACAGTACAGGCAGGGAAAAGGCTAGTAAAGTAGTCTGGGAGATCAGGCAATAGGAAGATAACAGGCTAAATTACAGGCAGGGAATAGGAAAAAGGAGTCATTAGTGAGGCTGGCAAAAACTATCATACACGGGAGGAGTAAATCACGGGAAAAACAGCAGGCCGAAAGGTGTGCGTCACAAAACATTTACATTACATTTACATTTAAGTCATTTAGCAGACGCTCTTATCCAGAGCGACTTACAAACAATACCTCACAATGATGGGGTGTAAAGAACTAAAGAGTGATTGATAATGACAGGTAGGTGAACAGGTGATTAGAATTCAGGTGATTGGGATCTGCACAGTGAGTTGCTCAGGGGATCTAGGTGTTTGAGAGTGTGAGATGGAAAGTCAGCTGGAAAGTCAGCTGCATTCAGTGTTTGAGGTTGTGAGTTGGAAGCAGACGTTACACTTATGTTATTAGGCCCCGGGCTCTTTCTTGCTCCAGTGCTTTTGAACACTTGTGGTACGACTTCCTCATCGATGACAAGCGCGCTCTTGGTTGCCATGACATCCTCTTTCAGACAGGCCAGGGAAGCGGGGGAAACCCCTGTTTCAAAGCGGGTGAATAACTTTTTTAGTTCATTGGCTGTAGAGAGGCACACCCTCTCCTCCAGGCCTAATCTGTCTCAAGGCTTAAAAATCATTCTGTAACCTGTCACCTTCCCTTCATCTACACCAATTGAAGTGGATTTAACAAGTGACATCGATAAACGATCATAGCTTTCACCTGGATAGTCGTTGTCATGGAAAGAGCAGGTGTTCATAATGTTTTGTACACTCAGTATATATCGCTGCAGCATGGGTTTGAATCTGGCCCACTGCTATTTCAGCATACTCTCTCCTCTATCTGTCATCTCTATCCTATGTAAAAAAAAAAAAGAGAATACCAAGACATTAAAGGCCTACAACATACATCAGATCAATATCAATTCCTGTGCGTCGGTACAACAATGGTTGAAAGCTTCTTTGGCTTATCCTGCGATGTTGTCAAAGAGATCATCTCTCCTTTGAAACGGAGCTTTCACACTAAACCAGATAATCTGTCAAAATGCTGTAGATAATTAGAGATGAATGTAGATTGAGAGTTCTGTCTGAGATAAACCTGAGGATCTCCGCGGCAGCTGCTGCTCCTTCCATACCTTGAAGGAGTGGATTTAGTGAATTTGCTTTGATCAGTAGCCGTGCGTGGGTAAAAATCACTGAGGAAGCCAAGCCATAGAAAAAAATCTATATTACAACCGACGTGTTGTGAAAGGTTATACTGCAAACAACACAACTGTTTGTTCTGTTAGGTTCTAATTCCCAGAGTAAAAACTCAATGGACACTATGAAAGCTTAAACTGAGTTTATTCTTCCCAGAGGGTCAATACATCAAGACGTTGTTCACACAAACACTGATATTTAACCCTTTCTCTATGCTGAGTCTCTTCCTACACATCTGAACAAACATTGTATCTTTATTGCTTAAGCAGGAAACTAAGTAATATGGGCCATAAACTTTTATTTCTCCCTCAACGTGACCTGTTCTCGACCCCCCTTCATCACTAATCCATGGCTCTCTCCCCTTATCAATGCCTGCCATATGTGATCGCTTTCTCTGCATTAAGTACATTCCAAGCTTAATTGCCCCCAACATATACTTTCCTCCTATAGATAACCATGAACTTCTGGTGTAGACTCTCTAAACTTAAGCACCCCCTCAGTGACATGAATAAGTATATTTCTGATTCTCAGAACCCAACAGTTCATATGCCTTACGACCATGTTATATAGGCCTAAAGGCCTAGACAATAAGATGACACAGTAGTAGAATAAATTCAACCACACCTTTGTCTCATCGCAAAACCGGAGAGCAACCTCTGTCTGGTGAAGTCCAGAAAGCATATTGCATGTAACAAACAGTTACATGACCGACAGCATGGTCAAGCAAGTTAATGTTTCCAACATTTTCTGACTACTAAACAACTGTTAATTCAGGCGACGACTTACGCAAGTTGCAAAGAAAACAGGAGCTGCCTCCACTATTCCAGCACCATTTCAACATCAGGGTGGCAGGGTAGCCTAGTGGTTAGAGCGTTGGACTAGTAACCATGCAAGTTCAAATCCCGAGCTGACAATGTTATGCAGGTGAGTGAGGACCCAACAGCGATTCAACAGAAACAGAGTCTTTTAATGTCCAAACAGGGAAAACATAAATCCTCAATCTTTACAGGAGATGTCCAAACAGGGAAAACATAAATCCTCTATCTTTGCAGGAGAGTCCTCCTTCTAGTAGTAGAGGAGAATTGCAGGGCTAGCGGCAACAGACTGCAGGTCCCTCTGGGTAGGCGCGGGCCGTAGAGGACAGAGACACCTGCTCACACGCAGCATCTGATGAAGAGGCAGATTACGACAGGACGGGACAAGGGCAAAGCAAACAAGAATCCGACAAGGACAAAAGCAGAAACAGAGAGAGAAATAGAGACTTAATCAGAGGGCAAAAGAGGAGACAGGTGTGAGAGAGTAAACGAGGTCGTTAGGAGAATGGGGAACAGCTGGGAGCAGGAACGGAACGATAGAGAGAGAGAGATAGTAACCTAATACGACCAGCAGGGGGAAACAGAGAAGAGAAAGCACAGGGACAAGACATAACATGACAGTACCCCCCACTCACCGAGCGCCTCCTGGCGCACTCGAGGAGGAAACCTGGCGGCAACGGAGGAAATCATCGATCAGCGAACGGTCCAGCACGTCCCGAGATGGAACCCAACTCCTTTCCTCAGGACCGTAACCCTCCCAATCCACTAGGTACTGATGACCACGGCCCCGAGGACGCATGTCCATAATCTTCCGGACCCTGTAGATAGGTGCGCCTCGACAAGGACGGGGGGAGACGAACGGGGCGCGAAGAAAAGGCTTAACACAGGAGACATGGAAGACCGGGTGGACGCGACGAAGATGTCGCAGAAGAAGAAGTCGCACTGCGACAGGATTAACGACCTGAGAAATACGGAATGGACCAATGAACCGCGGAGTCAACTTGCGAGAAGCTGTCATAAGGGGAAGGTTACGAGTGGCCGCGACAATACCTAGGACTCTTAGTCCTACGCTTATTAGCGGCTCTCACAGTCTGCGCCCTATAACGGCAAAGTGCAGACCTGACCCTCTTCCAGGTGCGCTCACAACGTTGGACAAAAGCCTGAGCGGAGGGGACGCTGGACTCGGCGAGCTGGGACGAGAACAGAGGAGGCTGGTACCCGAGGCTACTCTGAAAAGGAGATAGCCCGGTCGCAGACGAAGGAAGCGAGTTGTGAGCGTATTCTGCCCAGGGGAGCTGTTCTGCCCAAGACGCAGGGTTTCGAAAGGAAAGACTGCGTAAGATGCGACCAATCGTCTGATTGGCCCGTTCTGCTTGACCGTTAGACTGGGGGTGAAAACCGGAAGAGAGACTGACGGAAGCCCCAATCAAACGGCAAAACTCCCTCCAAAATTGAGACGTGAATTGCGGACCCCTGTCCGAAACGGCGTCTGACGGAAGGCCATGAATTCTGAAAACATTCTCAATGATGATTTGTGCCGTCTCTTTAGCAGAAGGAAGCTTAGCGAGGGGAATAAAATGAGCGCCTTAGAGAACCTATCGACAACCGTTAGAATAACAGTCTTCCCGCTGACGAAGGAAGACCGGTAATAAAGTCTAAGGCGATGTGAGACCATGGTCGAGAGGGAATGGAAAGCGGTCTGAGACGGCCGGCAGGAGGAGAGTTACCGGACTTAGTCTGCGCGCAGTCCGAACAAGCAGCCACGAAACGACGCGTGTCACGCTCCTGAGTGGGCCACCAGAAACGCTGGCGAATAGAAGCAAGCGTACCCCGAACGCCGGGATGGCCGGCTAACTTGGCAGAGTGAGCCCACTGAAGAACGGCCAGACGAGTAGGAACGGGAACGAAAAGAAGGTTCCTAGGACAAGCGCGCGGCGACGGAGTGTGAGTGAGTGCTTGCTTTACCTGCCTCTCAATTCCCCAGACAGTCAACCCGACAACACGCCCCTCAGGGAGAATTTTTTATATTTTTTTTATTTTACTAGGCAAGTCAGTTAAGAACAAATTCTTATTTTCAATGACGGCCTAGGAACAGTGGGTTAACTGCCTGTTCAAGGGCAGAACGACAGATTTTGTACCTTGTCAGCTCGGGGATTTGAACTTGCAACCATTCGGTTACTAGTCCAACGCTCTAACCACTAGGCTACCCTGCCGCCCCAGGCGGGGTCGGTGGAGGCTACTGAAGAACTGAAGAGACGGGACAAAGCATCAGGCTTGGTGTTCTTTGAGCCCGGACGATAAGAAATAACGAACTCGAAACGAGCGAAAAACAGCGCCCAACGAGCCTGACGCGCATTAAGTCGTTTGGCAGAACGGATGTACTCAAGGTTCTTATGGTCAGTCCAAACGACAAAAGGAACGGTCGCCCCCTCCAACCACTGTCGCCATTCGCCTAGGGCTAAGCGGATGGCGAGCAGTTCGCAGTTTCCCACATCATAGTTACGTTCCGACGGCGACAGGCGATGAGAAAAATACGCGCAAGGATGGACCTTATCGTCAGAATGGGAGCGCTGGGACAGAATGGCTCCCACGCCCACCTCTGACGCGTCAACCTCGACAATGAACTGTCTAGAGACGTCAGGTGTAACAAGGATAGGAGCGGATGTAAAACGCTTCTTGAGGAGATCAAAAGCTCCCTGGGCGGAAACGGACCACTTAAAGCACGTCTTGACAGAAGTAAGGGCTGTGAGAGGAGCTGCCACCTGACCGGAATTACGAATGAAACGACGATAGAAATTCGCGAAACCGAGAAAGCGCTGCAGCTCGACACGTGACTTAGGGACGGGCCAATCACTGACAGCTTGGACCTTAGCGGAATCCATCTGAATGCCTTCAGCGGAAATAACAGAACCGAGAAATGTGACGGAGGAGACATGAAAAGCGCACTTCTCAGCCTTCACATAAAGACAATTCTCTAAAAGGCGCTGGAGGACACGTCGAACGTGCTGAACATGAATCTGGAGTGACGGTGAAAAAATCAGGATATCGTCAAGGTAAACGAAAACAAAGATGTTCAGCATGTCTCTCAGTACATCATTCACTAATGCCTGAAAGACAGCTGGAGCGTTAGTGAGACCGAACGGCAGAACCCGGTATTCAAAGTGCCCTAACGGAGTGTTAAACGCCGTTTTCCACTCGTCCCCCTCCCTGATGCGCACGAGATGGTAAGCGTTACGAAGGTCCAACTTAGTGAAAAACCTGGCTCCCTGCAGGATCTCGAAGGCTGAAGACATAAGGGGAAGCGGATAACGATTCTTAACCGTTATGTCATTCAGCCCTCGATAATCCACGCAGGGCGCAGGGTCCCGTCCCTTTTCTTAACAAAAAAACCCGCTCCGGCGGGAGAGGAGGAAGGGACTACGGTACCGGCGTCGAGAGCTACAGACAAATAATCTTCGAGAGCCTTACGTTCGGGAGCCGACAGAGAGTATAGTCTACCCCGGGGGGGAGTGGTACCCGGAAGGAGATCTATACTACAATCATACGACCGGTGAGGAGAAAGGGAGGTGGCCCTGGACCGACTGAAGACCGTGCGCAGATCATGATATTCCTCCGGCACCCCTGTCAAATCACCAGGCTCCTCCTGTGAAGAGGGGGCAGAAGAAACAGGAGGGATAGCAGACATTAAACATTTCACATGACAAGAGACGTTCCAGGAGAGGATAGAATTACTAGACCAATTAATAGAAGGATTATGACACACAAGCCAGGGATGGCCCAAAACAACAGGTGTAAAAGGTGAACGAAAAATCAAAAAAGAAATGGTTTCGCTATGATTACCAGAGACAGTGAGGGTTAAAGGTAGCGTTTCACGCTGAATCCTGGGGAGAGGACTACCATCCAAGGCGAACATGGCCGTGGGCTCCCCTAACTGTCTGAGAGGAATGTCATGTTCCCGAGCCCAGGCTTCGTCCATAAAACAGCCCTCCGCCCCAGAGTCTATCAAGGCACTGCAGGAAGCTGCCGAACCGGTCCAGCGTAGATGGACCGACAAGGTAGTACAGGATCTTGAAGGAGAGACCTGAGTAGAAGCGCTCACCAGTAGCCCTCCGCTTACTGATGAGCCCTGGCTTTTACTGGACATGAAATGACAAAATGACCAGCAATAGAGACAGAGGCGGTTGGTGATTCTCCGTTCCCTCTCCTTAGTCGAGATGCGAATACCCCCCAGCTGCATGGGCTCAGCACCTGAGCCAGTGGAGGAAGATGGTAGTGATGCGGAGAGGGGGGAAACGGATAATGCGAGCTCTCTTCCACGAGCTCGGTGACGAAGATCTACCCGTCGTTCTATGCGAATAGCGAGTTCAATCAAAGAATCCACGCTGGAAGGAACCTCCCGGGAGAGAATCTCATCCTTTACCTCCGTGTGGAGACCCTCCAGAAAACGAGCGAGCAACGCCGGCTCGTTCCAGTCACTGGAGGCAGCAAGAGTGCGAAACTCTATAGAGTAATCCGTTATGGATCGATTACCTTGACATAGGGAAGACAGGGTCCTGGAAGCTTCTTTCCCAAAAACTGAACAATCAAAAACCCGTATCATCTCCTCCTTAAAGTTCTGATACTGGTTAGTACACTCAGCCCTTGCCTCCCAGATTGCCGTGCCCCACTCACGAGCCCGTCCAGTAAGGAGAGATATGACGTAGGCGATACGAGCTGTACCCCTGGAGTACGTGTTGGGCTGGAGAGAGAACACAATATCACACTGGGTGAGGAACGAGCGGCATTCAGTGGGCTCCCCAGAGTAACACGGTGGGTTATTAATTCTGGGCTCCGGAGACTCGGAAGCCCTGGAAGTAGCCGGTGGATCGAGGCGGAGATTGTGAATATGTTTCGAGAGGGCGGAGACTTGGGCGGCCAGGGTCTCAACGGCATGTCGAGCAGCAGACAATTCCTGCTCGTGTCTGCCTAGCATCGCTCCCTGGATCTCGACGGCTGAGTAGAGAGGATCCGAAGTCGCTGGGTCCATTCTTGGTCGGATTCTTCTGTTATGCAGGTGAGTGAGGACCCAACAGCGATTCAACAGAAACAGAGTCTTTTAATGTCCAAACAGGGAAAACATAAATCCTCAATCTTTACAGGAGATGTCCAAACAGGAAAAAATAAATCCTCTATCTTTGCAGGAGAGTCCTCCTTCTAGTAGTAGAGGAGAATTGCAGGGCTAGCGGCAACAGACTGCAGGTCCCTCTGGGTAGGCGCGGGCCGTAGAGGACAGAGACACCTGCTCACACGCAGCATCTGATGAAGAGGCAGATTACGACAGGACGGGACAAGGGCAAAGCAAACAAGAATCCGACAAGGACAGAAGCAGAAACAGAGAGAGAAATAGAGACTTAATCAGAGGGCAAAAGAGGAGACAGGTGTGAGAGAGTAAACGAGGTCGTTAGGAGAATGGGGAACAGCTGGGAGCAGGAACGGAACGATAGAGAGAGAGAGATAGTAACCTAATACGACCAGCAGGGGGAAACGAAGAGAAGAGAAAGCACAGGGACAAGACATAACATGACAGACAAGGTACACATCTGTCGTTCTGCCCCTGAACAGGCAGTTAACCCACTGTTCCTAGGCCGTCATTGAAAATAAGAATTAGTTCTTAACTGACTTGCCTAGTTAAATAAAGGTAAAATAAAAAAATAAAAAATCCCCATTGCTTTGTCTAATACAGTGACTAAAATATGCAAAAAAACAATTTAGTCCAATCAAAGTAAGCTAAATATGATGTGGCTGTTTCTGTTTTGTGTGTGCGTGCAAGCAGAAGAACATGTTGACTCACCCTACATGTAGAGAAATGCCAATGCCATCCTCCTCTCTTTAATGTTGATTAAATGGTCTATGACTATCATACACAACACATTTTTGTTGTTGTTGCTGTCCTAGGCTACCTGGCTTAAATGCTTGCTCGCTAGCTAAGGAGGCCAACCACACAACGAGATGCTACAATTCAAGTTGTTTCTGTCAATTACTTATTTCTCTTGATGCGATGTGATAGTAGTGAAGCCAAATCCAAACTGGCTTCCCCTGACACTTTTTTTTTTGGTGCGCCAGGACCATTCACAGTTGAGCTCAACGCTGATCGGCTATTATTTTATACTTTTTTTTAAATCAAGGGAGGCCAAATGCTTGCTGCCTTCCCTTGAATTCAATGCTACAGGCGAAAACAATGTCATACTCTTTATAAACAGACAACATAAGATAGATGGCCTACACATATAGAGGTGCGCTGTTTCGCTTGCTCGGACGCTTAATCCGGTGAGATACATCCAGCCAATTATGAAAACACAGAGAGGAAAGATATATATATATATGTATATTGTTTTGGGTCAATTTATGGGGGAAGCCGCCACTGGTTTTTATTCAATCTTTATTGAGAGCTATTTTTCTCAGCCACCCTATTATTTATTTTCATTGTAATTCCTCCATCACCCAGAGTCCGATTGATCAATACTTAATTCCAAGTGCTTGCATAATGAAGTGGATTAATTCACATCCTTCATGTGCTAAAGACCTGAAGTGCATTGTTTTTTTCCAGGCCCGTGGTGTTTTCATTTATACTACGGTTCAAGGGAGAAAATACGTGACCGGGAGGTCAGGGCAAGGTCAGGTTTCACGGTAGGTTATGTATGCAAGGGGCTAGTTCTCAGTCCACACTGTATTTCCTCTTTGAGCAGACAGGGAGAGTAAGGTTCTCAATTGTACAACTGTGTTTATGAGGTAGTTTTGGTAGGACGGACCATAGAGATCAGAGAGTAATAGGATACGGCGCCTGTCAAATTTGATTGATTGCTGACCTTATGACCTGATGACATGTACAGAATATGTGCCCCCGCCCCGCCCCCCCCCCCCTGTTCGTGTGGTCATGTGTTAGAGGGTGTTTGAACTTTTGGGGCCCATGCCCCCCCTACACCCCCCAGTTTTATCTCCCTTATGGTTGTTATCTATGAAGCAGGAATGTCTGGGGCTATAGATAGCGCTGGGGCCTCAGCATTATAAATGGCTAGAACAAGCCATTTTTTAAGACCTGAATATTAAGCATCTAAAAATATGTCTACAAGGGGAATTCTCGGAGTCCTCTGTAGCTCATGTCACGAACCCAACGCCAAAAGCTTGGAGGATATTTTGGTAGAGGCTCCCGAATGTTTTAACGGATTTCTGTGTACAAGCGAGGGCCATATTTCGTACATATTCAACCCGGAGGAATCTACGGTTAAGATATTCACAGACAGCGTGTCCCAACCCTTTTATCGTGCAGAACCCAAGCCTTTTTCTCTAGCGCTAAGGATGCGAGAATGGCTTAAAATAAGGCTAGCTTTGTGTCAAATGGAACGTGCCCTGAGTGCTTCAAGGCTGCCAGGATATGCGCTGGAAGAACAAGTCTGTGGACGTCAGGACCTAATGGCCCTGAGAGTCACATCCATGGGCTATACCCCGGACTCCAGAGTGACAATTTTAGCATGTGAACAATTTGACAGGTCAAATGCTACGAAAACGGTCAGTCCATATGTATCCTCCAAAGCATGCAAGGATGTAAATTTTTTTCAAATAATGTTCAGTTTTAAATGGCGCGATTACCACATTTTCCGAACCCTGATGAATAAGCTGGACAGTCTTTTCGAAAATCGTGAACAATTACGACGATAGCCTAGGTTATCGTTGAGACATACCCCGGAACAACATATGTTATCGTTGAGACATACACCGGAAGAACAACAAGTTCAAAGGCGGATCTTTCCCTGGCAGGAAAGTGGACAGAGCTTCGACGGAGCGCGGAAAAGACTTTGTGATGGGGAATTGGAAACGGATAATGTTCAGGGCTAACAGGACCCCATATATCTGTAAGAAATAGTTAAAATAAATGTTGAATTATAAGGTGTGTTAAAATGTAGGTGTTAATTTTTGAAAATGTATACCCCCCCATTTAACTAAGGGGTAGAGCTCTTTTCTCTCAAGCTAGGGTCTGGCGCAGACAACTGTAAGATCTGAAAAAAAACATGTATTATTTTATAGTCTATTCCTACATTGGGTACGTTATGAACATTACGTTTTATTAAAGTTTGTAATAATGTACAAAGACCTGCATCCAAGGTTTTTTTATTTTTACATAAAACACGTGTGCTGCATGTTTAAATATTATTCAAATGGGTTACTTAATTCAAACATGTCTTAAAGGTTGTACGAAATATTTTGGAATTCAATAAAAGGAATGTTTAAAAACGGTATCTCACCCTTTAACTATGGGAAAAACCTATTTAACAACTTATTCCAACTCTGTCACGAAGTAAAATAGAATCCAGTATTTGTGTGTGTGTGTGTGGGAGGGGTCTTGAGGCGGAGCAACAGGTGTGTGTGTGTGTGTGTGTGTGTGTGTGTGTGTGTGTGTGTGTGTGTGAAAATCCTAAAGTTGGGGGGGGGTCCCAGAACACTTATCTGTAGAGAACCGTTTGAAACCAAGGTGTGCACTATCATGCATAAGGCATGTCGAGATATCAGCCGAACAGCGGGGTTAAACATAGATATCTCTAATCTGCGGCCCCCACACACCCGGTTTGCAGACAGAATGTCACGACATCCCCGCCTGTTGTTGGCGTGTAGCATACATCTCTCAAAAAACTCATTCCGAACTTTTAGATAGTTAGGGACAGAACTATTTTTTAACGTTGTCAGCATTGCTTTAGCGCAAACATAAAGGCCCGAATATTGAGCTGCACGGACAGATTAAAATAATAATAATAATATTCGGAATAAGGGAATCTCGCATAATGGATATTTCTGAAGGTGAGTAAATGAAAAAAAACATATTTTAAGATTTGTTTGAATATTATTGGAATATTAAACCCTAGTTATTTGGGTATTTCAAAAAAGCCCAATATAGGTTTAAAAATAAAAAAAATAAAAAAAAGTGTAGATATAGCGTATAACTGTTAACATTGTCTAATGGAATCTAGGATCCCCGACATTTACGCAGCTTTTACGCGATTTACCCGATCTGGAACATGATGGGGGTTCGCAGGAGCAAAAGTCTGGCAGACAATCACCAACGGCCTTTTTTCGTTGTAAGTCCTTATAATTAAACACATACCCAAGAAATATTTATATATAAACATTTTAAAAATAGGTTGTACTATTTTTTAAAACTATTTTTATGTATTTACAGCCGACATACAGCCCTTTATGATAAAGGATGCGTTATGGCCAGCTGACACGCAGGACTTTGATGCAATTCTACCGTTCTGTACGAGCGCTTTTTCAAACTCACCGCGAATCCAGGGAACATCGACCCCCTCCCGACATATTCCAGACCCCAACAGGCAACGATCAACTGTGGCCCAAGTACACTGCTCTGAATCAAGCCCACCCGAAAACTACTGTTGGGCCGGGAACTTGCTGCTTCACGAGCCGGCGCTCCAGGGACAAGGTATGGGACCATTATACAGTTTTGTTATTAGTTATCAGCCTTTTTATTAGTTATAGATCTGTTGATAGCCTATGTTAAAACAAGGACAAATAATGTTTTTTCAGACTACCCGGAGACAGATCCAGCAGAATCGGGAAAGCTAGAGGGAAAAAGTCACACACCCCCGGTTTCGGCGATTCGTCACAACAAGCGCCAAAAAAGCCGAGGTATTTTAACTATGTACTGTTAATATATATTATTATAACGGAAAGGTATTTGACATTTGTTTGTAGCTAACATATATATTTTTATATCTAATAACGTAATTATGTATGTATTATTTTCATTCAGACTCCGCACCGGCGAAAAACGGCACAGACGACCACATAAATCTAGAGCTGGGGGATTCCGGCGCCCCGAGCATTCCGAATGAAACACCCAAGAGACCTGTTTTTAATGACATGTCAGATGTTGATGACCAGCTATTCTGTGATGCGGCCAACCTTATAGACCCAGTCAATTCTACGGCCTCAATACCTGCAGACGAACAAGAAAGGTTTTTCACATTATTTTCTAGGGCTTTGAAATCGAGGAATGTTTTGCTATACAAACGACTGGGGGATTTAATTGAGAGACAGTACAGAGACGATATGTTATTCTGGCATAGAACAATTCCACGCATGTTAAACAGCAACCCCATTAAAAAACGCAAATACAGACGCTAAAATCATACATGTAACACCAACCATTACAGAAAGAAAAAACGAACACTCTTAATTATCCCAAAAAATGGCAGAACTAACGCAACACGGGAGACAGTTGAAAGCCTCTTATCCCAGATTCCAGACGAACTCCTAGAAGTTATAAGACGTATGAACGATTCAGGAACGTTAGATGAAAGCATATTAACACAGATTCCAGCCGAACTCTTAGAAATGATTAATCGTATGAACCAGTCAGGGGGGGTTGAGGAAAACACGTTATCCCAGATTCCCGAAGCCCTCATAACCTTAATTAATCGTATGAACGCGAGTCAGACAATTTCGGCCCCGACAACCCCGACAACGATAGAACAACCCGTAACGCCTAGGTCCGTAGAGTCTGAAACGCCACAAGATGTTTTTGGGGAATTGGACAATTATCTAATAAATCTGGCTGCAGATGTTCAGGATAGACGTGTCAGGGTTGTTTACAGGAATAAATTCAACAATACAGAGATTCGACAGTTTTTCAATTTCCTATGTGTGAATCAGAATCTTGACTATGCTGTATTTTACATGATGATAATGGACACTCTGAATGACCTGTTAGAAACAGCAAGAGATTATGGCGAACCTCGTGATGTCTTACAGTTGGAAATATGTGGAGATAGCCTGCATAATTCAGCATCTCTTATTTTACCCAATGGCGAAGCAGATCTTGAACAATTTACAGCGCTGGTAGAACGCCTTGTTCAGTCAAATTTAGCCATCATAGCCGATCGAACCCTAGAGCTTGTAGTGCAAATAATACGTCAACCACAGGGGGCGGGGGCAGAGAAGGAAGCTTGATAGCCTAATGCAGTCAGAAATCATAAGCAATAAAAGGGCCTACCTCATAAACGTTCACAATCCCGATAATAAGCTATGTTTTGCAATAGGCCTAGCGCATTTACTTAACCCCGGATGTACTGATCTGACGGCATTGCAAAAGGCTAGAGAGATCCAAACGGCGGTGGGTCTCGGGATCCATGAAGGCGTGGCATTCTCAGACATTGTCAAATTTGAAAACCTTCTGAATATCAAGATTGTGGTTTTGTACCACAGTAGAGCTAATGCAGCTCTCTTGAAGTTCCAAAACACCCCCCAACCGCACCCCCAGATTCTGCACTTTTATGTGCAAAACGAACATTACTATGCCGTTACAAACGTCACGGCGTTCCTAGGGGCAACCTATGTGTGTAGATCCTGCCATACCGGCTACAGCCGAAAGGGGGGGCACTCGTGCCGTTATAACTGTTCGGTATGTCAGGATGCCGAGTGCCCTATGCAGACCCTAAACTTGACACCTTGTGAGGATTGCCATCGCACATGTCGTTCGACCTACTGTTACGATAAACACAAAATTGAAACATGGCACCCTAAGGCCGGTAAATCTGTAAGCATTTGTGCCATTAACAAGAAATGCCCAAAATGTCATTGCAATTACAGCCTTAAAATAGATAGCCCTAAACCACATGTTTGTGGAATCCTACAGTGTCCAATCTGTAAAGGGGGTCTGAAAAGCAGAAATGCTGAAGTGGTTCAAGAAGTGACACACGAGTGTTATATTCAGCCCTTGGCTGAAGATGAACCTTCAGAGAAATATGTGTTCTATGATTTTGAGACAAATCAACAATCGGGGATCATTTGCCTATTTTTGTATCTACCATGACATTCACGGGGAAAAGTGGTCTGCAGAAGGATCCAATTGTGCACTACTCTTTCTAAAACATTTTAGAAAACCACAGTACCGAAACTTTACGTTCATAGCGCACAATGCTAGAGCCTACGACTCGTACCTTCTTCTGAACCCCTTGATAAAGCAAGGCATAGCGCCGAGGGTCCTAGCGCAAGGGAGTAAAATCCTGTGTTTTGTAGATCCCGCCTTCAACCAGAGATACATTGACAGTTTAAGCTTCTTACCCATGAGATTGGCTCAAATGCCAGAGGCCTTGGGTTTTGAAAACTCTGTGAAAGGCTGGTTCCCCCACTTCTTCACATCTGAGGAGAATCTACACTATATAGGATCATATCCCAGCCCAGAAATGTATGGGTGTGATCAAATGTCTCCCAAAGAGCGAGAGAGATTCATGACTTGGTATGAGACAGTAAGACATGGCACCTTTGATTTCCATAAAGAGATGGAATCATACTGTGACAATGATGTGGTTATACTTCGTGAAGGATGCCTCAGATTCAGAGAAGAGGTAATCAAAGATGCAGGTATTGACCCTTGGAGTTGTACAACGATTGCATCGGCATGCATGAAAACATACCGTACACACTATATGCCGACATCCTCTATAGCGATCCCTCGCCTGACAACTACCGACGCCAGTTCAAGGCCTACTCTAGTGGGTCCATTCAATGGCTAGAGTATATGGCCCAGGATAAAGACATTTTTATTCAACATGCTTTGAATCGAGGGGAGAAGGCGTTTGGCTCTTACCATGTAGATGGCTACACCAAGATTGACGGGGTTGAGACCGTGTATGAGTACAACGGTTGTTTCTTCCATGGTTGCAAATCTTGCTTTGTGCCCCAGAACATATGTGTCCTAACCCAAAAGACTTTTGGGGAAATGTACGAAGAGTTTCAAGACAAAGTTGATTCGTTACAGGCTACTTACGGTCTAAAAGTGGTTGTTTTGTGGGAGCACGAATGGACAGCCCTCAAAAAGTCTGATCCTCATGTTCAAGCATTCCTTTCCAGCTTTGACATCCCAGAACCTCTGGAGCCAAGACAGGCCTTGTATGGCGGCCGTACCAATGCTTTGACATTGAGGTATGTAGCGCAACCCGACGAGACAATAGGCTATGTGGATTTTACATCCCTTTATCCGCATGTAATGAGTTCCTCATGCTATCCTATAGGTCATCCTGAAATTATTCATCGTGATTTTGACTTACCTCAAAACTATTTTGGTCTGATCAAAGCAACAGTCTACCCTCCAAGGGGTTTGTTTATACCTGTGTTGCCTTACAGGGGCCCTCAAGGAAAACTTTTCTTTCCCCTTTGTCGCACCTGCAGTGAAAACATACAACAAAACCCATGTGATCACACAGATCAAGAAAGAGCACTGACAGGTGTATGGGTCACAGCTGAATTCTCTAAGGCTTTAGAGATGGGGTATCGTGTGGCCAAAATCTTTGAAGTATGGAACTTTCCAAAGAAATCAGACACTCTTTTTAAAGAGTACATCAAGACCTTCTTGAGATGTAAGCAAATGGCTTCAGGCTATCCTGCATCGGTCACAGATCAAGAAAGTAAAGACAGGTATATTCAAGACTATCATGACAGAGAAGGCATCCTTCTTGACCCTGACAGAATAGAGGTCAACAAAACCAAACGAAATGTGTCGAAATTGTACCTAAATTCGCTTTGGGGCAAATTAGCGCAGAGGTGTAATATGTTGACAACGTCGATTATTAAAGACCCTGAAGAATTTTTGGAATTCATTTTTTCGGACCAATACGAAATTTCACATTTTTCATTCTTGAGTCAAGACATTGCCTTGGTGCAATGGCAACGTAACAAGAAGTGGGTTCTACCCCCGGGTAATGTAAATGTGTTTCTTGCAGCATTTACCACGGCCTATGGCCGACTTGAACTGTACAAGCTCATGGAGCAGCTTCAGAGGCGGGTACTTTACCACGACACAGACTCTGTGGTCTATGTAAGCAAACCAGGGGATTGGAGCCCCCCACTCAGCAACTATCTTGGTGGCTTAACGAGCGAACTCGCAGAGGGTGACCATATCACAGAATGGTCATCCTGTGGGCCCAAAAGCTATGCTTTTAGAACGCTAAAGAATCACGTGGTATTGAAAGCCAAAGGAGTGACTCAAAACTATGAAAATGCCCAGCGTGTAAACTTGGAATCAATCACACGCTTGGTCGAGGGGTTCCTAAATGACAGGAATAGTGACTTGGAGATTTTGAGCTCCTACAAAAAGATTGTTAGGGATAAAAAGGGCTTCCATCTGAGGAATGCCCCACTCATTAAAAGATTCAGGGTTGTCTATGACAAGAGAGTGCTTTTGCCTGACGGGACTACATTGCCCTATGGCTACTGACTTATGCTACAGGCAGCAGTGTCAGGCGTGACTCAAAAACTATGAAAAAAAAATACACCTCGTGTAAAAACTAGGAATCAATCACACGTTTGTTTGAGGGGTGGTTCCTAAATGACAGGAATAGTGACTTTGAGATTTAAGAGCTCCAAAAAAAAAAATTGTTGTGTATAATAAAGGGCTTCAATCTGAGGAAGGCCCCACTTACTAAAAGATTCAGGGTTGTCTATGACAAGAGACTGCTTTTTGCCTGACTGGACCACATTACCCCCTTTGGGTGTTGACTTATGCTACAAGCTACAGGGGTCTTAAAGCTTAAGATATAATGACTGCTGTAGAAGGTTTTGACCCCCGGTTGCAACTACCATTTTCGGCCTTAATCGCAGGGCCTTCGAATAGTGGTAAAACTTGTTTTGTAAAAAGTATTTTAGAGAATTCTGAACATGTGTTATCTCAAAAGCCTGATAATGTTGTGTGGTGTTATTCATGTTATCAACCTCTGTATGATGAATTGTTGAAGACAATAAAAATCAAGTTTGTTGAAGGAATACCTGATACCCTGTCTGATGATGAACTTTTACCTCCTCATAAAAACAATCTGTTGGTTTTGGACGATATGCTATTTGCAGGTAGCGAACATCCCGAAATTGCCCGAGCGTTTACCCAATATACGCATCATAGAAACCTGTCCGTGCTTTACTTGGTGCAGAATGTGTTTCACCAAGGTAAAAATAGCCGCACCATCAGTTTGAACGCCAATTACATGGTTTTGTTCAAAAATCCTAGAGACAAACTACAAATTAACACTCTAGCTCAGCAGATGTACCCGGAAGGAAATCCTACTTTATGGAGAGCTACGAGGACGCAACCCAAGCGCCATTTTCTTATTTAATCGTGGATTTAAAAGCAAATACTCCAGAACACCTGAGGCTACGAACCGGTCTGTTCCCGTGGGAGTGGCCGGCTGTGTACATTCCTAAAAAAAAGTAGCCGCTATGTCTCTGCGTTTAAAAAGAAACTTGCCCTCTTGAGAAGCCTAGTTGGGGCTACATCTAATGAACGGAAGGCCATCTTGGGTCACTGTTCTTCAGATCTCATATTATCCCTATGTGAGATTGCTTTGAATCTTCTCAAAGGACGCATTCCACTCACCCTGACACAATTGAAAAAATTAAAGAGACAAAAGACCTCGATCAAGCTCTTTGCCAATAAAAGGGTCAGTCTTCAAAAGAAACGACATAGCATACAACAGTCTGGCGGTTTTATTCTACCTTTACTAAGTATAGCCGTGCCCTTCATCACCAGCCTTATTGCAGCCCGACGTGGTGGTTGAACACATAGGGTGATGGCCAATAAAATGTATCTGGTGCCACAACAAGAGTTGGATAGACTTAAAAAAACAAATGCAGGGGCCCCGAAAATATCAGACAAACAGCGGAAAATGATTTGGATACGGCCATGAAGGATATTTTGAATCAAAAAGGATTGAACCCCTATGATAAGGTCCAAAAATACACAAACCTCTTGCAAAGGTATTTGTCCTTGGTGAAACAAGGGGAGAGAGAGACAGGCCATTTAACTATTTCCCTACAGGACCCTTTAAAAGATGACGAGCCTCGCGAGAGCCACGCCCTGTAAGGCCGGTACCTGCGAGCTTACCATCTGAAGATCAAATGCCTGTTGAAGATAAAGTTATGCATGACTTGTTAACCCATGTTCCAGCACGTAACAGGAAAAATGTTAGCTACATTATGAACAAGCTAAAAGACTCAAATGGGGCAGCTACTTGGAATGACAAAGGAGAGTTTATCCTTCAGGGGCTGTTGTCAAGGGTTCACATATACTTGACTTGCTTAAAAGTACCACATCTGCCCACAAGGTGGCTGATGACCGAAGACCTCCAGGGTGGCTTCAGTTTCTTAAGGCCCTGGCCATCCTCAACATACCCCTCTCGGGTGTACCCAACTATAAGATTCGGCAACAGATTCACTCTTTAAAACACAAACCGTCACCGAGATACAGCACCCCTAAAGATGCCCCAAAACCCTCGCATCCTTATGAAATGAATGACGATAACCCATTTACCCCCTGAACGCCTCTGGACCTTTCCCTAATCCCGATCTCTCTGGGTGGTTAGCCTTTTGAATGACTTTTGAATGACTATGATTAAATTCAATAAATTTTATTTGAAAAATAAGCAATTTAACATTTGTGGCATTCTTGAAACATTTGGCGTGAGCATACGCCTTGATTACACGTTCTTAGAGGATACACATTTGAACACTTTTGATATTTTCTAACAAAACAAGCTACAACTTTATCATTACTTCTTAAATCATCCTTATAAAGAGACATAACATCTTCAAAAGAAACTCCCGGGCTCTTTGGCATAGGTAGAATACACAGTGTTGACCGCATGTCGTTGAAAGGGTATCTTGCACCTGTTTGATATTGTAGTATATCTTTGAGCCATTTTTGGTCAGAAATTCTTTAATAGATTTGGGGAAATGTGAAAAACCGGTGGGAAACCATAGGAATCAAAAAAGTTGAGATTTTTCTTCCTCCTTCCTCTTCTAAGGTCACAGCTAGCCAATGTTCACCCGGCATGTTTTTAGGATGGGTATTGACAATAAACATTGCAGGCCGCACCTTCCATTTCTCCATAGGTAATTCATCACAAGCCAACACTCCGCAAAATTGTTTTCCAATCAGTCGGCTCATCAGCCCTTCCAACTCTTGGGTATTCATGTCTTTGCTCAACGATCCTTAATAATAATCTACTAAAACCTGTCTTCGGCTATTCACCTCCAAGATTGAATCAGAGCAGGCATAAACAATCATGCTAACCGTACAGGCTAAAGGTGTACGGAAACGCATTTCCAGCCTGAGGTTACCTTGGGACACCACAGAAAGATTTCCTGAGGTGTCATCATCTGGGGATAAATTGAAAGCATACATTGTGTAACCCTCGGCAAAATCATTTCTGTCAATAGGTAAAGAGAGATCTTTTAGATGCCTCCCGGTAGCCAGGAATAGATTGTAAAATTCTCGCACAGATATGTTGTTATTAAATTGCGGTTGGAAAGCCTTAGCAGGGACCTGACGTTCGTCCTGACACAGAGCGACATACTCTGCATTGAAGTGTTGAAAATTAAAGGGGTTTTTATTTAAGCTGCCCGTATTGGAGGCGTGATCAACCAAACCTATAACTACGTATCGCGGTAAAGGGCCTAGAAATAGGTTTTCTTGACTGCAGATTCTGCTGCCCACAGGTATGCTAAAGGTTTTCATGGTAATTCTTTGGAGAGGGTAAAGGGCATTTCCTTTCAGCAAAGCCTGTGAGTGACCCAGACGAACTGCCGGAGATACCGATACTTTTTAATAAAAAGCGTGGCCCCCAACACTTTTAAGCTAAAGTCCCCATCCGTTGCAGACATTAGGCAAAACTCATCCTTGGCCCTGGTTAATTTTAGTCTTAAATCAACCGCATTTAAGAGTAAACGTTCTTGAAAGAAAATGTCAGAGTGTATAGGGCCTAGCAGATGAAACTCTCGAGATTCTGCACAGTAGCGAGCCCGGGCGGCCAGGCCTTTATTTGCACCTGTGGATGGGTCTGTCGATTCCATAGAGCCTCCTGCAGTATCCTTGCTAAAAAGCCCTGCGCTGAATTGGGTCTTGAGAGTGTCTTCAGAGTAGTTGAGTAAGCATTCCATGATGGCACGGTAGGGGTATGTGGCACTGCTTTGACTGATTAGCCGTTCCCCAAAGTCACATCCACTTGGGAGAAGATGGTGGCCACTGGGTAATTAATGAGACTCACTTTGGCATCGTTTGCAATATCAGTACCATCTCTTTTGGTTACTTTTAGACGCAAATGCACCAAGGTGTTGTTGAGGTCCAGATAGTTGTCACCGTTGCCTGGTATGAAAAACTCTATGGGGCCGTTGTCTGTAATGGCAGAGAGTGGGGCTATCTCCACATAACTGGACCTCTCTACTGAATGTTGGGTTAAGGGGGCCGTGAAAAGATCGAGCTCTGTTTTTATAGCTTCAGAGGACATGCGGTGTAAAAGAGCCATGGTGCTTGTTCTTTTAGAAAATACTTCCGAGTATTCTTTTTACCGTTTTTGGTCCAGACCTCCTCACTTTACCCCGTCTTTGACTAACTGAGTTTCTTTTAACCGTTAACCGCCGTTTTTTAGGCTCAAGTCTTCGCCTTATACCTGGCGGTCTCTTATTCGGTCTTCGAGACAACATCATCAACCCCGAGCCTTCTTGACTCTCGACATCTGGTGACGCCCTTCTGTTTATCGCATTGGCGACAACCTCACTTACTATATTTTTGCTGCTGATTTTAAATGCGGTTTGGCTATGCTGAAGCCTCTCTTCATAAACGGTAAAACCATCCTAAAGAGATTACGAAATATCCCTCCGATCCCCGAACCATACATGGTGGGCGATCCATAATATCCTGGTAACCCATTACCCACTTGATCCACATAGTATGTGACATACCTGTTAGGGTCGAGGTGTCGGTGTTCCATAATTTTAATTTAGATGTATTATGTATATAAAATATATAATACTAATATTATATATGTAGAGAGGTTTTGGTTGGTCTAAAGTGGAGTTTTACAATCGTTTTACCATAAGTAAATTCAATGTTTTCGTTCTGATCCGTTTTAAGCTCAACAAGAATGTTTTCAATATATTTCTTGCTTACAGGTACGTAGTGTGGCTTGTCGTAGGTGACAGTGACGATGTCCCCATCCTTTCCATCTATATGAACCGTTCTCAGGAGTGGCACACAGCTGTCTCCGACCCTTTGATAGGATATGATGTCGGTATACACAAATATGTTGTAAAATCCTGCATGTATATCCGCGGGAATGGGAATAATTTATCTCTCACATACGTCCATGTATTGGGCCCCATCCCTAACATGTAGGCTAAATTACCACTGGTCTTTATCCCCCGGAAGCATCTCCTGAGATTTGTACCCTTTATTTATAGGGTTGTACATCAGGAATATTTCCATACTGTTCTGCGATAGCCGTTCATTCAACTCGGAGACGAGCCTTTCGACGGTTCTATAGAACCCTTTTTTAACCTTAATAAATTTAGCAGGTTCCGTTAACTTTTTGAAATAAAATTCCCGGTCCTTATCTTTGATATTATACCAGCTATGGGGGTATGTAATCTCGCTGAGCCCTACTTTCCAGGCCTCTGATAACTCTATAGGCTTTGGAAAATTGGTTGTATAATTAGAACTCTGATTATTACGATATATGTGTGCTGACGCATTACTGGGGAGAGTCAGGTAGAAGCCGCTGTGTTCCATTATGCCCTCCGTTGTACACCCGAATGAGGATGTATTTTATCATACATGGGGGTTTAAATTAACCCCTGATGCCTCCACTACATCCTTCTCTAATACCCAGCTGTTGAATTTTAGCGGCCAGTTTTTCCAGCGAACCAGCACCCATTTTTGACCTTTCTCTCTCTTTTGATCTAGAATCTCCTCTACGTGAAACACCTTGTCTTTACCAACCGTTACCTTCTGTAATTCCTGCTCATAAAAAGATCCCGTTATAAGTTCCCCGTCATAATCTTTTAATATGTAGACCGGGGGTATGCGCGGCAGACATTCTGTAACCGTGAAAAGCTCATCACTGTATCCTTGCAGTATTTTTTATCGAAAACACCCCTCAACTTGGATATACGAACCAAGTCCCCCACAATAAATTTAAAATGTATTTTTTCTTACGGCGAAGAGGGAGCAAACCATACAGATTTTTAAAGACTTGAAAGAGTTTTCCGAAGAGACTTCGGAGGGTTTCATCCTTATACTTTTATGATAACTATTGTTATACGCAATTACTAAATCTTGAACTATATCGATATATCTATGCGTGTTGTGCGCTGTAAAATAGCGCCACATCCTCTCCTTCAGAGTCCTGTTAAAGCGTTCAACCACAGAAGCTTTCAAATCCGATCCTGTAGCAAAATGTACTATATTGTGCTTTTTCATTAGTTTCTGAAAGGTCTTATTAAAAAATTATTTTCCGCCATCGGTCTGCACTTTCTTGGGGGCGCCTCCTTCCTTCAAGATAGAGGCAAATGCCCTGGTCACCTCAGCGCCGCTCTTATTCTTTAAGACCCGGACAAAAGCTATTTTAGAGAAAATATCTATGACCGTTAGCATGTAGCGGTTTCCTTCATTTTTATCTGCAAGGGCCTGCATGTCACATAGATCCGCCTGAAATTGGGACAATGGGTGTGTAGAAAAAACTCTATTTCTAGGAAAATGTTTTCTCACGGGTTTATGTAGAGTGTGCGCATCTTGTTCGGATAGCCACTCAGTGACTTTAGCATCGCTTAACTAGTTGCTCCTACCCTCTACTTTTTTGAACATTTTGTTAAAAATCGCGCAACATTTCAGCGCCCTGCTACTCATGCCAGGAATATAGTACGTTCATATGGTTAGAATGTGTGTATAGGAAACCCTCGGACGTTTTTAAAACTGGTTAAATCACGACTGTGGCTATTACATAACGTGCGTTACATCGGAAAGCGCAGGAAAACCTGATCACAGAAAATGGAAATAAATATCCTTGCGCCACTTCCAGCAATTGTTAACAGTGAGCCGAATTAGATAAGACCGAGCATTCAACTCCCACAGCATCCCCATGTAGTCGAGTATCTTGTGAATTTAATCCTCTTTGATTCTTGGTTGAACCGAAAGAGGGGCACGACGTACCTCCGGTCTCCGCCCAGATCATTCCGGAAGAGCTCTCTCCTGAAATTTTTTCCAAGACGACAGCTAATGATATGTACATCGCCTACGGATGATTTTTATTGCTTATTAACGTTTACTAATACCTAAAGTAGCATTACAAACGTATTTGAAGTGTTTTGTGAAAGTTTATCGTCTACTTTTTGAATTTTAAAAATGACGTTACGTTGTGAAATCGCTGTTTTTTTCGTTTATCACACAGTCTACATATAACGATATCTTGGCTTTATATGGCCCGATTTAATCGAAATAAAGACCCAATAGTGTTTATGGGACATCTAGGAGTGCCAACAAAGAAGATGGTGAAAGGTAATGACTGTTTTCTATTTTATTGTGCGGTTTGTGTAACGCCGAAATGCTAATTATTTTGTTTACGTCCCCTGCTGTGCTTTTCTGTTGTAGTGTATTGGTGCATGCTATCAGATAATAGCTTCTCATGCTGTCGCCGAAAAGCATTTTAAAAATCTGACTTGTTGCCTGGATTCACAACGAGTGTAGCTTTAATTTGATACCCTGCATGTGTATTTTAATGAACTTTTGAGTTTTAACTAATACTATTAGCATTTAGCGTAGCGCATTTGAATTTCCAGAGCTCTAGTTGGGACGCAAGCGTCCCAGGTAGAGGTAAGAGGTTAACCTGTGACCTGTTTCTTCGGCTAAAGCGCGCTGTAAACGCTCCTTACCACCATAAGACCCCGGGTTAGAGGGATTATAATAAATGTTTTTCAAAATCTGCTCTGCCATCCTTCTTGCCTCTCTGAGGTACAATAATGTTAATGAGCCACTTTCAAATAACAACAACATTTCATTTTCATTTTGGGGATTTTTATTTTCATGAAAACATTAGGTATTACGTATACAGACAATCCCTAATTCGTTGCAGGATACATGCCCCCCCTTTCTCTATGATCGAATCATGTAAAACCTTGTATATTTGGGTTAGATTAACAGGTTTGTTTCGCTGAATTTTTACAACAGACACATCCGCTATAAAAGTATATAAACAACAAATATGATACATGGTACAATTAAAGGGTGTTTCAAACAAATAAAGTAAAATCTTAGACAAGGTTGTTTCTAGTTCTTCAGAATCACCACCAAGCCGGGTTACCATTTGTGTCCATTGTAGAACCTCGCCAGCATGGCGTACATGAGTCATGATTTGGTCCATTTTCAAAACACGCTCTACATTAGCCCCGGAATTGGGGGTTTTGTAGAACGAGACATTGTTCACTTTATTTTCAATAATTTGATGCATAACACTTGTAAGTTCTCTCAAAAGAAAAAATGTATTTATTCTATCTAACATCGTATACATATAGTTACCCATTGCTCTACATCTAAATAACAAAAATGTCACTCGGGCTCTTGGGGTTTATTGAGCCAGAAAGCCAACACATCCGACACCACAGCCTCCCTGTATTTGTTATCCTCCACCAGGGTGTGTCGGATTTCTTTGAGTTTCTGGTGTATGTGAATCGCCTCCTTCAGCTCGTGTAGGAACGCTTCGGTTACCCCGTAAACTCTGGGGATAGACGGCACAAGGCCCATAGCCTCCAGGGCTCTGACCAGCGATGGTATAAACCGGCGGGACCAAAGTCTTTTCACCAGCGCCTCAAAATTGTTGAAGAAGTAGTATCTTGGGGGATCGTATAGGCAGGGGTGCCTTCGCTGGCTGGGGTGATTAATCTCACAACCGATGCATTTTTCTCGTATATATTCTCCAATCACCACGTCTAAAAGCGCGGCTACTGAGGCCTTGATTGTGTCAACAAAAATAGTACTGACCACCCCATCAAACACGTCCTCAGGTTGTGTACAGGTAGGGGGTGTCGAGGGTCTTGCCAGGGGGGAGTAGAATGGAGGGCTGCGAGGCATACAATCCTTAGTGTCGGGAGCCCAGGCCGTTTCGGAGTTCGGGTATGCGTTAGGAATATCCATGGTCAATGCGTAGGTTAAGAACTGTAGGTTTTAAGAACCAGCCTTTTTATTCTTGAACCAACCCTCGGGGTATCTGGGCGGGGTTAACAACACAGCTTACCTCGCTTTCTTTGGGGCTGCCTCTCCTGACGTTGTATCTTCTTGGGGTTGCTTTGAGTCGTAATCCTCAGGATTCGTATATATTATGCACTTCTTTATCCGTACAATGCTCTGGCGCTTTTGGCTCTGTACAAACAGAGAGTCCAACAGCTCCAACATTTGCAATTCCATTAAAGGCCAGCTTTTAAGGGGTATAAGCATTCGAAGCCGGAAATCCCCGTCCGAACCGCCAGCCCTGATGTTTTGGTTTCGGATTTCCGCGGTGCTGACGTAAAATTCCACGCACCCGCAAGGCCGTCCATTTATACGTTGTAATTTAACTCTGTGAAATACTCTTCCTGAGGTGTCCGGGGTACCTTCCCAACGGGTCTCGTAGCCTGTGAACAAGCTGTAACCCTTGGTGATACGGCTCAGTTCGGGACACAAAACCTGTCGAAAAACCGTCCAGTCTTCAACATCATAAGTCACGCCTAATTTCTGGTCGGTATATTCTTCTCCTTCGGCTAACGTATAGAGTTTCACGCTACAGGCCAAGTAATCAAACAGATGCCCCCAATGCTGTCCATTAGACATCAACACTTCATCTTTCAGCGCCGTTGCGGGCGGTATCTGGGTTCTATACACGTTTAAAAACCGCTTTTTGGTGCATCGTATATTGCGGCTGTATACTTTGCCCTTTCTCGATGTTTCAGACGCGGTCCTGCCTCCGAGGCTACAGTCATCACAGCTTTACCACTGATCGCAAAATCCATGTTTAAAAAATAGGGTTTACGGTTCTGGGTTTCGAAAGCCTTGTTCTGGACATTTATAATGCTGAGGCCCCAGCGCTATCTATAGCCCCAGACATTCCTGCTTCATAGATAACAACCATAAGGGAGATAAAACTGGGGGGTGGAGGGGGGGCATGGGCCCCAAAAGTTCAAACACCCTCTAACACATGACCACACGAACAGGGGGGGCGGGGCGGGGGCACATATTCTGTACAGGTCATCAGGTCATAAGGTCAGCAATCAATCAAATTTGACAGGCGCCGTATCCTATTACTCTCTGAGATCCTATTAAATCTAGATATAATCTTTGCTTGTGAATTGTAAGAAGGTAAATCTCTGTGTGTGTGTGGTGTGTGTGTGTGTGTGTGTGTGTGTGTGTGTGTGTGTGTGTGTGTGTGTGTGTGTGTGTGTGTGTGTGTGTGTGTGTGTGTGTGTAACTGAAATATATCCCACTCCTTAGGAAACGGTGGCAGAATACTCTCTTCTCTGAGTAGTAGATATTGGACAGACTGGTATGTTGCACTGCTAGTGACATAGCTTTGATCACAATATGCAGTAGAGCAGAATGGTACAACATCCATGTTAGGACAGCTTCAGTCTCAGCAGAGAAGTCGTGCAGAGACTTTCCTAATATGGACACTGTATAAGTGCACTTAGTTACGATAGGTAAATAAAACAGTGGTACACGCTCCAACTCCTTAGCCTTATGGTGAGGTAGCTGTGTTGCAAGCACAGCTTCAGGTGCAATCGTTAGGCAAGGGCAATTTAAGTGTAGGAAAGGATGAAACAGCATCTGTGCCACCAGTAAGTACAGATAGCAGTATAAACCCCCTCGCACAGTCCCCGCAGCTGGACAATTTTTTCAAGGCTTGTGGAAAGAAATGCTGTCGGCATGCTCAACCGGTGTCGTTCATTCAGCCAACAAAAACTTTCAACCGGTTCTCCCCATTAAGTAACAAGTCGGAGTCAGAGGCCGAGCTTTTTCAGGTCTCACCTCCACCCGTTACGAGGTCGAAGCTGCCGAAGCCTCCCACCATTCGCTCTGACAAATTGAAAACCCTAGTCATTGGCGACCCGCAATATTAGACTTAAAAATAATCATCCAGCAATCATACACTGTTTACCAGGGGGCGGGGCTACCGACGTAAAGGCTAATTTGAAGATGGTGTTGGCTAAGGCTAAAACTGGCGAGTGTAGAGAGCATAGGGATGTTGTTATCCATGTCGGCACCAATGATGTTAGGATGAAACCGTCAGAGATCACCAAGAGCAACATAGCTTCAGCGTGTAAATTAGCTAGAAAGATGTGTCCATATCGAGTAATTGTCTCTGGCCCCCTCCCAGTTAGGGGTAGTGATGAGCTCTACAGAAGTCTCACAACTCAATCGCTGGTTGAAAACTGTTTTCTGCTCCTCCCAAAAGATAGCTTTTGTATATAATTGGCCTTCCTTCTGCGATTCACCAACAACAAGGGCCAAGCCTGGCCTGATGAGGAGTGACGTACTCCATCCTAGCTGGAGGGGTGCTCTCATCTTATCTACGAACTTAGACAGGGCTCTAACTCCCCAAGCTCCACAATGAGATAACCAGACTGCCAGCTTATTGGAGTCTGCCACTAGCACAGTCAGTGTAGTCAGCTCAGCTATCCCCATTGAGATTGTGTCTGTGCCTCGATCTAGGTTGAGCAAAACTAAACATGGCGGTGTTCAAATGAGCAATCTCACTGAAATAAAGACCTCCTCCATTCCTGTCATTATTGAAAGAGATTGTCATATCTCACATCTCAAAATAGGGCTACTTAAATTTAGATCCCTCACTTCCAAGGCAGTTATAGTCAATGAACTAATCACTGATCATAATCTTTGATGTGATTGGCCTGACTGAAACATGGCTTAAGCCTGATGAATTTACTGTGTTAAATGAGGCCTCTCCTCGTGGGTGCACTAGTGACCCCATGCATCCCGAAAAGGCAGAGGTGTTGCTAACATTTATGACAGCTAATACATTTTTAGAAAAAAAACTGCATTTCCATCCTTTGAGCTTCTAGTCATTCAAAATTCAAAAGGAACTCACACATCTGAGCTATCTGTTTTGCAGGTGCATGGTATCAGTTGAATAAGATGAGAAAAAAGAAAGAAAAACCTGCACACTGCACTTGATAGTATCACTGCTCTTTAATAAGCTTAACGTATCGGCCTCAAGGCCTTCGTCAGAGCTTTTGGTCAGAGCTTCTAGTCATGAAATCTATGCAGCCTACTCAATCACTTTTTATAGCTACTGTATACAGGACTCCTGGGCCGTATACAGCGTTCCTCACTTAGTTCTCTGAATTCAGCTTTTGATGATCTTTGGTTGGGGTCTGAGCAGACTATTTGTTGCGATTGCAAACCTAATAAGATGGTGGTCTGAGAGTCCAGGATTATGAGGAAAAACATTTAGATCTACAATATTTATTCCACGGGACAAAACTAGATCCAGGGTATGACTGGCAATGAGTAGGTCTGCAGACATGTTGGACAAAACCCACTCAGTCAATGATGGCTTTGAAAGTCTTTTTGACTTTTCCATGTGAATATTATCTAAACCCTCAAGCTGCATACTGGACCCTATTCCAACTGAACTACTGAAAGAGCTACTTCCTGAGCTTGGCCCTCCTATGTTGAACATAATAAATGGCTCCCTATCCACCAGATATGTACCAAACTCACTAAAAGTAGAAGTAATAAAGCCTATCTTGAAAAAGCCAAATCTTGAACCAGAAAATGTTTTTAAAAAGATTGGCCTATATGAAATCTCCCATTTCTCTCAAACATTTGAAAAAAAGATGTCACTGCCTTACTGAAGACAAATAATGTATACGAAATGCTTCAGACTGGTTTTAGACCCCATCATAGCACTGAGATTAGAGGTCGGCCGATTATGATTTTTCAACGCCGATACCGATTATTGGAGGACCAAAAAAGCAGATACCGATTAATCGTCCAGTTTGTATTTATTTGTAATAATGACAATTACAACAATACTGAATGAACACTTATTTTAACTTAATATAATACATCAATAAAATCAATTTAGCCCCAAGTAAATAATGTTAAATTTTGTTTAAATAATGCCAAAACAAAGTGTTGGAGAATAAAGTAAAAGTTCAATATGTGCCACGTAAGAAAGCTAACGTTTCAGTTCCTTGCTCAGAACATGAGAACATATGAAAGCTGGTGGTTCCTTTTAACATGACTCAATATTCCCAGGTAAGAAGTTTTAGGTTGTAGTTATTATAGGAATTATGGGACTATTTCCCTCTATACCATTTGTATTTCATTAACCTTTGACTATTGGATGTTCTTAAAGGCACTTTAGTATTGCCAGTGTAACAGTATAGCTTCCATCCCTCTCTAGGCACTAACCAGCAACACAACGACAACAGCCACCATCGAAGAGGCGTTACTCATGCAGAACAAGGGAAACAACCACCCCAAGGCTCAGAGCGAGTGATGTTTGAAACGCTATTAGAGCGCGCTAACTAGCTAGCCATTTCACTTCGGTTACACCAGCCTCATCTCGGGAGTTGATAGGCTTGAAGTCATAAACTGTGCAATGCTTGACGCACAACGAAGAGCTGCTGGCAAAACGCACAAAAGTGCTGTTTGAATTAATGTTTATGCGATGGCTTCTGCCTACCACCGCTCAGTCAGATACTTAGATACTTGTATGCTTAGTCAGATTATATGCAACGCATGACACGCTAGATAATGTCTAGTAATATCATCAACCATGTGTAGTTAACTAGTGATTATGATTGATTGTTTTTTATAAGATAAGTTTAATGCTAGCTAGCAACTTACCTTGGCTTACTGCATTCGCGTAACAGGCAGTCTCCTTGTGGAGTGCAACGAGAGAGGCAGGTCATTATTGCGTTGGACTAGTTAACTGTAAGGTTGCAGGATTAGATCCCCCGAGCTGACAAGGTGAAAATCTGTCGTTCTGCCCCTGAACAAGGCAGTTAACCCACCGTTCCTAGGCAGTCATTGAAAATAAGAATGTGTTCTTAACTGACTTGCCTAGTTAAATCGGCAAATCGGCGCCCAAAAATACCGATTTCCGATTGTTATGAAAACTTGAAATCGGCCCTAATTAATCGTCCATTCCGATTAATCGGTCGACTTCTAACTGAGACTGCACTCGTGAAGGTGGTAAATTACCTTTTAATGGCGTCAGACCAAGGCTCTGCATCTGTCCTCGTGCTCCTAAACCTTAGTGCTGCTTTTGACACCATCGATCATCACATTAGAAACCCAAATTGGTCTACACGTACAAGTTCTTCCCTGGTTTAGATCTTATCTATCGGAAAGATATCAGTTCACCTCGGACAAATCAATTGTACGTTTCGGCGTTCCTCAAGGTTCCTTTTTAGGACCACTATTGTTTTCACTATATATTCCACCTCTTGGTGGAAACACAATGTCAACTTTCACTGCTATGGGGACGACACACAGCTGTACATTTTGATGAAACATGGTGAATCCCCACAATTGCCTAGCCTGGAAGCCTTTGTTTCAGACATACAGTTGAAGTCAGAAGTTTACATACACTTAGGTTGGAAACATTAAAACTCGTTTTTCAACCACTCTTTACCTCTAGCGACGAGCAATCCCGTATCCGGGAGCGTAATCATAGCCTCAAACGTTTCCTATTCATGAAAATCGCAAATGAAATGAAATAAATATATTCAAACACAAGCTTAGCCTTTTGTTAACAACACTGTCATCTCAGATTTTCAAAATATGCGTTACAGCCAACGCTAGACAAGCATTTGTGTAAGTTTAGCATGGCATAATGCTATGCTAGGCTGTGCTGGCAGCTGGCAACATTTTCTCAAAAATAAGAAAAGCAAACAAATTAAATCATTTACCTTTGAAGAACTTCAGATGCTTTCACTCAGGAGACTCCCAGTTAGATAGCAAATGTTCATTTTTTCCAAAGATAATATTTTTGTAGGCGAAAAACGTCACTTTTGTTCATCCTGCTTGGCTGAGAAATCGATAGAAAAATATTTAAACTATAACGCATTAGCATAACACAACTTTTTCTATTCATGAAAATCGCAAATGAACTGAAATAAATATATTGAAACACAAGCTTAGCCTTTTGTTAACAACACTGTCATCTCAGATTTTCAAAATATGCTTTTCAAACAAAGCTACACAAGCATTTGTGTAAGAGTATTGATAGCCTAGCATAGCATTAAGCCTAGCATTCAGCAGGCAACATTTTCACAAAAACAAGAAAAGCATTCAAATAAAATAATTTACCTTTGAAGAACTTCGGATGGGGGCGGCAGGGTAGCCTAGTGGTTAGAGCGTTGGACTAGTAACCGAAAGGTTGCAAGGTCAATTCCCCGAGCTGACAAGGTACAAATCTGTCGTTCTGCCCCTGAACAGGCAGTTAACCCACTGTTCCGAGGCCGTCATTGAAAATAAGAATTCGTTCTTAACTGACTTGCCTACTAAAATAAAGGTAATAAAAAAAAAAGTTTTCAATGAGGAGACTCAGTTAGATAGCAAATGTTCATTTTTTCCAAAAAGATTATTTGTGTAGGAGAAATTGCTCCGTTTTGTTCATCACTTTTGGCTAAGAAAAAAAAACGAAAATTCATTCACTACAACGCCAAACCTTTTTTCCAAATTAACTCCATAATATCGACAGAAACATGGCAAACGTTGTTTAGAATCATCCTCAAGGTGTTTTTCACATATCTATTCGATGATAAATCCTTCGTGGCAGTTGGGTTTCTCCTCAGTAGCAAACGGAAAAGTACTGCAGCTGGAGATTACGCAATAATTGCAACGGAGGACACCAAGCGACCACCTGGTAAATGTAGTCTCTTAGGGTCAATCTTCCAATGATATGCCTACAAATACATCAGAATGCTGCAGACACCTTGGGGAAAACGTGGAAAAGGTAAGCTGACTCCTAGCTCCTCCACAGCCATATAAGGAGTCATTGCCATGAGGCGGTTTCAAAAAATGCGGCACTTCCTGATTGTATTTTTATCTGTTTTTTTTCTGTAACATCAGTTCTGTGGCACTCACAGACAATACCTTTGCAGTTTTGGAAACGTCAGTGTTTTCTTTCCAAAGCTGTCAATTATATGCATAGTCGAGCATCTTTTCGTGACAAAATATCTTGTTTAAAACGGGAACGTTTTAAATCCAAAAATTAAAAGAGCGCCCCCTATATCGAAGAAGTTAACAAACTATAGTTTTGGCAAGTCGGTTAGGACATCTACTTTGTGCATGACAAGTATTTCTCCAACAATTGTTTACAGACAGATTATTTAACTTATTATTCACTGTATCACAATTCCAGTGGGTCAGAAGTTTACATACACTAAGTTGACTGTGCCCTTAAACAGCTTGGAAAATTCCAGAAAATTATGTCATGGCTTTAGAAGTTTCTGATAGGCTAATTGACATCATTTGAGTCAATTGGAGGTGTACCTGTGGATATAGTTCAAGGCCTACCTTCAAACTCAGTGCCTCTTTGCTTGACATCATGGCAAAATCAAAAGAAATCAGCCAAGACCTCAGAAAAATCTGGTTCATCCATTGAGCAATTTCCAAATGCCTGAAGGTATCACGTTCATCTGTACAAACAATGCAAGTATAAACACCATAGGACCATGCAGCCGTCATACTGTTCAGGAAGGAGACGCGTTCTGTCTCCTAAAGATGAACGTCCTTTGGTGCAAAAAGTGCTAATCAATCCCAGAACAACAGCAAAGGACCTTGGAAAGATACGTGAGGAAACAGGTACAAAAATATCTATATCCACAGTAAAACGAGTCTTATATCAACATAACCTGAAAGGCCGCTCAGTAAGGAAGAAGCCACTGCTCCAAAATCTCCATAAAAAAGCCAGACTACGGTGTGCAACTGCACATGGGGACAAAGATCGTACTGTTTGGAGAAATGCCCTCTGGTCTGGTCTGACAAAAACAGAACGGACCATCGTTATGTTTGGAGGAAAAACGGGGAGGCTTGCAAGCTGAAGAACACCTTCCCAACCGTGAAGCACGGCGGTGGCAGCATCATGTTGTGGGGGTGCTTTGCTGCAGGAGGGACAGGTACTGGCGCACTTCACAAAATAGATGGCTTTGTGAGGAGAGAAAATTATGTGGATATATTGAAGCAACATCTAAAGACGTCAGTCAGGAAGTTAAAGCTTTGTCACAAATGGGTCTTCCAAATGGACAATGACCCCAAGCATACTTCCAAAGTTGTGGCAAAATGGCTTAAGGACAACAAAGTCAAGGTATTGGAGTGGCAATCACAAAGCCCTGACCTCAATCCTGTAGAAAATTTGTGGGCAGAACTGAAAAAGCTTGTGCGAGCAAGGAGGCCTACAAACCTGACTCAGTTACACCAGCTCTGTCAGGAGGAATGGGCCAAAATTCACCCAACTTATTGTGGGAAGCTTGTGGAAGGCTACCCGAAACATTTGACCCAAGTTCAACAATTTAGAGGCAATGCTACCAAATACTACTTGAGTGTATGTAAACTTCTGACCGACTGGGAATGTGACGAAAGAAATAAAAGCTGAAATAAATCAATCATTCTCTCTCAAACAGGGCATTTTTACTTGGATTAAATGTCAGGAATTGTGAAAAAGCAAGTTTAAATGTATTTGGCTAAGATGTATGTAAACCTCCGACTTCAACTGTAAGTAAGTGGATGGCGGCAAAAGTTTTACTTTTCAACTCAGACAAAACAAAGATGCTTGTTCTAGGTCCCAATTAATCTTGATGGTTGTACAATCGTCTCAAATAAAACTTTGAAGGAACCTCAGCGTTACTCTGGACACTGATCTGTCTATTGACAAACATATCAAGAATATTTAAAGGACAGCTTTTTTCCCCATCTTCATTACATTTCAAAAATCTGAAACTTTTTGTCAAAAAATGATGCAGACAAGATAGTCCATGCTTTTGTCACTAGATTAGACTACTGTAGTGCTCTACTCTTTGGCTACCCGGATAAAGCACTAAATAAACGTCAGTTAGTGCTTAACACGGCTGCTAGAATCTTGACTAGAACCCAAACATGTTATAACATTCCTTCAGTGCTAGCCTCTCTACACTGGCTTCCTGTTAAGGCTAGGGCTGATTTCAAGGTTTTACTGCTAACCTACTTGCTCCCACCTATCTCTCCGATTTTGTCCTGCCGTACATACCTACAAGTACGCAATGGTCAAAAGACGCAGGCCTCCTTATTGCCCCTAGAATTTCTAAGCAAACAGCTGGAGGCAGGGCTTTCTCCTATAGAGCTCCATTTTAATGGAATGGTCTGCCAATCCATGTGAGACACAGACTCGGTCTCTACATTTCTCTTTACTGAAGACTCATCTCTACTGTAGGTCCTATGATTGAGTTTAGTCTGGCCCAGGGGTGCAAAGGTGAACGGCAAGGCACTGGAGTAACGAACCGCCCTTGCTGTCTGTCTGACCAGCTCCTCTCTCTTCCCTGGGATTCTCTGCCTCTGACCCTATTACAGGGGTTGAGTCACTGGCTTACTAGTGCTCTTCGATGCAGTCCATAGGAGGGGTGCATCACTTGAGTAGGTTAAGTCACAGGTGTGATCTTCTTGTCCGGTTTTGCGCCCCTCTAGCTCGTGTAGTGGAGGAGACCTTCATGGGCTATACTCAGCCTTGTCTCAGGGTAGTCAGATGGTGGTCTGTTTGTATTTGTATATTTATTATTTATCACCATTAGCTGCTGCCAAGGCAGCTACTCTTCCTGGGGTCCGGCAAAATGAAGCCAGTTATATAATTTAAAAAACATTACAATACATTCATTACAGTCACAACACATTAACCAGTTATGCATTAGGGGGCGCTATTAACATTTTTGGATGAAAAACGTTCCCGTTTTAAACAAGATATTTTGTCACGAAAAGATGTTCGACTACGCATATAATTGACAGCTTTGGAAAGAAAACACTCTGACGTTTCCAAAACTGCAAAGATATTGTCTGTGAGTGCCACAGAACTGATGTTACAGGTGAAACCCAGATAAAAATCCAACCAGGAAGTGCCGCATTTTTTGAAACCGCCTCATGCCAATGACTCCTTATATGGCTGTGAATGAGCTACGAATGAGCTTACGTTTTCCACGTATTCCCCAAGGTGTCTACAGCATTGTGACGTCTTTTTAGGCATTTCCATTGAAGAATGGCTGTAAGGGACCATATATAGCATGTGGTCACATGGTGTCTCCCGCAGAAAATCTTGCGTAAAATACTGAGGTAGCCATTTTTCCAATCGCTTCGACGGATATATTATCGAATATATATGTTAAAAACACCTTGAGGATGGATCCTAAACAACATTTGCCGTGTTTCTGTCGATATTATGGAGAATTTAAAAAAAAAAGTTTGGCGTTATAGTTGTAGCATTTTCCGGTCGATTTCTCAGCCAAGCATGATGAAGAAACGGGAGCTATTTCGCCTACAAAAATAATATTTTTGGAAAAAAGGAACATTTGCTATCTAACTGGGTGTCTCATGAGTGAAAGCATCCGAAGTTCTTCAAAGGTAAATGATTTAATTTGGTTGCTTTTCTTATTTTCGTGAAAATGTTGCCTGCTGCCAGCAGAGCTAGCATAGCATTATGCCACGATAAACTTACACAAATGCTTGTCTAGCGTTGGCTGTAACGCATATTTTGAAAATCTGAGATGACAGTGTTGTTAACAAAAGGCTAAGCTTGTGTTTGAATATATTTATTTCATTTGCGATTTTCATGAATAGGAAAAGTTTCTAGGGGTATTTATGTCCGCTGCGTTATGCTAATGCATTTGAGGCTATGATTACGCTCCCGGATACGGGATTGCTCGTCGCAAGAGGTTGTGTGTGCCCTCAGGCCCATACTCCACTACCACACATCTACAACGCAAAATCCATGTGTACGTGTGTGTATAGTGCATATGTTATCATGTGTGTGTATGCATGTGTCTGTACCTATATGTGTTACTTCACAGTCCCCGCTGTTCCATAAGGTGTATTTTTACCTGCTTTTTTAAATCTCATTCTACTGCTTCATCAGTTACCTGATGTGGAATAGAGTTCCATGAAGTCATAGCTCTATGTAGCACTGTACTGTTGATATCTCTATAGTGGTGTGGGGGGCTGTGCTTTGGCAAAGTGGGTGGGGTTATATCCTGCCTGGTTGGCCCTGTCCGGGGGTATCATCAGACGGGGCCACAGTTTCCCCCAACCCACCCATCTCAGCCTCCAATAGTCTATGTGCCAGGGGCCTAAGGTCAATCTGTTATATCTGGTGTAATTCTCCTGTCTTATCTGGTGTCCTGTGTGAATGTAAGTATGCTCCCTATAATTCTCTCTCTCCCGGTGGACCTTAGCCCTAGGATCATGCCTCAGGACTACCTGGCCTGATGACTCCTGGCTGACTCCATTCCACCTGGTCATGCTGCTGCTCCAGTTTCAACTGTTCTGCCTGCGGCTATGGAACCCTGACCTGTTTCACCAGACGTGCTACCTTGTCCCGGAACTGCTGTTTTCGACCTCTGAATGCTCAGCTATGAAAAGCCAACTGACATTTACTCCTGAAGTACTGAACTGTTGTACCCTCTACAACCACTGTGATTATTATTTGACCCTGCTGGTCATCTATGAACGTTTGAAAATCTTGAAGAAAAATCTGGCCTTAATGGCCATGTACTCTTATAATCTCCACCTGGCACAGCCAGAAGAGAATGGGCCACTCCTCAGAGCCTGGTTCCTCTCTAGGTTTCTTCCTAGGTTCCTGCCTCTCTAGGGAGTTTTTCCTAGTCACCGTGCTTCTCCATCTGCATTGCTTGCTGTTTGGGGTTTTAGGCTGGGTTTCTGTATAGTACTTTGTGACATCTGTTGATGTACACAGGGCTTTATAAATACATTTGAATGATTGATCCTTAGCAAGGACAATACACCAAGATGGTGGCTGTTGGCACATGATGAGAGCCCACAACAACAAATAAAAAATGAAAGCAGACAAATACCAAACAAAAAGTCAGAGTAACAACGAGTAAAGATTCAGTCACCCGAACATGCAATGAGGCGGCAACAGGTTCAACATATCATCATGAAAATGGTCACGGTTGAGAGAATTATTGAGCATGACATGATCGGTGGAATCAACGCAGGGGAACACTTGCTCTCAACAATCCAATCATGCTTGATCAGTGATTACTTCAAGGAAGACCAAGACAAGGATGCATTTTAGAAGTATTCAATCAGGGCCCCTATCAAACCTAATGGGGGTCATGTTTGGATACTAAAATGCATCCTTCCAATACCCCAATCACTCCGAAAGAAAACACTACTTTCCTGCTGGCCTATCTTTTCCTCTTCTTTTTTCTTTTTAAAGAATTGTCAACATGCACTATCCTTTTGTATATTTTCTTTTTCGTTTAGGTACAGAATGAGATGGGGAAACAGATATGGGGAGAGACAGAATGAAAGGTTGCAGGGCGGGTTTTGAACATGTCCAAGGGGGCAGGAGTCGACACTCGGCAGAACTACCACTGGTCCAGACATTTGTCAGCCTATCTTTTTCCTGTGCCCAGTGCTGTCTGGTATGCCATGTCCAGTTGCGGTACATGTTGCTGCTCAGCCTTCAAAAGAGCTGAGTTCCCAGGTCTGTCCCTTAACTGACAAGGTCAGACAGGTGATTGACAACCTGACAAAGGGCCCTCCCCCTCCCCGGTTGGTTGACAGGGTGACTGTTGATGCTGCTCTGGAAAGGATGTGTAAGAGGGTGTGCATCCTAAATGGCACCCTATCTCCTACATAGTAACTACTTTTGACCAGAGCCATATGCGCACTGGTGAAAGTAGTGCACTATATAGGGAATAGGGTGCCATTTGAGCCACAGTCTATGTTTCTGTCCAGGGCGACCTGACAGTGCTTTGCCTAGCTGAAATCTGAAGTCAGTCTTATGACATTTTCAACATGATGGGGAATTACTATATGCAGGTGTTTGATCAAACACACTGTAGACACAAGTCTTCTAGATATGTCCATTTACATGGAAAACTGTCCAATATGTCTAGCTGAATTTAGCTTCAGGTTCGCGGCAGCCTGAAATTCATGACAGCTCTGTCAGTTGGGCCTTGCTTGTCCCCCCTATCTGAGATGTTTACTGCAGCCCTCATCCTCCACATACAACATCCGTTCTGCCAGTCACATTCTGTTAAAGGTCCCCAGAGCACTTCATTCAAAGTAAGTGGACACCACTTCAAAATTAGTGGATTCGGCTATTTCAGCCACACCAGGATGCTGACAGGTGTATAAAATAATAATTTATTTCAGATCTACAGGAGGGCAAGTTTCACCACGGCACGGACCCTGGTGATACATTGGCACATGAGAATGATTAGAATATGGCAAAATTATTAAATGATTGCATTCTATCCATGCTGGCTTGTAGTTTTTTTATATTTTTAAACCTTTAAAAAAAATGTTTTAACCTTCTTAATTTTTTTTTAGCAGGGAGTCATACTGAGACCAGGGTATATTTTAGAGATGAGCCTTGAATTACAGAAATGACAGAAATACACACATAAAAAATAAAATAAAAATGTAAGCAGAAAGAAAAACACAGCCATAAAAAACAAACATATTCATCAGTAATAATGTTCTCAATCAGCTTTCTGAATTGCCCTAGAGGCATAAGAACTTCAAATGTAAGAACATTTTGAAGATTGTTCTACAAATAAGGTGCAAGAAAACTAAAAGCTGATTTACCTAACTCAGTGGACACCAAAGGCATTTCCAGAGTTAACCATCCCTGAGACCAGGTGTGGAAACTTGTAGGTCTAGTTCAGTAAAGATGTTAGGTACAGTGGGACTTTTTGTGAAAGGGATTTATAAATGAAAACATAGTACTGTACCAACCTACGTGACATTAAAGAGGGCCAAACAACTTTCTGGTAGAGAATGCAGTGATGAGTACTAAAATTGGTGCCCGTAATAAAGTGCAGTGTGCTATGATCAACGGCATCTGACAGCTTTAATGAAGTTGCAGCTGTGTTCATATAGATGATGTCGCCATAGTCCAGGACCGATAGGAACGTTGATTGAATAATCTGCTTTCTACTATTTAGCGAGTGGCAGGACCTATTTCTATAGAAGAAGCCTATTTTTATTCTCAGCTTCTTAACTCATTAATATGCTTTTTATAAGACAGCTTTTCATTTATCCAGATATTTGTAAGCAGGGACACGATCAATACGGACACCAAAGTACATATGCAGGCCACCCGAGACATGAAACAGATAGATGGGAGGACATACAGGCTGTCAGCAATTTATTCATCTGTAATATGCCTAAATGGATAACACTTCAACCACTTCCATTTTATTTGACACTATTTTTTTGCTAAAACATATTTTTTAAATGGGGTGTGACGTCATTACATTCAGCAATTTATTTTTATTGACAAGACAGTTCAATGGAAATGCACGCTATATTCTATGAAAACTTAATAAATGTAAAAAAAAAAAAAAACACTGGACAAGTTCATGGAAACTAGCTACTGAAGCTGTTCAAAGAGAAGTTTGCTTGTAAAAAATGTATGGCTATGTTTTAACTTGAATTTGTGCAGTGAGTATGTTGCTCATAATAACTGTTATGGAATTTGACCTTTTCAGGTGCGCATACCTTCGGTTTATCTCTGAATACATTACCGGCAACAGATCCTCATATGACCGCCACCAGAAACAGACTAGACATGGGGCAGTTCGGGCTAATGCCTGGTGGGATAGTCCATCGTAAGCACACTTTTTGTGCGGAATAATCATAATTTGGCTAATTAGCTGCTGTCCAATTTCACAGACACCGGCCCCAAAATAGTTTATTGGAACGGCCCATTCTCATGGATGGGAAAATGAAGAAGGACAGTGTGTCAGAAATGCCTGCAACGATGTCTGGTCCGACCGCCCCTGACCACCACAAAGTCCGGAGGTGTTTGCTATATTATATGACCAACACTGTACTGAACATCGCACATGCCACTTAATCAGGCATTTAGCATTGTGCTCTTCACTAAATAACTAGCTTTAGTATTTATACACGGCTCATTCTCAGTACAAATGCACTCTATTAAATGCCAGTAATTGGGATAGAATTAATCATGGGTTAATGTAAACCCTCACTTTTGATGAATCTAGTCATTCTGACAGACTGGGGGTGAAGAATAGCAGCATAGGCTTTGAGTCATTTAGCTACAGCTCTGTAAGTCAAGCGTATGGATTCAAGAGGCATCGATCCTTCCCATCCGACACCCATTTCCTTAGGTAGGCCACACAAATTCATACTTTCCCCAAGCATTTAGTCAAGATGTGATGAGAGAAAGGAGGAAGATGTTTTGGCTACCTGCCTGTGTGGGTCAATAGGCTTGACGTTAGAGGCATTTCTGCTGCTCTTTAATTATTTGTTACTTTTTTTATAGGTATTTTCTTAAAAGGGCTTGTAAGTAAGCATTTCACTGTAAGGTCTACTACACATGTTGTATTCGGCGCATGTGACAAATGAAATTAGATTTGATTATAAAACGCAGAGGTTTCTTCCAAAATGGCACCCTATTCCTTACAAAGTACACTACTTTTCACCAGAGCCCTATTTGGGATGCAGCCCGAAGACAACACAATGGTCTTTCATGTGGTATACAGGGCTGTGTGTCTCTCTATCCATTTTATTCCCATCTGAAACACTACACATTGTACCTAGTGGATATTACGTGATAGTACATGAGGTCTGCAGCCTCTGCGTTAAAAGGACTAACATGTCAACTACAGAACTAAGCCAACCTCAGCGTGAGCTTTGGTTGCGAATGGTATGAACTTTGAACTCTTATTCACTACAAAAGTGATAACTCCTAGCCGTTGAGTTAGCAACAGCAGCTGCAAACACGGGCTAGGAAAGAACAGACAGAGTATCCCGTCTACCACACAACGACATTACTACAACGTACTGACCACCAGAGACATTCTTCAAAGGACAAAGGACTCGGTTTGGCAACACGGCCTTCCATCTACCACCAACCTACCGAAGCGCAGCTCAGAGTAAATATTTATTGCATTTTCCTTTTCCAAATGGGCGGTAATTTAGAATGCATAAGATACTGTATTTACGATAGCACAGCTTCTCCCTTTGTCCCTCAGTCTTCCTGCTCTTTCACTCAAACCCAGCCCCTTTTCTTTTGTGTAACCAGCTGTCATATCTGTTCCGCCCACCAGGGACGTTTTCCTTTATGACGTCATTTGTAATCAAGGTATAATTAATTCTGTGTATATGTAATTCTGTGTGATTAGTTAGGTATTTAGTAAATAAATAATTAAACCAAATTTTGTATTGCTGATTCAACTTGTTAGGCAGGGTTCATGAAGATAACCAATAATTTCCAACTTTCAGATGAGACTGAATTAAAGTGACTATTAATATTGACTGCTATTGATGTAAAATATTACTAGGTCTTTAAGAGTTTATTCGGAAGATAACAGCTCTATAAATATTATTTTGTGGTGCCCCGACTCTCTAGTTAATTACATTTACATGATTAGCTCAATCAGGTAATATTAATTACAGAGAAAGGATTTTATAGAATAGCATGTCATATAACTTAATCGGGCACAGCCAAAGACACGACAATTGTCTCCATCATTGGGGAAATGAAAAAAAAATGAAACTACCCTTCCTTAGAGCTGGTGATCCGATCAAACTCAGAAACTGGACAAAAAGGATCTTAGTCAATGAGGTGACCAAGAATACAATGACCACTCTGACAGAACTACAGTAAAAATGCCCAAAGGATTACATGGCCAATTGTAACAGTTTAGGCCAAAGTACATGAACATTATTCATGTGGTTCCTGCCTGTTCACCATCAGATATTATCACAGTCACTCAAGACCAAAACCTCAAAAAAATACGCTGATAACATTCAAGGTTGGATTTGCCCATTGCCGTTAGCATATGTTGGAAACCCAATGCAGGGATGAGATTAACACAACATAGGGGAAAAATCTGAGGGAAAAGACTAGCAATCTGTATCAATTACCGCAGATGTAATGAAATAGCATTCCTTAATTAATCAGTGCAAAAATCACATCTCAGCAATGACATCTCTATAAAGGAGGCCTCGTGCCATACCGGTGCTAGTGGATCATTAATTCTCCCTGGGCAGTCACACAGAGTGAGCAAGCAAGGGGAACACAGATTTAGTTGAGGATGAGAAAGCTGCTGACGACATGAACACTGCCTCCTTCCAGGCAGGTAGTGTCCCAAATGGTACCCTATTCAATATGTAGGGCACCACCCTACGGGGACCCATATGGACCCTGGTCAAAAATAGTGCACTTCATAGACTAGGGTGCCATTTGGGATGCGACACGCAGTCAGGGGCATATGGGAAGTTGCCTCTCCTGATTCCATCTATTGCGCCGCCTGTGTCCCTATCCTATCAATCCCCCTAATCACAGCTCTTAATCTGTGTAATCAAACAGCTCTTCTAATGGGGTTCTGAGGACAATCAGTGGCATTGGAGCGTAGGTTGCTAGTGCAGAGTAGGAGTCGCTGTACAGTTGCTGTGGAGGCGAAGTACGAACAGAAGAGCATTAAAAGAAGGACCTAAATCGGGTGCCAGAGGGTGTTCGGGGGTTTATCGATAAGACGGATGTGGGTTTTGAGTTTGCCTCAGAGGTGCCGATTCACCAATCCCAAATCGACAACTAAGGCCTACGCACTTGAAGATCAGAGGATTTGATTGGTAGAAGCAACATGGTGAAACTTCCACCTAGCCTATTCATACGGTAAGGTGGAGCTACAGTGGCTTTAGAAAGTATTCATACCCTCGACTTATTACACATTGTGTTACAGCCGCGATTAAATATATATTTTTAAATCTTACCCATCTACAAACAATACCCCATAATGAGAAAGTGAAAACATGTTTTTAGTAAGTGTTCGCAAATGTATTGAAAATGAAATACAGAAATATCTAATTTACATAAATATTCACTACCCTATGTCAGTACATGTTAGAATCACCTCAGTGTTTACAGGTGTGAGTCTTTCTGGGTAGGTCTCTAAGAAGCTTCACACACTTGGATTGTAAAATATTTGAACATTATTCTTTTAAAAATTCTTCAAGCTGGTTGTTGATCATTGCTATACAGCCATTTTCAAGTCTGGCCATAAGTTTTCATGCTGATTTAAGTCAACACTGTAACTAGACCACTCAGGAACATTCAATGTCGTCTTGGTAAGCAACTCCAGTGTATACTGTATCTGACCTTGTGTTTTAGGTTATTGTCCTGCTGAAAGGTTACTTTGTCTCTGTGTCAGTTGGAAGGTTTTTGCCTGTGCTTAGCTCTATTCCTTTTATTTTGTATCCTAATCTCAGTCTTAACTCCCTAGTCTTAGCATACCCATAACATGATGAAGCCACCATCAAGCTTGAAAATATGAAGAGTGGAACTCAGTAAGGTGTTGTGTTAGATCTGCCCCAAACATAATGCTTTGTATTCATTACATAAAGTTAATTTCTTGGCCACATTTTTTGCAGTTTTACTTTAGTGCCTCATTGCAAACAGGATGCATGTTTTTGAATATTTTTTATTCTGACAGGCTTCCTTTTCACTCTGTCATTTAGGTTAGTAATGTGGAATAACTACAATGTTGTTGATCCAGCCACAGTTCTCTTACCATAGTCATTAAAACTCTTAACTGCTTTAAAAAGTCACCATTGGCCTCATGGTGAAATCCCTGAGTGGTTTCCTTCCTCTCCAGCAGCTGAGTTGGAAGCCTGTATCTTTGTAGTGACTTGGTGTATTGATACACCATTCAAAGCGTAATTAATAAATCACCATGATCAAAGGGATATTCAACATCTGCTTTTTTATTTTGACCCATCTACCAATAGGTACCCTTCTTTGGAAGGCATTGGAAAACATCCCTAGTCTTTGTGGTTGAAACTGCGTTTGAAATGCTCTGCTCAACTGAGGGACCTTACAGTTAACTGTATGTGTGGGGTACAGAGATGAGGTAGTCATTCAAAAATAATGCTAAACACTATTATTCCATGCAACTAATGTGACTTTTAAGCACATTTTTATTTCTATAACAAAGGGGTTGAATACTTATTGACTAAAAACATTTCAGCTTTTAATTGATTACATTTGTAAACATAATTCTATTTTCACATTATCGGTTATTGTGTGTAGGCCAGTGACAATCTAAATGTAATACATTTTAAATTCAGGCTGTAACAACAAAATCTGGGAAAAGTCCATGGGATCTCTACAAGTGAATAATGTGTAGGGCTTAGGGGTTGATTTAGCATTGGGCCTGTATGGGAGGGGAGGTCGCGCATGGATGCCGACTTTCTTGAATGAGTGGTTTAATTCTGACAGATGCAAGAAAAAACGTTACAACATACATACTCAGAGCAAGTGACAATATAATGGTCTGCTTTCCTTTATACTCTTAAGAGATACAGTATGTAGCATAAGGATGTAAATATGACAATGTGTGACCCAAAGAGTGTTCCTAGTAAGTATATTTTTTTGTCCATCCCTCTTAGCTGTGTGCCATTGCAGTAAAATTGACAGCTCACATGGTCCGGAACAGGTGCAGGGTAAAACCCTTTTCATGAAGCTCCCGATTAACAATTGTGCCAACATTGCTTCGAGTCAGTTTGGAACTCGATAGCGAATGTTGCAACCGAGGACAGACAATTTTTACGCATTGTGCGCTTCAGCATTCGGCAGTCCCGTTCTGTGAACTTGTATAGTCTACCACTCCGCAGCTGAGCCGTTGATGCTCCTAGACATTTCCATTTCAAATTAACAGCACTTCCAGTTAACCGTGGCAACGCTAGCAGGGCAGATATTTGACGAACTGACTTGTTGGAAAGGTGGCATCCTATGATGGTCCATTTTAAAAGACACTGAGCTCTTCAGTAAGGAGATTCTACTGCCAATGTTTGTCTATGGAGATTTCATGGCTGTGTGCTCGATTTTATACACCTGTCAGCAACGGGTGTGGCTGAAATTGCCGAACCCACTAATTTGAAGGGGTGTACACATACGTTTGAATATATAGTGTAGTGCACTATTTTTGACAGGAGCCCTATGGGATCTGGTAAAAAGTAGTGCAATATAAAAGGAGGCTACTTCAGACGCACCCTTCTCCTTGTGAAGCCAGGTCAGATGTTTATCTTTCTTCTCCTCCTCTCTCTGACCTGCCAGGTCAGATTAGTTTGAATCCCAGAGAGCTGAAGCACGTCACACACCGCATGCCCTCCAAGGCGGTGAGATTGCCCCTTCATCGATTTGTACTTGAGGAAAAGAGTGCACAGGTGTTACCTCTCCGGGGGCACGGACAGTTGAGCGAAGGAAGTGAGGGGATGAATCAGCGCCGAAGTGGCAAGAGACACACTTACTCAGGAAGAGTAAGACTCAAGAGTGTACGCACAAACTGTAAACCCACACTAGTACACATGAGAAACACACTCACTGGCATACACAATCCCTCACATGCACATTCCCTCCCTCAAAAGCTCGCTCTTAGGCTTCTGCTGCTTCTCAAACAGACAGGCTGTGTGAAATCAAGTAAGGATTGTTCAAAGCTAGAGACTCACATAAACAGTCCCCCCAGTATACAGCCCATCATATGCCTCCAACCAACCCAACCTCCCAATTGTCTGCACCAGTATACCTGCAGAACATGCTTACTGTACAGTGGCACCCTATTCCTGTCATAGTGCCCTGGTAAAAAGGAGTGCATTCCCACTAATTTATTTAACTTTACAGTTTATTTTAGGAATAAGGCCTGTTTTTCTTTTGAAGCCAGGAGGCTAGTATCAGCTATATTTATGACTTTACTAGACTATGGGGATATTTTATATATGAATGCTTCCGCTCAGTGTTTGAGATCAATTGACACTCTTTACCATGGCAAAACCCTTACGCCCCTCTGCACTTTGTATACCAGGGTTGGCTGGCCTTCTCTAGTCACTCAAAGGCTAAGTCACTGGTATACTTTTATTTACAACGCCATTTTGGGTTTATTACCTTTTTATTTGTGCATTTTTATTGTTCAGAAATGTGGTGGGTACTCTCTTCGTTCGCTGGACTTAATCCTGCTAACTGTTCCAAATGTCCGAACTGAATTTGGTAAAAAGGCTTTTATGTCTTGGAACACCTTACAAAATACTTTTAAACTGGAAGAACTTGTCCCGATTGGTGTTTTTAAATCACTGATGAAGGATTTTGAGGCTGATTCCCTGACCTGTCAATGTTTTTAATTTGCTGTTTTATACTCTTGTGAATTCAATGGTTTTTACTAGATTACTTGTAGTTTTTCATGTTGTCTGTCTGCAATTTTTTTGTAATGACTTGGTGCTGTCTATCTTGGCCAGGGCGCTCTTGAAAAATAGATTTTAATCTCAATGAGCCCTTCCTGGTTAAATAAAGGTTCAATTAAAAAAAAATAACTAGGCAAGTCGGTTAAGAACAAATTCTTATTTACAATGACGGCCTACCCCAGGGTAAACCCTAACCCGAATGACACTGGGCCAATTGTGCACAGCCCTATGGGACTCCCAATCACGGCGGGTTGTGATACAGCCTTGAATCGAACCAGGGTGTCTCTAGTGACGCCTCTAGCACTGAGATGCATTGCCTTAGACCGCTGCGCCGCTCGGGAGCCCAAAGGGAATATAGGGTGCCTTTGGGATGTGGTGTTCATCTGCTGATTGTTTGTCTGTCCTGTATAAGAAGCCTCTGAACAGGAACGAGGACACTTGAATCAAAGTGGGGTTAGTGGGGCAGCCAGATACTTTGATGAGGCCTGGCAAGGTAACTCACGTCATTTCTCGCCTCCTTTTCAAAACATGGTGGTGTCCGAATACCAATACTTGCGTTCTAAATAGTACTTTTTGATGACGCAAAACTAGAACATATTATAGTGTGAAATGTAATTTTTTTTTTTTTTTTTAAAAGTGTCCCTTTTTCAGGACCCTCTTTCAAAGAAAATTCATAAAAATCCAAGTAACTTCACAGATCTTCATAGTAAAGGGTTTAAAATACTGTTTCCCATGCTTGTTCAATGAACCATAATTAATGAACCACCTGTGGAACGGTCGTTAAGACACTAACAGCTTAGACGGTAGGCAATTAAGTTCAGTTATGAAAACTTAGGACACTAAAGAGGCCTTTCTACTGACTCTGAAAAACACCAAAAGAAAGATGCCCAGGGTCCCTGCTCCTCTGTGTGAACGTGCCTTAGGCATGCTGCAAGGAGTTATGAGGACTGCAGATGAGGCCAGGGCAATAAATCGCAATGTCCGTACCGTGAGACGCCTAAGACAGCCCTACAGGGAGACAGGACAGACAGCTGATCGTCCTCACAGTGACAGACCACGTGTAACAACACCTGCACAGGATCGGTATATCCGAACATTACACCTGCGGGACAGGTACAGGATGGAAACAAGCACTGCCAGAGTTACACCAGGAATGCACAATCCCTCCATCGGTGCTCAGACTGTCCGCAATAGGATGAGAGGCTGGACTGAGGGCTTGTAGGCCTGTTGTAAGGCAGGTCCTCACCAGACATCACCTATGGGCACAAACCCATCGTCGCTGGACCAGACAGGACTGGCAAAAGTGCTCTTCACTGACGAGTCGCGGTTTTGTCTCACAAGGGGTGATGGTCGGATTTGCGTTTATCGTCAAAGAAATGAGCGTTACACCGAGGCGGGATCTATTTGGAGGTGGAGGGTCCATCATGGTCTGGGGCGGTGTGTCACAGCAGCATCGGACTGAGCTTGTGGTCATTGCAGGCAATCTCAACGCTGTGCGTTAAAGGGAAGACATCCTCCTCCCGCATGTGGTATCCTTCCTGCAGGCTCATCCTGACATGACCCTCCAGCATGACAATGCCACCAGCCACACTGCTCGTTCTGTGCATGATTTCCTGCAAGACAGGAATGTCAGTGCTCTGCCATGGCCAGCGAAGTCCATGAGGAGATGCACTGCAGTACTAATGCAGCTGGTGGCCATACCAGATACTGTTACTTTTGCTTTTGAACCCACCCCCGCCCCACCTTTGTTCAGGGACACATTATTCCATTTATGTTAGTTACATGTCTGTGGAACTTGTTCAGTGTGTCTCAGTTGTTGAATCTTATGTTCATACAAATATTTACACTAAGATTGCTGAAGAAAAGAAACGCAGTTGACAGTGACAGTGCTTTTATGCAAAGCGACTTACAGGAGCAATTAGGGTTAAGTGCCTTGCTCAAGGGCACAGACATTTTTCACCTACTTGGCTCAGGGATTCAAACCAGCAACACTTTGGTTACTGGCACAATGCTCTTAACCGGTAACCTACCTGCCGCAGTGAACAAAGCATTTATTTCTTGTGTTATTTGTTCTATATTTCTCTCTACATTGCTGGGAAGGGCCCGTAAGTAGGGATTTCACTGTTACTATACTACACCGATTGTTTAAGAAGGATGTGACAAATCACATTAGATTTCTGTAGTTTTAGTAAGGAGTAGGCTAGACAGATTTGGGTCATGGCCTGTGTTTTAAAAAATGATTCTCCCAAGGTCTCAGTGGGTTTAAAAAAAGCAGAGGTCAAGCAGGGGGTGTAAAAAAAAGCCTGGAGTTATCCACCTGGCTGGCAGTCCCAGAGAAGGAGGGAGGTAAGGTTAGAGAAACACTATAATAAGACAGGCCATTAACTCCACACTGCACTTAGCAAAGCACACACACAGATCAACCATTGGGAACTGCATTTGGTTACATTTCAAATTCACACAGAATTTGTTCAAGACAAGTTGTGTTTCAAATATTGCTATGATGATCATACTTTCAGCCTACTAACAGTTCCTGAATAATTATCTAGCCCAAAGAGGAAGAAGCTGGATGTTAAGAGTTGGTTGGCTACGTTGTAGCTTAAGAGGTGTCACATCGCTGTACAGAGTGCTGTAAGTCTTGCCTTGAAGCAGAGTGTCATCTTAATCCTAATAAAAGCCCTTTGAGACACATGCAGGAAATAACACGGTGGAGATTGGGAGTTGACAATCATATGCCATCGCTCTGAACCTCGGCAGAAATGCGTTACTGGCCAAGGTCATTCGATGATACAGTTGTTTACTGAAGTCTTGACATTTTTGATGTGTTGTTTTTCAAAGTAGAGCATGGAAACCCTGTCTCAAGTAGTATTTTACAAAACACACACCCACCCTTCAACAATTGCAAGCTAAAATGCACGAAGATCAAATTACCTTTGAAAACCTTCAGATACGAAAAGTAGTAGACAACACTTTGCTCTTCAATTGAACAGAGACGATCTGGCTAAAACAAGGGCTACGCTCAGATAGAAATACATTGTGTAAAGAATGATTGGCTCTGCACTGACAAGGAATCGGTTCAACTCTATTCATAGCATTTCTATCTGCAATGTTATATGTTGCACCCTTCTAAACAAGACCCCGTTGTCACCTCAGGGGCTTAGCTTAACCATCAGTTGTGTGTTTTGTGGTGAGTCTAAGCAGTTTTTCCAGTCACCAGGGTGACATTTCCCTTAGGTTCAGATCTAGGATTAGCTTCCCTTGCCCAATTCTAAATTTACACAAGTGGGGAAAATGACCCAATTTGACTCAAGATCAGTGTCTAGAGGAAAAGTCACCCTACACCAACTGGCATAGTCAGACAATGACTGAGTGGATAGACAGTACACACTACTGTCTATTTGTGTCGCATTTCTTAATATTGGTATCCCTTATATAAGCACAAACTGCCATCTAGTGTTAGAATCAGTACATCAAATTTAGACATGCCAGAAATTTGCACAAGATGGTTCAAAGAAAATGGAGTTTATTGTTTCTGGTATAATCTGATAAAATATGAAAATGATGAATCAATCCCAGATAATATTGGCAACAGAACTGAAAGGACACATTTTAGATTGACAAAATCACAATGGCTAAATCCCCATAAAAAGCCAAAACAAGTGCAAAGCAGCTTTTTTCCAAACAAGGAAATGTCCACGTTGAACCTGGAAACCAAGATGCCTTTGCAGCCAAATGCAAATAGGAACTAAAAACGGATTGAGGAAAGACAGGTGTGAATCAGAAAACAATGATCACAGTTTTCTTGGCAGACTGGAGATTAAAGTTCAAATTCAGCGGTGCAAATTGTATTTATTTTCAGAATCTAAAACCTTGGCTGCGCACAAATGGCACCCTATTCCCCATGTCGTACACAACTTTTGACAAGGAATTAGGGTGCCATTTGGGACTCAGGCAATACCTCTTACTCCATCTCTTAACCTCAACACCCACCTTGGAACCCCCTCAAACACTGTCGCAATTTTGCAATATCTTGCGCTTCTTTTCCTCTGTTTGTGATTTGAAAACATGTGCTCTGTAGAAGTGCAGTTCCTTGATGCTCTCCTGAATATCGCCCAGTGCTCTAGAAAGGGAAAGACGATTATACAAGATGGCACTTTATAACTCATACACAATCTGTATAATCATTTTAAGCTGTTCTATTTTGGGTATATTCTCCATGACTTCTAACTCTACACTGTATGTACACACATATGTATACATAGAGAATATTCAGTACCAGTCAAAAGTTGACACCTACACATAAAAAAATATATATATATATATATAAAAATAAACTATTTTCTACATTGCATAATAATAGTGAAGACGTCAAAACTATGAAATAGACATATGGAATCATGTAGTACCAAAAAGTGTTAAAAATGAAATACATTTCATTTGTTTGAGATTCTTCCAAGTAGCCACCCTTTGCCTTGATGTCTAGTTAAATAAAAGTTCAAACATTTTTAAAAGACAGCTTTGTACAATTGGCAGTCACCTGGAATGCATTTCAATTAACAGGTGTGCTTTGTTAAAAGTGAATTTGTGGAATTTCTTTCCTTCTTAATGCAATTGAGCCAATCAGTTGTGTTGTGAAAAGGTAGGGGGTGGTATACAGATAGCAGCCATATTTGGTAAAAGACCAAGTACATATTATGGCAAGAACAGCAAAAAGAAACAGTCCATCATTACTTACAGACATGAAGGCTCAGTCAATGCGGAACATTTCAAGAACTTTTAAAGTTTCTCCAAGTGCAGTCGTAAAAAAAATCAAGTGCTATGATGAAACTAGCTCTCATGAGGACTGCCACAGGAAAGGAAGACGCAGAGTTCATTAGAGTTACCAGCATCAGAAATTGAAGCCAAAATAAATGCACCAGAGTTCAAGTAACAGACACATCTCAGCATCAACTGTTCAGAGGAGACTGCGTGAATCAGGCCTTCAAGGTCGAATTGCTGCAAAGAAACCACTACTAAAAGGCCACCAATAATAAGACTGGTGGAAATCTGTTCTTTGGTCTGATGAGTCCAAATTTGAGATTTTTGGTTCCAACCGCCGTGTCTTTGTGAGACGCAAAGTGGGTGAATGGATGATCTCCGCGTGTGTAGTTCCCACCGTGAAGCATGGAGGAAGAGGTGTGATGGTGCTTTGTTGGTGATTTATTTAGAATTCAAGGCACACAACCAGCATGGCTACCACAGCATTCTGCAGCGATACGCCATCCCATCTGGTTTGCGCTTAGTGGGACAATCATTTGTTTTTCAACAGGACAATGAAACAACACACCTGCAGGCTGTGTAAGGGCTACTTGACTAAGGAGAGTGACTGAGTGCTGCATCAGTTGACCTGGCCTCCACAATCACCTGACCTCAACCAAATTCAGATGGTTTGGAATGAGTTGGACCGCAGGGTAAAGTAAAAGCAGCCAACAAGTGCTCAGCATATGTGGGAACGCCTTCAAGACTGTTGGAAAATAATTTCAGGTGAAGCTGGTTGAGAGAATGCAAAGAGTGTGCAATGCTGTCATCAAGGCAAAGGGTGGCTAGAATGAAAAACTAAAATATATTTTGATTTGTTTAACACTTTTTTTTATTATTACATGACTATTTCATAGTTTTGATGTTTTCCCTATTTTTCTACAATATAGAAAAACCCTTGAATGAGTAGGTGTCCAAACTTTTGACTGGTACTGTATCACATCTGGCCGTGATTGGGAGTCCCATAGGGTGGAGCACAATTGGCCACTGCGTTGTCCGAGTTTGGCCGGAGTAAGCTGCCATTGTAAATGAGAATTTGTTCTTAAAACTTGTTTGGGATAGGGGGCAGTATTTTGACGTCCGGATGAAAAGCGCGCCCAAAGTAAAGTGCCTGTTACTAAAGGCCCAGAAGCTAGGCTATGCATATAATTGGTAGGTTTGGATAGAAAACTCTAAAGCCTCTAAAACTGTTAAACTGATGTCTCTGAGTATAACAGAACTGATATGGCAGGCAAAACCCAGAGGACAAACCATCCCACCACTACTTACAATGGCTATCACTTTTACTGTAAGGCGAAGTCCTCCCAGATTGCAGTTCCTAGGGCTTCCACTAGATGTCAAGTCTTTAGAGTTTCAGGCTGGTTTTTAGAAAAATGAGCCAGAAATTGTAGTTTTTCTAGGTGGCTCCCATTTTGGCTGTAGTGTTTTCCAAGCGCGTGGAAGAGAGCGCGGTCTTTGGTATTTTTCTCCGGTAAAGACTAACGATTCTCCTTCTTAAATTTGATTGTTTATTTACATATTAGGGTACCTGAGGTTTGATTATAAACATTGTTTGACTTGTTTGGAAAAGTTTATTAGTAACGTTTGGGATTCATTTCGTATGCATTTTGATGGGAGGGAAACTGGTTGGATTATTGACTGAAGCGTGCCAGCTAAACTGAGTTTTTATGGATATAAAGGACATTATGGAACAAAATGATGATTTGTGATGTAACTGGGACCTTTTGGAGTGCCAACAGAAGAAGATCAAAGGTAAGGCATTTATTACATCGCTATTTCTGACTTTTGTGTCGCACTTGCCTGGTTGAAATATGTTTTTCATGCGTTTGTATGCGGGGGCGCTGTCCTCAGATAGTCACATGGTTTGCTTTCGCCGTAAAGCATTTTTGAAATCGGACACTGCGGCTGGATTAACAAGATGTTAAGCTTTATCTCGATCTATTTTATGAAAGTTAAATATTTATAATACAGTAGTTTGAATTTCGCCGGATGTTGTCGAGGTGTCCCGCTAGCGGCACGCCTTTCCCAAAGAGGATATTATTAACCGACTTGCCTAGTTAAACGAAAGGTAAAAATAGAAATGTATATTTATATAAATTAAGACAACATTGCAAAATTATCAGTTTCTCTTGTTTTACTATTTATAGGTATGTGTTTGGGTAAAATGAAATGTTTTGTTTTATTCTATAAACTACTGACTACTTACTAACCCTAATAAGTTCATATTCATTTTTAAACACAATACTAATATTTGAACTTAGGAAGAGTTCAGAAATCAATATTTGGTGGAATGACCCTGACTTTCAATCACATCTTTCATCACACGTCTTGGCACGCTCTCCACTAGTCTTTCACATTGATGTTGGGTGACTTTATGCCACTCCTGGCGCATTTGTTTGATGACTTGTGACCCATACATCTTCTTGATCACATTCCAGAAGTTTTTGGCATGGAGCATTGTCCCGCTGGAAAAAACAAACCTCAAGAGTTGGGGAACATTGTCAGAGCAGAAGGAAGCAAGTTTTCTTCCAGAACAACCTTGTACGTGGCTTGATTCATTCATTTATTTGGAAGAAATCTTGTCAGTAGTTCATAGAATAAAACAAAAATATAAATTTTACACAAACACATACCTATAAATAGTAAAACCAGAGAAAATGATAATTTTGCAACTCTGCCTAGAAGGCCAGTATCGCCTCTTCACTGTTGACGTTGATGCTGGTGTTTTGCAGGTACTGTCATTTAGGTTACTCGTATGGAGTAACTACAATGTTGTTGATCCATCCGCAGTTCCTAATCATAGGCATTAGTCTGCAACCGTCTTAAAATCACAATTAGCCTCATGGTGATCAAGCCTCAATTTCCTTCCTCTCCATTAGGAAGGATGCCTGTATCTTTGTAGTGACTGGGTGTATTGATACACCTTCCAAAGTGTAATAACTTCACTATTCAACTTGTTAAGCAAATGTTTACTCCTGAACTTATTTAGTCCTGCCATAACAAAGGGGTTGAATACTTACTAAGACATTTTAGCTTTTCATTTTTAATAAATAAAAAAGTCTAAAAGAATAATTCCATTGACATTATGGGGTAGTGTGTGTAGGCCAGTGACAACACATCTCAATGTCATCCATTTTCAATTGAGGCTGTAAGACAACAAAACATGAAAAAAGTCCAGGGGTGTGAATACTTTCCTGAAGGCACTGTATTTAAGGGTATTTTATAAATGTATTGACAGTTCATGAAAAAAAGTGCGGATACAGGCAGGTTGGAAAAACAATGGAAAGGGTGGGCATGGGAATCGAACCTCAGTCCCCATTTGGGAGATTCATACAACAGTAACACTTCTATGCATCAATATCTACTTGATCCAATGCTCTTACTGGACTGTTCACTTTGCGTATAACATGGCACAGCTCATAGACATCTGTCAAAGGCCAGACATTTCTAACATGACCATGGTACTTTGAGCTTGACTATTAAAACACTTCTGTCAGACTTGCCTGTGAGACGCTTTCTTCTGTGGTGCGAGCTTGTATTCTTCTGGAAACCACCGTCTTGAGTAGCGGGACACATACACAAATTAAACTCTGCTCCTTCTCAGAAATGACATCACATAACAGCAATATTTGTCTGTTTGAAGACACTGTTGTTTCATACATTTATGAAGTAAGGCATTGAATAGGTCATTTTGCCTTTAGAAAGTTAAATTTAACCTCGTACAAGGAAGTTGCTAAGCAGAAGAGAATCTGCTAAATTAACAAAATGCATGACAGTGCATGAATACCACAGTTCACATCAAGGCATGTGAAAATGGATAAATAGCCATTAAAGGAGTAGTTCACTATTTTACAACTTGATGTTAGATGGTTTCTCACGCTGAAAGTAGTCTATGGGCTGGGAGAAACTGTAGTTCATGGTTCAGCTCTCTTTAAACAGCCATTACAAACATCAGCTAACTTAAGGCCTGTTACCTATCCATCTGAGTTGACTGAGCCAGAGACACATTGGACTGACAACTCGCTCTGAAGAAATACTGACTGACTTGGGTAAACAGGTGAAGTACCTATGCCTTATCGACACACACACACCTGCAGAGCTCCTTGATCGTGCTCACGTCGATGATCCTGTAGTGGAGATGGTGCATGAACTGGGGCATGTACTTGTCCAGGAACTTCTTGTCCGCATGCACAGAGTTCCCTGCAGGGAAAAAGAAAGCATCAGTCATTCAGTTTTGGATGTGCCGAAAGTGCTACAATGCTTCCTCAGCAAGAAAAATTTATATTTTCCACTCTGTGGCATAGGAGGACCTTTGCATGGCAAAGGATAAGTTAAATTTTGCAAAGTGACAAAATAAAATGGTAACAGTGTTAAAAACATTCTAAACAAGGTGGTACCAAAAACACCTAGCCTTGTCCTAGAACGGTTTGTACTCCTGCCAACTCCATTGCTTATTGTCAAGTCAAACATGTTTGGCATGACAACAAGTGACAAAGAGTCTGCATGATAACCCAAACAGATCTGGCACCCAGGGAAACTCCCCGTTTCACCGTTTTCAGAGTGTTTTCTACTGAATACGACCCAGGTGTGACAGTTTTAATGACGGTATTCTCTACGTTTATAGTCCAGTGAAGAAAGAGGGCCACTCACCTGCAAGGGGACAGTGGCCAGGTGGGGTGTGCTGTCTGATGAAAGAGAGGAACTCGTACTCGGCCTGCTGCAGCGAGATCTTACTGTCCCTCACTGCCTGTGTCAACCCAGACTGGGAAACAGAATGCACAGGGGTAAGTATACACTATTAAACCCCCCCTCCAAATTTTTTTTCTGAATCTGAAAAAGTGGAATAGGCATTGCGGTGCTCATTATTTTTCAGCTTTAGACCAATGCCTATTCTCATTTTTTAATGTTTTTTACACCGGAAGGTGATTATGCAACATTATTATAGAACATTATAAAATAGCTTAACACATGCTCTCCTTGTGAACCCTACAAAGTTGTACATTTTATTTATTGATAAGATCCCAGCTCATAATTCTACTGATCATTGCTCAAAGCAAATTGAGAGCAAGGAAACAAAGACTGAAGCAAATATTTACTAGGCAATTTAATACACAATGTAGCTGGCTAGATGACAGCGTAAAATATGGATGAGCTGTTCTCAATGGAAGGGTTCTGAAATATTATCTTGCTTGAGTCAGAGCTGAGCCGTATCCACAAAGCGTCTAAGAGTAGACAACTGGTCATAAGTGCTGAGCATAGTGACAACATAATCTAGATCAGGGCTTAAAATTAACACCTGCGGGTAGATTTTGACATTGGTGGGTAAAATGTCAATTTCACCAGCCACATCGGTGGGTGTCAGGGTTCCACATGCATTTCCGAATAAAAAAATAGTCAAGTATGATTAAATGTATAGTAAAATAAATGCTGCAGCAGCTGTTCAAAAAAGTATTTCTGCCGTTTTGTTTCATAGCTGGTAAATGAATCGCACAAAGTCAAATAACTACAAATCCTGTAGCCTATTCCAACTCGCGCTGCAACACTGCCTGGCTGGGGGCTGTGCGCACGTGAAGAGCTGAGTGAAATAATCATTTTTAGAAGCACTGCGCACAGGCATGAAATTGGTTTAATTTACTTGAAACGAAGTTCTACTGTGAGACTCTGTCCTTGTGTTTCTTGGCTATTTACATTGTTTTGTTCACAAGCTAGGTTGTTTTTCTATGTTTGCGCATCAACTATTAAGGAAGACGACAACGCTTCTACTAGTCAGACTCAATCACATTGGCACAAACCCGACTACAGTCACGTTACTGGAGTAGTGAAAATGTTTGTCTCGTGTGATATTTTAGTTTAAAAAACTCAGGCAACAAAAAATGAAATTAAACAATATACCACGACTTCTTACTAGTAATACATTTACTGTTTTAGAAACATTACAAAGCATGCTCATTCGTTTTTTGTTTTGTTAGAGGCAAAAAAGAAAATGTGGCTTGTAAAAAATCTGAGTGGCTATTTGGAAGGGCACACACATGTCTATATAAGGTACCACAGTTGACAGCGCATGTCAGAGCAAAAACCAAGCCATGATGTTGAAGGAATTGTCCGTGGAGCTCCGAGACAGGATTGTGTTGAGGATAGATCTGGGGAAGGGTAACAAAAAAATGTCTGCAGCATTGAAGGCCCCCAAGAACACGGTGGCCTCCATCATTCTTAAAATGGAAGCAGTTTGGAACCACCAAGGCTCTTCCGAGCTGGCCGCCCAGCCAAGCTGAGCAATCGGGGGAGAAAGGCATTGGTCCGGGAACTGACCAAGAACCTGATAGTAATCTGCCTTTGCAGCACTCCACTAAATCAGGCCTTTATGGTAGAGTGGCCAGACAGAAGCCACTCCTCAGTAAAAAAAAGGCACATGACAGCCCGCTTGGAGTTTGCCACGCGGCACCTAAAGTCTCTCAGACCATGAGAAACAAGATTCTCTGGTCTGATGAAACCAAGATTTTAACACTTTGGTCTGAATGACAAGCGTCACTTCTGGAGGAATCATGGCACCACCCCTACGGTGAAGCATGGTGGTGGTAGTATCATGCTGTGGGGATGTTTTTCAGCAGTAGGTACTGGGAGACTAGTCAGGATCAAGGGAAAGATGAACAAAGCAAAGTACAGGGAGATCCTTGCTCCAGAGCACTCGGGACCTCAGACTGGGACAACAGTTCACCTTCCAACAGGACAACAACCCTAAGCACATAGCCAAGACAACACAGGAGTGATTTCAGGACATGTCTGAATGTGCTTGAGTGGCCCAGCCAGAGGCCGCACTCAAACATCTCTGGAGAAAAGTCAAGGGGCATGCATACTTTCCGAATGCACTGTATATACGCATTCGGAATTAATTCAGACCCCTTCTTTTTCAAATTGATTAAATTAAATGTATTACTCATCTACACACAATACAGGTATTGTGGTTGTTGACACTAAGATAATGTCACTAAGTAAAGACTTATGGAACATAATTTAATTGAAGTCTGAAGTTTACATACACCTTAGACAACTACATTTAAACTCGGTTTTTCACAATTCCTGACATTTAATCCTAGTAACAATTCCCTGTCTTAGGTCAGTTAGGATCACCACTTTATTTTAATAACGTGAAGTAGTAGTAGTAGTAGTAGTAGTAGAGAGAATGATTGATTTCAGCTTTCATTTCTTTCATCACATTCCCAGTGGGTCAGAAGTTTACATACACTCAATTAGTATTTGGTAGCATTGCCTTTAAATTGTTTAACTTGGGTCAAATGTTTTGGGTAGCCTTCCACAAGCTTCCCACAATAAGTTGGGTGAATTTTGGCCCATTCCTCCTGACAGGGCTGGTGTAACTGAGTCAGGTTTGTAGTCCTCCTTGCTTGCATACGCTTTTTCAGTTCTTCCCAAAAATGTTCTATGGAATTGAGGTCAGGGCCACTCCAATACCTTGACTGTTGTTCCTTAAGCCCTTTTGCCACAACTTTGGAAGTATGCTTGGGGTCATTGTCCATTTGGACCAAGCTTTAACTTCTTGACTGATGTCTTGAGATGTTGCTTCAACATATCCACAAAATGTGTCTGCCTCATGATGCCATCTATTTTGTGAAGTGCACCAGTCCCACCTGCAGCAAAGCACCCCCACAACATGATGCTGCCACCACCGTGCTTCACGGTTGGGAAGGTGTTCTTCAGCTTGTACGACCCCCTGTTTTTCCTCCAAACATAACGATGGTCATTCTGGCCAAACAGTTCTATTTTTGTTTCATCAGACCAGAGGACAATTCTCCAAAAAGTACAATCTTTGTCCCCATGTGCAGTTGCAAACCGTAGTCTGGCTTTTTTAATGGCGGTTTTGGAACAGTGGCTTCTTCCTTGCTGAGCGGCCTTTCAGGTTATGTCGATATAGGACTCATTTTACTGTGGATATAGATACTTTGTACGTGTTTCCTCCAGCATCTTCACAAGGTCCTTTGCTGTTGTTCTGGGATTGATTTGCACTTTTCGCACCAAAGTAAGTTCATCTCTAGGAGACAGAACATGGACGTGGTACCTTCAGGCGTTTGGAAATTGCTCCCAAGGATGAACAAGACTTGTGGAGGTCTACAATTTTCTTTGAGGTCTTGGATGATGTTATTTAGATTTTCCCATGATGTCAAGCAAAGAGGCACCGAGTTTGAAGGTAGGCCTTGAAATACAGCCACATGTACACCTCCAATTGATGTCAATTAGCCTATCAGAAGCTTCTAAAGCCAAGACAACATTTTCTGGAATTTTCCAAGCAGTTGAAAGGCAGTCAACTTAGTGTATGTAAACTTCTGACCCACTGGAATTGTGATACAGTGAATTATAAGTGAAATAATCTGTCTGTAAACAATTGTTGGAAAAATTACTTGTGTCATGCACAAAGTAGATGTCCTAACCGACTTGCCAAAACTAGTTTGTTAACAAGACATTTGTGGAGTGGTTAAAAAACGAGTTAATGATTCAAACCTAAGTGTATGTAAACTTCCAACTTCAACTGTATGTTCAATATGAATGTATTAACTATTCAGCTTGCTTGGTTTATGTATTGAGTAATTAAACTGATTACTTTTGAATTGGGAGACTTATTTGTGCTGGTGCAGCATCTTGTTCATTAAGCAAAACGCATCTGACCATTTTAGTCTGTCTGAGACAACTTGCAATGAGGTGGCATAGGCAGTCCCAATTCTCCATTCACTTGCAAACTTTCTAACATGGATTTTTACAGTGGTGCTAATTTCTTCCAGCCAACATTTACACCAATGCTATGCTTTGAAATCCATGACAAGGGAGTGTCAACGTTCACATTTCAGGAAAAGGGTAGAGGATCGGGACCTAGACAAAGTTCCACAAGTTATGCTTACATTGCCATGATGTTCTTTACACCAGTTGTCCATCCCATCCAGCAGTTCGCCGGTTGTGTTGATTATCAAATTGGGACCCTGTCAACATAACTTTCACGTCATTCTTCACGTAATGTACAGAGGAATTAAATGCAACCAATTGAATGACAGTCTAGCATCCCAAATGGCACCCTATTCCCTGTGTAGTGCACTACTTTTGACCAGGGCTCTTAAGGCTCTGGTCAAACATAGACCACTAAGTAGGCAATAGGAATTTGGGTGGCAGCCAGAACGCAAATTACCTCAGCTAAAACATTTAATTCTGAATCTGTTATGAGGCACGCCATCTCAATGATCTGGTCCTTCTCTATGTCCAGTCCTGTCATCTGAAAAAAGAATGTACACAATAAGAGAAAATGGTGTAGGTCTACTGTAGCTAATATGCAAAGACAACATTCCCATTCAAAATGCTATGCTATAGTAAACAACTAGATCACCGAAAATGCACCATCATTCTGCTCTGGCCTTTTCTTGCTTTCCATAACATGCAAGAGAATCATGAGACGTTTAAAATTAAAAAGCTAACGTAAACATTCAAACGAGGCTACAAAGAAAACTAATGGGACTGTAGCCACTGTGTTGACTTCAAAATCGGGGGTGTGAACTAGGTTTCTATTCAAGCGTTGATCGACATGGTAATGGCTCTATAGTATTGGAGAAAAGTTTTTAAAAACGGACCCTCCGTTACATCGTGACGTGTCATGTCATAACGTACAGCAGGCATAAAGCAACTATTTCTGACGGGGCTCATTGCCTGCTTGAATTATACAGAAACGGGCAGCGTTTAGGTTATGTCATTTATTTTGTTGGAAAGGGGAGAAATTGTGCTTTACAGTGGTATTGAAATTACAGTTGATCTGGAATACGTTTTTGGGGCGCTAAAATAAGGTCAATTGTACGGAGCAAGGAGATGTACAAAAGTGAGTGAGTTTACGTTAGATACTAACGTTAATCATGACACTTAAAATGGCACGTATGTTTAGCTAGTTAGATACAGTACAGCATTTGAATCTCAACCTTCGAAAACCATTACATTACACTGACAAAATAATGACTAGGTTGACAGCTCACTGCAGTGGGAGTGATGGATTAGTGGCAAAACGCATGTATAACAGATTTAGTAATTTGCTAGTTAATAAAGACAATAACTAACTATGACGTCTGCAAAAATTATTATGAGAGAAGCAGATATTTGATGTAGACTAGCTAAAAAGCTAACACCATGGTGTTAATTATACTAACACTAGTTAGGTATCCATAGCTGGCTGGCTAGCTATCAAAAGTTGTTAGCCGCAAATTACCTCATTACAGTTGTCAATGTCAGGCCAAGTTCTATCTGAACAGCTAGCTAACGTTAGTATGTTTTTGTTTAGCTCACTTAGCTATAGCCTACCTAACAGCTAACAGCTGTTCGCTAACTACCAGTAATGAACAAACCCGTTGCAACTGCTAGCTTCTAGCTAGCAAGGCACGTTAACGTTACCTCCAAGTCTACCCACACCATCCTCTGCCTCATGCCAGGGTCTGACCGCGAAGATGACATTTTCTTGCGGTATGTGGAGATATTATGTACAAAAATATTCAGCCCGGTCCGTCTTGGCGCTAGGCCTTTCCTCTGCTCAGAAATAGCGCAGTTCAGACTTGTGCTTGACTGCAAAAATAAATGTCGACTTGCTGAAAACCTTTGACTGCTGCTTGGGCGAAGAGTAGGAAAATTCGCAAACTTGCAAAGAAGTTTCGAGCTGAAAGACCACGCCGATGCTCGAGTGCACAAGAACGCCGGCATACTGGAACAACTTCCGATCAAAACTGTCGTTAAACTGTCGTAAAACCATTGCGTCAGCAACATCTCAAGCGTGTATGGAATGTTGTTCCCAAGCATTCCTACTAATTAGATGTAGAAAGTATTTTCATGTCCAGCAACTGCACCGATTTAAATAAGCAAATAATCGGGTATTTACAAGGCATAGCATTAACTATTGTTTGTACTGAATGGTTGTATATCGAAGCAATGGCATGGTTTGAGAGAGGTGGGTGCTGCTCGACGTGTTGTGTAAAACTTGTAATAAACGGCCATCTTATCAGCGTCTTATTGTGCCCCAGATTGTGACATTACACTCCCTTTCTCCCACTACCCACAACTCCCATTCAAAACGAAAGAACATGACAATATTGTGCAAGAAAAACAAGTAATTACAAGCAATCAATATGCACAAAGGGAAATAGTTTGTAACAAGAGGGAACACTACATGTGAAATAAATGTATATTGTGTTATGTATGTTTTTTCCTAAACTGCTGAGTTGAATGTGATTTAAGAAAATTACATGAATTGCTCAATATGTATTGTATATAAAATACGTATACAGTGCCTTGCGAAAGTATTCGGCCCCCTTGAACTTTGCGACCTTTTGCCACATTTAAGGCTTCAAACATAAAGATATAAAACTGTATTTTTTTGTGAAGAATCAACAACAAGTGGGACACAATCATGAAGTGGAACGACATTTATTGGATATTTCAAACTTTTTTAACAAATCAAAAACTGAAAAATTGGGCGTGCAAAATTATTCAGCCCCCTTAAGTTAATACTTTGTAGCACCACCTTTTGCTGCGATTTGCAGCTGTAAGTCGCTTGGGGTATGTCTCTATCAGTTTTGCACATCGAGAGACTGAAATTGTGTCCCATTCCTCCTTGCAAAAAACAGCTCGAGCTCAGTGAGGTTGGATGGAGAGCATTTGTGAACAGCAGTTTTCAGTTCTTTCCACAGATTCTCGATTGGATTCAGGTCTGGACTTTGACTTGGCCATTCTAACACCTGGATATGTTTATTTTTGAACCATTCCATTGTATATTTTGCTTTATGTTTTGGATCATTGTCTTGTTGGAAGACAAATCTCTGTCCCAGTCTCAGGTATTTTGCAGACTCCATCAGGTTTTCTTCCAGAATGGTCCTGTATTTGGCTCCATCCATCTTCCCATTCATTTTAACCATCTTCCCTGTCCCTGCTGAAGAAAAGCAGGCCCAAACCATGATGCTGCCACCACCATGTTTGACAGTGGGGATGGTGTGTTCAGGGTGATGAGCTGTGTTGCTTTTACGCCAAACATAACGTTTTGCATTGTTGCCAAAAAGTTCAATTTTGGTTTCATCTGACCAAGGTGGCTTGTGGCAAACTTTAAACAACACTTTTTATGGATATCTTTAAGAAATGGCTTTCTTCTTGCCACTCTTCCATAAAGGCCAGATTTGTGCAATATACGACTGATTGTTGTCCTATGGACAGAGTCTCCCACCTCAGCTGTAGATCTCTGCAGTTCATCCAGAGTGATCATGGGCCTCTTGGCTGCATCTCTGATCAGTCTTCTCCTTGTATGAGCTGAAAGTTTAGAGGGACGGCCAGGTCTTGGTAGATTTGCAGTGGTCTGATACTCCTTCCATTTCAATATTATCGCTTGCACATTGCTCCTTGGGATGTTTAAAGCTTGGGAAATCTTTTTGTATTCAAATCCGGCTTTAAACTTCTTCACAACAGTATCTCGGACCTGCCTGGTGTGTTCCTTGTTCTTCATGATGCTCTCTGCGCTTTTAACGGACCTCTGAGACTATCACAGTGCAGGTGCATTTATACGGAGACTTGATTACACACAGGTGGATTATATTTATCATCATTAGTCATTTAGGTCAACATTGGATCATTCAGAGATCCTCACTGAACTTCTGGAGAGAGTTTGCTGCACTGAAAGTAAAGGGGCTGAATAATTTTGCACGCCCAATTTTTCAGTTTTTGATTTGTTAAAAAAGTTTGAAATATCCAATAAATGTTGTTCCACTTCATGATTGTGTCCCACTTGTTGTTGATTCTTCACAAAAAAATACAGTTTTATATCTTTATGTTTGAAGCCTGAAATGTGGCAAAAGGTCGCAAAGTTCAAGGGGGCCGAATACTTTCGCAAGGCACTGTATGTATATGTACAACACTACATTTTCTTGCCAAGATTAAAAATACATGATGGTTGCATTGAGGAAGTGTGTCACCTATTTTGGTACCTAACATCCAAAAAGGGTTTTCTGAAAATATATTGAGATTTTATATAATTAAAATATATATTTAAAACCAAGTGCAGTGCAGATAAACAGGAGCGTCTGTCAGGCCGTCACACAAAACAGCTTACGTCAGACGCCGACAGGTTTGATCATTTAACATTTACATTTAAGTCATTTAGCAGACGCTCTTATCCAGAGCGACTTACAAATTGGTGCTTTCACCTTATGACATCCAGAGGAACAGCCACTTTACAATAGTGCATCTAAATCTTTTAAGAGGGGGGGGGGGGGTGAGAAGGATTACTTTATCCTATCCTAGGTATTCCTTACAGAGGTCCACTTTGCTGGATGGCTAAACAGCAGTATTAGCCAAGTACATAACAACAAGCAGTTTCCGCAGACACTCTTCAAAGTTTAATCCACAGTGGGGCTCACACAATCAAATCCCCCTGTTTCTCACATTCTAAAACATAGAAAAACAAAAAACAGATCCTGATGTACATTGCTGCTGTTGAAGAAACTGCCATAGGCATATTTGTATTCAGACTGGGGAGAAGCAGTTATCTTCTTCACCGGTGTGAATGAACTCTAGGGCACAGAATGATGTATGAGTCAACATCTGCCTTGGAAATGGCACCCTATTTCCTATTTAGTGCACTACTTTTGACCAAGTTACATAGGAAATAGGGTGCCATTTGGGACGCACCTAAATTCACACCAGTTGAACTCTGGGGCCATCTCCATGTCTGAAGTGATACTGGCCGTATGTGACAGCATCAATGTTCTTCTGCCCGACCAGGCGACCATGGGACATGGGTTGTGATACCAGCGAGACAGGAAATTGCACCAGCTGGCCCTGGCGAGTGAACAGTGTAAAAGGCCAGGGACATCTGGGTCTTATTCACTAGGCACCAAATGGAAGAAAACAGACTAAAACGAGGAGGGACTATGCCAGCACTTTTCCAATAAGAAACACTATTTTTTGTTTTCCGTTTCAAAACATTTCTCTACGGTGTGCACTAATGAATATGACCCATATTCATTGGGCATCAAACAAAAGGTGGCTTGGTCAAAATAAGTGCACTATATATGGAAAAGCGTGCCTTTTTGGACAGAGTGTTGTCATCACAGCAATGTGATGCAACAGATAGTCAGACATTGCGTTCACTTCTTTGGAGCATGATGTGTTTGATTTCAGCCATTTTACAGTCACTTCTTTGCAGCACAATGTGTGCAATGGGACATGACAGCACAGGTTGACTTAAAGTGATGGCCCTGTGTAGCATAAATGTCCTACAAAATGCATTCAAGATGACTTCTGAATAATACAGAGGTCATTTAATATGCTGTACAGGTGCTAAAGGCTGCTTCAGTGTCCTGCTGAGACAGGCTGAACAAATATGTACACAGTACAGTTGCATGGCACTCATTGAAGGTCCTACTCAAACTTGGATATGATCTTTTTTTCTGCATGACATAGTTGATTTTGATTCGGCTGGAGATCTTGTCTGAGTTACGAATGCACTAGCTGGTTCATTCCCCTCAGAATACCCAGTAGCCAGAAATGTATAGGCCTATGTACTGTAACGATATGGCCACATATTCTGTATTGGTCACAGGAGCAGGAGTAAGTTTCCCCTATTGCTGATCTTGGGTAGGCTTTGCATTTTCCTCACACATGGTAAAGGTCAGGATTGGGCGAGGGGAAGCTGATCCTAGATCTGTACATAGGAGAAACTTCACCCCGGAGCTTGGTCGTAGCTGTATGTTTTTCACAAGGATAGTTCCAAACTGAGCCTTTGGATGGTGCAAGAGCAATGCTAATGTTTCATATTGCTGTAAGTGTAGAGATTGTTGGAAGATCTGTAAACAAATTTTTATAATTACTGTATTGCAGTGTCCCTTTTGGTAGGTACTTTATTGAACCATAATAGTCTTTGTATCCGGTGCATGTGACAAATACAATTAGATTTTTCCTTGTCAAGTCACGTGGTCAGGAAAACATCAGGGGAGTACTGAGGAATGAACTGACGTTTTAATTCAAATTCAGGTTTAGCTTTAGCATAGATTTAGACAGTTGCTGTTATCTGAAAGCATATTGGAAAGCATCCATATAACAATCGGTTTATCTTCCTCTCCAATTCACTCCATGATTGACTTCATGACTGAAGAAGCTAGAAAAGGAACACTTTTTATATTATTTGATTTATTTTACCTTTATTTAACCAGGTAGGCAAGTTGAGAACAAGTTCTCATTTACAATTGCGACCTGGCCAAGATAAAGCAAAGCAGTTCGACAGATACAACGACACAGAGTTACACATGGAGTAAAACAAACATACAGTCAATAATACAGTATAAACAAGTCTATATACAATGTGAGCAAATGAGGTGAGAAGGGAGGTAAAGGCAAAAAAGGCCATGGTGGCAAAGTAAATACAATATAGCAAGTAAAACACTGGAATGGTAGTTTTGCAATGGAAGAATGTGCAAAGTAGAAATAAAAATAATGGGGTGCAAAGGAGAAAAATAAATAAATTAAATACAGTTAGGAAAGAGGTAGTTGTTTGGGCTAAATTATAGGTGGGCTATGTACAGGTGCAGTAATCTGTGAGCTGCTCTGACAGTTGGTGCTTAAAGCTAGTGAGGGAGATAAGTGTTTCCAGTTTCAGAGATTTTTGTAGTTCGTTCCAGTCATTGGCAGCAGAGAACTGGAAGGAGAGGCAGCCAAAGAAATAATTGGTTTTGGGGGTGACTAGAGAGATATACCTGCTGGAGCGTGTGCTACAGGTGGGAGATGCTATGGTGACCAGCGAGCTGAGACTTTACCTAGCAGGGTCTTGTAGATGACGTGGAGCCAGTGTGTTTGGCGACGAGTATGAACTTGATTATAATATATTGTAATTTTATTGTGCTTCATTTTTTTCAAGACATACTGTTCTATTCCTATGCTCTTTTGATCCTGACAACAGAAAATTGGCTTTGCTGTAACGATAATTTTGCATTAGAAAGACGAAGCTTGAAATCGGAGGAAAAAGAAAAACAGGGACGACGAAATGAGAAGTGAACCAATCAGACAAGCCTTGGGAGGTTTGCTAAGGTTACCAGTGTTATTTGGTGCATTTGATGTGCTTTTATTTTGTGATGTGCTCTGTTCATCATTTGTATGTAGGTACTGTAGACCTATGTGTACACTTTGGCCCTGAGGCCTGAGAGGAAACCTCTCTCTATCTCAGGCCTGAACTGCTATCAGAGGCAGACGATGCCACCCCTGTGTGTGTGTGTGTGTGTCTGTATCTGTACATGGAGTACCTTGATATACGCAGGTATCTGCACTTCATATATGCAAGTATGTGCCTCATGTTGGGTATGCTAGAGAGGACCTGTGTATCTCACTATAGTCACCAGGCAACACTATCTTCTCAGTGTGAGAGCATGCTTTCAATTTACACAGTTCACTGCCCAGGGGGCATCTAAAAAGTAATAACCCAGGGCCTTGGAAAAGCAGTGATGGGTGAAATTGTAAAAAATAATCGCTTTTACTATTTGCCATGCAAGTCTTCTGACGATACTACTGCTATAATTAGTAGAGGAAGAAATTGTCATATTGTTGTATAAAGAATATGACAACAATAATGAACATATCTCCACAATGGCCCTTGAATGAGACCTTGGAATTACATTCATTACTTGTGGTAATTCATGCAATACAAAACAGTATGCCTGTCCAGCCTGGAAGGAGGGTGCCGGCTCAGCGCTCCTGGTCTCCAGTATACCTCCTTGGACCAGGATATCCTGCGCCGGCTCTGCGTACTGTGTCTCCGGTGAGTCTGCACAGCCCAGTGCGTCCTGTGCCAGCGCCCTTCATTTGCAAATAAACATCCAGCCAGGATGGGTTGTGTCAGCTCTACACACCAGGCTTCCCGTGCGCCTCCAGAGTCCAGTACGTCCTGTGCCTGCTCCCCGCACTCGCCCTGAAGTGCGTGTCCCCAGCCCGGTACCACCAGTTCCGGCACCACGCACCAGGCCTCCAGTGCGCCTCCAGGGTCCAGTACCACCAGTTCCGGCACTAGGCCTCCTGTGCACCTCCAGAGCCCAGTACGTCCTGTTCCTCCTCCCCGCACTCGCCCTGAAGTGCGTGTCCCCAGCCCGGTACCACCAGTTCCAGCACCACGCACCAGGCTTCCCGTGCGCCTCCAGAGTCCAGTACGTCCTGTGCCTGATCCCCGCACTCGCCCTGAAGTGCGTGTCCCCAGCCCGGTACCACCAGTGCCGGCACCACGCACCAGGCCTACAGTGTGCCTCGCCAGTCCAGAGTGTCCGGCGACAGTACCCAGTCCAGAGCATCCGGCGGCAGTACCCAGTCCAGAGCGTCCAGCGACAGTACCCAGTCCAGAGCGTCCGGCGACAGTACCCAGTCCAGAGCGTCCGGCGACAGTACCCAGTCCGGAACCTCCAACGACGGGCCACAGACCGGAACCTCCAACGACGGGCCACAGTCCGGAACCTCCTACGACGGGCCACAGTCCGGAACCTCCTATGACGGGCCACAGTCCGGAACCTCCTAAGACGGGCCACAGTCCGGAACCTCCTACGATGGGCCACAGTACGGAACCTCCCACGACGGGCCACAGTACGGAACCTCCCAAGACAGGCCACAGTCCGGAACCTCCCATGACGGTCCCCAGTCCGGAACCTCCCGCGACGGTCCCCAGCCCGGGGTCTCCATCGAGGGTCCCCAGCCCTCAGTGTAAAGAAGGGGGGCGGCGTCCAGAACCAAAGCTGCCACCAAGGTTAGATACCACCCAGACCCTCCCATATAGGTGTAGGTTTGCGGCCGGGAGTCCGCCCTGACCTTAGTTATCTTTATTTTCTTTATTATTTGGTTTGGTCAGGGTGTGACAAGGGTGGTGTGTTTAGTTTTTGAATTGTCTATGAGTTTTTGTATGTCTAGGGGTTATTCTAGTCTAGGGGTTTATATGTCTATGGTTGCCTAGATCGGTCTCAATCAGATGCAGCTGTTTATCGTTGTCTCTGATTGGGAACCATATTTAGGTAGCCATATTCCTTGGTTTATCTGTGGGTTATTGTCTATGTATAGTTGCCTGTGTCAGCACTAGTGTTTACTGCTTCACGTTCGTTTTATTGTTTTGTTAGTTTGTTTAAGTATTATTTTTTAATAAAGAGGAATTTATTCTCATCACGCTGCGCCTTGGTCTCCTCGTTACGACGAACATGACAATGCCTACAAAAGCAGGGATGAAAGAAAGAAAGAGAGAGAAAGAAAGTGAGTGAGTGGTAATACATACTAAGCTTGATAGGTGTGATTGTTTGGTGCTGGTGAGCTGGCTTTAACTGTAACTAAGAGGAAAGTGTTGCTAGGGTGAACATGTAGTCATCCCAACAATCACAAAGTACTGCAGTGCCCCAGGTCTTGAAAAGGAAAAATGATTTAAAGTATAAGGGGATATCTGTGAACAAATGCCGTGGTCAAGGCTACGATGGCACCAGTACAATGAATGGAGAATACTCAGGTGTTCGAAAGCTCATATCATACCGAGAGCCCAGTGTTTATTATGTAGGCTAGTTCTTTCTGAATTTTAGTTTAGAAAACAATCTCTCTGTAGGAGAAACAGTTACAGGGATGGTAAAAACAGCTTGATTGCCATAGCAACACCAGGGAAACTGGGAAAAAGAGAGGAATGCTTCAAATACAGCAGTTCTGCAGCATCTTTAATTGAGCCTCTCGTTCTCCTTATTTGCCGGCCTCAACACGTTATGTAAAGAGATGAACTGTATAGGAAGCTCTGGGGACAGGTAATCTGGATACTGGACTGCATATAAACTGGCAGATGCAAAGAGATGATCATAGTTAGCTGACAACAGTTTTTGAGGGCTTGAACAAAAAAAGTTGTTTGCGTTTTTTTGTTCATACTGGTGAACCGGAGTTTGAGTTGTGTGGTAGTGATATCAACAGTCTCTTATCTCTGGTATACAGTGCTTTCGGAAAGTATTCAGACCCCTTGACTTTTTCCACATTTTGTTACGTTACAGCCTTATTCTAAAGTAGATAAAAAATATATATACATATTCAACAATCTACACACACTACCTCATAATGAAGCGAAAAAAACAGAAATACCTTATTTAGATAAGCATCCAGACCCTTTGCTATGAGACTCCAACCATCTCTGTAGCACTCCACCAATCAGGCCTTTATGGAAGCGTGGCCAGACTGAAGCCACTCCTCAGTAAAAGGCACATGACAGCCCAACTGGAGTTAACCAAAAGTCACCTAAAGACTCTCAGACCATGAGAAACAAGATGGTCTGCTCTGATGAAACCAAGACTGAACTTTGGCCTGAAGGCCAAGTGTAACGTCTGGAGGAAACCTGGCACCATCCCTAAGGTGAAGTATGGTGGCAACATCATGCTGTGGGGATGTTTTTTCAGAGGCAGGGACTGGGAGACTAGTCAGGATCTAGGGAAAGATGAACGGAGCAATGTACAGAGAGATCCTTGATGAAAACCTGCTCAAGAGCGCTAAGGACGTCAGACTGGGGCGAAGGTTCCACTTCCAACAGCACACAGCCAAGACAACACAGGAGTGGCTTTGGGACAAGTCTGAATATCATTGAGTGGCCCAGCCATTGAGGGGCCCATCGAACATCTTTGGAGAAACCTGAAAATAGGTGTGCAGCAACGCTCCCCATCCAACCCGACATAGTTTGAGAGGATCTGCAGAGAATGTGAGAAATTCCCCAAATACAGGTGTGCCAAGCTAGTGTCGTACCCAAAAATACTTGATGCAGTAATCACTGCCAAAGGTGCTTCAACTTTACTGAGTAAAGGGTCTGAATACTTTATGAATTTGCAAAAATGTTTTTTTTTAAATAATCTGTTTTTGCTTTGTCATTATGGGCTATTGTGTGTAGATTTAATCAAACATTTAATACTTTTTACAATACGGCTAAGGTAACATTATGAAAAATAGGTCGGAATAATTTACATCGGCACTGCATCTTGGCATGTATCATTCAAGACTAAGTTTCAATTGTGTGCAGTACAATGGATATATAATGCACAATGAATGTCTCAGGAAAGACTGTCTGGGTTGGCAATACTTAGTATAGAAAACAGTTGAGCGAGCACCCTGGACCTACAGGCACTGGTGAAAACGTATGCACACACAAAATGAGTACTTCAGGAGAGTCTCTCAAATTGGATTCAATTTGATTTACCTTGAATATTGCAGCCCATTTATGTAGGCTATTAGCCAGATAAAACTTTTACGTGGAGCAGCATAGGGGAATCCAAGAGCAGACTCAGACGAGGAAACAGATGAATGAACCAAGGTATTTATTGTAATGGAATGCAGATTCGGGGAGGCAAAACTGCAGTGAGAGGATGAACAGCGTCAAGCAGGGAAACAGGTACAGCAGGGAAACAGGATCGTGAATAATAATGGCTAGAAGCATAAACTGACTGAGCAGAGATTACGATCTGGCCGAGTGAAAGTGGCAGAGTATTTGTAGAGGTGTTGATAATGGAACGAGTTGCAGCTGGTAGGGATCTGCTCTGACTCCAGCACACCTGTCTCCAACCACATAAACAGAAAGGGAGGGGGGGGGAGAGTGTACTGGGGGAATGGTTGCAGGTCAAGCAGACACTAGATGACCACTAGGGGGTGTGGGAGGAGCAGACATGACAGTACCCCCCCCCTCTACGGGTGCCACCTGGCGCACAACCTGGCTTGTCAGGGTGTGAGGTATGGAAATCCTTTTGACCTGGAGTGTAGACTGGAGCTGAAGCATGGTAACGGTTAGCTTGCTTTTGGGTCCTGGCGGAGACACGAAGAACTGACTGGTCCCTCCTCCAGGTGCAATGACAACAGTGCCTGTGGTCCTGGACTGAGTTACGGCAAGAGGGCGAATGGGCGGAGCAGGCTGAGATGAACAGACCGAGCAGGCTGAGATGAATTCCCAAGCTTCTCTCACCATGGTGGGCCACCAAAAAAACACAAAAAAAGCTGCCGCAGGAAGGCGAGAGTCCAGTTCATGCCAGGGTGACAGGTCAGGTGAGTAGCATGGGCCCACTGAAGAATTTCAGAGCGAACTGAATCTGGCACAAAGAGAGCCTTACAAGGTTCGTTTCCTGGATCAGGCTGGCTCAGCTGAGCCTGACGAGCACGGGACTTGATCTCCCAGGAGACAGCAGCAACGATGCAGGAGGATGGCATAATGGTTTCTATCTCGGTACTGATGTTGTATGCGGTGAACTGACAGGAGACGGTGTCAGGTTTAGTATTCTTAGATCTGGGGCGAGAAAGGTTATACAACCTGCTACTGGGGAGGGGAGCTCCAGGCTTGAGGTCAATAGCACAGTCGTATGAGCGATGAGGCGGCAGAGACAGGGTGTGGTGCTTACTGAACACAGGAGCTAAACTGTGATACTCTGGAGGAACAGAAGACAGGTCCGGGGGTTTTGGAATGGACTGGGGTACAGACAAGGCAGGTGGAAGGACAGAATGTAGACAATTGGAATGACAAAATGCACTCCAAGTTGTAACCCTCCCGGTGGTCCAGTCAATCTGTGGGTTGTGTAGTTTTAACCATGGATGGCCCAGAACCAGAGGAGAACAGGGACTGTCGATTATGTGGAAACTGATCTTTTCTTGGTGATTACCAGAGAGACGCAGGATGACTGGAACTGTTCTTACAGACACGGGAGAGAAGCTTACCATTGAGAACGTAGGCATCGAGAGGTGAATTAAGTGGAACAGTGTCCAGGCCCAACTGGTTGACAACACCTCGGTCCAGAAAGCTCTTGTCGGCACCTGAATCTAAAGGAGCAGCTGGAGGAAATGCCTGACTGCCACACAAGGTTGGCCTCAAACAGGGGTCTAGGGGAAGATGGGCAGGCAATTTGACCCAATAGTATTTTCCCCATAATCACCCGAGCCTCTTCTTACTGGACTCAGGGAACAAGTGGAAAACAGGTAACCAACCTGACCACAGTATAGACAGCTCCTAGCATCGACACGCCGCTGTCTCGCCTCTGGAGATAGATAGGTCCGGCCAAGATTCATGGGTTCAGGTTCAGAACATGCCTGGGATACAGTCGGAGGAGAATAACAAAGCACTGAAGTAGATGTTAAGGAATTTGCAACCTTAGCTACCCTCTCTCTCTGCAGCTCCCAGAGACACTTGTCAATGCGGATAGTGAGAGAAATGAGTTCATCAAGATCATCACGCTCCTCCTTGGACACTAATTCGTTCTTGAGGGTCTCAGTGAGTGAGTTACGGAATGCTCCCTGAAGAGCCTCATCCCAGCCGCTCTTTGCGGCGAGGGTACGGAACTCACATGCCATTTCAGCAACACTCTGTTAGCCTTGACAGAGGGACAGGATTCGTTTAGCGGCGTCTTTCACGCAAACCGGGTGGTTGAAAACCTTCTTCATCTCCTCCGTGAATCTACTATAGGAGAAGCAAATAGGCAACTCTCTCCCACACATCAGTGGCCCAGGAAAGCACTGCTCCACAGAGGCAACCAATCAAAAACCAAATCTAGGCTTGTTCACTAGCATAAGAGTTGGGCTGTTGCTCAAAAACTAGTGAACATTGTACCAAAAAGGCTCTGCAGGTTCCGAGATTACCATCGTAGCGCTCTGGAGTACCATTGAGGAACAAACTGCTCCCGGAGCCTGGTCATGTTGATTGAGCAGGGCGCCTATACCAATGATGGAGAGTATCCAAGTCCGCTGGGTTCAGATCTTGGCCAGATCGTACTGTTACGCGGAGCAGCACAGGGGATCCCAAGAGCAGACTCAGATGAGGAAACAGATGAATGAACCAAGGTATTTATTGTAACACAGGGAGATACGGAGTGCAGATCCGGGGAAGCTTGGATGAGTTGTAGGAAACCAGATGTGGAGGCTGAGGATGGAGTGTGATGGGTTGGGACAGGGTAAACAGGTCCAGAGGGGAATCCAAGGGAGTGGTGGTGTGGTGAGTCCGGAACAGGGTGGTGAGATGTGGAACAGGAGACAGGAGCCAGAGTCAGGGGGCAAAACTGCAGTGAGAGGATAAACAGCATCAAGCAGGGAAACAGGTACAGCAGGGTAACAGGATCGTGAATAATAATGGCTAGAAGCATCACAGATCCCTACCAGCCGCAACTCGTTCCATTATCAACACCTCTGCCAATAATCAGTTCTCCCACTTCCACTCTGAGTGGAAGTGGCAGAACTGAGTATTTGTAGAGGTGTTGATAATGGAACGAGTTGCGGCTGGTAGGGATCTGTTCTGACTCCAGCACACCCGTCTCCAACCACACAATCACACACAAACAGAAAGGGAGGGGGAGAGAGAGAGTGTACTGGGGGAATGGCTGCAGGTCAAGCAGACACTGGATGACCACTAGGGGGTGTGGCAGGAGCAGATGTGACAAAAACCCGCTGAGTTCAACAAGAAATAGTGGCTGAATTTATCCTCAAGCCGATTCATTTTTCCTCATTGTTAGGCTATTTGATGTGTAATTTTTAGCACCTAAATCTTAGCTAAAGACAGTATATACTGTAGGTATAGATAGTATACTACATAATGAAACAATCTGTAGTTAGCTAGTGTGGACTGACTATTATTTGGCATTAATAGACTGGTTTTTCCTCACAACAACTTTCTATCCATGCTGGGAGAGGGCGCGAGGACAGCTCATGTCATGCAGGTTCAGCTAGCCTATACAGGACAGCTGTATATATAAAAAATCAATTGGTAGCTGATTAGTATTCTGTTGTAACGAAAATTGATTTGACAATCTGCAATGTTTGAATTTCCAACTTTTAATTACTGAAAAAGTAATTACATTATTGCCACCAGTCAGCAGTCTAAAAATGGCAGCATTGCGGCACTATATAGCTTTGTGAAATGTTAGGCAAATGCCGACCTTACAAGGGCCCAGAGAAACTGCGTAACGCCAGTGCTGCAGTGTATTAGTGGAAATCTATTGCAACACAGCTCTGCCTTGGCAAACGCACAAGAAACTAGCAATGGACTAGCAATGGTGCTCTTAATCAGACGATAATAGCATCTCTCTTCAGCTTTAAAACAAGCATTTCAGAGCATAAACCAGTCTGTTTTTTTACAGTCCAGGCAGAGTTGTAGGATAGATAGGGGATTTAACAGAAACAAGTCACCTCTTACCGGTACACACATTTCAAAGATTAGAAGCCAATCCTGCATTCCAATGTGAGGCAGAGAGGGTAACCAGGCCCCTTGGGTGTCCCACTCAATAATAAGTCTGCATTTTCTTTCCCTTACTTTTGATTGCTGCTGGCAATTTTTGCATGTAAATCTTGGTGGGAAACTAACTTTTTTTTAATGCATGCATGCCAGCCAAGCCACTACACAACACAACACTAAACAATACATTAATTATAATGGTGCCAAACGGTGCCCACAAACTGTTAGGGCCTTATAAAGATGTCCCCGAGTGGCACAGCGGTCTAAAGCACTGCATCTCAGTGCTAGAGATGTCACTACAGACCCTGGTTCGATTCCAGGCTGTATCACAACAGGCCATGATTGGGAGTCCCGTAGGGCTGCGCAAAATTGGCCCAGCGTTGTCTGGGTTAGGCTGTCATTGTAAATAAGAATTGGTTCTTAACTGACTTGTAAAGTTAAATAAAAAATAAACAGCAGAGCTTTCTTTTCAGCACCATGGAGTGAATCCTTAACACGCAAAACAGTTCATTCAGCCTCATTTATTGCTTTAAAAAAAAGTAAATGTGGTTTCTACTGACAATTGAGATTTACAAACTATGGCATGAGGGAACGATGAGTGAATAAGACGCAATAAGTAATTCTGATTAAGACATTAATGAGCGAGCTAAGACAGACCCGGTCAATTTAACTATTTGTTCAGCACTTTTGAAATGTACAGCGACAGATTTCAGAACATGGGCCGTTCTTACAGTATTCTCCCTGTACACCAAGTCAGAACCGTAGGATAAGGGTGCATATAAGCAGACAATGAAGCTCTTACAATATTTGATGACGACACACCGTCATTTTGGAGCTGCCTTACTCAAGACAGCAAAAAAGAGACGCGGCTTTATTAAGTCAATATTTAGTTATTTTTTTACATGGTTTGTAAACTGATATGTGACAAATATGCCAAAATAACATACAAAAAAGACAACAGGCAACAGGTGGGGCACCTTCCCCGAATGATCGGTTGCCACTGCTGCTGTCTAATAAAGCATGGAGAGAACTCTAATTAGCAACACTAGCGGCAGTAGCAGCAGCATGGCTATCCATTTGATACCTCTCCCCTTCTGTATCCCACCACTGCTATAACCGTAGATTATACCTGGGGTCGTATGTATCAAGCATATCAGAATAGAAGAACTGATGTAACTTTATTCATTGTGACTTAAAAGGCTAAACTGATCCTAAATCAGCACTCATATGAGATGCTTCATGAATATGAGCCCTGTTCTCACATTACTGTCTAGGACCACCAGGTGGCAGTTGCTCACTCCTTTAACCCATCACGGGAACACACAATGCCTTTGTGTGTTCTGAGCACTCCGTCTCTAATCTCTCTCTGTTTTGAGATCTATCGCACCCCGACTCCCTCTCTCTCTCTCTCTCTCTCTCTCTCTCACATGCACTCTCTTTTTCTCTGTCTCTCTATGCCTTTCTATATCTCGCTCTCTCTTCTGTCTTTCCTTCAACCCCACTCTGTCTATCCCTCCCTCTGTTTCACTCTCTCTGTCCCTCTTTTACATACATACATGCATGCACACATTCTCTCTCTCTCTCCTTTTCTGTTCTTTTGGTGGAATTCTAACAGGCATAATGACAAAAAATATTAAACAAATAAGCACTTACTGGGGAAAATAGTCTCTAAACCTCGTGGATATTAGTATTGACATTATTTGAGGTTGCCATGTGCATCCGCTGCCAAGACTAGAATTGGAGCGACCACGTTCATATCCATATTAATGCATGTTGACATACTTAGAATATAACATAAGATATTTCACGTATTTAGTAAAAGCATTACATTTACTATGGATAATAATGTTGAGAATAGCTGTGGGAATTAGTAGATTTGAGTGTTTTCTCACTGCTGTGTGTTGCGTTAGGACATTTTCTTCTTCTCCGCTACCTTTTGTTGTTGGTTTATTTCACACGGATGCTTGTGGAATAAAGTTAAATAATTTGACAAGAAAGATCAACTGGCATCTGAATTAGTAAAAACAGTGTTATTAGTGCCTTCACATAATGGTAATTTAATGTACAGGTGCCATGAAGGCTGATTCAGTGACCATACAGTTGTCTGGTGACCTGCTGAGAATATCCTAATATGGACACCGTACAGCTGCAAGGCACTTATTAAAGGCCCTACTTCTGGATTACATAGTTCATTTTGATTTGGCTCGAGATTTAGTCTGAGGTACGAACACATTAGCTGATTCATTCCCCTCAGAATACCCAGTAGTCAGACATGTATAGGCCTATCTACTGAAACAATATGGCCACATATTTTATATTTGTCACAAGAGTAGGGTAGTTTTTCTCAAGGATAGTTCCAATCTGAGCCTTTGGATGGTGCAAGAGCATTGCTAATGTTTCATATTGCTGTAAGTGTAGAAATGGTTGGAAGATCTGTACATTTGTTTGTATAATTACTGTATTGCAGTGTCCCTTTTGGTAGGTACTTTATTGAACCATAATAGTCTTTCCCCCTTTTTTGAATACTACAAGGTGATGCTTTTTGCATCAAATCTTGCGTCAGGGCAAGTTTCTGCTCTCCTGTAAGTGTTTTATCTTAAAAAGTTGAACTTTTCTGGGTTTATATTTACAGTGGACTAATTGACAAAATACTAAAATATAGTTTAGAGTGTCAAATTCCTTTAATTGCTCAGTGTGAACCTGCTTTCATCTGTGAAGAGCACAGGGCGCCAGTGGCAAATTTTCCAATCTTGGTGTTCTCTGGCAAATGAAAAACGTCCTGCACGGTGTTGGGCTGTAAGCACAACCCCCACCTGTGGGCGTGGGCCCTCATACCACCCTCATGGAGTCTGTTTCTGACCGTTTGAGCAGACACATGCACATTTGTGGCCTGCTGGAGGTCATTTTGCAGGGCTCTGGCAGTGCTCCTCCTGCTCCTCCTTGCACAAAGGCGGAGGTAGTGGTCTTGCTGGGTTGTTGCCCTCCTACGGCCTCCTCCACGTCTCCTGATGTACAGGCCTGTCTCCTGGTAGCGCCTCCATGCTCTGGACACTACGCTGACAGACACAGCAAACCTTCTTGCCACAGCTTGCATTGAGGTGCCATCCTGGATGAGCTGCACTACCTGAGCCACTTGTGTGGGTTGTAGACTCCGTCTCATGCTACCACTAGAGTGAAAGCACCGCCAGCATTAAAAAATGACCAAAACATCAGCCAGGAAGCATAGGAACTGAGAAGTGGTCTGTGGTCCCCACCTGCAGAACCACTCCTTTATTGAGGTGTCTTGTTAATTGCCTATAATTTCCACCTGTTGTCTATTCCATTTGCACAACAGCATGTGAAATTTATTGTCAATCAGTGTTGCTTCCTAAGTGGACAGTTTGATTTCACAGAAGTGTGATTGACTTGGAGTTACATTGTGTTGTTAAGTGTTCCCTTTATTTTTTTGAGCAGTGTACATCAGCATATGGACGAGTGGACCGAGTGAAAAAGAACGAGTTCCTGCAGACAAAATGGATAGAGACTTCAGCTTTCTCCTCATATGTACACTATATCAAATGAAGGTATGGCACGTTGCACAAGCCCTGCACTTTTAAAATCAAATCAAATGTATTTGTCACATACACATGGTTAGCAGGTGTTAACGCAAGTGTAGCGAAATGCTTGTGCTTCTAGTTTCGACCATGCAGTAATATCTAACAAGTATTATAACCTAACAATTTCACAATATATCTTATACACACACGTGTAAAGGAATGAATATGAATATGTACATAAAAATATATAAATGAGTGATGGCCGAACGGCATAGGCAAGATGCTGTAGATGGTATAGAGTACAGTATATATATGAGATGAGTAATGTAGGGTATGAAAACATTATATGAAGTGGCATTGTTTAAAGTGGCTAGTGATACATTACATCAAGATGGCAAGCTGTAGTAGATGGTATAGCGTACAGTAAATATATTTATGAGATGAGTAATGTAGGGTAAGTAAACATTATATAATATAAAGTGTCTAGTGATAAATTGATTACATCAATTTTTCCATTATTAAAGTGGCTGGAGTTGAGTCAGTATGTTGGCAGCAGCCACTCAATGTTCTTGATGGCTGTTTAACAGTCTGATGGCCTTGAGATAGAAGCTGTTTTTCAGTCTCTCGGTCCCCGCTTTGATGCACCTGTACTGACCTCGCCTTCTGGATGATAGCGGGGTGAACAGGCAGTGGCTCGGGTGACTGTTGTCCTTGATGATCTTTTTGGCATTCCTGTAACATCGGGTGGTTTAGGTGTCCTGGAGGGCAGGTAGTTTGCACCCAGTGATGCGTTGTGCAGACCTCACTACCCTTTGGAGAGCCTTCCAGTTATGGGCGGAGCAGCTGCAGTACCAGGCGGTGATACGGCCTGACAGGAGGCTCTCGATTATGCATCTGTAAAAGTTTGTGAGTGTTTTTGGTGACAAATTTCTTCAGCCTCCTGAGGTTGAAGAGGCGCTGCTGCGCCTTCTTCACCACGCTGTCTGTGTGGGTGGACCATTTCAGTTTGTCCGTGATGTGTACGCAGAGGAACAAAACTCTCCACCCTCTCCACTACTGTCCCATCTGTTATGGTTTTCTTCTGTCGAAAGAGAGGAGGACCAAAATGCAGCGTGGTTATTCATAAACATCTTTAAAAAGATGAAAATACGAACAATATACAAAAACAATAAACGTGAAAAACCGAAACAGCCCTATCTGGTGCAACAAACACAGAGACAGGAACAATCACCCACAAAATACCTAAAGAATATGGATGCCTAAATATGGTTCCCAATCAGAGACAACGATAAACACCTGCCTCTGATTGAGAACCACTCCATGGAACCATAGACTTTCCTAGACTACTATACTACACACAAACCCATAAATCTAATAAACCCCTAGACAAGCCAAGACACATAAATCACCCATGTCACACCCTGGCCTGACCAAAATAATAAAGAAAACACAAAATACTAAGACCAGGGCGTGACACCGTCAATGTAGATAGCGGGCTGCTCCCTCTGCAGTTTCCTGAAGTCCACGATCAGCTCCTTTGTTTTGTTGACATTGTGTGTGAGGTTATTTTCCTGACACCACACTCCAAGGGCCCTCACCTCCTCCCTGTAGCCTGTATTGTTGTTGTTGGTAATCAAGCCTACTACTGTAGTGTCGTCTGGAAAACTTGATGATTGAGTTGGAGGTGTGCGTGGCCACGTAGTCATGGGTGAACAGGGAGTACAGGACAGGGCTGAGAACGCACCCTTGTGGGGGCCCAGTGTTGAGGATCAGCGGGGGGGAGATGTTGTTACCTACTCTCACCACCCGGGGGCGGCCCGTCAGGAAGTCCAGGACCCAGTTGCACAGGGCGGGGTCGAGACCCAGGGTCTAGAGCTTAATGATGAGTTTGGAGGGTACTATGGTGTTAAATGCTGAGCTGTAATCGATGAACAGCATTCTTACATAGCTATTCCTCTTGTCCAGATGAGTTAGTGCAGTGTGTTGTCTGTGGACCTATTGGGGCGGTAAGCAAATTGGAGTGGGTCTAGGGTGTCAGGTAGGGTGGAGGTGATATGGTCCTTGACTAGTCTCTCAAAACACTTCATGATGACGGAAGTGAGTGTTACAGGGCGATAGTCATTTAGCACAATTACCTTAACTGTCTTGGGAACAGAAACAATGATGGCCCTCTTGAAGCATGTGGGGACAGCAGACTGGGATAAGGATTGATTGAATATGTCTGATGCATGCTCTGAGGACGCGGCCGGGGATGCCGTCTGGGCCTGCAGCCTTGCGAGGGTTAACACGTTTAAATGTTACTACAGTGAAGGAGAGCCTGGAGGTTTTGGTAGCGGACCGTGTCAGTGGCACTGTATTGTCCTCAAAGTGAGCAAAAAAGTTGTTTAGTCTGTCTGGGAGCAAGGCATCATGATCCGCGACGGGGCTGGTTTTTCTTTTGTAGTCCGGGATTGACTGTAGACCCTGCCACATACCTCTCGTGTCTGAGCCATTGAATTGCGACTCCTCTTTGTCTCTATGCTGACGCTTAGTTTGTTTGATTGCCTTGAGGAGGGAATAGCTACACGTTTGTATTCAATCATGTTTCTGGTCACCTTGCCCTGATTAAAAGCACTGGTTCGCCTGTTTAGTTTTCCACAAATGCTGCCATCAATCCACGGTTTCCGGTTGGGGAATGTTTTAATAGACGCTGTGGGTACAACATCACCGATGCACTTGTTAATAAACTCTCACACCGAATCAGCGTATTCGTCAATGTTGTTGTTCGCCGCAATGTGGAACATATCCCAGTCCACGTGATTGAAGTAATCTTGAAGCGTGGAATCAGATCGGTCGGACCAGCGTTGAACAGTCTTGAGCGCGGGTGCTTCCTGTTTTAGTTTCTGTCTATAGGCTGGGAGCAACAAAATGGAGTCGTGGTCAGCTTTTCCAAAAGGAGGGCGGGGGAGGATCTTATATGCTTCGCGGAAGTTAGAATAACAGTGGTCTAGGGTTTTGCCAGCCCTGGTAGCACAATCGATATGCTGATAGAATTTGGGGAGCCTTGTTTTCAATAAAACCTAAGATTACCTGGGGTAACAATGTAAGAAATAACACACATCAAAAAAATTAATAAATACTGCATAGTTTCCTAGGAAAGCGAAGCGAGACGTCCATCTCTGTTGGCGCCGGAAGTTGTTCCAATGGGAATTTGCGCATGTTTACAATGCCACCATAAGGTAAAAGTTTTGATGATTTTTATAAAATTCCTTTTGGAACAGTAATTGGTGGCATATTTTATCTCAAACCTAGACTTTCAAGTCTCTCACTCCCCAACATGGGGACAATTGGGAGCACCTGTACCACCCAAAGAAAAAAAAAAGTACCTTTCAGTTTTTATAGGTCTGCTGCATCTCGGACTCTGTGGTCGTCACATTGCTTCTGACACCATTATCTGAATCCCACTGTTCTTACCTTTCTAACGGTTCTAAGCATGTGTTTGTAAGACTTATAGTTTTGAAATCGAAATGTACTTAATGAGGTTTACTTAATGCATAACATTAGTATACAATATTATGCGTTATTTAGACAATTTCACCAGAGAGGGTAGTTTAACAGGTTAATTCATGCAAATTTTGGTTTAGCGTTAGCATAAATTTAGACAAGTGAAGAATAAGATAGTTGTTTTCATCTGAAAGCATATTGGAAAGCATCTATAAAACAACCAGTTCATCTTCCTCTTCAACTCACTCCATGATTGACTCCATGACTTAAGAATCCCAAAAAATTTATATGAAATGGGAATACGCTTGATATGACAGGGAATTAAAGTATTTTTTTCTTATGTTGCACTTTGTTAAGACACACTGTTCTCTTCGTGTTCTTTTGACCATGACAAAAGAAAATTGCCTTTGCTGTTACGATAATTTGTCGTAAGTAAGATGAAGCGTGAAATCAGAGGAAAAGGGATGACGAAACGAGATGTGAACCAATCAGACACGCCTTGGAGGTTTGCTAATGTTGTCGGTGTTATATGGTGCATTTGATATGCTTTGTTTTGTGATCTGCTCTGTTCAGCATTTGTCATGCACATCATAAAGAGCAATGGGGTGGAAGTGTCTCATCCTAAAGACACATAACAGGTGCAGATTCTCGTAGATCCTAGGAAACCTGGTCCATCAAGAACTACAGGGATGCTCTCTGTCGCTCTCTCTCTCTCTCTCTCTCTCTCTCTCTCTCTCTCTCTCTCTCTCTCTCTCTCTCTCACTCTGTGTGTGTGTGTGTGTGTGTGCATCAGTGGTGGTCGGTCCTGTTTAAGATGAGGGAGGAGGATTATTATTTTTAATGATCATGGCCTTATTTCTATTGCAGCATATTGGATTCATTCCCCGTTTTGTTCTGTTTGCTTCCTTTTAAGAAATGTTTTAAAATGTTTAATACACCCCTGATCACAAACAAACACTGTTCACTTTCATATCATCCACTTAAAACAGCATGATGACTTTGCTCATTGTATATATAATTTATGCTCGCAACTACTGATGCGCTCTCCTCCTCTCACCTTTTCCATTCACTTGTGGACTTCAGTGTACAACACATCAGCTGTCTGTGAACAGGCGAAAAAACCTTTCCAAGCCAAACCTTCATATCATGACTGCTAACCGCTACCCACAGCCTACATAGTTGTCATGTCATAGTCAACATACTAGAACTTACACTTTAGTAAAATCCCTACAATCATGCAGTACAGTGTACAGTCAGAAAGCAGTTTAGCAGTTACACCGGTGGGCCCTGGTGGCAATAAATTAATGATATGTGCACTTTGGCCCTGAGGCCTCTGTCAAAACAAACATGTCTCATGTTGGGTACGCTAGAGAGGACCTGTGTATCTTGCTATAGTGTGGCAGCAGGTAGCCTAGTGGTTACAGTGTTGGACTTGTAACTGAAAGTTTGCAAGATCGAATCCACGAGCTGACAAGGTAAAAATCTGTCGTTCTGCCCCTGAAAAAGGCAATTAACCCACTGTTCCTAGGCCGTCATTGAAATTTAGAATTAGTTCTTAAACTGACTTGCCTATTTAAATAAAGGTTAAAAAAATGATGTCTGGCAACACTACAGTGCATTTGGAAAATATTCAGACCCCTTTACTTTTTCCACATTTTGTTACATTACAGCCTTATTCTAAAATGGATTAAATAAATGTTTTTCCTCATCAATCTATACACACACAATGACAAAGCGAAAACAGGTTATTATCTTATTTATATAAGTATTCATACCCTTTGCTATGAGATTCGAAATTGAGCTCAACTGCATCCTGTTTCCATTGATCATCCTTGAGATGTTCTACAACTTCATTGGAGTCCACCTGTGGTAAATTCAATTGATTGGACATGATTCGGAAAGGCAAACACCTGTCTATATAAGGTCTCACAGTTGACAGTGCATGTCAGACCAAAGATCAAGCCATGAGGTCGAAAGGATTGTCCGTAGAGCTCCGAGACATGATTGTGTCAAGGCACAGATCTGGGGAGGGGGACCAACAAATGTCTGCAACATTGTAGGTCCCCAAGAACACAGTGGCCTCTATCATTCTTAAATGGAAGAAGTTTGGAACCACCAAGACTCTTACTAGAACTGGCTGCCTGGCCAAACTGAGCAATCGGGGGAGAAGGGCCTTGGCCTTGACCAAGAACCCGATTGTCACTCTGACAGAGCTCCAGGGTGTTTCTGTGGAGATGGGAGAATCTTCCAGAAGGACAACAATTGAATCAATGTTAGAATAAGGCTGTAACGTAACAAAATGTAGAAAAAGTCAATTGGTCTGTATACTTTCCAAATGCACTGTATACAGCAACAGTTGAAGAGGAAGTCACTGCTCCAAAGCCGCCATAAAAAAAGCCAGACTACGGTTTGCAACTGCACATGGGGACAAAGATTGTACTTTTTGGAGAAATGTTGAAGCAACATCTCAAGACATCAGTCAAGAAGTTAAAGCTTGGTCGCAAATTGGTCTTCCAAATGGACAATGACTCCAAGCATACTTCCAAAGTTGTAGCAAAATGGCTTAAGGACAACAAACTCAAGGTATTGGAGTGGCCATCACAAAGCCATGACATCAATCCTATAGAAAAGTTGTGGGCAGAACTGAAAAAGTGTGTGCGAGCAAGGAGGCCTACAAACCTGACTCAGTTACACCAGCCCTGTCAGGAGGAATGGGCCAAAATTCACCCAACTTATTGTGGGAAGCTTGTGGATGTCTACCCAAAATATTTGACCCAAGTTCAACAATTTAGAGGCAATGCTACCAAATACTAATTGAGTGTATGTAAACTTCTGACCCACTGGGAAGGTGATGAAAGAAATAAAAGCTGAAATAAATCATTCTCTCTACTATTATTCTGACATTTCACATTCTTAAAATAAAGTGGTGATCCTAACTGACAGGGAATTTTTACCAGGATTAAATGTCAGGAATTGTGAAAAATTGAGTTTAAATGTATTTGGCTACGGTGTATGTAAACTTCGGACTTCAACTGTACATATGAAATGGGTAAAACATTATTGAAGTGACCAGTGTTCCATTATTAAGGTGACCACTGTTCCATGTCTATGTACATAGGGAAGAAGCTTCTAAGGTGCAGGGTTGAGTAACCGGGTGGTAGCAGGCTAGTGACAGTGACGAAGTTCAGGGTAGGGTACTAGGTGGAGGCTGAATATCGATGGCTATTTAACAGTCTGATGGCCTTGAGATAGAAGCTGTTTTTCAGTCTCTCGGTCCCAGCTTGGATGCACCTGTGCTGACCTTGCCTTCTGGATGATAGGAGGGTGAACAGGCAGTGGCTCAGGTGGTTGTTGTCCTTGATGATCTTCTTCCTGTGACACCAGGTGCTGTAGATGTACTAGAGGGCAGGCAGTGTGCCCCCGGTGATGCGTTGGGCAGACCGCACCACCCTCTGGAGAGCCCTGCACTGGACAATCTTGTGTCCAGTGTAGTAGGCCTGTAACAGTGTTCTGTTCACACTTAAATTACATTTGCACTTCTTTGTTATATTTTTCATTGGTTCAATAGATGATATGAGATGACAGAGAAACTTATTAGCCTGGTGTATTTCCTATTGAAATGGACTAATATGTTCAGAAGAGGCCCTCAGTATTAAAACCATTTAAATGATCATCACTCTGGATAAGATCACCTGCTAAACTGTAAAATGTAAGTAAGTATGTAAAATGCCAATGTAAGGAACTCACACAATATCAGATGATTTCGGACAAATAGACTGAAGATTTTTTTTAAATATAACACTAGAACACCTTCCTAATATTAGAATATCTTGTAAGTAAGTAAACTGTATGAAGTGATGTTTTTCCGTTCATATGAGTGAACTCATAGTACGCCGCATCCCGTATGCGGTATCGTGACTACAGCCTCAAGCTCATTACCATAACGCAACGTTAGCGATTTCTAAAAATCACAAATGAAATGAAATAAATATGCCTGCTCTCAAGCTTATCCTTTTCTTAACAATCCTGTCGTCTCAGATTTTCAAAATATGATTTTGAACCAGAAAAAATCAATCATTTGTGTAAGAGTGGTGATAGCTAGCTTAGCATTTAGCGTTAGCATTTAGCACGCAACATATTCACAATAACCAGCAATGGAATCAAATAAAATAATTTACCTTTGAAGATATTCAGATGTTTCAATGAGGAGACTCTCAGTTACATAGCAGATGTCCAGTTTTTCCTGAAAGATTCTTGTGTAGGACACATCGTTCCGTTTTGTTACTATGCATTTGGCTACCGAAACTAACCGAAAATTCAGTCACCTACACGTCGAACTTTTTTCCGAATTAACTCCATAATATCGACTGAAACATGGAAAACGTTGTTTGAATCAATCCTCAAGTTGTTTTGTCATATATCTCTTCATTGAAATGCCGTTCCTGGAAGCCTGCATTGTTCTCAGATTCGGATGGAAAAATACTAGTAGGTGAGTTTTGCGCACCAATTTGCACGCAGGACACTGTGCGGGCACTTGGCAATTGTAGTCTCTTATGGTCAATCTTCCAATGATATGCCTACAAATACGTCACAATGCTGCAGACACCTTGGGGAAACGATAGAAAGGATCCGTTCATTCCTGTCGCATTCACAGCCATATAAGGAGATCATGGAAAACGTAGCTTCGGAAATCCTGTTCATTTCCTGGTCGCTGAAACATCTTGGTTTTGCCTGAAGCGTTTGTTCTAAGGCACTCACAGTGAAAATCTTTGCAGTTCTGGAAAGTCAGAGTGTCTTCTTTCCAAAGCTATCAATTCCAAGCATAGTCGAGCATCTTTTCGTGACAAAATATTGCGCTTAAAATGGGCACGTCTTTTTATCCAAAAATGAAATAATGACCCTAGAGGACTAACAGGTTAACTCCCTTATCTTACCTTATTTGCACTTTTTGTTTTCTTTTGTTCTACTGTATTATTGACTATGTTTTTTTATTCCATGTGTAACTCTGTGTTGTTGTATGTGTCGATTTGCAAATGCAAGACACTGAAGAGAGTAAATACACTATGGGCACGCCTTCATATACTGTGGACACACCTTCAAATGAGTGGATTTAGCAATTTAGCCACACCCATTGCTGATATGTGTATAGAATTGAGTACACAGCCATACAATCTCCATAGACAAACATTGGCAGAAGACTAGCCTTGCTGAAGAGCTCAGTGACTTTTAATGTGGCACAGTCATAGGACGCCACATTTCCAACAAGTCAGTTTGTCAAATTTCTGCCCTGTAGAGCTGTACCGGTCAACTGTCAACTGTCAAAAAGTGCTGTTATTGTTAAGTGGCCCCACACAGGCTGCACACAAGCCTAAAATCACCATGCGCAATTCCAAGCGTCGGCTGGAGTGGTGTAAAGTTCTCCACCATTGGAATCTGGAGCAGTGCAAACGCGTTCTCTGGAATGATGAATCACGCTTCACCATCTGGCAGTCTGATGGACGAATCTGGGTTTGGCGGATGCCAGGAAAATGCTGCCTACTCGAATGCATAATGCCAACTGTAGATTTGGTGGAGGAGGAATAATGGTCTGGGACTGTTTTTCATGGTTCAGGCTAGGCCCCATAGCTCCAGTGAAGGGAAATCTTAACGCTACTGCATACAATGACATTCTAGACGATTCTGTGCTTCCAAATTTGTGGCAACACTTTGGGGAAGGTCCTTTCCCCAAACCAGAAATGGTTTGTTGAGATCGGTGTGGAAGAACTTGACTGGCCTGCACAGAGCCCTGACCTTAATCCCATCAAACACCTTTGGGATTAATTGGAACGGCAACAGCGAGCCAAGCCTAATCGACGAGCAGGTGTCCATATACTCTTGGTCATGTAGTGTAAATCCTAATGTCTGGATAAGGTAGAGATATACTACTATCGTTCTCTCTTTTTTCACCACCAGAAGGTTGTGTTGTTTTTGTAAAATCATGATCATGATTAGAACACCTTCCTAATATTGAGTTGCAACCCCCCTTTTACCCCCAGAACAGCCTAAATTCGTTGAGGCATGGACTCTACAAGGTGTCGAAAGCGTTCCCCAGGGATGTTGGACCATGTTAACTACAATGCTTCCCACAGTTGTGTCAAGTTGGCTGGATGTCCTTTTTGTTGTGGACCATTTTTGATACACGGGAAACTGTAGAGCGTGAAACCCAGCAGCGTTGCAGTTCTTGACACAAACTGAGTGTGAAAAACCCAGTAACGTTGCAGTTCTTGACACAAACCGGTGCTCCTGGCTCCTACTACCATACCCAGTTCAAAGGCACTTAAAATGTTTCCTTTCCCAATCACCCTCTGAATGGCACACATACACAATCCATGTCTCAATTGTCTTAAGGCTTAAAGATTTCAGTCTATGTTAATAATAAAAGCAGGTGTCCTTAATGTTTTCTGCACTCTGTGTAGAATGACCAGGTGAATCCAGGTGAAAGCTATGATCCCTTATTGATGTCACTTCTTAAATCTAGTTCAATCAGTGTAGGTGAAGGGGAGGAGACAGGGTAAAGAACAATTTGTAAGCCTTGAGACAATTAAGAAATGGATTGTGTATATGTGCCATTAGGCTGTGTGTTTGTACATCGATTGAGGTGAATGAAGCTACAGCAACTAAGGTGATAATAGCTGGGGTAATTTTTTGCTTGTTTTTGCTGTTCTCCAAATGGCATTTTAGAGTTTTAAAATTGTATAGAAATGGAGTAAAGGACTTTCAATTTTCTTCAAGTGTTATCTCCATCAACAAGAAGGTTGTGAAAAATCTGAACATTAACGTGTACACTAAGAATTGGGAAGCAAATACAGGGAGTGAACTGAATAAATATTGTCACATTGACCCAAACAAGAGTAGCGTACAGACATAAACACAGAAAAAACAAAAATCCCAGTGGCTAGATGTGCCAGGCTTATAGAGACATACCCCAAGAGACTTGCAGCTGTAATTGATGCAAAAGGTGGCTCTACAAGGTATTGACTTTGGGGGTGAATAGTTATTTACGCTCAGGTTTTCTGTATTTTTGTCTTATTTCTTGTTTGTTTCACAATAAAAAATATTTGGCATCTATCCATTTTAAATCAAAATGGTAAGGCAACAAAATAGGAAAAATGCCAAGGGGGGTGAGTACAATTGCAAGCCACTATAAATAGGCATTTTAACGTCATAGATTTAGCTGTTGGTAACTTGTGGAATAGTCATAGGCTGGAATGAGCTTTTAACCAATCAGCATTCAAATCAAAATCAAATCAAATCAAATGTATTTATATAGCCCTTCGTACATCAGCTGATATCTCAAAGTGCTGTACAGAAACCCAGCCTAAAACCCCAAACAGCAAGCAATGCAGGTGTAGAAGCAAGGTGGCTAGGAAAAACTCCATAGAAAGGTCAAAAGCTAGGAAGAAACCTAGAGAGGAACCAGGCTATGTGGGGTGGCCAGTCCTCTTCTGGCTGTGCCGGGTGGAGATTATAACAGAACATGGCCAAGATGTTCAAATGTTCATAAATGACCAGCATGGTCAAATAATAATAATCACAGGCAGAACAGTTGAAACTGGAGCAGCAGCACGGCCAGGTGGACTGGGGACAGCAAGAAGTCATCATGCCAGGTAGTCCTGAGGCATGGTCCTAGGGCTCAGGTCCTCAGAGAGAGAGAGAGAAAGAGAGAATTAGAGAGAGCATACTTAAATTCACGCAGGACACCGGAAAGGACAGGAGAAGTACTCCAGATATAACAAACTGACCCTAGCCCCCGACACATAAACTACTGCAGCATATATACTGGAGGCTGAGACAGGAGGGGTCAGGAGACATTGTGGCCCCATCCGATGATACCCCCGGACAGGGCCAAACAGGAAGAATATAACCCCACCCACTTTGCCAAAGCACAGCCCCCACACCACTAGAGGGATATCTTCAACCACCAACTTACCATCCTGAGACAAGGCCGAGTATAGCCCACAAAGATCTCCGCCACGGCACAACTCAAGGGGGGGCGCCAACCCAGACAGGAAGATCACATCAGTGACTCAACCCACTCAAGTGACGCACCCCTCCTAGGGACGGCATGAAAGAGCACCAGTAAGCCAGTGACTCAGCCCCTGTAATAGGGTTAGAGGCAGAGAATCCCAGTGGAAAGAGGGGAACCGGCCAGGCAGAGACAACAAGGGCGGTTTGTTGCTCCAGAGCCTTTCGTTCACCTTCACACTCCTGGGCCAGACTACACCAATCATACAACACACTGAAGAGATGAGTCTTCAGTAAAGACTTAAAGGTTGAGACCGAGTTTGCGTCTCTCACATGGGTAGGCAGACCATTCCATAAAAATGGAGTTCTATAGCAGAAAGCCCTGCCTCCAGCTGTTTGCTTAGAAATTCTAGGGACAATTAGGAGGCCTGCGTCTTGTGACCATAGCATACGTGTATGTATGTACTGCAGGACCAAATCAGAGAGATAGGTAGGAGCAAGCCCATGTAATGCTTTGTAGGTTAGCAGTAAAACCTGGAAATCAGCCCTTGCCTTGACAGGAAGCCAGTGTAGGGAGGCGAGTACTGGAGTAATATGATAATTTCTTTTTGGTTCTAGTCAGGATTCTAGCAGCTGTATTTAGCACTAACTGAAGTTTTTTTAGTGCTTTATCCGGGTAGCTGGAAAGTAGAGCATTGCAGTAGGCTAACCTAGAAGTAACAAAAGCATGGATAAATTTTTCTGCATCATTTTTGGACAGAAAGTTTCTTATTTTTGCAATGTTACGTAGATGGGAAAAAGCTGTCCTTGAAACAGTCTTGATAGGTTCGTCAAAAGAGAGATCAGGGTCCAGAGTAACGCCGAGGTCCTTCATAGTTTTATTTGAGACGACTGTACAACCATTAAGATTAATTGTCAGATTCAACAGAAGATCTCTTTGTTTCTTGGGACCTAGAACAAGCATATCTGTTTTGTCCGAGTTTAAAAGTAGAAAGTTTGCAGCCATCCACTTCCTTATGTCTGAAACACAGGCTTCTAGCGAGGGCAATTTTGGGGCTTCACCATGTTTCAATGATATGTACAGCTGTGTGTCATCCGCATAGCAGTGAAGGATTAGACCCACCCGTTGTATAATGTTGAATTATGAACTGGGTAGTTCGAGCTCTGCATGCTGATTGACTGATAGCCGTGGTATATCAGACCGTATATTTTTACTACTCTAATTATGTTGGCCGTGGTATATTGACCATATACCACACGTCCTCGGGCCTAATTGCTTAATTATCTCATATTCAATTTAGCAACATTTTCAGCAATCCCTGCAATACATTTTGCCACAGCGTATGTCGTATTCATACACTATCTGGGTGAATCAAACTTTATAACAAAATCAATGGTGGCCCCCTGTATGACATTTGACCCCCTGTATGACATTTGATCAGCAGCATTTAAATTTACCAGACACTAGAGAAATTTACCAGACCCATATGCGTTAATGCATCTGACCGTAAGACGTTCTTACAGCAGTAGCCATTTGTTTTCCAAACTGTTTTCCCGTGATTTCATTTAGAAATATTGTGATATGTTTGGTAGGGCCTCTACATTTCACTGACATTCGCATCACAACAATCATTTATTTGGTAGTTGATGTGTGTGCTGACCAAATTCCTTCTGATTGTAGACAATGCAACTTAAACCAATCCACAACTTATTATTTGGTTAAGGTGAAGGGGAAGCTAATGATTGTCTGTGGCCAAATCATGCTTAGTAGCCTATTTTGAATTTTTAAAATTATTTCTGTATAGACAGAAATAGGCCAATTAGGCTACATCATTTTATCAATTTAATCAAATTTACTTAGGGAAAGCTTAGCTTCCCCTAGCCTTATGGACGTGTCACAAATGAGCCTATGTCATTCTACTATTCCCCCAAAAGGGCTCCCAAGTGTTGCAGTGGTCTAAGACACTGCATCTAGGGTGCAAGAGGCATCACTGCAGTACCTGGTTCAAATCCAGGCATATCACATATGGCTGTGCTATGGGCAGTGCACAATTGGCCCAGTGTTGTCTGGGTTTGACTGGGGATGGCCGTCATTGTAAATAAGAATTTGTTGTTAACTGACTTGCCTGGGTAAATAAAGGTTACATTTTAAAATTAATTAAATAGTAGAAAGTTTACCTATTCTATTGGTCAGCTTGTTGAGAAATAAATAGCCCAAACAGACTCTGGGACAGTTGTGGAGCAACAGATCCCAAATTTATACAACCAGTAGACCAAGGCTACATCATTTTTTTAAATCAATAAATCTGATGCAACAGATCAGAATGTTTGCTTAAAATGTTGATAAACTATTATTTATTAACATTATTAGCGCATCAATACGCACAAGACAGTAGGCTATGTTCATTTGGCTACCAGACAATATAATACATTTGGAAACCAATAGAACATGAGAGAAATAGGTTACTGGTTTCAATGGCATGTGGAAGACTTTATTAAAAAAATGCCTCCACGGATATGGTTGAATTTTGCCATGGCTACTTTGAAGCAAGGTAAAACATGCCTCATAAAATGTTGTAAAACATTCAGGTTTCAAGTAATTAAGTAGCTACGTATATATATTTTCAAAATACATCCTGCCTCCAGCTCAATGCAAAGTAGTGTGTGATGTGCTGATGAAGACTGCCTTCTGTTGCCTATGCATTTGAATGGTGAATGGGAAACACCATTCAATTAGCCTACCAGTTGAGAAATACAAATAGAAGCTCTTTTTAATCATGGCCAAAAACAAAAATGTTATCACAGGATTGCATTTAGAATTGTTGCACATTAACTGGGCTTATAAAAGGGAGAAGGAAGGAAGCAAGGAAGAAAGCATGCCTGTCAGCTCACGCCAGCAGGAGTCTCCCATCCCCATGGAAACAACGCACTGGCTCACCTCGAGCTGAGAATCTACAGTCCCAGAAGTCTGGAGAGAGAGAAAGAAACAGAAGGCCAGAGAGAGTGAGCGAGAAAACATTTTTTTAAGTAACTAGTGAAGAAGTCAACACTTCACCGACAGAGAGGGATCAGATCAGGCAAGCCGTTAGCCCCAAGGGGGATGCTAGACACAGGAGGATTCGAGCCGTTAGCCTCGAAGGAGGATGTTAGACACCAGAGGAGACTAGCCGTTAGCCTCAAAGGAGGATGTTAGACACCAGAGGAGACTAGCCGTTAGCCTCAAAGGAGGATGTTAGACACCAGAGGAGACTAGCCGTTAGCTCCAAGGAGGATGTTAGACACCAGAGGATTTGAGCCGTTAGCCTCGAAGGAGGATGTTAGACACCAGAGGATTCGAGCCGTTAGCCTCGAAGGAGGATGTTAGACACCAGAGAAGACTAGCCGTTAGCCCCAAAGGAGGATGTTAGACACCAGAGGAGAGGAGTTGTTAGCCTCGAAGGAGGATGTTAGACACCAGAGAAGACTAGCCATTAGCCCCAAAGGAGGATGTTAGACACCAGAGGAGAGGAGTTGTTAGCCTCGAGGGGGATGTTAGACACCAGAGGAGTTGTTAGCGCCGAAGTGGGATGCTAGACACCAGAGGAGATGTGCCATTAGACCTGAGGGGGATGTTAGACACCAGAAGAGAGGAGTTGTTAGACGCGAGGGGAATGCTAGACACCAGAGGAGAGGAGTTGTTAGCCCCAAGCAGGATGCTAGACACCAGAGGAGATGATCTAATTGACACCAGAGGAGATTAGGGGGTGTTATACACCACACCAGAAGAGATGAGCCGTTAGCCCAGAGGGGGATATTAGACACCAGATAAGACAAGGGGATTTTAGACATCACACCAGAAGACATGAGCCGTTAGCCAAGAGGGGGTTGTTAGACATCAGAAGAGATGTGCCGTTAGCCTCAAGGGGGATGTTAGACACCAGTGGAGATTAGGGGGTGTTATACACCACACCGGATGAGACGAGGCATTAGCCCTAAGGGGGATGTTAGACACCAGTGGAGATTAGGGGGTGTTATACACCACACCGGATGAGACGAGGCATTAGCCCTAAGGGGGATGTTAGACACCAGTGGAGATTAGGGGGTGTTATACACCACACCGGATGAGAAGAGGCATTATCCCTGAGGGGGGTGTTAGACACCACACCAGAAGAAACAAGCCGTTAGCCCAGAGGGGAAAATTAGACACCAGACGAGATGAGGGGGCGTTAGCCACCACACTAGATGAGATGAGCCATTAGCCCTAAGGGGGATGCTACTCACCAGAGGAGATGAGCCGTTAGCCCAGAGGGGGATGTTAGACACCACATCAGAGGATAAGGAGCTGAGTGTATGTTCTCTTTCCATTACTTTTGATGGTTGCTGTCTAATAAAGCAAGGAGAGAACTCTAATTAGCAACACCAGAGGCAGTAGCAGCAGCATGGGCTATCCATCTGATACCTCTCCCCTTCTGTATCCCACCACTGCTACTACCGTAGATTATACCTGGGGTCGTACGTATCAAATGTATCAGAATAGAAGAACTAAACCTCATTCATTGTGACCTAAAATGCAAAACTGATCCTAAATGAGCACTCATATGAGATGCTTTCTGAATACCGGCTTTGTTCTCGTATTCCTGTCTAGGACCACCATGGGCACGGCCGGCTCGCTCATTAGGCAGGATTAGACGGCCGCCTATGGTGGCAGATTGGCGAGGGCAGAACTTTCTGAGCTAAACTGACCAAGTCTCACCTCCAACAACAACACATAAAACCTCACATAATTCTGTCCCAAAACAATGACAGTTTGTCTCAACCAGTGGCGTAAGGGATTTTTAGGTGAGTGTTGATGCCACCCGGTAATAAGCAGTGACCATTTTGTCGAAGGCAGGGGCGCAAAATATTTTGCTTGTCAATTTCCAGCGCACCTCTCCAGGGTACTGTTGGAGCAACGCATTGCTGTGGCGCTCCACCAACGTTCCGCCCAAAAAATCATCTAACGTAAATCATGTAGCTGATACACTATATGATATGGTAGAAAGAGCTTGTGTCCTTTTCCACAGGCTACAGGTTGAAGATACAATGTAATGAGATGGACAATTTTTAATTTAATTTTTTATTTCACCTTTATTTAACCAGGTAGGCTAGTTGAGAACAAGTTCTCATTTGCAACTGCGACCTGGCCAAGATAAAGCATAGCAGTGTGAACGGACAACACAGAGTTACACATGGAGTAAACAATTAACAAGTCAATAACACAGTAGGAAAAAAAGGGGAGTCTATAGACATTGTGTGCAAAAGGCATGAGGTAGGCGAATAATTACAATTTTGCAGATTAACACTGGAGTGATAAATGATCAGATGGTCATGCACAGGTAGAGATATTGGTGTGCAAAAGAGCAGAAAAGTAAATAAATAAAAACAGTATGGGGATGAGGTAGGTAAAAATAGGTGGGCTATTTACCAATAGACTATGTACAGCTGCAGCGATCGGTTAGCTGCTCAGATAGCAGATGTTTGAAGTTGGTGAGGGAGATAAAAGTCTCCAACTTCAGTGATTTTTGCAATTCGTTCATGTAGGTTTCTCCGATCAAATAGCCTAACCTATATGACACCCAGTCAAATAAAAAGATGCGCTGTCATGTTAACATATTCTATAAACAGGACTGGTCAAGTTAAATGGACAATATGGAATGGACAATCACAACTGTTTTCCAGGAGTTTCACCCCATTGTCATGATCAGTGGTTTCAAGTTTATATCTGTACATTTTTGACAAGCTGATCATAGCGATAAAGAAAATACTTCTGCATTTGCCCTGTGTAAGCGTTGCAAGTAGGGTCACGATAACTTCTGATAAAGTTGGGTAGCTGATATCCAGAGCTTAAATAGCACATTTATTAGTCACAGGAATCAGGACTAATAAAGCCAATGCAATGGCCTGTTTTACAAATGGTGGGCCTACCACATGGATGGGCATTCATACATTTGGATTGCGGGCTGACATGGTAGGCTACTCCCCAGTAAGCACAAGCCACTGTCTTTTGGACGACTCTTTTTGGTCCTGTCTAGACCGACGTCTTTTTTGGGGTGTTTTACAAATGATAGGCTTACCCCAGATGGGAATTCATAAAATTATATTTCAGGAAACACTGTAGGCTGTACCTCGGTAGGCACGGATCAATGGTGATGCCTTTTGGACGTCTTTTTTTTGTGCAGTCCGGACGGTTACGAATCCCTTTTGGCCCGACAGTCTAGGGGGGATGGTAATGAGACCCGTAACATAACTCATGCAAATTATTATTGTGACAAAGTAAAAGTGTGCACGAAATAACCACGACAACAGAAATCTACCGTCAAACTCTAGGTTTATTTATAAACACACGGTAATGGGGGGGAGCAGGAAAAGGGGCTGAGCTGGACCCAAGGAAAGAAACAATAAGTATTCAAAAACACCCCTAAGCTAGACTAGCCTACTTTAACAACAGCTAACTAACTAACCAAAAATACAGTGGGTGGTCCGCCCAGTTCTAACTAGTGTATTTAACAAAGTTCACCTACGGGTAGTGTATGCCCATGGGCGACTTGTCTTGGTTTCCCCCTTTTCCCACCAGCAACAAACAAACACCATAACCAAAAACAATACTCACAGGTGATGACAAAGTGCTATGGAGGTGCTTTAAACAAAAGAGAGGTTAAGACACAAAGCGAGAGTGAAACACAGAGACCTACAGACATGGCATTTACAGAGAGATTGAGCTAGAGATTGCTAGAGATTGAGCTAGAGATTGAGCTAGAGATTGCTAGAGATTGAGCTCGAGATTGCTCCAGAGCAAACAAATGATGGGGTTTTTAAACCATGGGGAAGGAACTGTGATAGGGTAGGAAATAGGAGGAGGTGTGTCTTCTGATTGATGATTGATTGTTGACTGATTGGGGAGTGATGGTTTTCACCTGTGAGGGGAGAAGGAGAGAAAAGAAACACACACAGGATACACACACACTCACAGGATAACTGTATCCGTAACACCGGACTTGATTTCCACATCCACGGACATAGATTTTAGGCACAGGCCGGACCAAATCTGAACCAATCAGACACGTCTGTGTTTGGTTCAGATTTTGTCCAGTCTGGACCAGCCTTCATTTGGCCCAAACATAGACGTCTATAAATTACGTTATTTCATTCAGAACCACAAATGTGCCTGATTTCAACAACCTGAGAAATACATATTTTCAATGTCTGGACAATACATATTTTCAACACCCGGAAAATAAGTATTTTCAACTTTCATTCAGAACTGAAAATGAACCTGATTTCAACATCCGGAAAATACATATGTTCAACATCTGGAAAATATGTATTTTCAACTTTCATTCAGAACTGAAAATGAACCTGATTTCAACGTCCGAAAAATAGGTATTTTAAAACGTCCAGAAAAGATGCCTTTTCAACATCCTGGAAAATAGGTATTTTAAACATAAGGGAAATACGTACTTGAACCTTTCATTCAGAACCTACAATAAACTTAACTTCAACATCTGGAAAATACGTATTTTAGATTGCTGGGACTATACTAGTTTTGTGGGGAGGTGTTTTCTGGTCTTGCCTAGGCTGGCAGATCGGCAAGGACCGGCCCTGACCAGGGAAAGTTGCTCACTCCTTTAACCAACCACGGGGAACACACAAATGCCTTTGTGTGTTTTGAGAGAGATCTCCCCGGCTCTAGTCTCTCTCTGTTTTGAGAGAGAGATCGCTCCCTCTCTAGTCTCTATCTGTTTTGAGAGAGAGTCCCTCTCTGTTTGAGATCGCTCCCTCTCTAGAGAGAGATCGCTCTCTCTCTCTGGTCTCACTCTGTTTTGAGAGAGAGATCGCTCTCTCTCTAGTCCCTCTCTGTTTTGAGAGAGAGATCGCTCCCTCTCTAGTCCCTCTCTGTTTTGAGAGAGAGATCGCTTCCTCTCTAGTCTCTCTGTTTTGAGAGAGATCGCTCTCTCTAGTCCCTCTCTGTTTTGAGAGAGAGATCGTCTCTCTCTGTTTTGAGAGAGAGATTCCTCTCTAGTCTCTCTCTGTTTTGAGAGAGAGATCGCTCCCTCTCTAGTCTCTCTCTGTTTTGAGAGAGAGATCGCTCCCTCTCTAGTCTCTCTCTGTTTTGAGAGAGATCTCCCCGGCTCTAGTCTCTCTCTGTTTTGAGAGAGAGATCGCTCCCTCTCTAGTCTCTATCTGTTTTTAGAGAGAGATCGCTCTCTCTCTCTGGTCTCTCTCTGTTTTGAGAGAGAGATCGCTCCCTCTCTAGTCTCTCTGTTTTGAGAGAGAGATCGCTCCCTCTCTAGTCTCTCTCTGTTTTGAGAGAGAGATCGCTCCCTCTCTAGTCTCTCTCTGTTTTGAGAGAGAGATCGCTCCCTCTCTAGTCTCTCTCTGTTTTGAGAGAGAGATCGCTTCCTCTCTAGTCCCTCTCTGTTTTGAGAGAGAGATCGCTCCCTCTCTAGTCTCTCTCTGTTTTGAGAGAGAGATCGCTCCCTCTCTAGTCTCTCTCTGTTTTGAGAGAGAGATCGCTCCCTCTCTAGTCTCTCTCTGTTTTGAGAGAGAGATCGCTCCCTCTCTAGTCTCTCTCTGTTTTGAGAGAGAGATCTGTTTTGAGAGAGATCCCTCTCTAGTCCTCTCTGTTTTGAGAGAGATCGCTCTCTCTCTAGTCTCTCTCTGTTTTGAGAGAGAGATCGCTCTCTCTCTAGTCTCTCTCTGTTTTGAGAGAGAGATCTGTTTTGAGAGAGAGATCGCTCCTCTCCTCTCTAGTCTCTCTCTGTTTTGAGAGAGAGATCGCTTCCTCTCTAGTCTCTCTCTGTTTTGAGAGAGAGATCGCTCCCTCTCTAGTCTCTCTCTGTTTTGAGAGAGATCGCTCTCTCTCTAGTCTCTCTCTGTCTCTCTCTGTTTTTGAGAGAGAGATCGCTCCCTCTCTAGTCTCTCTCTGTTTTGTTTTGAGAGAGATCTCTCCCTGTTTTCTCTAGTCTCTCTGTTTTGAGAGAGAGATCGCTCCCTCTCTAGTATCTCTCTGTTTTGAGAGAGAGATCGCTCTCTCTCTAGTCTCTCTCTGTTTTGAGAGAGAGATCGCTCCCTCATCTTTCTTTTGTTGTGGGTTTATTTCACACAGAAGTTTGGGGAATGAAGTTCAATAATTTGACAAGAAAGATCTACTGGCATCTGAATTAGCATAGACAGTGGGGTCCTAAATTATTAACACCCTTGATAAAGATGAGCAATAATGACTATAAAATAAATAATTCAAATACTGAGCTGTATTGTATGCTCAAAAACATTGGGAAATAATAGTATTTTATACTAATACTATTGCTCAGATGACACCCCTACAGATTTGTGTAAATAAGTAGTTGTAAGTTTAGTATTTGTTCCCATACTCTGACTACATCAAGCTTGTGACTCTACAAACTTCTTAAATGCATTCGCAGTTCCTTTTGGTTGTGTTTCAGATGGTCAAAGATCATACCACCCAAGACATGCTAACCTCTGTAACTTTCTCACTCCTCATTTTTCACAATTCATTCAGGATTATCCGTTATCATGGTAGCACCCACATGAATGTAGAATTCACTTTATTTATAATAAAGGTGCCTCCAAAATGACTCAATACATTATTTAGCATTAATTTCTATTGGGCACGAAATAATCTGAAATATAACCAAAATGAACTGGAAATGCATCCAACAAGTCATTGCATGCAAGAAATATGGGACCAAAACCTAAACTTTTGACTACTTTGTTTATAAGAATCTTTAGGTGTGTCAATAATTTTGACTCCTACCATTTTGATTATGACATGTTAAACAAAATCTCTTTCTCTGAGCAATAGTATTAGTATAAAATAATATAATTTCCAAATTGATTTGAGCATACAATATATGACAGTATTTATTTTATACAGTCATTATTGCTTATCTTTATCAAGGGTGTCAATAATTTCGGACCCACAAAGTACATATTAATTAATAATGAAAAACATAATTGTGGAGTGACGTGTAGAATTAGATAGTGCTGAATTAGGTATCTAGAAGCTTTTAAAATACATTTTCATATATACATTTTTTTTTCAATAAAAAAAGTATAGCCACTGGTCCTTAACATTTTCTAATATACTGTATTTCCCTGTATGAGTTGATGTTATGCGATTACCAGTGCAGCATAGTGAATTAAGTAATCAAACATGCTCCAGTGCTTACATTTCCAAACGATCAATGTCATGATTTTCATCATGAACCGGTTGTGGACCGGTTCCGACCGTCATTTTTGTGTACAGAGCGCTCTGTAAAGTGTGCAACATCAATAGCTTTATATTCTGCTAACGAGCTTCGCTTCGCTTAAGCTCCCGCTGCCCGCTCTGATCTGAGACCAAGTCTGTGAAATCTGAGACCTCATTTGCATAGGGAATGGTCACATTTTCTGGCCTATAAAGACAAATAATCGATTTTCTCTGCCTGCCAGAGCATAGGTACTTTTGAGGAAATGAGAAACTCCATTGGAATCATATTAATGCCCATTGTGGATGTTGCCCATGCATTGTCAATGGGCCGCGCGGTGCATTCTGGACGATTCTGGGGCAAGGAGATCACTCCTTCTGCTGGGTTTTTCACACTCAACAGTTTCCCGTGTATCAAGAATGGCCCACTACCCAAAGGACATCCAGCCAACTTGACACAACTGTGGGAAGCATTGGAGTCAACATGGGCCAGCATCTCTGTGGAACGCTTTCAACACCTTGTAGAATCCATGCCCGACTAATTGAGGATATTCTGAGGACAAAAGGGGGGTGCAACTCAATATTAGGAAGGTATTCCTATTTTTTTGTACACTCAGTGTATGTTTGTCTTTTCATTGGCCATTGGGATTCCTATCTCCTTCGTTCTAAGTATCTCTAGCCAGAGACACAGTTCCACGTGGGTTATATTTCCTCAAAGGGCAAACCAGTGAGCATCTATTAATGTGTGTTTGATCTTGTTGTGATGTTCTCAGATGGATTTAGAGCTCTCAACATGAACATTTCATAGAATTGAAACAAGGCCACCTTCTCTTGGTCACAGAGTGACAAAATCACTTAAAGCTGAAGTTGTAACTAGTCGGCAGGCATTTGAGTTGTGTCTCTGAGTACTCAGGATGCAGTGCAGAACATTCTCTGTTGTCAGTGATATGTGATGGTGTCAGTTTTATACTGTCACTAAATATGATCATATATATTTCACAGTGATAAGGTACAATCTTATAGATAGGCATTTTATAATTTGATTATTACTATATTTAGAAAGCATTTCAATCCTTTCAAGCCCTATTCCCCACATCATATATCATCATATTTTTACTATGTAGGCCTCCTTGAGCTTATGTCCTCAAAAGTGAGTAGACCTCAGCAATTTATATTACCAGAAAGGTGAGATTTTCATCTTTCTTGGAGTATGCAGCATTACTAGTTATTGTTTATGGCCCTCTCATAATACAGTGCCTTCAGGAAAGCATTCAGACCCCTTGACTTTTTCCACGTTTTGTTACGTTACAGCCGTATGCTAACATGAATTAAGTTTTTAAAAATCCTCATTGATCTACACACAATACCACGTAATGACAAAGCAAAATCAGGTTTTTAGAACTTGAACTTGAAATTTGAAATTAAGCTCAGGTGCCGGATTTAGCTAGCCGGCTAATTTTGAACCGTAGTCCCTGGGCAGGTTATTAAAACCATTACAATAACAATACAGACAATCAATGAGCAGTGAGCACATGCAGAGCGACATAGGACAAGCAACATGTTGCATGCAGACAGAGCAACATAGGACAAGCAACATGTTGCATGCAGACAGAGCAATAGCACAAAAAGCAATAAAACAAAATACATAAAAGCAGCAATGTGTTTCCATACCTCACAAGCTACAGACAACAGGCAACATGGAAAGCGACAATACACAGCTAGGGATTATGTTCACAAGTCTGGTTGGCCTTTCACCATGTTTTCATGTTTTTGTGAAGGTGTGATAGGTGGTATACAGTGAGGGGGAAGTATTTGATCCCCTGCTGATTTTGTACGTTTGCCCACTGACGAAGAATTGATCCGTCTATAATTTTAATGGTAGGTTTATTTGAACAGTAAAACACAGAATAACAACAAAAAAAATCCAGAAAAACATGTCAAAAATGTTATAAATTGATTTGCATTTTATTAATGAGGGAAATAAGTATTTGACCCCTCTGCAAAACATGACTTAGTACTTGGTGGCAAAACTGTTGTTGGCAATCAGAGGTCAGACATTTCTTGCGGTTGGCCACCAGGTTTGCACACATCTCAGGAGGGATTTTGTCCCACTCCTCTTTGCAGATCTTCTCCAAGTCATTAAGGTTTCGAGGCTGACGTTTGGCAACTCGAACCTTCAGCTCCCTCCACAGATTTTCTATGGGATTAAGGTCTGGAGACTGGCTAGGCCACTCCACGACCTTAATGTGCTTCTTCTTGAGCCACTCCTTTGTTTCCTTGGCCGTGTGTTTTGGGTCATTGTCATGCTGGAATACCCATCCACGACCCATTTTCAATGTCCTGGCTGTTTATTGTTTTGTATTGCATCGTAATTATCTTTATTAAAGATGTATGAAGATAACCATGCTGCATTTTGGTCCTCCTCTCCTTCGACGGAAGAAAACCGTAACACACAAATAGACAGGTATTTTCTTTTCCATGGTAGCAAGATCTTATCTGTTTTTGCTAACTTTCTATTCAAATGTATTGGAGTGAGAGAATTTATTTTATTCGCGATATGTATACAGAGTATGTCCACATCCCCATCAGACCATTTTATTGGTAAACTACACAGTAATTTAAAAGTTGATTTTTTTTGTGAACCAATACATAATATCATAATATCACTTATCATAATTTGGTCTTAATCCAGAGAGGTTAGAAAAAGTATCTAGATCCTCTATGAGGCTGTGGAGGGATTCTAATTGTGGATTTAAAAGAACATGAATCATCAGCGTACAATGACACCTTTGTTTTTAAGCCCTGGATTTCTAATCCCTTAATATTATTGTTGGATCTAATTTTAACAGCTAACATTTCAATGGCAATAATAAATAGATATGCCGATAGTGGACAACATTGTTTTACTCCTCTTGACAGTTCTGAGATGTAGCCATTATTTACTATTTTACACCTAGAGTTACTATACATAACTTTAACCCATTTTATATGAGATATTCCAAAATTGAAATATTCCATGCATTTATATATAAACTCCAGTCGTACTTTATCAAAAGTCTTTTCAAATGAATCTATGAAAACAGGCCTGGTTTCCCAGATATTTCATAGTGTTATATTGTTTCCAGTACTTGTCTTATATTATCTCCAATGTATAGTCCATGTAAAGAATTAGGATGAATAATATCTGACAAAACCTTTTTCATTCTATGAGCTAAGCCTTTAGCAGGACGTTTTGCATCACAACACTGAAGTGTAAGAGGCCTACACTTTTTTAATAGACTGGATCTTTATATTTACCACTTGGATCCTGTTTCAGTAATAATGAAATCAGACCTTTTCATTGAGTGTCCGTTAATCCACCATTTATATAGGAGTGGTTAAAACATGCTAATAATGGTCCAAAAAAGTTTGGTATACTGTCCTGTAGTTTTCCTGGACTTAAAGGCTTTAATGGCATCAAGAAGTTCCTCACATGAGTCTTTCTGTACATATTTTAATTTTACATTATTAATAGGAAAAAAATCGATACAATTAGCTTCGGTTAGTGAAGATGGAGGAGACTGAATCGAAAACATATGCTTAAAGTACTTTACTTTCTCTTTCAAAATATTGTTCAGTCAATCATGAGTGACTAAATCATTTGTAACACAAGTTTCAGTAAACATTTTTTGGTATCTTTTCTATGTTGAAGATTTAAAAATAATTTGGTGCATTTTTTCCCATATTCCAACCAGTTGGCTTCATTTTTATAATATATTACACTGGATCTTTCTTGAATATGTTCCTCCGTTTTTATTGCCATCTATCTGTATTGTTAGTCCTTCACTTATATGGACTCTTAATCTTGGTGTTAGGGGGCAGTATTTTCATTTTTGGAAAAACAAACGTTCCAGTTTTAAACGGGATATTTTGTCAGGAAAAGATGCTAGAATATGCATATAATAAGCTTTGGATAGAAAACACTCTAACATTTCCAAAACTGTAAAGATATTGTCTGTGAGTATAACAGAACTGATGTTGCAGGCGAAAGCCTGAGAAAAATCCAATCCGGAAGTGCCCCAGGTTTTGAAAGCGCTGCGTTCCAATGACTCCCTATTCAGCTGTGAATGTACCATCAACGAGATCCCGCTTTCTACGTATCCCCCAAGGTGTCTACAGCATTGTGACGTAGTTTTACCCATTTCTGTTGAAGAATAGCTGTAGGCAGCCACATTGCGTAAGTGGTCACATGGTGGCTCCGAGAAAGATTCTCGCGTAAAATACAGAGGTAGCCATTATTACAATCGGTCCTAGTGAAAAACGAATTGTCCCGGAGTCTCGTGAGTGAAAACATCTGAAGTTCATCAAAGGTAAACGATTTAATTCGATTGCTTTTCTGATTTCCGTGACAAGGTTGCCTGCTGCTAGCAAGGCATAATGCTATGCTAGGCTATGATAAACTTACAGAAATGCTTGTCTAGCGTTGGCTGTAAAGCATATTTTGAAAATCTGAGATGACAGGGTGATTAACAAAAGGCTAAGCTGTGTTCCAATATATTTCTCTTGTGATTTTCATGAATAGGAATATTTTCCAGGAAGATTTATGTCCGTTGCGTTATGCTAATTAGTGTCAGATGATGACAACGGTCCCGTTCACGGGATGGGGTGTCACTACAGGTTAAGACCTAAATTGCTTTTGTTTTATAGATGAGTACTGAATTGCATGGCCTCTAAAGGCACATTTAAAAGTGTCCCATATAATGAGGGGATATGATGAAACCTATGTTGTGTGAGAAAAATAAAGTTATAAATTCTAAATTTCCAATATCCTCACCCACGTGGAAATTCTGTAAAAATTCTATATATGCCAATTATGTGATGGTCTGACCACATTCTGTCCCCTGTCAACACTTTTTAGACTTTTGGTGTCAGAGAGAACGACATAAGAAAGCAATCAAGACGACTAGCTTGATTAAGCCTCCGCCATGTACAGTGGGGCAAAAAAGTATTTAGTCAGCCACCAATTGTGCAAGTTCTCCCACTTAAAAAGATGAGAGAGGCCTGTCATTTTCATCATAGGTACACTTCAACTATGACAGACAAAATGAGAAAAATAAATCCAGAAATCACATTGTAGGATTTTTTATTTATTTATTTGCAAATTATGGTGGAAAATAAGTATTTTGTCACCTACAAACAAGCAAGATTTCTGGCTCTCACAGACCTGTAACTTCTTCTTTAAGAGGCTCCTCTGTCCTCCACTTGTTACCTGTATTAATGGCACCTGTTTGAACTTGTTATCAGTATAAAAGACACCTGTCCACAACCTCAAACAGTCACACTCCAAACTCCACTATGGCCAAGACCAAAGAGCTGTCAAAGGACACCAGAAACAAAATTGTAGACCTGCACCAGGCTGGGAAAACTGAATCTGCAATAGGTACGCAGCTTGGGTTGAAGAAATCAACTGTGGGAGCAATTATTAGGGAATGAAAGACATACAGTACAAGACCACTGATAATCTCCCTCGATCTGGGGCTCCACGCAAGATCTCACCCGTGGGGTCAAAATGATCACAAGAACGGTGAGCAAAAATCCCAGAACCACACAGGAGGGACCTAGTGAATGACCTGCAGAGAGCTGGGACCAAAGTAACAAAGCCTACCATCAGTAACACACTATGCCGCCAGGGACTCAAATCCTGCAGTGCCAGACGTGTCCCCCTGCTTAAGCCAGTACATGTCCAGGCCCATCTGAAGTTTGCTAGAGAGCATTTGGATGATCCAGAAGAAGATTGGGAGAATGTCATATGGTCAGATGAAACCAAAATATAACTTTTTGGTCAAAACTCAACTCGTCGTGTTTGAAGGACAAAGAATGCTGAGTTGCATCCAAAGAACACCATGCCTACTGTGAAGCATGGGGGTGGAAACATCATGCTTTGGGGCTGTTTTTCTGCAAAGGCACCAGGACGACTGATCCGTGTAAAGGAAAGATTGAATGGGGCCATGTATCGTGAGATTTTGAGTGAAAACCTCCTTCCATCAGCAAGGGCATTGAAGATGAAACGTGGCTGGGTCTTTCAGCATGACAATGATCCCAAACACACTGCCCGGGCAACGAAGGAGTGGCTTCGTAAGAAGCATTTCAAGGTCCTGGAGTGGCCTTGCCAGTCTCCAGATCTCAAGTTGAACGTCCATGTTTCCCAGCAACAGCCCCAAAACATCGCTGCTCTGGAGGAGATCTGCATGGAGGAATGGGCCAAAATACCAGCAACAGTGTGTGAAAACCTTGTGAAGACTTACAGAAAACGTTTGACCTCTGTCATTGCCAACAAAGGGTATATAACAAAGTATTGAGATAAACTTTTGTTATTGACCAAATACTTATTTTCCACCATAATTTGCAAATAAATTCATTAAAAATCCTACAATGTGATTTTCTGGATTTTTTTTCTCATTTTGTCAGTCATAGTTGAAGTGTACCTATAATGAAAATTACAGGCCTCTCTCATTTTTTTAAGTGGGAGGACTTGCACAATCGGTGGCTGACTAAATACTTTTTCCCCCACTGTATATCTCACTAGGTCAGGGTATTTAATCCTCTATATATCCACTAATTTCAATATATCCATGACATTCATGATTTCCTTAAGTGCCTGAGGGTGACAGTTTGTAGTGTGATTTCCTTTATGGTCCATAGAGGTATTTAAAACCGTATTATAATCTTCCACCATAATAATAGTGTTGCTTGTAGAGTTGATAAATTCTTATATATATTTTCAAAGAAGCGAGGATCATCATTATTTGGACTGTATAGGTTAATAAGCCATATGTTTTTGGTCCAGTAACATATTTAAAGTCATCCAACTACCTTGAGGATCTGTTTGGACAATTTGCACATTTGGTTCAAAATTACTGTTAATTAATAACATCACCCCTTTTGAATTTCTTTGCCTTCCTCTGACACCACCTAGTATAGAGGTCCTGGGTGGCAGGAAGCTTGGCCCCAGTGATGTACTGGGCCTTACATCACTGTCGGAGGTTGAGTAGTTGTTATACCAGGTGGTGATGCAACCAGTCAGGATGCTCTCAACTTTTTGAGGATCTGAGGACCCAAGTCAAATATTTTTCATCTTCTGAAGGGGAATAGGCATTATCATGTCCTCTTTACGACTGACTTGGTGTGTTTGGACCATGATAGCTTGATGGTGATGTGGACACTGTCGTGTCTCTGACAGATTAAATTATATGACAGGCTATTTTATCAAATCCATTACCTAAACACTTGATTGATTACGTGATTGAATTAAACCGTGCAACAATTACTCTATAAACACAGAAGAATGTTTATAGAGCTGCTGTCTTCCGAATAAACTCTTAAAGATCTGAAGATCTTTTATATCAATTGCAGTCAATTATTAATCGTCACCTGATTCAGTCTCATCTGAACGTCATCAAATTATTGGTTGTCTTCACGAACCCTGGCTAACACGTTGAATCAGCAATACAAAAATTGGCTTAATTATTTATTTACTATATACCTAAATAATCACACAGAATTACATATACACAGGATGGATCATGCATCAATTACTAATCATGTCATAAAATAAAAAGTCCATAGTGGACTAAACCGATATGACGGCTGGTTACACAAATAAAGGGGGTTGGGTTTGAATGAAAGAGTGGGAAGACAGAGGGGCAAAGGAGATTGGGTCTCTATCGGACCTTAAGAAGCTATGCTACCATAAATACAGAATCTTATTCATTCTAATAACCGCCCATTCGGAAAAGGAAAATGCAAGATATATATTTACACTGAGCTGCGCTTCGATAGATGGGTCGAAGATGGAAGACTGGTTTGCCCAGCAGAGATCGCCCTTGTCCTTTATAGAATCTTTCTGGTCGTAGTGTTGTAGAACAGATACGTTGAAGCACCATGGCTACAGATATGAGTGCTACAGGTCGGCAGTCATTTAGGCAGGTTACCTTGGTATTCTTGGGCACAGGGACTATGGTGGTCTGCTTGAAACATGTTGGTTTTGCAGACTCAGTCAGGGACAGGTTGAAAATGTCAGTGAAGACACTTGTGAATGTTGACCTTGTTTAACTGTCTTACTCACATTGGCTACGGAGAGCGTGATCATACAGTTGTCTGGAACAGCTGATGCTCTCATGCATGCTTCAGTGTTGCTTGCCTCAAAGTGAGCATAGAAGTTATTTAGCTCGTCTGGTAGGCTTGTATCACTAGGCAGCTCTCAGCTATGCTTCCCTTTGCAGTCCGTAATGGTTTGCAAGCCCTGCCACATCCGACGAGCGTCAGAGCCAGTGTAGTACGATTCAATCGTAGACTTGTATCAACGCTTTTCTTGTTTAATGGTTCGTCGGAGGACATAGTGGAATTTCTTATAAGCATAAGGGTTAAAGTCCAGCTCTTTGAACGTGGCAGCTCTACCCTTTAGCTTAGTGCAGATGTTGCCTGTAATCCATGGCTTCTGGTGGGGGTATGTACATACGGTCACTGTTGGGACAACGTCATCAAGGCAAAGGATCGAGGCAAAGATGAATGGAGCAAAGTACAGAGAGATCCTTGATGAAAACCTGCTCCAGAGCACTCAGACCTTAGACTGGGTTGAAGGTTCACCTTCCAATAGGACAACGACCCTAAGAACACAGCCAAGACAATGCAGGATTGGCTTCTGAACAAGTCTGAATGTCCTTGAGTGGCCCAGCCAAAGCCAGGACTTAAACCTGATCGAACATCTCTGGAGAGACATGAAAATAGCTGTGCAGCAGCGCTCTCCATCTAACCTGACAGAGCTTGAGAGAATCTGCAGAGAGGAATGGGAGAAACTCAAATACAGGTTTGCCAAGCTTGTTGCCAAGAAGGCTCAAGGCTGTAATCGCTGCCAAAGGTGCTTCAACAAAGTACTGAGGAAAGGGTCTGAATACTTATGTAAATGTGATATTTCAGTTTTTGTATTTTTTAAATAAATGTTCTAAAATGTCTAAAAACCCTTTTTTAAGATTATTATTATGAGGTATTGTGTGTAGATTGATGAGGGGAAAAAACAATTTAATCCATTTTTGAATAAGGTTGTAAAGTTACAAAATGTGGGAAATGTCAACGGGTCTAAATTGTTTCCGAAATCACTGTATGTAATAACATTTGGGTATGTCTTTTTAGGCAGAAATGTACATTGTAGGTCACATTTAACAATAAAATAGTGCACTACTTTTGACCAGAGCCCTTTTGGCACTGTTCAAATGTAATTCACTAGGTAGGGTATAGCGTAAGGTTTGGGACACAGCCTCTGTCACATACGATGGCTGTGGAATCTCCCAGAGAGAAGGCTGCATCTCAAAAGTGTTAAGTGGCTTCCTCTCCACATACCCACTTCGCATTTCCCCTGATTTCAGGACACATGCATAGCTGAAAGTAATGTATTGCATGCTTTATACCAGGGATTTGCTCTCATCTCTCCAGAAGGTGAGGTACAGTGGCTTGCGAAAGTATTTTTCCTTTTTTGATGCCTCACAGTCTGGAATTAAAATGTATTTTTTGGGGATTTGTATCATTTGATTTACACAACATGCCTACCACTATGAAGATGCAACATATTTTTTATTGTGAAACAAACAAGAAATAATACAAAACTGAAAACTGGAGTGTGCATAAATATTCAGCCCCCCAGGTAAAATCTTTGTAGAGCCACCTTTTGCAGTAATTACAGCTGCAAGTCTTTGGGGTATGTCTCTATAAGCTTGGCACATCTAACCACTGGGATTTTTGTCCATTTTTCAAGGCAAAACTGCTCCAGCTCCTTCAAGTTGGATGGGTTCCGCTGGTGTACAGCAATCTTTAACTTCTTGCGTCGAGCCATCCCGGATCCGGTATCGTGACTACAGCCTCAAGCTCATTACCATCATGAAAATCGCAAATGAAATGAAATTAATCTATTTGCTCTCAAGCTTAGCCTTTTGTTAACAACACTGTCATCTCAGATTTTCAAAATATGCTTCTCAACCATTGCAAAACAAGCATTTGTGTAACCGTATTGATTGCTAGCGTAGCATTTAGCATAGCATTTAGCGTAGCATTTAGCGTTAGCATTCAGCAGGCAACATTTTCACAAAAACCAGAAAAGGATTCAAATAAAATCATTTACCTTTGAAGAACTTCTGATGTTTTCAATGAGGAGACTCTCAGTTAGATAGCAAATGTTCCGTTTTTACAAAAAATATTATTTGTGTTGACAAATCGGTCCGTTTTCTGCGTCACGTTTAGCTACGAAAAAAACCTGTATCCAGGATTGTGTAAATCTATCCGCAAGCTCATTAGCATAACACAATGTTAACTATTCATGAAAATCGCAAATGAAATTAAATTAATCTATTTGCTCTCAAGCTTAGCCTTTTGTTAACAACACTGTCACCTCAGATTTTCAAAATATGCTTTTGAACCATAGCTAAACAAGCATTTGTGTAACAGTATTGATAGCCTAGCATAGGATTTATGCCTGGCTTTCAGCATGCAACATTTTCACAAAAAACAGAAAAGGATTCAAATAAAATCATTTACCTTTGAAGAACTTCAGATGTTTTCAATGAGGAGACTCTCAGTTAGATAGCAAATGTTCCGTTTTTACAAAAAATATTATTTGTGTTGACAAATCGGTCCGTTTTCTTCATCATTCTTCATCACGTTTGGGTAAGAAGAAACCCGAAAATTAAGTCATTAAAACGCAAACTTTTTTCCAAATTAACTCCATAATATCGACAGAAACATGGCAAACCGATGTTTAGAATCAATCCTCAAGGTGTTTTTCACATATCTATCGACGATAAAATCCTTCGTGGCAGTTGACTTTCTCTTCTGAGGAAATGGAACGCGCATAGACCTACAGATTACGCAATAATTTCGACACAGGACACCGGGCGGGACACCAGGTAAATGTAGTCTCTTATGGTCAATCTTCCAATGATATGCCTACAAACACGTCACAATGCTGCAGACACCTTGGAGAAACGACACAAAGGGCAGGCTCATTCCTGGCGCATTGACAGCCATATAAGGAGACATTGGAACACAGCGCCTTCAGAATCTGGGACATTTCCTGTATGAAACTTCATCTTGGTTTCGCCTGTAGCATTAGTTCTGGGGCACTCACAGATAATATCTTTGCAGTTTTGGAAACGTCAGAGTTTTGTCTTTCCAAGGCTGTCAATTCCATGCATAATCGAGCATCTTTTCGTGAAAAAATATTGCGCTTAAAACGGGCACGTCTTTTTATCCAATAATGACATAGCGCCCTCATAGGTTGAAGAGGTTAAGTCCTACCACAGATTCTCAATTGGATTGAGTTCTGGGCTTTGACTATGCCATTCCAAGATATTTAAATGTTTCCCCTTAAACCACTTGAGTGTTGCTTTAGCAGTATGCTTAGGGTCATTGTCCTGCTGGAAGGTGAACCTCCGTCCCAGTCTCAAATCTCAAAACAGGTTTCCCTGAATAATTTCCCTGTATTTAGCACCATCCATCATTCCATCAATTCGGACCAGTTTCCCAGTCCCTACCGATGGGAAAAACATCCCCACAGCATGATGCTGCCACCACCATGCTTCACTATGGGGATGGTGTTTCGGGGTAATGAGAGATGTTGAGTTTGCGCCAGACATAGCGTTTCCTTGATGGCCAAAAAGCTCAATTTTAGTCTCATCTGACCAGAGTACCTTCTTCTATGTGTTTGGGGAGTCTCCCACATGCCTTTTGGCGAACACGAAACATGTTTTCTTATTTTTCTATTTAAGCAATGTTTTTCTCTGGACACTTTTCTGTAAAGCCCAGGACTGTGGAGTGTAAAGTGCTCCTTTGGACAGATACTCCAATCTCCGCTGTGGAGCTTTGCAGCTCCTTCAGGGTTATCTCTGGTCTCTTTGTTGCCTCTGATTAATGCCCTCCTTGTCTGGTCCGTGAGTTTTGGTGGGAGGCCCCTCTTGGCAGTTTTGTTGTGGTGCCATATTGTTTCCATTTTTTAATAATGGTTTTAATGGTGCTCTGTAGGATGTTCAAATTTTCAGATTTTTTTTTTATAACCCAACCCTGATCTGTACTTCTCCACAACTTTGTCCCTGACCTGTTTGGAGTGCTCCACTTGCTTGATGGTACCCCTTGCTTAGTGGTGTTGCAGAATATGGGGTCTTTCAGAACATGTGTTTATATACTGAGATCATGTGACAGACTATGTGACACTATGCACACAGGTGGACTTTATTTAACTAATTATGTGACTTCTGACTGTATTTGGGTGCACCAGATCTTATTTAGGGGCTTCATAGCAAAGGGGCTGAATACATATGCACGCACCACTTTTTGTTGTTTGTTTTATTGAATTTTTTGAAACAAGTAATTTTTTTCATTTCACTTAACCAATTTGAACTATTTTATGTATGTCCATTACATGACATCCAAATAAAAATCCATTTAAATTACAGGTTGTAATGCAATAAAATAGGAAAAACGCCAAGGGGGATGAATACTTTTGCAAGGCACTGTAGCAATGTTACACTATTGAGATACACCACTAGTCATCAATTCAGCTCTTGTCGTACCCTGCTGTTCCGTACCCCTATCTACTGACCAACATTGCTGAGGAGGTGCAGCTAGGGTCGTATTCTCCAGAATCCCCCCCTCCACCCCAAAAATGGACTGGAACGGGGTGGGATTACCAGAATTTGTCCAATAAGAAACACAAGTTTTCGTTGCAATAGTCTGCTGTAACGAGTAGGACCTAGTTGCTGGTAAGACAGGTTGCTTTCCAGTAGCAACAAGTAGTAGGAGAGGAGATACATAAGAATGAGAATTGGACTGGAATGATAAATCTATGCTGGTTAAGACTGTAAATAGGACTGTGTGTCTGAACAGGAAGGGAATTGGTTCTCATTAAGTACTTGGCTTTTGATTCAGACTGGCCATGCAGGGCAAATGTGGGATTGTCCCAAATGGCACCCTATTTCCTACATAGTGCACTATTTTTGACAATAACCCTATGGGTCCTGGTCAAAAGTAGTGAGTGCACTTACTATATAAGGTATAGGGTGGCATTTGGGAAACACTCCAAATAAATCTTATTATTCTAACTACGTTTCTTTCGGTTTCATTCCTGTGGTGGTTTTGTCAGTCATTTGTAATCATGTCATGTACAATGTCTGTGCCTATTTTCCCTAGTGGCTCTCCTGTATTCCACACCAACCTTTTGAAGAGGGAACAGGACCACATCTTTGGATTGTGAATGAGTCCTTTTCCTTTCAGTGTATTGAGTGTTTTGAACTGTTTTCAGTAGTGCTGTAAACAGGTAAACACTGGGTTACTGTAGCCCAAGGTCTGATTCAAGTTTTTTTTCTTAAAGCTAACTCCCGGAATATTGTATTGTAATGCACTGTATTGTGTTTTAAACCATTTTCAGCCACCTAGGTACCGGGATCTTTTTAGTAGTGCTGTAAACAACCAGGATTATGGTAGGCCAATGTATGGCTAAAGTTCTTTACTTAATTAAAGCAAACTTATTGCTAGAACATTGTACATTTTATTATGTTGGACCAGTTCATTCAATACAGAATAACAAATCACAAGTTACAGTAATTGACATTTATGCACCAATTATGCATAATTTAGGGCATTTAATCATACATTCAAATATAATAGAAATATATATTTCTACTGTTAGAAGTCAACTGTTAACAAATTGATTATTATGGATATGAATGATGAAACATTATGTTATTAGGTAAAGCATCAACAATTTCAGTGGCTTAATAAAACAGTCACTCATAACCAAACCCATCGTTGATATACAAGTAGGGGAATTCCATAGCATACCGACCTTTAATATAGCTTAACCTATTTGAAGAATTAAACCATTTAAAAAGTAATGTAAAAGCATCAATAGGTCGACTGTGGTCATAAAATTAAAGGCAAAACACTCGAAGGGTTGAAAATGAAAATGGGGGGGAAAATAACCCTAACCTTCTATACCGTGAGGGGTTATGCCATTACAGGCAGACGCCGGGGTGATAATCCACCAAATGGGTTTAAACACTTGAAAGCTGCTGCTACATGCATCACACTTGAACACACGCCAGATAAAAATGACTGTGTTCCAAATGGCACCCTGTTCAGAATATAGTGCACTACTTTTGACCAGGGCACATAGAGCACTACTTTTGACCAGAATGCTATGTTGGGGACAGGGTGCCATTTGGTACACAGCCCGGAGAACCTGCTCCTGCTGGTGTAATAAAAGTGGACAGCTTGATGATGTAAGGTAGCTTTATGATATTATCCACACACTACGCCACACCACGACATAACGACAGTTTCGTCATTGGAAAAAGATGAGAGTATAAGAGGATATGTCTGACCTGCATTCCACCACAGAAATGTGTAGTTTTCAGAATAATGTTAGTAACTTCTTATGGCTGCAGGGGCAGTATTGAGTAGCTTGGATGAAAGATGCCCAGAGTAAACGGCCTGCTCCTCAGTCTCAGTTGCTAATATATGCATACTATTATTAGTATTGGATAGAAAACACTCTGAAGTTTCTAAAACTGTTTTAATGATGTCTGAGAGTATAACAGAACTCATATGGCAGGCAAAAACGTGAGAAGAAATCCAAACAGGAAGTGAGAAATCTGAAGTTGGTATATTTTCAACTCAGACTCTATTGAATTCACATTGGGATATGAATGATGCACTTCCTAGGGCTTCCACTAGATACCATCTTTAGAAACTTGAATGAGGCTTCTGCCGTGTTGTGGGACAGAATAAGAGCTGAATGAGTCAGCTTACTGGCAGAGAGCCATTTCCTGGTCACGCGCATTCCACATGATATCGCCTTGCTTCTGTAGACACAAAGGAATTCTCCAGTTGGAACTTTATTGAAGATTTATTTTTAAAACATCCTAATGATTGATTCTATACTTAGTTCGAAATGTTTTTTCGACATGTATGTAATATGACCCCATGCTTCACAGTAGGTATGGTGTTCTTTGGATGCAACTTTGTCCTCTTTGTCCTCCAAACACGACGAGTTGAGTTTTTACCACAAAGTTCTATTTTGGTTTCATCTGACATTCTCCCAATCTTCTTCTGGATCATCCAAATGCTCTCTAGCAAACTTCAGACGGGCCTGGACATGTACTGGCTTAAGCAGGGGGACACGTCTGGCACTGCAGGATTTGAGTCCCTGGCAGTGTAGTGTGTTACTGATGGTAGGCTTTGTTACTTTGGTCCCAGCTCTCTGCAGGTCATTCACTAGGTCCCCCCTTGTGGTTCTGGGATTTTTGCTCACCGTTCTTGTAATCATTTTGACCCCACGGGGTGAGATCTTGCGTGGAGCCCCAGATCGAGGGAGATTATCAATGGTCTTGTATGTCTTCCATTTCCTAATAATGGCTCCCACAGTTGATTTCTTCAAACCAAGCTGCTTACCTATTGCAGATTCAGTCTTCCCAGCCTGGTGCAGGTCTACAATTTTGTTTCTGGTGTCCTTTGACAGCTCTTTGGTCTTGGCCATAGTGGAGTCTGGAGTGTGACTGTTTGAGGTTGTGGACAGGTGTCTTTTATACTGATAACAAGTTCAAACAGGTGCCATTAATACAGGTAACGAATGGAGGACAGAGGAGCCTCTTAAAGAAGAAGTTACAGGTCTGTGAGAGCCAGAAATCTTGCTTGTTTGTAGGTGACCAAATACTTATTTTCCACCATAATTTGCAAATAAATTCATTAAAAATCCTACAATGTGATTTTCTGGATTTTTTTTCTCATTTTGTCTGTCATAGTTGAAGTGTACCTATGATGAAAATTACAGGTCTCTCTCATCTTTTTAAGTGGGAGAACTTGCACAATTGGTGGCTGACTAAATACGTTTTGCCCCACTGTATATCTATAATTCCATGTGTATATCATCTACATTTCTGATGAGTATTTCTGTTGAATCGATGTGGCTATGCAAAATCACTGGATGTTTTTGGAACTAGTGAACGTAACGCGCCAATGTAAACTCAGATTTTTTTGCATAAATATGAACTTTATCAAATAAAACATGAATGTATTGTGTAACATGAAGTCCTATGAGTGTCATCTGATGAAGATCATCAAAGGTTAGTGATTAATTTCATCTCTATTTGTGCTTTTTGTGACTCCTCTCTTAGGCTGGAAAAATGGCTGTATTTTTCTGTGGCTTGGTGGTGACCTAACATAATCGTTTGTGGTGCCTATGCCGTAAAGCCTATTTGAAATCCGAGACTGTGGTGGGATTAACAACAAGATTACCTTTAAAACGGTATAAGATACATGTATGTTTGAGGAATTTTAATTATGAGATTTCTGTTTTGAATTTGGCGCCCTGCACTTTCACTGGCTGTTGTAATATCATCCCGTTAACGGGATTGCAGCCCTAAGAAGTTTTAAGTAGGGAGATATCAACAAAAACTTAGGTGTGAGATATGTGGAAGTGTTCAGTATCTGTGACTGCTGGGGTACAGGTTGAGGAATTATTTCCTTTCTTTGGTATTCACTAAATAAAGCCGAATCAGTCAAACAATGTCCATGGAACATCTCAGCATCTATTTAAGTGGAAAATATAAAATATAAAATAACATTACATAATATAACATGCAATCAAACAATGCAATCCACGTGTAATACGTTTGAGAATGTCTGTCTCTCCGTTGCTTTAGTGTTTCCTCTCCTCTCTCACTCCGGCTGGGAGTGATCATACCTGACACATAGCCTGCCTTTACTTCAGATCATTCCTCCAGCTTGTGCATCAGTAGTCTAAAGAGGACCATCATAGAGGAAACAGGAGCAGACCAAGCCTGCATCCCAAATGGCACTCCATTAGCTAGATAGTGCACTACCTTGACCAGGGCTCAGACTTCTCTGGCCAAAAGGACTGCACTACATAGGTAATAGGATGCCATTTGGGATTCATCCCCAAGACAGGGCTCTGTTGCTCTGCTTGTCACTATATGATTTAATCACATTACTGCATTGTAGTGCGATCTGTCCGTTTTCCCTTTCTCATCTCCAACTCTCACAGCCGCAACGCTATCCCATTCTCCCCAGTCCCTTGGGGGGAGAAAGGAGGGGGAGAATTAGGGAAGAGGGGTACTTGAATCCTCATCCACATGTAGTGCTGTCAAATAGATGTTGCAATATACGGTGTGCAATTCTTCACTCTTCAGATAATGTGAAAAAATGGATAAGCCCGTGAACCCAGTCAATGACAGCACTTCCCTCGAGGGGACTGAACTTAATAAGAAAGTGTTAGCTCTGTATAATGTTGCACATACTTCAGATTAAGGTGAAGGCAAAGCCCTAAATCTCAGAGTTTCAAAGCTCATTGCTAGAGCTTTTTAAATGTGACCCTGACAAAACACAGGCAACGTTCCATTAATGAAGTGTTTTCCTGTATGTATGATTTGGAGAAAAAGAATTAACCCTCAACCCTTCTTCATCATAGGAGTATTCTCATCCTTTGACCCCTGAAGCTCCTTGATGAGATTGCTACCTCGATGACATCCATACTTCAAAAAGGTCTAATTCATTGAGAACCCACACAACACATTTTCATACACTATTTACCCGTGAACATCATACATTCAATTAAGTATCTGTAAGGAGAAGAAACTTCAATAATTAACCCTCCTGCTGTGTTCCGGTCGAATTGGACCGATTTACATGTTTTCTCTCTGAAAAATGTAGTTAATTTAATCTGATTGTCATAAGGTGGCATGACTTTGTCCACACAGGGCATCTGAACACACAAAATACATTTGGATGATTTTCATTACATTTTGGGTGTGTAATTTAACTTTTGTACAACTGTGGTGTTCCCGGTTAAAAATGACTGTCATTAGAATTGAATGGGTGAGGCTACAATTAGTGTATAAAATTGAGTTCAGGCACATGCCCATTCATCAGATGGACACACTTCCTCTCCCAGACCCCCACATGCATGTGTGTTTGAGCACACACACCTCACTCCCCTTCTTGGCTTCCATAGCAACCCCCACGGGAACCTTTCTCCAATAGAATCTTTCCCCCACGGGAACCACAAGTGTTGGCATTCTCACAAACAATCGCAATGTTTCAATAATATATAGAACTTTTCTCGCAGCTCTGGTATATAAAGCGTTTTTGAGGCCTTGCTCACAATTAATTCTGTGGGAGCACAATGACCAAACGATATACTGTATGAGAGGCTCTTGTTCATATCTTTGATCATGACACAGACGAGGAGGATAGAGTCCTTGTTAAACTTTGACACAAAGGACTCTGTGATAAATAGCACAATATGTTTCATCTGAGTATTTGTTATAGTCAAAATATTCCGTACATTATTATTTTTTTAAACTCAAAAACGAGTTGTATGAGCTCAGGTCAACGAGGCCTACAGGCCATAAATAGCAAAGAGAAGTTCAAAACTTGTAATGTTCACAACAACTTAAGTTGATAAAAAGATCTAACACAACATTAGGCGATAATATATGTATTATTATGGATTTATAATCAGCTATAATGGGGCGGTCACTTTAGACCGGGAACACAGAATAAAGTAACATGAAACGAACACAACAGGAGGGTTAATCAAGGTCATACTGCCTTATTTAGCGACCGGAATCTCAAATATGCCTATTGAGTTGAACGTTACAACCTTTAACTTTCCTGTAAATATTTCTACTTGTCTCTGTAGCCTCCACAAAGACATCTACAGCCTACAAAACAGTCCACAAAAACATCACCAGTAGGAATAAATCATCAATCCAAAAAAGGTAAAATAGCACAGGCGTGGAACTGGGACTGAAAAACAACAGCTGTGTCAGGTACAGTGCATTCGGAAAGTATTCAGACCCCTTTGCTTACCCATGTTTTGTTAGGTTACAGCCGTATTCTAAAATTAATTAAATTGTTTTCCCCCTCATCAATCTACACACAATACGCAATAATGTCAAAGCAAAAACAGGATTTTAGAAATGTTTGAAAATATATCGAAAACAAACCCCCGAAATATCAAATTTTCATAAGTATTCAGGCCCTTTACTCAATACTTTGTTAAAGAACCTTTGGCAGCGATTACATCCTCACGTCTTCTTAGGTATGATGCTACAAGCTTGGCACACCTGTATTTGGAGTTTCTCCCATTCTTGCCTGCAGATCCTCACAAGCTCTGTCAGGTTGGATGGGGAGCGTCGCTGCACAGCTATTTTCAGGTCTCTCCAGAGGTGTTCAATCCGGGCTCTGGCTGGGCCACTCAAGGTTGTCCAGAAGCCACTCCTGCGTTTTCTTGGCTGTGTGCTTAAGGTTGTTGTCCTGTTGGAAGGTGAACCTTCGCCTCAGTCTGAGGTCCTGAGCGCTCTAGAGCAGGAGGGCCGAACAGACTTCCATTAACATCGACGGGGCTGAAGTTGAGCGGGTCGAGAGTTTCAAGTTCATTGGTGTCCACATCACCAACGATCTATCATGGTCCAAACACAACAAGACAGTTGTGAAGAGGGCACTACAACAACTTTTCCCCCTCAGGAGACTGAAAAGATTTGCTATGGGTCCCTAGAACCTCAGAGTTCTACCACTGCACCATTGAGAGCATCCTGACCAGTTGCTTCAACGCCTGGTATGGCACCTGTTCAACATCTGACCGTAAGGCACTGCAGAGTGTAGTGCAAACGTCCCAGTACATCACTGGGGCCAAGCTTCCTGAAATCCAGAACCTATGTACTACGCAGTTTCAGAAGAAGACCCCAAAAATGGTCAAAGACTCCAGTCACCCAAGTCATGGACTGATCTCTGCTACCGCATGGTAAGCTGTACCGGAGTGCCAAGTATAGGACCAAAAGTCTCCTTAACAGCTTATATGGCCAAGCCATAAGACTACTGACTATTTACATTGACCTCTCCCCCCCTTTGTTTTACACTGCTGCTACTCGCTGTTTATAATCTATGCGTAGTCACATGTTTTCGCTCTGTCAGTATGGGGTATTGTGTGTAGATTGATGATTTTAGTAGTCTGTAACGTAAGAAAATGTGAAAAAAGTGAAGGGGTCTGAATACTTTCCGAATGCACTGTACATTCCAGTGCCTTTTTTCTTTTATCTATTTCATGCATTAAACATATTATTTGCCATGTTGCAGGTAAGTAATTATTTCTTCCTAACTTTGACTGGAATATAAGAATTAAATGCTGTATCTGCATATTCACTGTAGTTTTTTTAAGTAGCTTTTTCTTTGCTTCAACTACTATTAACATGGTCGCTGTGGTTACGAACCCAGTGCGGATGGCAACCTGTTCTTGCCCTCTGACTGGTTTCAAGGTAAGGAAACATAAGCCTAAGTTATTTTGTAACTTGGATGGACTACCCCTTTAAAATAAAAACATGGTAACACTTTACTTAGTGGTGATCTGTAGCATTTGATAAAGCATTTATAAAGCATTTACATGCATGGCATGAAGAGTCATAATGCCCTACATAAGTTTCTATACCCTTTGACTTAGGGTTGGATTCAATCCGTATCACTGAAGTTCAGCAATATAGTGTGATTGAAATGTCAAAGTAATTTCTGACTAAACCGACATATGCAGCGTTTACCGTAAATCCAGTCTGCGGTATTGCGGGAACATTGGCTTTGCATTTATATCGCCCTGTGGCACAGTTATTCAGCACTAGATTGAAACCAGCCCTTACATGGCAGTTGGTCAAATATCATTATTTTTTATTCATTCTCAGTAACGTGTGCTCGCTCAAAGGTCAAATGTTGCCCAACACCTATTCACTTCACAGCCGGTAGTGCTCTTTGATTGGTAGCTTCTAGATGAGCTTGGGTCTTTTGGACGGTATTTGCACATTCTGAAATACCATTCTGAAATACCAGCGTGGAATTATTTTGTCTCTTTTGCTGGGTGTCAACTTATGTGTGAAAATAAGCATGTTCAATCGCCATGGTTTAGTCCTGATGGAGTGCATAATTCTGCTTGAACTCACCCACTCTCTCTCCCACACAAGGGCAAATACACACACATGCACTGATGCACACACACACAAAGCCACACACACACATTGATGCACACGCGCACGTGCACACACAAGCATACACACACATCAATAAAGTGGTAGAAAGGCTTTGGATATGTTTGCAGCATAAAATTCCAGGTTGGGATTAATACAGTACTACTACTACTGCTGCTGCTACTCCTGCTACTGCTGCTGCTACTACTTCTACTGCTACTTCTACTACTACAACTGCTGCTGCTGCTACTACTACTACTGCTGCTGCTACTCCTGCTACTGCTGCTGCTACTACTACTACTTCTACTGCTACTTCTATTACTGCAACTGCTGCTGCTGCTACTACTACTACTGCTGCTGCTACTCCGGCTACTGCTGCTGCTACTACTTCTACTGCTACTTCTACTACTACAACTGCTGCTGCTGCTACTACTTCTACTGCTACTTTTACTACTGGTACTACTACTACTACTACAACTGCTGCTACTACTACTACTACTACTACTGCTGCTGCTACTCCTGCTACTGCTGCTGCTACTATTACTACTACTACTTCTACTTCTACTTCTACTACTACAACTGCTGCTGCTGCTACTACTACTACTTCTACTGCTACTTCTACTACTACAACTGCTGCTGCTACTACTACTACTACTACTACTACTACTACTTCTACGGCTAATTCTACTACTGCTGCTGCTGCTACTACTACTACTACTGGTACTACTTCTACTATTGGCACTACTTCTACTACTACTTCTGCTGCTACTACTACTACTGCTACTGCTGCTACTACTATTAATTCTACTACTGCTACTACTATTAATTATACTACTGCTACTACTACTAATTCCACTACTACTGGTACTACTGCTAATTCTACTACTACTACTACTACTACTACTAATTATACTACTACTACTGCTGCTGCCACTACCGCTACTACTACTAATTATTCTACAACTACTGCTACTACTGGTACTACTAATTATACTACAACCTCTACTACCGCTACTATTGCTAATTCTACTACTGCCACTACTAATAATTACACTGCTGCTACTACTTCTACTGTTACTTCTACTACTACTACTACTACTACCACTACTACTGCTGTGGCTGCTATTGGTACTACTACTGCTACTACTACTACTAATACAACTACTACAACTAATTCTACTACTACTACTGCTGCTACTAATGCTACTATTAATTCTACTACTACTGCTGCTGCTACTACTGGTACTACTACTATTATTACTACTACTGCTGCTATTATTGCTACTACTAATACAACTACTAATTCTACTACTACTACTGCTGCTACTAATAATTCTACTACTACTGCTGCTGCTACTACTGCTACTACTGGTACTACTACTATTATTACTACTAATGCTGCTGCTACTACTAATACAACTACTACAACTAATTCTACTACTACTACTGCTGCTACTAATGCTACTACTAATTCTACTACTACTGCTGCTGCTACTACTGGTACTACTACTATTATTACTACTACTGCTGCTATTATTGCTACTACTAATACAACTACTAATTCTACTACTACTACTGCTGCTACTAATGCTACTAATAATTCTACTACTACTGCTGCTGCTACTACTGCTACTACTGGTACTACTACTATTATTACTACTAATGCTGCTGCTACTGCTACTACTACTACTACTGCTAGTACTGGTAGTACTAATACTACTAATTCCACTACTACTACTGGTACTACTGCTAATTATACTGATACTACTACTTATACTACTACTACTGCTACAAATTATTCTACAACTACTTCTACTACTGGTACTACTAATTATACTACTACTGCTGCTGCTACTACTGCTACTACTGGTACTCCTACTACTACTACTGCTATTATTACTACTACTACTGCTTCTACTACTGCTGCTACCGCTGCTACTACTATTAATTCTACTACTACTGCTACTACTACTGCTACTAATTATACTACTACTACCGCTACTACTGCATATTCGTCGCCAGACCCACTGGCTCTAGGTCATCTACGGGTCCATGCTGGGTGGAGCTCCGCCTTGTTTCAGTTCACTGGTCACGATGGCAACACCCACCCGTAGCACACTCTCCAGCAGGTGTATCTCGCTGATCATCCCTAAAGCCATCATCCCTACATTTTTTAAAATGTACTTTTTTTTCTTCTTTCTACTGTGTTATTGACTTGTTTATTGTTCACTCCATGTGTAACTCTGTGTTGTCTGTTCACAATGCTATGCTTTATCTTGGCCAAGTCGCAGTTGTAAATGAGAACTTGTTCTCAACTAGCCTACCTGGTTAAATAAAGGTGAAATAAAAAATTAAATTAAAAAATGATTATACTACTACTACTGCCACTACTAATAATTACACTGCTGCTACTACTGCTGCTACTACTTCTACTGTTACTTCTACTACTACTGCTGCGGCTGCTACTGCTAGTACTGGTACTACTACTACTATTACTAATTCCACTACTACTACTGGTACTACTGCTACTACTATTACTTATACTACTACTAAGCACATGACCCATGCACATGACCCATGGTCATGGTGGACATTCAGTATCACAGGGTATTTGTATTCAAAGTCCATTGGATCAAGCATAGAAAATTATCTGAACCAAGCAAGACAAAAAGCAGCCATTGATAAGTGCAGACAGACATGCACAGGGAAATATTACAAGGTGGCCTTGAAACCCCTCAACAAGAATGAACAAAGTTACAGAGACACGATCACTAAATGACTGCATTATTTAAATGCCTCTACCTTGAAGAGAGAACGTTGGCATTTTTTTTTTTTTTTTTTTTTTGGACTTCCGGCGCCGACAGAGATGGCCGCCTCGCTTCGCGTTCCTAGGAAACTATGCAGTTTTTTGTTTTTTTACGTGTTATTTCCTACATTAGTACCCCAGGTCATCTTAGGTTTCATTACATACAGTCGAGAAGAACTACTGAATATAAGATCAGCGTCAACTCACCATCAGTACGACCAAGAATATGTTTTCCGCGACGCGGATCCTGTGTTCTGCCTTACAAACAGGACAACGGAATGGATCGCATGCAGCGACCCAAGAAAACGACTCCGAAAAAGAGGGAAACGTAGCGGTCTTCTGGTCAGACTCCGGACAAGGGCACATCGCGCACCACTCCCCAGCATTCTTCTTGCCAATGTCCAGTCTCTTGACAACAAGGTTGATGAAATCCGAGCAAGGGTAGCATTCCAGAGGGACATCAGAGACTGCAATGTTCTCTGCTTCACGGAAACATGGCTTACTGGGAAGACGCTATCCGATGCGGTGCAGCCAACGGGTTTCTCCACGCATCGCGCCGACAGAAACAAACATCTTTCTGGTAAGAAGAGCGGCGGGGGCGTATGCCTCATGACTAACGAGACATGGTGTGATGAAGGAAACATACAGGAACTCAAATCCTTCTGTTCACCTGATTTAGAATTCCTCACAATCAAATGTAGACCGCATTATCTTCCAAGAGAATTCTCTTCGATTATAATCACAGCCGTATATATCCCCCAAGCAGACACATCGATGGCTCTGAACGAACTTTATTTAACTCTTTGCAAACTGGAAACCATTTATCCGGAGGCTGCATTCATTGTAGCTGGGGATTTTAACAAAGCTAATCTGAAAACAAGACTCCCTAAATTTTATCAGCATATCGATTGCGCAACCAGGGGTGGTAAAACCTTGGATCATTGTTACTCTAACTTCCGCGACGCATATAAGGCCCTGCCCCGCCCTTTCGGAAAAGCTGACCACGACTCCATTTTGTTGATCCCTGCCTACAGGCAGAAACTTAAACAAGAGGCTCCCACGCTGAGGTCTGTCCAACGCTGGTCAGACCAAGCTGACTCCACACTCCAAGACTGCTTCCATCAGGTGGTCTGGGACATGTTTCAGTATTGCGTCAGATGAAAATATTGACGAATACGCTGATTCGGTGTGCGAGTTCATTAGAACGTGCGTCGAAGATGTCGTTCCCATAGCAACGATAAAAACATTCCCAAACCAGAAACCGTGGATTGATGGCAGCATTCGCGTGAAACTGAAAGCGCGAACCACTGCTTTTAATCAGGGCAAGGTGTCTGGTAACATGTCCGAATATAAACAATGCAGCTATTCCTCCGCAAGGCTATTAAACAAGCTAAGCGTCAGTACAGAGACAAAGTGGAATCTCAATTCAATGGCTCAGACACAAGAGGCATGTGGCAGGGTCTACAGTCAATCACGGACTACAAGAAGAAACCCAGCCCAGTCACGGACCAGGATGTCTTGCTCCCAGGCAGACTAAATAACTTTTTTGCCCGCTTTGAGGACAATACAGTGCCACTGACACGGCCTGCAACGAAAACATGCGGTCTCTCCTTCACTGCAGCCGAGGTGAGTAAGACATTTAAACGTGTTAACCCTCGCAAGGCTGCAGGCCCAGACGGCATCCCCAGCCGCGCCCTCAGAGCATGCGCAGACCAGCTGGCCGGTGTGTTTACGGACATATTCAATCAATCCCTATACCAGTCTGCTGTTCCCACATGCTTCAAGAGGGCCACCATTGTTCCTGTTCCCAAGAAAGCTAAGGTAACTGAGCTAAACGACTACCGCCCCGTAGCACTCACTTCCGTCATCATGAAGTGCTTTGAGAGACTAGTCAAGGACCATATCACCTCCACCCTACCTGACACCCTAGACCCACTCCAATTTGCTTACCGCCCAAATAGGTCCACAGACGATGCAATCTCAACCACACTGCACACTGCCCTAACCCACCTGGACAAGAGGAATACCTATGTGAGAATGCTGTTCATCGACTACAGCTCGGCATTCAACACCATAGTACCCTCCAAGCTCGTCATCAAGCTCGAGACCCTGGGTCTCGACCCCGCCCTGTGCAACTGGGTACTGGACTTCCTGACGGGCCGCCCCAGGTGGTGAGGGTAGGCAACAACATCTCCTCCCCGCTGATCCTCAACACGGGGCCCCACAAGGGTGCGTTCTGAGCCCTCTCCTGTACTCCCTGTTCACCCACGACTGCGTGGCCACGCACGCCTCCAACTCAATCATCAAGTTTGCGGACGACACAACAGTGGTAGGCTTGATTACCAACAACGACGAGACGGCCTACAGGGAGGAGGTGAGGGCCCTCGGAGTGTGGTGTCAGGAAAATAACCTCACACTCAACGTCAACAAAACTAAGGAGATGATTGTGGACTTCAGGAAACAGCAGAGGGAACACCCCCTATCCACATCGATGGAACAGTAGTGGAGAGGGTAGCAAGTTTTAAGTTCCTCGGCATACACATCACAGACAAACTGAATTGGTCCACTCACACTGACAGCGTCGTGAAGAAGGCGCAGCAGCGCCTCTTCAACCTCAGGAGGCTGAAGAAATTCGGCTTGTCACCAAAAGCACTCACAAACTTCTACAGATGCACAATCGAGAGCATCCTGGCGGGCTGTATCACCGCCTGGTACGGCAACTGCTCCGCCCTCAACCGTAAGGCTCTCCAGAGGGTAGTGAGGTCTGCACAACGCATCACCGGGGGCAAACTACCTGCCCTCCAGGACACCTACACCACCCGATGTTACAGGAAGGCCATAAAGATCATCAAGGACATCAACCACCCGAACCACTGCCTGTTCACCCCGCTATCATCCAGAAGGCGAGGTCAGTACAGGTGCATCAAAGCTGGGACTGAGAGACTGAAAAACAGCTTCTATCTCAAGGCTATCAGACTGTTAAACAGCCACCATTGAGTGGCTGCTGCCAACACACTGTTATTGACACTGACCCAACTCCAGCCACTTTAATAATGGGAATTGATGGGAAATGATGTAAATATATCACTAGCCACTTTAAACAATGCTACCTTATATAATGTTACTTACCCTACATTATTCATCTCATATGCATACGTATATACTGTACTCTACATCATCGACTGCATCCTTATGTAATACATGTATCACTAGCCACTTTAACTATGCCACTTTGTTTACTTTGTCTACATACTCATCTCATATGTATATACTGTACTCGATACCATCTACTGTATGCTGCTCTGTACCATCACTCACTCATATATCCTTATGTACATATTCTTTATCCCCTTACACTGTGTATAAGACAGTAGTTTTAGAATTGTTAGTTAGATTACTTGTTGGTTATCACTGCATTGTCGGAACTAGAAGCACAAGCATTTCGCTACACTTGCATTAACATCTGCTAACCATGTGTATGTGACAAATAAATTTGATTTGATTTTAAACTGCAGAGGGGATTCATGCACTAGCAGTGTAGTATCCCAATTTGAATCCTATTGTTTTCATGTATAGGTTTGCAGTGGTTTTTAAACGGACAACTTCCCTTCCTACCCTGTTAGAAAATGTGAACAATGGCAGCGGCGTCAATAAAGTCTATTAGAACTGAGAGTAATAGCTAGGTCAATATGACACACTGCTTGTTGGTTGTTATAGTCACACAAACACTTATGAATACTTTACAACATAAGATGTTTTCTTTCAACACCACCTGCTTGTTAGTATATCTGTAATGGATATTGCTATGAATAATGCATAATCACTATTATACAATGTGCATTATGATAAGTAGCGTTTTGACCACTTGGAATTACTTTTCACATCCACATGCCACATCCACATGCTTTTATCTAATCAAACTCACTTGCTGCGATAACAATGGAGGAAAAGTGTAATGTAGGATTTCTAGGAACAGGTGTAGCACATGTCATTTCCTGTCCTTACTTCTGCTTGGGTTGACTAGGCTCTTGGTCCAACTGTTGCTTCCTTGGCTTGTGTGTAGCCGATAGCCTGATAAGTCCCCCGCCTTGCACAATTGAACCTTGTTTACCTACTCCACTGTGCAAGGGTCTTTGAGTCAAAGTCCATAAAGTCCTCTACCTCTAACTGTCTCCCTTCCATGACACTCCATTTCCTGATCCAGCTTTGAGTACATGGGGTTTGCTCTTTGAGTGAAACGTCACCTGAGCGTTGTGTTCTGCTCTACAGACAGAGGGCAATGTAGCACGACTGTAAGGAAGCAGACATCTGGTTTCAAGTCATTTAAAAGGAATAGAGTTGACAAAAGGTTTAAAAGGTTTGAACTTTTATCTAGCTGTACAGAGACTGATTAGCTATAGGTCAGAGTTACCAACCTATTCCCTTCATAGTAGCTGACACCAAAATATCCTTCATTCACAGGGACGAACTGGTCATAGGGCAATTCTGGAAAATGCCAGATGGGCCAGTCCATTTTTAGCCCAGTAGGCATGTCTAAATTGGAGATTTTGTGCAACATTTTCATTACTTGGCTAAGTCTGGAACCAACAGGACCCTGAACAGCTTCTACCCCTAAGCCATAAGACTGCTAAATAGTTAGTTGAATAGTTATAGTTAATACTTCAGTGAGCTAAACCAGGGTCAGACAGAGTGTTTCTTCGTAGTCTTAAACAAATCTACTTTGAAACAAAAGTATACACCTCACACACATGGTTATGGGCTTAACCTCTTGCAACGAGCAATCCCGGATCCGGGATCGTAATTAAACAAAAGAAGACACCTATTCCATATATTGAAATGTTTTCAATGTTGAGTTTGCATCTCAATATTACACTTTATGTACATCACAGAAAACTGAAATATAACAAAACTGTTTGACATAGAAACACTGAATTATTTTTATTTTGTATGTTTATTAATTAGGAAATTATAAGAAAATATTATCGACATTCCACCATGAAGCCACTAGAGGGAGATTTGGTCATTTGAAAAGAGCTACCCAATAGCTACCTGGATTATCTGCATTGACCCTTTTTGTCATTCTTTTTACTCATCACATGCGCTGCTGTTACTGTTTATTATCTATCCTGTTGCCTAGTCACTTTATCCCTACCTAATATGTTCATACATGTTACGGATACAGGTATTCTGTGTGTGTATCCTGTGTGTGTGTGTATTTCCTTTCTCTCCTTCTCCCCTCACAGGTGGCAATCATCATTCCCCAATCAGTCAACATGCAGTCATCAATCAGAAGACCCACCTCCTCATTTTCCCTTACCCTATCACATTTTCCCTCTCTCTCTCTCTCTCTCTCTATATATATATATATATATATATATATATATATGAGAGCTATTTTGTTTTGTTTTAGCACCTCCATGTCACTTTGTCCCCATCTGTGAGTATTGTTTTTGATATGGTGTTTGATGGTGGGAAACGGGGGAACCAAGACAAGTTGCCCATGGGCATACACTACCCGTAGGACTACTTTGTCTAAAAACACTAGTTAGAAATGGGTGGACCACCCACGGTATTTTTGGTTGTTTAGTTAGCTTTATAGATTAGGCTAGTCTATTTTAGGGGTATTTTTGGATATTTGTTTCTTTCCTTTCCCAGCTCAGCCCCTTTTTCATGCCACCACCCGCCTTTACCGTGTGTTTGCAAATAAACCCTGAGTGTTTGACGGTAGATAGTAGTTGTCTGTGGTTATTTCATTCTCACCGTTACTTTGTCACTATTACACTTTGCATGAGTTATGTTACTGGTCTTGTTACCATCCCCCCTAGACTGCCGGGCCAAAGGGATTCGTAACAATACAGAATCTACCTAAATGACCTTGTACCCCTGCACATCGACTCGGTACTGGTACCCCGTGTACATAGCCAAGTTATCGATACTCGTGTATTTATTCCTTGTGTTATTATTGTATCTTTATTTTCTCTCTGCATTGTTGGGAAGGGCCCGTAAGTAAGCATTTTCCTGTTAGTTTACACCTGTTTATTTATGAAGCATGTGACATGTAAAGTTGCATTTTATTTGATAATGGGGGCCTTCAAGTAGAAAATGGGCCGGTGTGATGGTTTTTTTTTAAGAAAAAAAAACGAATGTTATCCCTTTATTTCCTTCTATGTTATGACAGGGGTCATCGAGTATTAACCTGGCCAGGCCACATGAGCATTCATTACTCTACCAAAACACCATCCAATCCACTCACACCTCATCTATTCTTGTGCCCAGGACTACAAGAGATGCATGAGTTGTTTCTACTGAAGCATGCTGTACTAAAAACATGACTTATTCCATTTGAGGACTGGTCTAAGCTCACTTGGTTGTCACTCAGCTTTAAGCGTATCAATTTGCATGGCTTGTTCTGTATTCAATTTCCGTCACTACCACGACTTCGGAAATGTAAAAAAAATAGACGTACAAAAAAGTTGCTTATCTAACTCAATTGAGAAAGAGAACACTTTGTATTTTGAGAGTGTTATACATTTTTGATCTTTCAACGGATCTAAAACGCTGTTTGATATTCTTTGTCAGGCGAAATGTCACACTTTCATCTGTTGAATACATTTTTACAAAACATTAACTCCATTTCATGATGACATGAAAAATATATTTTATTAATGGGGAAGGAATCTCTTGTAAGAATATATGATTTCCCTCCCAGTTCCTTAGTACTTTTAACACTATGGTTATCCCAAATTGCACCATATTCCCTACATAGTGCACTACTTTTCACCAGAACAATATGAGCCCTGGTCAAAAGTAGTGCACTATAAAGGGAATAGGGTGCCATTTGGGGGAAACACCTCATCAACGGTGCGATAGCCTTCGTGTCTCACCTCCGTGGGATTCTACTCAGTGGATGAAGGCATTTGCAAAATGTCAATAAGAACACAGTAAATGATCTACAAATCCTGGGGAGAAGCAGCTTCTGTCAAGTCAATACTTGCTGTTGTGTTGATTAATCGTCTTGCAGCGCTCTCTCTCTCTCAGTAGCCTATAATTTATGTAGAAGAGAAACAAGACCTTTGTTGATCCATGGCCCGCCAGATATCAGAGTGCACAGTGAGAAAATGTAATTACGGGGAAGATCTGCCACATTTTCTCAAAATTGCGGGGGCCTCATTTATTAATCTTATTTTTTTATTGATTGAATTTTTTTCTCTAATTTCAGGCCACAGGATCTTTGTGTTATTACGTCGTTAAAATGTTCCTGAATCAGTTTGGTCGTGACTTATTCTGTGGAATGCAATCAGTTCGGGGAGGTAGGGCCATGAATTTTGCATGAATTTCTTCTCCTTTTTTTGGGCTTCATATTCTTCAAGCTCTCGAAATGCAGATCAAGTCCACATAATTAGCCCTTGATTGCGCAATCATGGACAATTATTGTGCCCTTTTCATGAATCATTATACAATGCCAAATAATTGCATATGCTAATTGTCATCATTTAGATTCTTTACATTCCTTCAAGTAACATGTCACATTCAAAGACACCTGTGGTGGGTGTAATAATAGCTAATTGCTGGTTTCTCACGGTTTCACTGCTGTGATATGCATAACATTTCTCACCTAAGCACATACACATCTAAAGGCTTGCCATCTAGAGAGGCACAGTACTGTATGTTTGCTCGACCCAACATTACTCAACCGGGGGAAGGTACAGAATTCCCTAGGTACTGATCTAGGATCAACTTCATAATGCCAAATCCTAACCTTAACCATTAGTGGGGAAAATGCAACACTGACCCAAGATCAGCATCTAGGGGCAACTTCACTATGTTCCACATTACTCAATGGAGCTGTCAAAACAAGTCCATTGTCCACTTTGAGTGCATACTTCATACAAAATGTGTGGTAATGAATTGAGGACAGCCATAAGGTTACTAAGGCTACCTATTAAATGTGGTTACATCAATGTTTTGGATTGTGGAACTGGTGGAACACAGGCTCTTGGAAGTAGTCAGTGGTCCAAAAAAGATGGTGTCAAGTAGCTTAAACCTTTAATTTGTTTTAAATATCTTTGGTGGGTTTTATTTTTTTTATTTTGTTGATAGGACATTGAAGAGGAGACAGCAAAGGTAGAAGAGTTTGTGAATCAGAAGGGCAGGACCACACAGGCCAACTTTAAACGTAGCTGCACATTAGGAAACAATAAATAAAAGTCAACCTACACAAACATTATTCATCAATAGGTTATGTTTGACTAATATTTGAGAATGCAACCCAATTGGGAAGCAGCAGCATTCCTCTATATCCTATGCAAAACTTACATTGAAAATGCTGTGATTTATTCAAATTTATACCAGTAGTGTCAAACATTTTCACATCCCTCACAACCCAGCTACACTGTATACGTAATGAAGTATTTGATGTTTTCCTCCCTTGGAGTTTGCCGTGGAAGGCCCTTAATTGAATATTCACTATTCATTTACTGACATATGTTTTCCAAATGCATATGTTTTCTTCTTCAACATCTGTCTTTATAGAAATAATATCAAGGGAGGAACTTTGTTGATAATTACACTGATAACTCATCAGTGAGAGGCTCTGGAAGGCAGTTGCTGAACGGCAGTTGCTGTTCAAACCTACAAACACACCCCACCAACATCTTCTCTTCCTGATTCACGGACACTCATTAGCTAAGTAAGCCAATACAAAAAGAGGGAAGAAAAACACCTGTTTATGCATCGCTAAGATAATTACCCGCAGATAATGATCAGCCAGGAGGATGGCAAAGAAAAGTAGTTTAAGGACTCAATTACCGATGTTATGAAACGCAAGATCAAACTTAAAAGATGGATAATAATTCAGTGACTGGAAGGAAATAATCAGAGTTTGTGGTGTGTGTGGCAGTTGTGTACGTACGTAAGGGAGGAGAACAAAGGTCTGGTGTGGTCTGGCCCCGTGGTTGGTCCTCTGGAGACTGGAGTCACAAAATGTCACTGGCTGATTTCCCATGGACAAAAGCCTGCCTTCCTCTCAGCCTTTTATTAATTACAAAAAAGTGGCAAATAACATAGGCCAATCAATTCTGTCTGACAATCGCTTATGTGAAAGGTCTCATCTGTCGATCAGTGGTTATGGAATTTGTATTAAGAGAGTTTGAAGGGTCACAGAGACCTCTTGGGAGGGCAGGAGCAATCCTCTGGAGTTCTTCTGTGTAATTTCGATCCTGGTTATTTCGATCCTGTTAGTACCGCATTTGTCATAGGTTGTATAGGCAATGACAGGGATGTGTCATTCATGTTCAATGCACTGTACACAGAAACAAGACCCACTGGAGACAAGCAAATATATATTTTTGCCATGTGCAATATCAGATGTCTGACTACTTCATGTCGATGTCCCATAACCTTGTTTAGTACAGTGTCCATAACAGACAGCCTGACACTGAGGCTAATTAATAATTTACCAACATTAGTAGTAGTTAGTACAGTAGTGATTGATAGTGTGAATTTATACATCAATTTAATTACATTATTCAATCGTAGTTAAATCAAATCAAATCAAATCACATTTTATATGTCACATACACATGGTTAGCAGATGTTAATGCAAGTGTAGCGAAATGCTTGTGCTTCTAGTTCCGACAATGCAGTAATAACCAACGAGTAATCTAGCTAACAATTCCAAAACTACTACCTTATACACACAAGTGTAAAGGGATAAAGAATATGTACATAAAGATATATGAATGAGTGATGGTACAGAGCGGCATAGGCAAGATGCAGTAGATGGTATCGAGTACAGTATATACATATGAGATGAGTATGTAAACAAAGTGGCATAGTTTAAAGTTGCTAGTGATACATGTATTACATAAATTTGCAGTAGATGATATAGAGTACAGTATATACGTATACATATGAGATAAATAATGTAGGGTATGTAAACATTATATTAAGTAGCATTGTTTAAAGTGGCTAGTGATATATTTTACATCAAGTCCCATCAATTCCCATTATTAAAGTGGCTGGAGTTGAGTTAGTGTGTTGGCACCTTGAGATAGAAGCTGTTTTTCAGTCTCTCGGTCCCAGCTTTGATGCACCTGTACTGACCTCGCCTTCTGGATGATAGCGGGGTGAACAGGCAGTGGCTCGGGTGGTTGTTGTCCTTGATGATCTTTATGGCCTTCCTGTGACATCGGGTGGTGTAGGTGTCCTGGAGGGCAGGTAGTTTGCCCCCGGTGATGCGTTGTGGAGACCTCACTACCCTCTGGAGAGCCTTACGGTTGTGGGCGGAGCAGTTGCCGTACCAGGCGGTGATACAGCCCGCCAGGATGCTCTCGATTGTGCGTCTGTAGAAGTTTGTGAGGGCTTTTGGTGACAAGCCAAATTTCTTCAGCCTCCTGAGGTTGAAGAGGCGCTGCTGCGCCTTCTTCACGATGCTGTCTGTGTGGGTGGACCAATTCAGTTTGTCTGTGATGTGTACGCCGAGGAACTTAAAACTTACTACCCTCTCCACTACTGTTCCATCGATGTGGATAGGGGGGTGTTCCCTCTGCTGTTTCCTGAAGTCCACAATCATCTCCTTAGTTTTGTTGACGTTGAGTGTGAGGTTATTTTCCAGTTAGACTGGAGTGAACGTTTTGACCCAAACATGTTACTCTTTTCAGTTTTTTGTTCCTTCATAGTTTTCACTCTTAACTTCCACTGCTTCCAATACTCTGACTTTATCTGATTTTCTGACTTTGCAAGGAACCTGAGTCAATCTCAAGTAAGCTTTTCCATATGAGTACAGATTCTACCTCAATTAACTTCAATAGTTCTTTGTTGAAACAATCGTGTTGAGATGTTCCGTGTAGACAAATGCAACTTTGAGCTAGTCCTGATACATGACTTAAAGCTGTGGATCAGTTAGCCACAAGCTCATCTCTTCACAGCAACAGTACACTGTAAATCATTCTCATAGTGTGTAAGGTTTCTTCTGGAAACATCAGCAGATAGAAGAGATGGGAAAATAATTGTTATTAGGTTTAATTTCTTCCAGAGCAAAGTTAATCAATGGGAGTGCATGAGGTGCCATTTAAAAATATAATTGTGAAATTAATTTGAATAAATTAAATGATTTGGTATGACGTTACTTAAAGGTGATTAGGACATTTCTTTTTAACAGGCCGCACATGCCCCTTTTCCACTCCCATTGATTTTAGCTAGCAGTGGCTAAAGTTAGTTGTGGATGTCTAAAGAAAACTGAACCATGGATTACAGTTTTTCCTGGCCCATAGACTACTTTCAGGGTGAATAACCATGTACATTTATTTAGTTGTAAAATATTTATTTCCCTTTAAAGTAACTGTCCAGTGTTTAGATTTCTATGAAATATTACCTATAATTAATTACAATTTGGGTTAAATAGTTTTCCTTCACAATTTTTTTTTTTAGGTATGTTAAAAAACAGCTTTTCTGTGTTGGAGTGGTGTCGGTGTACCCCAATGACAATGGTGTGGGCGTATAGCAGTCATTAAAAATATTCAATGCTGATTGGCTGGCTCATCCTCCTCAATCATTCTCTATGAGGAAGTAGTATTTTTTTAATGGACTATTTGAGACAAGTTTGAGTTGGTGTTTTTTTCTCTCCAATTTATGCTTTGGCCACAAATGAGTACAGGATGAGTCAACACATTATTTGGGTATACGATAACAGAATTTGGACTTTTAAAAGTGAGATTTTCCCTGGACAGTTACTTTAGACACACAGTTCAACGATGGAAAATGTATCTGCTTGAAAATATTTTGGTTATAGTGACACCTTGATTGGAGATATTCATCAGTTTTGCTGGATCCCAAAAGAAAGATACAAAGAGGAGCAGGACTGATGCAGAACTAAACCAAAAGACAGCAACTGTATTGCTTTTGCGGTTCTACAATTGCAGCCAGGCTCCGGGGATGGAATGCAAATATATATTTTTTTCTGCATGCAGGAAGTATGCTGGACTCTCATCGACATACATACACTATACTGTATATATTTGTTTGAGTAGCTTTTTCCAAATCAAATGCAAGCAGTCTCGAGTGAGCATTTCCAAATATGTGTTCATCCAGTATGATTCCCCTAGCAGGCTCAAAAGGTACCCCTGGTAAACAGAGGAGCTGTAGGAGGAGGTGCAGGATGATTTAAGATGGGAGTTGAGTTGGCTCGTAAACACAGCTCCAACCAACACACATTTGGAAAAGACTGAATCCATGAGAGGATTCCTTACGATTTCACCTTTCAGTACCTGTCACGTTCTGACCATAGAAAGCCTGTATTTTCTATGGTAGAGTAGGTCAGGGCGTGACTAGGGGTTTTAGTCTAGTTTATTATTTGTATGTGGTGTTCTAGGTTTCATTTTCTATGTTGGTGTTTGTGTATGATTCCCAATTAGAGGCAGCTGGTAATCGTTGTCTCTAATTGGGGATCATACTTAAGTTGCATTTTTCCACCTGTGGGTTATGGGATATTGTTTATGTTTAGTTGCCTGTTAGCACTGCATTGTTAGTCACGTTTCCTTTATTCTTTATTTGTTTTGTCTTTGCTAAAGTTTCACTTTATTCTTTAATAAATATGTGGAATCATATACGCTGCGCCTTGGTCCGACCATGATTCCAACGATCGTGACAGAATATCCCATCAACAAAGGACCAAGCAGCGTGCCCGAGAGGAGATGGCATCCTGGTCTTTGGAGGAGATCAGGGAGAGAATATCCTGTACTTGGGACGAAATAATGGCAGGAGAGAAGAGCCTGCCATGGAAGCATGCGGAAGTAGTGAAGGAGGGACAGCGACGAAGTCGGGGAGGTAGGCCACAGAAACCCCAATCATTTTTTGGGGGGGAGGCACATGGAGCAGTCGACGGAGCCGAGGAGTGAGCCAGAGCCAGTCTGGGAGAAGAGGGAGAATCTGGAGGAGAGAGAAATGGGAGAATTGTTGAGTTGGTGGAGGATGCACGGTTTTTGCCCTAAGGAACGTGTTGTCAGTTTGGTGCCACCTGAGTCAGCTCCCCGTACTCATCCTGAGAAGTGTGTTAAATTTCCGGAACAATTGATGTCGGCTATACGCACCAGGTCTCCAGTGCTCCTTCACAGCCCAGTACATCCTGTGCCAGCTCCACGCACTTGCCGTGCGAAGTGTGTTAAAGTTCCGGTACCATTGATGCCGGTTATACGCACCAGGTCTCCAGTACGTCTCCACAGCCGGGTACGTCCTGTGCCTGCTCCTCGCACTCTCCCTCAAGTGCGTGTCCCCAGTCCGGTACGTCCTATGCCTGCTCCTCACACTCTCCCTCAAGTGCACTTTCCCAGTCAGGTGCGTCCTGTTCCTGCTCCTCGCGCTCGCCCTGAGGTGAGTGTCACCATCCTGGTACCACCAGTGTCGGCCCCACGCACCAAGCTTCCGGCGACGATTCCCAGTCCAGAGCTTCCGGTGACAGTTCCCAGTCCAGAGCTTCTGGGGACAGTTCCCAGTCCAGAGCTTCCGGGGAAATTTCCCAGTCCAGAGCTTCCGGCGACGTTTCACAGTCCAGAGCTTCCGGCGATGTTTCACAGTCTGGAACCTCCTGAGATGTTCCACAATCCGGAACCTCCTGAGACGTCCACGGTCCGGATCTCCTGAGACAGTCCACGGTCCGGTGACTAGGGGTTTTAGTCTAGTTTATTATTTCTATGTGGGGTTCTAGGTTTCATTTTCTATGTTGGTGTTTGTGTATGATTCTCAATTAGAGGCAGATGGTAATTGTTGTCTCTAATTGGGGATCATACTGAAGATGCATTTTCCCACCTGTGGGTTATGGGATATTGTTTATGTTTATTTGCCTGTTAGCACTGCATTGTTAGTCACGCTTTGTTTATTCTTTATTTGTTTTGTCTTCGCTAAAGTTTCACTTTATGCTTTAATAAATATGTGGAACTCTACATACGCGATCATCCTTGGTGCGACCATCATTCCAACGATCGTGACAGTACCTCAAGGAAGTGTGTTGTACTCGTTATGTTTGACCATAGCTTTATTTGAAACTATTTTATGAGTTGGGCAGTCCCACTCCTTTTGTATCTTATGAAGAGATACAGTGTTGGAAAGACGGGGAGGATAGAAGGGTGAGTCAAAGGGCAGTTGTCTGGATCGGAACCTATGCTGACTCTGGCAGACTGTGTGCTGGGCTCAGCTGTTCTAACCCACGGACCACACAGGCCACTCCATTAGATTTTTAGCTTCATCCAATCCACCATATATAAAGATTTTTTTTTTTGTCACAAAATGCTAAGATTATCTATAAAAATTACTTTTTAAAAATGAATCTAGAGTAAGAAGAAAAAACAAGAACGTTTAGAAGATTAATGTCAACCTGGACACAAGGGTAGATGTAACATAGTATGTTATCTAACCCTTTTGTGTACCAAGTAGGTGCAAAGTAGCTAAAAAGTAGTAAGTCATTCAAAGTTGCTAATCAGCTAAAATCTTAAAGTTTGCAATGATGAGATTCAAACACGCAACCCTTGGGTTACTAGTCATTCATGTTGTAAGCCTACCCATCCACCCCGACCAACGACCCTATTTTCCTGTATTTAAATTAACTCTAAAATGATACCAATATAGGTTGTCCATATTAGGACAGCATCAGTCTCATCGGGACTTGTTTGAATCTCAGCAAGATTTGCTGAAATTTAGGCTCTTTAATGATGGACAACATACTCTGTAATACGACAATAGACCATAGACCACAGCCCACTGAATTTCTCTGCTTACTGTACAGTTATTATACAAAGCCACATCCATGGTGTCCATATAACGACAGCCTTCCTCTCTGTCATAAGGCATATGATAATCAGTCATTATGAATGGTGGTGCTGGTCATTACCAAACAGGCAGGGTATGGATGGAGGCTGCATTAAAATCTTAAAATACATTGGGAAGACATTTGGTTTATATATGACATACTTTGTTTATATTGAGGTCATGATTTTCAATTAGATCATCAACAAATGCCTTACTAATGACTGGAAAGTGTTACCCAACTGAGTCATCTAGTGGGAGAGGTATGAAGATCCCTGGTTGACTGTTTGTTGTATGAGCTAATGCTTCACTGTGAGGATGTTGGGGTGGCAGGTAGCCTAGTGGTTAGAGCGTTGGACTAATAACTGGAAGGTTGCTAGATCGAATCCCCCCAGCTGACAAGGTAAAAATCTGTTGTTCTGCCCCTGAACGAGGCAGTTATAACCCACTGTTCCTATGATGTCATTGTAAATAAGAATTTGACTTGACTAGTTAAGTAAAATTAATATTGATTTTGCACTGAAACATACAGGCCCTGATTAGTTCATATCATATTGAGTTATATTGACCAATAGTAATTATCTGAAGAAGTCATAGTACAGTAGGACCTCATAGACACAAATCTTAATGTTACAGATTGATCACTCAACTGAACTGGCAATATCAAACTGGGATATGTCAAAGAAAACACGTCTAAATATGCAATAAATATATCTTTTCTAAAGGTTTATGCGTTTTTAAGTGAAATTCAAAGTTACAGATTTCTATGTTCCAAATAACCTCCATTCCCGAGTGCATATCTTCAAGATCCTCCTATAGTTTTTTTTTAGTTGTACCTTTATTTAACTAGGCAAGTCAGTTAAGAACAAATTCTTATTTTCAATGACGGCCTAGGAACTGTGGGTTAACTGCCTGTTCAGGGGCAGAAGGACAGATTTGTACCTTGTCAGCTCAGGGATTTGAACTTGCAACCTTCCGGTTACTAGTCCAACACTCTAACCACTAGGCTACCCTGTCACCCCAGTTAAACAGAACCACCTAATCATCTCTTTTCAAGCTAAATAGTACAATTTGAGACAGAACAATGTGTCTCACTAAAAACGGTGGGCACTGAGTAACTGTAACCACAGAGGCGACAGACAGAAAAAAGTAACTTTATCTTTATCCCTGTCATTCAGTAGTCAAATCACAGTACACAAAAATGCTGGATTTACAGAGCTCCAGTGTAAACAACACAATATCAGCTAAGTATGGCAAGCCACAAAAATGAGAACATCTCCGGCAGCAATAACACTGTATTTGGCTCCACAGCTATCTGCTCACACACACACGATCAAGCTGCAAGTGTCACACATTGAATGGGAAAGTACAGATGTCCTTGACCATAAGAAAGAAACCAACAGTTTGTGAGTGAACAAAGCATTTGATACGTTAGCTCAAGTGAAGTAGTACAACAGTATGACACATCCACTTCTCCATGCATTTATCTGTGACCTGTGACTCAGTAGTGAACTTTCACAAGGCATACATCAAAAAGGCAAAACATCTCCGTTAGTCCAAAGTAAAGGAGCAAAATATAGAATATACTTAGATAACCAAAATGTATAATCCATTGAGTATTAAAGTAGTCCAAGTGTAGAGATATTAGACCTGCAGGTCAGTCCTTCAGTCAGTTGGCAAGGTGTTCCTTTTCATTACACAGCCTGCCGCTCCCTCCATCTTTCCTCAGAGGTTTCATTATCCATCTAAGGTTTTTTTCTCCCGCGGATACAAGAAATGCCTCTGGCAGTTTTTAACAATACCACTTTGTGCTTCAAACCCCAACTGGGCAGCTGAACATAGTCCCAACAGTTTGTCTTTTTAGATGATAAACAGCAACTTTTTTACAATACTGGAATTATTCCACACAGATGTGTGAATAATACCTACATCTGCACGTTTTGAGGAAGTCCACTAGTCGAAACAGAATAGGGGTCAACAGCAGAGCAATGTTCATTGAGAAAATGGACATTGATTGGCATCTTTTTCGACCAATTGTGGCTCTCAAGGTTATGATGTTCTTTAGATGATTTTTTTGTTGATGAGCTTGTTTCAAGGAGAATGCAGTCTATCCCATGTAATCAAAAGAACATGTACTGTGTGTATGTAAAAAGTATGGTACGTACAGTGTCCATATTAGTAGAGGACCAGAGTACAAACCAAACAAAAATATAGCACTGTACACCGGTCAGGCAGTGTTCCTCAGAGTGTCCAAAGGTGCTATCCTCGACCCATCCTGTCCGATCCATCCATACTGTAACTCCTTCTGCCATTACACATGGGTCTGCATGCGTTTCTGCAGCGGCCGCGTCAGGTCTGAGTTCTGCGAGGACGACTGCGAGTAGTGGGAGGAGGAGGAGGCGGCCGAGGCCTTGCTGTCCTTGTCAAACTGCACGTAGCCGTCCTGTTTGCTGTAGCTGCTCACGCTGCTGTCGCACTGCGTGTCGATGAAGGAGCTGGAGTCGCTGAGCGAGCCCCGCTGGAACTCACGCTCACACAGCTCGATGGAGCTACTGCCCATGCCTAGCACGAAACGCTGGCTGTAGTCGTACAGGCGGTTGGGCCCGGCACCCAGCGTGCTGTAGATGTTGGTGAAGGACATGCCTGTGGGCACACGTTGCTTGCCCATGGTGGCTGAAGAGGAAGCCGAAGGGTTCCGGACTTCTGCGCCGCCGGTCTGGCTGGGGGCCATTGACATAGTCGGGGTGCCATGGTGCTCTTTGAAAGTATTGACGCTGTAGTAGCCATTTGTTGGATCCTTGTGGAGGAGACGGGGAAAAGACATAAACAGATGTGTTAATGTTAGGACAGGAGACATAAAATGGAAGGCATGTCAGTGCAGTGCAGTTACTATTTTGGTAGTTGTTATTGTGATTAAATCGATAACTCACTGAAAGATTAATGATTACAGTTTGAAAGAGGCACATCTGTTTCTTTATCTGTGTCATCATCAGTCAAACAGGGGAAATGTCAAACAGCACCATCTAATTTCTTCATTTTCTCTTTTCATGATCCAGACATCTGCTCTCATTTTAACAGGAGAGAGTTAGGTTTCTATTATAAATAGCCTACATGTACTTAATGATGAAATATAAATACTCAGAGGCACCATCTATAGTGCCTTCAGAAAGTATTCACACCCCTTGGATTTTTACACATTTTGTTCTGTTAAATTGATTAAATGTAGATGTTGTGACACTGATCTACACACAATACCCCCCCAACATAATTTATTTTTTACAAATTAATAAAACATTTAAAGCTGAAATGTCTTGCGTCAATTATTCAACCCCTTTGTTATGGCAAATCTAAATATGTTGAGTAAATATTTGCTTAACATGTCATATTAAAAGTTGCATGGACTCACTTTGTGTGTACTAATAGTAGTTAACATTATTTTTTTTAATGATTACCCCATCTCTGTAACCCCACACATACAGTTAATTGTAAGGTCCCTAAACTAAGTAGTGCATTTTACGCACAGATTCAACCACATAGATCAGGGAGATTTTCAAATGCCTCACAAAGAAGGGCACCTATTAGTAGAGGAGTAAAAATTAAAACAGACACTGAACATCCCTTTGAGCATAGTAAAGTTATTAATTATGCTTTGGATGGTGTATCAATACACCCAGTCCATACAAAAATACAGGCATCCTTCCTAACTCAGTTGCCATAGAGGAAGAAAACCGCTTAAGGATTTCACCACCAGGCCCATGGTGATTTTGAAACAGTTACAGAGTTTTAATGGCTGTGATAGGAGAAAACTGAGGATGGGACAATTACGTTGTAGTTACTTTACAATCCTAACCTAAATGACAGAGTGAAAAGAAGTCTATACAGAATAAAACAAATATTCCAAAACACTCATCCTGTTTGCAATAAGGCACAAGTAATACTGCAAAAAATGTGGTAAAGAAATGAACTTTTTGTCCTGATACAAAACATTTGCTTGTGGCAAATCCAACACAACACATCACTGAGTACCACTCTTTATATTTTTAAGCATGGTGGTGGCTGCATCATGTTATGCATATCAAATTAAATAAAATGTTATTTGTCACATGCACCAAATACAACAGGTATAAACCTTACCGTGAAATGCTTACTTACAAGCCCTTAACCAACAATGAAATTCAAGAAAAAGAGATAAGAAAATATTTACTAAATAAGTAAAAATCTAAAAGTAACACAATGAAATTACTTAACAATAACGAGGCTATATACAGGAGGTACTGTTACCAAGTCAATGTGCAGGGGTACAGGTTAGGGGAGGTAATTTGTACATGTAGGTAAGGGTAAAGTGACAATGCATAGATATGCTTGTAATTGTTAAAGACTAGAGAGTTTATTTTTGAATAAAATGAAATGGAATAGAGCTAAGCACAAGCAAAATCCTAAATGAAAACCTGGTTCAGTCTGCTTTCCAGCAGACACCGGGAGACACATTTACATTTCAGCAGGACAATAACCTAAAACCCAAGGCCTAATATACACTGAAGTTGCTTACCGTGATGACATTGAATGTTCCTGAGTGTCCTAGTTACAGTTTTGACTTGAGTCTGCTTGAAAAACTATGGCACGACTTGAAAATGGCTGTCTAGCAAAGATCAACAACCAACTTGACAGAGCTTGAAAAGTTAAAAAAGAATAATGGGCAAATATTGTACAATCCAGGTGTGCAAAGCTCTTAGAGACTTACCCCAAAATATTCACAGCTGTAATCGCTGCCAAATAGGATTCTAACATGTATTGACTCAGGGGGTTGAATACTTATCTCATCAAGATATATATGTTTTATTTTTCATAAATCAAAAATGAAATTATTGGTGCCCCGTGTGAGGATGTTTCCGTAACTGTTTCTTCAATGAAGAAGTTACATAAAAAGGGAGTAGGGTAAAGTTGCCCTTAGACACCGCTTGGGTCTTGGGTCAGATTTATATTTCCCAACTAATGGTTATGGTTCAGATTGGGGGAGGGGAAATTGATCCTAGATCTGTACCTAGGGGAAACGTCACCCCGAACTGCATAAACAGAGTATAAACTTTGCCAGGCTTCATCATCAGGTATTTATGCCCTAATTCTATGTGGTCTAAAGCTGTGACAAAGCAACACCTATGTTTTCTCATGTATTCCAATACTTGCATTAATGTGACCAAATTCATATCTAAATCAACAGCTATTTATTAGAATGATGAGACATCAAAGAAACAGGCTGATAATTGCAAAGCCAGTTCATTTTCAGTCACAACCTACGTGTGTAAAGTGTTTTCTTCTCTCTTTATGCTACTCCATTTCCTTTCTTGAAATGAACTGATTGTTAGATTCCGGGAGGAGGGAAAAATACTTTGCTTGCCAACATTCAAATGGGTAAAATACAACATTTGCTGTCAGAGCAAGCAGACATCTTTGTCTGTACTTGTGGCTGGAGGCTATTACAAAGAACTCTATTAGCGATGGCATGACAGAAAGGGTAGGTCCCTCAAGCGGCGGAATCTCAAGGGTGGGAATTGAATTCGCAGGATGACATCAGGAAGAGGAAGCTCTATGAGAATATACTGTATATTAGCGGTTCACATCTGACCGGAGAGATGGAGAAGGTAACACATCTGACGTGAGAGAAGGAAAAGATAACACGTCTGACCTGAGAGATGGAGAAGGGGTCGCCTCACAGATAAGAGTCAGAGTCAAAGAGTCAGAGTTAAGCCTTTGAATGTGAAAGTGTAGGTCTGGCTTCCTAGAAGTTCCAATATCCCACATTATATTTGCATATCAGTGCTTTAAGGGATAGTTAATCTAAAATAAGGGATTGAGTGTGGCGCCGACAGACATGGAAGCTCTGCCTCTAGCTCCTAAGCGACTTTGCAGTATTATTATTGTTATTTCTTACATTACTAGCCCAGAATGTTTTTTGTGAACTTTTGGATATCAGAGCGACGGTAACGCACCAGCACTCTGACCAGAAATAGGACTTTCCCAAACTGGATCTGTTTGGCAATTTTAACAAAGCAAATATGAGGAAAATGCTACCGAAATTCTGCCAACACATTGCTTGTAGTAGTCGCGCTTCAAAAACTCTCTACCATTGTTACTCTCCCTTCCGGGATGGCTAAAAGGCCCTCCTCCGCCCTCCCTTCGGAAAATCAGATCACGACTCCATTCTGCTCCTCCCTTCCTATAAGCAGAAACTCAAACAGGAAGTATCCGTGCTAAGGTCTATTCAACATTGGTTTGATGAATTGGAATCCATGCTTCAAGATTGTTTTGATCACGTGGACTGGGATATGTTCCGGGTTGCCTCTGAGAATAACATTGACGCATACACTGACACAGTGACTGAGTTCATCAAGAAGTGTATAGGGGATGTTGTTCCCACTGTAACTATTTAAACTTAACCAAATCAAAAACTGTGGATAGATGGCAACGTTCGCGCAAAACTAAAAGCAAGAAAAACTGCATTTAACCACTGCAAGGTGACTGGGAATACGATTGAATACAAATAGTGCAGTTATGCCCTCCATAAGGCAATCAAACAGGCGAAAAGTCAGTACAGAGACAACGTGGAGTTGAAATTCAACAGCACAGACAGGGGACGAATGTGGCAGGGACTCCAGACAATCACAGATTACAAAGGGAAAACCAGCCACGTTCCAGACACTGATGTCTTGCCCCCGGACAAGCTAAACACCTTCTTCGCCCACTTTGGGGATAGTACAATGTCACCAATGCAAGCCGCTCTCAAGGACTGTGGTCTCTCGTTCTCCGTGGCCAACGTGAGTAAAACATTTGAGCGTGTCAACCCTCGCAAGGCTGCCGGCCCAGATGGCATCCCTAGCTGCGTCCTCAGAGCATGCTCAGACCAGCTGGCTGGAGTGTTTATGGACATATTCAATCTCTCTCTATCCCAGTCTGCTGTCCTCACTTGCTTCAAGATGTCTACCATTGTTCCTGTACCCAACAAAGCAAATGTAATTAAACTAAATGACCTTTGCACCGTAGCACTCACTTCTTTCACCATGAAGTGCTTTGAGAGGCAAGTTAAGAACCATATCCCCTCCACCTTAAATGACACCCTAGACCTACTTAAATTTGCATACCACCCAAATAGATCCACAGACGTTGCAATCGCCATCGCCATCGCTCTGCACACTACCCTATCCCATCCGGAAAGGAGGAATACCTATGTAAGAGTGCTGTTTATTGACTACACCTCAGCCTTCAACATCATAGTATCCTCTAAGCTCATCATTAAGCTTGGGGCCCTAAGAATGAACCCCGCCCTGTGCAACTGTGTCTAGGACTATCTGACGGGCTGCCCCCAGGTGGTGAAGGTAGGAAACAACACCTCCACTATGCTGATCCTCAACATAGGGTCCCACAAGGGTGTGTGCTCCACCCCCTCCTGTACTCCCAGTTCACCCATGACTGTGTGTCACGTTCATCATAAGGAGTAGACCAAGATGCAGCGTGGTATGTTTCCATCCTTTATTTTGGAATAGAAAACTTCAAAGAACAAAACAACAAAGCGAACAAACAAAACGTGAAGCTATAATAATGCTCACAGGCAACTATACATAGACAAGATCCCAAAAAGCACAATGGGGAAATGGCTACCTAAATATAATCCCCAATCAGAGACAACGATACACAGCTGCCTCTGATTGGGAACCATACCAGGCCAACATAGATATACAATTCCCCTAGATAACCCACCCTTAATCACACCCCGACCTAACCAACTTAGAGAATATACAGCTCTCTATGGTCAGGGCGTGACACTGTGTGGCCACACATTCCTCCAACTCATCATCAAGTTTGCAGATAACACAGCAGTAATAGGCCTGATTACCAACAATGATGAGACAGCTTATAGGCAGGAGGAAAATAACTTCTCCCTCAATGTCAACAAAAGGAAGGAACTGAATGTGGACAGCAGAGGTAGCACACTTACATCCACATCGACGGGGCCGCAGTGGAGCAGGTGAAAAGCTTCAAGTTCCTCGGCGTACATATCACTGAAAATCTGAAACGGCCCACCCACACAGACAGTGTGGTGAAGAAGGTGCAACAGCAGCTCTTCAACCTTAGGAGGCTGAAGACATTTGGCTTGGCCCCTAAGACCAAGCTATTACATGTGCACCATTGAGAGAATCCTGTCGGGTTGTATCACCGCCTGGTACGGCAACTGCACCACCCGCAACCGCAAGGCTCTCCAGAAGGTGGTGAAGTCTGTCCAACGAATCACCGGGGACACACTGCCTGCCCTCCAGAACACCTACAGCACCCAATGTCACAGGAAGGACAAAAAGATGGCGCACCGCCTGTTCACCCCGTTATCAACCAGAAGGCGAGGTCATTACAGGTTCATCAAAGCTGGGGCAGAGAGACTGAATTAACAGCTTCTATCTCAAGGCCATCAGGCTGTTAAATAGCCATCACTAGATGACCTCCACCCAGTATCCTGCCCTGAACATATGTAAAATGGCTATCTTAGTTAGCGGTGCGCGCTAAATAGCGTTTCACATCCATTACACATAGTCACTGAATATAGTAACTGTCACTAGCCGGCTACACCACCCGGTTACTCAAACCTGCACCTAAGAGGCTGCTGCCCTATGAAATAAGTGGTCAAGTAAATAAAGGAACACTGGTCACCTTAATAATGTTGACATACTGTTTTACTAATTTCATATGTATATACTGTATTCTAGTCGATGCCATCCTATTCAACTATTGCTGTATAATACTATTCTATCCTATGTATTCAATTCAACTAAATATTCTATCCACATGCTGTCCATAATGTCTACACATCCCATTACATATATACAGCACCTGTCAAAAGTTTGGACACCCCTACTCATTCAAGGGTTTTTCTTACTTTAAAAAAAACTATTTTCCACATTGTAGAATAATAGTGAAGACATCACAACTGTGAGATAACACATGAATCGTTTGGTAACCAAAAAAGTGTTCAACAAATCAAAACGTTTTTTGTTGTTGAGATTCTTCAAAGTAGCCAACCTTTGCCTTGATGACAGCTTTGCACACTCTTGGCATTCCCTCAACCAGATTCATGAGGTAGTCTCCTGGAATGCATTTCAATTAACATGTGTGCCTTGTTAAAAGTTAATTGTTGGAATTTCTTTCCTTCTTAATTAATGCATTTGAGCCAATCAGTTGTGTTGTGACAAGGTAGGGGTGGTATACAGAAGATAGCCCTATTTGGTAAAATATCAAGTCCATATTATGGCAAGAACAGCTCAAATAAGCAAAGAGTAACGACAGACCATTTTAAGACATGAATGTCAGTCAATCCAGAAACTTTTAAGAACTTTAAAAGTTTCTTCAAGTGCAGTCGCAAAAACCATCAAGTGCTCTGATGAAACTGGGTCTCATTTGGACCGCCACAGGAAAGGAAGATAAAGAGTTACCTCTGCTGCAGAGGATAGGTTCATTAGATTTACCAGCCTCAGAAATTGCAGCCAAATAAATGCTTCCCAGAGTTCAAGTAACAGACACATCTCAACATCTACTGTTCAGAGGAGACTGTGTGAATCAGGCCTTCATGGTTGAATTGCTGCAAAGAAACCACTACTAAAGGACACCAATAAGAAGAAGAGACTTGCTTGAGCCAATAAACATGAGCAATGGACATTAGACTGGTGGAAATCTGTCCTTTGGTCTGACGAGTCCAAATTTGAGATTTTTGGTTCCAACCGACGCAGAGTAAGTGAATGGATGATCTCCATATGTGTGGTTCCCATCGTTAAGCATGGAGGAGGAGGCGTGATGGTGTGTGGGTGCTTTACTGATGACACTGTCTGTGATTTATTTAGGATTCAAGGCACACTTAACCAGCATGGCTAGCACAGCATTCTGCAGCGATACGCCAACCCATCTGGTTTGTGTTTAGTGGGGCTATCATTTGTTTTTCAACAGGACAATGACCCAAAATACACCTCCAGACTGTGTAAGGGCTATTTGACCAAGAATAAGAGTGATGGAATGCTGCATCAGATGACCTGGCCTCCACAAATTGTTAATTTTTTATTTCACCTTTATTTAACCAGGTAGGCCATTTGAGAACAAGTTCCCATTTACAACTGCGACCTGGTCAAGATAAAGCAAAGCAGTGCGACAAAAAACAACAACACAGAGTTACACATGGAATAAACAAAAGTACAGTCAATAACACAATAGAAAAATCTATATACAGTGTGTGCAAATGGCGTAAGGAGGTAAGGCAATAAATAAGCCATAGTAGCAAAGTAATTACAATTTTGCAAATTAAGACTGGAGTGATAGATGTGCAGATGATGATGTGCAAGTAGAAATACTGGTGTGCAAAAGAGCAAAAAAAAGTCAATAAAAACCATATGGGGATGAGGTAGGTAGTTGGATGGGCTATTTACAGATGGGCTGTGTATATATTATATTATATTATATTATATTATATATATATATATATAATGTTCATTTTACCTTCAGGTGCCTCCAGAAGTTGTTCATGCCAATCAGATTAGATTGGTGCATCCCAATAATACATAATTTATCCTGAAGTGTACACTTGTTCACTACTTCCCACAAATCTGAAAGCATTGGATTGCTGGAGATATGGGCCAGTGAAAGTTTCCACCATATTTTATTTCAAATCAGTGAAGGGAAGTGAACAAGTGCACACTTTAGGAGGAAGGAGAGATAATTGGGGGACATAGCCAATAATTTCTCATGTTTGAATTGAAGAGATTGCCTCCAATTTAGACGTTCAATTCAGAAACTCTAACGTGGTTGCGGATGCCTAATGGAATTTAGAATGAATTAAGAACCACTCTACCTGCTTTTGACGTTTCTCCTCAATCCCTTTGAAATTCAATCACTCGTCCATTCTTTAATCTGCATATTTCTACTTTCAGTTATATATAATGAAAATTAAGGGTTATAAGCGGGAGAGTGGTCTATCTATAATAGGGAAAACAAAATATACACAACGAAGGATTTGCAGGTACTCCCTTCTACTCTACCTTGACTTGCTCATGGGTATCTTAATAGGCAGCCTTGTTTCATGCAACTCCTACTGGTTATTTTCAGAACACTCCAGTACTGTAGATCTAGAGAAATTCTCCTTAGAATATATGTGGATTGTGACTGAAATAAGATTCCTTACATATGAGCAGAACATCAATAAGCCATTCTGTGTGGAAAAAGAAGAAGAAACAGAATAGGAGTACTAACTGAATAGAATACATGTTCCTCCTAGAACTAGAATACGGTGTACATTTTAAGACATTCCTGATGCTGTATCACTGCCCCATGTATGCCTGGCTCTGTGCCCACTTTAATGTGCTAGAGAAGAAACAGAATAGGAGTACTAACTGAATGTTTTTTCTTGAACTGTAGTGCAGTGTACAGTGCACATTTTAGGACATTCCTACTAATGCTGTGTCACTGCCTTGTGTATGCCTGGCTCTATGCCCACCTTAATGTGCTGGAACTCCTTCTCTTCCTCTTGTAGGACTTCCAGCTGCTTCAGCACAGACTCCTGTGCCTGGAAGTCCCCACGCTCAATCTGAGACACCAAGGGGGCAGACATGTCACTGAATGGCTGTTTGATATTTTTGTACTATCAGCGGTGTAGTGTAGGGGAAACGCATGCAAACACTGTTTTTATTTGGTTAATAGCATTTACATGCATATTTACGTTAAATAAGCATGGTTGTCTGTTTTCAGGGTTAACCCACTTTTATTTTTTAATGCTACATCCCTGAGTAAAATGCCATGTCTAAATTAGAGCTTTGGGTTACTGTGTTTGCAGTAAGTCTGTAGATAGATGTACTGTAGAATGAAAAATGTTATTCAATGAACTGTTGATTAGAACATTTTCAATCAATTCAGATGTACTATCGATGGACTCGTAAATTACATGCGGAGAGGAGAGAAGAGTAGCGTTCAACTCACCATCATCTGCTTGATTGCTGTGTGCTCCTCTGTTTCCCGCGCTGAGTTGTGATCCTTGTGAACAATCTCCACCCGGATGTCGTTTTTTGCCAAACCCACTCCTTTGAGGTCTGTAGAGAGACAGGGAAACTGATTGGCACCACTGACAGAAGTCCTCTGGCACCGCATCATACCACATCCGAGCGGCATTAAAAGCTGTGGCCCCTTAGATCTCTTGATGGGAGCTTGGAGAGTCCCTTAGCTCCACAGCCAGACCACAGACAGCATCAGCATCATAACATGTTCTTTGGTGGACTGGAACTATTCTACACTCCCACAGAAGTCACAGCTCATTACAAAACTGGGTTCTGCTTTATTTGAAGTGTATCTTATGTAGGCTTCATAAGCACTGCATAAATGGGTCACAAATCATCTATAACCATATTCCATGCTCTATAAAATATTAATAAATATGAACAAATACATTGGTGGGTATGTCACCCAGTTAAGCCACATTATGAATCTTTATAGAACATGATATAGGCTTAAAAAAATGAGCAACCCTTCAGTGCTAGGGCTATGTGTGCCAAAGAATACATTGAATACATGCATAATGCTTAACTCCTAACCATAAATACTCATGTGTGTAAATATTAACCACCGGCAGTTGACACAGGGTATGCCAGAAGCATTTATGAATGATTCGATTATAAGGTGTCATGTGCTGCTTATTTATGTGTTATGGACATTATATAGGGCACTGTATACCTGAGTGTCACTGAAATTGATGATAACTTTCATATACAATCATATCCTTATGTTGGCAGGATCTGTATTCCTTAAACAGACAGCAGTGACTGCTGTCATTCATGGACATTATACACATTAATATTTCTGTAGCACTTATGCATGGCACTAGTGAAATACACTTTATCGACAGCCTATGATATGGTAAGATCATATACAAGGGTTACTTACTCTCTGTTTTAATTTTGCTTGCCAGGTCTCTCTGGCGAGAGGAGATGGATACGGGTAAGGAGGACATGACGAGGTGAACGTCTTCTGTGGTAAACAACAACAACAACAACATGGTTAACAGCAGTCTACATTGACCGTATATATATATATATATATATATGAGCGCTGTATCACTACACTCTAACAGCGGCGGTCAGTGCCGTTTAAGATGGGGGAGGACAATGGATGATTCCATTCAACCAGTTCAATGTAACATGGATAGGTTTAGGCTACTACATGATCCTCAACTGTTCCCTATACTCATCATAAGGTTGCTACAACCTAGCCTATGAATGAAAGTTTACAACGTCGGTGCATACAGGTCGAGAGAAACATTTGAGGTGACATGGACATTATATTATTATTGCCTGCATCTAGCTAATATAGGGTTTAATCATTAGTCCAACAGTTGCAAACGAGAGTTTCTATTGGACAAATTCAGGTGTGTTTATCCCCGTATTGTTCTGTTTAAGAAACATTTTGGAAAATAATTGGTGGATTGAATATATCCCCTGTAAATACAGTTCGCTTTTTCATAACAGGCACGTTGTACTCCTTCTCACATCTATGCGCTCTCCTCCTCTCACCTTTGCCCCTTGTCGCTTGTGGATTTCAATGCACTGCATGTGACCAAGCGAAAAAACCTTTCCAAGCCAAACAATATCATAACTGCCACACAGCCTACATTGTTGTCACCATATTAGCTAAAGTAACGTTGTAGTCAACATAGCTAATATAACTAACGCGTTAGTAAAGCTGCTACAATCATGCGGTGACATTACAGTGTACAGTCAGTAAGCAGTTTTGCACTTACAATGGCGGGCCCCGGTGGATATAAATTAGTAAAACCAAAAGCTTACCCTAACTTGGAAGAGTTCCAGTTTTGTGTTGGATAGTCATAGCCAGCTTGCTAACATAGCATCCCTCTGTTTTAGCAGGGTGTTTGAGTAGGCTAAACTAGCTAGCTGCATTTACTAGTTAAGTAAGCAACAGAAAGTGAAAACAAAAATGAAGAAATCTCTCTCTATCTCTCGCTCTCTCTTGGTTCTCCTTCATTTTGGAAGAAATTCATTTGTTCAAAACTGTTCACCTATTGTCTCTCTCTCTCTCTTTGAGTCAACTACTCACAACAATTTTTGCACTGCAGTGCTAGTTAGCTGTATTTTATTCTTTCAGTACTAGAGTCATTCTCCGATCCTTTGATGGAAGCTAGCTGTCCTCCGGCTACACCGTGGTGCTACCCTACACAGTGATGCTGAGGCTACTGTAGACCTTTATTGCAAAGTAGAATGCTTCAATCAAATATTTGGTGAAGTGATTATATTTAGTATAGTTGTATCTAAAAAAAAGATAACTTTTTAAAGTTTTTCAACTTTTATTTTTCTGAAAATCACGAGGAGTATGGTCCTCCCCTTCCTCCTCTGAGGAGCCTTCACGGCACTCCACTGTGTAGGCTGTGTTTTATATCAGATAAGGATATTGCTTTAAAGGAGAAGTTTGCCTTTTTACAACCACATCTCTATTTGTAATGTAAATGGCATGTTATAGAAGGGTACACACACCTTTTTTGTGATTTCACTTTTTTTGTTTTACAGTACTGTACCCCAAACAGCAAATCACCTTCTCATCCTTGTTGTGTAGTATGGGGTCCTGAAAAAACACGAACAAATGCTCCAAAAACACCCAAATACATTATTTTAGAAATGTCAAAGCTCTCAGTATAGTGAGGCAGGTCTTCCGATGTTCTACACATGAAATTGTGTCATTACAAACTTTATCCGCAATGTTATATTCCCTTTTGCACGACTCGAGACGTTTCCCCTATCCAGCTGTTCCATTCTCTGTGTAGCCTGCTGCTACATGCAAGTGCCAAAATAAAGAAAATAGGGCGTTGTGCCACCACAAATGCGTCTTTGGCATATTGTCTGGAACTTCATGTGTGGAAGAACCGCATGCTTTATACTTTATATCCTTTATGTACTCAAGTCTTTCCTTTATTTTAGAAGTTCTTTAAAGATTGGACAGAGAGGTATAGCCCGAGCCGCTACAAAATGGAATATAACGCTGCGGAGAAAGTTTGGAATGACACAATTTCATGTGTACAACATTTAAAGACCTGCATTACTATAATGAGAGCTTTCTTAAATTATGTATTTGGGTGTTTTAGGAGCCATGTTTTTTCAGGCCACAATACTACACAATGTGGATGAGGAAGTGATTTGCTGGTTGGGGTAAGTTTCTCAAAAACGTGAAATCACAAAATGGTGACTGGACCCTTCTATAACATGCCATTGACACAAAAAAATGTGGTTGTAAAAAAATCAAATTCTCCTTTAAGGCACTAGCTCCCATCTAATGAGACATTTATACAATTGGGTGACAGACAGTGTCAAGCAAGAAATACTATGTTAGAATCTAGCTGCAGATAACTCTGAGCTTTCTCGGTCCTAAAATGGGCAATATATAGTATATATGATTTAAAGAGAGGAATAAATATACAAGTACCATAGTTTCAGGTTTAGATTTTTGTCCCATAAAATGTGTCCGGTCAAAGGATTTGACATATGTTCTTACAGTGATGAGTTGATATCCTAAAACCATTAAGCGTAACATTCCAATGCAAATCATTCTAAGCACTACAGAGCATTTTGATCTGCACAGATTGTACATGAAAAAACAACACCATTTGATTGTGAAACCAAGGGTGTATATTGAACACTTTGGCTGTCCCAGAAAGGATAGGTTTTAAAATGCACTTACTCCTCTGGAAGCGTGCACAGCAGAAGGCACCCAATGTGCCCATGAGGACAATGAGGGCGAGGAATGCCCCCACAGCCACTCCTATGATGACAGCCAATCGGATGGACTCTGAGAAGACATGGAGAAAAGACATTGGTACGGTGGCCATATTAGGAGTCCTGATGAGACTGAGGCTGTCCTGATATAGGCATCGTGCAGAGGTGGTTTCGTCATGCAGTTGAACTCGGGTAGGCCTACATCATGTGATATACACCAAGGCTAACACTTACTGTATGTTGAACTGTGTCCTTGCTAATGCAAAGGTGAACACAACTGGTGAATGGTAAATAGTGAAAACCTTTTACAGTACCATTTACAGCACGGACAATCTTGACACCCATTATTTACATTTACTTCAAATGGCTGAGAGGTTTACAGCTTTGTAACAAATGGTGTCCTAAATGTTGTGAATAGGTTTATAGGCTGTAGGGGTTGATTTTTTAAACTAAGCTGTCTCAAAGATGAGTGTATAACCCTGTGGCTAGTCAATGTCTAGTTAATTCATTCAAGAGCATAGTTGACTTTAGTAAGATCTTCCATTTAAATTAATTGCTACAGAATTGGCATTTCGACGATCCCTTTGAAAACAGATAGTTTGGAGCTTTGTAAGGGATAAACCTAATAGATAAAAAGAGGAAATTAATTTTAAAAATCATCTCAGGTCAAATAAATATTTCAAAGAAATCATATGTTAAGCTGTAACCAATTGAGACGTTGTAAATTAGATTACAAATTGGAGTTCTGAATACGTCTAAATGCCATTACAGGATTTCACAGATTGAAATTGTTGACATTTACCCAAGTAAAAGGCTTATCATGGAGCCATTGCCCTCATGCATGAAGTAAATCATGGCAATATCCTTAATCTCTCCCAGGCTCTTACAACTCTTTTTCTATTACTTTAATTTGCCCACTTTCTCTCAGACCCCAAATCTCTGTCTCATACACATACTCTCTCACACCTACCCACCTACATGTACACACACAGACCACACTGGTGGTATAACAAACACAGCTGTTCACTGCATAAACATTCTAAGAACATAAAAAAGTTATGACATAAAACATCTTTAACGCTACCACAACAGTTGTTTAAAAAAATGTACCACATGGTACAATATGCCCACAGTTTTTCAGTAAAAAAAATGTCCAGTGTCTGGGATCATGTACACTACATGGCCAAAAGTATGTGGTTGTCGAACATCACATTCCAAATTCACGAGTGTTAATATGGATTTAGCACCCCCGTTACTGCTATAACAGCCTCTACTTTTCTGGGAAGGCCATGAAGCCGGCTCAGCGCATCTGGTCTCCAGAGCGTCTCCTCGGGCCGGGGTACATGGCACCAGCCCTGCGCATGGTGTCCCCGGTTCACCAGCACAGCCCAATGCGGACGATTCCACCTCGCCGCACTGGCCTGGCTACGGGGAGCATCCAGCCAGGTATGGTTGGGCAGGCTCGGTGCTCGAGACCTCCAGTGCGCCTCCACGGTCCGGTCTATCCGGTGCCTCCTCCATACACCAGGCCTCCGGTGGCAGCCCCCCGCACCAGGCTGTCTCTCTGTCTCCTCCCTACAGGTGCTCCTGCCTGTCCAGCGCTGACAGGTGACAGGTGGATTAACAAAAGGCTAAACTGTGTTTTCCTATATTGCACTTGTGATTTCATGAATATAAATATTGTTGTTGATGACACTTATCCCGATAGGGGGATTACAGCCATAACAAGTTAAATAAAATAAAATAAATCAATAAATTGCGCATGGTGATCTTAGGCTTGTATGCGGCTGCTCTGCCACGAAAACCCATTTCATGAAGGTCCTGACGAACAGTTCTTGGTAGTGAATATTGCAACAGAGGACAGACGATTTTAACTTTTTGTGCTTTTCAGCACTCGGTGGTCCCATTCTGAGATCTTGTGTGGCCTACCACTTCGCGGCTGAGCCATTGCTGCTCCTAGACGTTTCCAGGTCACAATAACAGCACTAACAGTTGATCGGGGCAGCTAGAGCAGGGCAGAAATTTGATTAACTGACTTGTTGGAAAGGTGGCATCCTATGATGGTGCCATGTTGAAAGTCACTGAGCTCTTCAATACGGGCCAATCTACTGCCAATTTTTGTATATGGAAATTGCATGGCTGTGTGCTAGATTGTATTATCATTAAAATAAAATCCCCCCAAAATTCTGTCAGTTTAATGTAGAGATATCTCTTTTACATTGGATGAGTCTCAATCCACAGCATCTGCCGATCTCGCACATTCGCATCTGCGGTGAAGGGAGACAGAGCTAGAGTGTTATTTGTCAGACCATGAGACATCCCAAAAATCTGTATTCTCAGAAAATGATCTGTAGCGTCCGAACGATTTGGCCTGCAAACTATTATAGAAAGATGAGACTCTCACGAACTGTTCTCCGTTTTGTTCTATGACCCCCACAAGCATCTTGGGACTCTTCTGAAGTTGATACAGCCAATCTGCCATCTTCTGTCTGTAGCATCCGAACAGTTTGGGCTACACACTAATATGACCCCTCTGTGGAAAGGTGGACTCTCACAAATACGTACATTGTAGTTGTTTTGCTTTAGGAGACCCACAGGCCTCACAATACTTTTCTGAAGGTCCCCGGTACCAAAGCCCCAGCTTAGACAGGGCTTAAACTGTAATGGGTTCAAAAACAAAAAAAGACTTTAACTATGAAATTCTGAAAAAAAATGTATAAAATTCCACACAAGAGACTACTAGAGGTACAACGGGAGTTGGTGTACCTTGTTCCTTCAGTCGAATTATCTCTGTGTCGGACCCAAAGCTGTTCCAGGCGGTGCAGTTATAGATTGTCTGGAAGTCAGCAGGGACGATGTTACTCATGGTGAGGGTGGAGATGACCCCCTCCTCAGTGCTCACTGTCTCCACTGTGTATCGGCCAGACGTCCCCGACTCCAAGACTGTCTCTTTCCACGACCAGGCCTGTGGCAGACAATGCAATGACAATTATACGTTATAGTATAGACGGTACACAAGCACACATTAACACAGCCACATATGCTCGACGCACACACACACACACACACACACACACACACACACACACACACACACACACACACACACACACACACACACACACACACACACACACACACACGACAGAAAGCAACCAACCTGCCAACACAACCTATTGGGGCATTAAAGATAAAGGGCATAATCCTCCTTTGGGTTGGTTAAATGCCTGTCAATATACTATCTGCATACAAAGTCAGGTGTTACGTCCTAATCGGGACACTATTTCCTATATAGTGCTCTAATTTTGACCATAGGTATTGGTCTAAAGTAGTATACTGCATAGGGAGTAGGGTGCCATTAGGAACACAGGGATCACACCAATGACTCATCTGATTGCTTCAATTTGGGCCACTAAGCCTCTGCTAGTTTGACAGGGTGACATCTGTAAGCCCTCCATGTCCTGGAGAGAGCCACATAGAGAGCCACATAGAGGGCGGCAGCCCTCCGTGTCCTGGAGAGAGCCACATAGAGACTTGAATTCGACTTGGAGCCTCAAGACTCGGGACTCAACATTAACTTGAGACTGATGACTTGAAATCATCTGGCCAGGTTTTGTAATGTTGTCACTCCGCGGATTAGCCTACTCTCCATGCAGCCAGAGACAGTATCCGCAGCAAGGCCCTGCAACAGATTGTCTCGTGAAATGCACACTCGGCTCTCTGATTGGACCACCAAACTGTCAATCAACACAGGTCGTGTGAGCTACCGAACATATTTCTGATTTGCTGTACAGCTAGGAGAGACCGGGGATGGGTGTAGCACTTTTAACCTTTTCCTCAGTTTCTCAGAGATCGTTTATGGTAGTATATTCAAAACTTGATACAAAAACGTACATCTGTCCTTTACAAATTGGTGTGGTTATTATATATGTAAATAGAACTGCAAATGCATGGTGTTGTCTTAAATACAAGTAGTAAAGTGTTACAATTTACCCCATCGTCTGGGTTAGTTGTAACAGTGCTTGGGGTGAATTGTAACAGAATGAAAAAGTACATATATCATGACATGCAACTAATTATTGAACTCCTTTATTGAGCCCATGAGAGAAACATTGCCATGTTTAACATTTTGTTTGGCAGAAATAATCATCAATATACAGAAATAATAATCAATATAAATAATAAAATGTTTGTTATTTTACACTTCACTAAATGTTCTTTCTCAACAACTAGGCTAAACTAAACACCTGAATGTTTGTGTGTGTGTGTGTGTGTGTGTGTGTGTGTGTGTCTGTGTGTGTGTGTCTCTGTGTGTGAATGTTCGACTTAATCAGAGTCACAGCTGTGACAATTGTCATGACGTTGGCCTGGGGTATAGGTTTATGACAGTCATAAATACCTCTTCCCCCCTTTTTCCTCTCTCTACCCTACTGAGGTTACATTTGCAAAACCCTTGGTTAACATAGAGATTCTGGGAACATCAGTAGGTGGGGGGAAATTAACTATATTGTGGTAATCCGAACAACTGAACTTATGCGGTGGTACTTAATGAATATAATGTCAGTTCGGTTGTCATCTGAGACATTCTCATCAATGATAAGATGACATAAACTCTATCGGATTCGTATGGAATTGTTGATCAATTTAACTGTTTGAATATGAAATGATTTGTGATGGGATGAAATGTGATATTAGCTTCTAAAATGAGATGTGGGTTTTCATAAGATAGGGCTCTGCTCATCAGTGGCCCGCCCTGTAAAGGAACACGGGCTATAAAACTTTTCAAACACGCCCTCCTCTCCCTTCCTATATAAAGCCTTGACGACAACATAACTTCCTGTTCCGGGGATGTAGGACGACGGTCCTATGTCAGAATGGTTCAGATAATAACTACAGAACGAAGCTAACATCAGCGTGAGCTTTGGTTGCGAATGGTATGAACTTTTAACTCTTATTCACTACAGAAGTGATACCTCCTAGCCGTTGAGTTAGCAACCGCACCTGCAAACGCAGGTTAGGAAGGAACAGACAGAGTATCCAGTCTACCACACAACGACGTTACTACAACGTATCCAATTGACCACCAGAGACATTCTTCAACGGACTCGGTTTGGCAACACGGCCTTCCATCTACCACCAACCTACTGAAGCGCAGCTCAGAGTAAATATTTATTGCATTTTCCTTTTCCAAATGGGCGGTAATTTAGAATGCATAAGATACTGTATTTACGATAGCCCAGCTCCTTCCCTTTGTTCCTCAGTCTTCCCGCTCCTTCACTAAACCCAGCCCCTTTTCTTTTGTGTAAAAAGCTGTCATATCTGTTCCGCCCGCAAGGGACGTTTTCCTTTATGACGTAATTTGTAATCAAGTTATGATTAATTGTGTGTATGTGTAATTCTGTGTGATTAGTTAGGTATTTAGTAATTAAATAATTAAACCCAATTTTGTATTGCTGATTCAACTTGTTAGCCAGGGTTCGTGCAGATAAAATAATTTACAACTTTCAGATGAGACTGAATTAAGACGACGATTGAAATTGACTGCTATTGATGTAAAATATTACTAGGTCTTTAAGAGTTTATTCAGAACATAACAGCTCTATAAATATTATTTTGTGGTGCCTGACTCTCTAGTTAATTACATTTACATGATTAGCTCAATCAGGTGATATTAATTACGGATAAATTATTTTATAGAATAGCATGTTATATCACTTAATCCGGCATAGCCAAAGACACGACACAGTGTTATGGGCTTGGTGGGCCCATAATTTGCATTCCCAGCACTCATCCCAGACCTCCTTGGACTTGGAATTGTTAAAGTGCTCCATTCACACAATGCAGAAGTTTACCTCGTTGAAGGAATCTGAATCTTCTGCTTCAATATGCTTTGTTTTGGCTTTTTTCTTAGGCAGGACAGTTCTTTTGTTGTTGTTCAATGTGGTTTGTCTTGGCTTGCTTCTTTCCAGCTGCTTTTCTATGCAGGGCAATTTTTTAAGCCTTCTGAGTGCTTGGCTTTTTATGCTCTGCTTCCAGTGCCTGCTTGATGGGTGTATTCTCCAAAATCTCAGTTTTTCTCCTCTTCCTACCCCTTGTTGTAATTTTCCTAGGCCCTGCTTTTGGGAAGGGGCGTACATCAACTGGGTTGATATCAGAAGAGTAATCAGGTGTTTCCCAGCCACAGCCTGAGACATGTGGGGAGGTGCCCTGTGAAGCGACTGGAGAGGTGGCCTGGAAGGCGGTTGGAAAGGGGGCCTGGATAGCAGTGGTCACAGTGGCCTGAGATGTGACTGAATAGGTAACCTGGGAGAAAGGTGGAGTGGTGGCCTGGAAGGCAGCTGGAGAGGTGGCCTGGAAAGCAGCTAGAGAGGTGACCTGGGAGGCAGCTGGCAAGGCCAGTGTGTCAGCTGGAGTACAACGATCAGTGGCAAGTGAGGGTGCAAAGTCACATTCCTGAAATATATCAGTTGTATGGCCAAATGCACCTGAACACAGCCTGTACATTGTTGGGTGTTGTGGCACCTGGAAGTGCTGTTTTGACAAGGCCTGGAATGTCATATATATAGTCATGGTCTTTCCGGGGTTCATCCGATCCAGGCATCCCTGGCAGAATTCACCATTTTCTTCAATGCCCCGTACACACTCCTGTCCAGGGACTGGAGCTTGTGTGAGCAGTGTGGGGGGAAGAAAGCAAGACTATGCCAGAACTAAGATTGCAAAGACGGAGACGGCAGCATCGCCGTGAATAGCTCTTAGACAACTTTGCAGTATTTTGTTATTTGATGTACTATTTTTTACATCAGGAAATATTTTGTGTCATTACATACAGCCGGGAAGAACTATTGGATATTAGAGTGGCGGTAACTCACCAGAACTACCAGCATTACGACCAGGAATATGGCTTCCCTGGAGCAGTTCCTTTGTTCACTCTCCCCAGAGCAATTGAACTTATCCAGAGGCTGACCCAAAACATCGCAGGCGGAGGAGAGGCACTTGAGGCAGCCTGCTGGTTCGACTTAGGCGGCATGCACACCACCCACCACTTCCGAGTATATTACTTGCTTCTATCTCAAGGCCATCAGACTGTTAAACAGCCATCACTAACACATTAGAGGCTGTTGCCTATAGGCATAGACTAGGAATCACTTGCGACTTTAAGGAATGGAACACTAGTCACTTTAATAATGTTTACTTATCTGGCATTACTCATCTCATATGTATATACTGTATTCTATACTATTCTACGGTATCTTAGTCACTTAATAATGTTTACATATCTTGCATTACTCATCTCATATTTATATACTGTATTCTATACTATTCTACGGTATCTTAGTCACTTAATAATGTTTACATATCTGGCATTACTCATCTCATGTGTATAAACTGTTTTCTTTGCTATTCTACTGTATCTTAATCCGTTCCACTCGGTAATCGCTCGTCCATATGTACAGTATATCACAAAAGTGAGTACACCCCTCACATTTTTGTAAATATTTGAGTATATCTTTTCATGTGACAACACTGAAGAAATGACACTTTGCTACAATGTGAAGTAGTGAGTGTACAGCTTGTATAACAGTGTACATGTGCTGTCCCCTCAAAATAACTCAACACACAGACAATATTGTCTAAACCGCTGGCAACAAAAGTGAGTACACCCCTAAGTGAAAATGTCCAAATTGAACCCAAAGTGTCAATATTTTGTGTGGCCACCATCATTTTCCAGCACTGCCTTAACCCTCTTGGGCATGGAGTTCACCAGAGCTTCACAGGTTGCCACTGGAGTCCTCTTCCACTCCTCCATGACGACATCACGGAGCTGGTGGATGTTAGAGACCTTGCACTCCTCCACCTTTCGTATGAGGATGCCCCACAGATGCTCAATAGGGTTTAGGTCTAGAGACATGCTTGGCCAGTCCATCTCCTTTACCCTCAGCTTATTTAGCAGGGCAGTGGTCATCTTGGAGGTGTGTTTGGGGTCATTATCATGTTGGAATACTGCCCTGCGGCACAGTCTCCGAAGGGGATCATGCTCTGCTTCAGTATGTCACAGTACATGTTGGAATTCATGGTTCCCTCAATGAACTGTAGCTCCCCATTGCCGGCAGCACTCATGCAGCCCCAGACCATAACACTCCCACCACCATGCTTGACTGTAGGCAAGACACACTTGTCTTTGTACTCCTCACCTGGTTGCCGCCACACACGCTTGACACCATCTGAACCAAATCAGTTAATCTTGGTCTCATCAGACCACAGGACATGGTTCCAGTAATCCATGTCCTCAGTCTGCTTGTCTTCAGCAAACTGTTTGCGGGCTTTCTTGTGCATCATCTTTAGAAGAGTCTTCCTTCTGGGACGACAGCCATGCAGACCAATTTGATGCAGTGTACGGCGTATGGTCTGACCACTGACAGGCTGACCCCCCACCCCTTCAACCTCTGCAGCAATGCTGGCAGCACTCATACGTCTATTTCCCAAAGACAACCTCTGGATATGACGCTGAGCACGTGCACTCAACTTCTTTGGTCGACCATGGCGAGGCCTATTCTGAGTGGAACCTGTCCAGTTAAACCGCTGTATGGTCTTGTCCACCGTGCTGCAACTCAGTTTCAGGGTCTTGGCAATCTTCTTATAGCCCAGGCCATCTTTATGTAGAGCAACAATTCTTTTTTTCAGATCCTCAGAGAGTTCTTTGCCATGAGGTGCCATGTTGAACTTCCAGTGACCAGTCAGTATGAGGGAGTGTGAGAGCGATGACACCAAATGTAACACACCTGCTCCCCAGTCACACCTGAGACCTTGTAACACTAATGAGTCACATGACACCGGGGAGGGAAAATGGCTAATTGGGCCCAATTTGGACATTTTCCCTTAGGGGTGTACTCACTTTTGATGCCAGCGGTTTAGACATTAATGGCTGTGTGTTGAGTTATTTTGAGGGGACAGCACATGTACACTGTTATACAAGCTGTATACTCACGACTTTACATTGTAGCAAAGTGTCATTTCTTCAGTGTTGTCACATGAAAAGATATACTCAAATATTTACAAAAATGTGAGGGATGTACTAACTATTGTGACATGCTGTATATAGTCTTAATTCATTCCTACTTAGATTTGTGTGTATTGGGTATATGTTGTGTAATTTGTTAGATATTACTGCACTGTCAGCGCTAGAAGCACAAACATTTTGCGACCCCTGCAATTTTTATTTTTATTTAACTAGGAAAGTCAGTTAAGAACAAATTCTTATTTTCAATGACATCCTAGGATGCCTGTTCAGGGGCAGAATGACATATTTGTACCCTGTCAGCTTGAGGATTTGAACGCTCTAACCATTAGGCTACCCTGCCGCCCCAATAACATCTGCTAATCACGTGTATGTGACCAATAAAATTTGATTTTATTTGAGTGCCTACAGAAATCAAAGGTAGACCGGTGAGCTGGGGTTGTCAAGGAGAAAGACCACCTTTTTTCTTTTGCGTGGGAAAACTTGGGGGGAGTTTCCTATTGCATTTATAGCACATGTCATTGACACTAGCGTACCCTTTCTGCTGAGGTGATTGCGCCAACCTGTTTGGTGGCACGTTTCACGACCATTCTATCAGGTGTTTGTACAGTGATTATACTCGGACAACTTGTTTCCTGTGTCCACTAAAGTAGCCTACAAGAGGAAGCTCTCTGGACCCCTTCTCCAGTAGCTACTTTCTCACTTTTCAGAATCTGTACAGCGACACATGACATATGTCATACTTTGCAACAGATCTAATGGACATCCCCTGCTCTGCTACATCATTTGACGCTCTTTTCAAAGTGCGGAAAGGTACTCTCCTGTCTGTGTTTCTTTTCCATGATCTAGGCATGCTAAAAGTTAAAGAAAACTTTCAGTTTTAATTGGGTTAGTTGTAACATTTTCTCACAAATTGGAACTACAAAGCAGTTGATGGCATTACAAAAACACATTTGGTCAAAATAATTACTTTATTACTTCAAAATCAGATTTATGTCAATAGAATCTGCAGAGTTTATCACAGGGACTTGCTTTTTCACATGAGGGTTTAGGATGAAACTGAGCATGTACACAGCGAATCACATGATTCTACCTCGCTTCTGTGTTACAACTATCTTAGGGGTGACAGGGTAGCCTAGTGGTTAGAGCGGTGGACTAGTAACCGCAAGGTTGCAAGTTCAAACCCCCGAGCTGACAAGGTATCTGTTATTCTGCCCCTGAACAGGCAGTTAACCCACTGCTACTAGGCCGTCATTGAAAATAATAGTTTTTTTCTTAACTACCTTGCAAAGTTAATTAAAGGTAAACATTTTTTTAATTAAATCCTGTGTTACAATCATCCCCGGTCTCCCCTATAGGATCGGGTACAGCACAAACATCAAGTTGTAGGCATAGAGGGTTGGTATAATACATGCAGCTCCAAAAATGTGTTGGTGATCAAGAATATTAACTGTTTACTTTGCAAGCTCACCAGCAATGGGGTATCAAGTAACAATTACTAGCATAGGCCTACTAGTCTTTTGACATGCTAAAATGGCTTGAAATGGATAATTTACTTACGTAGATTGCATTTGGAATTTGTTTATGAAATGAATTATTACTGTGACGAAGATGCGCCATTGGCTCGTATCTTCATTTGCGCACTCCAAACTCCAGTGGAGAGCGCTTTGTTCTATTGAGGAAATGTCTGCTGTTTCTTTCACAGGTAGCCTAGTGGTTAGAGCATTGGACTAGTAACTGGAAGGTTGCAAGATCGAATCCCTGAGCTGACAAGGTACAAATCTGTCATTCTACCCTTGAACAAGGCAGTTAACCCACTGTTCCTAGGCCGTCATTAAAAATAGGAATTTGTTCTTAACCGACTTGCCTAGTTAAATAAAGGTATATCTTTTTTTAAATGCAGATGTGGTAAATCTATATTCCATCTAATCCTACAATAATTGCTAGCATTTCATCATTCCATCCCCGTACCTGTCACGCCCTGGCCATAGAGAGTATTTTATTCTCTATTTTGGTTTAGGCCAGGGTGTCACTAGGGTGGATATTCCAGTTTCTTTATTTCTATGTTATGGCCAGGTATGGTTCTCAATCAGGGACAGCTGTCTATCGTTGTCTCTGATTGGGAATCATACTTAGGCAGCTTTTTTCCCACCTGTGTTTTGTGGGTAGTTGTTTTCTGTGTAGTTTATGCACCTTACAGAACTGTTTCGGTTTTCCCTCTTGTTTATTTTGTTAGAGTGTTTTGTGATCAAATAAAATCAAGAACACTTACCACGCTGCGCTTTGGTCCGATCCTCATTACGACGAGAGTTGTTACAGTACTATTTATTCCAATATTTTCAGACATTTCTGTTTCATGTTTGATATACATTTTCATTGACCATTTCTTACCCCCTGAGTGGTTCGATGTTTATTGTGAACATGAACGTTCGCAAGACTCATGGGGTAGAAGTTCTGTTTATTTACTTCAATGTACGGTTTCCTTTGTTAATATTTACAGGGTTGTGTCGGAATTTTGTGTGTCTGTGTCCTTATGTCTCTGTCATTCTGGTTGTGCATAATAGGAGCGCCTCAGTGTGCACAGAAATAGGCTAAATTGGCCTGCACGCCATGCTTTGGAGTCAGCAGTCTACAATGAATATGATACAATTATTGTTCCATTTATGAATTGTGATGAAATATCATTAATAATCATTAAGTCCGATTAAGACGAATGTACCAATGGAGGTGGAAATGGCCTTTTACATTGTAGAACCAGTTTATTGGTTGTAATTGACATTTGGGTAATTGTATGGTCTTGGGCCAAGTGCTTATATGTAACTGTTTGAGCTCCTTTTCGACAGATTTGATTTGGTTTCTCAAGTGGAGGCTGTGCAGTCTTGCCCTCTACCTGTGTTCGTTCAGGACAGACTAAGCCCGATACAGAGGCTATTTCTTTTGTGCTATTGCCGTGTATATTTGGTAAACCTACTTGTAAATGTTGTATGATTATAGAGAGGTGACCTAGAAGGCAGCTGGAGAGCTGACCTGTAAATAAATATACACTCTGAGCACGTCAACCTGCCTTGCCTTTTGCTGATTTCATGCCCTTACGACTGCTACAAGTCCCTATTTTACAATTACATACTCAAAATGTGTTGTAGACAATATAATGAAAAGGGCTGCCTGGTAGCCTCAATAAATAGACACAGATTTGAGGTTGAACAAGTCATTGCATGTATAGATTTTTTTTTACTTGATTTGAAACTTGACTTGAAAAAATTGACTCGACATGACTTGTCTTAGAATGCACGACTTGGACTTGACTCAAGACTCAACCCGTTCTACTCGGGGACTCAATTTTAGACTCGGACCTTGTGACAAGACTTAAGATAGACTTGTCTATCGAATAATAGTGACTTGGTCCCACCTCTGCTGATTAGTATAGGTCAGGAATGGGATGAATCCCTCCATTTCCACTATGAAGGAAATATTCATCTGTTTCAGGAAAGGCTTGATACTCTGTTATCTAAATGAGGATAATGACTTCTAATTTTCAATAAATTTGCCTTCACTTCCCTTAATGTATTTTGTTACTAGCCTACACGTCTATGAGATCTTTCTCTATGGACTACGCCATCTTGTTTACCTTAGGATAGGATATTCATTAGGATATTCTTTGCCGTTGATTATTCTACGTTAAGTCCTTAGGGATGTCCTCACATGACCTACTTTCTTATTTCTTTAGGTCAAGCTCATTCATTTGGTTTGCACTGCTTTAATGGGATATTTAACCCAAATTACAAAATTCCATAATCGTAAGACAGCAATCTATACTGTTAATGGTAAGGAAGCCAATAAGTCATTTTTTATATCTAAAGGTAGACTATCCGGACTATCAAAATAAAGTGTAACCAATAATTTCATATGCAAGGATTCCCTCATATAGTTTAAAAAAAATCTACTTTTGCTCCATTGGGATCCTTTGTTTCCACCCCACCTATCCTTGGCCAAATTTTTGGCAAACCTCCACATTCTATTCACAACAAATGTCCACAGTCATTTATTGGTCAATGATTGACTTGAGGCATGCACACATCTTCATCATGTTAAAACCAATAAGGTGCCTCGTTGGTTGGAACATAAAATACATGTTTTTAGAAGGAAGAGGGATGTGTTACTCACAATGCGGTCGGGAGGAGGAGTGCTGCGGATGAAACACTTGATCTGCCCCTTCTCCCCGTAGAGGACTTGCTGGGTCTGGGTGCTGGAGATAGTGGGAGGACCTACAGCATGGCCAAGGGAAAATAAGTCAATCATTCCAATAAAACACCCACATACATCAGATGGTGGGGAAGGCGAAGGCCACATGCATTAGAATACTTTCTAGTTTACAATAAAATGGAGACGAGCAATCATTCATGATGAGATTTGGTGAGATTCACGGAGTGATGAAAAGGTTGTTTTCATTGCTTAAAGGCTAAGAAAGAGAAGAAGAAGTGTAGAAGGTTTGGGTGGACAGCGGAGGACAGTGGAAGGTTTAGATAAAGTTCTAGAGAAAACAAAGTAATTCCAGTTCGCAGTCCTGTGCGTTAGTTCCATTTCACCTCCTGCGCCTGTGAAAGAAAACCTTAGAAATGTGTGACCTTCGACTGACACAGTGTGACGTTGACAGCCTCCCAAGTCAAGGAGCTCTTACAAATTCCAGAACTACCTACCATAAGAATAACAAACATTACAGTGCAAAAGGGGCTTCTCAATACAGCCAAAAGTGTTCACGCAGGGGCCCTGTGGGGGAGCTCGAGAGATCTGACAAAAGACGTGGAAGCACAAAAGAGTGCTATAACTAGATAACTTTATTTCCCATGACTTTATCTTGGAGCAGCTCTCCTGAGTCGCCGGAGGAGGAAAACAGGGTGGATGTATTTATTGGAGGAGAGGAGAGGAGGTGTCACTTGTTTGTGATTGGAGTGGGGAATGAAACTAGGATTCATTAGCCTGGAATCCAAACAGTTTCACTGTACAATATCAATCTTAACCATAACCTGTCCAATCAGCCGCCACTTAGAAACAATGGGGAGTGCGAAAACCCATGAGGCCAAATGCTTCACCTTTTCAGGTTGTCAAATAATGGACTTCCTAACAGAAGCTTCAAGGAGAGAAAAAGCCTCCTTTGCAAAGAAGGAGAAATTCATAAAAGCCAAACCTCTATCTTATTGGTTCAATACAGCAGAACTGTATTACACTGTATGGGCTCAAGGGTGAAAGCTTTCATCAAAACAGTCAGTCTATATGCCTCCAGAACCCTTTTTCATTGACTGGTTAAACCTGCAATGAGAGCAGACAATAAGAGAGCCCCTTTGGCAAGCGAGAGGGGGAAAGAAGTACAATTTCAAGTCAGCCATTTTGTGGTGCTACCTACGACCCTGCATATTCTTGTGGTGTGAATTTTATGACGATTATCCCGGCTTCAGAAATTCTTCTTCTACGGAGGAGTTATTCAATAGAGCTCGCCATCGATTGTGTGACCTTGACTTCAGGCATATTAAACAACTGTCTTTGTTTACTATTTATTGATTAGTTAAAAAAGGTTGCAATAACTTCTCATTTAGCCATGGCCAGCTGTCACGGCACTGAGATAAGGCTGGGAGATTAGTCCATTTGCAATCGATGTAAAGACGTGTTTAATCACCTTTTTCACCTTTAATTACATGTATCCTGTGCTGTTTATTTCTGGTGCAACATGCTCATTCCTAGGTGAAGTCATTGTCAATGACATTGATTATATTAACAAAACGCTAACAGACAATGACCGTTTTATTCCCTTTCAGATAACACACATATTTCTAATATGTAAAATAGATGTTAAGTATGTTTATGCTTAAAATATTTCCTCTTTGAAAGATAAGGAACAATTGAAAGTACACTAGACAACATTTAGGCTAAGCTTTGATGTCAGAAAGCCTGGAGACATCAACACGTATCTGTAATAGGATAGGGTTAGGCAATATTATGATAGAATGTGGTATCAACAATTATTGACAGTCATTGTGATATGACAGATATTCTTTCATTGAAATAGTTCATTTTTACATACTAAGTTATGGTCCTAGCTGTAAATCAATGCTTTTTTTCATCCTGTCAAAAGCAAACTATGTTATTATGACCCAATGATTTTGACTCCCCTAGTGTAAACATGTCTCCGCTTTTACCTTGTTGTCCCTGAGTCCAGCTAGCCTCAAACATGTCCCTAAGCTTGGAACAACTTCTACATTGAACTTGGAAATTCATTTAGCATTCATCCACATGTGAAATGTACTTACCATTCACAGTGAGGGACACTTCCTTCTCTCCAGCTCCAACTCGGGGGACCACCGCCCGGCATACGTACTTCCCAGCATCCTCCTGCCTCACCGCCTTTAGCGTCAGGATGTTCTCATTGCTAAGCACCTGTGGAGGATCAAGGTCAAAGGTCAGGCTGGTGATAAAACGGTCATCTCTGAATTCAAGGCTGCAGCCGAGTCCTTCCGTCCAACCCCTGTATCAGCTAATCGAAAACCCAATATGCCCTCACCAAGAGGAGACTACGGCACACACTTAGTCGTCTGCAAGGCCACCTGAGCCACTGCTTTAATAAACGGTATGAAAGGGTATGTTAACCTCAGAATATCAACATGAACTTCATGGGTAGAATTGCATATACCACAGACTGAAAGCGCTGGACCATGTAAAATAGATTATTTTTTAACCGATACCATTATGAAGGTACAGTGTGATGTGTTGAGAGTCTGGGCCCTTTTCTAGTTTTTCTATCAGTCTCTTGAAATGTCTGAATTTGATGACAAGTGCTTTTCCTGGATAAACACAGAGAATAGCATATTTGATGCACATGTACATGACATTCACCTCTAGGTGAATGAAGAATAAAGCTGCATTGGCACAGTATAAAAATGAATACCTGTATAATAGAATACATCTTAGAATAGAAAAGAAAATAAGACAATAGAATAGACTAGAACAGGAAAGGATAGAACAGGATAGGATAGAACAGGATAGGATAGAACAGGATAGGATAGAACAGGATAGAACAGGATAGGATAGAACAGGATAGGATAGAACAGGATAGGATAGAACAGGATAGGATAGAACAGTATAGGCTAGAACAGGATAGACTAGAACAGGATAGGATAGAACAGGATAGGCTAGAACAGAATAGAATAGAACAGGATAGAATGGAACATGATAGGATAGAACAGGATAAGCTAGAACAGTATAGGCTAGAACAGGATAAGCTAGAACAGTATAGGCTAGAACAGGATAAGCTAGAACAGGATAGGCTAGAACAGGATAGGATAGAACAGGATACGATAGAACAGGATCGGATAGAACAGTATCGGATAGAACAGGATAGGATAGAACAGGATAGGATAGAACAGGATAGGATAGAACAGTATAGGATATAACAGGATAGGATAGAACAGGATAGGATAGAACAGGATAGGATAGAACAGGATCGGATAGAACAGAATAGAATAGAACAGGATAAGCTAGAACAGGATAGGCTAGAACAGGATAGGATAGAACAGGATAAGCTAGAACAGGATAGGCTAGAACAGGATAGACTAGAACAGGATACGATAGAACAGGATAAGCTAGAACAGGATAGGCTAGAACAGGATAGACTAGAACAGGATACGATAGAACAGGATAAGCTAGAACAGGATAGGCTAGAACAGGATAGGATAGAACAGGATAGAACAGGATAGGCTAGATCAGGATAGGATAGAACAGGATAAGCTGGAATAGAATTGAATAGAATACCAATTTATTAGAACTGAATATAATATAATAGAACAGAATAGAATACGTTATTGCCCTTAAGAGGGAATGGGTCTTGCGAAATATGCAACCGGCAATAGAAGCATAATAGAAAGGATGATGGTGATTACAATTCCTACCACTCCAGAGCCGCGTTTCATCCACACGATGGTGAGGGAGGGGTTTCCTGTCCAGGCACAGTTGAAGATAGCATCTGATCCCTGGTCCACCTGTAGGGACTGTGGCTCAGCAGCCATTCTGGGCCCAACTGGAATCACAGGAACAGAAATGTTTACACTTTATTTGAATAGTCGTCTATAGATGATATACAGATACTCAAGCTATGGTATCAACAGGCTAATAACTTCAACTATGTGGATACATTACAATTTGTGGGGTTAGGGTTACGGTTAGGATTAAGGTTAGGGTTATGATTAGGATTAAGGTTAGGGTTACGGTTATGGTTAAGATTAAGGTTAGGGTTATGATTAGGATTAAGGTTAGGGTTATGGTTAGCGTTAGGGTTACGGTTATAGTTGGATTAAGGTTAGGGTAAGGATTAAGGTTAGAGTTATGTTAGGGTTAGTGTGTGTTACGGTTCGGGTAAGGATTAAGGTTAGGGTTACGGTTAGGATTAAGGTTAGAGTTATGTTAGGGTTAGTGTTACGGTTCGGGTAAGGATTAAGGTTAGGGTTACGGTTAGGGTAAGCATTAAAGTTAGGGTTACGTTAGGGCAAGGAACAAGGTTAGGGCAAGGGATAGTGGATAGTTAGTTGAAATCTTGTTGACAGTTAGCTCAACATCTAAAAACCTTCTATTTGGGACTATCCATGTAGTGGATGTGATTCCAACTGCCTGTAGCTAGCTAGTTATAGTTCCTGAGTGTGTTTTCTTAGGGACTACCCATGGTAGTGTGTGTGTGATACTTGCGGACTACTACTCACAGTAGACGTCCACGTTCCTGCTGATGTTGGTACTGCCCAGGGCATTGGTGACCTCACAGGAGACAGGCTCGGTGAAGAAGGAGTGGTCCACAATGACCTCATAGGTGTCACCTGACACCTCTCTGATGATGCTGCCCCCTTTGGCCCATCTGAATATAGGCCACAATAGAGTAGGTTGAAGAGTTAGACCTAGACCCTGATCTAATGGTTAATGTTAGTAATGTGAGAGGGGAAGCTGATCCTAGAAATGTACCTATATCTGTACCACTCTTGGGAAACTTCCACAGTCACAACAGGGAAGAGGGAAGACAATGTGGGCTATGACATCCAACCAGTAGCCCTTTTTGAGGTGGATATCAAAGACACAAGTATTGCAATACATAGGAAATATGGTGCAATTTGGGACGCAACCAGTGAAAACATGTTGTATTCAAGGGCAATTTCTTGCTATGGTCTGCAATTCGCTGAGCATAGCGAAACAACAAAAGAAAAAGTGGCTTTTTTGTTATTTCGGTTCATTGCTTTTTCTTTTCTTCATTTGAGCATATTCACGTGCTGCTTGGGAGCCTGGTTGAGGAGGAGGCGGAGGAGGAGGAGGAGGGAGGGAGGGAGGGAGGGAGGGAGGGAGGGAGGAGGAGGGCGTTATAATATAGGTGCTCTCACTTCGTGTCTGTCTTTTGCCCACTTTGATGCTGAAGTCATTTTATTGAGGAATAAATAAATTGTCTATGTGAAGAACCTTGCCCGGCACAAGCATATCTCACCGTCACTAATAGGCAGATCAGGCCCCTGAACAAATAAACTATTGTTTACATTGACAGAAGGGGAACAAGTTGAAAGGATAAATACACAGGACTCAGTCTGGAATAAATGTTATGAATTATTATATATGCCAGGCTATACCCTGTATATCGAACAAAACATCACATGAGGATTCTGAGTGAAAAGAGCGATGAATCATGCATAATTAACTTGGACGAACATCTTTGAACATCAAATGTGTTGTTGTTTGTTGTGTGTAATGTTATGGCTCAAAAGATGGCCTGGTTATAGATGTACACATTTAGAGAATAAGATTATGAACATGCAGAACATTCTCAGTGAATACAGACAACACAGATATATCCTAGATTTCTTGTCAAAAACAAAAAGTCCTGTTTTCATGTGTTGTGTTCAATTGTTGTAACTCTACAATTACGTCTAAAATGGCACCTTTTTCCCTATATACTTCAATTTTTTTTAAATCAGAGCCTACATAAGGAATAGAGTGCCATTTGGCAAGCAACCTTCATGTACAGTAATAGAACACGCTATTCACTTTCGATGTGCCATTTTGACTCGACATATCGACATTCCCATCCAGAAACATTTCTCAATTGTAGAATGTCATTTGAGAAGTTTCATCTAATTTCCAAAGCAACGTCAGATCGGGTGAACCCAGGCTGCGCCCCAACCTATACATACAGTACCAGTCAAAAGTTTGTACACACCTACTCATTCCAGGCTTTTTCTTTATTTTTACTATGTTCTACACAGTAGAATAATAGTGAAGACTTCCAAACTATGAAATAACACATGTGGAATCATGTAGTAACCAAAAAGTGTTAAACAAATCAAAATATATTTTATATTTCAGATTCTTAAAAGTAGCCACCCTTTGCCTTGATGACAGCTTTGCACACTATTGGCATTCTCTCAACCTGCTTCATGAGGTAGTCACCTGGAATGCATTTCAATTAGCAGGTGTGCCTTGTGACAAGGGGTGGTATACAGAAGATAGCCCTATTTGGTAAAATACCAAGTCCATATTATGGCAAGATCAGCTCAAATAAGCAAAGAGAAATGACAGTCCATCATTACTTTAAGCCATGAAGGTCAGTCAATGCGGAAAAATTCAAGAACTGTAAAAGTTTCTTCAAGTGCAGTCGCAAAAACCTTCAAGTGCTATGATGAAATTGGCTGTCATGAGGACTGCCACAGGAAAGGAAGACCCATAGTTACCTCTGCTGCAGAGGATACTACATTCATTAGAGTTACCAGCCTCAGAAATTGCAACTCCAAAAAAAGCTTCAGAGTTCAAGTAACAGACACATCTCAACAACAACTGTTCAGAGGAGACTGCGTGAATCAGGCCTTCATAAACAACTACTAAAGGACACCAATACGAAGAAGAGACTTGCTTGGGCCAAGAAACACGAGCAATGGACGGACATTAGACCCGTGGAAATCTGTCCTTTGATCTGATGAGTCCAAATTTGAGATTTTTGCTTTGCTTTGTGAGACGCAAAGAAGGTGAATGGATGATCTCTGCATGTGTGGTTCCCACCGTGAATCATGGAGGAGGAGGTGTGATGGTGTGGGGGAGCTTTGCTGGTGACACTGTGATTTATTTAGAAATCAAGACACACTTAACCAGCATGGCTACCACAGCATTCTGCAACGATACGCCATCCCATCTGGTTTGCGATTAGTGATACTATCATTTGTTTTTCAACAGGACAATGACCCAACACACCTCCAGGCTGTGTAAGGGCTACTTGACCAAGGAGAGTGATGGAGTGCTGCATCAGATGACCTGGCTTCCACAATCACCCGACGTCAACCCAAATGAGATGGTTTGGGATGAGTTGGACCGCAGAGCGAAGGAAAAGCAACCAACAAGTGCTCAGCATATGTCTATTGAGAGAAGCTTTATGGGAAAATGCCAAGAGTGTGCAAAGCTGTCATCAAGGCAAAGGGTGGCTACTTTGAAGAATCTCAATGATAAAATATTTGTTTAACACTGTTTTGGTTAATACATGATTCCATGTGCGTTATTTCACAGTTTTTATGTCTTCCCTGTTGTTCTACAATGTAGAAAATAGTAAAAATAAAGAAAAAGCCTTGAATGAATAGGTGTGTCTAAACTTCTGACTGGTATTGTATATAGTGCATAACTTTTGACCAGAGTTTCCCTATGGGCCCTGGTCAAAAGTAGCGCATTATACAGGGGATTAGTGTTCCATTTGGGACGAAGCCACAGAAGCAATACAAACCAGACCCCAGATGCCCTACGACAGTCTTCCATTTTGCCGAAGACATTTCATCACAAAGACAGAGTGGAAAGTGACAGCATTGAAGGAGATCAAGTAAACCAAATCTCCTGAAAATCTGAAAATATTTCACTGCCTTAAAATGGCACTCGAAAAACACAGCTTGATGATGGCAAGGACGAATTCCAAAAGGTTGATGCTGTCTGCTGTTAACGTTTTTTTCAAATTCCCTTCTAAATTCAAATGTAACCTTTCTTTCTGGTCTCTCTCAAGCCTGTGAATGTCAGAACAGAACAGTGCTACATGTCTGATTCTTATCCTTTTCCCAGTCACTTCTGAATTATTCAAGAACAATAGTATATTAGCACCGCTTTGAACATAACTGTATGCACAAACGAATCCATTTAGCTTCTTACAGATATTGAAGCACTGTTCATGTTGTCTATGATCTTCCGCTGTCAATTTCAAATGCAGGATGACACGCTCACGTGCACACACACACACACACACACACACACACACACACACACACACACACACACACACACACACACACACACACACACACACACACACACACACACACACACACACACACACACACACACACACACTCCTCCCAGAGGAACAAAAAAAGAGTTTGTGTTCACATCACCCACATGTTCACATCAAATAGCCGTCAAGGTAAATCTGTGCAATTGAGTCTTTCTCATCAGACACCTCAGTAGTCACAAATGAGGAAAAAACCAGCAGCAGCAGCAGCGACACCAACACCAGAACCCCCCATGTAGATAAGAAGCATACTTTATTTGCAAGCAAAACCAAATAATTTGCCTCTCTCCCCATCGCTGCCCCTCTTGGCAGCTTTCTGATAAACAAACAGTTACTAATAGAGTCAGCTGCCAGATCCTCCCTCACTCACTCACTCCCTCACTCACTCACTCACTCACTCACTCACTCACTCACTCACTCACTCACTCACTCACTCACTCACTCACTCACTCACTCACTCACTCACTCACTCACTCACTCACTCACTCACTCACTCACTCACTCATTCACTCACTCATGCTCTCTCGGCAGCTTTATGAAAAACAAACAGTTGCTCATGGAGTTAGCTGCCAGACCTCCCACTCTCTCAATCTCTCCCCTTCAGCTTGCTGTCTGCCTGGCAGAGGTAGGACTAGAAGGCACAACAAGGCAGTTGAAATGAATTGTTGCACGGCAGCCACCTGTCCCCCTTTTGTCTGACTTGTGGGCAGATTGTCTCTGACCGCACACCCCTATGCTGTTACCACTCTATCGTTCAATCAGATGGCCTGTATTACATTTTCTCTACCCCCTCTACTAATTGAGCTTGAATGAAAGACCACCTGGGTTGTGTCTCAAATAGCACCCTATTCCCTAGATTGTGCACTACTTTGACTAGGGCCCATATGGCTCTAGTCAAACATTGTGCACTATATAGGGAATAGGGTGCCATTATGGACACAGCCCTGATTACCATATATTATTACCATGACAACAGATTAGATATTCATCTCCAAACCACTAGGTCTGGAGTCCAACCCATCTCTCCAAGCGTCCAAAACATCATACTTCCTCTGAGCAAAATGAGGAAGAGAAGGAGGTCTAGAGCATCTGAGATAAGAGACACTTCCCTCTTCCTAACCCTCATTATTCCCTTCATCTAGATTCCAGGCCCAACCTCACAGCATCGACAGCATCCTGCTCTGAGCTCTAAGGCCTCTGAGAAACTCTCCTCATTTCACACGGAAAATAGCAGCTCTCAGGTGATCAATAGCCACGCATCAGCTAACAGAGCATTAAAAAGGCAGTGAGAAACGAGCCTGTCCTTATGCAGCTTTGAAGAGAGAACAGAGGAGGAGTAGAAAGGAGGGTTGCGTCCGAAATGGAACCATATTTCCTACTTAGCTCACTACTTTTAACCAGAAGCCTATTGTTTTCGACTTAAGGGGCTAGGATTTTCTTGACTCAGGTCACAATTTCTTCTGTATCATGACCATCCATCAATGGCTTGTTTAGTCACGTCGATAGAATTCTCTTACTACATCCTATCTTGGCGGTGACCAGTGAGATATACCTGCTGGAGCGCGTGCTACAAGTGGGTGCTGCTATGGTGACCAGTGAGCTGAGATAAGGAGGGGCTTTACCTAGCAGAGACTTGCAGATGACCTGGAGCCAGTGAGTTTGGCGACAAGTATGAAGCGGGGGCCAACCAAAGAGAGTGTACAGGTCGCAGTGGTGGGTAGTATATGGGGCTTTGGTGATAAAATGGATGGCACTGTGATAGTCTGCATCAAATTTGTTGAGTAGATTGTGGGAGGCTATTTTGTAAATGACATCGCCGAAGTCGGGGATCGGTAGGATGGTCAGTTTTACGAGGGTATGTTTGGCAGCATGAGTGAAGGGTGCTTTCTTGCGAAATAGGAAGCCGATTCAAGATTTAATTTTGGATTGGAGATGTTTAATGTGAGTCTGGAAGGAGAGTTTACAGTCTAAACAGACACCTAGGTATTTGTAGTTGTCCACATATTCTAAGTCAGAACCGTCCAGAGTAGTGATGCTGGATGGGCGGGCAGGTGCGTTAGTGATCGGTTGAAGAGCATGCATTTAGTTTTACTTGCATTTAAGAGCAGTTGGAGGCCACGGAAGGAGAGTTGTATGGCATTGAAGCTCGTCTGGAGGTTAGTTAACACAGTGTCCAAAGAAGGGCCAGAGGTATATAGAATCGTGTCGTCTCTATAGAGGTGAATCAAAGGATCACCAGCAGCAAGAGCGATATCATTGATGTGTACAGAGAAGAGAGTCGGCCCGAGAATTGATCCCTGTGGCACAAGGATAGAGACTGCCAGAGGTCCGGACAACAGGCCCTCCGATTTGACACACTGAACTCTATCAGAGAAGTAGTTGGTGAATCAGGCGAGGCAATCATTTGAGAAACCAAGGCTGTTGAGTCTGCCATTAAGAATGTTGTCATTGACAGAGTCGAAAGCCTTAGCCAGGTCGATGAATATGGCTGCACAGTAATGTCTCTTATTGATGGCGGTTGTGATATCATTTGGACCTTGAGCGTGGCTGACATGCACCCGTGACCAGCTCTGAAACCAGATTGCATAGCGGAGATGGAATGGCGGGATTCGAAATGGTCGGTAATCTGTTTGTTAACTTGGCTTTCGAAGACCTTAGAAAAGCAGTGTAGAATAGATATAGGTCTGTAGCAGTTTGGGTCTAGAGTGTCTCCCCCTTTGAAGAGGGGGATGACCGCGGCAGCTTTCGAATTTATGGGAATATCAGATGACACGAACGAGAGGTTGAACAGGCTAGTAATAGGGGTTGCAACAATTTCAGCAGATCATTTTAGAAAGAGAGGGTCCAGATTGTCTAGCCCGGCTGATTTTTAAGGGTCCAGATTTTGCAACTCTTTCAGAACATCAGCTATCTGGATTTGGGTGGAGGATAAGTGGGGTAGGTTTGGGCAAGTTGCTGTGGGGGGTGGAGGGCTGTTGATCGGGGTGGGGTAGCCAGGTGGAAAGCATGGCCAGCCGGAGAAAAATGCTTATTGAAATTCTCAATTATAGTTGATTTATTGGTGAAATTAGTTGCAAAATGAAGAGGAAATATAGTCAAGACGTTGACAAGGTTATAAATATATATTTTTTAAATGAAATAATAATTGTGTCCTTCAAACTTTGCTTTCATCAAAGAATCCTCCATTTGCAGCATTTATAGCCTTGCAGACCTTTGGCATTCTAGTTGGCAATTTGTTGAGGTAATCTGAAGAAATTTCACCCCATGCTTCCTGTAGCACCTCCCACAAGTTGGAATGGCTTGATGGGCACTTCTTACATACCATACGGTCAAGCTGCTTCCACAACAGCTCAATAGGGTTGAGATCCGGTATCTGCGCTGGCCACTCCATTAAAGACAGAATACCAGCTGGCTGCTTCTTCCCTAAATAGTTATAGCATAGTTTGGAGCTGTGCTTTGGGTCATTGTCCTGTTGTAGGAGGCGTCCACAGGGTATTTGCATGGCATTGCAAAATGGAGTAATAGCCTTCATTCTTCAATATCCCTTTTACCCTGTACAAATTTCCCAATTTTTAGTATGTTATTCAGATGTTATCATTTTCATCTTAAAAAGGTGCAACAAAGAACCTAAGTGTGTGACACACTGAAAAAAACTGAACAATGGCAAATATACAATGACAAAATATACAATGATCCGAACACCTCAAACTTAGATTTGTCTGTCCATAACACTTTCTTCCAATCTTCTTCTGTCCAGTGTCTGTGTTATTTTGCCATCTTAATATTTAATTTTTATTGGCCAGTCTGAGATATGTCTTTTTCTTTCCAACTCTGCCTAGATGGTCAGCATCCGGGAGTCGCCTCTTCACTGTTGACGTTGAGACTGGTGTTTTGAGGGTACTATTTAATTAAGCTGTCAGTTGAGGACTTGTGAGGGATCTGTTTCTCAAACTAGACACTCTAATGCACTTGATGTTATTTTAACCTCTTAAGTCGACCCTCTACTTTTTTGAACATTCTGTTAAAAATCGCGCAACATTTCAGCGCCCTGCTATTCATGCCAGGAATATAGTATATGCATTTGCTTAGTCTGTGTGGATAGAAAACACTCAGACGTTTAAAAAACTGGTTAAATCACTGCTGTGGCTTTACCAGAACGGCATTTACATCGAAAAGCACAGGAAAAACTGATCACTGAAAATGGGAAAATATATTCATGCGCTACTTGAACCCATTGATAAAGGTGAACCACAATTAATTGACTGAGGTTGCAGTACCTACAGCTTCCACACGGTGTCTAGAGTCTTGTCATTTCCCTTCGAGTTTTTTCTTGGTCAAACACATGCAGGGCACCGTATCTCCTCTGGTCTAGGACCGGATATTTTCGTTGAGTTTCTAGCCGGACATTTTTCCAGACGGACAGCTAATGATCTTTACATCGCCTCCTGATGAATTTTATCGCTTATTAACGTTTACTAATACCTAAAGTTGCATTACAAATGTATTTCGAAGTGTTTTGTGAAAGTTTATCGTCGACTTTTTGAATTTTAAAAAATGAAAACGTTACGTTTTGAAACGATGTTTTTTTCGTTTATCACACAGTCTACATATAACGATATCTAGGCTTTATATGGACCGATTTAATCGAAATAAAGACCCAAATAGTGTTTATGGGACATCTAGGAGTGCCAACAAAGAAGATGATGAAAGGTAATGAATGTTTTCTATTTTATTGTGCGGTTTGTGTAACGCCGAAATGCTAATTATTTTGTTTACGTCCCCTGTGAGTCTTTTGGGGTGTTGCATGCTATCAGATAATAGCTTCTCATGCTTTCGCCGAAAAGCATTTTAAAAATCTGACTTGTTGCCTGGATTCACAACGAGTGTAGCTTTAATTCGATACCCTGCATGTGTATTTTAATGAACTTTTGAGTTTTAACTAATACTATTAGCATTTAGCGTAGCGCATTTGCATTTCCAGAGCTCTAGTTGGGACGCAAGCGTCCCGAGTAGAAGCAACAGGTTAATGGACGAAAAATGGATTTTCTTTCAAAAACAAGGACATTTATAAGTGATCCCAAACTTTTGAACAACTATATTTGATTTGTGAATGTTTTATTATTCTTTTTTAAGTTAAAATCTTTCACTTTGACATTACATAGGTTTTTGTGTAGATTGTTGACTGGAATTGAAATGGAATTGGAATTGACCCCAACCCTGTATGGTATACAGGCTTGATTACCAACAACGACGAGACGGCCTACAGGGAGGAGGTGAGGGCCCTCGGAGTGTGGTGTCAGGAAAATAACCTCACACTCAACGTCAACAAAACTAAGGAGATGATTGTGGACTTCAGGAAACAGCAGAGGGAACACCCCCCTATCGACATCGATGGAACAGTAGTGGAGAGGGTAGTAAGTTTTAAGTTCCTCGGCGTACACATCACAGACAAACTGAATTGGTCCACCCACACAGACAGCATTGTGAAGAAGGCGCAGCAGCGCCTCTTCAACCTCAGGAGGCTGAAGAAATGCGGCTTGTCACCAAAAGCACTCACAAACTTCTACAGATGCACAATTGAGAGCATCCTGTCGGGCTGTATCACCGCCTGGTACGGCACCTGCTCCGCCCACAACCGTAAGGCTCTCCAGAGAGTAGTGAGGTCTGCACAACGCATCACCGGGGGCAAACTACCTGCCCTCCAGGACACCTACACCACCCGATGTCACAGGAAGGCCATAAAGATCATCAAGGACAACAACCACCTGAGCCACTGCCTGTTCACCTCGCTATCATCCAGAAGGGGAGGTCAGTACAGGTGCATCAAAGCTGGGACCGAGAGACTGAAAAACAGCTTCTATCTCAAGGCCAACAGACTGTTAAACAGCCACCACTAACATTGAGTGGCTGCTGCCAACACACTGACTCAACTCCAGCCACTTTAATAATGGGAATGGATGGGAATTGATGTAAAATATATCACTAGCCACTTTAAACAATGCTACTTAATATAATGTTTACATACCCTACATTATTTATCTCATATGTATACGTATATACTGTACTCTATATCATCTACTGCATCTTTATGTAATACATGTATCACTAGCCACTTTAAACTATGCCACTTTGTTTACATACTCATCTCATATGTATATACTGTACTCGATACCATCTACTGCATCTTGCCTATGCCGCTCTGTACCATCACTCATTAATATATCTTTATGTACATATTCTTCATCCCTTTACACTTGTGTGTATAAGGTAGTAGTTTTGGAATTGTTAGCTAGATTACTCGTTGGTTATTACTGCATTGTCAGAACTAGAAGCACAAGCATTTCGCTACACTCGCATTAACATCTGCTAACCATGTGTATGTGACAAATACAATTTGATTTGATTTGATTTGAACAAAGTGCACATACTCACAACCCCCACTAATGAGCCAGATCATCCCCATCAACCTGTATTATTTGCCACAAAGCATTGTTGTTGAGGTGGCAAAATCGCTCCAGCCAGGCCTATTCACATCAAAGGGATGTTCCACTGTTGTTTCGCATAAACATTTTTGTTCCATTTAATGTCCAACCGCCGCTAATGCCAAATCATATGCAGGCCTTTGATATTTACTGAGGCACGTAGCCCTACTCTTGTTTTCATGCTAAAACAGAGAAGCTTGTCTAATCAAATTCAAACACCAGTGTGCAATTCCCTGGAGTGTTGCCACACAGAATAATAAACAACTCATTTTTCTATTACTGTCGATTATATGGGGGATTGTCCCCTTTCGCAATATCGGAACCAATAAGGGGTGAATGGTAGTTTCTGGAGTATTGCTGTAGTTGCTAACTTGCTTATTGCAGCGCAATATGCTGGATGATGGCACGTCAAAGCTCTCTGTTGTTCAGGACAGCTTGTAGTTATTGTATGCACTATAATTGTATATTGTCATGACAATTAATGTTCCAGGAACAGGGATATCCCAAACCCAAACCACTTCGAGATATAAGGCAAATAAATGGTAGTAATCATACAGTGATATTATCCTTAAACCTTTAAGAAACATTGTGTGGACTCAAACACTTTCCCAGTAGCTAGATTTTTGCCTATAGTGTATTTTCTGGGCAGAGGCTAACCATCCTCAAAGAGACCACTGAACCCAGTCACCTCCCTCTCTGTCTCCTTCCACTCTCTCTCCCCCTTTCTCTCTCTCCCCTTTTCTCTCTCTCCCCCGTCTCTCTCTCTCTCTCCCTCCCCCGTTTCTCTCATTCTCATTCTCTCTCTCTCTCTCTCTCTCTCTCTCTCTCTCTCTCTCTCTCTCTCTCTCTCTCTCCCCATCTCTCCATCCCCCCTCTCTCTCTCCCCCATACTCATTCTCTCTCCCCCTCTCTTCCCTTCCCATCTCTCTCTCTCTCTCTCTTTGGACCTCCTCACCCACCCACTGGCTAGGTACAAACCACGGGCAACCCTTGTGTATTGTGGTTCACTCTGTGCCCCCTCTGAGCCAACCTAATGCAGTTGGTGCTCGCCCCTGCACTGGCATAGGCAGATGGCAGTGATGTGTGCCACAGTCTCAGGGACCCCCGCCCATCTATTATCAATGAGATGCCAGCTGCTGGCAGGGTACATTTGACACACTTTTTTACGCCGACTAACCACCTGTCCCACCGCGGACTGCCTACGACAATGTGAAACATATGGGGATGCTTCCTGTGTTATACCCCAATAGAGATGCATAACTTGGAAAGAGAGACTATGACAATCATTATGCAGCTTGTATGCATAAGCATGAGAGGAATGTAGATAGACTATTAATGTGGATACAGGCCTACTGAACACATTATAAGCACATCAAATAGTGGAGATTTTGGGTAACCCAAATTAAAGACTTAAATCTGAGAAGAAAATAGGTGCAGATGTCATGCTTTTGCATGTGTGTGTGTGCAAGTGTGTGCAGGTGTACTATCTTACCTGTAATGGATGACGGGTGGGTTAGCCTTGGCAGAGCAGTGAAACTTCACTAGGTTGCCCTCCAGTATGGGCTGGGGCTCCACAGACAGGTTGACAAGAGGCAGGTCTACATGGGCGAGAACAGAGGGTCAGTCTATAAACCAACACCAGAGTACATATTAGGACAGCTGTGCCTGGGTCATGTTCGTTAGGGCTTCAAAACATTTAGCAACGGACGACAAAAAAATAGTTCAGGTAATCCCTTTTCTTCCATTCCGGTACCTAATGAACCCTGGACTGGGAGAGAGGAAGGGATAACCAACACTGGATGTGATGACAGAATCTAGGCCACAATTAATTTAAAGTCACAATGCAGAATTTGCGGAAATAGTGCATTACGACATATTTTTTTAACCTGCATGTGGTTAATTGAAATGGTAAAATGGTTTAGTGTCTGTAAAACCAGATTGAGTCCTCTAATAGCGTAAGTGGATTGTGTGTATGTGTGTGTGTGTGTGTGTGTGTGTGTGTATGTGTGCGTGTGTGTGTGTGTGTGTGTGTGTGTGTGTGTGTGTGTGTGTGTGTGTGTGTGTGTGTGTGTGTGTGTGTGTGTGTGTGTGTGTGTGTGCGTGCGTGCGTGTGTGTGTGTGTGCGTGCATGTGCATGTGACCCCAATCAAAGGGAGTTGTGTGTGAGTGCAAGCAGCAGGCTGTAAACAACTGTATAAATATTGATGCTATGGTTGGAGTTTGATGCTATCCTGACCCCCGTAAGACATATTCACATGGCAGTGCTTAAACCAGTTAATTAAAGATTCACTCAGTAAAATTTCCATTGGAGATAAAAGAACAAAACAAAGCAAAGAACAAACATAGCGGAAAGAGCTTGTTAATTACTCTCCTCTGTAAAGGCTGATATTTCCCGTTAAGATGAATTCGAGCCTCGGTTCGCTTGCTAATTGCTACATTAGCAATTTACTCAACTTTTGATAGAATATCTGTGATTAAGGACAGCTCCGGATAAAAGTAACAAACACATCAATTAAATAAATGAAACAAACAACAGTGTTGAGACGAATGCGCCGAATGTGCTCCCAAGCGCTGTGAGCTACTGTACCTCTGTGCTTTTCTCGGGCTGTTTATAAAGCAAATCACACAGCGAAATTATCAGCCGAAACATACAATGATGGGGCCCTTCTGTGCTGCTACCTCCAAAAACCCTCTCTGTGATTTTCTTAAAAAGCACTGCAGATCTCTGATAGAAACTAATGGTACTCCCCTCCACTTTACCTTGTGTCGCCTTGATTGTGACTTATCAGGAAAAGGTTTAGAAAGTGCATCCTTGAGTAAAAAAACATACTTCCATTCCTTTTGGCCAAGGGTAGATTATGAAAATCTATTTTTCTAGCTTAATGTGTTTTACATTCAACAAATCTCGCCAGTGAATTATCGATAATAACTTTAATCAACTTTAATTTACAAGAGTGATGGATTAAAGAGGACAGTCATTACTTCCCCGTAAGGTTAAAGGGGATGTTCGTTCCTCCCTTATAAAGGCCTTGTGGGAAGCTTTGCTCTAACATTACAGGTCAAATATTAACAATTTACTCCCAGCTCTGTGTAAAAATAAATAATCCATATAACCGTACGAAATATAAAGCAGCCACTGAAAAATGAACATCCTCAGGTTATGTCTTAAACTCCTCGCTATATATTGAAGAAACACTTTTATATGAGGAAAATAAATCAGGGTGAGTTTTTTCATCCAAACACCTTTTTATGAGCACAGTGTGCTAGCTACAGAAGTTCACTACCGTTACAAAAAAAGATTGCAGTTTTAAAACTGCAGTAAAAGTGCAGTACCTGCAGTAGACTGTGGTATTTTGGATGCAGTAACTACAGTTACACTGCAAAATTACTGTAGTAAAAAATCTGTGTTATTTTGGATGCAGTATTTGCAGTATAATGCAGGTATACTGCAATATAACTGCAGTTATACTGCACTGTACTGCAGTTATACTGCACTCTGACTGCAATCTTTTTTCGTAAGGGTAGCATCAAAGGTATTTCCTTGTTCACCCATACATATTTCTGTCCGAGCGCAGAAGCATCGATTGCGTTTCCCATGACCACAGTGGGCAGGTCAGGCATGTTATTGGAGTGAGAGCTGTAGCCACACTGATAAAAGTACAGTGTAGGGTAACTAAGGGAACCCAAGATGCCACACTTTTATGAGGGTTACTATAGACCTTATTATGGCACAAGAGTTATCCTACTGGAGTTTTCTTTGTGGGCTCTCAGCTGAACTTTACTTCTTATAGTACCACCACCGCCGGAGGGGCCAGGAGACAGAGGAGGAGACCTCGGGGTGTTCCCCTGGGGCCTAGGCTCTCAGCGCGGGCCAGTTCAGTTCAGCTGCCACAGTTTAATCGTGTGAGAGAAGATGGGGCATTCAGTTGCTGATCACTCCAGTGCTATTGCTACTTCTGACCTTCGCCAAGTTCTCACAGAAGCTTTATACAAGCATGTATCAAAATATGTGTTGCTGCCGAGTAGCATGGATATAATCATTTGTGGAGATTAGAAAGAGTAAGGATTAATTATTAATTATTAAGGTTAATTAAGAATTTAATTTTGTCAACCTTGAAAGTGGAAACTTCAATGTAAAGTCAAGTAAGGGTGCCGATTTCAGCGATTGTGACTGCATTCATGCATCCCTTCAATCAATGATTGCCATGGTGCAACACTGCAACAGCATTCTTTTCCTATTTCCATAACACACCTCACGCAACACACCTCATAGCTGACCAATTAGCCAGTTATCAACCCTTAATAAACTTCTGGAAAAAATGGTGTTTGACCAGATACAGTGCTATTTCACAGTAAACAAATTGACAACAGAATGTCAGCATCCTTACAGCACTTACATACTGTAAATGACTAATAATTGACTGAGAGAAAGTGATGATGAAATGATTGTGGTGGCTGTCTTGTTAGACTTCAGTGCAGCTTTTGGCATTATTGATCATAGTCTGCTGCTGGAAAAACGTATGTGTTATGGCATTACACCCCCTGCTATAATGTGGATAAAGAGTTACTTGTCTAACAGAACACAGAGGGTGTTCTTTAACTTTTTATGGCTGCAGAGGCAGTATTGAGTAGCTTGGATGAAAAGGTGCCCATTGTAAACGGCCAGCTCCTCAGTCTCAGTTGCTAAAATATGCATATTATTATTAGTATTGGATAGAAAACACTCTGAAGTTTAAAAAACTGTTTGAATTATGTCTGTGAGTAAAACAGAACTCATATTGTAGGCAAAAACCTGAGAAATTCCACTTGCTGTTTGTATTTTTTCTAGGGACGGCAGATTTTCAACCAAGCTTTCATTGAAATTACAGCGAGATATGGATGAGTTTTCATTTCCTACGCCTTCCACTAGATGTCAACAGTCAATAGAACTTTGTCCGATGACTCTAATGTGATGGAGGGTCGAATGAGACAGGAAATAGTCACCACTGCCACGAGTTGACCATGCTTTCACTATGCGCATTCACAGGGGAAGGACATGCGTTCCACAGGTCTTCTGAAGTCATTCTAATTCTCCGGTCAAGATATATGTAAACAACATTTTAGATTGATTCAGGATGTCTTGCTCCCAGGCAGACTAATTAACTTTTTTGCCCGCTTTGAGGACAATACAGTGCCACTGACACGGCCCGCAACTAAAACATGCGGACTCTCCTTCACTGCAGCCGACGTGAGGAAAACATTTAAACGTGTCAACCCTCGCAAGGCTGCAGGCCCAGACTGCATCCCCAGCCGCGCCCTCAGAGCATGCGCAGACCAGCTGGCTGGTGTGTTTATGGACATATTCAATCAATCCCTATCCCAGTCTGTTGTTCCCACATGCTACCGCCCCGTAGCACTCACTTCCGTCATCATGAAGTGCTTTGAGAGACTAGTCAATGACCATATCACCTCCACCCTACCTGACACCCTAGACCCACTCCAATTTGCTTACCGCCCAAATAGGTCCACAGACGATGCAATCTCAACCACACTGCACACTGCCCTAACCCATCTGGACAAGAGGAATACCTATGTGAGAATGCTGTTCATCGACTACAGCTCGGCATTTAACACCATAGTGCCCTCCAAGCTCGTCATCAAGTCATCGACCCCGCCCTGTGCAACTGGGTACTGGACTTCCTGACGGGCCGCCCCCAGGTGGTGAGGGTAGGCAACAACATCTCCTCCCCGCTGATCCTCAACACTGGGGCCCCACAAGGGTGCGTTCTGAGCCCTCTCCTGTACTCCCTGTTCACCCACGACTGCGTGGCCACACACGCCTCCAACTCAATCATCAAGTTTGCGGACGACACAACAGTGGTAGGCTTGATTGCCAACAACGACGAGACGGCCTACAGGGAGGAGGTGAGGGCCCTCGGAGTGTGGTGTCAGGAAAATAACCTCACACTCAACGTCAACAAAAATAAGGAGATGATTGTGGACTTCAGGAAACAGCAGAGGGAACACCCCCCTATCCACATTGATGGAACAGTAGTGGAGATGGTAGTAAGTTTTATGTTCCTCGGCGTACACATCACAGACAAACTGAATTGGTCCACCCACACAGACAGCATCGCGAAGAAGGCGCAGCAGCGCCTCTTCAACCTCAGGAGGCTGAAGAAATTCGGCTTGTCACCAAAGCACTCACAAACTTCTACAGATGCACAATCGAGAGCATCCTGTCCGGCTGTATCACCGCCTGGTACGGCAACTGCTCCGCCCACAACCGTAAGGCTCTCCAGAGGGTAGTGAGGTCTGCACAACGCATCACCGGGGGCAAACTACCTGCCCTCCAGGACACCTACACCACCCGATGTCACAGGAAGGCCATAAAGATCATCATGGACAACAACCACCCGAGCCACTGCCTGTTCACCCCGCTATCATCCAGAAGGCGAGGTCAGTACAGGTGCATCAAAGCTGGGACCGAGAGACTGAAAAACAGCTTCTATCTCAAGGCCATCAGACTGTTAAACAGCCACCACGAACATTGAGTGGCTGCTGCCAACACACAGACTCAACTCCAGCCACTTTAATAATGGGAATTGATGGGAAATGATGTAAAATATATCACTAGCCACTTTAAACAATGCTACCTAATATAATGTTTACATACCCTACATTATTCATCTCATATGTATATGTATATACTGTACTCTATATCATCTACTGCATCTTTATGTAATACATGTATCACTAGCCACTTTAAACTATGCCACTTTGTTTACATACTCATCTCATATGTATATACTGCACTCAATACCATCTACTGTAGCTTGCCTATGCCGCTCTGTACCCTCACCCATTCATATATCTTTATGTACATATTATTTATCCCCTTACACTTGTGTCTATAAGGTAGTAGTTTTGGAATTGTTAGCTAGATTACTTGTTGGTTATTACTGCATTGTCGGAACTAGAAGCACAAGCATTTCGCTACACTCGCATTAACATCTGCTAACCATGTGTATGTGACAAATAAAATTGGATTTGATTTGATTTGATTCAAGATTGATTCAGTACATCGTTTGACATGTTTCTACTGACTGTTACGGAACGTTTGGACATTTTGTCACGTTATAGTGGATGTGGAATTGTTTACCAAAACGCGCTAACCAAAGTAGCTAATTGTACATAAATAACGAACATTTTCGAACAAATCAAGCATTTATTGTGGACCTGGGATTCCTAGGACTGCATTCTGATGAAGTTCATCAAAGGTAAGGAAACATTTATCATGTATTTTCTGGTTTCTGTTGACTCCAACATGGCGGCTAATTTGGCTTCTGTTCTGAGCTCCGTCTCAGATTATTGCATGGGTTTCTTTTTCCGTAACGTTTATTTGAAATCTGACACAGCGGTTGCATTAACCTTTTAAGGTATAGGGGGCAGCATTTTCACTTTTGGATAAATAGCATGCCCAATTTCAACTTCCTGCTACTCATGCCAGGAATATAAGATATGCATATTATTAGTAGATGTGGATAGAAAACACTCTGAAGTTTCTAAAACTGTTTGAATCATGTCTATGAGTATAACAGAACTTATGTAGCAGGCAAAACCCAGAGGACTAACTGTTCAGATTATTGTTTTTTTGCCTCTGACTGCTCCCTCGTTGTCTTTGCCAAGGGATATTTGATAGGAACCATTTTCAGTTCCTACCACTTCCACTGGATGTCACCAGTCTTTGGAATTTGGTTGAGGTTATTCATTTGTGCAACGAAGAAGAAGCACATCCTGGAACAACGTTACACTATTGAGAGTTGCGCAAGACGTAAAAAGGAGCATGGTTTGTTTACTTGCTGTATTGAATACAGATTTTCCCGTCTACAATTTGATCGATTATTAACGTTTAAAAATACCTAAAGTTGTATTACAAAAGTAGTTTGAAATATTTTGGCAAAGTCTATAGGCAACTTTTGAAATGTTTTGTAGTGACGTTGTGTTTTTGTAAGCTGTTTTTTTCTGGATCAAACGCGCTTTATAAAAGGATATTTTGGGTATATATGGATGGAATTAATTGGAAAAAAAAGAACAATTGTGATGTTTCTGGGACATATTGGAGTGCCAACAAAAGAAGCTTGTCAAAGGTAATGCATGTTTTATATTTTATTTCAGCGTTTTGTGTAGCGCCTGCAGGTTTGAAATATGCTACCCTCTTTATTGGCATTGTGCTATCATCAGATAATAGCTTCTTAATGCTTTCGCCGAAAAGCTTTTTAAAATCTGACATGTTGGCTGGATTCACAACGAGTGTAGCTTTAATTGAGTATCTTACATGTGTGATTTAATGAATGTTTAATTTTATATAATTATTTGAATTTGCCGCGCTGCATTTTCCCAGTTTTTTTTCCAAGTGGGACGCAAGCGTCCCCTATACCATAAGAAATTAAGGAGAGGTATATCTATAATTCCATGTGTATAACTTGTATTATCATCTACATTTATGATGAGTATTTCTGTTGAAACGATGTGGATATGCAAAATCACTTGATGTTTTTGGAACTAGTGAATCTAATAAGCCAATGTAAACTCAGATTTTTAAAAATATAAATATGAATTTTATCAAACAAAACATGTGTAACATTGTTACATTGTGTAACATGAAGTCCTATGAGTGTCATCTGATGAAGATAATTCAAGGTTAGTGATTCATTTTATCTATATTTCTGCTTTTTGTGAATGCTATATTTCGCTGGAAAATGGCTGTGCTTATTGTGGTTTGGTGGAGACCTAACATAATCGTTTGTAGTGCTTTTGCTGAAAAGCACATTTGAAATCGGACACTTTGATGGGATTGACAACGAGAATAGCTTTAAAATGGTATGAGACACATGCATGTTTTAGGAATGTTAATTATGATATTTTTGATGTTTTGAAAATGGCGCCCTACACTTTGACTGGCTGTTGTCAGATCGCTCCCGTTAACAGGATTGCAGCCATAAGAAGTTAATGGAAGCCTCTCAAATGTAATCCAGTTAGAATCAGGAATTCCCCAGGGTAGCTGTTTAGGCCCCTTGCTTTTTTCAATTTTTACTAACGACATGCTACTGTCTTTGAGTAAAGCCAGGGTGTATTTTGATTCTAATGCAGATGACTCAACACTATACACGTCAGCTACTACAGCGACTGAAATGACTGCAACACTCAACAAAGATCTGCAGTTAGTTTCAGAGTGGGTGGCAAGGAATAAGTTAGCCCTAAATGTTTCTAAAACTAAAAGCATTGTATTTGGAAGAAAACTAAATCCTTAACCTTAACTAAATCTTGTAATAAATACTGTGGAAATTGAGCAAGTTGAGATGACTAAACTAGTTGGAGTAACCCTAGATTGTAAACTGTCATGGTAAAAACATATTGATGCAGTAGTAGCTAAGATGAGAAGTCCCCATCCTGTCTCAGCCTCCAGTATTTATGCTGCAGTAGTTTATGTGTCGGGGGGCTAGGGTCAGTTTGTTATATCTGGAGTACTTCTCCTGTCCTATCCGGTGTCCTGTGGGAATTTAAGTATGCTCTCTCTAATTCTCTCTTTCTCTCTTTCTTTCTCTCTCTCGGAGGACCTGAGACCTAGGACCATGCCTCAGGACTACCTGACATTATGACTCCTTGCTGTCCCCAGTCCCCCTGGCTGTGCTGCTGCTCCAGTTTCAACTGTTCTAGCTGTGATTTTTATTATTTGACCATGCTGGTCATTTATGAGCATTTGAACATCTTAACCATGTTCTGTTATAATCTCCACCCAGCACAGCCAGATGAGGACTGGCCACCCTGCATAGCCTGGTTCCTCTTCAGGTTTCTGCCTAGGTTTTGGCCTTTCTAAATCAAATCAAATCAAATTTTATTTGTCACATACACATGGTTAGCAGATGTTAATGCGAGTGTAGCGAAATGCTTGTGCTTCTAGTTCCGACAATGCAGGAATAACCAACAAGTAATCTAACTAACAAGTCCTAAACTACTGTCTTATACACAGTGTAAGGGGATAAAGAATATGTACATAAGGATATATGAATGAGTGATGGTACAGAGCAGCATAGGCAAGATACAGTAGATGGTATCGAGTACAGTATATACATATGAGATGAGTATGTAAACAAAGTGGCATAGTTAAAGTGGCTAGTGATACATGTATTACATAAGGATGCAGTCGATGATATAGAGTACAGTATATACGTATGCATATGAGTTGAATAATGTAGGGTAAGTAACATTATATAAGGTAGCATTGTTTAAAGTGGCTAGTGATATATTTACATAATTTCCCATCAATTCCCATTATTAAAGTGGCTGGAGTTGAGTCAGTGTCAGTGTGTTGGCAGCAGCCACTCAATGTTAGTGGTGGCTGTTTAACAGTCTGATGGCCTTGAGATAGAAGCTGTTTTTCAGTCTCTCGGTCCCAGCTTTGATGCACCTGTACTGACCTCGCCTTCTGGATGATAGCGGGGTGAACAGGCAGTGGCTCGGGTGGTTGATGTCCTTGATGATCTTTATGGCCTTCCTGTAACATCGGGTGGTGTAGGTGTCCTGGAGGGCAGGTAGTTTGCCCCCGGTGATGCGTTGTGCAGACCTCACTACCCTCTGGAGAGCCTTACGGTTGAGGGCGGAGCAGTTGCCGTACCAGGCGGTGATACAGCCCGCCAGGATGCTCTCGATTGTGCATCTGTAGAAGTTTGTGAGTGCTTTTGGTGACAAGCCGAATTTCTTCAGCCTCCTGAGGTTGAAGAGGCGCTGCTGCGCCTTCTTCACGATGCTGTCTGTGTGAGTGGACCAATTCAGCTTGTCTGTGATGTGTATGCCGAGGAACTTAAAACTTGCTACCCTCTCTACTACTGTTCCATCGATGTGGATAGGGGGGTGTTCCCTCTGCTGTTTCCTGAAGTCCACAATCATCTCCTTAGTTTTGTTGACGTTGAGTGTGAGGTTATTTTCCTGACACCACACTCCGAGGGTCCTCACCTCCTCCCTGTAGGTCGTCTCGTCGTTGTTGGTAATCAAGCCTACCACTGTTGTGTCGTCCGCAAACTTGATGATTGAGTAGGAGGCGTGCGTGGCCACGCAGTCGTGGGTGAACAGGGAGTACAGGAGAGGGCTCAGAACGCACCCTTGTGGGGCCCCAGTGTTGAGGATCAGCGGGGAGGAGATGTTGTTGCCTACCCTCACCACCTGGGGGCGGCCCGTCAGGAAGTCTAGTACCCAGTTGCACAGGGCGGGGTCGAGACCCAGGGTCTCGAGCTTGATGACGAGCTTGGAGGGTACTATGGTGTTGAATGCCGAGCTGTAGTCGATGAACAGCATTCTCACATAGGTATTCCTCTTGTCCAGATGGGTTAGGGCAGTATGCAGTGTGGTTGAGATTGCATCGTCTGTGGACCTATTTGGGCGGTAAGCAAATTGGAGTAGGTCTAGGGTGTCAGGTAGGGTGGAGGTGATATGGTCCTTGACTAGTCTCTCAAAGCACTTCATGATGACGGAAGTGAGTGCTACGGGGCGGTAGTCGTTTAGCTCAGTTACCTTAGCTTTCTTGGGAACAGGAACAATGGTGGCCCTCTTGAAGCATGTGGGAACAGCAGACTGGTATAGGGATTGATTGAATATGTCCGTAAACACCAGCCAGCTGGTCTGTGCATGCTCTGAGGGCGCGGCTGGGGATGCCGTCTGGGCCTGCAGCTTTGCGAGGGTTAACACGTTTAAATGTCTTACTCACCTCGGCTGCAGTGAAGGAGAGACCGCATGTTTTCGTTGCAGGCCGTGTCAGTGGCAATGTATTGTCCTCAAAGCAGGCAAAAAAGTTATTTAGTCTGCCTGGGAGCAAGACATCCTGGTCCGTGACTGGGCTGGATTTCTTCCTGTAGTCCGTGATTGACTGTAGACCCTGCCACATGCCTCTTGTGTCTGAGCCGTTGAATTGAGATTCTACTTTGTCTCTGTACTGACGCTTAGCTTGTTTGATAGCCTTGCGGAGGGAATAGCTGCACTGTTTGTATTTGGTCATGTTACCAGACACCTTGCCCTGATTAAAAGCAGTGGTTCGCGCTTTCAGTTTCACGCGAATGCTGCCATCAATCCACGGTTTCTAATGAACTCGCACACCGAATCAGCGTATTCGTCAATGTTGTTATCTGACGCAATACGAAACATATCCCAGTCCACGTGATGGAAGCAGTCTTGGAGTGTGGAGTCAGCTTGGTCGGACCAGCGTTGGACAGACCTCAGCGTGGGAGCCTCTTGTTTTAGTTTCTGTCTGTAGGCAGGGATCAACAAAATGGAGTCGTGGTCAGCTTTTCCGAAAGGGGGGCGGGGCAGGGCCTTATATGCGTCGCGGAAGTTAGAGTAACAATGATCCAAGGTTTTTCCACCCCTGGTTGCGCAATCGATATGCTGATAAAATTTAGGGAGTCTTGTTTTCAGATTAGCCTTGTTAAAATCCCCAGCTACAATGAATGCAGCCTCCGGATAAATGGTTTCCAGTTTGCAAAGAGTTAAATAAAGTTCGTTCAGAGCCATCGATGTGTCTGCTTGGGGGGGATATATACGGCTGTGATTATAATCGAAGAGAATTCTCTTGGTAGATAATGCGGTCTACATTTGATTGTGAGGAATTCTAAATCAGGTGAACAGAAGGATTTGAGTTCCTGTATGTTTCTTTCATCACACCATGTCTCGTTAGCCATAAGGCATACGCCCCCGCCCCTCTTCTTATCTGTCGACGCGATACGTGGAGAAACCCGTTGGCTGCACCGTTTCGGATAGCGTCTCTCCAGTGAGCCATGTTTCCGTGAAGCACAGAACGTTACAGTCTCTGATGTCCCTCTGGAATGCTACCCTTGCTCGGATTTCATCAACCTTGTTGTCAAGAGACTGGACATTGGCAAGAAGAATGCTAGGGAGTGGTGCACGGTGTGCCCGTCTCCGGAGTCTGACCAGAAGACCCCCTCGTTTCCCTCTTTTTCGGAGTCGTTTTTTTCGGTCGCTGCATGCGATCCATTTACGTTGTCCTGTTTGTAAGGCAGAACACAGGATCCGCGTCGCGAAAAACATATTCTTGGTCGTACTGATGGTGAGTTGACGCTGATCTTATATTCAGTAGTTCTTCTCGACTGTATGTAATGAAACCTAAGATGACCTGGGGTACTAATGTAAGAAATAACACGTAAAAAAAACAAAAAACTGCATAGTTTCCTAGGAACGCGAAGCGAGGCGGCCATCTCTGTCGGCGCCGGAAGTAGTCTAGGGAGTTTTTCCTAGCCACCGTGCTTCTACACCTGCCTTGCTTGCTGTTTGGGGTTTTAGGCTGGGTTTCTGTACAGCACTTTGAGATATCAGCTGATGTAAGAAGGGCTTTATAAATACATTTTATTTTATTTTATTTGAAGTCTGTCTATAATAAAGTGATTCTCTGCCTTCTTAACAACACTATCAACAAGGCAGGTCCTACAGGCCCCAGTTTTGTCGCACCTTGACTACTGTTCAGTCATGTGGTCAGGTGCCACAAAAAAGGACTTAGGAAAATTGCATTTGGCTCAGAACAGGGCAGCACGGCTGGCCCTTGGATGTACACAGAGAGCTAATATTAATAATGTGCATGTCAATCTCTCCTGGCTGAAAGTGGAGGAGAGGTTGACTTCATCACTGCTTTTATTTATGAGAGGTATTGACATGTTGAATGCACCGATCGGTCGGTCTAAACTACTGGCACACAGCTCGGACACACATGCATACCCCCCAAGACATGCCACAAGAGGTCTCCTCACAGTCCCCAAGTACAGACCAGATTATGGGAGGCACACAGTATTACATAGAGCCATGACTACATGGAACCCTATTCCATATCAAATAACTGACGCAAGCAGTACAATTAGATTTAAAAAACAGATTAAAAAAACACCTTATGGAACAGCGGGGACTGTGAAGCAACACAAACCTTGGCACAGACACAGACACAGACACAGACACAGACACGCACACACACACACACACACACACACACACACACACACACACACACACACACACACACACACACACACACACACACACACACACACACACACACATACACGATAACATACGCACTATATATACACATGGATTTAGTACTGTAGATATGTGGTAGTGGTGGAGTTGGTACCTGAGGGCACACAGTGTGTTGTGAAATCTGTGAATGTATTGTAATGTTTTAAAAATTTTATAAACTGCCTTAATTTTGCTGGACCCCAGGAAGAGTAGCTTCTGCTTTGGCAGCACCTAATGGGGATGCATAATACATACAAATACAGTATCACCTGCCTCTGTTCCACTCCAGAGTCGACTTTGACGATGTATGAGCAGTGCGGAACCATCTTACAAATGGGTGGGAGTTGAAGTTGTCGACACAACACTGACTCATTATCCAAGGAAATGGCAGCAAATGGAGGTTGACCAAAGAAACAGGCTGACAAGCCATTAGATATACGCTTCAAAGTCTGGAACATCTCTTGTTTGCTTTCTTGAAGGCCTCTCTTTCCCATGTCGTTAGCGATATCTTCTTCTTGGTCCATATCATTGTGTTTCTGTTTCTTCCTCATTGCTGATGGATTGATAGAGCCTACTTTGTTGAAAGAAGTGGCACTCTTTTTTTTACCAAACATTGTTGAAGAGCTCAGTAACAGGGACGAGTGGGGTAATTATTGTTACCGTATCTGTTTTTATTTACTGCTTTCCAATTACATGCAGCTCAACCATAATAGACAGCAGACTGGCAATGTTAAAACAACACTTTTATCTTTCAAAGAGAAAAGGTTTGACAGAAATGTTTGGGAGTACAAGCTACTGTTCAGGAGCAACAGCAGACAAAACAACAACACAGATAACAATTACAACTGAGACGCTTCAAAACATAACTATGTTAAACAAAAATGGCGTGCTCATGGGAATCAAGAGCCTGTGCTTTTCAAAGTCAGTCCATATAGTATACCTCAGTCTGTCAGTTCCAACCATCTTGAATTTAGGTTCTACGTTCAAAACAGCAGATACCTGAAGGCCGTATTTCATATTAACAGTCAGATCCCTTATAATCAGGAAACACGTTTGCACGTCGGACAGATGTTCTATTCATAATGCTTGATGTTGCGGGATTCATATTTTCTTTGAAACACACCTGCAGAGTTTGCAAATTAGATAGCGAACAAAGAAGGATGGACTGGAATGGCAAAACAAATTAAAGTGAGTACACACACCTTATGAAGGCTAACACACCGTTTGAAAAGAGGGAAAGGTGGGGAACTGTATAATGAGAATGACTGGGAGAGGGATCTTCGTGTCTTTATAAATAATATCCTGGAGGGGTCTTTTTTGTATGGACCAGATGCAGATTCATAATGTCATGTATTGTCATGTTATGTCTTGTCCCTGTGCTTTCTCTTCTCTTCGTTTCCCCCTGCTGGTCGTATTAGGTTACTTTCTCTCTCTCTATCTCTCTCTCTCTCTATCGTTCCGTTCCTGCTCCCAGCTGTTCCTCATTCTCCTAACGACCTCGTTTACTCTCTCACACCTGTCCCCTCTTTTGCCCTCTGATTAAGTCTCTATTTCTCTCTCTGTTTCTGCTTCTGTCCTTGTCGGATTCTTGTTTGCTTTGCCCTTGTCCCGTCCTGTCGTAATCTGCCTCTTCATCAGATACTGCGTGTGAGCAGGTGTCTCTGTCCTCTACGGCCCGCGCCTACCCGGAGGGGCCAGCAGTCTGTTGCCGCTAGCCCTGCTATTCTCCTCTACTACTAGAAGGGGGACTCTCCTGTAAAGATAGAGGATTTATGTTTTCCCTGTTTGGACATCTTTTCATAAAATTGTACAGTTATCTTAGCTAGCTGAATTGCTAGCTGAATTGTTTACTTGTTGCTAAGCAGTTGCTAGGGACTCTCCTGGAAGAAGCTAGCTAGCTTACAAAGAATAACAACAAAAAATATCTAGTTAACAGAAGAAAGGAAGACAAAATAAGGACAGAAGAAAAAGGAAAAGAAAAAGGACAACAAAGTGAAACCTCTAAAGAAACAAGAGACCATAATACAAGATACAGCACTATAGAGAGATAGAAGAAATACACAACATTACTTTATAAGGACTGAATTCTAACACAATTCTGCCAAGCTTGATACAGCTTCAACTAGCACCGACGTGTCAAGTGAGAGGTGTCAAAGCCCATTAGCCCAACAATGGCAGGAGAGTCACACAGTCTACCCCAACCAAATGGAGAGGCCTTAGAAGCTCCCTCCTGCTGTTCAGAGGTAATTAAAATACAGTACCCTGTGCATGTAAAGAATAATAAGGCAAGAAAAGATTACAAAATGAAGCTCCTTATGGAAAATCAAGAGACACTTTTTGCTGACTATTACAAAAATGGGAACATCAGCAACCTTATCTTCCACACAAACCATCCCCTGGCATGGCACAGTGCTATATTAGCACACTACCCCCTTGTTACGAGAGCGGGGATTAACGAGGGGTGGAAACTCAGAATACTTGATAACGAGGACTCTGAGTCAAGTAATATAAATATCTATAAGTCCGGAACAGTAATGGCACAGGGTAATCACAAACAGTTTCAGCTGGACTTTCACCTAATCAAAGAATTAGCCCAGCAGGAGAAGCTCTCCCTTGATAAAGATACCCCCCACACCGAGCGGGTCAGACCAGACCTCTTCATTATGTAACCCCACAGACGAGCAACCCCCAGCAGAGAGTCAACCTCCCAGCACAGATTACCACTCCCTCATTGAAATGAAGGACAAATTCACCCAGCTGGAGATAAGGCAGGTGGAGCTGGAACAGCAGGTGATTACACTTCAGTCAGCACAGACCCAGACAACAGTCCAGCACAACAACAGCCCCTTAACCAGACCCGGAGAGCTGGAGGTGGACAGAGACATATCTGCACTTTGGACAGTGGTGAGACAAATACAACAGGAGAAAGAGGAGCAGAACAGAGCACTAGAGGAGAGTGTCAGACTGCTGGTGGAGGAGAGGTTGAGGGGGATGGAGGAGAGGTTGAGGGGGATGGAGGAGAGGGTGAGGGGGATGGAGGAGAGGTTGAGGGGGACGGCGTGCGACAGAGAACAACCCATTAGAGAGATGTCTACCCCCACAGAGAAGCCAGCAGAACAGCCCACCTCAGCACCCAACAAAAGTCTCGACACCACAGCAGAACAGTCCACACCAGACCCTGACCATAGAGTCGACATCACAGCAGAACAGACAAATTAAGAACCCCAAGCCCAGCGGCTCTCACCCCCTCTGAGCACCCCCCCCTGTCAGCCTGCCTGATAGCCCTTCTGACAACCCCCTCACACCCACTGAGGACAAACACAAGACACAGATTGTACTACTTATGGACTCAAATGGGAAATATATAGAAGAAAAAAAACTTTTTCCCAAACACAGTGTGTCTAAACTCTGGTGTCCAAACACCCAGCGCGCCCTAGACCTTCTGTCTGAGGCCAAACTAGGGTCACCCACCCACATAATAATACACACAGCACAGCAAGAAAGAGTGGCCACAGCACTGAAGGGAGTGATTGAAAAGGCTTCTTCTACTTTCCCCAACGCACAAGTGGTTATCTCCACCCTGCTACCACGAAAAGACTTCCACCCTGCCACAATACAGCGGGTAAATGCAAGTATTTCCCGTGACTGTGCCTCAAAACCAAATGTTTTCCTGGCACACCACTCCACCCTGGACTTGAACAGCCTCTATGACCAGGTCCACCTCTACAAGGCAGCAGTGCCCACCTTTGCCCGAACTCTAAAGGACATCGCTCTCAAACGTATCCCCAACACTTCACACAGGAGCAACAGATCAATAGACACCCCACCCAGACCGGCGAGACACCCTCCCAGACCTGCAGGACCCCCCCCTGGACCTACACATAGAGGACCCACGCCAAGAGGAATTACATCCAGACCACCGCACACCCAGACACATCCACACCCCCACCCCAACCAATCAACACCCCCACGTCAACCATGCCCACACCCCATTTAGGCCCCCTCAGATCAGACCTATGCCACTCCTGCCCACCCCATGCACCCCACCCCCGCAAAGAGGGCCTCAACATGGAAGCCACACATACGCCCAGGTAGTGAGCGGGCAAACAGTCCCAACCCCCACTCTCACACTCGCCCAAGCCAATGGCATGTACCAGATGCTCAGCAGGCTCTGCTCACACTTACTGGCCTGAGGCCAAACCACGACCAACAACATTGGACACTCTATGGAACAAAAAGCATTCACTATATCATCCTGGAATATCCAAGGCCTGAGGTCATCTGCCTTTGGCCTGAAGAGCAGAAACCCGGACTTCACCAAAGAAATTGGTAACACAGACATTGTCATCCTGCAAGAAACCTGGTATAGAGGAGACAGACCCACTGGTTGCCCTCTAGGTTACAGAGAGCTGGTAGTCCCATCCACCAAACTACCAGGTGTGAAACATGGAAGGGACTCAGGGGGTATGCTAATTTGGTATAGAGCAGACCTAACTCACTCCATTAAATTAATCAAAACAGGAACATTCTACATTTGGCTAGAAATTCAAAAGGAAATTATCCTAACAGAGAAAAATGTCCTCCTGTGTGCTACCTATATCCCCCACTAGAATCCCCATATTTTAATGAAGACAGCTTCTCCATCCTGGAGGGCGAAATCAATCATTTCCAGGCCCAGGGACATGTACTAGTCTGTGGCGACCTAAATGCCAGAACCGGACAAGAACCTGACACCCTCAGCACACAGGGGACAAACATCTGCCTGGAGGTGACAGCATCCCCTCCCACATATGCCCCCTAGGCACAACTATGACAACATAACCAACAGAAACGGGTCACAACTCCTGCAGCTCTGTCGCACGCTGGGTATGTACATAGTCAACGGTAGGCTTCGAGGGGACTCCTATGGTAGGTACACCTATAGCTCATCTCTTGGCAGTAGTACTGTAGACTACTTTATCACTGACCTCAACCCAGAATCTCTCAGAGCGTTCACAGTCAGCCCACTGACACCCCTATCAGACCACAGCAAAATCACAGTCTACTTAAACAGAGCAATACTCAATCATGAGGCATCAAAGCCAAAGGAACTGAGTAACATTAAGAAATGCTATAGATGGAAGGAATGCAGTTTGGAAACCTACCAAAAAACAATTAGGCAACAACAAATTCAATCCCTTTTAGACAATTTCCTGGGTAAAACGTTCCACTGTAATAGTGAAGGTGTAAACCTGGCAGTAGAAAATCTTAACAGTATATTTGACCTCTCAGCTTCCCTATCAAATCTAAAAATCTCAAATAGAAAACCGAAGAAAATTAACAATAATGACAAATGGTTTGATGAAGAATGCAAAAATCTAAGAAAGAAATTGAGAAACCTGTCCAACCAAAAACATAGAGACCCGGAAAACCTGAGTCTACGCCTTCACTATGGTGAATCACTAAAACAATACAGAAATACACTATGGAAAAAGAAGGAACAGCATGTCAGAAATCAGCTCAATGCAATTGAAGAATCCATAGACTCTAACCACTTCTGGGAAAATTGGAAAACACTAAACAAACAACAACACGAAGAATTATCTATCCAAAATGGAGATGTATGGGTAAACCACTTCTCCAATCTTTTTGGTTCTATAACAAAGAACAAAGAGCAAAAACATATACATGATCAAATACAGATCTTAGAATCAACTATTAAAGACTACCAGAACCCACTGGATTCTCCAATTACATTGAATGAGTTACAGGACAAAATAAAAACCCTTCAACCCAAAAAGGCCTGTGGTGTCGATGGTATCCTCAATGAAATGATCAAATATACAGACAACAAATTCCAATTGGCTATACTAAAACTCTTTAACATCATACTTAGCTCTGGCATCTTCCCCAATATTTGGAACCAAGGACTGATCACCCCAATCCACAAAAGTGGAGACAAATTTGACCCCAATAACTACCGTGAATATGTGTCAACAGTAACCTTGGGAAAATCCTCTGCATTATTATTAACAGCAGACTCGTACATTTCCTCAATGAAAACAATGTACTGAGCAAATGTCAAATTGGCTTTTTACCAAATTATCGTACAACAGACCATGTATTCACCCTGCACACCCTAATTGACAACCAAACAAACCAAAACAAAGGCAAAGTCTTCTCATGCTTTGTTGATTTCAAAAAAGCCTTCGACTCAATCTGGCATGAGGGTCTGCTATACAAACTGATGGAAAGTGGTGTTGGGGGTAAAACATACGACATTATAAAATCCATGTACACAAACAACAAGTGTGCGGTTAAAATTGGCAAAAACACACACATTTCTTCACACAGGGTCGTGGGGTTAGACAGGGATGCAGCTTAAGCCCCACCCTCTTCAACATATATATCAACGAATTGGCGCGGGCACTAGAAAAGTCTGCAGCCCCGGCCTCCCCTGCTAGAATCCGAAGTCAAATGTCTGCTGTTTGCTGATGATCTGGTGCTTCTGTCACCGACCAAGGAGGGCCTACAGCAGCACCTAGATCTTATGCACAGATTCTGTCAGACCTGGGCCCTGACAGTAAATCTCAGTAAGACCAAAATAATGGTGTTCCAAAAAGGTCCAGTCACCAGGACCACAAATACAAATTCCATCTAGACACTGTTGCCCTAGAGCACACAAAAACTATACATACCTTGGCCTAAACATCAGCGCCACAGGTAACTTCCACAAAGCTGTGAACGATCTGAGAGACAAGGCAAGAAGGGCATTCTATGCCATCAAAAGAAACATAAATTTCAACATACCAATTAGGATTTGGCTAAAAATACTTGAATCAGTCATAGAGCCCATTGCCCTTTATGGTTGTGAGGTCTGGGGTCCGCTCACCAACCAAGACTTCACAAAATGGGACAAACACCAAATTGAGACTCTGCACGCAGAATTCTGCAAAAATATCCTCCGTGTACAACGTAAAACACCAAATAATGCATGCAGAGCAGAATTAGGCCGATACCCACTAATTATCAAAATCCAGAAAAGAGCCGTTAAATTCTACAACCACCTAAAAGGAAGCGATTCACAAACCTTCCATAACAAAGCCATCACCTACAGAGAGATGAACCTGGAGAAGAGTCCCCTAAGCAAGCTGGTCCTGGGGCTCTGTTCACAAACACAAACACACCCTACAGAGCCCCAGGACAACAGTACAATTAGACCCAACCAAATCATGAGAAAACAAAAAGAGAATTACTTAACACATTGGAAAGAATTAACAAAAAAACAGAGCAAACTAGAATGCTATTTGGCCCTACACAGAGAGTAGACAGCGGCAGAATACCTGACCACTGTGACTGACCCAAAATTAAGGAAAGCTTTGACTATGTACAGACTCAGTGAGCATAGCCTTGCTATTGAGAAAGGCCGCCGTAGGCAGACATGGCTCTCAAGAGAAGACAGGCTATGTGCTCACTGCCCACAAAATGAGGTGGAAACTGAGCTGCACTTCCTAACCTCCTGCCCAATGTATGACCATATTAGAGAGACATATTTCCCCCAGATTACACAGATCCACAAAGAATTCGAAAACAAATCCAATTTTGAAAAACTCCCATATCTTTTGGGTGAAATTCCACAGTGTGCCATCACAGCAGCAATATTTGTGACCTGTTGCCACGAGAAAAGGGCAACCAGTGAAGAACAAACACCATTGTAAATACAACCCATATTTTTGCTTATTCATTTTATCTTGTGTCCTTTAACTATTTGTACATTGTATATATATATATATAATATGACATTTCTAATGTCTTTACTGTTTTGAAACTTCTGTATGTGTAATGTTTACTGTTAATTTTGGTTGTTTTTCACTTTATATATTCACTTTGTATGTTGTCTACCTCACTTGCTTTGGCAATGTTAACACATGTTTCCCATGCCAATAAAGCCCTTGAATTGAATTGAATTGAAATTGAGAGAGAAAGTAACCTAATACGACCAGCAGGGGGAAACGAAGAGAAGAGAAAGCACAGGGACAAGACATAACATGACAATACATGACACATAAATGCTTAGAATAAAATGCAGACTACAATATTCAAATCAAGGGCAGTCACTGTCACGGGGGGGTACTGTCACGCCCTGATCATAGAGAGCCCTTGATTCTCTATGGTGTTTAGGTCAGAGCGTGACTAAGGGGGTGTTCTAGTCATTGGTTTTCTATGTTGTTGATTTTGAATGGTTCCCAATTAGAGGCAGCTGGTAATCTTTGCCTTTAATTGGGGCATATTATTTGTAACCATGATCGATGCTTGGCTGCCGTTTGTTGAATAAAAATAATATTGGTCATATCCGCAATAATTACATAATGTACAGTCGAAGTCGGAAGTTTACATACAATTAGGTTGGAGTCATTAAAACTAATTTTTCAACCACTCCACAAATTTCTTGTTAAATGACAAACTACAGTTTTGGCAAGTCGGTTAGGACATCTACTTTGTGCATGACACAAGTCATTTCTCCAACAATTGTTTACAGATAGATTATTTCAGTTATAATTCACTGTATCACAATTCCAGTGCATCAGAAGTTTACATACACTAAGTTGACTGTGCAGGTTAACAGCTTGGGAAATTCCAGAAAATGATGTCATGGCTTCAGAAGCTTCTGATAGGCTAATTGACATCATTTGAGTCAATTAGAGGTGTACCTGTAGATTTATTTCAAGGCATATCTTCAAACGCAGTGCCTCTTTGCTTGACATCATGGGGAAATCAAAAGAAATCAGCTAATTGTAGACCTCCACAAGTCTGGTTAATCCGTGGGAGCAATTTCCAAATGCCTGAAGGTACCACGTTCATCTGTACAAACAATAGTACGCAAGTATAAACACCATGGGACCACACAGCCGTCATACTGCTCAGGAAGGAGAAGTGTTCTGTCTCCTAGAGATTAATGTACTTTGGTGTGAAAAGTGCAAATCAATCCCAGAACAACAGCAAAGGACCCTGTGAAGATGCTGGACGAAACAGGTACAAAATTATCTATATCTATATCCACAGTAAAACGAGTCCTATTGCCATTGCTCCATAACCGCCATAAAAAAAACAGACTACGGTTTGCAACTGCACATGGGGACAAAGATCGTACTTTTTGTAGAAATGTCCTCTGGTCTGATGAAACAAAAATAGAACTGTTTGGCCATAATGACCATCGTTATGTTTGGAGGAAAAAGGGTGAGGCTTTTAAGCCGAAGAACACCATCCCAACCGTGAAGCACGGGGGTGGCAGCATCATGTTGTGGGGGTGCTGACTGGTGCACTTCACAAAATAGATGGCATCACGAGGAGAGAAAATCATGTGGATATATTGAAGCAACATCTCAAGACATCAGTCAGGAAGTTGAAGAATGGTCGCAAGTGGGTCTTCCAAATGGACAATGATGCCAAACATACTTCCAAAGTTGTGGTAAAATGGCTTAAGAACAACAAAGTCAAGGTATTGGAGTGGCCATCACAAAGCCCTGACCTCAATCCTATTGAACATTTGTGGGCAGAACTGAAAAAGCGTGTGCGAGCAAGGAGGCCTTGTTGACTCAGTTACACAAGCTCTGTCAGGAGGAATGGGCCAAAATTCACCCAACTTATTGTGGGAAGCTTGTGGAAGGCTATGTGAAACGTTTGAACCAAGTTCAACAATTTAAAGGCAATGCCACCAAAAACTAATCGAGTGTATGTAAACTTCTGACCCACTGGGAATGTGATGAAAGAAATAAAAGCTAATTTAAATTCTTCTATCTCCTATTATTCTGACATTTCACATTCTTAAAATAAAGTGGTGATCCTAACTGACCTAAGACAGGGAATTTTTACGAGAATAAAATGTCAGGAATTGTGAAAAACTGAGTTGAAATGTATTTGGCTAAGATGTATGTAAACTTCCGACTTCAACTGCTGGTAGCCTACCCGCACTGTATCTGCAAGCTGTTGGCTAGAGTGCATGTGCCAAGCCCAGAGTAGGGACATTTACAGTGGGGAGAACAAGTATTTGATACACTGCCGATTTTGTAGGTTTTCCTACTTACAAAGCATGTAGAGGTCTGTAATTTTTATCATAGGTACACTTCAACTGCGCGAGACGGAATCTAAAACAAAAATCCAGAAAATCACATTGTATGATTTTTAAGTAATTAATTTGCATTTTATTGCAAGATATAAGTATTTGATCACCTACCAACCAGTAAGAATTCCGGCTCTCACAGACCTGTTAGTTTTTCTTTAAGAAGCCCTCCTGTTCTCCACTCATTACATGTATTAACTGCACCTGTTTGAACTCTTTACCTGTATGAAAGACACCTGTCCACACACTCAATCAAACAGACTCTAACCTCTCCACAATGGCCAAGACCAGAGAGCTGTGTAAGGACATCAGGGGTAAAATTAGATTTGTTTTAGATTCCGTCTCTCACAGTTGAAGTGTACCTATGATACAAATTACAGACCTCTACATGCTTTGTAAGTAGAAAAACCTGCAAAATCGTCAGTGTATCAAATACTTGTTCTCCCCACTGTATGTGCACTACGCACAACCTTTTATCTGCAAAAAATGATGTTTCATGTAACACATGCATATTGTTTACGGATATTTTAGAATACTCACGTGAAAATCTGCCTCAAATTGGATGGAAACATAGCTATTGACAATGAAGTGATGAATGTAATGCCAAAAATGGGCTCACAGTCACAGTCACACAACTTATCCCCATTTAGCTCACCTATCATGTTCTCTTCCAGTGGAGCCTTCAGTCAAAACAACCTATGAAGTTGCTAATGGGGACATTGTAATAAAGAGATAGATACCTATGGTGAATATAAATGTATGGGGCTTTTTTAGTGAAGGCTAGCAGACTCCTTGGGGAGACCGAGCTGCTTCTTTCAGCTTGATGAAGCACTCTTCTTACTTTAGATGGCAGAGTGAGTGTGTCTTTGCTGTGAAGAAAGAGAGCGCGTGTGTGTGCGTGTGTGTGTGTGTGCGTGTGCGTGTGTGTGTGTGTGTGTGTGTCTTTGTGTGCCTGTGTGTGTGTCTGTGTGAGGTGCCCAGGGGCCTGGTGGACATAGCCAATCTGCATCTGGCTATTATTTCCCCCTCCCCCATTATTCCTGCACTGCTCTTATCCACTATATGCAATCACTCCTGGAGGCCTGTGGCCTCGCGCCCCTCTTGTGCATTGATCATTCCAGCTCGTTGTGTTTCCACTGAGAAGGAAGCAGAGCCATGAAAAAAATTAAAGACTTCTCAAAAATAACAAGCAATTTAAAAAAAAAAATCATTTTTTTAAATGCACAGTATCACCCTTGGGTACAGAGCGCTTACTGTACTGTAGAAATTTACATCAAAGTACTTACATACATACTGTTAGGCGTGTATATGGGAGGCGAAGTCAAGTGCAGGAGAGCGGAGTATATTAAACAGGCGCACTTTAATACCGGTCAACAACGACAGCACATAAAACATACTAGTGCCACAAACACGGTCTATAATAAAAGTGCAGTGCCTGCCAAAAATAATCACACACAAAGACATGATGGGTAACAGAGGACTAAATACATGTAGATTGATTGGGGAATGAAAACCAGGTGTGTATGGAACAAGACAAAACAAATTGACATATGAGAAATGGCGTGGAGATGGCTAGAAAGCCGGTGATGTCGATCGCCGAACGCTGCCCAAACAAGGAGAGGAGCCGACTTCGGCGGAAGTTGTGACAGTACCCCCCCTTGACACGTGGCTCCAGCGGCGCAACGACACTGGCCTCGGGGACGACCCGGAGGGCGAGGCGCAGGGCGATCCGGCCAGCGACGGTGAAACTCCCGCAGCAGTTCGGGGTCCAAAACATCTACAACTGTACCCCAGCACATCTCCTCCGGACCGTACCCCTCCCACTCCACGAGGTACTGAAGGCCCCCTGCCTGACGACTCAAATCCAGGATGGAATGAACGGAGTACGCCAGGGGCCCCTCGATGTCCAAAGTGGGCGGAGGGACCTCGCGCATCTCAGATTGCTGGAGCGGACCAGCCACCCCCGGCCTGAGGAGAGACACATGGAACGAGGGGTTAATACGATAATCAGAGGGAAGCTGTAATCTGAAACACACCTCATTCACCCTCCTCAGGACTTTGAAGGGCCCAACAAACCGCAGGCCCAGCTTCCGGCAGGGAAGGTGGAGGGGCAGGTTTTGGGTCGAGAACCAGACCCGGTCCCCCGTTGCGAACACCGGGGTCTCACTGCGGTGACGGTCCTTGCTGTCTTTCTGGCAAAGCGCGGCTCACTGAAGATGTACACGGGCGGCCTCCCATGTCTCCTCCGCACACCTGAGCCAGTCGTCCACCGCAGGAGCCTCGGGCCGACCCTGATGCCATGGCGCCAGAACCGGCTGGTACCCCAATGCGCACTGAAAGGGGGAGAAGTTAGTGTAGGAGTGGCAAAGCTAGTTCTGTTCCATCTCGGCCCAGGGCACGAACACCGCCCACTCCCCCGGCCGGTCCTGGCAATAGGACCACAGAAACCTGCCCACATCCTGTTTGACTCTCTCTACCTGGCCGTTACTCTCGGGGTGTTGCGAGTAAGGGGTAAGGGGTGTTGCTTACCTCTGGGCAGGTGTTTCGGAGCCTTACACGGGGCACACACCGAGCAGGGGGAAACATAGATCCTCACGTCCTTAGCCAAGGTGGGCCACCAGTACTTCCCAGTCAGACAGTGCACCGTCCGACCGATCCCCGGATTACCAGAGGAGGGTGACTTGTGGGCCCAATAGATCAACTAGTCACGGACAGCAGATGGAATGTACATACGCCCGACCGGACCCTGGAGGGGAGCGGGCTCTGTACGCAGCGCCTGCTCAATGTTCGCGTCCAGCTCCCACATGACCGGCGCTACCAGGCAAGAGGCCGCTCCTCTGTGTCATACAGTCAGGACAGTGCGTCTGCCTTCGTATTCTGGGAACCTGGTCTGTGGGACAGGGTAAACACAAAACGGGTAGAGAACATGGCCAACCTTGCTTGGCGAGGAGTCTCCTCACTGCCTGGATATACTCCAGGTTATGGTAGTCAGTCCAGACGAGGAAAGGGTGTTTAGCCCCCTCAAGCCAATGTCTCCACGCCTTCAACGCTTTAACCACAGCCAACAGCTCCCGGTCCCCCACATCATAGTTACGCTCAGCTGGGATGAGCTTCTTCGAGAAGAAAGCACAGGGGCAGAGTTTTGGTGGCGTACCCGAGCGCTGTGAGAGCACGGCTCCTATCCCAGCCTCGGACGCATCCACCTCCACTATGAACGCCAAAGAGGGATCCGGATGGGCCAGCACGGCAGCCGAAGTAAACGGAGCTCTTATCTGCCCAAAAGCCCTGTCCGCCTCAGCCGACAACTGCAACCGTACGGGACCCCCCTTCAGCAGTGAGGTAATGGGAGCAGACACCTGGCCAAAACCCCGGATAGATCTCCGGTAGTAATTAGCAAACTCTAAAAAATCGCTGCACCTCCTTTACCGTGGTTGGAGTCGGCCAATCTCGCATGGCTGCAATGCTGTCACTCTCCATCTCCACCCCTGATGTGGAAATGCGATACCCTAGGAAGGGGACGACCTGCTGAAAGAACAGGCATTTCTCAGCCTTGACGTACAGGTCATGCTCCAACAGTCGTCCAAGTACCCTGCGTACCAAGGACACATGTTCGGCGCGTGTAGCGGAGTATATCAGAATGTCATTGATATACACCACTACACCCTGCCCGTGCAGGTCCCTGAAAATCTCGTCTGCAAAGGATTGGAAAACTGATGGAGCATTCATTAACCCGTACGGCATGACTAAGTACTCATAATGCCCTGAGGTAGTACTAAATGCTGTCTTCCACTTGTCTCCCTCCCAGATACACACCAGGTTATACGCACTCCGGAGATCCAGTTTCGTGAAGAAGCGTGCCCCATGCATTGACTCAATCGCCGTGGCGATAAGAGGTAACGGGTAACTGTACCTCACCGTGATTTGATTGAGACCTCTATAGTCAATGCACGGGTGTAGACCTCCATTCTTCTTCTTCATAAAAAAGAAACTCGAGGAGTCGGGTGAAGTTGAGGACCGAATGTACCCCTGACGCAGGGATTCAGAGACATATATCTCCATAGCCACCATCTCCACTTGAGACAGGGGATACACGTGACTCCTGGGAAGGGCAGCGTCTGCCAGGAGATTTATCGCACAATCCCCCCATCAATGAGGTGGTAATTGAGTTGGCTTCGTTTTACAGAAGTCGAGAGCCAAATCGGCATATTCTGGGGGGATGTGCACTGTGGAGACCTGGTCTGGACTTTCCACCGTGGTAGCACCAACGGAAACCCCTACACACCTCCCGAGCACTCTTGCAACCACCCCGTGAGAGCCCTCTGTTGCCAGCAAATAGTGGAGTTATGATGAGGTAACCAGGGAAGGCCTAGTACCATAGGAAACGCAGGACAGTCAACGAGGAAGAGACTGATTTTCTCCTCGTGACCCCCCCTGCATCTCCATGGCGAGGGAGATGGTGGCTTCCCTGATTAGCCCAAACCCTAATGGTCGACTATCCAGAGCGTGAACCAGGAAATGTATAACTACAGGAATAATGGGGATCCCTAAATTAAGGGCTAACGCTCTGTCGTTAAAATTCCCAGCTGCGCCTGAATAGACGAGCGCCTTACGCTGGGAATGCGGGGGAAAATAAGGGAAACAAACAGGTATAAACAGGTGGTCAACAGAGGACTCTGGATCAGTGTGGTGCAGACTATCCTGAGGTGACGCCAGAGTGCCCTGCCTGTTACCTCGACTCCCAGAAGAACCGACACGGCGCCGACCGACAGAGTGTCCTCGGTGGCCACAGATGGTGCACAATGGCTCCTCCTCCTTCTCCCTACGTGCAGCCCCTCCCAACTCCATGGGAACCAGAGGGGGGCGCTGGAAGATGGCACCGACAGAGCCCACTCTGAACGTCCGCGGGTGACCGGCAGGTTATCCAACCGGATGGACAAATCCACCAGTTGGTTGAAGAAGATGGTGGCATCCCTGCAGGCCAGCTCACTTCGGACGTCCTCATGCAGGCTGCACTGATATTGGTCGATGAGGGCCCTGTCGCTCCAGCCTGCTCCGGCGGCCAAGGTCCGGAATTCTAGGGTGAATTCCTGGGCACTCCTCGTCCCCTGCCTCAAATGGAAGAGCCGTTCTCCCGCCGCTCTCCCTTCGGGCGGAAAGTCGGAGACGGCCCGGAAGCGACGGGTGAACTCCTCAAAGTGGTCCAATGCCGCGTCATCTTCTCCCCACACAGCGTTTGCCCACTCCAGAGCTCTCCCTGAGAGGTATGAGACAAGGGCAGACACTCTCTCCCTTCCCGAGGGAGCTGGGTGCACAGTGACCAGGAAAAGGTCCAGTTGTAATAGGAATCCCTGGCACTGTGTGGCCGTCCCATCATACTCCCTGGGAAGGGAGAGACGTATCCCACTGGGACTGGCTCCGGATGGAATGGGTGGAGGCAACCCCGGTTGCGCCGGCCGTAATTTATGTCTGAGATTATATGAACATGACTGGGCATTCAAACATATCTGTATCCATTTATCATGATCAATATTGTGTTTTGTACTGACTACACCATGCCAGTGTAGTCTGTAGAGCTGTTAATACCGTATCAGTGTGAAAAGTAGGGAATTAGCTAGGGAAACGGACAGATCAATAACATTACATTGCTATACTGACTCTAATAAAAGCTCAGATTGCGGTGTCAAAAAACGTCAGAATATCACTGGTTTCATCATTTGATTCAGGTCTAGTGTGATGGAGTGTCACGCCCTGACCTGAGTATTCTTTGTTAACTTTATATATTTTGGTTAGGTCAGGGTGTGACGAGGGTGGTATGTGTGTTTTTGTCTCATCTAGGTTTTTTTGTATGTCTAGCTGTGTGTGTGTGTCTTCACGTGCTTACAGGAGAGAGGTAGCCTTACGCATGGTGTCCCCGGTTCGCCAGCACAGCCCAGTGCCGGCTGTTCCACCTCGCCACACTGGCCTGGCTACCGGGAGCATTCAACCAGGTAAGGTGCGCCAGCACGGTCCGGTCTATTCAGTGCCACCTCCACGCACCAGCCTTCCGGGGCATCCCCCCGCACCAGGCTGTCTCTCCGTCTCATCCCTACAGGTGCTCCCGCCTGTCCAACGCTGCCAGAGCGTTCCTCCTGCCGAGCGCTGCTAGAGTCTCCCATCTGTCCTGAGCTGCTAGAGTCTCCCGTCTGTCCTGAGCTGCTAGAGTCTCCCGTCTGTCCTGAGCCGTCAGAGCCGCCAGTCTGTCCTGAGCCGTCAGAGCCGCTAGTCTGTCCTGAGCCGTCAGAGCCGCCAGGACCTGCCAGAGCCGTCAGTCAGCCAGGACCTGCCAGAGCCGCCAGTCAGCCAGCAGCTGCCAAAGCCGCCAGTCAGCCAGGAGCCGCCAGAGCCGTCAGCCAGCCAGGAGCCGCCAGGGCCGTCAGCCAGCCAGGAGCCGCCAGAGCCGTCAGCCAGCCAGGAGCCTCCAGAGCCGTCAGCCAGCCAGGAGCCACCAGAGCCATCAGCCAGCCAGGACCTGCCAGAGCCGCCAGTCAGCCAGCAGCTGCCAAAGCCGCCAGTCAGCCAGGAGCCGCCAGAGCCGTCAGCCAGCCAGGAGCCGCCAGGGCCGTCAGCCAGCCAGGAGCCGCCAGAGCCGTCAGCCAGCCAGGAGCCGCCAGAGCCGTCAGCCAGCCAGGAGCCGCCAGAGCCGTCAGCCAGCCATGACCTGCCAGAGCCGTCAGTCAGCCAGGAGCCGCCAGAGCCGTCAGCCAGCCAGGAGCTGCCAGAGTCGTCAGCCAGCCAGGAGATGCCAGTGCCGCCTATCACGCCGGCGATGCCGGAGTCGCCCTCCTGTCCGGAGCTGCCAGAGGCGCCTTTCTGTCCAGTGGCGCTCTCTACGATGATCTTCAGTCCGGGGCCCGCTGCGAGGGTCCCCGCTCCTGAGAAGCCACCTAAGTGGGCCAAGACTGAGGTAGAGCGGGGTCCACGTCCCCGGACTGACGTCCCACGTCCCCCACGGCATTCACAACACGCTGCGCTCTGGTCCGCTTCTTACGACGATCGTGACATGGAGGAAAAACTAATACCTGAAGTTAGTGAGTTAGCTAGCCAACTTTTGGCTAGCGCTAACTGGCGAAAACTAGCCAATTTAATTTACTTCTGTTGAAATGGGACAAAAAAGGCTACAAAACATTTCCGTACACACAACAGCTGTTAGAAACTACTATCTGACAGATAGCTTGAGGCTAGCTGAACTGGCTGTGGTAGGTACTAGCTAGCTAACTAGTTAATTCTCTTCAGACAGAACTTCATTCGAGAGCAGATGAAACATTAGCTAACATTACATGTCAGTTACACTACTTGCTCAGCACTGGGAATACAAGTCAAACAGCAGATACCTTGCCAGCTACATCAGTCAAATGAAGAGCAGCCAGTTTCTGCTCTGCTTGCTTTACAACTCTGAGAACAAGCACAACACACAGACAGCAGCGCTGTGCTGGTCAGAAGCTTTGCCTTCACACAGCCTAAATCCAGCCGGCTGAAATCGCCAAACAGCCTACCCGACAGCTTGGAGGCATTCGGGTGGTCCTAAAGCACAGCGATGCCGCTTTTTTTGTATCACAGTGCAATGATACAACTGGGGGGACAACATGTTTATTTTAGAATATGGGGGGTTCATGTCCCCCTCATCCCCAGTGAAAGTTGCACACACATTGGATTTATGCATCAAATTGTAGACGGCTTGACAGAAATGGTAACAGAAGATGAATGTTGAACTTTTGCTGCACACATATCCAGATTATGCTTCATACCATTTTGCGCAATGACACTGTAGGTGTGTTCGAGTCGTTAGCTGCTTAAACTATGTGGTAACAATGGATACTTTTTGGTACATAACTCAAATATTTCAACACAATTGGTAACTTATTGGGAGCCAAATTGTACATAGTGATGATTGTGTCAATAATTCTCAAAGAAGCAGAAGTGTAATTACAAATCAATTAGAATAGCTAACTAACTACCTGCTTATAAAATAACCCTGTATGCTCATTTCTACTGCATAGATCATCATCACAGATATCCAGGTGGTCAGGAACACATTCAAATGGACAGAGCTAAGAGAAATATTATAATGCTCCATTAGAACACCCCTGTGAGCAGTGAGAGATTGCCTGACATGATTGGTTTCTCCAACTTGATGGACCCCGTGCTAACCCACCTCCCCAATGTTTGTCTGCCTTCTGCCCAATGCATTCTGGGGCATGCGTCTGTGTGTGTGCGTCTCACACCACCTGCCATCACCACCCAAACCGACAGCTGCCTCTCATCAATATTAACTGGCTACTGTGACAGTATGGCGCCCCTGGTGGCAGTCTGTGGTTCCCTGAGGACCTCCAGGAGCATCATGGCCTATCCAGCTCACCGTGCTCTGTTATCACTTATTCATCCAACACCTATTCCCACCCCCTCACTCTGACCTGCTGAGGTGGGGTGCCTGTGGCTTGTGGCTTATTGCTGGCTTTCCACTCCCCCCTTCAACAATCCACCCCTCCCTTTGCTACTGTATGTGATGCAAAGTGGAACGAGAGACGCATATAGGGGGGAAATCAGTCGGGCTAATGCTAAGCGCTAAAGGCAGACCCATCGCTCAAGCTCTTCTTGATCTGTTATGGCGGGGGGATCGGCTCTCACTTTTGCATCCTGAGGAGAATTATTTCCAACAGCTTTGGCATTCCAATAGAGAGTGTATTGTTCAACCACTGTTGGTGTATTTGGGGGGGAGTCCTCAACTCTGCCCTGGTGCAGTTCATTCCCATCAAACGTGCTCCACTTACAATCGGTATCAGATTCACCTTATTACCCAAATTGATTCAAGGACATACAGCAACTATAGCTCCAGTGTTGCTGCATCTGCCCTCTACTCTATATATTTATTTGATTTCAGGCTACTCAAGGCTACCCAGATAGAAAGAGCTAGGGCAGAATCAAACATTTGTTTTCATACAGCAGTTGACTTGCGTAAGGAGAGGAAAAAACAGCGCCATTGTTTTGCTTGACAAAACGATTAGCCCCTCTCTGACAGTGCACACAGCAACGGCTAATCGGTTAGCGCTCTCCTTTCTGTCTCTCCCCGTGCCCAGGCTTGGGGAAAGGATTCCTTTTGGATGACACACAAAAAATATAAAGAATGCACTAGGAAGAATGGAGCTGTCAAGAGTAATGGATCCTTGAATAGTATTTTCTGCTTTATTAGTCATACTTAATAGCTTTGAAGGAGCTATGAGGGATGTGAAAGGCCTTTGTTTGAAATCCATAGCTTATGGCAAATGATTTTTGTGATCAAATAATATCATCTGACAATTGAATTTTGTACAGAGGGGGCCCATTTTTCACTATTCGGAAGGAATCTCTTATGATGGTATTTTGATTAGTGGCAGGGCGAGCTCCAGAAAGAAAAAAAGAGAAGCACACACAGTGGCAACACACACAGCAAGAATAAAATGGCAAACACTAGCATTGACTTTCATTGGCTAAGACTGTGACATTGTTAATCTTCATCAAATGCATTATCTCTTTCATTGTGCTCCCAGACCAAATTTCCTTTGAATGGGAAGTGCTGCATTTCATAGAATTCACATTTCAACAATGTTTGTGAAAACCCAGCCATGGACAACGGAATTAATATGGATCAATCTGGCATACTCCAATAAGTAATGTTGAGAAATATTGGAAATATTGGGTTAGCACGTGCAATGTTAGGGGTAGAATTCTGCAGTAGAAATAGGATAAATAGGGTATTTCAATGGTCAGATAGATAGACCAATGGATGAGTTTTGGAACAAGAGCTTCTTCTCTCACAGATCAATATAACATTATAGCCAGATATCAACTGTTTGTTGTGAATGAATAGTATGTACACCATATATACAAAAGTATGGACACCCCTTCAAATACGCGGATTTGGCTATTTCAGCCACACCTGTTGCTGACAGGTGTGCACAATTGAGTACACAGCCATGCAATCTCCATAGAAACATTGGCAGTATAAGGGCCTCAGTGACTTTCAGAGTGGCACAGTCATAGAATGCCACCTTTCCAACTATTTCTATCCTGCTAGAACTAGAGAAGAACGCTACCTGCCCCAATACCTGCCCCTGACTGCCCTTGACCAGCACAAAAACATCCTGTGGTAATTAGGAAAGTGAAGGCTAGCTTTTTCAAACAGAAATATTCATCCTGTAGCACAAACTCCCAAAAGTTCTGGGACACTGTAAAGTCCACGGAGAATAAGAGCACCTCCTTCCAGCTGCCCACTCCACTGAGGCTAGGAAACATTGTCACCACCGATAAATCCACGATAATTGACAATTTCAATAAGCATTTTTCTACGGCTGGCCATACTTCCAACCTAGCTATCCCTACCCCGGTCAACAGCACTGCACCCCCCACAACTTGCCCAAACCTCACCAGCTTCTCCTTCACCCAAATCCAGATACCTGATGTTCTGAAAGAGCTGAAAAATCTGGACCCCTACAAATCAGCTGGGCTAGACAATCTCGACCCTGTCTTTCTAAAATGATCGCCGCAATTGTTGCAACCCCTATTATTAGCCTGTTCAACCTCTCTTTCGTATTGTCTGAGATCTCCAAAGATTGGAAAGCTGCCACGGTCATCCCCCTCGTCAAAGTGGGAGACACTCTAGACCCAAACTGTTACAGACCTATATCTATCCTACTCTGCCGTTCTAAGGTCTTCGAAAGCCAAGTTAACGAACAGATCACTGACCATTTCGAATCCCACCATACTTCTCCGCTATACAATCTGGTTTCTGAGCTGGTCATGGGGGCACCTCAGCCACGCTCAAGGTCCTAAACGATACCATAACCGCCATCGATAAAAGACAATACTATGCAGCTGTAATCATCGACCTGGCCAAGGCTTTCGAGTTTTATTTCACCTTCATTTAACCAGGTAGGCTAGTTGAGAACGAGTTCTCATTTGCAACTGCGACCTGTCCAAGATAAAGCAAAGCAGTTTGACACATACAACAACACAGAGTTACACATGGAATAAACAAACATACAATCAATAATACAGTCGAAAAATCTATATACAGCATGTGCAAATGAGGGAGGATAAATAGGCCATGGTGGTGAAGTAATTACAATATAGCAATTAAACACTGGAATGGTAGAATGTGCAGAAGATGAATGTGCAAGTAGAGATACTGGGGTGAAGGAGCAAGATAAATAAATAAATAAATAAATACAGTATGGGGATGAGGTAGATTGGATGGGCTATTTACAGAAGGGCTATGTACAGGTTCAGGGATCTGTGAGCTGCTCTGACAGCTGGTGCTTCAAGCTATTAAGGGAGGTAAGAGTCTCCAGCTTTAGTGATTTTGCAGTTCGTTCCAGTAATTGGCAGCAGAGAACTGGAAGGAGATGCGGCCAAAGGAAGAATTGGCTTTGGGGGTGACCAGTGAGATATTCTTGCTGGAGCTTGTGTTACGGGTGGGTGCTGCTATGGTGACCAGTGAGCTGAGAAACCTAGCAGAGACTTGTAGATGACCTGGAGCCAGTGGGTTTGGCGACGAGTATGAAGCGAGGGCCAGCCAACGAGAGCATACAGGTTGCAGTGGTGGGTAGTATTTGGCGCTCTATCAAAGAAGTAGTTGGTGAACCAGGTGAGGCAATCATTTATAAGTCTTTGCTAGGTAAAGCGCCGCCTTATGTCAGCTCACTGGTCACCATAGCAGCACCCACCCGTACCAGCAGGTATATTTCACTGGTCACCCCCAAAGCCAATTCCTCCTTTTGCCGCCTTATCTTCCAGTTCTCTGTTTCCAATGACTGGAATGAATTGCAAATATCACTGAAGCTGGAGACTCATATCTCCCTCACTAACTTTAAGCATCAGCTGTCAGAGCAGCTTACATTTCATTGCACCTGCACATAGCCCATCTGTAAATTGCCCATCCAACTACCTCATCCCCATATTATTATTATTATTTTATTTTTTTGCTCTTTGCACCCCAGTATCTCTACTTGCACATTCATCTTCTGCACATCTATCACTCCAGTGTTTAATTGCTAAATTGTAATTATTTCACCACTATGGCCCATTTATTGCCTTACCTCCCTAGTCTTATCTAATTTGCACAAGCTGTATATAGAATTTTTCTACTGTATTATTGACTGTACGTTTGTTTATTCCATGTGAAACTCTGTGTTGTTGTTTGTGTCGCACTGCTTTGCTTTATCTTGGCCAGGTCGCATTTGTAAATGAGAACTTGTTCTCAACTGGCCTTCCTGGTTAAATAAAGGTGAGATAAAAAAAAACATGTATTGTGCCACCTGTAAAGTTTGGTGGTTGAGGACTAATGGGCTGTTTTTTTTTCACGGTTCAAGCTAGGCCCCTTAGTTCAAGTGAAGGAAAATTTTAACGCTACAGAATTAAATTACATTCTAGATGATTCTGTGATTCCAACTTTGTGGCAACAGTTGGAGAAGGCCCTTTCCTGTTTCAGCATGACAATGCCCCAGTGCACAACGTGAGGTCCATACAGAAATAATTTGTTGATCGGTGTGGAAGAACTTGACTGGCCTGCACAGAGCCCTGACATCAACTCCATCGAACACCTTTGGGATGAATTGGAACACTGACTGCGAGCCAGGCCTAATCGTCCAACGTCAGTGCCCAATCTCAGTAACTCTCTTGTGGCTGAATGGAAGCAAGTCCCTACAGCAATCTTCCAGCATCTAGTGGAAAGCCTTCCCAGAAGAGTGGAGGCTGTTATAACAGCAAAGGAGTGCCCATGATTTTGGAATGAGATGCTCGATGAGCAGTCGTCTACATACCTTTGATCGTGTAGTGTAAGTTTTCACACAGTGCACCCCCCCTCACCCTAGATCTGTCTTGACTTTTGCTTCCAATCACCCTAGAATAGATCATTTCCATGGTGTGAGTCATGGGACGCTGTACTCACGTTGGATATCGATGGTGACGATAGCATCTTTACCGTTGGGCGCTGCCTTGTTTGAAGCCCGACAGGTGATCCGTTGGCCTGTCTCGATGTTGGAGGCAGAGAGGTAGAGTGTGCTGACTGTGCTCTCCCTTCGCCCATCCCGTAAAAGTGTCTGAGGAATCATTAAAAGACCAAAGATTATCACTAGCTATTACAGTTACAAGATGTCTTACTTTCATTACATTTACCTTGTGTTCATTTAGCATTCTTATCCAGTGTGACGAGTAACTAAGGTAGACAACCACATACCACATACTACATATCACAGCCATGCAAGTACAACCTTCTACAGTACAGTATGTATTGTCATGACTGTCCTGATCAGGTCAGGTTACAGGAGACAACAACCCTACAGATCATCTCTCAACCCCAACAGAGGAAGAGAGATCTAGGAGTCTGAAGATGTGGGGGTTTTATGACCCCTCATGGCCCTGGTAAATCTCAGGCCACAGACAAATTCCTTTGTCCTGTTACTATGGAGAACCAGCCTCAGAACATTAAACATGAAATAAAGGGACTTTGGAACAATGGCTTCCGTCAGTCACAATGGTGGTCATGACGATGGATGGAATTTGAAAATATATGTCATTTTTGTTTTGTTATTAAAGGTTAATAGATGACGTTATTACATATTACAAAAACATTTTAACATGAAGAGTTTTCCTAGTATATGCTTGATGTTTATACATTGCACGTTGTGTGGAAAATGTCAAAATCAAAGGAATTGTTTTGGGGAAGATGAAATGTTAAGTTAGTTGTCTAAAATTGGATTTGAGTAATATCTGTACTTTGCCTCATTAACTTGGTACGCCCAGAGAATTGCCCTAAAGGCGGCTACGCCCACTTCTGACCCAAGGGTATAAAACCTGTGAGTATAGAATTTACAGCAGGACTACGTGACCCCAGCTGCAGCAAGGTCTAAAAAAGTCAACAAACCCAGAACGCAACGCAAGTTTGAGGACAAAGAAATCCTTTTCTACCCAAGCTACGGATGAGTAGCTGTGTCTAAGCGGGTGAATTCAAGTCGAACCACCTAGCCTCCATCTCCCATCGAATCGTGGTATCTAAAGGGTTTCATTCCTATGCTGCGAGCTCTGAGCTACAGAGCTGTCTGTCCTCAGAAGACCCCTTCCAGAGAAAAGGGTGAGGGAACAGACTCCTAAGCCAAAAAGGACACTGACATCGGGAGGACGAGCAGGGAGGTGCGCAGGAGAAGTGCGTCATCGAACAGCGGAAAGATCCACGCAGAGAATCATCGGAGATCATCCCCACGTAATTACATCATTATATTCTGACCCATAAGAGCGGCAGTTTGGGGCAAGGCTAGGGTTAGAATAGCATAGCTGACAAATTCACCCAAATGTATATGTCTCTTGTGTACTTTCTTTTTCCTCTCTCTTTTGAAATCCTCTTTGTGGGTAACACGCGCCATAGTGTGTTGGCCCGTTATACTAAGCTTTAATCAATAGCCTATAATGTGTTTTGTCTATGTGTATCTTTTATCATCATTTTAGCTTTTTAGTAAATAAATATTAAACTAAGATTGGTGTGGTACGAATTCATTAGTGAGACCCAGGTCCGTGCAGATTCACGGGCTATACGACATTCAGAACGAGATTGGTAGAGGTAACTGGTTAATTAGCGGCTGTTGTAAAATCGATATTCTGATATTCTTTGAGTTAATTTAGGAAATAGAAACTCAATAAAAACTAGTTTTCCCATGGTGCTCCAGGTTAATGAGTTAATAATTGCTTGATTCAGTTAATCACGCAATTAGAAACTTGTAATCATTCGATGAGCAACAGTCGTCACATTAACTAATACAATGTCACGACAGTATGTAGGGAGCATTAGGTTTACAGTACATCATGCAATGTTTGTACTGTATGACCTATTTTTATTTATTTTTTAACCTTTATTTAACCAGGTAGGCTAGTTGAGAACAAGTTCTCATTTACAACTGCGACCTGGCCAAGATAAAGCATAGCAGTGTGAACAGACAACACAGAGTTGGAGTAAACAATTAACAAGTCAATAACACAGTAGAAAAAGAAAAAAAGAAAAAGAAGAGTCTATATACATTGTGTGCAAAAGGCATGAGGAGGTAGGCGAATAATTACAATTTTGCAGATTAACACTAGAGTGATAAATGATCAGATGTACAGGTAGAGATACATTTCTGCTCTTTTGCACACCAGTAAATAAATATAAACAGTATGGGGATGAGGTAGGTAAATTGGGTGGGCTATTTACCGATGGACTATGTACAGCTGCAGTGATCGGTTAGCTGCTCAGATAGCAGATGTTTGAAGTTGGTGAGGGAGATAAAAGTCTCCAACTTCAGCGATTTTTGCAATTCGTTCCAGTCAAAGGCAGCAGAGAACTGGAACGAAAGGCGGCCAAATGAGGTGTTGGCTTTAGGGATGATCAGTGAGATACACCTGCTGGAGCGCGTGCTACGGGTGGGTGTTGCCATCGTGACCAGTGAACTGAGATAAGGCGGAGCTTTACCTAGCATGAACTTGTAGATGACCTGGAGCCAGTGGGTCTGCGACGAATATGTAGCGAGGGCCAGCCGACTAGAGCATACAGGTCGGATTGGTGGGTGGTATAAGGTGCTTTAGTAAGAAAACGGATGGCACTGTAATACACTGCATCCATTTTGCTGAGTAGAGTATTGGAAGCTATTTTGTAGATGACATCGCCGAAGTCGAGGATCGGTAGGATAGTCAGTTTTACTAGGGTAAGTTTGGCGGTGTGAGTGAAGGAGGCTTTGTTGCGGAATAGAAAGCCGACTTTAAATTTGATTTTAGATTGGAGATGTTTGATATGAGTCTGGAAGGAGAGTTTACAGTCTAGCCAGACACCTAGGTACTTATAGATGTCCACATATTCTAGGTCGGAACCATCCAGGGTGGTGATGCTAGTCGGGCGTGCGGGTGCAGGATTTTGCACATTTTTTCCTTAAATCTCATGTATGTCTTGCGCTGACTTACATAGTAATATCATAGTAGTTACATATTTGGAATTACGTAGTTATAGAGTTTATTGGATACATCATTGACAGATTTGTGATGTCATACGCAGGTTAGCATTTCTCATTATGAATCTGATCCAGGGGGCAGCTCTTTAGAGTGGTCACTAGCTGGCACAGCCACAAAGTCATATGATCTGATTTGAAACCTAACCCTAAACTTAACCCTAACCTTAACCACAAGGATAACCCTAATATCTAACCCTAACCTTAAATACATTTTTGTTTTCATGAACCTGTACAATATTTAGACTTTGTAGCTGGCCTATTTAGTGGAAATTGCTTAGTTCTGCCTCCAGGACAAGACTCATCCCAATTCACGTCAACCTGCATGTCATACTGGACAGATGGGATCAGTCGTCTTTCTATCGTTTGCCTTCTCAATCTGCATGCCGTGATATGCCACGTCAAGTCATGATATGACTCAAAGTATATGAATCCAAAACCCAGACTCATTGGATAAAGATTAAACATATTGGTTCTCTGTCTCCAAAATATTTTTTTTTATGTTGCATTTAAATGGAGCTGTTACCAGACTAAGAAGAATCAAAAGGACTTTACATCCTAACAGTGTGACATGTAAATAATATGACATGATGGGTGCCAGGTAGCCTAGCAGTTAAGAGCATTGGGCCCATAACTGAAAGGTTGCTGGTTTGAATCCCGTAACTGACTACATTAAAAATCTGTCGATGTGTCCTTGAGCACTTAACCCTAATTAATCCTGTAAATTGCTCTGGATATGAGCATCTGCTATATGATGTAATCAGTATCAAATGTGATACATATTAAATATGCTATACAGATGTTGATACTAAGTACTTACAAAGTAACTATACACTGCCCCTCCAATTCCTGATACAATAATATACACGTCTAAGTGGCTTGCCTCTGTCTAATTTATGGGTTTATATTGAGTGAAGGGAGCGCTCTCCAGTGGGTTTGTTTGGGTTAGACTCACCCTGGAACAAGCAAGACTACACTGCGAGATTGTCATGGGGCTGCTTCTTTAAATGCGCCTCTCACTTTCTCTGTTTCCTACCCAGGGCTGACAAAGTGAACAAATTGCCCAAGAACACATCCATAATGTAGAGTGATGGAATGCTTTCTCTTTTTTCGTCATGTTGAAAGTGCGACGTGAGTGCTCCATCTTGCCCTGTGGATCAAATTAAAAATCTCAGCTGTCATTAAATTGACAGAGCGAGGCCTTTTTTAGGACAGCTGTGTGGAGAAAGAGAAAAGTGAATGCAGCAGCAGAGAGGAAGATAGGAAGAGGGGGAAGGATTCCTCCAATTGAAGGTGGAGAGAGCACACCTCTTATCAAGGGCCAAAGGACACATTTGAAGTGCACAATCAATTTATTTATGCAAACTTAATTTGAGTGTGTGCACTTTTTAGAGTTTAAGAGTTTTTAGAGTTTTCAGCTAAGGTGTTGAGTTGACATTTGCTGCAGTTACGGTCAGAGCAACCCCCTGAATTCTCTACATTGGTGTCAGAAGCGGGGTCATCAAAGGCATGCCTGGGCATGAGGGACTTGAGATAAAGAAGTGTGGGGAACTCTTTTTGTAGCAAGGGGGTAGAGTAGCGAACTTAATCCAGCTTGAATTTCTTGGTGTAATGGCTAAACTGTTCAGTTGGCAGTCATTGGACCCAGGTTTGAGTCCCGGTCAGGGCTACCCATGAATTCGCTCCAATACGTACAAATAGAGCTGTCCTTTTGAAAGAGTCAGGTCAGCACAGTGATCAATCAAAACTAGCCCAAACCACACCTACAGGGAAATTATAAAACTGGGGCGGGGACAAATACCTTAGAGTACATGGCGCCATTCAGGACCTGCCCGTTGCGGATCCAGATGATGGAGGCAGCAGGCTTGGCATTGTCGGCGTGGCATGTCAAGTTGAGGGGGTCACCGGCTCTTAGACTCACCACGGGAGCCCCCATAATCACAGGGTCTTCAGGGGGAACTGTGGGGGATGATAAAGATGGATTTAGTTCAATTGCATTGCATTCTGTAAAATGTGTACTGTTGTAGAGCAGTTAAAGGCTTAGTAGTTCACCTAATTTACATATTGGTTTTCTTACCCTGTAAGCAGTTTATGGACAAGTTAAACAGCAATCCTTGATTCATTTAGTTGACCTGGCCAATATTTGCCCCTAAACCAACGCAGGTGTACAAGGAAATCAATATGTTGTTTTGCAATTTCAATTAACTATCAATTTAAGAGGCATTGCTATGCCATTGTATGCCAACTCAGGTTAACACCTCTGACGTTTCAGTCTGATACAAAAATCTAGAATAAAATACGCTTAGTTTCTGAGCAGCATGGAGGCTGCATTATGTAAATTCACCATAGTGCATATCAAAATATTGTACGCCATATTTGTTTTCAACAAGTAGCCTACATTTCAAATACACATGAATTGGTAAGAATATGTTTACACTTTGTGTTGCATAGAGGTTATACACCATCATCCTCACCCTTGCTGCTGCTTTGTGTGGTCTCTTCCCACTGGGCACACACTGGTTGAATCAAAGTTGTTTCCACGTCATTTCAATGAAATTACCCTGAACCAAAGTGGAATAGACATTGAATTGATGTCTGTGCCCAGTGGGGTTCTGACGCTTCCCACAGGTGAGCGATGACATATTGAGGCAAAAGAGGAAGCAGAAACTGGAGAGTCTGTCTCCGTTCATGCAGGAGAAACGGGGGAACAAAAGAAAGAAAGGAAGGCAGAAAGGAAAGAAGGTAGCTGGTTGGGGAGAGCTTGGCCGAATCCAAGCTTGTGAATGGCACTGATTACTTTCTTGTTTGAAACCAGCTCTGATCACCCTCAATTTTATTCAAACTCCAGTGAATTATTGATTGAGCACTCAGCTCATTAGAGAGCAGATCTGGAGCAAGCCTGAATCAAAGGCAACATGCAGCTGGCACATCCTGAGTGCTTGGAAGAAAGAGAGTGAGGGAGAGAGAGAGAAAGCAGCATATGTAGATGCTCTCTCCCTCACTCCTTGACACGCTTAATATGCACTTCCATGCACTTCATATGTAACATATTACCTGAAACAGATACAAAACAAGGCATATCATCATCACCACCACCTCAATTCCATACTTACACATTGTTCACCACTACCGTCGCCTTCCACAACCTCTACTGCCTTCGCTGCATTCACTTCATTAGCGTCATACATTTTCCTTCCCTCCCATGGGTAATTCAGGCGAGAGGTACAGTATAGCTTGCTAGCTCGCCACATGCAGACAAACGGCGGCAGCAACAGGAGAGTTAAAGTGAAGAGAATTTGATGAAGGTGGAGTTTGAGGGAGCTAGCTGGCTTCATTAGGGCCTGGACTTGGCCCCTTTGCTCATTACTCATCCCTCACAGTTGGGGGAGAACTGATTAGAGCCCTGGCTAGCGCTTTCACCTTTGTCAGCCATATTTGTTCAGCACAGTTACATTGCGACTCGTAGAGCAAGAGAACACTTCTGACTTCTGGGGGGCCAGAGGAGTCAGAGAAGGTAGAATGGAATTCTCCAAAGAGGTGTCTAACTGTTGTGAGAGTGACTGTGCTGCAGCCAATACCACTTCCGTTCTTATCGTTCACAATACGGCCATTGAAAGGATGACAGTTCCACAGTGAACAATACCGTTCCACAGTGGCAAAGTGCTTTATGAGCAATGTTGGCATAATATCTTTTTTTAGGTCCTCATATCTCCTCGCACATTGTCAACCTTGCTTGGTTCAGATCAGTGTGTGAGGAAGAAGGATATTGTAATTTATCTGATAGTGTTACCTATCTAGAACTGATCAAGTTTCCCTCCAGTTTGAGGAACCGTGGAGCTATGAGTCTGAATGGTTGTTCGTCTAACCCCCCATAAATATAAGAGGAAATATCAGTGAACTTGTTTTCAGAGAAATGTAAAAAGAAGGGGGGAGAACGGGAGAGGAAAGAATGGAGAACCCAATACGTATTGAAAGGCCACAATGAGATATTATAGGGCGCATCAAAGAGTCATTCAACTTTACAGCTTTGAAGTAGTTCCAATGAAAGATTAATCATCAAAAGAATACTAAAAGCGACTTTCAAAGGGAAAATAATGAATCCTGTTAAGTAACCTTAGGAAGAATTTAAAAAGTGAGAGTAAATACTGAAAGGTTTCAACAACCTTCACCTTGACCAAAATCTGCACATTGCATTTTTTTCATCTTTTACAATCTGAATATGAAGACATTGCATGAATATAGGAAATGTTCAAAGTGAAACATCACTCACAGCTTGAACGGATACAGTGAGAATAAATGGTCACATTTTGAAATTGTAAGTCACTTGAAGTCATTTCATGAAGGTGATGCAATGGTGGAGTACCAGACAGGAGTTATATATCTTTAAAAAGAAACAGTACTCTAAAATCAAGTCATGATGAGGCAATTCCCTGAGTTTTCCTCCCTGAGTTTCCACGGTAATTATGCCATCTGTATCTTACTGGGGGACTAGATTTGTTATTGTTTGTTATTGACAAGGATCAGATTGTAAAACACTGGTTGCTCTGTGTTGTACTGCGAAGTTGGAAGAACATTTTTCTTCACACATTTTTCTTTCTTCCCTAATGAGAAAAGCGAGAAGGCAATCATGTCAGGTTGGCAAGCTGCATTTGGTTTGCTTTCAATCTCTCTTGGACTATGTCCCAAATGGCACCCTATTCCCTATTTAGTGCACTACTTTTTGATTAGGGCCCAAAAAGCTCTGTTCAAAAGTAGTGTACTATACAGGGAAAAGGGTGCCATTTGAGAAGCAGCCTGTATGCTGTGAATAATTCAAGGAGCTCCTTTCTGTTCTGACTGGTGCAATACAGGAGGACCATTTTCAATATCTCTCGCTCTGTGATGCTAAATCAAGACACACTACAGCTGTCACTGGCACAACATATCACAAACAGGCACATTTACATTATTATCTGAGCACTAAACAAGCCGCTACTGGTAGCCATCTGTCCTTTCCTGCCTGCCTGCCTGCCTGCCTGCCTGCCTCTTTGTGCTGTCGGCTTCCTTTTCTCAGCCTAAGTCCTAAATGGCATCCCATTCCTTACTAAAGTACACTACTTTTGGGAATAGGGAATAGGGTTCCATTTGGGACACAACCTCAGACTTGTTATGAGCTGGCACCGGGAGATGCCAACAACACACACTTTGAGTGTGTGAACCAGCTAAGCAACAGGCCTTGGAGGTGTGAACCAGCTAAGCAACAGGCCTTGGAGGTGTGAACCAGCTAAGCAACAGGCCTTGGAGGTGTGAACCAGCTAAGCAACAGTCCCTGGAGGTGTGAACCAGCTAAGCAACAGGCCTTGGATGTGTCAACCAGCTAAGCAACAGGCCTTGGGGCCCATAAAGATCCTACTAAATCCCTAATTCTATGTTGGGAGCTCTGCATAAAATCCTGACCAGTGCAGTGAGTTCACCATCCCACCTTCCCAGGTCTTGTGTTGTGTTAACAAGTTGTTCATCATGTCAGAGCTGAGGGCACAGGCTGGCATTTTTGCATTGGGTCGGCAAAGAAGCTAATACCGTGTGACTCATTACATGGGCCTAATTCACATCAGCAGTGATGTTTGGCCTTCAAAGCCAAGTTAGACCTCAGAGAGAAAGACAGAAGTAGAGGGAGAGAAAAGGAGGAGAGGAGGAGAGGGAGAGAATGGGGGGTAGAAAGAGAGAAACACATGAGGGCCTTCTCTCCAGTAACCCCACAGAGGCTCAACCCATCATCATTACCGACATGTTTGTGAATGTGGCATGGTCTAATGGTCCCAAATTGATGATTTAACGTGGCCAGTCAATAGATTTCTCATGAGCTGGCCGACACAGAGGCGGACTAATCACCCCCTACTTTAATTACTGTCGCTGGGTGCTGGAAGTCTCCTCTCTCCCCCTTCTCTCTCTACCCTCCTCTCTCTCTTTCTCTCTATCCACGCTAGGGCTTGGTTCTTTGTCACGGAATTACATTCTCTTTCTCTACGCTTGATTCACTGACCCCTTGGGATGGACCAAAGTCCTTCAGTTCTGTAGATGGGGAAAGGTGGGAAAATATAGCAATTTAATTTTAGAAAAAAACAGAGGGGAAGGGCAGCTTGGGGAAAATGTGACCCATTTTCAACTGTACCTGGATCTTGTTTTGAGATCTTAACATGCCTGTCTCGCAGGAATTGGCGGCCGGGGTGGATTAATCACCTTCATGGCGGGTTCACTGGTGGTACCACGTTTTTGCCTTTGCCATCGCCCTCTCACTTTTGGAACTTTAAGATGGATGACTTAATCAATCGTCTTCTTCACGTCAGCTGTTTGCATGCACTCAGCACACATTTTCTGAAATCTCAGTGTATCCTTCTTGAAAGTTCTCTCCCTCATCTTGAAGCTGGAATCCTTAATGTTAAAACTGCCATGTCCGTTTGCGATATTACAACAACAAAGAAGTTACTGGGAAGAAAGAACATAGTTTTTTCCATTCGGACATCATCGCTAGAGCGATAGAATAGCAGCATATACAGTGGGGCAAAAAAGTATTTAGTCAGCCACCAATTGTGCAAGTTCTCCCACTTAAAAAGATGAGAGAGGCCTGTAATTTATCATAGGTACACTTTAACTATGACAGACAAAATGAGAAAAAAAATCCAGAAAATCACATTGTAGGATTTTTAATGAATTTATTTGCAAATTATGGTGGAAAATAAGTATTTGGTCAATAACAAAAGTTTATCTCAATACTTTGTTATATACCCTTTGTTGGCAGTGACAGAGGTCAAACGTTTTCTGTAAGTCTTCACAAGGTTTTCACACACTGTTGCTGGTATTTTGGCCCATTCCTCCATGCAGATCTCCTCTAGAGCAGTGATGTTTGGGGCTGTTGCTGGGCAACACAGACTTTCAACTCCCTCTAAAGATGTTCTAGGGGGTTGAGATCTGGAGACTGGCTAGGCCACTCCAGGACCTTGAAATGCTTCTTACGAAGCCACTCCTTCGTTGCCCGGGCGGTGTGTTTGGGATCATTGTCATGCTGAATGACCCAGCCACATTTCATCTTCAATGCCCTTGCTGATGGAAGGACGTTTTCAGTCAGAATCTCACGATACATGGCCCCATTCATTCGTTCCTTTACACGGATCAGTCGTCCTGGTCCCTTTTCAGAAAAACAGACCCAAAGCATGATGTTTCCACCCCCATGCTTCACAGTAGGTATGGTTTTCTTTGGATGCAACTCAGCATTCTTTGTCCTCCAAACACGACGAGTTGAGTTTTTACCAAAAAGTTATATTTTGGTTTCATCTGACCATATGACATTCTCTCAATCTTCTTCTGGATCATCCAAATGCTCTCTAGCACACTTCAGACGGGCCTGGGCATGTACTGGCTTAAGCAGGGGGACGCGTCTGGCACTGCAGGATTTGAGTCCCTGGCGGCGTAGTGTGTTACTGATGGTAGGCTTTGTTACTTTGGTCCCAGATCTCTGCAGGACATTCACTAGGTCCCCAGTGTGGTTCTGGGATTTTTGCTCACCATTCTTGTGATCATTTTGACCCCACGGGGTAAGATCTTGCGTGGAGCCCCAGATCGACGGAGATTATCAGTCTTGTATGTCTTCCATTTCCTAATAATTGCTCCCACAGTTGATTTCTTCAAACCAAGCTGCTTACCTATTGCAGATTCAGTCTTCCCAGCCTGGTGCAGGTCTACAATTTTGTTTCCGGTGTCCTTTGACAGCTCTTTGGTCTTGGCCATAGTGGAGTTTGGAGTGTGACTGTTTGAGGTTGTCGACAGGTGTCTTTTATACTGATAACAAGTTCAAACAGGTGCCATTATTAATACAGGTAACGAGTGGAGGACAGAGGAGCCTCTTAAAGAAGAATTTACAGGTCTGTGAGAGCCAGAAATCTTGCTTGTTTGTAGGTGACCAAATACTTATTTTCAAATAAATTAATAAAAAATCCTACAATGTGATTTTCTGGATTTCTTTTCTCATTTTGTCTGTCATAGTTGAAGTGTACCTATGATGAAAATTACAGGCCTCTCTCATCTTTTTAAGTGGGAGAACTTTCACAATTGGGGGCTGACTAAATACTTTTTTGCCCCACTGTATGCAGCATTTGTTTTTACCTTGATGTGTGACGCTCCCCTAGAACTCCCCACCTCTGCTTAGTCAACAAAACTAAAACAATAACAATGGCCGTGGAGCAGTAGAGTGGTGCTGTTCCCCCTACTATGGATCTTTAAGGCTTTTCCCTCCACTTTCCCCACGTTGATCTATGCCACTGTAGCCCTTCACTAGCTTAGAAAGGGCCCACCCTGGGGCATTTGGTCCGAAATAGAATGACAATTACTTTGCCGTAAACAAATCAATTGAAATCTAATTGAACGAGTGAGTACTATGTCGCCACCGCCAACAAATGACACTACAGGAGATCGGCAATACAATTCCGCAGTACATGTGTGTCTCTGCGGGTCGTAGCAGGGTGACTTGCCAGAGTTTGCCTGTCACACCGTCACACCGTGCCTTAGTGAATGTTCCCTCCCCAGATAAGATACCACTGAAGTTAATTAAACGGTGCTTAATTTATATGGGAATGTAACGGGTCCCAGAGCCCAAGATAAGGAACAATTATAAGGAACAATTTGTTTCACCGCTCTGGCTGGAGACTCCTGAGGGGCACAGTGTCAACTGATGCACAGGCAAGAGGAGAAAGGAGGAGAATTAAGACATTATTTCAGTCTCTCATGAAGGTAAGGATTTGTTGTGCCAAATACAAAGCAGGGAGAAAAAGACAGAGAAAGACTTGTGGCCATGCATCCCCTCCCTCCCATGTCAATCCATGACAGATGTAAAGCAATTATCAATTTATTACTGCAAAATACATTTATAGGTGTCAACTGACATTAGCCAAGTTTTAATTAGGAGAAAAATGAATAATCTGTTTTACTGGTTTTATCCTTAAAAACATTACAATGACATCAGATTGTATTACTGTTGATGATATCTGGAAATGTGCAGGGGCGGCAGCGTAGCCTAGTGGTTAGAGCGTTGGACTAGCAACCGGAAGGTTGCGAGTTCAAACCCCCGAGCTGACAAGGTACAAATCTGTCGTTCTGCCCCTGAACAGGCAGTTCCCACTGTTCCCAGGCCGTCATTGAAAAGAAGAATGTGTTCTTAACTGACTTGCCTGGTTGAATAAAGGTAAAAAAATTTTTAAATAAATAAAAATGTACACCCTAGCCCATCTACAATTGCTAGCTCCAATTCTGACTTGCGCTCTGATATCTGCATCACTGATTTCTGCTCTCGTAAAAGCCTGGGTTTTCTGAACTTTAACACTAGAAGCTTATTACCTAAAATGGATCAATTGAAAGTATGGGTTCACAGCTCCAATCCAGATGTGTTGGTCATTACTGAGAAATGGATAAGAAAGAGTGTTTTGAATGCTGCTGTTAACCTTTCTGGTTATAACCTTTTTCGACAAGACAGATATTCCAAAGGTGGGGGAGTGGCAATCTTTACCAAGGATCACCTTCAGTGCTCTGTTGTCTCCATCAAGACTGGCCCCAAACAATTATATTTGCTGGTTTTAAGCATTAAACTTTCAAATAGCTCTTTGTTGACTGTTGCTGGGTGTTATCGTCCTCCATCAGCTGCCCATGTCCCTTAATGTCGATGATGTGGTTGTTACTGACAATAAGCACATGGCTGATCTCTTTAATCACCACTCATTAAGTCAGGATTCCTATTTGACTCAGCCATGCCTCCTTGCCCGTCCAACATTTCCTCATCTCCCACCTCTTCTAATGTGACTATCCCCGATGCTTCTCCCTCTTTTCCTCTGCCCACTACAACATTTCTCCCTGCAGGCAGTCACTGAGTCTGAGGTACTAAAGGAGCTCTTTAACCTGTTGCTTCTACTCGGGACGCTTGCGTCCCAACTAGAGCTCTGGAAATGCAAATGCGCTACGCTAAATGCTAATAGTATTAGTTAAAACTCAAAAGTTCATTAAAATACACATGCAGGGTATCGAATTAAAGCTACACTCGTTGTGAATCCAGGCAACAAGTCAGATTTTTAAAATGCTTTTCGGCGAAAGCATGAGAAGCTATTATCTGATAGCATGCAACACCCCAAAAGACCCACAGGGGACGTAAACAAAATAATTAGCATTTCGGCGTTACACAAACCGCACAATAAAATAGAAAACATTCATTACCTTTCACCATCTTCTTTGTTGGCACTCCTAGATGTCCCATAAACACTATTTGGGTCTTTATTTCGATTAAATCGGTCCATATAAAGCCTAGATATCGTTATATGTAGACTGTGTGATAAACGAAAAAAACATCGTTTCAAAACGTAACGTCATTTTTTAAAATTCAAAAAGTCGACGATAAACTTTCACAAAACACTTCGAAATACGTTTGTAATGCAACTTTAGGTATTAGTAAACGTTAATAAGCAATAAAATTCATCAGGAGGCGATGTAAAGATCATTAGCTGTCCGTCTGGAAAAATGTCCGGCTACAAACTCAATGAAAATATCCGGTCCTAGACCGGAGGAGATACGGTGTCCTGTATGTGTTTGACCAAGAAAAAACTCGAAGGGAAATGACAAGACTCTAGACACCGTGTGGAAGCTGTAGGTACTGCAACCTCAGTCAATTAATTGTGGTTCACGTTTATCAATGGGTTCAAGTAGCGCATGGATATATTTTCCCATTTTCAGTGATCAGTTTTTCCTGTGCTTTTCGATGTAAATGCCGTTCTGGTAAAGCCACAGCAGTGATTTAACCAGTTTTTTAAACGTCTGAGTGTTTTCTATCCACACAGACTAAGCAAATGCATATACTATATTCCTGGCATGAGTAGCAGGGCGCTGAAATGTTGCGCGATTTTTAACAGAATGTTCAAAAAAGTAGAGGGTCGACTTAAGAGGTTAAAACCAGTTGGATATAGGGGGCACTATTTTAATTTTGGGATGAAAAACGTTCCCGTTTTAAACAAGATATTTTGTCACGAAAAGATGCTCGACTATGCATATAATTGACAGCTTTGGAAAGAAAACACTCTGACGTTTCCAAAACTGCAAAGATATTATCTGTGAGTGCCACAGAACTGATGCTACAGGCGAAACCAAGATGCAATTTCAAACAGGAAATGCCCCAGATTTTGAAGGCGCTGTGTTCCAATGTCTCCTTATATGGCTGTGAATGCGCAAGGAATGAGCCTACACTTTCTGTCGTTTCCCCAAGGTGTCTGCAGCATTGTGACGTATTTGTAGGCATATCATTGGAAGATTGACCATAAGAGACTACATTTACCAGGTGCTCGCTTGGTGTCCTCCGTTGCAATTATTGCGTAATCTCCAGCTGCGTGTATTTTTCCATTTGCTTCAGAGGAGAAACCCAACTGCCACGAATGACTTATCATCAAAAAGATATGTGAAAAACACCTTGAGGATTGATTCTAAACAACATTTGCCATGTTTCTGTCAATATTATGGAGTTAATTTGGAAAAAAGTTCGGCGTTGTAATGACTGAATTTTCATTTTTTTTTCTTAGCCAAACGTGATGAACAAAACCGAGCGATTTGTCCTACACAAATAATATTTTTGGAAAAACGGAACATTTGCTATCTAACTGAGAGTCTCCTCATTGAAAACATCCGAAGTTCTTCAAAGGTAAATGATTTTATTTGAATGCTTTTCTTGTTTTTGTGAAAATGTTGCCTGCTGAATGCTAGGCTTAATGCTATGCTAGCTATCAATACTCTTACACAAATGCTTGTGTAGCTATGGTTGAAAAGCATATTTTGAAAATCTGAGATGACAGTGTTGTTAACAAAAGGCTAAGCTTGTGAGCCAATATATTTATTTCATTTTATTTGCGATTTTCATTAATACGTAACGTTGCGTTATGCTAATGTGCTTTTGAGGCTATGATTACGCTTCCGGATACGGGATTGCTCGACGCTAGAGGTTAAAGTGGCTGGAGTTGAGTCAGTATGCTGGCAGCAGCCACTCAATGTTAGTGGTGGCTGTTTAATTAACAATTTGATGGCCTTGAGATAGAAGCTGTTTTTCAGTATCTCGGTCCCTGCTTTGATACACCTGTACTGACCTCGTCTTCTGGATGATAGCGGGGTGAACAGGCAGTGGCTCGGGTGGTTGTTGTCCTTGATGATCTTTATGGCCTTCCTGTGACATCGGGTGGTGTAGGTGTCCTGGAGGGCAGGTAGTTTGCCCCCGGTGATGCGTTGTGCAGACCTCACTACCCTCTGGAGAGCCTTACGGTTGTGGGCAGAGCAGTTGCCGTACCAGGCGGTGATACAGCCTGAAAGAATGCTCTCGATTGTGCATCTGTAAAAGTTTGTGTGTGCTCTTGGTGACAAGCCGAATTTCCTCAGCCTCCTGAGGTTGAAGAGGCGCTGCTGCGCCTTCTTCACAACGCTGTCTGTGTGGGTGGACCAATTCGGTTTGTCCGTGATGTGTACACCGAGGAACTTAAAAACTTTCTACCCTCTCCACTACTGTCCCGTCGATGTGGATAGGGGGGTGCACCCTCTGCTGTTTCCTGAAATCCACGATCATATCCTTTGTTTTGTTGACGTTGAGTGTGAGGTTATTTTCCCGACACCACACTCCGAGAGCCCTCACCTCCTCCCTGTAGGCCGTCTTGTCGTTGTTGGTAATCAAGCCTACCACTGTAGTGTCGTCTGCAAACTTGATGATTGAGTTGGAGGCGTGCATGGCCACGCAGTCGTGGGTGAACAGGGAGTACAGGAGAGGGCTCAGAATGCACCCTTGGGCCCCAGTGTTGAGGATCAGATGTTGTTACCTACCCTCACCACCTGGGGGCGGCTCGTCAGGAAGTCCAGTACCCAGTTGCACAGGGCGGGGTCGATGACTTGATGACGAGTTTGGAGGGTACTGTGGTGTTAAATGCTGAGCTGTAGTCGATGAACAGCATTCTCACATAGGTATTCCTCTTGTCCAGATGGGTTAGGGCAGTGTGTAGTGTGGTTGTTATTGCGTCGTCTGTGGACCTATTGGGGCGGTAAGCAAATTGCAAATTTGGCTTGTCACCAAAAGCACTCACAAACCTTTACAGATGCACAATCGAGAGCATCCTGTCAGGCTGTATCACCGCCTGGTACGGCAACTGCTCCGCCCACAACCGCAGGCAGGGAGCAACAAAATGGAGTCGTGTTCAGATTTTCCGAAAGGAGGGCGGGGGAGGGCCTTATATGCGTCGTGGAAGTTAGAATAACAATGATCCAGCGTTTTACCAGCCCTGGTAGCACAATCGATATTCTGATAGAATTTAGGAAGTCTTGTTTTCAGATTAGCCTTGTTAAAATCCCGAGCTACAATGAATGCAGTCTCATGATATGTAGTTTCCAGTTTACATAGAGTCAAATAAAGTTAGTTCAGGGCCATCGATGCGGCTGTGATTATAATCGAAAAATCATTATCTTGGGAGATAATGCGGTCGACATTTGATTGTGGGGAATTCTAAGTGAGGTGAACAGAAGGACTTGAGTTCCTGTATGTTGTTATGATCACACCACGTCTCGTTAATCAAAAGGCATACCCCCCGCCCTTCTTCCTACCAGAGAGATGCTTGTTTCTGTTGTCGCGATGTGTGAAGAAACCAGCTGGCTGTACCGACTCTGATAGCGTGTCTCGAGTGAGCCATGTTTCCTTGAAGCAAAGAACGTTACAGTCTCTTATGTCTCTCTGGAATGCTACCCTTGCTCGGATTTTTATCAACCTTGTTGTCAAGAGACTGGACATTGGCGAGTAGTATGCTCGGGAGCGGTGCGCGATGTGCCCATCTACGGAACCTGACCAGAAGACCGCTTCGTCTACCCCTTTTACGGCGTAGTTGTTTTGGTTCGCTGGCTGGGATCCGATCCATTGTCCTGGGTGGTGGGCAAAACAGGATACGCTTCGGGAAAGTTGTATTCCTGGTCGTATTGATGGGGAGTTGACTTTGCTCTTATATCCAGTAGTTCCTCCCGACTGTATGTAATAAAACCTAAGATTACCTGGGGTACCAATGTAAGAAATAACACGTAAAAAACGACATACTGCATAGTTTCCTAGGAACGCGAAGTGAGGCGGCCATCTCTGTCAGCGCCAGAAGTCTCAGTTTAATCTGCGTCCAAGGAAAAGCCCCCCCATGTGTGGTTTATTCCCTTCAAAAAAGTATTAGTTACTGTTAGATCATTGTTGGTGAAGAGGATAAACACTACGTTACAGCAGTTCTAATGGTTTTAATAATGTTATGTACTCGAAATGTCTTCAATGGTAAAAGTCCCAGACACAAACTCCATAGTTTTACAATGTTTATGGCATTGGGTTCTATTAGAGCTGTCACAACATTTTAGTCCCTAGTCCATTTCTCCATCAACATTTTGGTCTTATAGGAAAATATTTTATATGGGAATTGCAGCTCTCAGATATGACTGTTCAAGGGAATTGTCACACTGATGTGTTTCACCTGTCTTGTGTTTGTCTCCACGCCCCTCCAGGTGTCACCCATTTTCCCCATTATCCCCTGTGCATTTATACCTGTTTTTTCTGTTTGTCTGTTGCCAGTTTGTCATTTCGTCAAGCTTACCAGCGTGTTATTTCCCGTACTCCTGTTCTCTCTAGTCCCTGTTTTCTAGTTCTTCTGGTTTTGACCTTTCTGACTGCCCTGAACCTGAGCCTGCCTGCCGTTCTGTACCTTACTCACTCTGCCCTGGATTCCTGACTTCTGTCTGCCCTTGACCTGTAATTTGCCTGCCCCCTGTCATTTGCCTGCCCCCCGAACTGTATGCATCTGGGTCTTATCCTGACTCCTGATAGTCTGAACTGGCCATGACTGCAGTCTCAGTCGACTCTGACCAGCTCCACAATGCCATCTCCTCCCATGTCCCAATACTGGGAGACACAAGGACTTACTTTGAGGTCTTATGGAAGGATTCCAGACCTTGGCGGAACACCACGACTGTGCCTTGAATACATTGCTGGAGCAATTCCGCGGATCGTCTCTTAAGCAGCCAGCCAAGACAGGAATCTCCCAGCCCCTCAGTAACCCCACTGGCAGCAGTGCATCTCTCCAGGCCACCCAGGCTTCCCGAGAACCCAGCTTACCTCCTCTGGAATGCTTCGCTGGAGAGTCAGAAACCTGTCGGGCATTTTTCTCCCAGTGCTCCCTCATCTTCGAGCTGCAGCCCTTTCCCTCGGAATGCTCGAAGATAGCGTACCTCATAATGCTGATGTCCAGGAGGGCTCTCAACTGGGCTACGGCAATGTGGGAACAACAATCAGAAGTGTGCTGATTTGAGTTTGTGGCTGATTTGGAAAAGCTTTTCGATTCTCCGTTGTCAGGTTGAGAGGCTGCCTGGAAGTTACTCCAGCTTTGTCAAGAATCCCGCAGTGTGCCAGACTATGCGGTAGATTTCCACACGTTGGCTGGTGAGAGTGCCGGGAACCCGGAATCCCTGTTCAACACATTCCTTCACGGATTATCGGAGGAAGTTAAAGATGAGCTTGCAGCCCAGAAGCTGCCTACAGATCTCGACTCGCTCATCGCCTTGACCATCCGGATCGATGGGTAGCCACGGGAACGTAGGAGGGAGAGGAGGTCTGATTTCAGTCCCACTCACTAGCCCAAGGATCCCACCTCACCTCGGAGAAATCCAGGAAGTCCTCGGTGTCGACGTTCCCGAGAGATTCCGAGGTTACCTAAATTCCCCAGACAGTCTCCGAGGTCTGTATTCCAGAGCCGATGCAACTGTGCTAGGTTGTCTCCAGCCGAATGTTTACACAGACTTAACACCAAGAGTTGTCTGTATTGCGAGTCTACCGGTCATTACGTGTCTACCTGTCCATTTAACTCAACGGCTAGGAGGTATCACTTCTGTAGCGAATAAGAGTTCAAAGTTCATACCATTCGCAACCAAAGCTCACGCTGAGGTTTGGTCCAAGTCGGATGTTGGGTACTATATTTATTGCATGTGATCTGAATCCTATAAATGAAAATGGCCAATTTGGGTGCAATCAATTAGCTAATTTCTCAGAGATCAAATTGTATTTCAAGAAAATAATGTTTCTGGAATGCTAATCATATCTGTTTTTAACTACAGAAACAATTTCAGAAATCCTCTTTCTCTCTTTGTGCTTTTTGAAGTGGAATGACCCAGCAGGCACAATGTCAGTATCCTGACAAAGATTCAAAGATAAGGTTAAACCCTTGTGTTTTCTTCATGGTCAAAAATGACCTGCCACTATATTTAACAGCAGAGAAACCCCCTAAATTATATTTTTTCAACTTGAAATTTGATGACTTTTCCTATAGTGACCCCAACATTAGAAAAGGTGAAACATCGCCTTTGTTCATATTTCCATGAAAGCTGTACACCACCAATGTCACGTCCTGACAGTTCCTTTTTTATGTATCTATTTTGGTTTGGTCAGGGTGTGAGTTGGGGTGGGCATTCTATATGTTTTTCTATGTTTTCTATTTCTATATGTTTGGCCTGGTATGGTTCCCAATCAGAGGCAGCTGTCAATCATTGTCTCTGATTGAGAACCATACTTAGGTAGCCTTTTCCCACCTGTGTTTTGTGGGTAATTCTTTTTCTGTGTGTGTTTGTGTGCACCTCGGTTGCGTCACGTTCTTTGCTGTTTACCTGTTTGTTTTTTGGTTATTTCGGTTTCACTTTCATTAAAAGATGTGGAACTACATGCACGCTGCAACTTGGTTGATTTATGACAGGGAGTTTGAGGATAGCGAGCGTGACAGAATTACCCACCACAAGAAGACCAAGCAGCGTGCGCCAACCTGGAGGAGGAATGGACCGGGGAGGAGAGAATGGTAAAGGACAAGACCCGGTCACTGAAGCCCGAGAGGCATCCCCCAAATTTGTTTGTGGGGGGGCACACGGAGAAGTGGCGGAGTCAGGTTGGAGACCTGAGCCCACTCCCCGTGCTTACTGGGGCGAGCAGGTGACAGGTCAGGCCCCGTGCTATGGAGTGATGCGCACTGTGTCTTGGCCGAGTATTCACTGGCCTGTGTGCTCAGTGCCAGCGTCCCGCATTTGCCGGGTGGAAGCTGGCATCCAGCCAGAACGGGGAGGGGGCAGCTATGCTGTCGAGACCGCCAGTGCGCATCCACGGCCCTGTGTATCCGGTGCCTCCTCCACGCACCAGGCCTCCTGTAGGTCTCCTCAGCCTGGTGGGTCCTGTGGCAGCCCCACGCACCAGGCTGTCTCTCCGTCTCCTCCCTCCAGGTTCTCCCGTTAGTCAGGAGCTGCCAGAGCCGCCCGTCAGTCAGGAGCTGCCAGAGTCGCCCATCAGTCAGGAGCTGCCAGAGCCGCCCGTCAGTCAGGAGCTGCCTGAGCCGCCCATCAGTCAGGAGCTGCGAGAGCCGCCCGTCAGTCAGGAGCTGCCAGAGCCGCCCGCCAGTCAGGAGCTGCCAGAGCCACCCGTCAGTCAGGAGCTGCCGGAGCCGCCCTTCACTCTGTACTGCCGGAGCCGCCCTTCACTCCGGTACTGCCGGAGCCGCCCTTCACTTTGGCGGTGCCGGAGTCTCCCGCCTGTCCGGCGCTGCCGGAGTCTCCCGCCTGTCCGGTGCTGCCGGAGTCTCCCGTCTATTCGGGGCCCGCTGCGAGGGTTGCCGCTCCAAAGGCACCACTTAAGTGGGCCAAGACTAAGGTGGAGTGGGGTCTACGTCCCGCACCAGAGCCGCCACTGCGGTGAAATGCCCACCCAGACCCTCCCCTATAGGTTCAGGTTTTGCGTCCGGAGTCCGCACCTTTGGGGGGGGGGGGGGTACTGTCACGTCCTGACCTTAGTTCCTTTTTTGTGTCTCTATTTTGGTTTGGTCAGGGCGTGAGTTGGGGTGGGCATTCTGTGTTTTTCTATGTTTTCTATTTATATGTGTTTGGCCTAGTAAGGTTCCCAATCAGAGGCAGCTGTCAATCGTTGTCTCTGATTGAGAACCATACTTAGGTAGCCTTTTCCCACCTGTGTTTTGTGGGTAATTATTTTTCCGTGTGTGTTTGTGTGCACCTCGGTTGCGTCACGGTCTTTGCTGTTTACCTGTTTGTTTTTTGGTTGTTTCGGTTTCACTTTCATTAACCTCTAGCGACGAGCAATCCCGTATCCGGGAGCGTAATCATAGCCTCAAGCTCATTACCATAACGCAACGTTTCCTATTCATGAAAATCGCAAATGAAATGAAATAAATATATTCAAACACAAGCTTAGCCTTTTGTTAACATCACTGTTATCTCAGATTTTCAAAATATGCTTTTCAACCAAAGCTACACAAGCATTTGTGTAAGAGTATTGATAGCCTAGCATAGCATTAAGCCTAGCATTCAGCAGGCAACATTTTCACAAAAACAAGAAAAGCATTCAAATAAAATCATTTACCTTTGAAGAACTTCGGATGTTTTCAATGACGAGACTCTTAGTTAGATAGCAAATGTTCATTTTTTCCAAAAATATTATTTGTGTACACGAACTAGCTCCGTTTTGTTCATCACGTTTGGCTAAGTAAAAGACCGGAAAATGCAGTCACTTACAACTTTTTTCCAAATTAGCTCCATAATATCGACAGAAACATGGCAAACGTTGTTTAGAATCAATCCTCAAGGTGTTTTTCACATATCTATTCGATAATTTATCAGTGGTGGCAGTTGGCTTCTCATCAGAAGCAAACGGAAAAATACTGCAGCTGGAGATTACGCAATAATTGCGACGGAGGACACCAAGCGAGCACCTGGTAAATGTAGTCTCTTATGGTCAATCTTCCAATGATATGCCTACAAATACGTCACAATGCTGTCGACAACTTGGGGAAGCGACAGAAAGCCTAAGCTCATTCGTGGCCCATTCACAGCCATATAAGGAGTCATTGGCATGAGGCGGTTTCAAACAATGCGGCACTTCCTGATTGGATTTTTATCTGTTTTTTTTCTGTAATATCAGTTCTGTGGCACTCACAGACAATATCTTTGCAGTTTTGGAAACGTCAGTGTTTTCTTTCCAAAGCTGTCAGTTATATGCATAGTCGAGCATCTTTTCGTGACAAAATATCTTGTTTAAAACGGGAACGTTTTTCATCCAGAAATTGAAATAGCGCCCCCTATATCCAAGAAGTTAAAAGATGTGGAACTACATGCAAGCTGCGCCTTGGTTGATTCTTGACAGGGAGTTTGAAGATAGCGAGCGTGACACCCAAGGTACAAAGGTGATCTAAGTGTCATCTTTGACCCAGCAATTATAAAATCATTTACACACCACAAAAACCACAAAGACACACACACACACAATGAGAAATGTAGATTGTGTGCTACTGATTGAACTGTACTGACAAAACTAAAACTTTCTTGTGCATGTGCAACATCTCCCCTCCAAAACCCCACACACGACTCAAGTTCACAGACAAAATAATCAACATTTCAGACAAAATAAACAACATTTTAGACAAAATAAACATTTCTTGGAAGCATTGTTTACTAATGGGGAATGCAGTCAGAGGCCATAAAGGTGCTGAAGATGACAGTCCCCCCACTTCTCTCTTTGCTGAAGCCATGAGTGCATGTTTCAGTGCCCAACAGGTCGTAGATCAGATTTTTTCAGATGTCCAGGAGGAACAAGAGAACAATGATTTAGAAGAGGAGGAGGTATCTGAAGAAGAAGATGGGGAAATATACAACCCAGTGCACAATGCATCATCTTCGGATAAAGAAGAAATCCCCCAAGCTGAAAGTGACATTTTTGTCAAACAACAACAAAATAACATGGTCCTTGTCACCATATGACAACCAGGGAAGGATGGCAGCACAAAATGGAGATGTTCATCACACCAGCCATCCAAAAAATCATCCTGTAGATGACAAACTTGGAGGGTTTCCGTAAATATGGAGACAACTGGAAAAGGATGGATTGGGTTTACCTGCGTGCCTACATAAGGCTGCTAATCAAAGCGGGTGTGTATAGGTCCCGAGGCGAGGCTACATGTAGTCTCTGGGACACAGAGAGTAGAAGGGCGATTTTCCGTGCCACGATGCCACTGAACGTCTTTCACACTTTCTCAAGAATGCTACGATTTGATAACCGTGAGTCAAGACCTGCAAGACGTGCGAGAGACAAACTGGCGGCCAGAAGAGAGGTTTGGGAGAAGTGGGTGGAGCGTCTGCCATACCTCTACAACCCAGGGCCTGAAGTAACAGTGGATGAGCAACTGGTTCCATTCAGAGGTAAATTTTTATTTTCAGATCTGTAATTTAAGGGATTTTCACTGTTAATTGTATTATGAATTGCTGTAATATCATTGATTTACATGTTTGTTTTCTGTGACACTGATACTAAATATCTCTTTTGTCAAAAGGTTGCTGTCCTTTCTGACAGTATATGCCCAGCAAGCCAGCAATCCAGCTACACTTGGAAGATGCAAGTCTACACAGGGAAGCCGTCCAGTGGAGGCCCGGAGAAGAACCAGGGGCTGTGGGTTGTGCTTGACGTGACAGATGGACTGAGGGGGCATAATGTCACGTGTGATAATTTCTTCACTTCTTATGAATTCAGCCAGCAGCTCCTGAAGAGGGAGATCACCATGTTTGGCACAGTTAGAAAGAACAAGCCTGAGCTCCCCCTGCACTCCTAGCAACAAGGAGGAGAGAGGCCTTCTCATCAAAGTTTGTCTTCACCCCCACAACCACTCTAGTTTCTTACCACCCAAAGATGAACAAGAATGTAGTCCTCCTGAACACACTGTACAAAACGAGATCAGTGATCGTGAGGACAGGAAGCCAGCCTTCATCCTAGACTATAACCACAACAAAGGAGGCGTGGACAACCTGGGCAACCCGCTGGCCCCTGGTCATCTTCCATAACATCACTAATGTGTCCTCATGCAATGCCTTCGTGATATGGAACAAGATCAAACCTACCTGCATGCCTGATAAGCGGAACAAGATGAGGGTGTTCCTGGAGCAGCTGGGAAAGGCACTTGTAAACCCACACATTCAAAGAAGGGAGCGCCTCCCCCGCACAGCAGCCTTTTGTCCTGATCCCCCTGAGGCTGCAGCTGGGGCAGGGAATAGGAGGAGATACTAATTCTGCCTCCCAAAGATTGACTGTAAAACAAATACTATGTGCTGCACATGTGAGAAATACACCTGCAAAGTCCCTGCACACACACTTGCATACTGTCCTACAGTGGTTCCTCCTTTAAAAGTTACTTAGAGGTACACAGAGTCATGGCTTCATTGCTCCAGACCACCGCAGGGGAGAGTTAGAGCACTCATTATGAATTTGGGAACCCAATCATGTTGAGTGGTTCCAATGACGAATTTGACGTTATGCCACCTGTCGCTGGTGACTTTCTTCAGCAAAGATGTCTGACAAAAACATTACGGTGGAAGCAAATGTAAGTAATTATTATGTCATAACGAGTCAAACAAAACATTTACAATTGAGAGGAATATGTTAGTTAATGCAGAGACGATTGTGCATATTATTTTGTCATAAAGTTCATTTACGAAAATCGCTATTTAGCAAGTTATTTTTCAGTCATATCCAATACCAGGTGTATCAAACTCCATTCTTTGAATGATTCTGTGTCTGCACGTATGTATTACAATTATACACTTCAACAGTGTTTACCACTCCTGGGACATCAATGATTTCACATTCTAACTATGCAATAGACTAGAAACATGACTAGAAATAAGTAAAGGCTGATTTGTAATTCATATATACTGAAAAAAACAGTACACTACACTTCCTATGCATATCTAACTCCTTTCATCTGCATTAATCTGAGGAGGTTCTCCCAGCCATGTGGACGATTGAAAACAAGGCAGCAAAGTCTGTTTGTCACCAGAGCGGTTTAGAGCATATTACTATTTGCCAGACCTTCATACAAACTTGCTATGGTGAATTCTTGACGCACAACCGAATAGTGCTGCCATATCCTGCCAACACAACCACAAGCGAGCCACGGAGAATGATGCATGGAAGAGGGCGAGGATCGAGATAGGAGTAACAATCCAGGCTATTTGCTCTGAGACCGGCATAATAATGTAATGAAACAAGCAGGAGCAGGTTTCGAACCCTCAACATTCTAGCCCGAAGTCCAGCACGTTATCAACTGTGCCCAAGTGTATTAATTGGGGTTGGGGCCGATTGTGGCTAAAAACACTATCAATTGGAATCTTTAACAAGTGGACAGGGGAAAAGTATTATTTTTAGTTTTTCACAAGCGTAGCAGGCTGTGAATTCTGCTAACAACGTTTCTAGGATGGACTATTAGCTGAACAATAGACTATTCAACCTTTACTAAAGAATTGTCTAATTGTCTAATAGCCCCCCCTCCCCAGCTTGAGCTAGGTGTGAACCCCCCCTCCCCAACTTGCACCAAATCCTTTGTATCTACCTTTCCACATCTACCTACACACGGTTAATGTTCTGGGGGGGAAATATATATATATATATATACATTTTAGATATACACTGCTCAAAAAAATAAAGGGAACACTAAAATAACACATCCTAGATCTGAATGAATGAAATATTCTTATTAAATACTTTTTTCTTTACATAGTTGAATGTGCTGACAACAAAATCACACAAAAATGATCAATGGAAATCAAATGTATCAACCCATGGAGGTCTGGATTTGGAGTCACACTCAAAATTTAAGTGGAAAACCACACTACAGGCTGATCCAACTTTGATGTAATGTCCTTAAAACAAGTCAAAATGAGGCTCAGTAGTGTGTGTGGCCGCCACGTGCCTGTATGACCTCCCTACAATGCCTGGACATGCTCCTGATGAGGTGGCGGATGGTCTCCTGAGGGATCTCCTCCCTGGACTAAAGCATCCGCCAACTCCTGGACAGTCTGTGGTGGATGGAGCGAGACATGATGTCCCAGATGTGCTCAATTGGATTCAGGTCTGGGGAACGGGCGGGCTATTCCATAGCATCAATGCCTTTCTCTTGCAGGAACTCCTGACACACTCCAGCCACATGAGGTCTAGCATTGTCTTGCATTAGGAGGAACCCAGGGCCAACCGCACCAGTATATGGTCTCACAAGGGGTCTGAGGATCTCATCTCGGTACCTAATGGCAGTCAGGCTACCTCTGGCGAGCATATGGAGGGCCGTGCGGCCCCCCAAAGAAATGCCACCTCACACCATGACTGACCCACCGCTAAACCGGTAATGCTGGAGGATGTTGCAGGAAGCAGAACGTGCTCCACGGCGTCTCCAGACTGTCACGTCTGTCACATGTGCTCAGTGTGAACCTGCTTTCATCTGTGAAGAGCACAGGGCGCCAGTGGCGAATTTGCCAATCTTGGTGTTCTCTGGCAAATGAAAAACGTCCTGCACAGTGATGGGCTGTAAGCACAACCCCCATCTGTGGACGTCGGGCCCTCATACCACCCTCATGGAGTCTGTTTCTGAACGTTTGAGCAGACACATGCACATTTGTGGCCTGGTAGAGGTCATTTTGCAGGGCTCTGGCAGTGCTCCCCCTGCTCCTCCTTGCACAAAGGCGGAGGTAGCGGTCCTGCTGCTCGGTTGTTGCCCTCCTACGGCCTCCTCCACGTCTCCTGATGTACTGGCCTGTCTCCTGGTAGCGCCTCCATGCTCTGGACACTACGCTGACAGACACAGCAAACCTTCTTGCCACAGCTCGCAATGATGTCCCATCCTGGATGAGCTGCACTACCTGAGACACTTGTGTGGGTTGTAGACTCCGTCTCATGCTACCACGAGAGTGAACGCACTGCCAGCATTCAAAAGTGACCAAAACATCAGCCAGGAAGCATAGGAACTGAGAAGTGGTCTGTGGACCCCACCTGCAGAACCACTCCTTTATTGGGGGTGTCTTGCTAATTGCCTATAATTTCCACCTGTTGTCTATTCCATTTGCACAACAGCATGTGAAATTTATTGTCAATAAGTGTTGCTTCCTAAGTGGACAGTTTGATTTCACAGAAGTGTGATTGACTTGGAGTTACATTGTGTTGTTTAAGTGTTCCCTTTATTTTTTTGAGCAGTGTATATTGGTCATGGCTCCCGATTGGCGCGGTAGTCTAAGGCACTGCATCTTGGTGCAACAAGTCCCTGGTTCAAATACAGGCTGTATTACATCTGACTGTAATTGGGAGTGCCATAGGGCAGCGCACATTTGGCCCAGTGTCATCTGGGTTTGGCTGGGGTAGGCCGTGATTGTAAATAAGAATTTGTTCTTACCTGACTTGTCTAGTTAAATCAAGGTTAAATTTAAAAAACAACTGGTGGGAACCGCAGTGCAATCAGTAGGAGGTGAACAGTGGCTGGTGCTGAAAATACAGCTAACTTGTTATGCACGTGTTGCACATCAACAGATAGAGAAAACCTACACCAGTCGAGCAATTAATTTCAAAAATAATCTTCAATTTAATTTGACTTTACAAACAACAAGAGGGCTTAATTGGAGTCTATTTCTTCAGAGCTTAGACCTATATAAAATAACTTAACTGGCTGAGGTATTTTATGAGGCTTAACAGCCTAATAGAAGTAGGATTTATTTTATTAGGCCTATTTACATTTGCAACTTGTCAAAAATGTAGCATCCTACATAAAATAATAATTTAAAGAAAAAAGTCTGCACGTTCAAACTAAAACAATGTAACTAATATTGAAAAGCTTACATTTGTAAATCCCAAACTCTAAAAATAATTGGAAAAGTAGATACAAATGATTTGTGACATTGTAGTTACAATAGAGAATGTAAACAAGATGTAAGCAAGATGCTGTGTTTTTATTTACAGTAGTGATGGACAACTGGAGGCATTTTGAAAACAGGTTTTCAAACACTTGCTTTTAACAAGTGTACTGTAGCAGGTGTAGCCCATCATGCAAATATGTTCTATTAGCAGGACAATAGCCCGGCTACTGTAGTGAAAATCCCTAAACTTGCAATGTATTCAATGCTTAAGTACTCTAAAGGGTTACATTTCTAACTCAAAACAGCAGTACAGTATTTCTTCCTCAACATCTTTTATGTTTTCGTTAAAAAAAGAACAACAAAAATTACATTCAAATGTGGATGTTTATTTAAACTCCATTTTAGTTGCACTTCCACCCAGCTCCACGACCACAGGTAAAACCTTGCTGATATGATGAATGTATTTGTTGCATTGTTGTAACATCAATTTCTTGATCGCCTTGGCCAGTTCATCTTTGATTGTCGGCATGGCAGAGTTACGGATGAATGTTTTCAGTTGATGCCAAACAAAGTTTGATCCGGTTGAAATTAGGAGATCTATATGTAGAGATGAAAAAAAATATTTTTAGATATACTGTAAGCCTACTGTAGGTGTTGTAGGTCTTTTATTTATTTACTTATTTTTTATTTAACCTTGATTTTACGACATAAAGGTCTACTTACTCCGCTGGCGTTTTGACCCAGTGTATGCTGTCATTTGCAATGCAAACCCGGGCGGCAGTGTGTTTTAAATACATTTAGCCTAACAGCCAACATTTGGTACAATAATTGAAATATACATGTAAATAGGCCTAAACGTAACAAAAATAACAAAAATATTGCTATAATCCTACCTTGAATCCTACCTTGAAAGAAACGATGTGGTCCCAGAAACACCTTCTGACATAGGGTTCAGCATATCTCTTGATGATTTCTTCCTCAAAGAAATCTCGAGCCACGATACCTGAAAAAGGAGGCAAAAGTGAATAATTGTGGAACACATAATTCACTACAATATTTTATGTACCTTAAATAGCCAAACTTACCATCAATATTCAAATATGGACCTGGTCCCTGGCGAGAAATTGCTCCCACATATGGAGTTTCAGCGGAGGCTTGGGACTCGGCTTGCTTGATCTTCTTCCTTTTTTTCTGTAGAAATTTTGAGCAAATTGCTCAAGGGCCACGGTTGATTCGTCTGTGAAGATGACGTCATTGAATGTCTCGCCAGCTTTGATCCTTACCTGTGCCTGCAGGACGTGAAGGTCTTCCTTTGTCAGACAAATGAGTACTTGAGGTCACCGAGAAAGTCTGGACATGGCCTGTTCTCCCTTATGTAAGGAATTAGGCACTTTCCCATGTTTACTACAGTATGTACTGTAGGCTTGTAAATCCCAAACTCTAAAAGTAATACTTGTCAGACTACATAGTAGCCTAATAAACAAATGCAGGTGGCTTATTTCTTCAACATGCTTTAAATGCTTTATTATCCAAATGTTAAAGCATATAATGTACATTAATCAAATCAAATCAAATTTTATTGGTTACATACACATACACACAGCTGATGTTAATGCGAGTGTAGCGAAATGCTTGTGCTTCTAGTTCCGACCATGCAGTAATATCTAACAAGTAATCTAACTATTTCACAACTACCTTATACACACAAGTGTAAAGGAATGAACAAGAATATGTCCATATAAATATATGGATGAGCGATGGCCGAACGGCATAGTCAAGATGCAGTAGATGGTATAGAGTACAGTATATACATATGAGATGAGTAATGTAGGGTATGTAAACATTATATAAAGTGGCATTGTTTAAAGCGACTAGTAATGCATTTCTTACATCCAATTTTTAATTATTAAAGTGGCTAGAGATTTGAGTCAGTATGTTGACAATGTTAGTGATGGCTGTTTAACAGTCTGATGGCAAGTACTGTATTTCTTCTTCAGCATCTTTATGCTTTTGTTAATAACATAATGATAGAAATACTCTTTCAAAATGCAGATGTTGATTTAGTTATGGATCCATAACTAATTACTATGGGAATAAATATCACAGATTTACAGAAATATTTGAACAAAGTTGTCTAATGTTGTTTATACACCTTGTGGGTGGGGGCAATGGTTCAAAAAAATGGGAGAAGACTAGTATTTTGTAGTTGAATTCCTCATTGTACAGTATATGAGAATATATCACTATGTTGCCAAAAAGGTTCAAGACTGTTATTGTTTCAAAACTACTTTCTGCACATTTCTGCTACTTTCTTAGGCTATACAAGTGCTATCTCTTGCTAAAAAACAATATGTTTACACATATGCAGTACATTTAGCAATAATAATAATAATAAACCTCTACTTTAGTAAAGAAAACAATAATGACAGGTGTGTTGTAATAATAATGAGTGGTGTCCACTGATTAAATGTCTTTCTGCAATGTGAAGAGGGAAAACACAGATATTCACAAAGTTTATGATGAATGACAGGTTGTTTCTTCATGCAAAATAGATTTGGGGTTTAATATTCAACTGTGCTGCTTAATTTCAGGGGTTTAGTGAAGGCGGGACATTTTTTACCCTTAGGACAAGGGGAGTATACAGAATGGTAAGACTACACAAGGGTTCAGATAAGGTTGTTTGGGTTGTTCTGCACCTCAATCAGATTGATTGGTCTGGTGTGGAGGGATTTAAACATAGTCTTACAAAATACAGTATCTGTGGACGCTTGAAAACACAATAATTCCATATTAAGGTGTTGTTCATGGCTAAATAACATGTGAATCGGAACCGAGACAGAGATACTGAGCAACAGCTTCTATCACCAGGCGATCAGACCGGTGAACATCCATCAGTAGCCGACGACCTGCCCGGTACTCAGACCGGCACCTTGAGACTAATGCCCCATGTCTATAGAATCATTGCACACTGGTCACCTCATATTCTGTTTGTATACTGTTCACTGCAGATGTACAGTTGAAGTCGGAAGTTTACATACACCTTTGCCAAATACATTTATTAAACTCAGTTTTTCACAATTCCTGACATTTAATCCTTGTAAAAAATGTCCTGCTTAGGTGAGTTAGGATTACCACTTTATTTTAAGAACGTGAAATGTGATAATAATAGTAGAGAGTGATTTATTTCAGATTTTATTTATTGCATCAGATTCCCAGTGGGTCAGAAGTTTACTACACTCAATTAGTATTTGCTAGCATTGCATTTATATAGTTTAACTTGAGTCAAACATTTTGGGTAGCCTTCCACAAGCTTCCCAAAATAAGTTGGGTGAATTTTGGCCCATTCCTCCTGACAGAGCTTGTGTAACTGAATCAGGTTTGTAGGCCTCCTTGCTCGCACACGCTTTTTCAGTTCTGCCCACAAATGATCTCTAGCATTGAGGTCAGGGCCTTGTGATGGCCACTCCAATACCTTGACTTTGTTGTCCTTGAGCAGTTGTTCCATAACTTTGGAAGTATGCTTGGGGTCATTGTCCGTTTGGAAGACCCATTTGTGACCAAGCTTTAACTGACTGATGTCTTGAGATGTTGCTTCAATATATCCACATAATTTTCTCTCCTCGTGATGCCATCTATTTTGTGAGGTGCACCAGTTCTTCCTGCAGCAAAGCACCCCACAACATGATGCTGCCACCCCCATGCTTCACGGTTGGGATGGTGTTCTTCGGCTTGCAACCCTCCCCTTTTTCCTCCAAACATAACGATGGTCATTATGGCCAAACAGTTATATTTTTGTTTCATCAGAACAGAGGACATTTCTCCAAAAAGTACGATCTTTGTTCCCATGTGTAGTTGCAAAATGTAGTCTGGCTCTTTTATGGTGGTTTTGGAGCAGTGGTATCTTCTTTGCTGAGCAGCCTTTCAGGTTATGTCGATATAGGACTCATTTTACTGTAGATATAGATACATTTGTACCTGTTTCCTCCAGCATCTTCACAAGGGCCTTTGCTGTTGTTCTGGGATTGATTTGCACTTTCACACCAAAGTACTTTCAACTCTAGGAGACAGAACGCGTCTCCTTCCTGAGCGGTATGACGGCTGTATGGTCCCATAGTGTTCATACTTGCGTACTATTGTTTGTACAGATGAACATGGTACCTTTTGGCATTTAGAAATTTTTCTCAAGGATGAACCAGACTTGTAGAGGTCTACAATTTTTTTTCTGAGGTCTTGGCTGATTTATTTTGATTTTCCCATGATGTCAAGCAAAGAGGCACTGAGTTTGAAGGTAGGTCTTGAAATTCATCCACAGGTACACCCCCAATTGACTCAAATTATGTCAATTAGCCTAACAGAAGCTTTTAAAGCCATGACATCATTTTCTGAAATTTTCCAAGCTATTTAAAGGCACAGTCAACTTACTGTATGTAAACTTCTGGCCCACTGGAATTGTGATGCAGTGAATTATAAGGGAAATAATCTGTCTGTAAACAATTGTTGGAAAAATGACTTGTGTCATGCACAAAGTAGATGTCCTAACTGACTTGACAAAACTATAGTTTGTTAACAAGAAATACAGTGCCTTGCGAAAGTATTCGGCCCCCTTGAACTTTGCGACCTTTTGCCACATTTCAGGCTTCTAACATAAAGATATAAAACCTTATTTTTTGTGAATTTGTATTGTATTTGCAAAACATTCTACTGAACTGCTGGAGCTAGTGACATAAGCATTTGGCTGCACCTGCCTTAATACCTGTAAATCTGTATATGTGACCAATAAACTTTGATTTGATAGACAATGAAAAAGGCCCATCATATGAAGTGTGATCAGATCCATTCCCTTCATGAACTGGCACCTCTCTGATATTCAGCTGCCATACACGCCTTATTAATCTGTAGTAGACAATGAATAGGGCCATTATAACACCATTAATTCCTTACTAACTTCTAACTGATCCCTTCGTGCGCCAATCCCGTTAACATGATTGATTTGATAACACCCAGTGAAATAGAAGCGCGCCAATTTCAAAATCAGAAATACTCATAATAATAATTCATAAATCATACAAGTGTTATACATGGGTTTAAAGATTAACTTCTTGTTAATCCAGCCACAGTGTCAGATTTCAAAAAGGCTTCGTGGCGAAAGCAAACCATGCTATTATCTGTGGACAGCACCCCATCAAACATACACATGAACATCATAATTCAACCCGCTGTCTACTACAGATTAATAAGTCAGAAATAACATATAATTCATGCCTTATCTTTGAAGATCTTCTTCTATAGGCACTCCAATATGGCCATTAAACATCACAAATGGTCCTTTTGTTTGATAAATTCTGTCATTATATATCCAAAATGTCCATTTATTTGGCGCGTATGATTCAGAAAATACACCGGTTCCAACTTGCGCAACATGACTACACATTATCTATTTAGTTACCTGTAAACTTGATCCAAACATTTCAAACAACTTTCCTAATCCAACTTTAGGTATTTTTAAAAGTAAATAATCAATCAAATTTAAGACGGAATAAACTGTGTTCAATACCGGAGGAAAACAAAGTGGAGCGTGCTTTCAGGTCACGCCCCCCAACCACAACAGTACACTTCACTCTACCTTTGCTCTGAACAGTGCTACTTCTTCATTTCTCAAAGGAAAAATATCAACCAATTTCTAAAGACTGTTGACATATAGTGGAAGGTATAGGTGTTAAATAAGTGTTAAATACTACTTATTCAATTATAATAGAAAATTAATAAGACTCCATGTGAGGTATGACCAGATCCTTCCCCATATAGCGCTCGGCTCGTATCTGAGTGCCGTGGGCCGGGCGGCACGCTGAGACAGACATGCCCCGGCTGGCACGTCATTAGGAAATGATGGACACCTCCCTAGAATCCCGCCATGCTACGAAACACCCAACAGATATGGCCCAGTGGCCTACAACGCCAATCCCTCAAACCACCACAGCTCAACAGAGAGGAGAAAAAGTGGAGGAAGAGAGAGTGGGGAGTATTAGAATTCTGCTTGGATGAGCTGCACTTTTCTCTCCACTGTCTAAGTGTTCTCAATCTACCGTGACAATACAAAAGGATGAAAAATGGCAGAGGAGGAGGCAAGCTGAAAATACAAATGATCTCCTATCGGCGTTTTTTAAATACAGTTTACATCTTAATTGGTTTGGATCCTGATGCTGTAATCACTCTAGCGCTCAAGACAAATTAGATGAGCTTTATTCAGGCTTGTTAATAAGACAGACAGCTCCAATTTTTATCATACCTATTTCAATCCGTTTGGAAAACAAAAGATTCCTCAAACTGTAATTGTCTCACGTAGAGGCCGTTGTTAGATGTTACCTTAATACAAGACATCATCTTAGAATCATCCGTCTTTTGTATGGGATGAAAATTTCAAGAAAGTGAATAGAGGTGAATATCAATGACCCCATGCCAATAGCATTCATCTGGATGGCCTAATCAATACAATTGCTAGCTCTCAAATCAATAGATGCTGTATTCGCAGACCACAGGACGTTGGTGGCACCTTAACTGGGGAGGACGGGCTCATGGTAATGGCTGGAGCAGAATAAGTGAAATGGTATCAAACACATCATTTCCATGTGTTTGATGCCATTCCATTTGCTCCATTCCGAACACTATTATGAACAACCCTTCCCTCAGCAGCCTCCTGTGCCCAAGACGATTATTGCTTGCAAATTATCCATCAAATACAGAACCAGATCAAGGCAATAAATAATAAACAATGTTCAGTACCAATTAATACAAAAACATTATTCAAAATAAACATAACACTTAATTAATTAATGTTTCGTAACCAATTCGAGCTAAAATGTATACGTTTCCTAGCATGAATATATGAATGTAGGCCATATATCAACAGGCTCTACATTCAAAAGTAAACACACAGAACAACCAAGTGCCCTTCCCAATCTAGTGCTCGTTTACCTAGCCTGGGCCACTGCTGGCTTTGACATTAAATAAAAGGCAGATTGGTAGGATGGGAGGATATTGGGATGAGGGATTAAAACATCAGCTCACTGTGTATGAGAAGGCATAAATCACCATAGCAAGGTTACTACAGTGACAAAAAAAACAGCCACTGTGGGGGAAGAGTTCAGACGGTTCGGGACGCCAATGTGCAATGGCTCTATGGATGCAGGCGAGAGGTAGCCTTGTAGATGAGGCAGTGTGTGCTGCTTCTCCTCAGTTTGATTGATCTTTTATTGCCGGTATAGAGGGTGATTACCTCCAGTAGGCATAAAGGCTAATCCATAACAAAAGTGACAGTAATAACCGCTAAGCTGCTGAGGGGAGGGAAAATCCTTTTTGCTCTGAAAAGCACTGCTTAATCAGCCCAGAGGTAGCCAGAGGTTCACAGGGGACGTATAGAGTCTAGATGTGTGTGTAGACTTGTCAGGGAAGCGTTAACTCATTGTTTTATTTAGCACTATTTTACTGCACATCAAGGTTGATCTGAGCTTGTAATTCACTTTCAGACACAGGGGCAGTTTGTTTTCAAACATGGCGCTTGTGAATTAAAGCTTACAGTTTGCTTCTGAGCTTGTCTGAGCTTGTTTGCTTCTTACAGTTTGCTTCTGAATGTTTGGGTATCACAGGGTTAAAAGTGATTGACTGAGTTAGCATGCAATGAAGTAGGGTCAATTAAGGAGGGTAAGAAAGATAACCTGTTAGCTGTGGTAGGCTACGGTTTGTCCAAAGCATTAAACCTATTTGCAGAGTTATTCAACAGACACTTTGGAAACCTCAAAGATGAGCTCTGTTAAATTTATTCAACTAACAAATCACACACATTGATTAGAGTAAATAACTACACAAATTTGATAGATAATTAAAGCATTTGCAATTATGCCCCATGTGAGATTTTTCCCCAGCCCTCAATATAATGTAAATAGCTGCAATGGTTTATATGAATTGCAGTAAACAACACATTAAAAGAAACTGAGCAGACACTTGAACTACAGGTCATAATAGAATCTGTACAAAAACATATTTCAATCATTATCGGAAGGCCCGGTTCAGATCTAGCAACTGACATTAGGAGAGACGACATAAGACAAAACTAGACAGTTTTAGAATGTTGTGTCAAACACAACAAGGCAACTATCCAGGCAGACCAGTGGTTGCAGGAATATGCTCAATGCTAGAGCCATTGTCGAACTTTGTAGACCCTTTCATTAAAAATCATGTGCAAGCATTGCCATCATATGTAAAAGAATCTATAGACTTCATAAACAAGATCTCACCAATAACGGGTTTAAACAAAGACTGTATTTTGGTCACATTAGATGTCGAGAGTCCATATACCAGCATTCGCCACGTGGGGGGGGGGGGCAGAGATACTAATGAATATACTAATGAATATCCACCAACAAACTTCTTTCTAGTGCTGGCTGAATATGTTTTGACGTATAACTATTTTAGGTTTGATGATGAATACTACCTCCAAACGAATGGAACATCGATGGGCTCCACATTCGCTCCGAGCTATGCTAAACTTTGTGGGTCTTTTTGAAGAACGTTTTGTTGATAATGAAAACGAAAATCCATTTTTTAATAAAGTCCTGAAGTGGTATCGATGTATTGACAACATTTTTTTGCATATGGTAAGGAACTGATAAAGAACTGTCAGATTTTATGGCACTACTCAATGACATTGACTCCAATCTCAAATTCACTCTTGAACGTGACACTCAACGTGTTCATTACCTCAATATGTGGATTGAGAAATCAAATGGAACCCTGTTTACAACTCTGTATAGAAAAGAAACGGACAGAAATACTCTATTGCAGGGGGACAGCTTCCACCCTGAGCCATTAAAAAGGGGACTTCCAAGAAGCCCGTTTTTCAGACTGCGCCATATATGCCACTCCACAGAGGATTATCTAGAAAAAGCAGCGGAGATGCACATTAGGTTTCTAAGAAGAGGCTATTCGCCACAATGTTTGGATGAAGCTCTTCATTTGTCATTGGAAAAAATAGGAGATGAACTGTTACAAAAAAGAGTCGCTGAAGCTAAAGAACACTCCGTAAAATTCACAACTACATATGCCAGTGTCAAGAAACACTGGCATATTTTATCATTGGACCCAGCTTGGCTGGCTGAATTTAAAAATCCACCACTTATTGTGTATAGGAGAGGTCGCAATTTACACTATAAATTGGTTCATGCCAACTGCCAGCCACAAAAGAAAATCAGCCAGGCTCTTTTACGCCCTCTACCAAATGGTAGCTATAAATGCAGAGGATGCGCACAGTGCAACAATATGATGAAGTGTGAATATTTCTGCCACCCACACAGGAAAACGGTTCCAAATAAATGACATTATTACGTGTTCCACCACCCATGTTATTTACATTATTAAATGTCCATGTGGGCTCTGCTATGTCGGTAAAACCTCTCGTTCTCTCAAACAGAGAATTAGTGAACATAAAAGTTCAATCATGAGAAACGACAGGGATTATCCAGTCACAGTACATTTCAATGACCTGAAGCATGACATTTCTACCTTCAGATTTTGTGGCATAGAGAAAGTTGAGATATCAGACTGGGGAGGTGATATTAATAATACTCTGAGTAAAAGAGAACGTCTTGGGATTTTCACCCTCCAGACATTATTTCCTAAACGACTTAATGATGAAATGCCTATGTATGTTAATATGATGAATTTGAACATGAATTATGTGCCTATTTAAGATTTCATACTATGTACCCAATGACTAATGAAAACTTGTTATGTCCTCATTGTGGTTTTACAGACGTGTTTCATACGTCTTATTTATACACTTTTGTAATATTTATGAAATGCATATTGTTATTTTTGGTAGCACTTATTTGTTTTTCCTTTGCCTCCAACCCCGTTCGATGTGTGGAACGGATGTGGGCGGGGCTAGGTCTACTGAAGCGTGCACATTTTTTTAAATTCACAAAAGCTCTGATGAAGGCCCTGAGGCCGATACGTATGCTTATTAAAGATCAGTGATACTGTCAAGAGCAATGTGCTGTTTCCTTTTTCCTTCAGAATTTTGTGTTGTAGAACAACTGACTAACAACTGGTCATTCATATCGAAATGACGACCAGTTTCCATGGTGACACTTTATTCTTTCAATGATGTGTTGAAACTTTGTTACAAGTTCTACTTTGTATAGCAAGTTGTTGTAGTAAATTAGTTACATGAACTAAATGCAGCCAGTGGCTCACCAAAGACAGGTCATGCATACTCTGTGACTTTACAGAGAAATATCAGCAACCTAGCAAGCTTTTGCTCACAATGCACTGTTCTCTGATTGGCCAAACTCAACTGTCTCATCTCAAATCTTTTGCTAAGATTTTAATTGATGAATCTTGGAAACTCTAGCAGCCGACACGAAACGTTCTAAAACTAGACTGATCAGATTAAGCAAACTAATGATCTAAAACTCCATGAAACCATCTCGTCTCAGTTGTTAGATATGAACCTAGCCGAACACATTTTGGAAAATGTTGTTTATTGGGCCTAACACATTTTGGAGAGCATATTTCACTTTTAATTCTCAGAAAGCATCTTTGTCAACAGAAGACATCATCTGATTGAGGCAACTCTTGTGCATTGTTGTTGCTCAATTGGCAGTCATGCATGTCTGAGATGAATACCTGGGATTATCTCCAAAGCCCATTTAAAGCAGCCCTGACCTCTGCTAGTGCCGTGCTATCCCCCCTTAGCTAGGTGACAGCCGGCTGTGGCTCCCCTGCATGGCTGGGGGGATTTCTAGGGATCTAATTAGCCTCAAGGGCCCCTTTGGATCTTGTACCTGCACTATCTCATGCCTTATTCAACAGAGCCACCGCCACAAGGCCACTTGGATTACCCTGCCACTCTTAGATGGGGTTCAAAGTTCAAATGTCACTGGTGGAGGGCATTTTCATCCCAGCGATATTGCGTGGAGTCTGTGTTAATGACAGCCCCTGGGTTTATCTGTAGTTTAGGCCCAGGCAGGCTGCAGTGTGTTGGGATATTATTGTGTGTCGGCAAATAGAATGCTTTCCTTATGAGGGAGGAAAGTAAGGTCAGGCTATTACGGAAACGGCACTGCCTTGTCTAATGCAGCAGCTAAAACTTGTGTATGGGGTGCATGAACACTGAACACTTCTGCACTTTTGGGACATTGTATTGGGAGGATATTGCAATGTATTGCCATGTATAAACACAAATGTTTCAACTATGGAAGCCATGTTCAAAGAACGGGGTCCAAAGAGGAATCCCAAATTATGTCTAACACATTACACAAAGCATCAAAGCTGCAGTCTGAAAATGTTTGAATAAAATCCCTGACATCAACAGATGCTTGTGAGTCGGGGCCAGTCGGTGTACGGGCAGGCATCGACTCTGGTTATGAGAGCACAACACGGCAAGGCTGTCAAGCGTTGGAGTGAGGCCGGTGGTTGGCTGCCTCTGAGTCTCCAACCGTCTCCACCGAAGGGGAAGTGACAGGCGGGGATTGACCATGACAGCATCCATACATTTATTACCTCTCTCACCTGTCCCGCTGGTGGCTTTGTATGCAACTTTTTTCCAAACGATGCCGATATGTCTGGGATTAAGTGTCATGCTAATGGATAGGCCATGGGGAGGATGATGATTTGTCTCTTTTGCCCTAAAAATCTGAACCCTCCCCCCACAATAAAAAAATTGTGCACTTATCTATAATTAATCATTCTATTGGAGCTGAATTGCCAACATCTTAACTCTCCCCTCTCCCTGCCTTTGATCGGCTACTTCATACTCCACACGAAGTAACCAACTTTAAATTAGTGGGCAAAATGCATCCACTAAGGGGGGGAATAATGAACTAATACCTCTGGAATATATCATGCTTTAAACAAGGGAGGATGAATCGATAATGCTAATTAGGGTGCTCCTTCCTTGCATCTGCCCAAGGCCCCAAAGGGTTTGCATCGAAGGGTTCCATCGATCCCACCCCAAATGATGGCTGATGGAAAACAGATTGGGGGGATTTGGCATCACCTCATTAAGCCTGATTTGAGGATGCATCAATGATTGATCTCTTGCCGATTCATATTCAGTTTCCTCCGCCTTTCAAATGATTACTGAGCTATTTCAATATTACAGTATTCCCAGCTCTCCTCATTTTCTTCTCTCTATCCCTTCCTCTCGCTCACTTTACGTGTGCATTTGAAATGGCACCCTATTCGTTATACAGTGCACTACTTTTAAACAGGCACTATTAAGATCGCTTTATTGGTCAATTGTACAGAAAGTCCAACAGAAATTTATCCCAACCCATTCGAAGGGGGGTAAGGGGGGGCCAGTGCCCCTGTGACAAAAATTTTGGACCCCCTTGTGACCCCCCTAAATGTGGAGTATAAAGTATTTTTTACATATATAATTTTTGCTATCGTTCTTTTTTTACATCCGTTATTAGACAGTGGCAACGATGATGATTATGAACATGGTCTTTTGCCTACTAATGCCTGCAATAACTAATGTAACTGGCCCCTCTAACAGTACAACTGGCCCCAGCTTGGCCCCCCCAGTTGAAATGGTCTAGAATCGTCACTGGCTCACTTCCCGCCAGATTTCTCCCATTGGATCCTGGATTTGAACTGGCTGCTGGCTTGCCTCTCTAACCGTTAGGCTACCTGCCGCCCTGTTCAAGGGGCTCTGGTCAAAGTAGTGCACTACATAGGTGCCATTTGGGATGCAACCTAAGTCATCTAAAATGTCAACTCTTCAGGTTCCCCAGATCTACTACTCTTTCTACCTGCTGTGAAACAGTTTGACACTGTTTTGCAAGTGTTACGTGGCCTTGAACGGGATGTTCTCTCAACACTCACTCATTCTGATACGCCTTCCCATTTACCTGGACCTTGCAGACATACTGTATACACAATGATTTAGTGATCTTGAATGTAACCAAATAGTATTCTAGCTGATCCTTACCGAGCACAGTTAGTCGGGCGGGGCGTGTTCTGATAGCTGCCTGGATGGCCTGGCACTCGAAGAAGGCGTCATCCTGCATTTCAGTTCTCTGAATCAAGAGGTGGTATTCACCCTTGCTGTGGTCTCCCACGATGTCATAACGTGGGTAGCCTGGAACACAAGAACACACATTGTTACTCCCGCACACACACGCACACGCACACACACGCACACACGCACACACACGCACACACGCACACACACACACGCACACACGCACACACACACATACACACACCCCTTCATTATGTGTGTCCACACGCTAGGTTTTCCAATTATCCAGGGATATGGATTGCAATGCCCACTAGTTTAAAGAAACACAATTAAAGCAACAATTGGTTTTTCAGAATGAGCTTGTTATTCCTTTCAGGAGAACAGAGAACACGCACAATTATAATGGGGATCACACACGCGCGCACACACACTCACACACATACACATACATACATACACACACACACACTCACTACAATGATATATTTGATGTGGGCTGTGTTATTGTTGCTTTCCACTCCTTATACGATTATACATCTTTAGCACGGTAAAATATGCACGTATAGTAGCTAATTACTTTCTCTGGCCACCTACAGTTATCTTTGGAGGAGGAGAGAAGAAAGGGAACGGTGGACTTTCTTGTTTTTTCCTCCTCAAATAAACAAATGGAGCGTTAATCTGGCCTCCCGCACATAAACTGAGCAACTGTCAGCCCTCGAGGGGATTCAATTCTCCCATTGCCAATTGTGTCGAGTCCAGTGTCTGCCGTAATAGCTACTATAACCCAGTTGAAAAACAAATGAGCGATATGTAATATCTAATAGACCATTTTATTAGGAAATAATATCACCCTAAACAGATCGGATATTGTTTTTAGCAAAGCAAGTACATTTTGTATCGGATCCACTGAATTGAAAATAATACGGCCTCTTTTAGCCTGTAATGAGTCTGTAGTCTAAATTTATGATGTTGTGGGGATTCCTATTCTTATGTATGAATGTGTTACATAACAAAAATAACACAATGTTAGAGGTGATACACTAACTGCAATTATTATTTCTTTCTTTGGGAATTCTGTGTGTTGATACTCAGGCGATGGATTCAAACGATTGAACCGCAAAGAGGAGTTTCCGTTTTGAAAGAACAAATCCACAAAACTGACAATGTTCATTTGAGCTGTCAATGGAGGGCTGATGGATGAAGAACAGAAACAGAGAGATAAAACATCAGCAACTATAGAAAGAAAATGCAGAAAGCTCTCTCAGAAAACGACCTGTACGCTCTCGTTGGTTGGCCCTCGCTTCATACTCGTCGCCAAATCCACTGGCTACAGGTTATCTACAAGTCTCTGCTAGGTAAAGCCCTGCCTTATCTCAGCTTACTGGTCACCATAGCAGCACCCACTCGTAGCACGCGCTCCAGCAGGTATATCTCACTGGTCACCCCACCCCCAAAGCCAATTCCTCCTTTGGTCGTCTTTCCTTCCAATTCTCTGCTGCCCATGACTGGAACTAATTGCAAAAATCTCTGAAGCTGGAGACTCACATCTCCCTTACTAGCTTTAAGCACCAGATGTCAGAGCAGCTTACTGACACGATCGTCGTAGTGAGGAGACCAAAGCGCGTGATGTGAATACATCCTTTTAATGATAGATGAAAACAAACACGAAGTACACTAAACAAACAAACAAACAAACAAAATATCAAAACGAACGTGACCGCTATAACTACTGAGTGCAAACATGCAACATCACATAGACAATAACCCACAAACCCAAACTGGAAAATGGCAACCTAAATAGGTTCCCCAATCAAACACAACGATAAACAGCTGCCTCTGATTGGGAACCAAATCAGGCCACCATAGACCTACAATATGCCTAGACTAGATACACACACCCTAGACATACAAAAACCCTAGATGAGATAAAACACACATATCACCCATGTCACACCCTGACCTAACCAAAATATATAAAGAAAACAAAGCGGCGGCGGCTCGGGTGCGGGATGTGGACCCCGCTCTACCTCAGTCTTGGTCCACTTAGGTGACCCTCACAGCGGGCCCCGGACTGAAGATCATCGTAGAGAGTGCCACTGGACAGAAAGGCGCCTCTGGACTGAGGAGCGGCTCTGGCCGCTCCGAACAGGAGGGAGATTCCAGCATCGCCGGCGTGACAGGCGGCTCTGGCAAATCCTGGCTGACTGGTGGCTTCTGGCGGCTCCTGGCTAACTGGCGGCTCAGGACAGACTGGGAGGCTCTGGCGGCTCAGGACAGACTGGGAGGCTCTGGCGGCTCAGGACAGACTGGGAGGCTCTGACGGCTCAGGACAGACTGGGAGACTCTGGCGGCTCAGGACAGACTGGGAGACTCTGGCGGCTCAGGACAGACGGGGAGACTCTGTCGGCCCAGGACAGACGGGGAGACTCTGGCGGCTCAGGACAGATTGGGAGACTCTGGCGGCTCAGGACAGACTGGGAGACTCTGGCGGCTCAGGACAGACTGGGAGACTCTGGCGGCTCAGGACAGACTGGGAGACTCTGGCGGCTCAGGACAGACGGGGAGACTCTGGCGGCTCAGGATAGACGGGAGACTCTGGCGGCGCTGGGCAGGAGGAGACTCTGGAGGCGCTGGGTAGGAGGAAGGCTTTGGCAGCGCTGGACAGGCGGGAGCACCTGTAGGGATGAGACGGAGAGACAGCCTGGTGCGGGGGGCTGCCACCGGAGGGATGGTGCATGGAGGTGGCACCGGATAGACCGGACCGTGAAGGCGCACTGGAGATCTTGAGAGCAGGATTGGCACCATCCGCCCTGGCTGGATCCTCACCCTAGCCCGGCAGATGCTGGGAGCTGGGATGTAGCGCACCAGGCTAAACACACGTACTGGGGACACTGTGCGCTCCACCGCATAACACGGTGCCTGACCAGTACAACGCCCGCCATGGCAAGCACGGCTCGGAGAACTGTAACGCCAAGCTGGCACAGGACGTGCAGAGCTAGGGAGGCGCACAGGAGGCCTGGTGCGTGGGGCTGGCACAGTCTTCACCAGACGGCTAGCACGCACCTCAGGATGAGTATGGAGAGCTGACCCGGGTGACATCAAATCCCCGACACGCTCCGTCGGGCGGATGTCGTGCCTCAGGCACCAATACAGCACCTCCCTCATAACTCTCTCCTCCAATCTCCCCATTAACTCCTTCACTGTCTCTGCTTCGCTCACCTCCAATACCGCCCTGACCGGCTCTGGTTCCATCCTTGGCTCCTTACGGTAAGCAGGAGGAGTTGGCTCAGGTCTGACTCCTGACTCTGCCACACTCTCCCTGTGCCCCCCACTCAAGAAATTCTTGGGGCTGCCTCTCGGGCTTCCAGCCGTGCTGCCTCTCATACTGGCGCCTCTCTGCTTTCGCTACCTCCAGCTCTGCTTTGGGACAGCAATATTCCCCTGGCTGTGCCCAGGGTCCTTTGCTGTCCAGAATCTCCTCCCAAGTCCAGAAGTCCTGCGATTGCTGCTGCTGTCCGTTACCACGCTGCTTGGTCCATTGTTGTTGGGTTATTCTGTCACGATCGTCGTAGTGAGGAGACCAAAGCGCAGCATGATGTGAATACAAACACGAAGTACACTAAACAAACAAAATATCAAAACGAATGTGACCGCTATAAATACTGAGTGCAAACATGCAACATCACATAGACAATAACCCACGAACCCAAACTGGAAAATGGCAACCTAAATAGGTTCCCCAATCAGAGACAACAATAAACAGCTGCCTCTGATTGGGAACCAATTCAGACCACCATAGACCTACAATATGCCTAGACTAGATCAACACCCTAGACATACAAAAACCCTAGAAGAGGCAAAAAGATATCACCCATGTGACACATACAGATCACTGCACCTGTACATAGCCCATCTGTAAACAGCCCATCTATCTACCTACCTCATCCCCATACTGGTATTTATTTATTTTGCTCCTTTGCACCCCAGTATCTCTACCTGCACATTCATCTTCTGCCGATCTACCATTCCAGTGTTTAATTGCTATATTGTAATTACTTTGCCACCATGGCCTATTTATTTCCTTAACTTACCTCATTTGCACTCACTGTATATAGACTTTTTGTTTTCTTTTCTTCTACTGTATTATTGACTGTATGTTTGTTTATTCCATGTGTAACTCTGTGTTGTTGTATGTGTCGAACTGCTACGCTTTATCTTGGCCAGGTCGCAGTTGTAAATGAGAACTTCTTCTCAACTAGCCTACCTGGTTAAATAAAGGTGAAATAATAAATAAATAAATAAAAACACAACTAAAAAAACACTGTTCAAAGTCAAGCTGTAACATCCCTCCCTTATTTTCCAGGACCGGTAAACAGGAAAAGGAATACCTGCTCTGGTGAATGAAGGGAAGGAGGAGCATACTGAAAGACTTTAAGAGGTAAGGAGACCGGATGAAGCAGGTAGGGGGGTGTTAGCGTTCAACCCAAATGGGCAAAGTAAATAACATTAATGCTCATTGATTTGCTCTAAAATACTGCTGTTTATTCTACTGCCAAGGGATCATTGACAAGCCTAAATCATCATAGAAGCATTTTACTGAGCCAGAGTGTAGGGGAGTCTTAAGTGAGCTGACTGGGAGAGACTAACTCCCACACCACTGCTGATACAAACAACATCCTGTGCCAGATGCCAACGTATAGGGCCTAGAAGTCTTACTTTGTGCACATACACTAATGCATTCATGTACTATATGTCTTGACCAGAGCATTAGAATTTCATTAGCTATTTCATGGTTAATGGCATTACTGATTTTGTAAGTTAATGCTGGTAGATCATTCTCAATACATTCACCAAGGGGACCTGAAAATTGTGCTAACCTCTGTTATTAATAAGATGCATAACAAAAGAAAACCACATTTTGAAGCAGTTTTCCCTCATAGGAAATTGATTAAATGCAAGAAACTGTATATATTTTTTTACATTAACCTCTCATGAAGCATGTGGGTTACACTTTACATTAAGGTACAAACCCTTTCTAAACCCTATCTCATCCCCTCATCCTATATATACAACTCTCCTTCCGTGGCCTCCAATTGCTCTTAAATACAGGTAAAACTAAACTAAATGCATGCTCTTCAACCGATCACCCGTCCAACAGCACGACTCTGGACGGTTCTGTCTTAGAATATGTGGACAACTACAAATAGCTAGGTGTCTGGTTACACTGTAAACTCTCCTTCCAGACTCACATCAAACATCTCCAATCCAAAGTTCAATCTAGAATTGGCTTCCTATTTCGCAAACAAAGCCTCCTTCACTCATGCTGCCAAACATACCCTTGTAAAACTGACCATCCTACTGATCCTTGACTTCGGCGATGTCATTTACAAAATAGCCTCCAATACCCTACTCAATAAATTGGATGCAGTCTATCACAGTGCCATCCGTTTTGTCTCCAAAGCCCCATATACTACCCACCACTGCGACCTGTACGCTCTCGTTGGCTGGCCCTCGCTTCATACTCGTCGCCAAACCCACTGGCTCCAGGTCATCTACAAAACCCTGCTAGGTAAAGTCCCCCCTTATCTCACCTCACTGGTCACCATAGCAGCACCCACCTGTAGCACACGCTCCAGCAGGTATATCTTTCTGGTCACCCCCAAAACCAATTCTTACTTTGGCCGCCTCGCCTTCCAGTTCTCTGCTGTCAATGACTGGAACGAACTGCAAAAATCTCTGAAACTGGAAACACTAATACCCCTCACTAGCTTTAAGCACCAGTTGTCAGAGCAGCTCACAGATTACTGCACCTGTACATAGCCCATCTACAACTACCTCTTCCCCTACTGTATTTGTTTATTTATTTTTGCTCCTTTGCACCCCCATTATTTCTATCTCTACTTTCCAAATCTACCATTCCAGTGTTTATTTTTTATTTTTTTATTTGCTATATTGTATTTACTTCGACACCATGGCCTCTTTTGCCTTTACCTCCCTTATCTCACCTCATTTGCACACATTGTATATAGACTCATTTTTCTACTGTATTATTGAGTGTATGTTTGTTTTACTCCATGTGTAACTCTGTGTTGTTGTTCGTGTCGAACTGCTTTGCTTTATCTTGGCCAGGTCGCAATTGTAAATGAGAACTTGTTCTCAACTTGCCTGGTTAAATAAAGGTGAAATAAAAATAAAATATAAAATAATATATACAGTATATATAATATATATAACATGACCAAAGGTATGTGGACACCTGCTCATCCAACATCTCATTCCAAAATCATGGGCACTAATATGGAGTTGGTCCCCCCTTTGCAGCTATAACAGCCTCCACTCTTCTCTTCTCTTTCCTCCAGATGTTGGAAAAATGTTGCGGGGACTTGCTTCCATTCAGCCATGAGAGCATTAGTGAGGATGGGTGATTAGGGGTGGCTCGCAGTTGGCGCTATAATTAATTTAGTTGTTTGATAGGGTTGAGGTCAGGGCTCTGTTTAGGCCAGTCAGGTTCTTCCACACCGATCTCAATACACTATTTTTGTATGGACCTCGCTTTCTACATAGGGGCATTGTCATGCGGAAACAGGAAAGGGCCTCCCTCAAACTGTTGCCACAAAGTTGGAAGCACAGAATCATCTAGAATGTCATTGTATGCTGTTGCGTTAAGATTCCCGTTCACTGGAACTAAGGGGCCTAGCCCAAACCATGAAAAACAGCCCCAGACCATTATTCCTCCGCCACCAAACTTTACAGTTGGCACTATGCATTGGGGAAGGGAGTGTTCTCCTGGTATCTGCCAAACCCAGATTCGTCTGTCCGACGGTGAAGCGTGATTCATCACTCCAGAGAATGAGTTTCCACTGCTCCAGAGTCCAAGCTTTACACCAGTCCAGCCGACGCTTGGTATGGCACATGGTGTATCTACTCGGCCATGGAAACCCATTTCATGAAGCTCCCGACGAAGAGTTCTTGTGCTGACGTTGCAACCAAGGACAGACAATCCACTAATTTGAAAGGGTGTCACATACTTTTGTATATACAGTATAGTGTATGTATACCTCCTCCTATAACTACTGCTGTACATATATTGTTCCTGTTTACATATTGTCGATAGTGTCTTTACACACCACAAATTTATATCCGGGACGGCTCGTTCTGACATTTCTTAATCTCTTGTTGCTTCTTCTTTTTTTGTCCTTTTCTTTTTTCCTTGGCATTATTTGTGTATTAGTATTGTACTGTTAGACATTTACTGCACTGCTGGAGCTAGGAACAAAAGCATTTTGTTGCATCTGCTTTAACATATTATAATCTGTGTACACGACAAATAACCTTTGATTTGATTTGACTTTAATGGAAAGTGCACATATAATCATATTTTATTTTTGAGAGGGGATTTGATTCTTCGGGGGATACTAATATACTGTACATAAGATCCCTGAGGAAACCAATTTTCCTCCCCTGGGGTGTTAGAGAGAGAGAAAGGAGGCACAGAATACGTTCAATCCCAGAAAACCATTAAGACCTGAGATCAAGTGTCAGACGAACGACCCCAAGCCAAGTGGGAATGAATAGCGGAAGAAGCTGAAGACAAAAGCTTGTCAATTAAGGCAAACAATGTATAAAAGCCCCAGGTATAACCTCTATAAAGGCGATGGATCCATTAAGATTAATCAGACTCGACTTAGATCAATGCCGTGACTTAGATAGGAGAGGGTTTTGGCGGACGATGATGTATTTCAGTCTGGAGGAGTGCGGACACCTAACTGACACATCAATGGGAGGAAACGGAAATTAACACTGTCTGATGTCCATCCCAAATTGCAGCCTATTCCCTAAATAGTGAATTTGTCCCTAGAGCCCTATTGGCCCTGGTCAAATGCAGTGCACTATAAAGAAAATAGGGTGCAATTTGGGACACAACATGAGTAGGGCCAGATCAAAGGGAACACAGGAGAGAAGGTGAAGGCCACATGTAAAGCGAGCACTCCCTTGCTCTGATTAAAAAAAAGTGGAAAAAAGGAAGAGTCCAAATTACACGGGGAGAGCAATCAAGAGGCTAGGGTGCTGTCGATGCCATTGACAGTCAAACGCCTCCTTCAGCTTTTTTCGAAAACTAAACATTATCAGTTAAAAATATAATTTTCACTCATTGACTTTGGCCTTTGATTTACAACACCACTTCATGGCCATAATCTGTCCTATTCAGATGAATATGTTAATTATGTTTAGCTTTAAGTGCCATTATCCTTTAGTGCTCGAGCCATTCTTTTAGCTCCTGATGATAGTTATGATAGCCATTAGGACAATAGTACGGTGTCAGTATGTGGCCTTGCTGCCTTCCCTCACATAGCTGTTGTGTTGACTAAGAGGTCTAATTTCCCTGTCGTCTCTAAAAGCAAACACTTTCCACAGTTCACACTGCCGGGAGGGAGCCTTTCCAGTTCACACTAGACCCCCCTATCATTGATCCGCCGTAAAGACGTGGCATTTATCCCCATGGCAGGCACACAGACACAGACAGCTCCTCTCGCTCCCCCCCTCTCTCTCTCTTTCTCTCTCTCTCTCAATCTCCCAACCTTTACTATTATTCTCTATCTCTCACTCTTTCTCTCTCGCTCTCTCTTTCTCTCTCTCTCTCCCTAGCTCTCTCTTTCTCTTCTCTGAGCTGATAGTGATTTTTGGTTAAGCACCAGGAGACCCCTGGGGACCTGGTCATTACACTGCACTTCAGTGACACAGGTGATGGGTCCCAGGATGCTACTAAAAGGACCCGAAGTGGGATTGTATGGACATAATGGGAAAGGATTGTTCTCCCAGGCCCAATTATGAAAATGCCATCCATGACAAAATATAACAAGGGACTGAGGCAAAAGCAGACCATGTCTTCAGGGGAAGACAATGTAACAGATTGGCATGGCAGGATTTGTGGAAGAAGAAAACAAATCTGATGACATGGCATGGTATGCAAACTGTAGTCCATTGCCATATTTTAACCCCAGGTATATTTTCTGTCCTATCTAATGATGTTATTGAACATTTTATTCAAATTGTTTATCAAGTCAAGTGATCACATCTCCTCAAAGACATTGATTGGGTAAAATAGTTTGTAAGGTGGGTTGTTGATGCTGATTTATCCAATATTTGACTTTACCTATCCAAACAACACACCACACACCGCTTTGAAAGCTGATTGTGGGAAATAATTTCCTCTGGCAGTCATCAGAGCAACGATACTGTCTTCAAAACAGCCCGAGGAAAGATTGGGGAAGCAAACACGCTGACGCTTTGGAAATGAGCAAAACATGATTTAACCATCTGGCAGAGCAGCAGATGCTGCCATAAATTGCTGCAACTTTCAAATGTTGATTTTCTTTAACCCAGATGCAGTTTGGAGTGCCGGTGTGTAGGGTTAGTTGAGCTTAATATATTCTGGGAGATTGAGAAACAGTTTTTCTGGCGGTGGTGTTAATTTTGAAATACATCTCACGTGTCAACTGCAGTGTTGTAAGATGGCTAATGCAGAGTAGAATTGTGGAAACAACAAAGAAAATAATTATGGCAGTAATGTAATGGTACTCAAGCAGTAATCAATACACACTGAAAATGGAATAACAAAAACATTTGTCTTTGCTCTTGTTGCCTCTAAATCAGGGGTGGGCAATTCCAGTCCTCGAGGGCCTGATTGGTGTCTGTCACGTTCTGACCTTTATTTCCTTTGTTTTGTCATTATTTAGTATGGTCAGGGCGTGAGTTGGGGTGGGCAGTCTATGTTTGTTTTTCTATGATTTGGGGATTTCTATGTTTCGGCCTAGTATGGTTCTCAATCAGAGGCAGGTGTCATTAGTTGTCTCTGATTGAGAATCATACTTAAGTAGCCTGGGTTGCACTGTTTGTTTGTGGGTGATTGTCTATGTTGATTGCTTGTTTCAGCGCAGTTCGCATTAGCTTCACGGTTGTTATTTCATTTATTGTTTTTGTATAGGGTTTCAGTGTTCAGTGTTTTCTTTATTAAAATTAATGATGAACACATACCACGCCACATTTTGGTCCTCCGATCCATCTCGCCTCTCCTCTTCAGATGAAGAGGAGGACGACCGTGACAGTGTCACAGTTCTGCCCCAGCCCCAGCTAACACACCTGACTCCAATAATCACCTAATGATGATCTTCAGTTTAGAATGCAATTTGATTAATCAGCTGCTAGTGATGGAGAAAAATGTGACACATATCAGGCCTTCGAGGACTGGTGTTGCCCACCCCTGCTCTAAATGAATAAAATAGCATTTAATTACATTGAGAAATCATTTTTTGAGGGTGGATCCTACAGATGAAACTTGTGCAATATTGGCCATTTACCATATCACTTGCACTTATAACAATTTTACATTTGTGATTGGGCCCAATCCAATGTTTCTCTCCCGTTATACAAAAAGCACGTAAACCCCCTAATTTCTTTGTTTAATAATTCAGAAAAGGGTTCTGATTAAGCCACACCATGAAATACATTTGAAACCCTTGTGAGAATTTGGAAAAACAGCAATTACACAATCAGTGTTTGTGACTCCTGTGCCACGTGAAGTGGCTCTTTTAATTAATGATCAAACTCTAATTAAATACTCCATTGCTCCATTGCATCGCTCTGTCATTTGGACCGATGTGACGAGTGACAGATAACTTTTTGATGAAGAGAGCGCGCATGGATTTATTTTCAATTACGTGAAGGTAATGAAAGGAAAAAGTGCAGATCAATGGACATTTGAGCGACACAACAACAATTGAGAACCATGACAGAGACAGTTGCTAAGGGAGAGAGCAGAATGGAGAGAGATGGACAGACAGATGAGAGATATTGAGGCCACAGATAAAGGCTGTGTCTAAGAGAGGAGGGAAGGAGAAGAAGAGAGAAAGGATGATAACACTTTACATTAAGTTGTCCCTATTACTATGTAACTAATACAGTAATAACTGTGTTCATTTAGTAGTTACATAGATTTGACTATGTAATTAAATGAAAATAGGAATGTTGAGGAATCCGTTATTACACAACTGGTGAAGGTTTATCCACATGTGTAACTACATTTTCTTATTCCACTATGTAAGTAATGTTTTGTAATTACATGTTTGAAAGTCACCTGTCAATTACCATGTCAATAACTGAAACCAAAATCTGACCTTGTTACATGTAACTACAAGGTTCCGCTATCATTGAATCCACATGTAATGCCAGGGTTGATAAATAGGCTTGGACCAGGTAACAACAATATCAAGCAACTTAATGTAAAGTGAAACCCAATTGGGTACCTTTATAATTACTATGTTGTTACAATGTAACAACATTTTCAGACAATAGGCTGACCAGGAGAAATTAGGACAAAGGAGAACATTAGGTATAAGATGGGCTGAAAATCCTTTTGCCCGTGCTGGCGTTGCAGATGACTATATTGGTCCACTAATACTGGAATATTAAAGCCCCAGTGTACTACTTTGTGAAAAAAAATATAAAACAGATTATACAGATTTTTCATACTTTCCAAGGCTATGTACTTACCCAGGAGCAAGCAACCTAATGTAAAGTGTAAATGTAATGTAAAATTTGTATTACTTTGTAGTTTTGATGTAACAACCTTTGCAGACAATAGGCTAACCAGGAGATATAAGGACACAGGAGAACATTTTTCAGTTGGACTTTTCTTTAATAAATTTGACAAAGATTCACATTCAAACTATTCAAATTCAATTCCCCATTTCAGACTCAAAAAAATAACTATTTTATTTAGTAGAAACACAGGGTGGCAAAAACTAGCTTGCTAGCATTTCCCCATCATTCACTAATGTAGCTAGCTAGCTTGGTGTCACTGGTAGCCTAATGTCAACACCTTTTCCAACTCAGTTAATAAACGTTACCAAATCATCATAAAAATCATGAAAGACTTATTAGCTTACAATGTTATTTACAATGTTTTTGACTTACATTGCACTTTGAGTATTATAAACCTTTAAAAACATTATAACTAAAGAGAGGGGAGAGGTCAGTGTGATATCACTTCCTGGCTTCTTATATTTCCAAATGTTCTTCTTTTGAATGTGCAAACATTTTGAATGTACAATGTCCTCCACTAAATAGTGAACAAAAAGGTAACAAAATGTTTTATGTTTTTTTTTTTTTTTTTTTTTGTATGTGCAGACAGGAAGAGGAAGTGAGAGGCCCAACTTGGCGGAACATCTGTCTCCCTCCAGTAGGTAGCGTTGTTTCACCCACCAAGCAAGGAGTTTTTGTATGGAGGTCAATGAGAGAATGTTGAATTTGGTCAACAAAAAATGTAATGGCTTAAATGTTAATTTTGTATGAGGTTATAATAATCCATGCCTCTGGGAATGTTATAAAGTCCAAAAGTTATGAGTGTAGTTAGAAATGTGTCTGTCAGAAGTATGGAAATGTGTATATTTCAAGACATGGCATATACTGTAAGGGTGCAGTGAGATGGGTTGGACGATACCTTTCTCATACCTTTCTCATCAATCATCTTGAAAAAACTCTTCAGACGAAGAGGAGGAAAACCCTTACAAGCCAGCCTTTAAATGCTTTATTATCCAAATGTTGAAAGATCTTGTGGGCGATTGAGAGAAATAAAATGGGGCAGTTTGAGGCCAAGTGGCAGAGAGGGATGGAGGCGCTGAAGATGGGGGTGTGAGCAGGTGGGTCTGGGCAGGTGTGATGTAGATGTTGTTTGTATGTGTATGTTTGTATTGTCTAAAAATATAAAATAAAATCGTACAAAAAAAATGTAATGAAGAAAAATGACAAGCTATTATTTGATTTATTTTCCTATACATTCTTCATTGTAACCACAATGTCACAGATAATTGAACAAACATAACATGAGCAGATTAACTTGGTCGAAACGTTTCTTTATAAAAGACAATCAGAAAGAATGTTGGTACTTATTTATTTTGATCCAAAGCCACCAATGAGTGAGTCACTCAGCTTTATGCTGACAAATATAGCTTTATGCTGTGAAATAGCCTACTAAATAGACCAAGTCTAAACAAATATATTAACTTGTCAAAAAAAACGAGTACATTTCGTAAATACATTAAATAGCTCAGGTCTTGGAAATATGGGAAACCTTTTTCCCCTCACTATCATCTCTTTCATTCAGTTTCTTCTTCACATCTGTCACGCCCTGGCCTTAGTATTCTGTGTTTTCTTTATTATGTTGGTTAGGCCAGGGTGTGACATGGGTGATTTATGTGTCTTGTTTTGTCTAGGGGTTTTGTAGTCTATGGGGTTGTGTTCAGTTGAGTGTTCTAGGTAAGTCTATGGTTGCCTGGAGTGGTTCTCAATCAGAGGCAGGTGTTTATCGTTGTCTCTGATTGGGAACCATATTTTGGCAGCCATATTCTTTAGGTATTTTGGTGGGTGATTGTTCCGGTCTCTGTGTTTTGCACCAGTTAGGACTGTTTCGGTTTTTCCACGTTTTCTTATTTTGTATAGTGTTCACGTTTTCATCTTTCATTGAAGATGTTTATAAATAACCACGCTGCATTTTGGTCCTCCTCTCCTTCCCAGGAGGAAAACCGTTACATCAGCAAAGAAGGACTCTGTTTTTCAGAAGCTCACGTTAAATAGAGGGGCTATTAACCTCTTGGATTTAGGGGGCGCTATTTTAATTTTTGGATGAAAAACGTTCCCGTTTTAAACAAGATATTTTGTCATGAAAAGATGCTTGACTATGCATATAATTGACAGCTTTGGAAAGAAGACACTCGTTTCCAAAACTGCAAAGATATTGTCTGTGAGTGCCACAGAACTGATGTTACAGGTGAAAACCAGATAAAAAAACAACCAGGAAGTGCCGCATTTTTTGAAACCGCCTCATGCCAATGACTCCGTATATACAGCCTTAGAGGAATGGCCACTCCAAGGAGCCTGGTCTTCCCACGGTTTCTCCATTGGGCCCGACTAATGGGGAGTTTTTTCTCCTGGCCGCCGTACACCGTCTCAAACGCGGTTAGCTCCAAGGAGTACAGGCTGGGTCAAGGGATCCATTGAAGTATAATTGTACCCCGCCTTCCATCATCGATATGGAGCGTACCGAAGGGCCCGTTAGTAGGGAAGTCTGTTGATTACGCGTAACATCATCCCGTTCAACTAAGGCTGGGTTAAAGCTAGATATGAGGAGTAGTATGGGAACTTTAAAGCCCACAAGTGTGTTGCATTGTGGAGAGTAAGTAAGGCCTCCGGTCGGAAGGAAGGCGGCTGATGCGCAGCCTATATAACGTAGAAATGTCATTCTCGCCGGGTTTGGCGCAAAAGGGTGTCAAAGTGAAGATATCTAACCGGCGTAACTCCTGTAGTGGCACCGTGCTCCTTATACCAGTATGTAAATATCAGTGTTCACGGTTACGGCGAGAGCAACTATGACTCTCTCAGGGTAGCCAAATGCCTCGACATCTAATTAGTGACAAGCATGAATGGATGAACGAGATTCCCACTGTCCCTACCTACTATCTAGCGAAACCACAGCCAAAGGAACGGGCTTGGCGGAATCAGCGGGGAAAGAAGACCCTGTTGAGCTTGACTCTAGTCTGGCACTGTGAAGAGCCATGAGAGGTGTAGAATAAGTGGGAGGCCCCGGCCGCCGGTGAAATACCACTACTCTCATCGTTTTTTCACTTACCCGGTGAGGCGGGGAGGCGAGCCCCGAGCAGGCTCTCGCTTCTGGCTTCAAGTACCCGGCTAGCATCGCGTGCGACCCACTCCAGGGACAGTGGCAGGTGGGGAGTTTGACTGGGGTGGTACACCTGTCAAACGGTAACGCATGTGTCCTAAGGCGAGCTCAGGGAGGACAGAAACCTCCCGTGGAGCAGAAGGGCAAAAGCTTGCTTAATCTTGATTTTCAGTATGAATGCAGACCGTGAAAGCGGGGCCTCACGATCCTTCTGACTTTTTGGGTTTTAAGCAGGAGGTGTCAGAAAAGTTACCACAGGGATAACTGGCTTGTGGCTGCCAAGTGTCTTTAGCGACGTCGCTTTTTGATCCTTCGCTGTCTGCTCTTCCTATCATTGTGAAGCAGAATTCACCAAGCGTAGGATTCACCCACTAATAGGGAACGTGAGCTGGGTTTAGACCGTCGTGAGATAGGTTAGTTTTACCCTACTGATGATGATGATGTGTTGTTGTAATAGTAATCCTGCTCAGTACGAGAGGAACCTCAGGTTCAGACATTTGGTGTATGTGCTTGGCTAGGCTTGGGGGCAGTATTTCGAGGTCTGGATGAGAAGCGTGCCCAAAGTGAACTGCCTGTTACTCAGGCCCAGAATCTAGGATATGCATATAATTGGTAGATTTGAATAGAAAACACAAAAGTTTCCAAACTGTTACAATAATGTCTGTGAGTATAACAGAACTGATATGACAGGTGAAAACCTAAGGAAAATCCATCCAGGAAGTGGGATTTTTATGATGTGGGTATTTTCAATTGAATGCCTATAGATTATCTAATGGGTAAGGACCCAAATTGCAGTTCCTATGGCTTCCACTAGATGTCAACAGTCTTTAGACATTGTTTCAGGCTTGTTTTCTGGAAAATGAAGAAGAATGAGACCTTTCTGTCAGTGGACTGTAGAATCATGCAGTGCTGGTTTAAGCGTGTGACTGAGTGCACGACCTTCGTTGTTTTTCCTTTCTATTGTCTAAATAATCAATAATATTTCGTATTCAATAGAAAACCTGAGGATTAATTATAAACATCGTTTGACATGTTTCGACGAACTTTACCGGTACTATTAGGATGTATTCGTCTGCATGTTTTGACCACCTTTGTGCCAGTGGATTACCGAACAAAACGCGCCAACAAAACTGAGTTTTTGGGATGTAAAGAGGGACTTTATCGAACAAAACAAACATTTATTGTGTAGCTGGGACTCTCGTGACTGCAACCATATGGAGATCTTCAAAGGTAATTGGTGAATTGTATCTCTATTTCTGACTTTTGTAATTCCTTTACTTGGTTGTAAAATGTTTGTATGCTTTTGTATGCGGAGCGCTGTCCTCAGATAATCGCATGGTATGCTTTCGCCGTAAAGCCTTTTTGAAATCTGACAAAGCCGCTGTATTAACAAGAAGTTCATCTTTAATCTTTATAAATGGTTATTATGACTATTTCTGTATTTTGAATTTGGCGCTCTGCAGTTTCACCGGATGTTGTCGAGGTGGGTTGCTAGCGGAACGCCTGCGCCAGAAAGGTTAACTAAATCTTTCATACATTTGATGCTGATTTTGTAACGTTTATTGACCAGGTTGGAAAACATGTTGACATTGTGCCAGTGCGTAGATAACTATCTAGCTAACTACATCAGTGAATGATGGGGAAATGCTAGCTAGCTTTACCACCACCCTGTGTTAGTATGTTTTACTAACTAAATAGTTATTGCTTTGAGTCTGAAATTAGGAATTTAATATGAATATTTGTCAAATCCATTAAAGAAAAGTCAAACTGAAAAATTATGTCTCCTGGTTAGTCTATTGTCTGAAGAGGTTGTTACATTGTAACTACAAAGTCATTAAAATGTCACTACACTTTACATTAAGTACACTGTAAATACTTGTAACAACATTGCAAATACAGAGTTGGTTGTTAAAGAATTTTACATTGTAAGTACAAAATTATACATGGCCATCATATTTATAATGTTAATCAATAGAAAAAATCCTGCCAGCTACATTTCCTAATGTTTTGGTTGAAGTTAATCTTGCATTTTACCTTACACCGAGAAAAGAACTGGAGAAAAGTACAATAGTTACTCATCAGTCAGAGAGTTGTCTGCTGATAGAATGCCAGTTTGTGAATTCTCATTCAAGTTGAGAAGTGCAACTGAAGCACAAAATGAGTCTGACGTCGAGCAGAAATTACAATAAGAAGCCTTTTAGATCTGCGTTTACAAAATGCAGCAATATACTTTTGCGTTTGATCTATTTTTAATTGTATGAACAACGCAGAATTCTGCGTTAACGCGACCCTTGCTGTCTGCAAAGGTTGTTACATTGTAACTACATAGTATTTATAAAGGGTGTACTTTACTGGGTTTCCCTTTACATTAAGTTGCTTGCTCCTGGGTGGGTACATGATGATTACAAGTGTATCCTATGTAACTACATTGTTCTTACATGACACTTGATTCAGTATAGCCCTTGATCACATTGAAATAACATAGAAATAAACTCATTTAATATAACTAGCAGTTAATGACAGGGTGTGGCTTGTTACAATTGTTGTTACCAGGTCCTAGCCTATTTATCAAAACTGGTATTACATGATAGTTGGTATTACATGATGATTCAATGATAGTGGCACCTTGTAGTTACATGTAACAAGGTCATACACTGAGTGTTCAAAACATTAAGAACACATTCCTAAGTTTGAGATGCACCCCTTTTGCCCTCAGAACAGCCTTCATTTGTCGGGGCATGGACTACAAGGTGTCGAAAGCGTTCCACAGGTATGCTGGCCCATGTTGACACCTATGCTTCCCACAGTTGTGTCAAGTTGGCTGGATGTCCTTTGGGTGTTGGACCATTCTTGATACACTGTTGAGCATGAAAAACCCAGTAGTGTTGCAGTTCTTGACACACTCAAACAGGGGGCACCTACAACCATACCCAGTTCAAAGGCACTTAAATATTTTGTCTTGCCCATTCACCCTCTGAATGACACGCACACACACTCAATGTCTCAATTGTCTCAAGGCTTAAAAATACTTCCTGTCTCCTTCCTTTCATCTACACTGATTGAAGTGGATTTAAAAGGTGACATCAATAAGTCTATATCATTGTAAGTCGCTCTGGATAAGAGCGTCTGCTAAATGACTTAAATGATGGAAAGAGCAGGTGTTCCTAATGTTTTGTACTCTCAGTCTATTTTCAAATGTGTAATTACCAAAAAATTGTTACATAGTGGAACTAGAGAATGTGTAATAACATGAGAATTTACGCATTTGGAATAACCTTCAGCAAGTGAATCTGTGATTATACATTCCTTCTTCCAATTGTGTAATAACTGATTCCGCAACAACCCTATTACCATGTAATTATATAGTAAAACCTATAACTACTATGTTGTTAACAGTTATTACTGTGTTAGTTACATAGTAATATGGGCAACTTAATGTAAAGTGTAACCAAAAGGAGAAATGTAGAATAGAGAGATAAATAGAGATAGATAGGAAGATGGGTAAGGGAAAGACTTAAGGGAGGGAGGAAAGGAAAGGGGGGAAGAGAGTATGAAAGAAAGGTGCTATAATAGAGAGAGAAAGAGAGCTAGACTGGAAGACGAGTAAGGTACAGAAAGAGAGAGAGAGGTGAGAAGAAAAAAGAGAAACTGACAAAAGTCTTGCCCAAGAAAGTAAGAGAGAGAGTGAGAAGAAAAGAGAAGAGAAGCAGAAAAACTGTTTGAGGAAGATAGCGAGAGAAAGCGAAACCCAGAGGACAATCCATCCAGGATTTTTTTTTTTAGGTCTTTGGATTTTCCAATGCTTTTCTATGGGGAAGCCAAATTATTAGGACCCCGATTGCAGTTCCTATGGCTTCCACTAGATGTCTACAAGCTAGAATTTGTTCAATGTTTTTTTTTTTTTTTAAATGAAGAAGTAGTCGTATTCTTTCTAAGTGCCACTCAGGTGGACTCCAGTCTTTTGGTGCGGGTGAATGAGAGTGCACTCCGTGTTGTTTTTCTCCGGTATTAGAAACAGTTTATTCCTTCTTCAATTTGATCGATTATTTACATTTTAGGGTACCTGAAGTTGGATTAGAAACATTTACATTACATTTAAGTCATTTAGCAGACGCTCTTATCCAGAGCGACTTACAAATTGGTGCGTTCACCTTAAGACATCCAGTGGAACAGCCACTTTACAATAGTGCATCTAAATCTTTTAAGGGGGGGGGAAACGTTGTTTGAAATGTTTGGACCAAGTTTACAGGTAACTTATTAGATCCTTTGTAGGCATGTTGGAACAGGCGAGTTGGAACAGGTGTATTTCTGAATCAAATGTGCCAAATAAACAGACATTTTTGGGATATAAACAAGGACTTTATTGAACGAAACGACCATTCATTGTGTAACTGAGACCTTTGGGATTGCAAAAAGATGAAGATCTTCAAAGGTAAGATATTCATTTTATTGCTATTTCTGACTTTCGTGATGCATCTGTTTGGTTGGAAAATGTTTTTCATGCTTTTGTATGCGGGGCGCTGTCCTCAGATAATCGCATGGTATGCTTTCGCCATGAAGCCTTTTTTAAATCTGACAAAGCGGCTGGATTAAAAAGAAGTTAATGTTTAAGCAAATGTAAAACACTTGTATTTTTTCTGTCTATTTCTGTCTATGGTGCTCTGCAATTTCACTGGATGTTGTGGAGGTGGGTTGCTAGTGGAACGTCTGCGCCAGAAAGGTTAAACTTCTGAATGAATGATTATATTGATCGAAGCCGCCTCTTAACCTGTAGTGACACCTCATCCCATGAACGGGACCGTTGTCATCATCTGACACTAATTAGCATAACGCAACGGACATAAATCTTCCTAGAAAATCTTCCTATTCATGAAAATCACAAGTGAAATACATTGGAACACAGCTTAGCCTTTTAATCACCCTGTCATCTCAGATTTTCAAAATATGCTTTACAGCCAACGCTAGACAAGCATTTGTGTAAGTTTATCATAGCCTAGCATAGCATTATTTTTTATTTATTTATTTATTTCACCTTTATTTAACCAGGTAGGCTAGTTGAGAACAAGTTCTCATTTGCAACTGCGACCTGGCCAAGATAAAGCATAGCAGTGTGAACAGACAACACAGAGTTACACATGGAGTAAACAATTAACAAGTCAATAACACAGTAGAAAAAAAAGGGGAGTCTATAACATTGTGGGCAAAAGGCATGAAGAGGTAGGCGAATAATAAAAATTTTGCAGATTAACACTGGAGTGATCAATGATCAGATGGTCATGTACAGGTAGAGATATTGGTGTGCAAAAGAGCAGAAAAGTAATTAAATAAAAACAGTATGGGGATGAGGTAGGTAAATTGGGTGGGCTATTTACCGATGGACTCTGTACAGCTGCAGCGATCGGTTAGCTGCTCAGATAGCAGATGTTTGAAGTTTGTGAGGGAGATAAAAGTCTCCAACTTCAGCGATTTTTGCAATTCGTTCCAGTCACAGGCAGCAGAGAACGAAAGGCGGCCAAATGAGGTGTTGGCTTTAGGGATGATCAGTGAGATACACCTGCTGGAGCGCGTGCTACGGATGGGTGTTGCCATCGTGACCAGTGAACTGAGATAAGGCGGAGCTTTACCTAGCATGGACTTGTAGATGACCTGGAGCCAGTGGGTCTGGCGCCGAATATGTAGCGAGGGCCAGCCGACTAGAGCATACAGGTCGCAGTGGTGGGTGGTATAAGGTGCTTTAGTGACAAAACGGATGGCACTGTGATAAACTGCATCCAGATTGCTGAGTAGAGTGTTGGAAGCTATTTTGTAGATGACATCGCCGAAGTCGAGGATCGGTAGGATAGTCAGTTTTACTAGGGTAAGTTTGGCGGCGTGAGTGAAGGAGGCTTTGTTGCGGAATAGAAAGCCGACTCTAGGTTTGATTTTCGATTGGAGATGTTTGATATGAGTCTGGAAGGAGAGTTTACAGTCTAGCCAGACACCTAGGTACTTATAGATGTCCACATATTCAAGGTCGGAATCATCCAGGGTGGTGATGCTGGTCAGACGTGCGGGTGCAGGCAGCGAACGGTTGACAAGCATGCATTTGGTTTTACTAGCCTTTAAGAGCAGTTGGAGGCCACGGAAGGATTGTTGTATGGCATTGAAGCTCGTTTGGAGGTTAGACAGCACAGTGTCCAAGGACGGGCCGGATGTATATAGAATGGTGTCGTCTGCGTAAAGGTGGATCAGGGAATCGCCCGCAGCAAGAGCAACATCATTGATATATACAGAGAAAAGAGTCGGCCCGAGGATTGAACCCTGTGGCACCCCCATAGAGACTGCCAGAGGACCGGACAGCAAGCCCTCCGATTTGACACACTGAACTCTGTCTGCAAAGTAGTTGGTGAACCAGGCAAGGCAGTCATCCGAAAAACCGAGGCTACTGAGGCTGCTAGCAGCAGGCAACCTTGTCACGGAAATCAGAAAAGCAATCAAATTAAATCGTTTACCTTTGATGAACTTCGGATGTTTTCACTCACGAGACTCCCAGGTAGACAGCCAAAGTTCATTTTTTCCCAAAATATTATTTTTGTAGGCGAAATAGCTCCATTTGTTCTTCACATTTGGCTGAGGATTCGCCCGGAAATTGCGGTCACCACATCGCCAAAACAATATTCCAAATTAGCTCCATAATATCGACAGAAACATGGCAAACGTTGTTTAGAATCCATCCTCAAGGTGTTTTTCTAATATCTATTCGATAATATATCCGTGGGGACAATTCATTTTTCACTAAGACCGATTGGAATAATGGCTACCTCTGTATTTTACGCAAGAATCTCTCTCGGAGCCACCATGTGACCACTTACGCAATGTGGCCGCCTATGGCTATTCTTCAACAGAAATGCGCAAAACTACGTCACAATGCTGTAGACACCTTGGGGAATACGTAGAAAGCGTAAGCTCATTGATGGTACATTCACAGCTGAATAGGGAGTCATTGCAACGCAGCGCTTTCCAAACCTGGTGCACTTCCGGATTGGATTTTTCTCAGGCTTTCGCCTGCAACATCAGTTCTGTTATACTCACAGACAGTATCTTTACAGTTTTGGAAACGTTACAGTGTTTTCTACCCAAAGCTGTCAATTATATGCATATTCTAGCATCTTGTCCTGACAAAATATCCCGTTTAAAACGGGAACGTTTTTTTTCTCCAAAAATGAAAATACTGCCCCCTAACACCAAGAGGTTTTAATGAGTTCCAAGAGCTGATCCTTTAAGAACAAACTCTTAGTTACAATGACAGCCTAGGAACAGTGGGTTTAAGTGCCTTGTTCAGGGGCGGAACGACAAATTTTTACCTTGTCAGCTCAAAGATTAGATCTAACAACCTTTTGGTTACTGCCCAATGCTCTAACCAATAGGCTACCTGCCGCCCCACTTTAAAGAGCCTTCTAATCTTAGAGAACAAATAAATATAGTAAAACAATAACTTCAAACACAGTCCATTCATCACTGGATTTCTTCAAATTGCTGTGCAGGAAAAGGATATCATCCACCGTGTCTGGTCGCAGGCACGAAGCTGGGTTCTTTATGAAATCACACATCCATCTGAAGGACAGTTGACCTCTTGAAGCCATATAGGAAATCAACAAGATCCACAAGTGTTCTTTCACAGTAGCTGGCCTTATGTTTTCTGCCATTTTCAACTGCACTGTCCCACTCCATGGTGGATAACATCGACTCTTCGTTTATGTAATGGGCTGTAAGGAATAAGTGTCCTATTTTTCAAAATCATCAGTCCACATGTCAAGTGTAATTGCGTCATTGTATTTACCCAAATTGTCTCTAAACTCCGGGACCACCCATCAGTTGATTTCTTTTGCTTGATGCAGGAGTCTCGTGCGATGGGATAGAGACTGACTGAAACATTCACATCGCCATTAATTTACAAAAGGATCGTCTAATAGCTCGGATAGGTGTGGAAAAATCCCCCAATTTGTGCCACAGTTTAGACTACCGATAGACGGTCAGTCGGAGTTGAGTCCAATTGTAAAGTGTAACATAAAGGCCAAAAAAGGGCAAACTTGCCATGTATTCAATGCTTAAGTACTCTAAAATTGTACATTTCTAACTCAATATCAAAGACCAGATTTGTGCTCACGAAAAATGCATCAACCCCTACAAATATATAATTTTTTTTATAATCAACAGAATAATTCAAACAAAATTAGCTGTAGCGAGAGCAGAGACTGCATACTAAAGATCATTAGAAAGAATGTGTCTTTTAACCCTGCATTAAAATATGACTTATTTTGAACGAAAGCCAGGAATGAGTGAATCACTCAGCCCTATGCTGTTCCTGCTTCTGTTGCCTTTTTGATTCTATGATCACCAAGCCTCATGCACCCGCAAAATGTTGAATAAAGCAAGTTCACAAATCTTGCCGTTTTTAAGCTTTGCTATTCTGTGTTAATTAGAACATACTCTCTGGTATTACTTATACTTTATTTAGTGTTGTTTACAGTCTTCCAAACTGGCAAATTAATTATATTGTAATCTAACAGCACCTGTTTGTCATGCAACACTAGCCGATGCACTTTTGACAATGATTTTACATGAGGCCTAATTACATGATATGCCTAAAATACTTATATCCACTAGGCTAATAAATAATAAAATGTTGCCTTTTGATTATTTAATTAACCTATATTATCCCTTTGGAGCACATGCAAAAGTGATTTAGAGTTGTTGAACGGGAGTGCCAAAATATTTTACAATGAACTGAATGATGAGGATGAAGAGGAAGAGATTGAGCTATTTAATATATGTGTTTTATTTATTATATTTACTTGTGGAATATTAACGAATAGATGACAAGAATATAAATAATAATCTGGTGGCATTGATAGAGAGTCAGGCGGATAATGGAGTGAAAGTGCACTGTACTGTAAGTATGCAACAACGTAGCCTTTCCAATAAATTGGAATACAAAAGAAGTCATCCACCCATGATGGGCTATCAGAAGGACAATATATTATTGCCGAGTTTAGGGACTATTAATGGCATGTCACTTCACCTATCTCTTTGCATAGCCCACCACATGCACTGTTTTCTAACCACATCTGGATGGATTCCACAAGTAAATGTAATAAATTACTATGGGAATAAATATCACTGAATTACAGAAATATTGGTATTAAGTAGGCTAATGCAATTGAAGGCAGCAAATTGTTGCTTACTGAAACACCCAAAGTCATTCAATTGTTATAATAGTATTTGAAGCAATAGCCTACCCGCGTGTATTCAACTATTTCAGCACTGTTTCGCGCTGCTTTGAGACCAGCATGAAGACTGATCTTGATAAATAAATACGATTTTTATTTTCACTGAATCTCTGTTTGGGTGTTGGTTAGCCTACAATTAGGGTGTGGAAATGTTAGGATTATTTTGCTCTTCCCTGCCAGTCGCTTAGTAGCCTAGGCCTACTCCCAACCGGTCACGTTGTACAGCACCATATATTCCTAACTGAAACCCTGAGGTCTAAAATGCATTTTCGCTTTTCTTGGAATAGAAACACCATAATATTAATCAATTTAATTAAGCAAAATTTCTAACAGTATAAACAGCACAATACATATTATAATTAATCCCATACAGTCTGTTCTAACAACAAAAAATGCACAGCCAATATTATAAACAGTCAAATGCATTCATGAATTCAATTGCTTTAGCTGACATGTTGCGGTTTATTCATTGTTTAATTATGCAAGGCTCCCTTTAAAAAAAATATTGTTTCATAACTAAAATGCTTGACTGTATTTAAAGACATGGGTGGCTTGTATGCTGTGTGATGACATGCACAAATGAATGAATGATTGGTTGATATACTGTATATTGAAGTAGGCTTTTATGCCAATAAGTAAGTTACGCTAAAACAGCTATAGTAAACATGACTCTTAGGCCTACAGCTCCATGTCATTTCAATAACTTAGCTTCTCAAATACGCCCTCTGGTGGTCGAACTAGCATTAATGGCAACAATGGCTGACAGTAAAATACTATGACGTCATGCACTCCCAACATGCTATACCATTCCTTAGCACCCCGCAAGCTGTGGAGGCTGTTGAGGGGAAGATGGCTTTTACTAACGGCTGAAATGGAGTCAATGGAGAGGTATCAACCATATGAAAACCATATGTTTGATACCATTCCATTAACTCCATTCCAGCAATTATTATGAGTCGTCCTCCCCTCAGCAGCCTCCACTGGTGGTATGATGCAACTATTAAAGGAAGAATCACTGTAGGTAGGGGTAAAAGTAACAGGGCAACGGGGTTAGATAATAAACAGAGTAGCAGCAGCTTATGTGAACGAGTGTGTGTGTGTGTGTGTGTGTGTGTGTGTGTGTGTGTGTGTGTGTGTGTGGCGTCAATATTCATGTGTATGTCTGTGTGAGCTTATGTAGTGTGTGTGTATGTGTGAGTTGGAGTGTCAGTGTAGTATGTGTGAGTGTGTGTGTGTGTGTCGAGTCCAGTAAGTGTGCATAGAGCCAGTGCAAGAGAGTCAGTGCAAATAAAAAGGGGGTAAATTTAAGTAGTCTGGGTAGCCATTTGATTAACTGTTCAGCAGTCTGATGGCTTGGGGGTAGAAGCTGTTCAGGAGCCTTTAGGTCCCAGACTTGGCGCTCCGGTACCGCTTTTAGATATAGATATAAAGGGTTTCTGAAAGCTTGATAAATGCCACATTATCACCATTCTAAGTAAAGTGATACCGTAATAAGTAAGGGGCTTTCCTACCTGAGAGGTCCCTGTTGACTCCCAGGGCCATGCCATCTCGGAGCCAGAGCACCATGCCGTGGTACCCAGGGATGGAGCAGGGCAGGGTCACTGGCTGACCCGCCACCACCACCAGGTCTGTGGGCTGCTGGGTAAACACCGCACTGGCCCCTGAAACAGAGAAAAAGGGTATATTGTCAAAATAGTTTCCATATCATTTAATTTTGTGCACACACATTTAGTGATATATGCCATTAAACCACAAGAGTCTATGTCCTATCTACTAAGCTAAATGGAATTGTTTTAAGAACGTCATACCAAGGATAATTTGATTTCGAATTTTAAGCCGTTGAAGTATCTAAAAAATATTTAAAACAAATACTTGAGGAAACATTTGGCCTTACTACTATTAGCTCATTGAATAACCAACTCACTACACGGAACAACAGATAGTCCCTCCCCCAAAAGTGTTTATCTTATATCTGAGAAATATAAGACAAATCAGTATGTGGACACCCCTTAAAATTAGTGGATTTGGCTAATTCAGCCACACCCGTTGCTGGCAGGTGTATTAAATCGAGCACACAGCCATGCAATCTCCAAAGAAAAACATTGGCATTAGAACACCCCTACTGAAGAGCTCAATGACTTTCAACGTGGCACTCTCATAGGATGCCACCTTTCCAACAAGACCACATTTCTGCCCTGCTAGAACTGCCCCGGTCAACTGTGCTGTTATTGTGAAGTGGAAATGTCTAGGAGCAACAACGGCTCAGCCACGAAGTGGTAGGCCACACAAGCTCTCAGAACGGGACTGCTGAGTGCTGAATCAAAAAAAATCATCTGTCCTCGTATGCAACACTCACTACTAAGTTCCAAACTGCTTCTGGAAGCAACGTCAGCACAATAACTGTTCGTTGGTAGCTCCAGGAAATGTTTTTCCATAGCTGAGCAGCCACACACAAGCCTAAGATGACCATACTCAATGCCAAGTGTTGGCTGGAGTGGTGTAAAATTTAGCGCCTTTGGACTCTGGATCAGTGGAAACGTGTTCTCGGGAGTGATAAATCACGCTTCATCATCTGGCAGTCCGACGGACGACTCTGGGTTTGGCAGATACCAGGAGAATGCTACCTGCTCCAATGCAAAGTGCCAACTGTAAAGTTTGGTGGATGAGTAATAATGGTCTGGGGCTGATGTTCATGGTTTGGGCTAGGACCCTTAGTTCCAGTGAAGGGAAATCTTAATGCTACAGCATACAATGACATTCTAGACAATACTGTGCTTCCAACATACAGTAGTGGCAACAGTTTGGGGAATGCCCTTTCCTGATTCAGCAAGGTCAATACAAAAATGGTTTGTTGAGATTGGTGTGGAAGAACTTGATTGGCCTGCACAGAGCCCTGATCTCAACACCATTGAACACCTTTAGGATGAATTGGATTGCCGTCTGCGAGCCAGCCCTAATCGCCCAACATCAGTGCCCAACCTCACTAATGCTCTTGTGGCTGAATAGAAGCAAGTCCCCGTAGCAATGTTCCAACTTTTAGTGGAAAGCCTTCCCAGAAGAGTGGAGGCTGTTATAGCAGCAAGGGGAGACCAACTCCATATTAGTGCCCATGACTTTGGAATGAAATGCTCGAAGAGCAGGGGTCCACATACTTTTGGTCATGTTTTGTACTTCCATAAATGTTTTTGACTGGTACCGGGGACATTCAGATGAGTCTTGTGAGGCCGATAGGCATCCTTTACATAAAGGGGTCATATTAGTGTGTAGCCCAAACTGTTTGTACGCTACAGACAGAAGTTGGCTGATGGGTCCTCCCGAGTGGCACAGTAGTCTAAGGCACTGCATCGCAGTTCTAGATGTGCCACTAGAGATCCTGGTTTGAGTCCAGAATCTGTCGCAGCTGGCCGGGACCGGGAGACCCATGGGGCAGCGCACAATTGGCCCATCGTCGTCCGGGTTAGGGGAGGGTTTGGCCTGCAAGGATGTCCTTCATCCATCGTGCTCTAGTGACTCTTGTGGCGGGCTGGGCGCATGCATGCAGACACAGTCGCCAGGTGTACGTGTTTCCTCCGACACATTGGTGTGGCTGGCTTTCGGGTTAATCGGGCATTGTGTGAAGGAGTAGTGCGGCTTAGTTGGGTTGTGTTTCAGAGGACGCATGGCTCTCGACCTTCGTCTCTCCCGAGTCCGCACGGGAGTTGCTGCAATGAGACAAGACTGTAACTACCAATTGGATACCACGAAATTAGGAAGAAAAAGTAAAACATATATATTTTTTAAATAAATAAGTTGGCAGATTGGCTGTACAGACTACAGATGAGTCCCAAGATGCTTGTGGGGGTCAAAACGGAGAACACTGTCGTGTTCATGACAGTTTCATCTTTCCCTAGAGGGATCATAATCGTTTGTAGGCTACAGGGTCTGACAAACACCGCTCTAGCTCTGTCACCGTTCACCTTAGATTTGGAAGTATTACGTAGGTGGATGCGATGGATTGAGACGCATTCAATGCAAAAAACCCAGTTGTCTGTCTTAAACTGACAGATTTTATGGGGATTGTTTTATTATGCTCATTTGATTTCAGCGGGTCGCAGACATCAACCTCAGGGGGTTAAAGCTGGCGCTCTTATCCAAAGCGACTTGCAGTAGCGCATGAATACATTTTCACATGGGTGGCCCCAGCAAGTATCAAACCCACAACCTTGGCATTGCAGGCGCAATGCCCTGCCAACTGAGCCATGCTAGCCTGGTGAGCAACAGCACTGCTTCCAAGGGGGTACCGTCAGGGTAGATGTTAGATCGATGAAGCATTTGTTAGATATTTTTTTCCTGAGTGCAACAATGAATCCTAATACTAATGTTGCCACAGTAGCCCAGTGAAAATAAGCATACAGAAGCTATGGATGGAAGCAAGTCCGCGGACCATGCACCACTACAGAAAAACAAAAGATAAAGCGCTAATGATGTAGCAATGAACTATTGACTTAACTGAGCTATGTTCAACAGAGAACACAAACAAACGGTAATTACCAATCATTTCTGTTAAATGGGGCAAGGAGAGGGAGAGGGAATGTAGCTGTTAGTGAAGGTATAAACAAACAAGAAATTGAACGGGCTGAACAGAGATGAAGGACAGGATGAAGAAAGACTAATCAAACAGTTGAAAGTCCTGCTGAGACAGAGGCTGTCCAAATATGGACAATTGCAAAGGTGACTATGCAGTCTGTTAGTTAGATAGTGTCCATGGATGGTTGAATTAATGGGGATTGGCTCGCATAGCGAAAAAATGCACAGGATAAGGTGCTGGCATTCGGCCACATCATTCATAAATACTCCAATCCATTATCACATGGAAATATTCACACTCAACTTTCATTGCCTGCCATTTATGTTGACGTAAGGCTTACGGTAATGATGACACCAGGTATTAGGAGAGCACTTCTATTAACATCACAATTACCTTTTTAACCGCAAATGCATTACAGCAACCATCAAATCAAAAAATTATCCCATGTAACTGTTCAACTTGATCTGTCTTTAGCCTCATTCATTCCCATCTCAACCCTCATTGCAACAAATGCAGTGTCTTTCTATTGCTGGCAGCAGAGATGATTAGACATATCCGGCTATAGATTCTCTTGCAGCACACAGTGGTTATCTACTGTAATGTACACCGTATAGGTCAAGCACCATGTCTGTCTGAGAGACACAGTCACACACACATGTGTGTGCGCGAGTGTTTGTGTGCGTGTGTGTGTGTGTGTACATGAGTGGAATCAACACTGAAGTACGGACTGGTGCATTGCTGACAGCAGCTAACCTCATTTAGAGAACGCATCTTGAAAGGGTGTGAATATCGTGAGACAGGGTTCTCTGGAGGAGAGTTCGGTACAAGGTACGTGCAGGACACAGCCGGCTTTTATATAGTTTTGTAGGAGGAAAACTTGAATGTCTCACTACAGGAAAATCCTTTGGCTCTTTACTTCCTATAATGCGAAAAAAAAGAGGGAAAGCAGACGACATAAACCAAATCTTTACTTCTGCTCTCTCTGGAGACGTACTTGGTCGATTTCCGTCTTTTAATTCAATAAGCTGCAGCTTTATGAGATGTGCCTTTCATAAGCATCATCCAACCATTGATTAGATGAATCTCCATAGAGAACAGACACAGCAAACATAAGAACTGCTGTGCTATATTAGCGTGGTAGAGAGGATTATATGTCCCAAATGGCACCCCATTTTCTATATACTGCACTACTTTTTACCAGGCCCATAGGGCTCTTAAGGGGAATAGGGTGCCATTTGAGACGCAAACATTGTCTTGTCTTGTCTACAGGCTTCGTTATTATACTTCCATTTTGACAGTTATAGCTCTTAAGGTGTCTAATGTGTATCTATTGTTTCTATGGCAACCTGTATTTCTATCTCATATCTGATGTAATTAAGTGCTCTTGCTGAACAGTTGTTGTAATATGTGCTTATTACTTTATGTAAAAAGTGAACAGTATTTTAGTATTTTATATACGATTATTTATCTACCAGTCATCCCATGGTCCAGATCCAGACAGTTGCAAGATGGATGGCATGTTGAATATTGATCAGGCTGATGAGTCATGATGCCTTTCTCCCCAGACAATCCAACATTTTCTCAGTCCATTAGTGGAATCAACATTGTGTTACATGAGGCATTGCTGATGCTCTTAAGGGGCACATTTGTTTAGTTCATGCAGGCAAGGTAGCAGCCTTTCACAGATTTAGACAGGACTTGATATTTTGGCGAAATTACTGCCAACATCATCTTCAGGTAAGCAAAGGGTGACAGTGTCAGGTAGTAAAAAATACTGGGACGTTCTGTGGGTGAAACCACTGTTGACTTGAGAAGGAGACCTATATGTTTGACTCTTGGGTTTTTACGCCATTCTGTTCATAAAATGTGCCTCCTCTGCCCCTTCTCCTAATAAATTGCATTTCATCTCATTATCTCACCTTGCCTCCTTTTCAAAGTACATTGGAGAAGATTGTCTGAAGGACAAATCTAGGATCCTCTCCAATGCGTTTTGAGGAAGAGGCGAGGAGAGAGGATGCAAGGAATCAAGGAAATGCATTTGAGATTCACTATTTTGAGGTGCATGTCTGTTTCAAAGACAGCATACTGTATGAATTAGCATTATTTCTACTCTGTGCTGTATGCATAAGGGAAATATACCTGCCTGCACAAACTGTTTACTTCCACTCATGATAAACAGTTCAGTTGAGTATTGTCTTTGCCACTGTTGGCGACATTAACAATATTCATGCTGACTTTCCACAGCAAATGTATTTCCCAGTACTCTCACCAATGTCAAAAGGCTGCCATCTGAAAATGCAGAAAAATGACTTGGTCTGACACAGTTTAACAAACAGAATCGACAGTTTGAGACCTCAGATAACCTCAGAAAGAGCACTGCCCCAAGAGAGACTTAAGGGCAAAGTCTGTTCACATTTACATTGCATTTAAAACCAAATGGAATCTCAGGATCTGTGGGGGTGCAATGTAATGCTTCAATCTAGCCCTGGACTCCTAGTGGTGCCTCACAACAGGGATTCTGCAGAGCATGGATAGCTCTAATGGGAGTCTGAATATAACAAATGAATCTCATCATCACATCGCCGGCTTCTCAGTGTGCGAGGACACACTGAGTCAAATCAAAACAAATACATATATTTTGTCAAGGATACTTCTCATAAATGTTCTGTTTGCCTAAAACTTTTACATTTCCCTTCACATTCAGGATGCCAAATTACATGAGCTCTTCCAGCAAAAAGTGTGCCTGTGCCAAACATTCTGAATTAGTTGGAGACTGAAGTTCTCAGAAGTACAGAATGTTTTAGTTGTTAGAAGACTTACAATTGGGAGATGTGCCAAAATACAAGACTGAGTAATCACTTTGTTTGTACCATGACTTACTCAAGACAGTAAGGGAGTCTACACACACAGAAATGACTCAAGAGTAACTTAAGCTGAATTCACAAAACAGCAATCTCTGTTGGAAACCTCAATACATTGCTGCCATGTCTAGTTGATGATAGTTCAATTTGTCTGCAAATCTCATCTTGAGTCAAGGCTACTGAAGAGAATCAGTTTTGACAGGGTCACAGAGCAGTGTTGTACAACAGTGTTGGCACAAGGTAACAGGGTTGACATAAGGTAACAGGGTTGAGATTAATGTACATAGAGTACATGATAGGAAAATCTTTATTTCGTTCAAATACCCAACCTCACAAAATTGATGACATCAGCTCTCAAGATGATACAAGATTTAAACCAGCATCCAACACAACCACATCGTTCCTAGAGGTGTTTGCCAATGTAATATGCACGGCATTACAGGGATCGATTTCTCCCGTTTGCCTGTGGATTTATTGAAATGCTATTAGGCTTATGAGTGGTGCCTCATTCCCTTACCTGTTGAGAACACTGAGAAGAGGGACATTTTGGCAGCTTTACTTAATAGTCACAAAAGACTGTGAAAGGTTTTGCCACGGCAAGATGGAAATGTGTGCCATAAACATCATCAGCGATTTAGTGCCAGAGTGCTGAGAACCATTCATTCTCATTACCGTCACAGCCCTGCAGTCCCTTCACACTGCTCTAGGGAGAGGTGGCCACTGGTGTCCATAAACTAAAACAGGAGAGAGTGAAATATAGGGTTGTGTGCCCTGTCAACTTTGTGGGGACCAGTGCTTTGAGTGTATGCTGGGCTACAGCACTAAGATGTCACAGTAGAAGATTGGAAAGTAATATTACATCAGTTTGGTACCTGTCAGTGCAATGTAAATTGTTAACAGCCGTGACAAAAATTATTCCATTTCATTGTCTTCCGGGGTTCCCTTTGTATTGTTATTGTCAGAAGAAGAAAATGAGTCTATCAGAGGAAGAAAAACAAGAAAAAAACAACTTTGAATTAATCTACCGTGTATAATGGAATTATTACAGAGGATTGTAACGATCCACCTACAGTCCACAGTACTGTGAAATGTTTTCTGAGGATTTGACCAAATGTGTTTCCAAATGCTAAACAAAATTGTCAAGATTGAAAAACCAGCCAGTCTTTCCTTCTAATCTTCTGTATTTTTTAAATAAAAGATGGAAATGTGCCACAGTGTGACAAACACAAAAACATTATTTGTTGCCTCCCGTGGGTCTTCTGTGAAAAATGAAATTGTTACTTGTCAGGTTGGAGACAGACCTTGGAAGATGATAAGACGTTTGGTTTTGGAGAAGAAGAAAAAAGGTCAAATTGGGCTTCCATTCAATTCTCCAAGTTACCCAGCGCCCGCTTCAGAAAATAAAGTGACTTCTCCAGCTTCAACTAAGGGTTGAGGGTAAGAGAGGAGAAAATGGAGCTAGAAGAACTTTGATTCTAGGATTGATCCTCCACCCACTACACGAACAAAAGGTGCTCAAACGCGGCCCTAGGCCATTATCGCTGAAACGGAAAACACGAATCCAAACACCGCCAATCAAATAAGAGTTTCACTTCCTCTAAACCCAAGATAAAAGCGCTTTCCTTCCTTCTCTTGTAACATCATGAGGCGTGTGGGCGTTTTCCACATGACTGTTTAAACATAACTGGAGTTGCTTCACGTACACTGTATAGGCCTACAGTAACTGCAAGGGGGGTGTGGGGGCTTCAATTCTAAAGAAGTCAAAGGTTTATTATGCCTTGTGGAATGGAAAAAAGAGAGTAGAGAAGTGCTTAAGGCCCATTTCCATTAGCCTTTAACAACACTGAGCTTTTAACAACTGAAAAGCCGGAAGTAATTGATAGATCGTATGCAGGGAGTTGTGTAGTGGGGGGAATGATTGTGAAAAGAGATGTGGGTAGAGAAGCTAATCTTGCCCCTGAGATGCAGCAAAAGGCCAAGCCATTGTATCAGCATAGAAACCTGTGTGTCCGACTCTCTGTTATGATCTCTTATTATCTCTGCTGAACAACGCTCCACAGCAATTACAAGGCACCTCTGCTTCAAGGAGATTAGTTACTTTGTGTAAGAACAAAGCCACGGACAACAACCTGGAGCACTCCCTAAGCGCACATGACAATAGGCAATAAAAAGGGGGGGATTGCACGACCTGTTTCACAGTTATGGTTTACTGTAAACCAATCTGACATATGAACTTGTCTTTTTTTAAAGCTTCTTTATAAAATAGAAATGCAATAAACAACGTTGGTTGTGTTTGGCCACAGCTTTTGATGTGAAGAACAATAAGTCTGGAAAGAAATCCCAGGATTGAGTTGGACTGTAACGATACATTGATTCTTGTCAATATAAACAATTTCTTTATAATCAATCACTTATTCAGAGGCAAAATATAATAAAGGTGAAAAAAATGGTCTCTAAAAATGATTTAGGATTAGGTCATTACTGCGATGCAAGACGCTGAAATAAATCACTCTTTCTTTGTACAGAATGATGGTAAAACTCAACCAATACCCATTATCTAGCCATGGTGATATAACACCATAGAATATATTGATTGGTTTGATGAAATCATGAGCAAAATGAACCCAGTCAGCGCTATCTGTTAAACTGATGGGTAATGACACTTTGGTGATGACCAAAAAGGGATGTTATCAAATTTAGTGCTCTGGAGTAGCCAGCTCTGGGAGAGAGAGAAAATTGTTCTTCTCATGTAGAGATAGTGGCCATGTAGAGATAGAGGACATGTAGAGCTAGAAACCATGTAGAGATAGAAGCCATATAGAGATAGAGGCCATGTATGAATTAGAAGCAATGTAGAGATAGAGCCCATGTAGATATTGAGACAATGTAGAGATAGAGGCCATGTAGATATAGAGGCCATGTAGATATAGAGGCCATGTAGAGATAGAGGCCATGTAGATATAGAGGCCATGTAGAGATAGAGGCCATGTGGAGATAGAGGCCATGTAGAGATAGAAGCCATGTAGATATAGAGACCCTGTAGAGATAGAGGCCATGTAGAGATAGAGGCCATGTAGAGATAGAAGCCATGTAGATATAGAGACAATGTAGAGATAGAGGCCATGTGGAGATATAGAGGCCATGTAGAGATAGAAGCCATGTAGATATAGAGACAATGTAGAGATAGAGGCCATGTAGAGATAGAGGCCATGTAGAGATAGAAGCCATGTAGATATAGAGACCATGTAGAGATAGAGGCCATGTAGATATAGAGACCATGTAGAGATAGAGGCCATGTGGAGATATAGAGGCCATGTGGAGATATAGAGGCCATGTAGATATAGAGGCCATGTAGAGATAGAGGCCATGTAGAGGTAGAGGCCATGTGGAGATAGAGGCCATGTAGAGGTAGAGGCCATGTGGAGATAGAGGCCATGTAGACATAGAAGCATGTAGAGGTAGAGGCCATGTAGAGATAAAGACCATGTAGAGGTAGAGGCCATGTGTGGATATAGAGGCCATGTAGAGATAGAGACGGTGTAGAGCTGGAGGCCGTGTAGATATAGAGGCCATGTGGAGATATAGAGGCCATGTAGAGATAGAGGCCATGTAGATATAGAGGCCATGTAGAGATAGAGGCCATGTAGAGGTAGAGGCCATGTAGAGATAGAGGCCATGTGGAGATAGAGGCCATGGAGACATAGAAGCATGTAGAGGTAGAGGCCATGTAGAGATAGAGGCCATGTAGAGATAAAGGCCATGTAGAGGTAGAGGCCATGTGTGGATATAGAGGTCATGTAGAGATAGAGGCCGTGTAGAGATAGAGGCCGTGTAGATATAGAGGCCATGTGGAGATATAGAGGCCATGTAGAGATAGAGGCCATGTAGATATAGAGGCCATGTAGAGATAGAGGCCATGTAGAGGTAGAGGCCATGTAGAGGTAGAGGACATGTAGAGATAGAAACCATGTAGAGATAGAGGCCTTGTGGAGATAGAGGCCTTGTGGAGATAGAGGCCTTGTGGAGATAGAGGCCATGTAGAGATAGAGGCCATGTAGATATAGAGCACATGTAGAGATAGAGGCCATGTAGAGATAGAGGACATGTAGAGATAGAGGCCATGTAGAGATAGAGGCCATGTAGATATAGAGCACATGTAGAGATAGAGGCCATGTAGATATAGAGCACATGTAGAGATAGAGGCCATGTAGAGATAGAGGCCATGTAGAGGTAGAGGCCATGTAGAGATAGAGGCCATTTAGAGATAGAGGCCATGTGGAGATAGAGACATGTAGAGATATAGGGCATGTAGATATAGAGGCCATGTAGAGGTAGAAGCCATGTAGAGATAGAGGCCATTTAGAGATAGAGGCCATGTGGAGATAGAGGCCATGTAGAGATAGAGACCATGTAGAGGTAGAAGCCATGTAGAGATAGAGGCCATTTAGAGATAGAGGACATGTGGAGATAGAGACATGTAGAGATAGAGGGCATGTAGATATAGAGGCCATGTAGAGGTAGAAGCCATGTAGAGATAGAGGCCATTTAGAGATAGAGGCCATGTGGAGATAGAGGCCATGTAGAGATAGAGGCCATGTAGAGGTAGAAGCCATGTAGAGATAGAGGCCATTTAGAGATAGAGGCCATGTGGAGATAGAGGCCATGTAGAGATAGAGGCCATGTAGAGATAGAGGCCATGTAGAGGTAGAAGCCATGTAGAGATAGAGGACATTTAGAGATAGAGGCCATGTGGAGATAGAGACATGTAGAGATAGAGGGCATGTAGATATAGAGGCCATGTAGAGGTAGAAGCCATGTAGAGATAGTATACAGCAACAGTCAGATATCAATGGGATAGAACTGCCACCAAACATGGATGTTGTGTTTTTTTTAGCGCTGGTGGCGTTCATAAGTTGATTTCCAAAGTCCGATCTTAATTCGGCAATGACTTGCACCTGTACTGTACCGAAAGCACTGCACCCTCAAAAGTCATGTTGTGACATTGGAAAGTGAAATATGCAGATGTGTGTAAAACGGTGTCGAATTTGAACAGATAACAGTCTACGAAGGACAGCAAATTGGGATGAGGGACCATATATTAAAATAAAAAACATGAGCTGGCGCACACCCAGAAAAATGTGTTTGTGTGGAGGTGCTGACTAACGGCAAGGGACAATATATTACCAGAACAAGACAAGGATGTGTTCCGGATATTACATCTTGTGGTCTATCGACAGTTGTACACCTTATTTGTGTGGGCTAAAGACTGATGCCAGGCGGCAACTAGACACATTGTCATACTTCATGTAACTGGAAGCTTCCACCTACTGGAATGATATCTTTCGCACAGACCAGTCACTTGAAAAAAGTGTGCAGACACGTGATTACGTGTTATATTGAATGTTAGAAAAGTAGATAACAGAACATGTGTAAGTAGATTCCAGGTGTGTTGAAAGACATGTTTAACTGTGCCTCTTCTTTTGTTTGGTAATGCACAGAATGTCAGGATTTTGTGTTGCCTTTGAGAGTGCAAGTGCTCTTCTGACCATGAAGCCCACCAAGTTAGCTTGATATTGCTTAACAATTACCTCTTTACACTCGTAGCTATATACAGGTTGAAAATGGCCGATTTGGGCACTGATAAGCTCCTAAATTGTAACGCAGTGGTTGTAAAGTAACATGTTATAAATGACGTCAGACCTGTCTCTGCACTAAAATCCACTGTACTTTTGACTGACAGCCGTTCCGAACTTGAGCACTGCATGCGACAAGAAGTTGACCCCATCCCTCCCGCTAATTGGGCAAATTTTGCTATTTTGTTTTGGTCTGAGTGAGGGAAATGCTGTAAATTAAGAGGACTCTATGCATTTTGAAAGATGACACATTGAGGATTATAATAAATACTGCTTTGATGTCATACAAGCAAACCAAACACCCCTGAGTCCAAACGTGCACTTCATATTTACATATCTTAAAAGTCAAGTCATAGGCCTATACAGTGTCACTGTTTATGATCACTATGTTTGATGTACAGTTAAAAGAAGAAATGGAGTCATACCCTAGACTGTTCTGAACAGAATGTGCCCATGTTTGTCTTTTGTGAAGAAAATTCACTGCGGAACATGTACAAAATGACGATCTGTTTCTCTGAATTGCCCTGTGAAAGCCTAACACTGTAAGAGCGTATTTTATAACTTAGCTAGTCATGCTGGCAATAGAACACACTTTCATATTATGCCCACCTGAACCAGAATACGATTTTTAAAAAGCTATTTTTTAATTGTGTGAACAACAACCGTGATTGTGTGATGGCAGGGATGTAGTGTTATGTTCCAAACGAAATGCCTACAAGTGTGCTTGCTCTAGTTCCACAATGGCACAGCTAGGAGAGCTCAAAAAGGCACCTTATAGTTGAAGACTCTTCTTTGAAATTGTGCTGAACAAAAATATAAACGCAATTTCAAAATGTTGACTGAGTTACAATTCATATAAGGAAATTAGTCAATTTAAATAATTCATTAGGTCCTAAACCAAGGATTTCACATGACTGGGCAGGTGAAGAAGCCCGATGTGGCAGTTTTGGGATTGCGTGGTTACTCGTGGTCTGCAGTTGTGAAGCCGGTTGGACGTACTGCCAAATTCTCTAAAACAACATTCGAGGCAGTTTATAGAAGGGAAATTAACATTAATTTACCTGGCAACAACTCTGGTGGACATTCCTGCAGTCAGCATGCCAATTTCACGCACCCTCTAAACTTGAGACATCTGTAGCATTGTGTTGTGTGACAAAACTGCACATTTTAAAGTGGACTTTTATTGTCTCCAGCACAAGGTGCACCTGTGCATCATGCTGTTTAAAATAATCAGCTTCTTGATAAGCCACACCTGTTAGGTGGATGGATTATCTTGGCAAAGGATAAATGCTCACTAACAGGGATGTAAAGAAATTTGTATACACATTTTGAGAGAAATAAGCTTTTTGTGCATATAGAAAATGTCTGACATTTTTTATTTTAGCTCATGAAACATGGAACCCACACTTGGGACCAACACATGTTGCGTTTATATTTTTGTTCAGTGTACTTAGGAACTGTGCACACTTTGGAGAGGTGTGTGGCCACTTGGACACACCAGTTAGTCCTCAAACCCTTGTCATTATGTTGTATTATGTTGCACCTACCCCACATTATCCAGGAATATTCTAATCATGTTACTGAATGTATCCAGAATATTTTCAGATTCCTTTAAACAAATGCTGCGAAAAGTACAGTAAATGTCAAATGCACATGAAATCAACAGTGAAATGTTTGGATTCAGTCAGGTTGTGTTGTTGTGTACTCAACTTTGGTCTACTATTTCCCATCATCTCCAAATAGTTCCCTTTTAATTGCTGCCATGCTTATGCATATACATTTCATACATCTTCTGTAGTAAACATTTCAATTTAGCCCTGTCTATATGGGCCAATTCCCACAAGTGTAAATGGTTAAGCTTCATTCTTGTACATTGTCAACATAAAAGCTGGAATACGAACTGTATCTGGTTTTGGAGGCTATGTAAATGAAACATGTAAAGCAACAATCTTGACTCTTTTTTTCCCGACACAACTTTACATGTTGAATAGAGGTTGAGTGTCCCACAGCTGCAGCTGTGCATGTTTCATCTCAGCTGAGTGGCATTAGGCACAACACAGTCAACAATAAAGGCATTTGAAACTCACAATTTTCTACGCCATTATCAAGGCTGGACCTATCCATTCAAATTCAAGGGAACCACTTGGCACTGTGCAATGACTTGTTTCTTTAAATCAATTTACTTGTTCCACCAACCATGAAGAGAATGCACACAAAAACACAAAGTTGTGATGAAAGAAAAGAGGATTGGCTGCAAAGACCTCCCTTATGTTATATGACCTCTCATTTTTAGTCACTAAAATAAACACTTTCATTATGTATTTCTCCATGTCAGGCCTTTAGCCTTAAAGTCACAGAACTGTGACTTAAAGATTGTAGTGACAAACACATACAGGCTGATGTAATCACATACTGTACATCAACATCCCCCCCTCCTCCAAACTCGGTCTCACTTTTCTACAGTTTACATTTTAGTCGTTTAGCAGATGCTCTTATCCATAGCAACTTACATTCAGCGCATTTAACTAACGCAGGTAAGACAACCACATAGCACAGTCATTGCAAGTAAAACTTACTTCAGCTCATTTATCAGGTTTTTAGTATTCTGTCTGACATTTCGCAGGCCTTTGACGGGCAGGAGGCACCCAGTGAGAATGCTGCTGCAGGGGGCTTGGCTACCTCTTTTGTCTGACCTCAACACACTCTCCCAGAGCAACAGCTGCTGCTGCTGTGCAGTTTCCCAAATGGCACCCTATTCCCGTGATAGTGCAGGACCCATAGGGAAAACCATAGGGTTCAGGTCAAAGGTAGTGCGCTATATAGGGAGAGGGGTGCCATATGGGGTGCAGGTGCTGTGTTCTAGAGGGAGACGGAGAGAAGCAGGTTGAAAAAAACTCGGTCCTTTTTTTACAAGGACTCTCCCCCCTCCTTCCTCCTGTATCTCCTTCATTCCCTCTCGTTGCTCTCTTTCATTCCCTCTGCTCTCCTTCATTCCCTCTCGTTGCTCTCTTTCATTCCCTCTGCTCTCCTTCATTCCCTCTCGTTGCTCTCCTTCATTCCCTCTTCTCTCCTTCATTCCCTCTCGTTGCTCTCTTTCATTCCCTCTGCTCTCCTTCATTCCCTCTCGTTGCTCTCTTTCATCCCCTCTGCTCTCCTTCATTCCCTCTCGTTGCTCTCTTTCATTCCCTCTGCTCTCCTTCATTCCCTCTGCTCTCCTTCATTACCTCTCGTTGCTCTCCTTCATTCCCTCTCGTTGCTCTCTTTCATTCCCTCTGCTCTCCTTCATTCCCTTGTTGCTCTCTTTCATTCCCTCTGCTCTCCTTCATTCCCCTGGTTGCTCTCTTTCATTCCCTCTGCTCTCCTTCATTCCCTCTGCTCTCCTTCATTCCCTCTCGTTGCTCTCTTTCATTCCCTCTGCCCTCCTTCATTCCCTCTCGTTGCTCTCTTTCATTACCTCTGCTCTTCTTCATTCCATCTCGTTGCTCTCTTTCATTCCCTCTGCTCTCCTTCATACACTCTGCTCTCCTTCATTCCCTCTGCTCTCCTTCATTCCCTCTCGTTGCTCTCTTTCATTCCCTCTGCTCTCCTTCATTCACTCTGCTCTCCTTCATTCCCTCTGCTCTCCTTCATTCCCTCTCGTTGCTCTCTTTCATTCCCTCTGCTCTCCTTCATTCCCTCTCGTTGCTCTCTTTCATTCCCTCTGCTCTCCTTCATTCCCTCTGCTCTCCTTCATTCCCTCTCGTTGCTCTCTTTCATTCCCTCTGCTCTCCTTCATTCCCTCGTTGCTCTCTTTCATTCCCTCTGCTCTCCTTCATTCCCTCGTTGCTCTCTTTCATTCCCTCTGCTCTCCTTCATTCCCTCTGCTCTCCTTCATTCCCTCTCGTTGCTCTCTTTCATTCCCTCTGCTCTCCTTCATTCCCTCTCGTTGCTCTCTTTCATTCCCTCTGCTCTCCTTCATTCCCTCTCGTTGCTGTCTTTCATTCCCTCTGCTCTCCTTCATTCCCTCTCGTTCCTCTCTTTCATTCCCTCTGCTCTCCTTCATTCCCTCTCGTTGCTCTCTTTCATTACCTCTGCTCTTCTTCATTCCATCTCGTTGCTCTCTTTCATTCCCTCTGCTCTCCTTCATTCACTCTGCTCTCCTTCATTCCCTATGCTCTCCTTCATTCCCTCTCGTTGCTCTCTTTCATTCCCTCTGCTCTCCTTCATTCACTCTGTTCTCCTTCATTCACTCTGCTCTCCTTTATTCCCTCTCGTTGCTCTCTTTCATTCCCTCTGCTCTCCTTCATTCCCTCTGCTCTCCTTCATTCCCTCTCGTTGCTCTCTTTCATTCCCTCTGCTCTCCTTCATTCCCTCTCGTTGCTCTCTTTCATTCCCTCTGCTCTCCTTCATTCCCTCGTTGCTCTCTTTCATTCCCTCTGCTCTCCTTCATTCCCTCTGCTCTCTTTCATTCCCTCTGCTCTCCTTCATTCCCTCTCGTTGCTCTCTTTCATTCCCTCTGCTCTCCTTCATTCCCTCTGCTCTCCTTCATTCCCTCTCGTTGCTCTCTTTCATTCCCTCTGCTCTCCTTCATTCCCTCTCGTTGCTCTCTTTCATTCCCTCTGCTCTCCTTCATTCCCTCTCGTTGCTCTCTTTCATTCCCTCTGCTCTCCTTCATTCCCTCTCGTTGCTCTCTTTCATTCCCTCTGCTCTCCTTCATTCCCTCTCGTTGCTCTCTTTCATTACCTCTGCTCTTCTTCATTCCATCTCGTTGCTCTCTTTCATTCCCTCTGCTCTCCTTCATTCACTCTGCTCTCCTTCATTCCCTATGCTCTCCTTCATTCCCTCTCGTTGCTCTCTTTCATTCCCTCTGCTCTCCTTCATTCACTCTGCTCTCCTTCATTCACTCTGCTCTCCTTCATTCCCTCTCGTTGCTCTCTTTCATTCCCTCTGCTCTCCTTCATTCCCTCTGCTCTCCTTCATTCCCTCTCGTTGCTCTCTTTCATTCCCTCTGCTCTCCTTCAATCCCTCTCGTTGCTCTCTTTCATTCCCTCTGCTCTCCTTCATTCCCTCTCGTTGCTCTCTTTCATTCCCTCTGCTTTCCTTCATTCCCTCTCGTTGCTCTCTTTCATTCCCTCTGCTCTCCTTCATTCCCTCTCGTTGCTCTCTTTCATTCCCTCTGCTCTCCTTCATTCCCTCTCGTTGCTCTCTTTCATTCCCTCTGCTCTCTTTCATTGCCTCTGCTCTCTTTCATTCCCTCTGCTCTCCTTCATTCCCTCTCGTTGCTCTCTTTCATTCCCTCTGCTCTCCTTCATTCCCTCTGCTCTCCTTCATTCCCTCTCGTTGCTCTCTTTCATTCCCTCTGCTCTCCTTCATTCCCTCTCGTTGCTCTCTTTCATTCCCTCTCGTTGCTCTCTTTCATTCCCTCTGCTCTCCTTCATTCCCTCTCGTTGTTCTCTTTCATTCCCTCTGCTCTCCTTCATTCCCTCTCGTTGCTCTCTTTCATTCCCTCTGCTCTCCTTCATTCCCTCTCGTTGCTCTCTTTCATTCCCTCTCGTTGCTCTCCTTCATTCCCTCTCGTTGCTCTCTTTCATTCCCTCTCGTTGCTCTCTTTCATTCCCTCTGTTCTCCTTCATTCCCTCTGCTCACCTTCATTCCCTCTCGTTGCTCTCTTTCATTCCCTCTGCTCTCCTTCATTCCCTCTCGTTGCTCTCTTTCATTCCCTCTGCTCTCTTTCATTGCCTCTGCTCTCTTTCATTCCCTCTGCTCTCTTTCATTGCCTCTGCTCTCTTGCATTCCCTCTGCTCTCCTTCATTCCCTCTCGTTGCTCTCTTTCATTCCCTCTGCTCTCTTTCATTCCCTCTGCTCTCCTTCATTCCCTCTGCTCTCCTTCATTCCCTCTACTCTCCTTCATTCCCTCTCGTTGCTCTCTTTCATTCCCTCTGCTCTCCTTCATTCCCTCGTTGCTCTCTTTCATTCCCTCTGCTCTCCTTCATTCCCTCGTTGCTCTCTTTCATTCCCTCTGCTCTCCTTCATTCCCTCTGCTCTCCTTCATTCCCTCTCGTTGCTCTCTTTCATTCCCTCTGCTCTCCTTCATTCCCTCTCGTTGCTCTCTTTCATTCCCTCTGCTCTCCTTCATTCCCTCTCGTTGCTCTCTTTCATTACCTCTGCTCTTCTTCATTCCATCTCGTTGCTCTCTTTCATTCCCTCTGCTCTCCTTCATTCACTCTGCTCTCCTTCATTCACTCTGCTCTCCTTCATTCCCTCTCGTTGCTCTCTTTCATTCCCTCTGCTCTCCTTCATTCCCTCTGCTCTCCTTCATTCCCTCTCGTTGCTCTCTTTCATTCCCTCTGCTCTCCTTCATTCCCTCTCGTTGCTCTCTTTCATTCCCTCTGCTCTCCTTCATTCCCTCTCGTTGCTCTCTTTCATTCCCTCTGCTCTCCTTCATTCCCTATGCTCTCCTTCATTCCCTCTCGTTGCTCTCTTTCATTCCCTCTGCTCTCCTTCATTCACTCTGCTCTCCTTCATTCACTCTGCTCTCCTTCATTCCCTCTCGTTGCTCTCTTTCATTCCCTCTGCTCTCCTTCATTCCCTCTGCTCTCCTTCATTCCCTCTCGTTGCTCTCTTTCATTCCCTCTGCTCTCCTTCATTCCCTCTCGTTGCTCTCTTTCATTCCCTCTGCTCTCCTTCATTCCCTCGTTGCTCTCTTTCATTCCCTCTGCTCTCCTTCATTCCCTCTGCTCTCTTTCATTCCCTCTGCTCTCCTTCATTCCCTCTCGTTGCTCTCTTTCATTCCCTCTGCTCTCCTTCATTCACTCTGCTCTCCTTCATTCACTCTGCTCTCCTTCATTCCCTCTCGTTGCTCTCTTTCATTCCATCTGCTCTCCTTCATTCCCTCTGCTCTCCTTCATTCCCTCTCGTTGCTCTCTTTCATTCCCTCTGCTCTCCTTCATTCCCTCTCGTTGCTCTCTTTCATTCCCTCTGCTCTCCTTCATTCCCTCTCGTTGCTCTCTTTCATTCCCTCTGCTCTCCTTCATTCCCTCTCGTTGCTCTCTTTCATTCCCTCTGCTCTCCTTCATTCCCTCTGGTTGCTCTCTTTCATTCCCTCTGCTCTCCTTCATTCACTCTGCTCTCCTTCATTCCCTATGCTCTCCTTCATTCCCTCTCGTTGCTCTCTTTCATTCCCTCTGCTCTCCTTCATTCACTCTGCTCTCCTTCATTCACTCTGCTCTCCTTCATTCCCTCTCGTTGCTCTCTTTCATTCCCTCTGCTCTCCTTCATTCCCTCTGCTCTCCTTCATTCCCTCTCGTTGCTCTCTTTCATTCCCTCTGCTCTCCTTCATTCCCTCTCGTTGCTCTCTTTCATTCCCTCTGCTCTCCTTCATTCCCTCGTTGCTCTCTTTCATTCCCTCTGCTCTCCTTCATTCCCTCTGCTCTCTTTCATTCCCTCTGCTCTCCTTCATTCCCTCTCGTTGCTCTCTTTCATTCCCTCTGCTCTCCTTCATTCACTCTGCTCTCCTTCATTCACTCTGCTCTCCTTCATTCCCTCTCGTTGCTCTCTTTCATTCCATCTGCTCTCCTTCATTCCCTCTGCTCTCCTTCAGTCCCTCTCGTTGCTCTCTTTCATTCCCTCTGCTCTCCTTCATTCCCTCTCGTTGCTCTCTTTCATTACCTCTGCTCTTCTTCATTCCATCTCGTTGCTCTCTTTCATTCCCTCTGCTCTCCTTCATTCCCTCTGCTCTCCTTCATTCCCTCTGCTCTCCTTCATTCCCTCTCGTTGCTCTCTTTCATTCCCTCTGCTCTCCTTCATTCCCTCTCGTTGCTCTCTTTCATTCCCTCTGCTCTCCTTCATTCCCTCTCGTTGCTCTCTTTCATTCCCTCTGCTTTCCTTCATTCCCTCTCGTTGCTCTCTTTCATTCCCTCTGCTCTCCTTCATTCCCTCTCGTTGCTCTCTTTCATTCCCTCTGCTCTCTTTCATTGCCTCTGCTCTCTTTCATTCCCTCTGCTCTCCTTCATTCCCTCTCGTTGCTCTCTTTCATTCCCTCTGCTCTCCTTCATTCCCTCTGCTCTCCTTCATTCCCTCTCGTTGCTCTCTTTCATTCCCTCTGCTCTCCTTCATTCCCTCTCGTTGCTCTCTTTCATTCCCTCTCGTTGCTCTCTTTCATTCCCTCTGCTCTCCTTCATTTCCTCTGCTCTCCTTCATTCCCTCTCGTTGCTCTCTTTCATTCCCTCTGCTCTCCTTCATTCCCTCTCGTTGCTCTCTTTCATTCCCTCTGCTCTCCTTCATTCCCTCTCGTTGCTCTCTTTCATTCCCTCTCGTTGCTCTCCTTCATTCCCTCTCGTTGCTCTCTTTCATTCCCTCTCGTTGCTCTCTTTCATTCCCTCTGCTCTCCTTCATTCCCTCTGCTCTCCTTCATTCCCTCTCGTTGCTCTCTTTCATTCCCTCTGCTCTCCTTCATTCCCTCTCGTTGCTCTCTTTCATTCCCTCTGCTCTCCTTCATTCCCTCTCGTTGCTCTCTTTCATTCCCTCTGCTCTCCTTCATTCCCTCTCGTTGCTCTCTTTCATTCCCTCTGCTCTCTTTCCTTGCCTCTGCTCTCTTTCATTCCCTCTGCTCTCTTTCATTGCCTCTGCTCTCTTTCATTCCCTCTGCTCTCCTTCATTCCCTCTCGTTGCTCTCTTTCATTCCCTCTGCTCTCTTTCATTCCCTCTGCTCTCCTTCATTCCCTCTGCTCTCCTTCATTCCCTCACACTGCTCCTCTATTCCTCTTCTTGCTTCCTTGAAGGGAATCTCGCCCAATGCACTGCTGATACAGACATGTACAGTGAGTATACCAAACATTAGGAACAACTTCCTAATATTGAGTTGCACCCCACCATTTTTCCCTCAGAACAGCCACAATTCGTCAGGGGCGTGGACTCTACAAGGTGTCGAAAGCGCAGCACAGGAACGTTAGCCTATGTTGACTCCAATGCTTCCCACAGTTGTGTCAAGATGGCTGGATGTCTTTTAGGTGGTGCACCATTCTTGATACACATGGGAAACTGTTGAGAGTTAAAAACCCAGCAGTGTTGCAGTTCTTGACACACTCATACTGATGCGCCTGGCAACCTAGTACCATACTCTGTTCAAAGGCACTTAAATATTTTGTCTTGCCCATTCACCCTCTGAATGGCACACACACAATCCATGTTTCACTTTATTCAAGGTTTAAAAATCCTTCTTTAACCTGTTTTCCCCCTTCATCTACACTGATTGACGTGGATTTAACAAGTGACATCAATAAGGGATCATAGCTTTCACCTGGGTTCACTAGGGTCAGTCGATGTCATGGAAAGAGTGTTCCTAATGTTTTGTAAAATCAGTGTATATGTGCAAACATATACACTGATATGAAGGACAACCATGCACTTATATTTGCATTATATAAACACTGGCATACTCAGTTTGAAACACTATCATAACCACAGAATAATTCCCACCTTAATTTAGTTGCAAATGACACACACACACACACACACACACACACACACACACACACACACACACACACACACACACACACACACACACACACACACACACACACACACACACACACACACACACATTGGGACTGATTAAGAAATAATAGGCCCTGGGGCTTTCAATCTGGTCTTGAATTCAAACAAGCAATAGCCTAGGCCAATGAGGCAAAACACATAGATTGTACAAGATTAGGAGGAAATATATATACTGTATACATAATACATACAGTGCATTTGGAAAGTATTCAGACCCCTTGACTTTTTCCACATTTTGTTACATTACACTGCAACCTTATTCTAAAATGGATTAAAACGTTTTGTTGACCTCATAAATCTACACACAACACATATTGATAAAGCAAAAATATGTTTTGTGAAATGTTTGCAAAAAAATAAATAAACTGAAATATCACATTTACATAAGTATTCAGACCCTTTACTCAGTACTTTGCCCCAGTCCGAGGGCCTGAGCACTCTGGAGCAGGTTTTCATCAAGGATCACTCTGTACTTTGCTCCATACATCTTTCCCTCAATCCTGACTAGCTTCCCAGTCCCTGCCACTGAAAAACATCCCCACAGCGTGATGCTGCCATCACCATACTATTTTAATTGATTTTACCTTTATTTAACTAGGCAAGTCAGTTAAGAACAAATTCTTATTTTCAATGACGGCCTAGGAACAGGGGGCAGAACGTAGGGATGGTGACAGGTTTCCTCCAGATGTGACGCTTAGCATTCAGGTCAAAGAGTTCCATTTTGGTTTCATCAGACCAGAGAATCTTGTTTCTCCTGGTCTGAGAGTCCTTTAGGTGACTTTTGGCATACTCGAAGCGGGCTGTCATGTGCCTTTTACTTTTACTTAGTGGCTTCCGTCTGGCCACTCTACCATAGGTCTGATTGGTCTGATTGGTGGAGTGCTGCAGAGATGGTTGTCCTTCTGGAAGGTTCTCCCATCTCCACAGAGGAACTCTGGAGCTCTGTCAGTGTGACCATCGGGTTCTGGGTCACCTCCCTGACCAAGGCCCTTATCCCCCGACTGCTCAATTTGGCCGGCTGGTCAGCTCTAGGTAGAGTGTTGGTGGTTCCAAACTTCTTCCATTTAAGAAATCAAATCAAATCAAATTGTATTTTATTTGTCACATACACATGGTTAGCAGATGTTAATGCGAGTGTAGCGAAATGCTTGTGCTTCTAGTTCCGACAATGCAGTAATAACCAACAAGTAATCTAGCTAACAATTCCAAAACTATTACCTTATAGACACAAGTGTAAGGGGATAAAGAATATGTACATAAAGATATATGAATGAGTGATGGTACAGAGCGGCATAGGCAAGATACAGTAGATGGTATTGAGTGCAGTATATACATATGAGATGAGTATGTAAACAAAGTGGCATAGTTAAAGTGGCTAGTGATACATGTATTACATAAAGATGCAGTAGATGATATAGAGTACAGTATATACCTATACATATGAGATGAATAATGTAGGGTATGTAAACATTATATTAGGTAGCATTGTTTAAAGTGGCTAGTGATATATTTTACATCATTTCCCATCAATTCCCATTATTAAAGTGGCTGGAGTTGAGTCAGTGTGTTGGCAGCAGCCACTCAATGTTAGTGGTAGCTGTTTAACAGTCTGATGGCCTTGAGATAGAAGCTGTTTTTCAGTCTCTCGGTCCCAGCTTTGATGCACCTGTACTGACCTCGCCTTCTGGATGATAGCGGGGTGAACAGGCAGTGGCTCGGGTGGTTGTTGTCCTTGATGATCTTTATGGCCTTCCTGTGACATCGGGTGGTGTAGGTGTCCTGGAGGGCAGGTAGTTTGCCCCCGGTGATGCGTTGTGCAGACCTCACTACCCTCTGGAGAGCCTTACGGTTGTGGGCGGAGCAGTTGCCGTACCAGGCGGTGATACAGCCCGACAGGATGCTCTCGATTGTGCATCTGTAGCTTTTGGTGACAAGCCGAATTTCTTCAGCCTCCTGAGGTTGAAGAGGCACTGCTGTGCCTTCTTCACGATGCCGTCTGTGTGGGTGGACCAATTCAGTTTGTCTGTGATGTGTACGCCGAGGAACTTAAAACTTACTACCCTCTCCACTACTGTTCCATCGATGTGGATAGGGGGGTGTTCCCTCTGCTGTTTCCTGAAGTCCACAATCATCTCCTTAGTTTTGTTGACGTTGAGTGTGAGGTTATTTTCCTGACACCACACTCCGAGGGCCCTCACCTCCTCCCTGTAGGCCGTCTCGTCGTTGTTGGTAATCAAGCCTACCACTGTTGTGTCGTCCGCAAACTTGATGATTGAGTTGGAGGCGTGCGTGGCCACGCATTCATGGGTGAACAGGGAGTACAGGAGAGGGCTCAGAACGCACCCTTGTGGGGCCCCAGTGTTGAGGATCAGCGGGGTGGAGATGTTGTTGCCTACCCTCACCACCTTGGGGCGGCACGTCAGGAAGTCCAGTACCCAGTTGCACAGGGCGGGGTCGAGACCCAGGGTCTCGAGCTTGATGACGAGTTTGGAGGGCACTATGGTGTTAAATGCCGAGCTGTAGTCGATGAACAGCATTCTCACATAGGTATTCCTCTTGTCCAGATGGGTTAGGGCAGTGTGCAGTGTGGTTGAGATTGCATCGTCTGTGAACCTATTTGGGCGGTAAGAAAATTGGAGTGGGTCTAGGGTGTCAGGTAGGGTGGAGGTGATATGGTCCTTGACTAGTCTCTCAAAGCACTTCATGATGACGGAAGTGAGTGCAACGGGGCGGTAGTCGTTTAGCTCAGTTACCTTAGATTTCTTGGGAACAAGAACAATGGTGGCCCTCTTGAAGCATGTGGGAACAACAGACTGGGATAGGGATTGATTGAATATGTCCGTAAACACACCAGCCAGCTGGTCTGCGCATGGAGACCACTGTGTTCTTGGGGACCTTCAATGCTGCAGAAATGTTTTGATACCCTTCCCCAGATCTGTGCCTCGACACAATCCTGTCTCGGAGCTCTACGGACAATTCCTTTGACCTCATGGCTTGGTTTTTACTCTTACATGCACTGTCAACTGTGGGACCTTATATAGACAGGTATGGGCCTTTCAAGATCATGTCCAATCAATTGAATTTACCACTGGTGGACATCATTCAAGACGTAGAAACATCTCAAGGATGATCAATGGAAACAGGATGCACCTGAGCTCAATTTTGATTCTCATAGCAAAAAATATATATTCAATAAATAAGGTATTTCTGTTTTTGTTTTTTGTACACTAGCAAAAATGTATATAAACCTGTTTTCACTTTGTCATTATGGAGTATTGTGTTTAGATTTATGTGTAAAATGTTTTATTTAATCAATTTTAGAATAAGGCTGTAACGTAACAAAATGTGGAAAAATGGAATGGGTCTGAATATGGGACAGAGTCTGGGCCCCAGTAGGCTCCTGCATTAAGCTGGCCCTGCACACACACAAACAAACACAAACACAGGTACTCTCTCATTAATACCTGTTCTCCACCTTGCAGCTGACTGTAACAAGTGGCTGACAGAGTTCATGATCGCTTGCGATGGGATATAAACACTCCCGTCAAAGATAGTCCTGCCGTCACACATCACTTCACATCGTTCCAGTGAAAAGTTTCCCATAGGTACAAATCCAGGATCCGATTCCCCTCCCCCAATCCTAACCTTAACTATTAGTGGAGGAAATGCAAAACTGATCCAAGATCAGAATCTAGGGGGAACTGCACCTTACACCACTTCACATCTGTGTCGCCAAGAGACTGCCAGCTGTCTAACATGACAGGTGATAATTGCTGCTCTAACACTAATGTCATGGGCTCAGACACCAACAGAAGTAGCAGAACAATTGTCTGATCTTATTAACACTGGTAACGCACACACACACACACACACACACACACACACACACACACACACACACACACACACACACACACACACACACACACACACTCTCTCTCTCTCTCTCTCGCTCTCTCTCTCTTTCGGTCCCTTGCTCTCTCTCTCTCTTTCTGTCTCTCTCTCTCTTTTTCTGTCTCTCACACACACAAACAGACATTGAGTCAAGGCAGAGTACAGCACTAATTAGGCTGGGGCACCATATGAGACTACAGAGGGGAATTGGCAGCATTGTTTGGGTATTTTTTTCTCTGTCATTGTTACCCATACTCCAGCTTTTCTTTTTAATTTGTAGCTATAAGATGTTTTATTTATTTTGTATTTGACTTATTTATTCTCGGAATAGCAGAGGAATAACAGGGTAATAACCATGGTAATTATCAATAATTGCTATTACAGTAATGAGAAACACAATTTCCTGGTTATTACCAGGTAAGGTAAGTCAGACTGTAGTTTCTATGTAATGACTTTCCATATTACTGTTCTGCTGTTTCCATATTGTTCTTGGTCTGTTGAACCCTATGAACACCATTCAATTTGTGGGATTTTACTGTGTGATTACATGGTATCAGTGCTGGAAAATGCGTTTTTACTTGTTTCCCTTTAGTTCTACTGTTGTATCCCAGCCTAACAACAAACTGAGACCATGGTGTGTTATCTGGGAACAAAGATACTGTATTACATAGAAAATATACTGTGGTATCAGGACTAGATGTGTAAGACACATTTGCCCTGGTCAACACAACCAGATGAAAGAAAGCAGAAGGATTACAATAGCAATGGAGGAAACAACCTTGGGTTGAATAAACAGGAAACCATCATCTAGGCACTTGAGACCATTGCAAACAGACCAGACCAGAGATCCCTGAGAACGCTTCAATTCTCCATCATCTGGCCATCGTAACAGGCAGGTGAAGATGACCTATAGGGACATTTCCCACGGGAAGAAAGAAAAGAAACGTACGTCATCACCAGCCTCCCCCACTGCCGAATCACATCCCCGGCATAGCCTCGCATGGCCTCCACACCCAGGCTTATGGACAATCTGGTGTGACTGCATTACTTCTGCCTGCCGGAGCCGTACTCGCGACCATCATCTTGCATCCCTGCGGTCCCCAATGTGTGTTCAAGCAATCCCATTCCCCTCAATGGCGGTTGTGGTGACATTGCGGCGGTGACAGGTTGCTCACCGGCGAAGGTTCTCCTGCTCAGCTAATGGAGCTAATGTGTGGTGGAAAGGTCAAGTCAGGGAGGATTAGGGCCTAGTCCGCCGCTGACAGCTGTGACCTTATCAACACTAATGTCCCCATGCAGCACTATACCATCTCTCTCTGTCTCTTGCCATCTCTCCTGTCACTTCCCTAGTGGCTCTGACTAACACTGAGGCCACAGTGACAGGGGAACTGACAGAGTGACAAAGGATGAGGGTTGGTTGGGAGACGTTGAAGGAGGCTGGGATTAGGTCAGCAAGTCAAAGGTCAAGGGTCAACACCAAGGTTTACAGTGTGATGCGGGATGACCCCTATGATGCAACGTTACAGGTGTGAGTCAGAAGTGCTGACATGAGCTCCCCGTCAAGGATAGGATTCTGCCTGTGTCTGTACTGATTGTGTCGTTTATGTCAGATTGTATGTGTTGTGTTATGTTATGATGTTCTGTTAACACATAACATAATACACTACATAGCACATAAAACATGATTATTATTAGAATGTCAGCAGGTAAAAACTCACTTACGCCTCTTCTCTGGTTATCTGCCAAGTGTCTCACATGGTTGCATACAGCAACAACAGAGACTGATTCATTACCATGGGGTTCTGTGTTAGATGATGACACCTGGTTGTTGATAGTTGAGCTCATCTTTTAAAGAAATACACATAGTAATGATCAGATGTAACAGATAGATGGTGTTGATCTTTGCTGTTTCAGATCTCTGGAGTCTCTGAACTTATTTGAGAATAAGGCAGGATTTCTCATCGCTTATTGCCCCATTAAGTCTCAGTGTATTTAAGTCTTATCACAAACATCACAAAAAACGCTGACAAACACAACTATATTAATCTGCATATTGCAGGGGGAGGCAGTTTAGGCTGAATGACTGAATGGGTTTATGCCAAAGCCACGAAGACCACAGAGGCAGGTTAAAGGTCCAATGCAGCCATTTTTATCTCAATATAAAATTATTTCTGGGTAAGAATTAAGTACATTACATTTTCAATTAAAATGGTCAAAATAGAAGCAAAAAAAGATACTTGTTTTTTTTTGGGGTAGATCATCATTAATATTGCAGCTAGATTGTGAGTTCTATCAATGTAATTGTCTGCTTAATTTCCAATTCCCCATATATCATTTATTAAATATATATACACTGCTCAAAAAAATATAGGGAACACTTAAACAGCACAATGTAACTCCAAGTCAATCACACTTCTGTGAGATCAAACTGTCCACTTAGGAAGCAACACTGATTGACAATAAATTTCACATGCTGTTGTGCAAATGGAATAGACAATAGGTGGAAATGATAGGCAATTAGCAAGACACCCCCAATAAAGGAGTGGTTCTGCAGGTGGTGGGCACAGACCACTTCTCAGTTTCTATGCTTCCTGGCTGATGTTTTGGTCACTTTTGAATGCTGGCGGTGCTTTCACTCTAGTGGTAGCATGAGACGGAGTCTACAACCCACACAAGTGACTCAGGTAGTGCAGCTCATCCAGGATGGCACATCAATGCGAGCTGTGGCAAGAAGGTTTGCTGTGTCTGTCAGCGTAGTGTCCAGAGCATGGAGGCGCCTCCAGGAGACAGGCCAGTACATCAGGAGACGTGGAGGAGGCCGTAGGAGGGCAACAACCCAGCAGCAGGATCGCTACATCCGCCTTTGTGCAAGGAGGAGCAGGAGGAGCACTGCCAGAGCCCTGCAAAATGACCTCCAGCAGGTCACAAATGTGCATTTGTCTGCTCAAACAGTCAGAAACAGACTCCATGAGGGTGGTATGAGGGCCCGACGTCCACAGGTGGTGGTTTTGCTTACAGCCCAACACCGTGCACGACGTTTGGCATTTGCCAGAGAACACCAAGATTGGAAAATTCGCCACTGGCGCCCTGTGCTCTTCATAGATGAAAGCAGGTTCACACTGAGCACGTGACAGAGTCTGGAGACGCCGTGGATAACTTTCTGCTGCCTTTATTGTAATCCTCCAGCATGACCGGTTTGGCGGTGGGTCAGTCATGGTGTGGGGTGGCATTTCTTTGGGGGGCCGCACAGCCCTCCATGTGCTCGCCAGAGGTAGCCTGACTGCCATTAGGTACCGAGATGAGATCCTCAGACCCCTTGTGAGAACATATGCTGGTGCGGTTGGCCCTGTGTTCCTCCTAATGCAAGACAATGCTAGACCTCATGTGGCTGGAGTGTGTCAGCAGTTCCTGCAAGAGGAAGGCATTGATGCTATGGACTGGCCCGCCCGTTCCCCAGACCTGAATCCAATTGAGCACATCTGGGACATCATGTCTCGCTCCATCCACCAACAGACTGCACCACAGACTGTCCAGGAGTTGGCGGATGCTTTAGTCCAGGTCTGGGAGGAGATCCCTCAGGAGACCATCCGCCACCTCATCAGGAGCATGCCCAGACGTTGTAGGGAGGTCATACAGGCACGTGGAGGCCACACACACTACTGAGCCTCATTTTGACTTGTTTTAAGGACATTACATCAAAGTTGGATCAGCCTGTAGTGTGGTTTTCCACTTTAATTTTGAGTGTGACTCCAAATCCAGACCTCCATGGGTTGATAAATTTGATTTCCATTGATAATTTTTGTGTGATTTTGTTGTCAGCACATTCAACTATGTAAAGAAAAAAGTGTTTAATAAGAATATTTCATTCATTCAGATCTAGGATGTGTTATTTTAGTGTTCCCTTTATTTTTTTGAGCAGTGTATATTAAATCTATTATCCTTCTTTGTTATTTTAGCTAACTCTACCACCCCTCCCCTACCAGATATGTGCAATATGGGCAGTACCAAAACAAGTGATCTAAGGATCCTGTCTCATCACAGAAAAATCTGCAGAGCTGGGATGTTTGTATCCCCCATAAACATAACATTATATTGGTTACTAGAATTTTGCATAATAATTTGAATTGAAAAACTCTACGTTTTGAATCCGACGTTTGTATATCAGTTCAGAAACCATTTGCCATGGAAGCTCCACATTAAAAAATCCTGAAATAGAACTGGTATACTTTTTTATTTATCACAATTTTGTTTGACCAATTTTGGTGTTTAATGCAGGGCCGAAAGACAAGTTCCTTAGCTTCTCCTCCTTCCACTAACCTCCTATATGTTTGTAGAAAAGCTGAAATCAGTTTATTGTAATTTTGGATAGAGCAAACATTTTAATATATGTTTGTTAGTTGCATCTGTGACATAACTCCACCAGTCCTATTTACGATATAAAATATATCATGATGTAAAATATCAAAACAATTATGTTTTTTTAATCAATTAGTATATTTGAGTTTAAACATAATATTTGTCTATTTTGAATTAAACTGAAATTGCAACAGGCTTCTATGGTTTGTTTTAAAAATAGCTATATTTTGGAGATTACTTCATTTTCAGATAACTGGATGTGAGAGGTTATAAACTGAATAAAGGGAATGGGACTATTTTTGAACACGGTGTGAGCCATTCTTACTAATCTGCTGGACAATCACTTCAGATTTCAGTATAATGTTTGCATGACTGAAGCCTTTAATGAGAGGTTCAAGTCTTTCATGTTAAATCATTTTAGCCCTCCAAAATATGATTATATAAATAGGCCCATTTAATTTTGTCAGGCCGAATGAAGTGGAATATATTTTTCTCTTTCATTTAAAAAACAAGTAGTTTGGTGTAGGCAGGGCCTTAAGCAAATAGGTAAACTGGGATATGATTAAAGAATTAATTAGGGTGGTTTTTCCACAAATAGACCAGTGGTCTGGTCCATGGTAGCAAAATCTTATCCATTTTTGCTAACTTTCTATAAAAATGTATTGTCGTGAAATCATTTCTTTCAGTATATGAATACTGGGTATGTCCACCTCATTATCAGAACATTTTAATGGTAAACTACACGGTATTGTAAAAGTTGTCTTTTTTCGCGATCCAATACCTAAAATGTAACACATCATAGTTTGGTTGCAATGACCTAGATCCTCTATGAGGCTTTGCAGGGATCCAAATTGTGGATTTAATGAAAGCCTGAGTTGTCAGCATACAATGGCACTTTTGTTTTTAATCCCTGGATTTGAAGCCCCTTGACATTATTGTTAGATCTAATTTTAATAGGGAACGTTTCGATGGCCATAATAAATAGATATGCCGACAGCAGACAACCCTGTTTTACTCCTCTTTTCAGTTAAATACTTTCTGAGAAGTAGAGATTATTAACTATTTTACACCTGGGGCTACTATACAAAACTCTTTTGCTCTTACCCTCTTGCTCTTTTGCACCCCAGTATCTCTACTTACACATTCATCATCATCTGCACATCTATCACTCCAGTATTAATGCTAAATTGTAATTATTTTCACCTCTAGGGCCTATTTATTGCCTACCTCCCTACTCTTCTACATTTGCACACACTGTACATACATTTTTCTATTTTTCTTTTGTGTTATTGACTGTATGTTTGTTTATGTGTAACTATCTGTTGTTTTTTTGTCGCACTGCTTTGCTTTATTTTGGCCAGGTTGCAGTTGTAAATGAGAACTTGTTCTCAACTGCTCTTCCTGGTTAAATTAAGGTGAAATAAAAAACAAATAAGTGAAATGGACTTATCCCTAAATATGATAAACTGCTTGTGAATTCTGAAACATTTTCTAAGGCATGCTACTATTTTTTTTTATTACAGTACCTTACAGTAGCTTACTTCTGATTCGAAGGCACACTACTGAGGATGTGTCCCAAAATTGACATCTTACCCCGGTCTAAGAAATAAACCTCCCATGCCACTCTGTCAACATCACGGCAAATCTCATGTGAGTGCATTCCATCTATTGGCACAATGGACAGTTTTTAACATCTCGTCCCGTGTTTTATGATTCTGATCATCTGGACCAGTCCAGTGACTGCTGTGAAAGGACAGCTGACAACATAGGAAAGTCTGTGTGACAGCTTGGAGAGACAGCTGACCGGAGGGAATAGACCCCACTGGGGCTGTCATGGGCTAGCTACCCATGTTGGCAGTCTCCGACGCTGTTTCAGTATGTTGGAGACACCCGCTAAGTGCTACTGAAAGTCAACAAAGGAACATACCCCTAGAGCCTGCGAGAGCTGGGGCGCAAGATGGCTCAACGACTGATCACACGGTTACGGACCCAGGAACGGAAACGACTACGAGTAGGAACACAGCACATGAGACAACCATAACAGCAGCAGGACACACACTTCAGGTGTGCAGCTGTGGTTGGGAGAGAGTAACATCGGCAAGGGGTTAAGGATCCATCAAGGGAGGAAAAGGTGCTTGGGAGAGCAGAGACAGGGACCTCGCATTGACCAGTACTTCTTACGAAGCAGCCAGTCAAATCAGTCGAATGAAGCACAGCGACGGGACGCAAACCAAAGTTCGCAGAGCATCAGCACCCCTGTAACTGAGGAGGATAACACAAGCACAGAAATGCCGGTGGATGAACTCACCCAACCACAGAGACCTCTAAAAGAGGAAAAGATCAAAGGGCACAGACCAAGTGTGAAGTGGCCCAAAGCTGTTGAAAAGAGAGAGTGGGAAACAATCAACAACGACCTGACAAAAATCTTGGAACAACAGGTAGGAACAGCAGAGAAAAAGCTTGAAAGGATGGGAGACATTATCTACCACTACGGAGAAGAGCGCTTTGGAGTAAACGAAAGGAGAAGTGGCAAGACACCACCCCTGCCAGCCAAATCTAGGAGACAGCAGGAGATCGAGATACTTGTCAGAGAGAGAAGGCAGCTGAGGAAGCAGTGGAAGAAGGCCTCTGATGCAGAGAGAGAAGGTCTCATGCTACTCCAAGCAGACATTAAATGTCGGCTGGCAACCTTGCGAAGAGCGGAAAACTTAAGGAAACTTCGTAGGAAGAAGGTACACTCAAGAACACGGTTCTATAAAAACCCCTTTAAGTTTGTCAAAGATCTCTTCGCAAAGGAAAAGTGTGGAATCCTAAAAACTCCAAAGCCTGAACTGGAAGAACATCTGGAAAAGGTCCACCAGGACATGAAAAGGCATGAGCAGATAGTCATCCCACATGACATCCCACCTATTCAACCACCAGAATTCAATCTGGACACTGACCCTCCAAAATGGAGGGAAGTAGAGAACGTTGTCCGAAGAGCAAGAGCGGCCTCTGCTCCTGGTCCTAATGGAGTACCATACAAGCTCTACAAGAACGCCCGGATGTCCTACGCTTTCTTTGGAGGCTCATGAGGATAGTGTGGCAGAAGGAAATAATACCAAAGGCATGGCGAAGGGCTGGTGGTGTGCTAATCCCGAAAGAGAAGGATGCGACAGACATCAGTCAATTCCGACCAATCTCCCTTCTCAACGTCGAAGGGAAGATCTTTTTCAGTATAATAGCACAGAGGCTGTCCACTTATCTGGAAAGGAACAAGTACATTGATACATCTGTACAGAAAGCAGGCATTCCTGGTTTCTCTGGTTGCCTGGAACATACTAGTATGATTTGGCACCAGATCCAAACCGCTAAGAAGGACAAGAGAGACCTCTATGTCATCTTCCTCGACCTGGCCAATGCCTTTGGCTCAGTTCCCCATGAACTCCTCTGGGAATCCTTCAACATTTTCCACGTACCAGAACCCATCACTACACTGGTAAAGGCCTATTTCCAAGACCTGCAATTGTGTTTCACAACACCTGACTTCACAACAACATGGCAGCGCTTGGAAGTAGGCATAATGGCAGGCTGTACAATTTCTCCTCTGGCATTCACTATGGCCATGGAAGTCATCATCAGGGCATCGAGATGGGTGGTCGGCGGTGAGAGAACTAAGGAAGGGCTCCGTCTCCCACCTATCCGAGCATACATGGATGACATGACTATACTGACCACCACTGCAGCATGCACCAGGCGGCTACTTGCAAAACTGCAGGATAACATCAAGTGGGCCCGGATGAAAATCAAGCCAAGCAAATCTCGAAGCATCTCCATAGTCAAGGGACAGCTTAAAGATGTGAGGTTCTGCATTGGAGATGACCCGATACCAACGGTGTCTGAGCAACCCATCAAGAGCCTGGGTAGATGGTACAACGAAAGCCTCCGGGATAAAGATCAAGTGCAGCAAGTAAGGCAGGACATCGCCGACGGTCTTGAGAACATCAACAAGACCCTACTGCCTGGGAGGCTCAAGCTTTGGTGCCTACAGTTTGGACTTCTCCCCGGGTAATGTGGCCACTCACCGTCTATGAGGTCCCAATAACAACAGTGGAGAAGATGGAGCGAACCATTACCTCATACGTGAAGAAATGGCTGGGTGTCCCACGATGCCTGAGTAACATCGGCCTGTATGGCAAAGGGGTCCTTGAACTACCTCTTACAAGTCTAACGGAGGAGTACAAGTGCTCTAAAGTAAGACTTCAGATGACATTGAAGGACTCCAAAGACCAGACCATTAGCAAGGCTGCACCTCTCCTACAAACTGGACGGAAATGGACATCATCCAAGGCTGTGCAGCAAGCAACATCAGCCCTGAGACACCAAGACATTGTGGGGAATATCCAGCATGGAAGAGGAGGCTTTGGCCTGGCAGCAAGCAAACCAACGTTCCATGAGGCAACAACATCTGAACGCAGGAAGCTGGTGGTCGAGGAGGTGCGCAGACAGGAGGAGACTGCAAGAAGTGCAAAGGCTGTCTCTCTTGCTAAACAAGGGCAATGGACGCGGTGGGAAGGCCTGGAGAGGAGAAAGATCAACTGGAGTGAGCTTTGGCAAATGGAGGCAAGCAACATCAGTTTCATCATAAGAGCTGTTTATGATGTGCTTCCATCACCAAAAAATCTACATCAATGGTATGGCGAGGACTCGACCTGCCCCTCTGCCCAGCTCCAGCGACTCTCAGGCATATAATGACAGGTTGCAAGACCAGCCTCTCACAAGGCCGCTACACCTGGAGGCACAATCAGGTCCTCAAGAGCCTGGCTGCAGCACTTGAGACCAAGAGGAGTGCAACCAATTCATTACCTCCAAAAACAAGCAATCCCGTCAAAACAACAACATTCATCCGGGAGGGACAGAAAAGGCCCAAGTATCCTCCTACAAAGCCAGAAACTGGACACCTAGCCATGGCCCGGGACTGGAAGATGCTTGTCGATATTGGCCAGCAACTCATTTTTCCACCAGAGATTGCTTCTACCAACCTTAGGCCAGACATGGTACTCTGGTCCCCTTCACGAAAGGCTGTGTACATCATAGAGCTCACAGTCCCGTGGGAAAACTGGTTGAAGAGGCCTACGAGCGTAAGAAACTTCGTTACACAGAGTTGGCAGCAGACGCAACTCAGCGTGGCTGGAATGCAAAGGTCTGGCCAGTTGAAGTGGGATGCAGAGGATTCGTGGCTTCTTCCATCATCAGGTTGCTGAAAGAACTTGGAATCCATGGACAGGCTCTGCGGCAGACCGTCAGAGCAGTTTCTCAAGCAGCTGAAAGAGGCAGCCAGTGGATCTGGATCAAACGGAAGGACCCTTGCTGGGCTATAACTTCATGACCCCCACCCCCACCTGAGAACCCAATTCAGATCCCTCCAACTTGAGGAGGGCATATGAGGTATGCGGTCAGCTGTATGGCTGGCTCAGGGAAGAGGACGCCCCTGCCTTGCATAGTCCCGTGGGACATCTTAATTGGGCATGGGACACAAGCTAAGGCTTGATTACCCTTTAGCTGGCCACCTTTGATGAGGGTGTTTAGTGATTAAAGGCCGAAACACCCACTGATTCGAAGGCACACTACTGAGGATGTGTCCCAAAATTGACATCTTACCCCAGTCTAAGAAATAAACCTCCCATGCCACTCTGTCAACATCACGGCAAATCTCATGTGAGTGCATTCCATCTATTGGCACAATGGACAGTTTTAACATCTCGTCCCGTGTTTTATGATTCTGATCATCTGGACCAGTCCAGTGACTGCTGTGAAAGGACAGCTGACAACATAGGAAAGTCTGTGTGACAGCTTGGAGAGACAGCTGACCGGAGGGAATAGACCCCACTGGGGCTGTCATGGGCTAGCTACCCATGTTGGCAGTCTCCGACGCTGTTTCAGTATGTTGGAGACACCCGCTAAGTGCTACTGAAAGTCAACAAAGGAACATACCCCTAGAGCCTGCGAGAGCTGGGGCGCAAGATGGCTCAACGACTGATCACACGGTTACGGACCCAGGAACGGAAACGACTACGAGTAGGAACACAGCACATGAGACAACCATAACAGCAGCAGGACACACTTCAGGTGTGCAGCTGTGGTTGGGAGAGAGTAACATCGGCAAGGGGGTTAAGGATCCATCAAGGGAGGAAAAGGTGCTTGGGAGAGCAGAGACAGGGACCTCGCATTGACCAGTACTTCTTACGAAGCAGCCAGTCAAATCAGTCGAATGAAGCACAGCGACGGGACGCAAACCAAAGTTCGCAGAGCATCAGCACCCTGTAACTGAGGAGGATAACACAAGCACAGAAATGCCGGTGGATGAACTCACCCAACCACAGAGACCTCTAAAAGAGGAAAAGATCAAAGGGCACAGACCAAGTGTGAAGTGGCCCAAAGCTGTTGAAAAGAGAGAGTGGGAAACAATCAACAACGACCTGACAAAAATCTTGGAACAACAGGTAGGAACAGCAGAGAAAAAGCTTGAAAGGATGGGAGACATTATCTACCACTACGGAGAAGAGCGCTTTGGAGTAAACGAAAGGAGAAGTGGCAAGACACCACCCCTGCCAGCCAAATCTAGGAGACAGCAGGAGATCGAGATACTTGTCAGAGAGAGAAGGCAGCTGAGGAAGCAGTGGAAGAAGGCCTCTGATGCAGAGAGAAGGTCTCATGCTACTCCAAGCAGACATTAAATGTCGGCTGGCAACCTTGCGAAGAGCGGAAAACTTAAGGAAACTTCGTAGGAAGAAGGTACACTCAAGAACACGGTTCTATAAAAACCCCTTTAAGTTTGTCAAAGATCTCTTCGCAAAGGAAAAGTGTGGAATCCTAAAAACTCCAAAGCCTGAACTGGAAGAACATCTGGAAAAGGTCCACCAGGACATGAAAAGGCATGAGCAGATAGTCATCCCACATGACATCCCACCTATTCAACCACCAGAATTCAATCTGGACACTGACCCTCCAAAATGGAGGGAAGTAGAGAACGTTGTCCGAAGAGCAAGAGCGGCCTCTGCTCCTGGTCCTAATGGAGTACCATACAAGCTCTACAAGAACGCCCGGATGTCCTACGCTTTCTTTGGAGGCTCATGAGGATAGTGTGGCAGAAGGAAATAATACCAAAGGCATGGCGAAGGGCTGGTGGTGTGCTAATCCCGAAAGAGAAGGATGCGACAGACATCAGTCAATTCCGACCAATCTCCCTTCTCAACGTCGAAGGGAAGATCTTTTTCAGTATAATAGCACAGAGGCTGTCCACTTATCTGGAAAGGAACAAGTACATTGATACATCTGTACAGAAAGCAGGCATTCCTGGTTTCTCTGGTTGCCTGGAACATACTAGTATGATTTGGCACCAGATCCAAACCGCTAAGAAGGACAAGAGAGACCTCTATGTCATCTTCCTCGACCTGGCCAATGCCTTTGGCTCAGTTCCCCATGAACTCCTCTGGGAATCCTTCAACATTTTCCACGTACCAGAACCCATCACTACACTGGTAAAGGCCTATTTCCAAGACCTGCAATTGTGTTTCACAACACCTGACTTCACAACAACATGGCAGCGCTTGGAAGTAGGCATAATGGCAGGCTGTACAATTTCTCCTCTGGCATTCACTATGGCCATGGAAGTCATCATCAGGGCATCGAGATGGGTGGTCGGCGGTGAGAGAACTAAGGAAGGGCTCCGTCTCCCACCTATCCGAGCATACATGGATGACATGACTATACTGACCACCACTGCAGCATGCACCAGGCGGCTACTTGCAAAACTGCAGGATAACATCAAGTGGGCCCGGATGAAAATCAAGCCAAGCAAATCTCAAGCATCTCCATAGTCAAGGGACAGCTTAAAGATGTGAGGTTCTGCATTGGAGATGACCCGATACCAACGGTGTCTGAGCAACCCATCAAGAGCCTGGGTAGATGGTACAACGAAAGCCTCCGGGATAAAGATCAAGTGCAGCAAGTAAGGCAGGACATCGCCGACGGTCTTGAGAACATCAACAAGACCCTACTGCCTGGGAGGCTCAAGCTTTGGTGCCTACAGTTTGGACTTCTCCCCCGGGTAATGTGGCCACTCACCGTCTATGAGGTCCCAATAACAACAGTGGAGAAGATGGAGCGAACCATTACCTCATACGTGAAGAAATGGCTGGGTGTCCCACGATGCCTGAGTAACATCGGCCTGTATGGCAAAGGGGTCCTTGAACTACCTCTTACAAGTCTAACGGAGGAGTACAAGTGCTCTAAAGTAAGACTTCAGATGACATTGAAGGACTCCAAAGACCAGACCATTAGCAAGGCTGCACCTCTCCTACAAACTGGACGGAAATGGACATCATCCAAGGCTGTGCAGCAAGCAACATCAGCCCTGAGACACCAAGACATTGTGGGGAATATCCAGCATGGAAGAGGAGGCTTTGGCCTGGCAGCAAGCAAACCAACGTTCCATGAGGCAACAACATCTGAACGCAGGAAGCTGGTGGTCGAGGAGGTGCGCAGACAGGAGGAGACTGCAAGAAGTGCAAAGGCTGTCTCTCTTGCTAAACAAGGGCAATGGACGGTGGGAAGGCCTGGAGAGGAGAAAGATCAACTGGAGTGAGCTTTGGCAAATGGAGGCAAGCAACATCAGTTTCATCATAAGAGCTGTTTATGATGTGCTTCCATCACCAAAAATCTACATCAATGGTATGGCGAGGACTCGACCTGCCCCCTCTGCCCAGCTCCAGCGACTCTCAGGCATATAATGACAGGTTGCAAGACCAGCCTCTCACAAGGCCGCTACACCTGGAGGCACAATCAGGTCCTCAAGAGCCTGGCTGCAGCACTTGAGACCAAGAGGAGTGCAACCAATTCATTACCTCCAAAAACAAGCAATCCCGTCAAAACAACAACATTCATCCGGGAGGGACAGAAAAAGGCCCAAGTATCCTCCTACAAAGCCAGAAACTGGACACCTAGCCATGGCCCGGGACTGGAAGATGCTTGTCGATATTGGCCAGCAACTCATTTTTCCACCAGAGATTGCTTCTACCAACCTTAGGCCAGACATGGTACTCTGGTCCCCTTCACGAAAGGCTGTGTACATCATAGAGCTCACAGTCCCGTGGGAAAATCGGTTGAAGAGGCCTACGAGCGTAAGAAACTTCGTTACACAGAGTTGGCAGCAGACGCAACTCAGCGTGGCTGGAATGCAAAGGTCTGGCCAGTTGAAGTGGGATGCAGAGGATTCGTGGCTTCTTCCATCATCAGGTTGCTGAAAGAACTTGGAATCCATGGACAGGCTCTGCGGCAGACCGTCAGAGCAGTTTCTCAAGCAGCTGAAAGAGGCAGCCAGTGGATCTGGATCAAACGGAAGGACCCTTGCTGGGCTATAACTTCATGACCCCCCACCCCCACCTGAGAACCCAATTCAGATCCCTCCAACTTGAGGAGGGCATATGAGGTATGCGGTCAGCTGTATGGCTGGCTCAGGGAAGAGGACGCCCCTGCCTTGCATAGTCCCGTGGGACATCTTAATTGGGCATGGGACACAAGCTAAGGCTTGATTACCCTTTAGCTGGCCACCTTTGATGAGGGTGTTTAGTGATTAAAGGCCGAAACACCCACTGATTCGAGGCACACTACTGAGGATGTGTCCCAAAATTGACATCTTACCCCAGTCTAAGAAATAAACCTCCCATGCCACTCTGTCAACATCACGGCAAATCTCATGTGAGTGCATTCCATCTATTGGCACAATGGACAGTTTTTAACATCTCGTCCCGTGTTTTATGATTCTGTTCATCTGTTAAACCACACTACCTAAGATATTGCAAAACTTGAAATACATAGCCTATCTATTTACTAGGCTACTTGGTCCAATTAAATGAGAGATACAGATTATCATTTGTTGTATGGCCAGAAAAGGTGAGAAATGTATTCTGCAATGGTTATGAAAATAAAATGAATAGGAAAAAGATTCCTATGTCTAATTATTTTAAATTCGAAAAAAAATGTATGAATTAACTTTTTTATCATATCCCCGATTTTGACAATGTATTGCAGTACAGAATGCAATACAATATTTCGACCACCAGCAGATGTGCGTATGCTTGGTCTCAAGTTTTCGGGGACGTGACCACATTCTCACGTCAAGTTAAATTTGTATAAATGCCAACTTTTGTGGGAAAACTGGCACAAGCACATTCTGGGTATCTTTTGTACAATAGGGCTATGCACGGTTTGTAAATTATGCCCCAGATCTGTTTATATTCCTTCCCCTGTCTCTTACTGACAGTAATAACCTGCTCATTACATCTTGCTCTCATTCTCTCCTTTGTCCTCGTCTATACAGAATTTTCTAACAATAGCATGCATGTCCAGACATGACCCATGATCAATGAAACACCCATCAGCTCAGCTCAGATCTCTGGGATCCATATTAGAAATCCATCTTCAGAAGGAAGTTATTATTTTATAATTGGAACATTAACTTTTAGCTCAACTGTCAATATGTTGGGACTAGGCAATAAAGGGACTAAAGATAATTAATGACAGATGTATTTTACTACCAGTTCCTAAAAAAAATGATAATTATTATGTACATACTGTATATACAGTATGCTGTACTTTATCATAACTTGCCAACAATTCCTTTGAAAAGTAACTGTATTTTCTGGTTTCAGTCACAGAAAAGCTCAACATACCATACTGCTTCATACCCTTTTCAGTTTGAAAACCTCATTCATTCCACTGCTTATATTTTTACTCTTAGTCGAACCAAACTCTCTACAATGAAAGTAAAGTGTGAAGTTAGTGCCTGAAGTTCTTGAAGTTCAGGTGATGTCAGAGATAGTTTAACGTTTCTGGGAGCTTTCCTGATGTTCTCTAATCTCCGAGCAGATGTGTTAGAAAAGATACTACAACAAGTATTGAAAACTTTTTGCAAGTTACGGGCAAGTCTATGGTATAAATGTCCACTGTCCTTCAGAAACTTGAAATATCTGAACACCTGCAAAATCGTGTCTTATCCGCCAACTCAGTGACAAAAAATCTGCTCATCAGAACAAAGTTCCTTGTTAGTCGTCACATGCCTCAGTCTGTTGACAGACGCTATGATACCAATCATATTATGTGCCTCTGTCCACGAGAAATTAGATAAACATAGCCATAGCTCTCTGTCCTTCATAGAAGCCACAAGGTCTTCCATTCTGAGACCAGTGGATGTTGTGTCCACAAATGTCTCCTGAGTTCTACCCTGGAGGTCTTGTCAATGAGAGTACCAACAGTATAGGTGTACTGGTGACCAGCTCAAGATGTCTGTGGCCGTGTCAGGCATTTTCTAGTGCTGAACTTTGGCAAAGTGCTGCACTGCTCTTGGTTAGTCAGGTGTTGTGACCAGTGAACCCTTTTCATCTCTCTCAGCATCCTGCTGTAGCAGCGAATTAGACACTGTTAAAACTGCTATGTCAAGAGAATGCCTAGCTGAGGAAATGAGGCCCTGTGGTGTGTGGTACTGGAGTAAAGGGGGTCCCATATGCAGGGTGCCATGCATGATTACGCTAAGGGACATGTCATGGAGTACTGAGCAGCCACAGCCAGAGGGCAGGGAGAGGGGAATAGAAAGGAAAGGCTCAGTAAACTGTCTTATCCGCCAACTCGGACTGCTGAGACGGTTGCCACACATATGTCTCTAGTCTGCTCTCCCTGAGGCTTGAGAGAGGCTGCTGCAGCCAGTATATCTGTTACATTACACATATTTGAAATCCGTATACTACTTTTTGAAGAATACTTCTTGACAATTTCTTCTATGGAGGTATGCCAAAATCCTACATTTCCCTCATAGTGCGTCTTGGCCTTGTAGCGCTGTACTCTCACCCAGCAGAGACATTGTCAAAAGAAATGAACAGTATTCTATTCAGTTTGTGATAAAGTAACTAGTCAGTGGTCTGAAAGTTGTGCAATAGCAACTGTGAACCCTGCTGGATGGTTTTGATCTGTTGGCTTGACCTAAAGGTGAGCCGTTTGGTGAGTGGGAGACTGTAGCAAGATGAAGTTTGGATGTTCTCGTTGATATGAAATGCCTCAGATGATGTTAATTACATGGAATAAACTTCGGACCATTAACAACAGGACATAAGCTTATTAAAAAATGAAATAAAATAAATACTTTATCAGTATACACAATATGCATTTAATAGTATGTGGTGAGTGACAGTAACAGAGTAAATGCCATTGAGAAGACTGCGCATGATGCAACATTTGCTACAGTAGTTGTAATTAGTGGGTGGGTATACATTTGAGCTGGAAATACCAAGGCATGTAAAAATTGGGCTGGAGGTCATAGTGGCTGTGTAGGCCTTCACTGAACTTACTGCAGCTTGTTTTACACACTGCAAAACAATAGATGATATAAGTCTACACATTGCAATAATCCTTACAAAACCATCAAAGCCAAAGCACATATTCTCTTTAATAATTCCTGTGAATGAAGTTGACTCCATGATTTTTAATTGGGCTTCTTCTAGCAGAGGACACTGCATACTCCAGTTCGCCCTATTTGAAATGCCCTTAGATATCTTGCAAATGTGTATCCTCGATAACAGTTCACCAAACCAAAGATATCAGATATCTCTATGAAATCCACAGACCTACTTAGTTCCGCCCTTACTCTATGGGGGATGAGAGAAGGGCATCCAAGGCTAGACAGAATCCATTGTGACAAGGCTGCCAGCCTGTTGATCTCCAGTTAATCATGCCAAATTGTGTGCCTAATTGCTGATTTACACAGTCCCTAATGGCATCCGAAGCCTGTTCCTAAATTAAGGGTTTAGCCAGACCTTCCCCGTCTCTCTCGCTCTCCCTCTTTATATCTCTTTCACACCCACATGCACACACATCTCTCTCTCTCTCTCTCTCTCTCTCTCTCTCTCTCTCTCGTTGCTGTCTCCACCACCCTCCCTCTCTCTCTCTCTCTCTCACTCACACACTCTCTCTCCCCTCTAATTCTCTCTAATAGATACTCACAGTTTGAATTTCCCTTAATAAGCATTCTGTAGATGCAGTGATATATGGGTGGTTGAGCTCTAGCATCAATCAATCAAGCCCTTCAAAACCCACACCTCATTGTTGTAAAACTTGCCCAACATAGACATTTCGTATATTGCTGTATATAAATCTAAAGTGTACAACTCATTAGCTGTCCAATTTGCCCTCGATCCCTACCATTCCATCAATATACTCTTAGAAAAAAAGTTGCTTTCTAGAAACTAAAATGGTTCTTCCTCTGTTCCCATAGAAGAACCCTTTGAAGAACCATTTTTGGTTCCAGGTAGAATCCTTTTGGGTTCCATGTAAAAACCCTTTCCAGAGAGGGTTCTATATTGAACCCAAAAGGGTTTTTACCTGGAACCCAAAAGGGTTGTCCTATGGGGATAGCCAAAGAACCCTTTTATAACCCTTTTTTCCAAGTGTAGAGTAACAAGCTGTGTTAAGTAGGTTAGTAGAGAGTTTACTTGATACATACAGTACTGTGCTATTGTATGTGTTTCACAGGCTGGAATAAGAGGGGCAAAGTGTAGGCTCAGAACTAGATCTGAGGACAACAAGCAGGTGGTAAATAATCAAGCAGGTAAATAATCTTCCATATTTAATTTATTCTACAGCCCTTCACATACTAATGGTTAGATAAGAGGGTTTGGATCACACTTCTGACACCAGTTACAGTTATATAGATAAGAGAGACAGTTGTCAAGTTAACATGTTTACTGAGAAGATAACATAGCAAAATCAGGTCATACTATCCTTGAACTAGAATGAACCCGTACATGACACCCAGATCTTCCCAAAATGTCTTTGTCTTTGTAACAAAAGAAGGAGAGATTGGAATTTGAGAAGACACAACACATTAATAAATTAATAGTCATCATCCAATTCTGATAGTTCTTTAATATACCTAATATGCTGAGAGATATAGTAATGGATTGGCATTAGTATGAACCTTTTTTGTGTAAAATGCTGTATTATATGGCTACTGAGGGGGGGAAGTCATTCTGTGAGTAACATGGTCTTCCTGCATTTCACTTCATAGAATATGTCATATACATAATTTAATAAGTTCAAACCCCAGACCTAGGCCCACAACATATGTACTGTATGTATTTGGAATATAATGGCGCCGGAGGAGATGGCTGCTGTTTTACGGGCTCCTAACCAATTGTGCTCTTGTGTGTGTTTTTTTCACGTTATTTGTAACTTATTTCGTACATAATGTTTCTGCCACTGTCTCTTATGAGCGAAAAGAGCTTCTGGATATCAGAACAGCGATTACTCACTTCGTACTGGGCAAAGATTTTTTCATTAACAAGTCGGACACAAAGGACTTACTTCAGACACCGTATAAGGCCCAATCCCCGTCATTCGCATGAAGAAGAGAAGGAGATATAGTGGTCGTAGGTTGGGGTGCCTGGTAAGAATCCGACGGCGAATGTGCATCAGCAAGATAGAACAGCTGCCTCTGGTAAGACAAGGGGTGGTGGTCTGTGTCTATTTGTCAATAACAGCTGGTGCACAAAATCTTAAGATCACCAACGAACTGTCACGGTCCAAACACCAAGATAGTCATGAAGAGGGAACAACAATGTATTTTGCCCCTCAGGAGACTGAAAAGATTTGGTATGGGTCCTCAGATCCTCAAACGGTTCTACAGCTGCACCCTCGAGAGCATACTGACTGGTTGCATCACCGCCTGGTATGGCAACTGTTCAGCCTCTGACCACAAGGCACTACAGAAGGTAATGTATATGGCCCAGTACATCACTGGGGCCAAACTCCCTGCCATCCAGGACCTCTATACCAGATGGTGTTAGAGGAAGGCCCTAAAAATTGCCAAAGACTCCAGCCACCCGAGTCATCGACTGTTCTCTCTGCTACTGCATGGAAAGTGATCCTCCTCCTACCCCCTACCTGGGCCCAGATGTTGGCGTTGGATGTTGCTGTTCATCCTCCTACACTGTTGAGGATTGTTTACTAAAACAAGGGCAGGGGCGCTGACAAGCATGGTTATCAGAGAAATGATGAGTGTGGTTATGACATGGCTTGTCTTACCCGCCCGGCAGTTCTGGGGAGGAGGGCAAGTGTGGTTGTGTGTGTGTGTGTGTGTGTGTGTGTGTGTGTGTGTGTGTCAGTGAGAGACACAGAGATTGAATGAGGGTGGGGGGAGGGGTGGAGACAGGGAGGAAGTGTTTACTGGTCTTGACATTTCCATTCCCAGAACAGCCTGTTCTTTGCTAGTCAGGTGTGTCAGTGCGAATGGCGCCAGAGTTGCTGTGCCTCTCTACGTTTTAAGAGGACACGTTAAAAACATGATTTTCCAGTGTTTTATATACAGTGCTTTCAGAAAGTATTCACACCCCTTGACTTTTGCCACATTTTGCTGTGTTGCAAAGTGGGAGTAAAATGGATTGAATTGTCAATTTTTTTGTCAACTATCTACACCAAATACTCTGTAATGTCAACATTTAAAAAAAATGGAAAACAGTAATATGTCTTGAATAGATAAGTATTCAACCCCCTGAGTCAATACGTTAGTAGGGATGGTGCCAGGTTTCCTCCAGATGTGACGCTTGGCATTCAGGCCAAATAATCTTGTTCCTCTTGGTCTGAGAGTCCTTTAGGTGACTTTTGGCAAACTCTAAGCGGGCTGTCATGTGCCTTTTACTTAGGAGTGGCTTCTGTCTGGCCACTCTAATGTAAACACTTGATTGGTGGAGTGCTGCAGAGATGGTTGTCCTTCTGGAAGGTTCTCCCATCTCCACAGAGGAACTCTGGAGCTCTGTCAGAGTGACCATCGGGTTCTTGGTCACCTCCCTGACCATAGACCTTCTTCCCGATTGCTCAGTTTGGCTGGGCGGCTATCTCAAAGGAAGAGTCTTGGTAGTTCCAATTTTCTTCCATTTAGGAATGATGGATATCACTGTGTTCTTGGGGACCTTCAAAGCTGCAGAAATGTTTTGGTAACCTTCCCTTGATCTGTGCCTTGACACAATACTGTCTCGGAGCTCTTCGGACAATTCCTTCGTCCTCATGGCTTGGTTTTTGCTCTGACATGCACTGTCAACTGATGGATCATTTCTAAATCATGTCCAACCAATTGAATTTACCATAGGTGGACTCCAATCAAGTTGTAGAAACATCTCAAGGATGATCAATGGATACAGGATGCACCTGAGCTCAATTTCGAGTCTCATAGCGAAGGGTCTGAATACTTATGTAATTAAGATATTTCTGGTATTTATATTTAATACATTTGCAAAAATGTCAAAACCTGTGTTCGCTTGGTTATTATGGGGTATTGGATGTAGATTGATGAGGATTTTTTGTTAATTAATCAATTTTAGAATAAGTCTGTGATGTAACAAAATGTGAAAAAAGGGTGGTAGTTCGAATATTTTCTGAATGCACTGTATGTGTGTGGGTGTGGGGTAGGGGTGTTTTTGTGGGAGGGGTGATGTGGGGTGTGTGCGTGTATGCATCCCACGTCTGTTCATATAGGGTAATGATGTTAGGGACAGTATAGGATGGAATCACAAGCTGTAATATAAAATGAATAACAATTGCTTGGCAAAAATGTTGATTTTCTATTGCCAGTCCTTGTTATAGCTAACAATCCTTCGAAGAGTGGCTCCATTATTATACATATTATTCATCAATTGTGGAATGAATCAAGATATGCACAATTTTTTTTATGTATGTTTTGTTTTTAAATAACTATATACTGTACAACCAAGGTGAAAGCATTAGAAATGCTGTTGACTGCTAATCTGGTTATGTTCTGTAGTTCTTTTCAAAGGATGGGTTCCAATCTCTCAAAAACCATAGGATGACAACCCAACTTGGGATGGGTGAAAGTTTTAGCGGGTGGAATATTGGAGGACAATTGGAGGTTTACTCAGTCTACAGTATGTTTAACAGTGCATATAGCATGGTAGAGCTATATGGACAATCAATCATCATGTTACTTTTTAATGGTAAGTTTACTAACATATTATGATAATTGAAACTTGTATCTCATTATGGTAAGTGGTGAAATAAGTTTAGCTAGTTATAATTGTAATGGCTTAAAAAGAAAAGAAGATCAACCTTTACCTGGCTAAATGAGAAAGAGTATAATATCTATTGTTTACAGATAACTCATTCTACATTTTTAGATGAAGTTGTGTGGGAAAAGGACTTGGTCAGTGAAATATGCTTCTCCCATGGGCAAATAAACTCAAAGGGGGTGATTATATTAATTAACCATAATATCGATCTAAAACTGTCCAAAAATATCCAGAAGGAAGGTGAATTTTTTCTTAATATGCTATTGGACCATCAACAGATTTGGTTAATTAATCTATACATTCCTAATCATGAGGATCCATTCTTCTTTGAAAATATATATAATTTATCGAGTTTACAAGCAATACACAACTCTATTATTATGATGGGAGAATATAATACAGTTTTGGGTCCATGGCTGAATCTGCAGGATGAGCGGGTACTTCGCCCTGCACCAGAGCCGCCAATGACACTAGGACCCCGCTTACCTGATATACAGTAGATGTCTAAATTTATGGGCCATATTGTCACGTTCTGACCTTTATTTCCTGTGTTTTGTATTTAGTTAGTATGGTCAGGGCGTGAGTTGGGTGGGCAGTCTATGTTTGTTTTTCTATGATTTGGGTATTTCTATGTTTCGGCCTAGTATGGTTCTCAATCAGAGGCAGGTGTCATTAGTTGTCTCTGATTGAGAATCATACTTAGGTAGCCTGGGTTTCACTGTGTTTGTGGGTGATTGTTCCTGGCTCTGTGTTTGCACCAGATAGGACTGTTTTAGGTTTTCTCACGTTTGTTGTTTTTGTTAGTTATCTCATGTGTAGTTTCTTTATAAATTAAAGAACATGAATAACCACCATGCTGCTTTTTGGTCCGCTTCTCTTTCACCAGAAAACCCTTACACATATGAAGGAAATGCTCTAACCACCCCCCAGCCACATCTAGCTAAGTCGATGGGTCTATTGTCTAGACATCTACACATGTTTATGAAATACAATAGATGGCCATAATCACCCCCCAGACACACCTGGCTAACTTGATGGGTCTTGTAATCATCTACTACCAATACAAACATTTTCAAAGCTGTAGTATGAATTTGCAGGTAGCTAACGCTAACCAACTAGGTTCAACGTTAGCTTGCTAACATTAGGCTATAACTAGCAATACAAATTGATTTCTGATTCAAATAATATTATTACACAGATCAAACACATAACGTTAGCTAGCGAGCCAGCAAGCTAATGTTCGCTAGCTAATGTACGCTTTAACTTGCAATGAAAACAACTTTTGAACAAAGTTAGACAAAATTTGAAATGTATAATATCTGAAAATGTAGCTAGACCCTGTACATGGATGAACGCTTCACGGCAGACTGGATCAGGTCCATTGTCCTGGGTGGTGGTCTAAACAGAGGATCCGCTTTGGGAAAGTCATAATCCTGATCGTAATATTGGTAAGTTGACGTCGCTCTTCTATCCAATAATTCCTCCCGGCTGTATGTAATAAGATTTAAGATTTCCTGGGGTAATAACGGAAGAAATAATACATAAAAAAAACTAAATACAGCATAGTTTCCTAAGGACTCGAAGCGAGGCGACCATTTCTGTTGGCGCCATCTTACAGGAGAATCATGGCGGCAGTTGAATGGTATGACAATGGGCCTCAGGATCTCGTCACGGTATCTCTGTGCATTCAAACTGTCATCAATAAAATACAATTGTGTTCGTTGTCCGTAGCTTATACCTGCCCATACCATAACCCCTCCATGGTGTACTCTGTTCACTATGGTTGACATCAGCAAACCACCCGCCCACAAGATGCATTACACACTGTCTGCCATCTGCCCAGTACTATTGAAACTGGGATTCATCTGTGAAGAGCACACGCTTTTTGTGCGTATGGAACATTTCTGGGATCTTTGATTTTATCTCATGAAACGTGGGACCAACACTTTACATGTTGTGTTTATATTTTTGTTCAGTGTAAATATTGAACAACAACTCTTCTTTTGCATGCCGTGGCCTAATAGTTCCAAATCATACAGCATATAGAGGGCGTTATTGTCACCATAAAAGGTAAATGGCAGGCATTTTTCAGGGAGAGTTATTTTGCTCGTTCACGGACACACAGTTTTATGACAGGTCTGATTTATAATGGGAAACTTGCATATGTATGGCGTGCGCCAAATGTATAAATAACAATATTCTTTTCACTTGCACTGACTTTTCAGAAACGGCACATGCAGGAATTTAGTGTGGAATTTATGCAACATTTATAAATGAGGCCTCTGGTCCTTTAATTAGACCCAACATTCCATGGCAAAGGTACCATTTTTCCGTGGCGGAATTTGGATGAGGCATCATGTGGCTGCGGTATATGGATGGGCCATCATAGCTTGTAGAATAAATAATCAAGTCAAAGCACCATATGTAATTGGCTGTCTATGCTCTCAATCAAATTATGCATATCAGACCGTTGGGCAGTTCTTTGAATACATAGAGCAGCCAAGTTACAGTATATAGAGTGTATATATAACAGTATCTATCATTAGGGGTCTTCATCTTGGTGGTCAGTGAGAGAGTTATCTGTCACAGTGATGAAGTTCCTGTTTGTGAGACTCAAGGCAGAGCTGGCCTAGTAATAATTTATTAAGCTGTCATCTCTGCTGACTGTAAACTACACAAAAGTAGATTACATTAAGTATAGTAGATTGGTTAAGAGGGAAAGTTTTACAGATGCCCATCAGCTACTCGACAAAGACCAAACAGCCTTAGTTATATTTATTCTTCATTTTGTATTGCTTTTAAGACCGTTGTTATATTTTATTCTTTCTTTTTATTGCTTCCATATTATACTGTTCTTTGTTCCACATAATTTATTAACGAAGTGAAACATTAGAAAAGACAAAACAATAAAGGATACAATGACCAAACAGCTTCGTTGTGCAAACTACCTGCACACAAACAAAGAACAAGATCCCACACAGAAGGAGGGAAAAGGGCTGCCTAAGTATGATCCCCAATCAGAGACAACGATAGACAGCTGCCTCTGATTGGGAACCACACTCAGCCAGAAACAAAGAAATAAAGAACATAGAATGCCCACCCAAATCACACCCTGACCAAACCAAAATAGAGACATAAAAAGGCTCTCTAAGGTCAGGGCGTGAAAACTGTAGCCTTGCCTTGAGTGAGCCATGACAGCAGGTATGACGGGGCGGTAGGTAGTCTAGTGGTTAGAATCTTGGGCCAGTAACCAAAAGGTTGCTCGATTGAATCCCCAAGCTGACAAGGTAAAAATCCCTTGTTCTGCCCCTGAACAAGGCGGTTAACCCATTGTTCCCCGGTAGGCTGTCATTGTTAGTAAGAATTTGTTCTTAACTGACTTGCCTAGTTAAATACAGGTTAAATAAAAAAAATACTAATATTATACTGTAGCCTTGCCTTAAGCTAGCCATGGGTATGACTCATATTATACTGTAGCCTTGCCTTGAGCGAGCCATGGGTATGACTAATATTAGACTGTGGCTTTGCCTTGACTTGGGTATGACTAATATTATACTGTAGCCATGCCTTGAGCAAGCCATGGGTATGACTCATATTATACTGTGGCCTTGCCTTGAGCAAGCCATAGGTATGACTCATATTATACTGCAGCCTTGCCTTGAGCGAGTGTCTATGGTTTTGAACGCCAATATTACCTCTTTTTTGGCCTCCCAAGGACCCTCTGGTCTGTTATTGGCATTTTACTATCATGTAATTTAGCACTCATATGGCTTATGTAAGTTGTGCTCCCTTCATGTGTAGAGGTACTCTGCATGAGCTGCTCTATACAGAATAGGCAAACTGTTATTTAACTAATACAAATAGGAACATTTCACATTGTGCTTCAATACAAAAAATGGACAACTTACAAGGACAACAATCGAGGAACTCTTATGTGTAGTAACAATAGGATAAGGACTTCAATATCTAAATCCTAATTACTGTGACCTCAATAATTGACTACTAATATTTACTTATTCACTTTTTATTATTAGAGGGAATGCTTTGCAGAATTCATCAATAAGTTTAGATAACCCAAATTGAGCCCAATAGTTCCAATAAACAATAAAAATGTCTATCCTCTGTGATACAGTCCTAAAGTTTCAAACTTAACACATAAAAGAAAGTTCACCTACGACAACCGAGCGAATTATGCATGTTCAGCAGACTTCCCCTTTAAGATGAAAGACCACTCTACGATCAACATAGCAAATTATGATTATTATTATTTTTTCTCCATTAAGTTGATCATCAGCCACTACAGCTTTGCTCCTCAATAACGTTGCACTGATCCGGTGGTTTTACAAGTATTGAGCAACCCAGCATTGGGTTTGAACTTGAACTTTGAGTCAGCATATTCATACTGTCACATCTTTAATTGTCAGTGTGATAGCCAGGCCAACCTTGGCATTTATGTAACGGATCCCATCCATAGGGGACAGGTTGATTTCTAGCGTTTGGCTAGCCTAAATGGTGTGAGACAAAATGGTAAGAAAATATATCAACATACAGCAGTGCGGGTCTTAAAGCCTTCACCTAATGGGCTCAAAATAACCCCTTTACAATAAGGTACCCTTATAAAGGGTTTAAAGGGTTTAACAATAATACATCCTTAACGGGTTAGTAAAGAGCTTATAATTACATAAACCCTTAAACTCTTTGTAAAGGGTACCTTGTTGTAAAGTAATGTGTAAGCAGCACAGGGCTATAGTGTATTTATTGTCTATATCCCTCAGACTCAACTCTGGACCTCAAAGCCAGTTCCACTGCATTTTTTCATTGTTCCTCTCCAATCAATGACTGATTTAGACCTGAGACACCAGGTGGGTGCAATTCATTATCAGGTAGAACAGAAAACCAGCAGGCTCCGGACCACGTAGGGTAAGAGTTGAATTCCCCTGAATCAATATAGTCTCTCTATGCACATACAGTAGCTCCAGGTAACAAGAATACCGGAATATCTGAGCTGTCAACATGTAAATTGTCAAGGGACTAGACAACAAGCTAATGCTGCAAGTCGTATTTTGCTTCATATGTCAGAGATGTGTCCTTTAGCACGTCATCTCTTAACGTCATCTCTTAAGACGCCTAGGTCATAAGATTGTATAGTACACTACTTTTGACCACAGCCCTATGCAATACATTGGGAATAGGGTGCCATTTGGGACGCAAGTCATGTTACTTCTAAGCTGTATCAAGATTTTTTTCCAATAAGGCATTTCACTTTCCCACAGCTGTTTGAATCAATTCAGAGGGTGGACTACCAAAAACCATCAATTTAATTAAAAAATATATATGACATTTCATTTTAATAAAGAATACAAAACATACATACACAAACAACAACTACATCACACCTGCCCAGACCCACTAGCACACACCCCAATCTCCAGCGCCCGCATCACTTTTGCCACATGACCTGAAACTGCACCATTTTGTTTCTCTCCGTAGCCCATGCACTTTCAACATTTCAATAATAAATCATTCAATTTTTCCATTGTGTTAATGATGGCATATTGATTGATTTCCAAGTTTTTAGTACACATTTTTACAAGAGAATTGTCCATCCCATTGGGTATCTCACTATGCCATGTCTTAAAATATGCAGACAGACTGAAAAAAAGAACATTTACATTGTAATACTTCTGACAGCCAACTTTCTAGCTCCGCCCACAACTTCCAGCATCTAATATTTCTTCTTGGGTGATCTCTGTTTTTAGTGATTCTATTTTGTCTGATGATAATTGCTTCAGAGTTGTTGAGTCTGAGAAGGCTATAGGATCCATCCAACTGTTTCTTACTTATATACAATATCTAAAAAATATTTATAAAATGTAATTCATCGCATTGTTGTTTCTAATTACCACATTTGTATCTTTATCTTTCCAAATTCTAACTGGTTTAGCGTGTATTCGTTTTGTGAGGGCTGTAAGATATCTACCAGGTTTATTTGCCCTAAAGTAGTATGCTTTATTTGAGTTTAACATGTAATTATTGGCTGTCTTCAAAAGTAAAAGATAGTTATTGTCACGTTCTGACCATCGTTCTTGTGTGTTTTCCTTGTTTTAGTGTTGGTCAGGACGTGAGCTGGGTGGGCATTCTATGTTGTGTGTCTGGTTTGTCTATTTCTATGTTTGGCCTGATATGGTTCTCAATCAAAGGCAGGTGTTAGTCATTGTCTCTGATTGGGAACCATATTTAGGTAGCCTGTTTTGTGTTGGGTTTTGTGGGTGATTGCTCCTGTCTTTGTGTTTGTGGCACCAGATAGGAATGTTTCGTTTTTTCACGTTTTTGTAGATTGTTGTATTTTCATCTTTATTAAAGGTGTACAAAACTAACCACGCTGAATTTTGGTCCGCCTCTCTTTCACCAGAAGAAAACCGCTACAGTTCTCCTGCTTAATTTCCGAAATTGAAATTTCTTCTTTACCTTGTAAAGATTTTTTGTGTGCTCTTTCTAAGATAGTGATTTACTTTTGCTTTTCTTTAATTTAATTTCTAAATCAGATTTAGTTTCTAAATCATCCATTTCTTTTGCATTCTATTTTCAAATGGTGAATCACTGTCAACATCTACGTATATACAATTCCACTAGTATGTTCTGTTTACTCAAAAGTATTCCTTTATAAGCTAGCTGAAGCTCCCTCACGCACAGGCAGGCACGTGCGCTCACACACACACACGAACACACACAAAAAAAACATACCACTACAAGAATACATGCCATTGCACAAACCGTTGTGCCAAGTCTCTTCAATGGATTTCCCATGCGGTCATAATATATGACTTTAAAGACACCAGTGGCATGCTTTACCAGTGAAATTTCATATAACTGCTTTAATGACGAAGTTAAGGATCGACACAAACTATCAAATCAGGAGAGAATTCCTGTAAAAACAGCAGCTCAATTTGGGGAGGGCTTTCGGATGCCTCCTGGGAAATTAGATTTTATTTGTCGGGAAACACAAAGCCAGAGAGCAGTGACTGTTGATTGTGTTGTGATTCCATTTCATCTTCAAGGTCATCACTGTGAATTCACTTCTCATATTAGTATGTGTTCTTGTCCCTTCTTGTGTAGATTCATTCACAATTCAACCCAAAGCTTTGACACATTTCAGCATATTGCAGATTGCAATTAAAGTGTGGCACTTTATAAATAATTCTCTTCAAAACAATTAGCAAAAGTCAGCCAACGGGGTCCTTAAATACATAACAATCTACATAAGATATAATACATTCAACTGTGACTTCCAAAGATGGGTGTTGCAGTGGTGTAAACCAAGCACAGTCAATTAGAAAGCTGCCAACACAAAGAGCCCAGGGTGGAAGAAAGACGTGAGTTGCAACACTGCTCATGAGAGTGTACGGGTCCTCGGGCATTGAGCATTATGCTCAATGTTTTGTCATTCTCCCCAGGTTATTGCTGTAAATGAGAATGTATTCTCAGTCAACTCACCTGGTAAAATAGGGAATAAATAATACATAAAACAATTGTTACGGCAATGAACCGTGATACAGAGGCCTGCATACCAGATGGCACCCTATTCCCTTTATAGTACACTACTTTTGACCAGAGCCCTATGGGGCCCTATTTGGGATTCACACTCTATGTCAAACCAATGCCATGACTCACAATGTGGACAGCAGTCAAGCCGATGCCATAATGCCGTGTGACATCATGATTCAGTGCGATGCACATTTAGTTACAGATGATTCATACAGCCTTGTCTGCAGTGCACTGTATCAACGCTTTATGGATACCCCCTTTATAGTTCATATATAATATGTCTGGGCGGTGATAGTGAGTGTTTTTTTTGTCAATGGAGGTGGTGTGTGTGTTTATGTTTGAGTATGTGTGTGCCTGTTTGTATGTGCAAATGACTGTTTGTTTGTGTGTGCGAGAAGGGATGGGTAGAGGTTACTATTAAAATGTAATCTGTTATAGTTACTAAAAATAGTGTCAGTAATGTAACTTTTGTATTACCGAAACTCAGTAACGTTAACTGATTACTTTTGAATTACTTTACCCCTAAGAGGCATTAGAAGAAGACAAATCAAATGCTGAATTGAATGTCATAAAAAAAAACAGAAAGGCACCATAATGTATTTTTTCGCACACATCCTTTCTGATTTGAAAAGTAATCCAAGAAGTAATCATCTATTTTTTCAAAAGTATATGTAATCTGATTACAATATTGTTGCTGTTAAAGTAACTGATTGCAGGTACCATTTTTTTGTAATCAGATGACAAGTATGATTGCATGTAATCTGTTTAATCTTTTCATTCCATATGCAAACCTATACATATGAACAACAACTTACAGACACACAAACAAGTCCTACATCTCACACCCCCATCCTTAGTGCCAGCATTATTGTTTCCCACTTGGCCTTAAATTGTATCAATTCATTTTCTTGGTTGCCCATGCTTTTAAAATATTTCAATAATAATTCATTCATTTTCTCCACTGTGTTAGTGATGGCAGATTGACTGATTTCCAAGGTTTTAGTACACCTTTTTACAAGATGAGTGATAAGAAGAGAATCGTCCAACCCATTGGGTATCTCACTATGCCATGTCCTGAAATAATCAAATCAAATCAAAGTTTATTTGTCACGTGCGCCGAATACAACAGGTGTAGTAGACCTTACAGTGAAATGCTTACCTTCAGGCTATAACCAATGGTGCGGAGAAAAAAAAGGTGTGTGTGTGTGTGTAGGTAAGTAAAGAAATAAAACAACAGTAAAAAGACATTTGAAAAAAGAGTAGCAAGGCTATATACAGACACCTGTTAGTCAGGCTTATTGAGGTAGTATGTACATGTAGGTATCGTTAAAGTGACTGTGCATATATGATGAACAGAGAGTAGCAGAAGGGTAAAAAGAGGGGTTGGCGGGTGCTGGGACACAATGCAGATAGCCCAGTTAGCCAATGTGCGGGAGCACTGGTTGGTTGGGCCAATTTAGGTAGTATGTACATGAATGTATAGTTAAAGTGATTATGCATATAAGATAAACAGAGAGTAGCAGCAGCAGTAATGACTGGGGTGGCTGGGGTCTTTGACAATTTTTAGGGCCTTCCTCTGACACCGCCTGGTGTAGAGGTCCTGGATGGCAGGCAACTTTGCCCCAGTGATGTACTGGGCCGTACGCACTTACCAGGCAGTGATGCAACCGGTCAGGATGCTCTCGATGTTGCAGCTGTAGAACCTTTTGAGGATCTCAGGACCCATGCCAAATCTTTTTAGTTTATTGAGGGGGAATAGGCTTTGTCGTGCCCTCTTCACGACTGTCTTGGTGTGTTTGGACCAATCTAGTTCATTGTTGATGTGGACAGCAAGGAATTTGAAGCTCTCAACCTGCTCCACTACAGCCCCGTCGATGAGAATGGGGACGTGCTCGGTGCTCCTTTTCCTGTAGTCCACAATCATCTCCTTAGTCTTGGTTATGTTGAGGGACAGGTTGTTATTCTGGCACCACCCGGCCAGGTCTCTGACCTGCTCCCTATAGGCTCTCGTCGTTGTCGGTGATCAGGCCTAACACAGGCCTACTATGCAGACAGACGGTTTAAAAGTATGTTTACATTGTAATACCACAGAGTTTTGAAACCCAGAGGCGCAACATCACCGGAATCGCTTGCGCCACAGACCAACTAGACCAGGCTGGGTTTTGGGTTTCAGAAGTCAATGAGAGAAGTGAAACATTTGTCCTTAGTTGTTAATTTGCTTGGAATCTAAAGGCACAACCTAGATTTGAGCCAATATCTTAAGTAGATGAACATGTTAGCAGTTCAACATCATGAAAGTGACAAACTGACATTAATTTTCGTCAATAACAACTTCATATCAAAGGAGTGCCTTTGATTTGACGGCCAGCACATGCGCAGTTCTGTGCGAGACGACCGTTAGACACGATGACGTGTTTCTGCGCATGAGCTTAGCTACCCAACTAAGACATTACATCGACTATAAGTGTGATCAGGGATTTCTATTGGAGAAGCAGTTTCTGCCTATCTTCACACTGTACTGTCTTTGACAACACTTCTGACAGACAACACTCTAGCTCCGCCCACAACTTCCAGACTTTATACAGTAGCATTCCCGGAAAGCATGGGTTATTGAGTCTTTATTCGTTTTACACTTAAGACATGACTCTGCCGTTGTGCCGTAGAATTTGCGAATGTTGTCTCTTGTATGACACATTCTATACATTAGTTTATACTGGATTAACCGTAAATCTTCGTTAACTGTAATTTTGTTCATTATGCTCTTACTTTTCCTCCATCTTGTGCCAAATAAGACTCCCTCAAGGTTTCTCTGATGTCCAAAGGATTTCAAATCTAAATTTTGTGATATGTAACTTTTAAGTTGTATGTATTTAAAATCTACATTGGTCAGTCCAAAACTACTTTTGAATTCTGTCATGGAAATACATTTACCATTTCCATGCCTGTAGTTTCCACAAGGACCAATTTATCATATTATGTTTTGTCTTTTGTCACATATTATGCATCCTAAATATTTCATATTTTTTGTGGTCCATTAAATTTAGTTATTCTTTTTATTTTGCCTATTGCTATTATTTTGGAGGTTTTTCAACGTAAATTTTATATCCTGAGATTTTTGAATATTCTGAAAATATTTTTTGCAAGCATGTATTCAAGTGACTGTGTGTTTGTGTTTGTGTTTGTGTGTGTGTGTGTGTGTGTGTGTGTGTGTGTGTGTGTGTGTGTGTGTGTGTGTGTGTGTGTGTGTGTGTGTGTGTGTGTGTGTGTGTGTGTGTTTGTGTGCGTGTGTGTGAGAGCTGGGATCCTTTCCACACTGGAGCTGGCTGGTTACTGTGAGTGAGTGTGTGTGTTGAGACATGATGGATCCGTTTGGACAGAGAGTTTCCAGCACTGCCACATAGCATTAGGCTCAGTGGGAAGAGAGGTGCACACTGGGAGCCCACACAGGGGGCAGCGATCACAGATATTATACTGTGTCTGACTCTCTCACTTGACTGACACAGACAGAGGTAGGTGTGTGCGTGTGTGTGCATGGCAGAGGCTAAACACATACTGTAGCAACATATAGAAAACAAACAAATCGCTAGTATACAATCTTAGATGAATATGTCTCGACTATGGCACTAGTCGACCCAGGGCCTACATTTAGATCAAAGTTCTACAAAGTTGACTGATGTGTTTTGATAAAGATGTATTTTTTTTCCTGACCAAATAATGACAAACAACCAATCTTCTCAAAATACGTCTATAATACAATTATTTCAAGCACAATTGCATACAATCTCACATGTTGCTACCACACGGAATGCAAATCCCCTGGAGCTAACTAGAGGAAATGAGCTCATCATGTTAATTGCCCCGCTGCTTCACAATAACATCCATCTAAATGTTTCCAATCGTTGTTGATCTAATATTAGAAATAGATTTCAGGGAGTTCATTTCCTGTAGAGTTCAAATTCATCATTACCACTTAAATACGAACAACTTGTTCGCTAATACCTCCATTTGTGCTGTATAGTTGACGTGAACTACCTAACCCTCTGCAGCAAGCAATTTTAACATTCTGGGTGAAATTAGCTACTGTAAAATTTGCCTTAAAGAGGACTGTGGGTGAAATGAGCGACTGTAAAATTTGCCTTAAAGAGGACCGTGGGTGGCCTCCTGAGTGACTCAGTAGTCTAAGGCACTGCATTGCAGTGCTAGCTGTGCCACTAGATGCTCTGTCGCAGCGGCAGTGACCGGTAGACCCATGGGGCGGTGCACAATTGGCTCAGCGTCGTCCAGGCTAGGGGAGGATTTGGCCGGCAGGGATGTCCTTGTCCCATCTCGCACTAGCGACTCCTGTGGCGGCCCAGGTGCAGTGAACTCTGACACGGTCGCCAGGTGTACAGTGTTTCCTCCGACACATTGGTGCGGCTGGCTTCCAGGTTAAGTGGGCATTGTGTCAAGAAGCAGTGCCGCTTGGTTGGGTTGTGTTTCGGGGGACGCACGGCTTTCGACCTTTGCCTCTCCCGAGTCCGTATGGGAGTTGCAGCGATGAGACAAGACTGTAACTATCAATTGGAGACCACGAAGAGATAAAAAAGAGGACTGTGGGTGAAATTAGCTACTGTAAAATTTGCCTTAAAGAGGACTTTAAAAATTCAACACACCAACTGAATAATGGAAAGCTTTAATGAGAACACTGGGGCTTTATTCCCCTAAGAGACTGAATATGAGCGCACCAATATTAGTCCAGTCAATGGCCAGTAGCATAGCTGTATTCGCACAGCCCTGTAAAGTGGATATGGGAAGCCAAGCTGGGGCTAAGAAAATACAGGAAAGAAATCTGCAGCCAGGATTTCATCTCAGTAGGCTGCCCAGCAGTGGCCACATGTAGCTGTAATAAGGATCAGGGTGAGAGTGGAGGGAAGAGCCCACTCTCAATCCCATATAGTTTGAAGAGCCAAACAGCCACTGTGTTTACTTCAGTGCTTTCCTATAATCTATTCCCATTCACTTTATACAGCAATGGGCACACTTCAGTTATCATCAGTTCATCTGTCATCACCTGGATTTTCCCTGGGTGACTTTTTTTTCAGCCTCCATCGCTTTCTAATTTCCTCCATGGCCAAGTCAAGTGCTGCACTAGAGGATGATTTGAAGGGGTTTGAACTAGGAAGGGTTGAAGAATAGGAGTCAACAATAAACTGAAGTTTGAGGAAAAACGTTACTTCTTTGTTTCTTGTATTCATTCACCCAGTCATGCTGGGGTTATGGTTATTTGCTTACATGTATTACTGTTGATTTGATAGGGTGTAAACATCTATACGTTCATGTTATACAACTGCAGTGAAAGAGAAACCCCATCCAAAGAAGGAGTAACAAATGTATGTTTTTTATGATGATCCTAACGATTCCATATTTACCTATTAAGGGGGCTGGGTGTTGATTGGTCCTCACTGTGTGAAGTGTTTTGTTGATGGCATCCATTCCCCTTTCACCATTTAGAGGGATGTTTGCGGTGTTATCCCATAATGTAGCATGTTTAATGTAGCTAAACACAGAGACGGCATGGGAAATGGGCCATGCCTTTATGCTAATTTTGCCACAGGGTGAGTGTGACTGCTGAGAGCAATAATGTAACAGAACACTCAAAATATTTGTTGCTTTTTACTCAGTGGTGGTGTGTGGATAATTTGAATTATCCATTGGTAACGAGGAGAATGTGTATGTTTGTCTGGCAAGATAATATCATGAAGCCACATGAATGAGGACTGCGTGGTTGGATGGAATATTTTTTTTGTTGTTGCCCTGAGTACATTTTCTTTCTCACAAATAGAATTTTTAAAAAGTAGACACTGTTATTTTCTAACTCGGAGCTCAAGAAGTCATATTCAGATGTGTAAACGTCTAAATATATCATGGTCATAGACAGGGGGAGTCGAGTTGTTCTACTATTTCTCGAGCTCTAATGATTCTCAGCTAAGTGAGAGACACTGGGCATGACTGAAGAGAAGATCAGAAAGGATGTCTCTTAAAATAGTTAACTTGGTTGTTGTGCTCTTTGTTCTGTTTATTGTTGTCTTATTTCCGCTGACTGATGCATTGGGACAGCCCACATAGATGAAAGAGCTATAGCCATTCTGTACTCCAGTCTCTCTCTGTGTCGGGGAGCTATAGCATCACTCTGCAGTAGTGAGGAGTCTTGCTTTCATAGTTTGTCCCTCTGACAGGGAGGATGACTGGCCGTGCATGAGGAGAAGCAAAGAGATGTGGGGTTTTCAGAGGAAAGCGAAGTATTGAAGCATCACCCAGAGGCGTGAGAATCTTCAGGGTCCTTTGGGGCAGCTGTCTTCACTAAGGACAACAGTCAGTTGCAGGATAAGGATGGGCCTTTCTTGTTTGTATTTGAATTTTTCTGACTTTCCATAATAAAGCTATACATTTGTTCGAGAAAACGAATGTCTGATATCACTGCTTAATGCTGATACCAAAATAATGGCGTGTTGTAATTTCACTGCTCCCTCAAGAGGTGTTGTGGAAGGAAGGTGACGAGGCGCTGACAGCCACTGTGAAAGTTGCCGTTTATTTTATTGAATTTGCGGAAGGCTTTTTGCTGCGAGGATATGTTGACCACAGGCAGGTTGCTGTTCCATTGAATTAACATTTTAATGGGGAACAACACAAAGAACTGCCGCATGGCCTGGCTAATTGAGGAAGACGCCTGGAGGGATGGGCCGTCTTCCCCCCGGGCTCCATTGTGCTGAGCTACCAGTACGGAGCCGGAGCTGAAGGCACTACCAAGCAGGAATGTCCATTTCCATTAGCCATCAGGTGTTATGCTAGGCTGCACTGCATGCTTGGCCAACCCTCTTGCCACGCTCCAGGCCTCGTAACCCTAATTGACAGTCTCTGGGCCAATCTCAAGTGGTGGCCTGTAGAAGGCCCGGGCCAGGCATAGTAGAAAGGGCTGCAGTGACGGTAGCACAGAGGTTATCAAGGCTGTGGTGGGCATCGTGGCAGTCCTTGCAATGGGCTCTCTCACTCAGCCGCCACAACACTGAGTATGCAGACTTGTTTTACTAAGGTTCATGTCAGCAAAAGTATGTGAGCAATTACAGTGAGTTCATTCCTTCCCACTTATAAAATGATTGGATTCTTTCTAGTTGGCTGTAGTAACAAATTGGATCCACAGTTGTGACTTCAGCTCAGTAAGGGCACAGGAACATTTCTCTGACTATAAGGTCACAGCTTTTGTGGGAGTAACTGAATGTTTCCGCACATTCTTGTAAATAACACCCAACTATATATGAATTGGTTCAGATTTCTCTTTGATGTAACCCAGAAGGTCGATCCTTTCTGCTGGTCTGACAGATGAGGAAATAAGAGAATAAGGTATGTCTGTCTGATCTTTGCCAGAGAGGGAAATAAACCCCTTCTCAGCACTTCAAGTTGTCATATTTCTTGAGCTTAGCTGAGAGCTCTGTCTCCTGTTGACCTCACAACACATTTCTTAACCCCTTTCTATCTCACAGATAGTTTTGATTATGCTAGAAAAAAGGGGTCTTCAAAATAATAATTTATAAAAAATGTAATAAAAAGTTAACCCATTGGCATGATTGATATTCATTTTAGTCTTTTGACACTGTAATGCTTAGAAATATTTACTGGGGTCTGAAAATATGAGCACATTTCTGTGTTAATGCCTTTGGGGAAAGTAATTTTGACAAACTGCAGGATTAATCTCAGTTTCTGTCTCTGTTTTATCTTAATATCAGTGGAACAATATTGTGGACTGGCAACTTGAAAAGACAACTGCGGTCAAAACTGTTAAGAGGGACTGGTTGGGACTCAGGTAGGAACAGGTTTCTTCAAATATTTAATTACTATTTTTAAGGCCAATAAGATCAATGTTTTGGAGATTAGGGGCTAGTTTCCTGGACCCAGATTAGGTCATATTCCTGGACTAAAATGCATGCTCAAAGGAGAATCTTCATTGAAAGTGCTTTTTAATCTGTGCCTGGGAAATCAGCACCAACAAATCTAATCAGTCTGGTTTTAGACACCATCATAGACTGAGACTGCACTTGTGAAGGTGGTAAATGACCTTTTAATGGCATCAGACTGAGGCTCTGTATCTGTTCTCGTGCTCCTAGACCTTAGTGCTGCTTTTGATACCATCGATCACCACATTCTTTTGGAGAGATTGGAAACCCAAATTAGTCTACATGGACAAGTTCTGGCCTGGTTTAGATGTTATCTGTCAGAATGATATCAGTTTGTCTCTGTGAATGGTTTGTCCTCTGACAAATCAACTGTAAATTTTGGTGTTCCTCAAGGTTCCGTTTTAGGACCACTATTGTTTTCACTATATATTTTGCCTCTTGGGGATGTCATTCGAAAACATAATGTTAACTTTCACTGCTATGCGGATGACACACACCTGTACATTTCAATGAAAGATGGTGAAGCCCCAAAATTGCCCTCACTAGAAGCCTGTGTTTCAGACATAAGGAAGTGGATGTCTGCAAACTTTCTACTTTTAAACTCGGACAAAACAGAGATGCTTGTTCTAGGTCCCAAGAAACAAAGAGATCTTCTGTTGAATCTGACAATTAATCTTAATGGTTGTACAGTCGTCTCAAATAAAACTGTGAAGGACCTCGGCATTACTCTGGACCCTGATCTCTCTTTTAACGAACATATCAAGACTGTTTCAAGGACAGCTTTTTTCCATCTACGTAACATTGCAAAAATCAGAAACTTTCTGTCAAAAATTGATGCAGAAAAATGTATCCATGCTTTTGTTACTTCTAGGTTAGACTACTGCAATGCTCTACTTTCCAACTACCCGCATAAAGCACTAACTAAACTTCAGTTAGTGCTAAATACGTTAGTGCTAAATACGAGTCACTGGCTTACTGGTGCTCTTTCATGCTGTCCCTAGGAGGGGTGCGTCATTTGAGTGGGTTGAGTCACTGATGTGATCTTCCTGTCTGGGTTGGCGCCCCCCCTTGGGTTGTGCCGTGGCAGAGATCTTTGTGGGCTATATTTGGCCTTGTCTCAGGATGGTAAGTTGGTGGTTGAAGATATCCCTCGGTGGGGGCTGTGCTTTGGCAAAGTGGGTGGGGTTATATCCTTCCTGTTTGGCCCTGTCCGGGAGCATCATCAGATGGGGCCACAGTGTCTCCTGACTCCTCCTGTCTCAGCCTCCAGTATTTATGCTGCAGTAGTTTACGTGTCGGGGGGCTAGGGTCAGTTTGTTATATCTGGAGTACTTCTCCTGTCTTATCCGGTGTCCTGTGTGAATTTAAGTATGCTCTCTCTAATTCTCTCTTTCTTTCTCTCTCTCGGAGGACCTTAGCCCTAGGACCATGCCTCAGCACTACCTGGCATGATGACTCCTTGCTGTCCCCAGTCCACCTGGCCGTGCTGCTGCTCCAGTTTCAACGGTTCTGCCTGCGGCTATGGAATCCTGACCTGTTCACCGGACATGCTACCTGTCCCAGACCTGCTGTTTTCAACTCTCTAGAGACAGCAGGAGTGGTAGAGATACTTTTAATGATCGGCTATGAAAAGCCAACTGACATTTACTCCTGAGGTGCTGACTTGCTGCACCCTCGACAATTACTGTGATTATTATTATTTGACCATGCTGGTCATTTATGAACATTTGAACATCTTGTCCATGTTCTGTTATAATCTCCACCCGGCACAGCCAGAAGAGGACTGGCCACCCCTCATAGCCTGGTTCCTCTCTAGGTTTCTTCCTAGGTTTTGGCCTTTCTAGGGAGTTTTTCCTAGCCAACGTGCTTTAACACCTGCATTGCTTGCTGTTTGGGGTTTTAGGCTGGGTTTCTGTACAGCACTTTGAGATATCAGCTGATGTACGAAGGGCAATATAAATACATTTGATTTGATTTAATCTTTTCAGTTGATGCATTGGAATTGGAAATTGGTGGTTGTGCAATTTTAGAGAGGGATTGAACATCTTTAAGATAAGAATTGAACATATTTTAGAGAGGGATTGAACATTTGTAAAATACTATTTGAACATCTTTTACAGAGGGATTAAACATATTTTAGAGATATTAAACATATTTTAGAGAGGGATTGAACATCTTTTAGAGGGTTAAACACAATTTAGAGAGGGATTAAACATATTTTAAAGGTATTAAACATATTTTAGAGAGGGATTGAACATATTTTAAAGGTTTTAAACATCTTTTAGAGAGGAATTGAACATATTTAACAGATACTCACCAAATAAAGTTTTAGAAATTCTATGACACACAATAGACTGAAAAGTCCCAATCCTGAATGAGTTTTTCAGACAAGCAGCATCGTTGCCTCTTACTTCAGTTGTACTAAACTCATTGGGCATTTCTAAGCTTATATTCTTCAAGAATCAATGGGTCTATATAATTAAATGAAATTACCTTTGAACAGAAGTAAACATAGCACATTGTACATTCTTAGGAAAATGGTAGGCTAGCTAACAATGTACTTGGACTAAATTGCACCTTTTATAAATGTTACAGACTCCTGAGGGGACCAAAAGAAGAAAATGGTTCATTTTGATAAAAAAATATTTTTGGGGGTGAGTAGTCTATTGTTTGCAACCAGTGGAAACAAACAATGTATCTGTTGAAGTGGCTTTATAAAGATGCACTTGTCCAAATGGTTCTGAGAGGGGTGATTATTGTAATCAGTGAGGAGAGTCAGCTGGTGGGGGAATGGTACAATAGTCATGGGTAAAATGCAATATCTGTTCCAATCTGTTGTGGTGATGTGTGTTTGCATCCTACAAGGCACGAAGCCTTTAATCACCGTGTTGATTGATCAACTGACTTCAGGCTCCACATCCCACATGCCTCAGTGCTGCGGCTCATATATGTCGGTTACCGCTAAAAGTTGACATTGGTGGAAAACTCATTGATTTAGACCTGGGAGGCCAGTGTAAAGCAACAATGCCCTATTACTGACTCCATAAGGAGTCACATCATGACAGCACGCTGTGAATAAGCCGATCCGCCAATAAGTCTGCTGAGAGAGAAGACTTCTAGAATACTAAAGTGAAGAGCGCTGCTGATCAATCAAAAGCAGTGGGAAAAGTTTCAAAATGGTGTCAACGTTTCGCGGACAGTGATTTGAGTGACTGGCTATGGCAGAAACAACAGACAGTATAATAGGTAGTATGAATGAGTGAGGAAGATATGGTGAGGAGGTGCAGATGGGATTCATTCAGTCTTTTTAACTCACTCATTTGATTTATTTGTGTTTACTTGCAGGTTCCCTCAAAATGAATCAAGCAGGAGAGGAACAACACCATTTGTGAATCCTTTTGTTTTGAGGAATAAGACATTTGGAATAGAACCCATGAAATTCCTGCCTGCAAACCTGATACAGAGCAGAACCAAAGCCATTAAATATTCCAATAACTGCTTTGAAAAGATAATGTTGGGACATTAAACTGAAAGTGAATCAATACATTGAGTTTGAGATTATACAAAGCAAGTAACCGTATAATCAAACAAAACCCCTTATCTTTTTCTGTTGAGTAGAAAGCACTTGACAATTCATGTTATTGATCTATTATTTTCTCGTCAGGGAGCCTTAGTGCTATTGTTAAATGTATTTTCGGTGCAAATTATACAGGAGTTGGATAGCACTATTGAAATATGAACATATAATAAAGTCAACACCATTTTATGAAGTAATCTGGAGACTCTTCCCAATATACATAATGGTACATGCACTTACTGTGACTTATTAAACATTTGAATCTACCAGCAATGAGTCTATAGCAGATATTTTACAAAATTGTCTCTTAGAAACCACTACCTGACAATAGAGATAAACATCTACAGCTTTTCCAATTTACCATATAGACAAGGCCCATACACTAATGTGACAGCTTCTTTAGTTCTAAAATGTCTGAAATGTTAACATTAGCAGGTTCTAATATTATTCTGCAAGTTGTGCAGGGACAGTAGAGTGCAGTATGCAATGAACAATAATGAGAGCCCTTGATGCCTTTTAAGAACTAAGCTCTTCTCCAAAATGGAGTCCTATTCTTCCTGCTGGTGTAATGGGCTCTGACTGGCCGATCTCACTTTTGCAGGCTTTCTTCAAAAGATTGAAAGTAGCGGTGGCAGAATATGGAGCCCTCACACAGGAATGTGTTTTTTTTTATGTATTCATCCCTCAAAACCAGCATTCAGGATGAACATATTTAGCTGAGGGCATGCCTGATGAGTACAAGGCCCATACAGAGCGGTCTCTTAGGAGGATTCATGCAACCAAAACTCAAGGGCCTTCTAGGCACGTTGGCAAGTGCATCCAAAAAGGTACCCTATTCCCTATACAATGCACTACTTTTAGTTCACTACTATATAGTACACTACCCTATGGTCAAAAGTATTGCCTTGTATAGGGAATATGGTGCCAATTGGGATGCAGTCTACAGCTTCCATTTTGAGTCCTGACTTTCTGACTAGCTGTACTTTTCCAACATCTCTTCACCGATCAACACAATTCAAAGACATGTAGGTTTCAGCTGTCAAGGTACTCTCCAAAGTATACAGTATATAAGCAGTATTGACAAATGGCAACCTGCGTTTGCCTTTAGATTTTGACAGCTAACCATTCACATGTACTGTAGGTAGGAGATTTACATTAAAAGGTTTAAGAGCTCCAGGGTAAAGCAGTCCCTAGTATCACATCAGCGCGCACACACACACACACACACACACACACACACACACACACACACACACACACACACACACACACACACACACACACACACACACACACACACACACACACACACACACACACACACACACACACACACACACACACACACACAACCTGACAGACATATCCCCAAATACAACACAGCCCTTGCTCTTAACATCATAAGTGCTCAACTATCTAATTTGCACAGGGCTACCTGTCTCTTTTTGCGATGAGACTGGAACTCTCGGCTGTACCGAGGTTGAGTGGAGTGGAGCTGTCCTCGTTGTCCTGTGACGGGTAGGTGGTGGTGGTGATAGGGGGGGGGGGGGAGATAACACTAGGCCATGGCAGCAATAACAAGCTCAGGTCCCCCTTAGCCTCTCGTCAGAGCCACTGGGAGGATGAGGTGACACACTGCCAGCCCCTGACATCTGACAGCTTCATCAGCGCTGCCACACACACCTGTGAGGGCCGAGCCTGAGCCAACGCTGGCCCTCGTTCAACAGTGGCCAGGCTCATTACTGCAGAGCCCGACTTTCTACAAGACCTCTTGTCCTTTGTCAAATCAAATCAAATCATTTTAATTGTCAACTGCTTCGTAATAACAGGTGTAGACTAACAGTGAAATGCTTGCTTACGGCCCTTCACACCAATGCAGAAAGAAAAAATATATATAATAGGAACACAAGGAATAAATACACAATCCGCAATGATAGCTTGGCTATTTCCAATGAGTGCACAAAACATTAGGAACACCTACTCTTTCCATGACATAGACTGACCAGGTGAATCCAGGTGAAATGTATGATCCTTTATTGATATCACATCTTAAATACACTTCAATCAGTGTAGATGAAGGGGAGGAGATGGGTTAAAGATGGATTTGTAAGACTTTGAGACAACTGAGACATGGATTGTGTATGTGTGCCATTCAGAGGTTGAATGAGTAAGCTTGCTTTGCTGCAGGAGTTTTGCTGCAGGAGGGGCTGGTACACTTCACAAAATAGATGGCATCACCAAGAAGGAAAATTATGTAGATATATTGAAGCAACATCTCAAGACATCAGTCGGGAAGTTAAAGCTTGGTCACAAACAGGTCTTCCAAATGGACAATGAACCTAAGCATGCTTTCAAAGTTGTGGAACAATGGCTCAAGGACAACAAAGTCAAGGTATTGGAGTGGCCATCACAAAGCCCTGACCTCAATGCTAGAGATCATTTGTGGGCAGAACTGAAAAAGTGTGTGCGAGCAAGGAGGCCTACAAACCTGATTCAGTTACACAAGCTCTGTCAGGAGGAATGGGCCAAAATTCACCCAACTTATTTTGAGAAGCTTGTGGAAGGCTACCTGAAACATTTGAACACAGGTTAAACAAATTAAAGTCAATGCTACCAAGTACTAATTGAGTGTATGTAAACTTCTGACCCACTGGGAATGTGATGAAATAAATAAAAGCTGAAATAAATAATTCTCTCTGCTATTATTCTGACATTTCACATTATTAAAATAAAGTGGTGATCCTAACTGACCTAAAACAGGGAATTATTATTTGGATTAAATGTTAGGAATTGATTTTGAAAAACTGAGTTTAAATGTATTTGGCTAAGGTATTTGTTATTTCTGACGTCAACTGTATATACATATTAGGATGAGCAATGTCGGAATAGCATAGACTAAAATGCAGTAGAATATATATATATATATTTAAAACATGTTTAATTTCACCTTTATTTAACCAGGTAGGCCAGTTTAGAACAAGTTCTCATTTACAACTGCGACCTGGCCAAGATAAAGCAAATTAGTGCGACAAAAACAACAACACAGAGTTACACATAAACAAACGTACAGTCAATAACACAATATAAAAATCAATGTACAGTGTGTGCAAATGTAGAAGAGTAGGTAGGTAAAGGCAATAAATAGGCCATGGAGGTGAAATAATTACAATTTAGCATTAACACTGGAATGATAGATGTGCAGATGATGATGTGCAAGTAGAGATACTGGGGTGCAAAAGAGCAAGAGGATAAGTAACAATATGGGGATGAGGTAGTCGGGTGTGCTATTTAAAGATTGGCTGTGTACAGGTACAGTGCTCTGACAGCTGATGCTTGAAGTTAGAGAGGGATATATAGACTCCAGCTTCAGTGATTTCTGCAATTAGTTCCAGTCATTGGCAGCAGAGGACCTGAAGGAAAGGAGGCCAAAGGAAGTGTTGGCCAGTGAAATATACCTGCTGGAGCGTGTGCTACTGGTGGGTGTTGCTATGGTGATCAATGAGCTGAGATAAAGCGGTGCTTTACATAATACAGTATATACATATTAGACGAGTAAAGCAAAAATATGTAAACATTATTAAAGTGACTAGTGTTCCATTATTAAGTGACCAGTGATTTCAAGTCTATGTATATGGGGCAGTAGCCTCTAAGGTGCAGGGTTATGTAACCGGGTAGAAGCCGCCTAGAGATGGCTATTTAACAGTCTGATGGCCTTGAGATAGAAGCTGTTTTTCAGTCTCTCAGTCCCATCTTTGAAGTACCGGTACTGACCTCGCCTTCTGGATGATAACTGGGTAAATTGGCAGTGGCTTGGGTGGTAGTAGCCTAGTGGTTAGAGAGTTGGACTAGTTACCGGAAGGTTGCAAGTTCAAACCCCCGAGCTGACAAGGTACAAATCTGTCGTTCTACCCCTGAACAGGCAGGTAACCCACTGCTCCTAGGCCGTCATTGAAAATAAGAATTTGTTCTTAACTGACTTGCCTAGTTAACCTCTTCAACCTATGGGGGCGCTATGTCATTATTGGATAAAAAAAAGCGCAATATTTTGTCGCGAAAAGATGCTCGACTATGCATATAATTGGCAGCTTTGGAAAGAATACACTCTGACGTTTTCAAAACTGCAAAGATATTATCTGTGAGTGCCACAGAACTCATGCTACAGGTGAAACCAAGATGAAACCTCAAACAGGAAATAAGCAGAATTTTTGAGGCTCTGTTTCCCATCGTCTCCTTATATGGCTGTGAATGTGCCATGAATGAACCTAAGCTCTCTGCCGTTCGTCCAAGATGTCTGCAGCATTGTGACGTATTTGTAGGCATATCATTGGAAGATTGGCCATAAGATACTGCATTTGCCAGGGGTCCGCCCGGTGTCCTTTGTCTAAATTGGTGCGTAATTTTCAGCTGCTGGCATTTTCCCATGGGATACAGAGGGGAAAGCACGCTTCCACGAACAATATATCTTTGAAGAGATATGTAGAAAAACACCTTGAGAATTGATTCTAAACAACGTTTGCCATGTTTCAGTCGATATTATGGAGTTATGTTGGAAAAAGTTTGGCGTTTTTATAACTGAATTTTCGTTGTTTTTTTGGTAGCCAAACATGACGCAGAAAACGGACCGATTTCTCCTGCACAAATAATCTTTCAGGAAAAACTGAACATTTGCTATCTAACTGAGAGTCTCCTCATTGAAAACATCCGAAGTTCTTCAAAGGTAAATGATTTTATTTGAATGGTTTTCTGGATTTGTAAAAATGTTGCCTGCTGAATGCTAACGCTAAATGCTAATGCTAGCTATCAATAGCTATCAATACTGTTACACAAATGCTAGTTTTGCTATGGTTGAGAAGCATATTTTTGAAAATCTGAGATGACAGTGTTGTTAACAAAAGGCTAAGCTTGAGAGCTAGCATATTGATTTAATTTCATTTGCGATTTTCATGAATAGTTAACGTTGCGTTATGGTAATGAGCTCGAGGCTGTATTCACGATCCCGGATCCGGGATGGCTCGCCGCAAGAAGTTAAATAAAGGTAAAAAATATATATATATTTTTGGCCTTCCTGTGGCATCGTGTGCTGTAGGTGTCCTAAAGAGCAGATAGTTTGCCCCTGGTGATGCGTTGGACAGACTGCACCACCCTCTGGAGAGCCCTGCTGTTGCGGGCAGTGCAGTTGCAGTACCAGGCGGTAATACAGCCTGACAAGATGCTCTCAATTGTGCAACTGTAAATGTTTGTGAGGGCTTATGTGCCAAGCCAAATTTCTTCAGCCTCCTGAGGTTGAAGAGGCGATGTGTACTTTTTCACCACACTGACTGTGGCGCTGCTGTCTAAGGCACTGCATCTCAGTGCTAGAGGCATCACTACAGACACTCTGGTTTGAATCCAGGCAGTTTCACAATTAACTGTGATTTGCGCAATAGGCCCAGCATCATCCTGGTTTAGCTGGTGTAGGTTGTCAATGTAAATAAGAATTTGGTCCTAACTGACTTGCCTGGTTAAATAAAAATAAGGTTAAAAAAGTAATTCAGATCGTTAGTGATGTTTACGTCGAGGAACTTGAAGCTTTCCACCTGCTCCGCTGTGGTCCCATCAATGGGGATAGGGGTGTGCTCCCTCTGCTGTTTCCTGATGTCCACGATCAGCTCTTTTGTTTGGTCGACATTGATTGAGAGATTATTTTCCTGGCATCACACTCCCAGGGCCCTCACCTCCTCTCTGTAGGCTGTCTCATCGTTGTTGGTAATCAGGCCTACTACTGTTGTGTAGTCTGCAAACTTGATTACTGAGTTAAATGTCTTACTCACGTCAGCCACGGAGAGGGAGAGCCCACAGTCCTTGGTAGCGGGCCACTTTGGTGGTACTGTGTTATCCTCAAAGCGGCGAAGAAGGTGTTTAGCTTGTCTGGAAGCAAGACGTCGTTGTCCGTGATGTGGCTGGTTTTCCCTTTGTATTCCATGATTGTCTTATGACACTGCCACATAAGTCTTGTGTCTGAGCCGTTGAATTGCAACTCCACTTTGTCTCTATAGTAAAGTTTTGAATGTTTGATTGCCTTACGGAGGGAATAACTACACTGATTGTATTCGGCCGTATTCCCAGTCACTTTGCCATGATTAAATGCGGTGGTTCGCGCTTTCAGTTTTGCGCGAATGCTGCTATGAATGCTGAATGCTACCATCTACCCACGGTTTCTGGTTAGTGTAGGTTTTAATAGTCACAGTGGGTACAACATCTCCTATACACTTCCTGATAAACTTCCTGATACAACATCTCCTATACACTTCCTGATATCCGTGTATTCGTCAATGTTTTTATCAGAGCAACCTGGAACAAATCTCAGTCCAGGTGATAAAAATAATCTTGAAGAGTTGATTCCGATTGGTCAGACCAGTGTTGAATAGTCCTTAGCACTGGTTCTTCCTGTTTGAGTTTCTGCCTAAAGGAAGGTGTAGTCGTGAGGGGAGGGTGGGGGAGGGCCTTGGAGGCATCCCGGAAGTTGAAGTAGCAGGGGTCGAGTGTTTTAGCAGTGTGAGTACCACAGTCAAGTTTTTTTAACTTCTTATGGCTAGCGGAACCCCTCGACAACATTCCGCTGAAAAGGCAGTGTGCGAAATTCAAAAATATTTTTGGGAAATATGTAACTTTTATACATTCACAAGTGCAATACACCAAATTAAAGCTTAACTTCTTGTTAATATACCCATCCTGTCCGATTTCAAAAAGGCTTTACAGAGAAAGCACAACATATGATTACGTTAGGTCAGAGCCTAGTCACAAAAACACATACATCCATTTTCCAGCCAAAGAGAGGAGTCACAAAAAGCAGAAATAGAGATAATTAATCACTAACCTTTGATGATCTGCATCAGATGGCACTCATAGGACTTCATGTTACACAATACATGTATGTTTTGTTCGATAAAGTTCATATTTATATCCAAAAATCTCAGTTTACATTGGCACGTTATTGTACAGTAATGTTTTGCTTCCAAAACATCCAGTGATTTTGCAGAGAGCCACATCAATTTATATAAATAGGCATCATAAGCTTTAATATAAAATACAAGTGTTCTGCACAGAATTAGAGATATACTTCTCCTTAATGCAACTGCTGTGTCAGATAAAAAAAATTACTTTACGGAAAAAGCAAACCAGGCAATTATCTGAGTACAGCGCTCAGACAACAAAACAAGACATACAAATATCTGCCATGTTGAGGAGTCAACAGAAGTCAGATATAGCATTATCAATATTAACTTACCTTTGATGATCTTCATCAGAATGCACACCCAGGAATCCCAGTTCCACAATAAATGTTTGATTTGTTCGATAAAGTCCATCATTTATGTCCAAATACCTCCTTTTGTTAGTCGTTCAGTTCACAAATCCAAACTCACGACGTGCGGGCAAGTCCAGGCGAAAGTTCAGAAGAAAAGTCATATTACAGTTCGTAGAGACATGTCAAACGAAGTATAGAATCAATCTTTAGGATGTTTTTATCATAAATCTTCAATAATGTTCCAACCGGAAAATTCCTTTGTCTTTAGAAATGCAATGGAACGCAAGCCAACTCTCACGTGAGCACACATGATCAGCACATGCCACTCTGTTAGACCTCTGACTCATTCAGCTCCCATTCCCCCCTCCTTCACAGTAGAAGCATCAAACAAGGTTCTAAAGACTGTTGACATCTAATGGAAGCCTTAGGACGTGCAATATGACCACATACACACTGTATATTGGATAGGAAATGAGTTGAAAAACAACAAACCTCAGATTTCCCACTTCCTGGTTGGGTTTTTCTCAGGTTATCGCCTGCCATATCAGTTCTGTTACACTCACAGACATCATTCAAACAGTTTTAGAAACTTCAGAGTGGTTTCTATCGAAATCTACTAATAATATGCATATATTAGCAACTGGGCCTGAGTAGCAGGCAGTTTACTTTGGGCACGCTTTTCATCCAAACGTGAAAATGCTGTCCCCTATCCCAAACAGGTTTTAATATATATATATACATATTTTTTTTTATACAGGTTTTTCTCATTGAGATAATATCTTTTTTCCAAGAGAGACCTGGTACAATAGCAACAGGGGGAACAACGTTTCAGACTTAACAACTTACATACACTAACACAACATTAAACAAAACTATAAACACACATACAGTACAACAATTACATATTATGTTTAAAATACACCAAAGTCTTGACTAAAAAACAGCTGTCCTAAAGACAATTACACTCTTCTATGATACATCGATCAGGGCTTTAAACTTCACCAACAATATTTGATCTTCAGAATTCGGAAGGGTAGCCTAGTGTTTAGAGCATTGGACTAGTAACCTGAAGGTTGCAAGTTCAAACCCCCGAGCTGACAAGGTACAAATATGTTGTTCTGCCCCTGAACAAGCCATCATTGAAAATAAGAATTTGATCTTCATTGACTTGCCTAGTTAAATAAAGGTCAAAAAGAGGAAAATATTCACGAGAGAATTCCAGGCCAACAGAGCAAATGAACTATTTCTACCATGACCTGTTCTAATTTTTGGTACTGTTAGAAGCAAATGAGAATGGGACCATAATTGATATTTATTTACCGACCTGATTAAAAAAGAACAGAGATACATTTGTCCAAATATGGCCTTATAAATCAGTATATACCAGTGTTTAAGCTTATGCAAGGTCAATGACGACCAGCCAACAGCGTTGTAGTGATCACAATGATGTGTTGTATGAACTTCGGTAGGGTTTTTCCTCAAATTTGCTTTGTTAAAATCCCCAGCTAAAATAATTGCGGCCTCAGGATATGTAGTTTCAGTGAAGTCCAGTGAAGTCCTTTGAGGGTCATCGTGGTATCAGCTTGGGGGGGAATGTACTCGACTGTGAATATAACCGAAGATAGTTATTTTGGGAGGTAATACGGTCTGCATTTGTTTGTGTGGTATTCTAGGTCGGGTGAACAAAATAACTTGAGTTTCTGTATGTTATAACAATCACACCATGAGTGGTTGATCATGAAACATACACCCCCACCCTTCTTTTTCCCAGAGAGTTCTTTATTCCTGTTTGCGCGATATACTGAGAACCCAGCTGGCTGTATGGACAAAGGCAGTATACCCCAGTAGAGCCATGTTTCAGTGAAACAGAGTATGTTACAATTCCTAATGTCTCCCTGGAAGGAGATTCCCGCTCTGAGCTCGTCTACTTCATTATCCAGAGACTGAACATTAGCGAGTAATATACTCAGAAGCAGTGGAACGGTGTGTGTACGTCCTGAGTCGGACTAGAAGTCCCCGCTGGTGTTTTGGGATCAGTTCAAATGCGGGTACGAACAAAGGAAAGTTGTATTCCTGGCCGTAATGCTGGTGAGTTACCGTCGCTCTGATATCCAAAAGTTCTTTCCGGCTGTATGTAATAACTCAAAAAATATCCTGGGCTAATAATGTAAGAAATAACATAAAAATAACAAAATACTGCAAAGTTGCTAAGGAATTAGAAACAGAGATGCCCTATCTGTTGGCAACATCTTGCTAAATTCTTGTGGTATGTGTCCAATGTGTGTGCATGGTCAACAAGATTTAGTGCAAAAGGGTCAATGTAAATAGTCCGGGTAACTATTTGCTTAACTATTTAGCAGTCTTATGGCTTGGGGGTAGAAGCTGTTCAGAAGCCTTTTGGTCCCACACTTAGCCCTCCTTCACAGTTTGCCATGCAGAAGCAGAGAGAACAGTCTTTAATTTAGGTGGCTAGAGTCTTTGACCATTTTTAGGGCCTTCCTTTGACATGGCCTGGTATAGAGGTCCTGGATGGCAGGGAGTTCGACCCCAGTGATGTACTGGGCGGTACGGACTACCCTCTGTAGCGTATTGAGATCGGATGACGAGGAATTGCCATACCAAGCGGTGATGCAGCCAGTCAAGATGCACCCCATGGTGCAGCTGCAGAAATTTTTGAGGATGTGTTCTACTCCCTTCGTGATAAAAAGAGTGGTTCTATAGACATGGTTCTATTGGTCCTTTCTACTGTTCCTTCCCTGGGTGGTAATAACAAGGTACATGGGTGAGGCCATAATACTAGTGTATCATTTTTCCTATGCGGTGCGAGGAAGTGTACTTCAACACATATGCAAATGAGTTTCATTTAGTTTTCATGTGTAAACATTGTTTGGTGGAGAATACAACTTAAAATATGAATTATTGGAGCACATTACATAAATAAATGACTGTGATTTGGAAAGTGGGTTTCATTAAAGCTGCAACAGGTGTGTATTTGTGGGAGACACAAATAAAGTCAGTATGGTGCTGTGCTAGGTTGAAATATAATTTCCCTCTCTCGCTCTCTGCAAAGCTATCTACAGTATTTGTTGAGATATTGTTTCTTTGCGTAATGACTCTCCAGGTTCCTCTTGTTTGCATATCTAGTCACTCACTATCATGGAACTCATCACAAAATGTGCTTGTTATTTATATCACTGAACATATGGCGAGAATAGGATTCAAAAAGTAAAACACAATAATTAGACATAGTATTAAATGGCTCTATGATTTTGATGTTGCTGCAGTACGCTACTTTCAAGGGTAAAATGAAAAGGTCTGTAACACTTTCTATGAAAGCTGTGTGTTGTGCAGTTGATTGCACAGCACCACTATGTAATGCATTACTAAGGCCAGGATGCAATCTGATCGCGTTTGTAGACAAGGCAGCTTTTAAAGAACATGTTACAGTGTTTGTGGAGATCACATTCAAGGTAAACACTGCAGATGTTGGCTCAGTTAGAAATGACCTTTAAACGTCAAGCGCACTAGAATGTGGAATGCCTATGAATCTTGTGAATGCTCATAACACATCTTTGGAAACATTATGCGGTGATGGAAGTTATGACAAACGTGTTCATAGTCCATTCTACAGACACAATGTGAACACCCGGCGAAGGCGTTGTCTTCATTCCTCTGGGACCATTGATCTGAAAGAACTGCAGGAGAAACAAATATGGAAACCTTACTTATTGGAAATTGATTAAGCTTACACAATACTTTGCATCAGTGCACGAAGGAGGAGAGATGACAAAGGAAACCAAACCCCCGAAGTAACCAAATCAGCAAACAGTTAAGAGTCAGAGATGGCTTTGCGTTTACATTTTAGTCATTTAGCAGACAATCATATCCAGAGCGACATACACACCGACAGATTTTTTTCATCAAGTCGGGTCAAGCATTCAATCCAGCGACCTTTTGGTTACTGGCCCAACGCTCTTAACCACTAGGCTACCTTCCGCCCTAATAACCCTAACTGTTTTTTTACTCTACATTTACTCAACCTAAATTGACAGCCACCATGTCTGCTTTATTTGCGTAACTATTTCTGTTCCACCAGGATATTCCCCCTCTATTGAGTCTATCCATGCAAATCCTACTGGTAAACCACCTATGTCTGGTCCTGTCATAACTCCCATTCAGTTATCATGGACACTGCCTCTCCATTGTTACTTTGCACATCACACTATACACTGGTGTTGAACCATCACTGATAAAACAAAATAAGGAAAAAAAGAAAGTCACTGTGGTGAGCACTGAAGAGAGAGGGGGAAGAAAAAAATAAAGCCAGTCTTAAAAGACTTGCTAAACAAAAAAAGACTTCAGAGTCCATATCGAGAATCAAAATCACAGGCGCTCAACTGGTTCACTAAGCACACAGAAATGCTCAGTGTTTCATCCGCCACATTAGCTCGCTAAGTTTACATAAAACACAGCCGAGAGATTCCTACATTTACAAAGAGATAACACCAAGCCTCCTCCATATATTACTGTGTTTTCGTCTCCTCCACTTAGCCGTCGCCCAGTGCTGTGGGTTTTCCGGCTGTATGGCATTAAAGTGGGCTGATTTATTACCACCCATTTATTCCACCTCTATTGAAACAATGCACAAAATAGATTGAGCTGACTTGTGTAATTCTCAACGGAAATATTCCACACAACAGTGGCTGTGGTTATTGGGTCATTCATTATTCAAATTTGCCAGTTATCCTCAGATACACGGAATCCTTAGGATAATTGAAAATCAAGAGGGAAACAATTCACAGTGACCGACTATGAGGCTTGCTGCCACAGGACCGCAGCCTTTTAAGTGATTGGTGTGCTTGAACATCACCCACCCAAATTCGCAGGATTGAATGGAAGACCTCCTTTGTGGGTCGCGGTTGCCAAAACACAAATTAACACAGCCAATGCCAGCTGGACACATTGGCAGGAATAACATCCACTGGATTGTCAATGTAAACCCGGAATAAATTTGCTAATGTCGCATTAATGTTTTAATTTTGTCTGGTTGCACCTGTTCTTGCATTGTACACTGAGCTGCAACGGTAGCCAGCCAGCCAACCAGCCAGCTCGTACAGCACTTCAAACGGTTCCCAGCCTCCCACTTACTCTCCTCTCCACCTTAAGGTGAGGTTTTGTAAAAACAGCAGGTAGCCCATATCTCAGAGCAGCTGTTATCAGCCTGTAGCAGGAAGCAGAAAGCAGAAATGTGAACAATCCTCCACCCTCCACACCAAGCCAGCCTATCGCCCTCCTCCTAGCCAAGCAGTCAAGTGCCCCTCACCTCAGAGACAGCTGAGGCCTGGCAAAACCTAGCATTACCGCCACAGCTGGCTCTGTGAATGGTCGCAATTACCGCTATTAGCATGCTTAATTAACGGATTGCTGTCATCCGGAGTAAAGTGACATTGCCCTCCTTTTTCAGTATGTGAGGCAGCAGTGGTGGCGGCCTCGATTTGGGGTTCAACGCATTATTAATGCGGTGAGAAAAACGTTTCTAGTTCTCTTCATGCCTCACCTCAACCCTCAAAAGACATGCTGACAATAGGCCGACTTCACGCATTGCGCAGCGAGAAGAGCCTCAATGTCAAGTTGTTAGACCGGCTTATTTAATTTGGTATGAATGCGTGGCAGCATTAACTGACCCATGACACCTCACTGGCTGGTTTTCAGTGGGCTTGTCCTGCTGTTGCTCATCTCTTCCCATGGTGAGCTCTGCTGATTGGGTTGTTGTAGTGCCGTGCGGCCTCTACCCATCACATGGATATCACATTTGAGTCAAGGGCTAATTGGTTTTTAATGAACCCCAAATTACCCCTACACACCAAACCCATCATAGAGAGACTTCACATGTCTTTGTAAGGGAGAAAAGTACAATTAGTGGAGCTCATTGATTAGGCATGGGTTTAAGCCGAGTACCTCAAGGCCACCCACCTTCAGCAAAAAATACATTTAAAAAAGTAAGAAAAGCAATAACCAAGAACTTTGAAGTCAAGACAAACATCATTGAACGGGCCTTCTAGCTGTAAGTCAACCCACCATCACCAAAAAGTAATATCAACGAACATGAAAAATGATCAGTTCGTTCTCGTTCTGTTTGGTTTCACTCAGCATGCTATTGTTCCTCACAGACTTGTTCAATAAGAATCAGTGCCCTTGTTTAATTGAAACCACCAATTTGGAATTAGTATGCTGGATGGAAATACGAGCCGGTACATATTTGAGGCCCTATCTGTCTGAGCCCAAGCGGTGTTGAAATGTTAACATGATTACCACGATGCCTCATTGGCATCGCCTGCTGGGTGCCCCTATGCACTCCCACCTCAGCCTCTCTCCCTCCCACCCCCTCTCCGGCTCCCCTCACAACCCCCGTTGCTAACGACTTTCATCTCTGGGAACCGTCAGAATCCCCCGTGAAGAGGATGAAAACAGATCTCCACTTCTCACTCTAGTTAATAACAACAGAGCTGCCATTTATGTAAATATTTGTATGCTGCCCACACTGCCAATTTGCACATAGACAATTCAGTCCCGGGTTAAGTCGCTCGATTGTTTATCAGGAGCTTGACTGTAAGAGGGAAAAAGAGGGAAGAGGTTGATGTCCTGGTTAACTTAGCTGTCCACCCTCAATTGAGACCGGGCTCGTCTGAGCCTGTTTGGTCAAACATTATCTACAGTGGATTTCAAGAGCAAATGAGACAGGACTATGAACTTAATGACTAAATGAATAATATTCTCCAGATGGCTATTTAACAGGTGTAATATTTTAATAGAAGATGGTTATGCATTAGCGAGACGGGGGATTTAATAACCTGGATGCCATGCAAGCTGGGATTCATAATGCCTTGAAACCTGCTCTAAAGTTTAGATTAAGTTCAGAGTGTTTGTCAATTGTATGTAAACTGTAAATACCACCAACACAATATCTTGACAACCCATGAGCAAACAGCAACATGAGGAATACTACATTTTAGTTGTATAGATTCAGAATGTCTTTGTGTACCGAAGAGGCTTTGTGGGCTAAAAACAACACATTCCACATCAATTTTTCTACCTCCCACTTGGCACAGACATCCATTCAACATCTAGTTTGGATTTACATTGGTTGAATTGTCAACTAACGTGAATTCAATGTAAAAAAATAAATAAAAAAGCCACCATGTCATTGGGTTTAAGTTAAAAGTTGGGTGAAAAAAAAAATGCCCTGATGTTAATGACTTTTTGCAAATCCAACCATTTTTCCATGTTGATTAAACATCATCACGAAGATTTTTTTGGTTGAAATTATATAGAAACAACGTTGATTCAACCAGTTTTTGGCCAGTGGGCTGAGTCAACAGATTCATATGGAAAAATATGGATTACTCATTTGAATGTACTGATGAGCACCCTAACCCTGGAGGAAGAATTGAAAGAGGCAGAAGATGAGTGTGCCAAGACTGCAGATGAGGGATGCAATAAATCAATAGCATCTGATGCCACAGCACACCGAGGGAACAATAGCTTTACATCTTGTTGCCCCCCCTTCCACACACACGCACGTACCCACCCACCAACACACGGCACACACATCCTCCAACTGCCCCAGCTGTGTTTGATGCAGGAGGGAGAGTAGCTAATGAGCCAAACAAATTGTTTGACAATTCCCATCTGTTCCCCCTCCATAGAAAAGCAGTGCCAGTTCCATAGAAAGCCTGGGTCACTGTTGGCCAAGCTCCTTCACTCCAACCATGGCTTCGGTGGTTGCTAGGGCTGAAATATTATGGACAACGAACAAGAGCCACCTCTCTCAAATGGAGAGTAAAGAACCTGGAGCGGTTCGTTAGGAATAGAAAAATGTTAGTTTGTAAGAAGCGTAGGGTCTATATTAACACTTTGCAACGTTGAATTCCAAATGCAGGGCCTGTGGAACACATGTTATTGAATGCAGACGGATTACACTGCATGTGTGTTTGTGCGTGCATGCATGTGTGTGTGTGTGTGTGTGTGTGTGTGTGTGTGTGTGTGTGTGTGTTGTGTGTGTGTGTGTGTGTGTGTGTGTGTGTGTGTGTGTGTGTGTGTGTGTACAACAGAAAGCCTTGCACAAACACCCAACCATGCAAAGGTTGGTTGTCAGTCTTCAATGCTCAATTGGCCTCATTGCTGCAACAAAAAAGGAACAAATTCTGGGTAAGCCACCCTGTTATTTTTTAACCCTCTTTAAGCACCGGGGGAACATTCTGGAAGTGAACATCGACATCTGATTCTTCTGTCAAAGTCAACAAAATTGCATGTCCATGGGTCAATACATGCATTCAGTGAGTGACGCTAACTCACTAAACAAACAACAAACAGTGCATTCAGGAGCCTATATGTGCAGTGGTTATTTTTATAACCAACACTTTTGACATTAGTGCTCATGTAGCCTTCACATTTGAGTGACAGTGATCTCACCCACTCATTTCTATTTTAACGAGGACAGAGAGAGAGAAGACGTACAAGCAGCAACCCAATTGGAGCACAGCTGTCAGTCATGGCGGCCATTATTGTGACACAATTCCGATTCCTGGAGGAAGCTGCTTTGTTTCTGTTTGTGTGTCAGTGTGTATTTTATGTGTGTGAGCATACTGTACAGATGTAGGATCTTCATTTGAGCCAGTTTGCTACAGCATGAAAATAATCCTGCAGCAACAGGAAATGTGAATTATTATGTGGATTATAGTTAATGGACATTTTTTTAAGGGTTGCTACATTTTCCATTAGGGCAAATTAAGTCTGACATTTCTAAGTGAAATGACAAACTTTAGAAACCTTTTTAAAACTTAAATACACTTCAAGTAAAAATTTCCTGCTATGCAGGAACATTCTCCGCAACAAAAGAGTGATCAAATTAAGATCCTACATTTGTAAGTGTGTGTGTGAGATTGTACTATATGTTTGTTTGTGGGTGAGTTATTTTCTGTGTCTGGGGTAGGTGGGGTGTTACTCTATAAAACCTCAAAGCGATATAGGGGTAGGAGACTGGAATCCTCGGGTCACAGCCCGCCATATCCATCACTCATTACAGCTGCCACGGGCAGCTTCTGCGTGATGAGGTGGCAGAGAGCTGCTTTAAATGAATGAATGAATGACAGACGAATGTGAGTCACCAACCACCGAGGAAGGGGATTCAGTTTATTGGATTCCAGTTGATTCAAATCTGGCATTGAGCGTTTTGTGTTGTTGTGAATTGTATAAAGGCTATTATAACAAACAACCCTACAAAGTGTAACCTTTGCAGACTATGGTGACCAAACTTAGACTGTTCTGATATGGACACCGTAGCAACCTACAGCAGGTATTATTGAAGAATCCAAGAGAGCGGCAGAGGAGGGCAGGTAGGGATAGACTGAGACTTCACTTCAGGGAATGTGTTGCCCTGGGAAGACTCATTGTCTTTTCTTTGAACTGCTAAAACTGTGCTGGGATCAGGCTTGCTTGAAATCTTACAGCAGCCAGAGAGATGGGGCGCCAGGTAGGCTCGTGGTTAGAGCGATGGACTAGTAACCAAAAGGTTGCAAGATCCAATCCCTGAGCTGACAAGGTAAAAAAAATATATGTTGTTCTGCCCCTGAACAAGGCTGTTAACCCACTGTTCCCAGGCCATCTTTGAAAATAAGAATTTGTTCTTAACTGTCTTGCCTAGTTAAATAAAAAGATATAGCGCTAAATTCACTCCTGTAGCACGCCACCAAATTTTTATGCATATCAGAGCTCATGGCCCCACACCTGGGCTTTCGAGGAGACTGTATCTCTGCAATAATTACATCTGCAGGATAATAAATTGTATTCACTGGATCTGGGGGGCGCGTTACCGCCCAACCACCCACACAAATCCTGACTCGAGATCATCAAAAACATTTGTGGACCGTTGGACGAAAAAAATGTTGAAGAAGAATGAATTCGTTCAGACAGAGGGATTGAACGAGATAGCGTCAGACGAGAGGGACGAAGCGAGAAGAAGATGGAGAGATGGGACAAGTGAATTTGCTTGCCGGGGCTGGTGTAACAGCACTCTTCCGTCTTTTTTTTGCTGCCGCGGTAATCTGCATTCCGGAGAGACGCTCTTGTGAAGTGCATCTAATGCAAATGAGCGTGTGGGAAAGACACAGGGCCGCTGCGGCGCATTCTTCCCGAAACGCAATCAAAGGGGAGCCTTGCCTTGTGCTCTCCATTCATTTAGCTTGCTTCACTGCTTTTTTTCATTAACAGCGTCTGTGACTCTTCCTAGCGGCCTGTGTCCCAAATAACAAATAGCACCCTATTTTTGCACTCTGTGTGCACCACTTTTGACCAGTGCCCTATGGCTAGGCCTAATAAGGCTCTAGTCAAAAGTAGTGCACTATTCAGTTATATAGTGCCTTTTGGGACTCATTCCACTGAGTCACACATCATCAGATCAGACAGAGCTACACAGCACAGGACGCATGACCTGTTGACCAATTATGTTGACAATGGCTGTTTATCATTGCATTTGCCTTATTCTAACTTATGTAGCGAACATGTTCATGAGAGTAAATCATTTGAATTTAACCTCTGTGCATCTGGCAAAATGACATGCAGACATATAACTAAGGGGAGGACACCAGCAGTGCTGCAATAAATTACCAAATAAGTCTTACTCAACTTACAGTTATGTCTTGCATAACCTACAATCGCTTACATAACTTCATTGTATTGATTATAATTGTGTGAAACTGGCTTTTAAAAGATGGCAATGTCTGTGAATAAACCATGTCTTATCTGGACTCACCTGTCAAACGGGAGGACTCGCGTCTCCGGGTGTATGGGACTGAGGGAGCTGCAGTCTCCTCAAGGTTACACAGTCCAAACAGTACCGTGGCTATAAATCCTATCCAGCACCTTTACTCCAAAAGCCTAGTGAGGATGAGCAGGTGGTTGTGTGGAACGCATGGCTTTACATAGGCTTGATTTATGTCACTATTCCTACACAGTGGCACTACGTGTATCGGCTCGGGCCATTGGAGCAGCGCCAGACAGATTTTGATTTATGAGGACCGAGGGGGGTGGGGAGAAGGCTCCAGACTGCAGATAAGAGCAGCACCTTCATTGACATTAACCAGCGCACTAACCCAAGACCAGTTCCCTCTGGCTTCGCCCTGCCCAGGCATCGTTCACCATCTTTTGGGTCACCCAAAGGCATATATATACAGTACAGATAAAAGTTTGGACACAACTACTACATTGTAGAATAATAGTAAAGACATCAAAACTATGAAATAACACATATGGAATCAAGTAGTAACCAAAAAAGTGTTCAACAAATCAAAATGTATTTTATATTTGAGATTCCTTAAAGTAGCCACCCTTTGCCTTGTTGACAGCTTTGCACACTCTTGGCATTATCTCAACCAGATTCATGAGGTAGTCACCTGGAATGCACTTCAATTAACAGGTGTGGCTTGTTAAAAGATCATTTGTGGAATTTCTTTCCTTCTGAACGCGTTTGAGGCAATCAGTTGTGTTGTGACGAGGTGTGTGTGTGTGTATGTGTGTGTGTGTGTGGGGGGGAGGGGGGGTATACAGAAGATAGCCCTATTTGGTAAAAGACCAAGACCATATTATGGCAAGAACAGCTCCATCATTACTTAAAGACATGAAGGTCAGTCAATGCGGAAAATTTCAGAAATGTTGAAAGTTTCTTCAAGCACAGTAGAAAAAATGCTATGATAAAACTGGCTCTCATGAGGACTGCCAGAGGAATGGAAGACCCAAAGTTACCTCTGCTGTAGAGGATAAGTTCCTTAGTGTTACTACCAGCCTCAGAAATTGCAGCCCATATACATGGTTCACAGAGTTCAAGTAACAGACACATGGTGTGGGTGTGCTTTGCTGGTTACACTGTCTGTGATTTATTTTGAATTCAAGGCACACTTAACCAGCATGGCTACCACAGCATTTTGCATTCAGCATTTTACAATTTTTTAATATGTAGAGTATATATATATACTTTTGAACGGTAGTGCGGTACTGCCTAGTTATATGCACTACCGTTCAAAAGTTTGGGGTCACTTAGATATGTCCTTGTTTTTGAAAGAAAAACACATTTTTTGTCCATTAAAATAACATCAAATTGATCAGAAATACAGTGTAGATGTTGTAAATTACTATTAAAGCTGATTTTTTTATGGAATAACTACATAGGCGTACAGAGGCCAATTATCAGCAACCATCACTCCTGTGTTCCAATGGCACATTGTTAGCTAATCTAAGTTCAAAAGGCTAATTGATCATTAGAAAACCCTTCTGCAATCATGTTAGCACTGCTGAAAACTGTTGTCCTGATTAAAGAAGCAATAAACTGGCCTCCTTTAGACTAGTTGAGTATCTGGAGCATCAGCATTTGTGGGTTCGATTACAGGCTCAAAATGGCCAGAAACAAAGTACTTTCTTCTGAAACTCGTCAGTCTATTCTTGTTCTGCGAAATAAAGGCTAGTCCATGTGAGAAATTGCCAAGAAACTGAAGATCTCATACAACGCTGTGTACTACTCCCTTCACAGAACAATGTAAACTGGCTCTAACCAGAATAGAAAGAGTGGGAGGCCCCGGTGCACAACTGGGCAAGAGGACAAGTACATTAGAGTGTCTAGTTTGTGAAATAGATGCCTCACAAGTCCTCAACTGGCAGCTTCATTACATAGTACCCGCAAAACACCAGTCTCAATGTCAACAGTGAAGAGGCGACTCTGGGATGCTTTGGCAACGTAAAAACATGTTTCTCATGCCAATAAAGCCCCTTAAATTGAAAAAGAAGAGAGAGAGAGAGAGAGAGAGAGAGATGTCAATGTGCTGAGGGAGCAGAGGGGCCTCTTGGACTGAGAGAAAAGGTGTGCGAGAAGTGAAAGGAGGAGAAAAATGAGGACTGGGGCGAGTGAAGGAGGGGAGCAATGGTGAATTACGCTGATGAAAAATGTTGTTGAATTTTTTTTTAAATATGGGATGCAACTCAAGGGCAAAATGACATTCACAACAGAATCCCCCCACCCACCCCCTGCTAAATAAAGAAGCCATTTCTAAAGAGTGCAGCACCAAGAAAACAGTGTGTTAATAAGGACTAATAGGTAGTATCATCGCTACGGGCTTCCAGTCTAGCTGGAGGTGCAGAATTGGAAAATTAGAAACACATTGCAATATTGTAGATTCATGGGGCGACAGGTAGCCTAGTGGTTAGAGCGTTGGACTAGTAACTGAAAATTTGCAAGATCCAATCCCTGAGCTGACAAGGTAAAAATCTGTTGTTTTGCCCCTAAACAAGTTAACCCACTGTTCCTAGGCCGTCATTGAACATAAGAATATGTCCTGAACTGACTTGCCTAATTAAATAAAGGTAAAATAAGTAATATAAATAAATACTGAAATGCCAACACTTTGCAATATTGTAGATTCATGGGGCGACAGGTAGCCTAGTGGTTAGAGCGTTGGACTAGTAACTGAAAATTTGCAAGATCCAATCCCAATTGGCAGAAAAGACTCTGAACTGAGAAGGAACATGGGGGTATTTTGAACCACAGAGAATTGGTCTCCAATATGCTATTACTATTTTTAATATGAAATATTTTTTCATCTAACATAAAGTCCAGACAAACAAATTAGCATTCAAGCTGAAATCGAAGCACAACTTCCACCACGTAGCAAAATCCTGTTAAATTGGCCAGTTTTGTAATTGTCAAGTAGTCCCTCCAAGCCAAGGTGATTATAAGACCAGATTTGGTCCCAAAGAGTACAATTACAATCACTTATTTTATGATGATTGTGGGTGATTGTGCCATCCCTAATCCCGCTCACTGATACAGACTTTCATTTCCATATAAACATGAAATCCCATGAAGGGATGTTGTCGTATGAGAACACCCTCTTGTTCTGCTCTTTTCATGTGTAAAGCAAGTGGGTCTAAAGAAGATAATGGCACAAATTGCAGCCATTCTTTCACCTGGAAAAAATATGTGGAAGTGAGAACATAATTACGGCACAACAATCAGCCGCAAATGGAACGTCACAAAACCCAGCCTGGCGGTGAGGGGAAGGCTGCCGAGAAGATTAAAAAATCAGTTGTTTTATTGAAAAGACATGCGCGGGTTCTGAGGCTGGCCTTACAAGTAGGTTGAACTGATAACCCCATTAAAGTGAATGAGGCCAAAGAGAAGGGCATTCTCATGTTCGGTCATTTAATTCCATCAAAGGAACTGCCTATTCAGACTTGCAGTAAAAAGAAGTTCAGGTGTAATTTAGTCTTAAGGTCACGGAAGAGCAACTTTACTCGACACTGACAATAACTTACAGTCAGCCGTAAATGAACAACGAACACAATTCTAATTTTAGGTCTCATTAGAACAGACAGACATGATTCCAATATATGTTTTCACAGTTACAGTCAGTTATGGAGAGGGTTAGAACAAATAGTTGGGGAATAAAAATTGCATTGGATCCCGGTGGTATAGTAGCCGGTGGTATAGTAGAAAACAGTTCATGAAGTTAAACATGCCCAGATGTTTTCCGCAATCTAAGGCTACAGGAGGAGCAGAAAGTTGAAATGATCAGTTAAAATAGCATAACTGTGTCCTCTGTTTACACACATATCCACAGGCCGCCTACGCACCCTCCTGTGAAGTGCTGACACGCATCAGCTTCGGTAAGACGAAGGAGGAGGGGAGCGGGGGAACATCGCCGGCGAGGTCTGCCAAGAACCTCGCTTTTGATTTGCTTTTCATGTGATGACCGTCAGCTTCCAAACATTCTTACAAACTGAAATCTGTTTTTTAACCATGATGCTCTGGCCCAAAATTTACGGATGCCTCTGGGGAAATAGAGAGAAAAATAAAAAGAGTGAGAGAAAACAGAGCTTGACAGGAAGCCACTTTTCATGTCGTCGGATTGCTTCCTGTGGGTTGCGAAAATAGGGACTTAAAAGGAACAAAGATGCGTTTTGAAACAGTGGCTCAACTCGTAGTCATTACATGGAACCATCTTGTGTTATTCTCCATGTATGATTGCGTGAAAGGCATTGATTTTTGTCTTGCCTCGTCTCTTTTCATCTGCTATACTTCCAATGTGTGTCCTTTTCCCCCCACAAAAAAACTGGAAAGAAAATGGGGGGGTACCAGCCAGAGAAAGGTGGTTGACAAGAAGGATTCTCTCTGAATCACAAACAAACAGCAACTAACGATTGACGCCAATGACAGCTTGTGTATAGATTGCCCTTACTGGGTAGAACGGTAGAATTACTCCAATCAATAAGTGTCAGATTTAAAAGTCTTCCATTGAAAGTACTACCTAGCAATGATAGTGTCATTATCATTAGTCAACAGCAGTCAGAAAAACTGTCATAGTCAAACAACTTTTCAATTGGGTATAAGATAACATGAAGTGCACCAGACCTGGGTTCAAATACTATTAGAAATCTTTGATAAACTTTGAGCACTTGCTTTACCCAGCCAGGAGTGCCATATGGGTGCGGGTTGCAGTGTTGAGACAATTCTATCGGTCCATTAAGCCATGGCAAGCTCAATCAACCAGAAAAAAAACGATCTGAAAATATTTCTAATGGTATTTGGGCCCAGGTCTTAAGTGCATATTAATTCTGATTGTAAACAGACATTCTGAAAATGCACGGTATAACGCTGAGTTGGAGTGGTGGAACGATGATACTGTAGCTGCATATAGAACAGGTTAATTTACTTCACAATGAACCTGATTCAGATACAGTACAAAGCTCCAGCCCTTCAGATTGCCATAAATATTCCAGTAACAAAGGTTAATGAGAGTGACTCTGTTTTGATAGAGATTTGAATAATGGAGTGGCATTAGTATAATTCATCGAGCGAATTGTATGAGTAGGATGAGTACGATTCTGATTTATACAGCAGAGCCCGATGCAAATCAGTTAACATGATTAACCTCTTTTAACTCATACATCTCCAGTCGGGAATTGTCTCTTTATCATTCCATTTATATAATATCTGCCTTTTGGCATTTTATCAAACAAATACAGTAGCAGGTCCCTTATGGATTACTTTATTAATAAGAGGAATTATGCTGCCTGTCGAAATATGCTGTAATTTGAAGTCATACTACTGTGCATAAGAGGTGATAGGTTAGTTAGGTCTAAGACTAAATCTGTAGCTTTGTGAAATGTGGCATAATGTAACCTTATGTGCCACCCTTTATAAAGCACAACATTTTCTTAGGAATTTCAAATGCATCGAGGCCACAGTCATGTTCTGTTCCAAGTGGGACCAAGATGCCTAATGCAGTAACCATATTGAGACACACCATCACGTGTCGAAGGAGTAGCACAAAGTATCAGATACCATCACTCTGGCAGTAATACAGTAGTCAGCTAGAGACTTGGACTGGTGACAGGGTAGTTGGTGGTTGAGGTACATGGTCCAACATACTGCTGTCTCTGCTGACCCGTCAGTATCCATCCATATTTTCATAGAGGAAAATGTGTAGAAGACAGGAATCAACCTGTGAAGAGACACACAAGTGCAGGCACACATACCCATGAAAAGACACACATTCTACACACAGAGATTGTATTATAGATATGTGATAGTAGAGTAGTGGCCTGAGGGAACACACTTAACGTATTGTGTAAAGTGTTATGAAATGTAATGTCATGGAATATTCTTAATTGTATATAACTGCCTTAATGTTGCTAGACCCCAGGAAGAGTAGCTGCTGCCTTTATTAATCCTTAATAAATATGCATTTCAACACAAAGGAATGAGTGATTCACTCTGGCAACATGAAGCATCTGACCACATACACAGTGGTGCAGTCAGCGTGTGCTCCCTTGTTTCTGGTGTTAACCCCCTCACTCCCACACACACACTCACACAGACACACACACACACACACAGTGAGAATGTGAAAGAGACATCGAAGGAGACACACACATAGACACACACACACACACACACACACACACACACACACACACACACACACACACACACAAAACACACTAGACACATAGAAACACAAATACTACTGCCTTGAGCCTGTGGGCTTGCCTTACTTCTCGGAGGTGTGAGCAACATCCAAATCTATATTGATGACTGTAATCTCCCTCACCCATCGCCCTCAATAAAGTCTAGCAGCTTTGACATCCCACAGTTCAGCTATTATAGTGCAGCCATAAACCGCATGAACATCACAGGAAGAATCACATTGAAGGCTGTATAAGCTTTTTTCTTTCTTTTTGCCAGAGGCAACTTTTAATACTTTACCTCCCTGCACATATATATGAGAGAGCCACATACAGCATGTGCCCTATGCTTTTAAATAAAAATGTGTGAATCATACTGTAAATAAAATGGTACTTTATTTTCTTCCTCTTGAATAAATCCATATTGATTCTTCATGATAATATTTTTTTTACCACAGTAAGATATTACAATCGTGGATACATACATTTGTCTTATGCCTGGCCCCAACGAGAATCAAACCCACGATCCTGACATTACAAGCATCATGCCTTTCCAACTGAGCCACACAGGAACATTTTCCATCTCCACCATATACTGTATAATATTGAAGCATTTGCTAAATGGCATTTTTTTTATACATTATATAAAATATAACATGCACTGTTGTGGTGGTTATGTACAATCACAAACTGCATACACGCAAAAGGGAAACATGGTCAATGACTTTAGAAAGCTAGCTTTGTGTTGGACACATGACAATAGTTCTGGAAAGCATTAAAGGTGACAGGGTGGAGAGAGGGGTTGAGAACCTTGATCAGTAGCCATGATTGGACTGCAAGCCCTTAGATGTCACAGAAGGACCGATGTGAGGACCAATAGTGTTGGTGACAAGGTCAAACTCGTACATCCTTCTGAGGCAGATAACGAGGGAGTGAGCAGAGAGACAGGAGAGAGAGGGGGCATGACTGTCATGCAGGCAGCCTGAGCAAGCCTGGCAGGGGGGTGCGGAGAAATAGCAGATTAATCAAAAAGAGATATTGTATGAAGATGGGGACCTTATTTCTGCATTCCGGAAAAAGCCAATCATGAGGCAGTGAGCTGTGAGCCCCATCCATTTTGTGGAGACTGACGAGTTACAGGCAGTCAGGGAAAGAGCTACACTTAATAAATCAAACCTGACAACTTCTTTTGCACGGACCTTCGAGCAAAACTTTTTTCCACTTCCCCCAATTCTCCTCTCTTTCGTCTGCTGCAACGACAGAACAGCACCAGTAACCTGCCCGCTTGAGCACCAAGAGCCTTTTAAACCATCCCTCAAATAAGAACCTTACTCACAAGGAAAGTATAGACACAGATTCATATAGTTATTATCTACATGGTAGTGCTACAACATACAACCACTCATGCTCCACACACACACACACACACACACACACACACACACACACACACACACACACACACACACACACACACACACACACACACACACACAAACACACACACACACACACACACACACACACATAGTGATAACAAGCACAAGCAGTGCATATAAAGGAGTTGAAATCCAGTCATGATAATGTACTGTTTGTCAAAGAAAGTGTTTGCTCATGCCCTGTTTGAAAATAAGTTAGAAAATTAATTCATCATCATTCCGATAGTGGCATCATTCTGTGTTTGCAATTACTCAAAATGTTGCTTGCAATCAGATTCCGTTTGCTGGATTGCTCGGTTTTTAATTAAAACATGCCCTACTTCCAGCAGAGACTTCCTTGTGCATGCCAAATCTGCATTTGAGTGAAAATAAGAAACAACAACATCGCAAATTTGTGATAATGGGAAAGTTGTTTCTTGAACGTGAGCGTTTTACTGCCTCACCAACTCCTATTGTGAATGCATGGTGTACATAATGCTCGTTCTGACAATTAAGGAGTGTTATTATTGCACAGGTTCATGCATTAAATTAGCATGGGCACCTCAGGGAGAAACCATGAAATCAGTCATGCAATTATCCACACAGACGTTTTACTGGAGAATATTAAAGCAATGTTAATCAAGTACTGAACGTTTATAAATGATACTCCCCAAACCCTCCCTTTATCTCTCTCTGCCTAAAGTAGAAAACGGGCTTCAAAACATCAAACACTTTAAAACATGTTTTATTTTATTTTAAACACTACAGCATCAAGACACTATCAAACATGTATCAGTCTTCCGCAACAGAGCCATCCTTATGTGTGAGGGTGTGTGTGCATGATGGTGATATAAAATATATGTCATAGTTTCCTTGATCATGGTCACAGTCTTGTGCAACCCAAACCCTCCAAGATCCCCCCACGGTTCCCCAATAGCTGTCCCTCAACCATTCGAGACAAACATTTTCATATTCCATCTATCGTCATGACCACCGTCATGACCACCACCTCTCTCATTGTGGCTGATGGAAACCATTGTTCCAAAGTCCCTTTATTTCATGTTTAATGTTCTGAGGCTGGTTCTCCATAGTAACAGGATATAGGAATTTGTCTGTGGCCTGAGATTTACCAGGGGCGTGAGGGGTCATAAAACCCCCCACATCTTCAGACCCCTAGATCTCTCCTCCTCTGTTGGGGTTGAGAGATAATCTGTAGGGTTGTGGTCTCCTGTAACCTGACCTGGTCAGGACAGTCATGACTGTGTCAAGGGATTTGATTTCTGTTCAGCTCAAAAAGTTCCTGAAAAGATCACAGGATCTTGGCTGTGAAGGAGTTTCAACCAGACCTCTAACACGCGCAATGATGCATATTCTCAAACCAGAAATTAAAGGCCCTCTTTTGTGACTATTTGTTACTTTTCTTTTCTTTCTGAAATGACTTTACTTTTAAACTGCAAGGCTTAGGCTGGTCCCTTGGAAGGAGTGTGACAGTGGAGGATATTGTGATGTGACCAGATTGCCAGTGTTGGCACGCCAGCTCTTAAGCAGCATGGATGGACTGGCCATAAGGATATTCAGATGGGCTGATCTTAAGCCAAGTGGGCCTGTCTAAACTGTTGATGTTTTTTGCACAAAAAATATAATTATTTGGCAAATAATGAAGGTCACAAGAAAAAAAAATGGGTGGTGTGGGGGCCTTAGTAAAGCAAAATGGTCCGGTGTGGGGGCCTTAGTAAAGCAAAATGGTCCGGTGTGGGGGCCTTAGTAAAGCAGAATGGTCGGTGTGGGGGCCTTAGTAAAGCAGAATGGTCCGGTGTGGGGGCCTTAGTAAAGCAAAATGGTCCGGTGTGGGGGCCTTACTAAAGCAGAATGGTCCGGTGTGGGGGCCTTAGTAAAGCAAAATGGTCCGGTGTGGGGGCCTTAGTAAAGCAAAATGGTCCGGTGTGGGGGCCTTAGTAAAGCAAAATGGTCCGGTGTGGGGGCCTTAGTAAAGCAAAATGGTCCGATGTGGGGGCCTTAGTAAAGCAAAATGGTCCGGTGTGGGGGCCTTAGTAAAGCAAAATGGTCCGGTGTGGGGGCCTTAGTAAAGCAAAATGGTCCGGTGTGGTGGAAATGCTTTCTGGTCCCAGTCTGTCCCTGATGGAGAGTGTGTGCAGATATGTGAGGGGAATTAACAGACTATATGCAGAGTGTTCCTACTGGCACCTCATCTCCTCTGATTACTGCACTTCCAGCTCTCCTTTTCTCTGTGGGGTCTCCGAAGGACTTTCAAGTGCTGTACTTTCAATAAGACCAGACATGTTTTGTGGAGAGAAGAATAAGAATCAACCAAAGATGCTGTGGTGTTCTGTGTATCATTCTTACGGGTACACATACTAATTGATTATGTGAACCAGTGTTAATTGCAGTGTAAAAGTTTTAATTACTTTCCGGTGTTACTTGTAATTTATGATAAAATTATCAGCAACTATACTGAACAAAAATATAAGCTCAACATGCAACAATTTCCAAGATTGTACTGAGTTACAGTTCATATAAGGAAATCAGTCAGTTTAAATAAATTCATTAGGCCTAATCTATGGATGACTGGGAATACAGATATGCATATGTTGGTCATGGATACCTTAAACAAAGGTAGGGGCATGAATCAGAAAACCAGTCAGTAACTGGTGTGACCACCATTTGCCTCATGCAGCGCGACACATCTCCTTCGCATAGAGATTATCAGGCTGTTGATTGTGGCCTGTCAAATGTTGTCCCACACTTCTTCAATGGCTATTCAAAGTTGCTGGATATTGGCAAGAACAGGAATACGCTGCCATACACGTCACCCCAGAGCATCCCAAACATGCTCAATGGGTGGGTATGTAGGCCATGGAAGAACTGGGACATATGCAATTTTCAGGAATTGTGTACAGATCCTTGTGACATGGGGCCGTGAATTATCATGCTGAAACATGAGGTGATGGCGACATATGAATGGCACAACAATGGGCCTCAGGATCTCGTCACGGTATCTCTGTGCATTCATGCTGTACCATAACCCCACCGCCACCATGGGGCACTATACTAACATGTTGACATCAGCAAACCGCTCGCCCACACAACACCAAAAACGTAGTCTGCGGTTGTGAGGCTGGTTGGACATATTGGCAAATTTTCGAAAACAACGTTGGAAGGGGCTTATGACAGAGAAATTAACATTAAATTAAATTAACATTAAACAGCTCTGGTGGACATTACTGCAGTCAGCATGCCAATTGCACTCTCCCTCATTACTTGAGACATTGTGTTGTCTGACAAAACTGTCTGTGGATGGTCTGACAAAACTGTACATTTTAGAGTGGCCTTTTACTGTCCCCTGTGTAATGATCATGCTGTTTAATCAGCTTCTTGATATGCCACACCTGTCAGGTGGATGGATTATCTCGGCAAAGAAGAAATGCTCACTAACAGGGATGTAAACAAATGTGTGCGCAACATTTGAGAGAAATACGCTTTTTGTGCATGTGGAACATTTCTGGGATCTTTTATTTCAGCTCTTGAAACATGGGATCAACACTTCACATATTGCGTTTATTTGTTTGTAATTAGGTAAGCATGGCAAGCATGTTAGGTAAGCATAGTGCTTTAAACAGGTCGAAAAAGGTTGTTGTTTTCATAGAAAAAACATTCTAAAATCATTGCATGGAATACTTATTAATGTCAACACTATCGTGTGGTGAGTATCAGCAGTCAGGTCTGAATAGTGATTTAACAAGAATTACATGACACCTTTTACAACCATACAGATTAAAGATCTTAATTGAATCACTCTTTTGTTGCTGAGAATTTTCTTGCACATCAGGAAATGGAAACTTGTAGTGTTGTCATGGTTTAAAAAGGTTTCTAAAGTTTGCAATATCCACTTTAAAATGTTAGACTTTATTTGCCCTAACGAAAAATGTGTCAACCCCTACAAAAATTGTCCATTAACTATAATCCACAAAGTAATTCACATTTTCTATTGCTGCAGAATTATTATCCTGCTGTAGCAAACTGGCTCAAATTAAGATCCTACATCTGTATATGCCATTCATCCAAATTGACTTACAATAGTGCTTGTATACATTTTGGTATTGGTGGCACCAATAAGAATTGATCCCACAATCCTGGCATTGCAAACAACATGGTCTACCAACTGTGACACACAGGACCACAACCTCAGATTACAGTAATTTTCAATAACATTGCAAAAACTGGTTAGCAACAGTGTTTTATCAGTTTTATGAGGAAATACTGCTGACTTTGAATCCAGAATGATCACAACAGCAAGATTGTACAGACAAAATCATAACACTAGAAGTGCTGTGGCAGTCATTTTGGACTTTTTGACTGCATATCAAAATGTTCAATTGTTGCCATGCACCTGCAAATTAGATTGCTGTCACGATTGTGGTAAGGAGCAGACCAAAATGCAGCGTGGTATGTGTTCATGATGATTTTTTAATTAAAGAAAGCACTGAACACTGAATACAAACTATACAAAACAATAAACAAATAATGACCGTGAAGCTATAATGAGAACTGTGCTGAAACAAGCAACTAACATAGACAATCACCCACAAACAAACAGTGAAACCCAGGTTTCTCTGTCGGCCTCTGTCGGCCTTACTTCCGGCGCCGACAGAGATGGCCGCCTCGCTTCGCGTTCCTAGGAAACTATGCAGTTTTTTGTTTTTTTTACATGTTATTTCTTACATTAGTACCCCAGGTCATCTTAGGTTTCATTACATACAGTCGAGAAGAACTACTGAATATAAGATCAGCGTCAACTCACCATCAGTACGACCAAGAATATGTTTTCCGCGACGCGGATCCTGTGTTCTGCCTTACAAACAGGCCAACGGAATTGATTCCAGGCAGCGACCCCAAAAAACGACTTCGTAAAAGAGGGAAACGTAGCGGTCTTCTGGTCAGACTCCGGACACGGGCACATTGTGCACCACTCCCTAGCATTCTTCTTGCCAATGTCCAGTCTCTTGACAACAAGGTTGATGAAATCCGAGCAAGGGTAGCATTCCAGAGGGACATCAGAGACTGTAACGTTCTCTGCTTCACGGAAACATGGCTCACTGGAGAGACGCTATCCGGGGCGGTGCAGCCAACGGGTTTCTCCACGCATCGCGCCGACAGAAACAAACATCTTTCTGGTAAGAAGAGTGGCGGGGGCGTATGCCTCATGACTAACGAGACATGGTGTGATGAAGGAAACATACAGGAACTCAAATCCTTCTGTTCACCTGATTTAGAATTCCTCACAATCAAATGTAGACCGCATTATCTACCAAGAGAATTCTCTTCGATTATAATCACAGCCGTATATATCCCCCCCCCAAGCAGACACATTGATGGCTCTGAACGAACTTTATTTAACTCTTTGCAAACTGGAAACCATTTATCCGGAGGCTGCATTCATTGTAGCTTTTAACAAAGCTAATCTGAAAACAAGACTCCCTAAATTTTATCAGCATATCGATTGCGCAACCAGGGGTGGTAAAACCTTGGATCATTGTTACTCTAACTTCCGCGACGCATATAAGGCCCTGCCCTGCCCCCCTTTCGGAAAAGCTGACCACGACTCCATTTTGTTGATCCCTGCCTACAGACAGAAACTTAAACAAGAGGCTCCCACGCTGAGGTCTGTCCAACGCTGGTCCGACCAAGCTGACTCCACACTCCAAGACTGCTTCCATCACGTGGACTGGGACATGTTTCGTATTGCGTCAGATAACAATATTGACGAATACACTGATTCGGTGTGCGAGTTCATTAGAACGTGCGTTGAAGATGTCGTTCCCATAGCAACGATAAAAACATTCCCTAACCAGAAACCGTGGATTGATGGCAGCATTCGTGTGAAACTGAAAGCGCGAACCCCTGCTTTCAATCAGGGCAAGGTGTCTGGTAACATGACCGAATAAAAAAAATGCAGCTATTCCCTCCGCAAGGCTATCAAACAAGCTAAGCGTCAGTACAAAGACAAAGTAGAATCTCAATTCAACGGCTCAGACACAAGAGGCATGTGGCAGGGTCTACAGTCAATCACGGACTACAAGAAGAAACCCAGCCCAGTCACGGACCAGGATGTCTTGCTCCCAGGCAGACTAAATAACTTTTTTGCCCGCTTTGAGGACAATACAGTGCCACTGACACGGCCTGCAACGAAAACATGCGGTCTCTCCTTCACTGCAGCCGAGGTGAGTAAGACATTTAAACGTGTTAACCCTCGCAAGGCTGCAGGCCCAGACGGCATCCCCAGCCGCGCCCTCAGGGCATGCGCAGACCAGCTGGCCGGTGTGTTTACGGACATATTCAATCAATCCCTATACCAGTCTGCTGTTCCCACATGCTTCAAGAGGGCCACCATTGTTCCTGTTCCCAAGAAAGCTAAGGTAACTGAGCTGATATGGTCCACAGACGATGCAATCTCAACCACACTGCACCCTGCCCTAACCCTTCCGTCATCATGAAGTGCTTTGAGAGACTAGTCAAGGACCATATCACCTCCACCCTACCTGACACCCTAGACCCACTCCAATTTGCTTACCGCCCAAATAGGTCCACAGACGATGCAATCTCAACCACACTGCACACTGCCCTAACCCATCTGGACAAGAGGAATACCTATGTGAGAATGCTGTTCATCGACTACAGCTCGGCATTCAACACCATAGTACCCTCCAAGCTCGTCATCAAGCTCGAGACCCTGGGTCTCGACCCCGCCCTGTGCAACTGGGTACTGGACTTCCTGACAGGCCGCCCCCAGGTGGTGAGGGTAGGGCAACAACATCTCCTCCCCGCTGATCCTCAACACGGGGGCCCTTCAAGGGTGCGTTCTGAGCCCTCTCCTGTACTCCCTGTTCACCCACGACTGCGTGGCCACGTACGCCTCCAACTCAATCATCAAGTTTGCGGACGACACAACAGTGGTAGGCTTGATTACCAACAACGACGAGACGGCCTACAGGGAGGAGGTGAGGGCCCTCGGAGTGTGGTGTCAGGAAAATAACCTCACACTCAACGTCAACAAAACTAAGGAGATGATTGTGGACTTCAGGAAACAGCAGAGGGAACACCCCCCTATCCACATCGATGGAACAGTAGTGGAGAGGGTAGCAAGTTTTAAGTTCCTCGGCATACACATCACAGACAAACTGAATTGGTCCACTCACACAGACAGCGTCGTGAAGAAGGCGCAGCAGCGCCTCTTCAACCTCAGGAGGCTGAAGAAATTCGGCTTGTCACCAAAAGCACTCACAAACTTCTACAGATGCACAATCGAGAGCATCCTGGCGGGCTGTGTCACCTCCTGGTACGGCAACTGCTCCGCCCTCAACCGTAAGGCTCTCCAGAGGGTAGTGAGGTCTGCACAACGCATCACCGGGGGCAAACTACCTGCCCTCCAGACACCTACACCACCCGATGTTACAGGAAGGCCATAAAGATCATCAAGGACATCAACTACCCGAGCCACTGCCTGTTCACCCCGCTATCATCCAGAAGGCGAGGTCAGTACAGGTGCATCAAAGCTGGGACCGAGAGACTGAAAAACAGCTTCTATCTCAAGGCCATCAGACTGTTAAACAGCCACCACTAACATTGAGTGTCTGCTGCCAACACACTGACATTGACACTGACCCAACTCCAGCCACTTTAATAATGGGAATTGATGGGAAATGATGTAAATATATCACTAGCCACTTTAAACAATGCTACCTTATATAATATTACTTACCCTACATTATTCATCTCATATGCATACGTATATGACGCCAGGACAGCGGAGTCAATCACCACCTTCCGGAGACACCTGAAACCCCACCTCTTTCAGGAATACCTAGGATAGGATAAAGTAATCCTTCTCACCCCCAACCCCCCCCTTAAAAGATTTAGATGCACTATTGTAAAGTGGCTGTTCCACTGGATGTCTTAAGGTGAACGCACCAATTTGTAAGTCGCTCTGGATAAGAGCGTCTGCTAAATGACTTAAATGTAAATGTAATGTATATACTGTACTCTATATCATCGACTGCATCCTTATGTAATACATGTATCACTAGCCACTTTAACTATGCCACTTTGTTTACTTGTCTACATACTCATCTCATATGTATATACTGTACTCGATACCATCTACTGTATGCTGCCCTGTACCATCACTCATTCATATATCCTTATGTACATATTCTTTATCCCCTTACACTGTGTATAAGACAGTAGTCTTGGAATTGTTAGTTAGATTACTTGTTGGTTATTACTGCATTGTCGGAACTAGAAGCACAAGCATTTCGCTACACTCGCACTAACATCTGCTAACCATGTGTATGTGACAAATAAAATTTGATTTTATTTGATTTTATTTGATTTTATTTGAGGTATGATTCTCAATCAGAGACAAATAATGACACCTGCCTCTGATTGAGGACCATACTAGGCCGAAACATAGAAATCCCCAAATCATAGAAAAACAAACATAGACTGCCCACCCCAACTCACGCCCTGACCATACTAAATAATGACAAAACAAAGGAAATAAAGGTCAGACGGTGACAATTGCTCAGATGTGCGAGTGCCTTTTGAATTTTGACTGCATATCAAAACCTCTTCGGGCTAGGCGTGCCTCAAGCGACCCACCTCGACAAACTCCAGTGAATTTGCAGAGTGCCAAATTCAAATGACAGAAATCGTAATATTAAACTTTCATGAAAATACAAGTGTCATACATAATTTAAAAGATAAACTTCTTGTTAATCCAGCCACATTGTCAGATTTCAAAAGGCTTTAGGAAAAATTTCTAGGGATATTTATGCCCGCTGCGTTATACTAATTAGTTTGAGGTGATGATTACGCTCCCGGATCTGGGTTTGAGAGTCGCAAGAAGTTAAATGTTTATAGTCCAAATTACTCAAACAATAGTTCAAAGTGGGGTCCCTTAACATTTCCACCATTCAATATACTTTTTTTGAGTCATGGTCCTTCCGGCCCTCATTGAAAGGTTAGAATCCCACCTTTAAAAGGCTGCCTAAGTGGTTGTGATAAAGGAACTAAGGTTCCTTTAGAAAGAATTCAAAACCCCTGACTTATTCCACATTTTGTTGTGTTACAGCCTGATCTCAAAAGGAATTGATTTTTTTCAAACCCAATTACACAACATGCTTTTAGACATTTTTGCTAATGTATAAAAAGAAAATACAGAAATATCTAATTTATATACTCTAAGTATTCACACCCCTTTGCTATGACACTCCAAATTGAGCACAGGTGCATCCAAGTAATTTAGATTATCCTTGAGATGTCACGACAACTTGATTGGAGTCCACCTGTGGCCAATTAAATTGGTTGGACATGATTTAGAAAGAAACACATGTCTATATAAGGTCCCACATTTGACAGTGCCTTTCAGAGCAGAAACTATACCATGAAGTCCAAGAAACTGCCCGTAGATCTCAGAGAGAATTGTGATGAGGCATATATCTGGGAAAGGGTATACAAGTTTTCGAAGAGCACAGTGGTCTCCGTCATTGGAAAATGGAAAGAAATACGGAACTACCCAGACTCTGCCTAGAGCTGGCTGTCTGACAAAACTGAGCAACAGGGCAAGAAGGGCCTTGGTCAGGGAGGTGACCAAGAACTCAATGACAACCCTGACAGAACTACAGAGTTACTTGGCTGAGATGGGAGAACCTGCCAGAAGGACAACAGTCTCTACAGCCCTTCACCAATCTCGGCTTTATGGGAAAGTGGCCAGATGGAAGCCACTCCTGAGAAAAAGGCACACGAAAGCACACCTGGAGTTTGCACAAAGGCACTTGTGTAACATATACGCAGGGAAGCAGGAGCAGAAGGTGAGTTTAATAATAATATACCACATTAAGAAAATACAAAACAGGAGAAGCGTACTGAACATAACCAAAACCAGAGGCTACTGAGGGCAGAGGCTACTGAGGGAAACATGAAGGGAGAGTAATCAAGGTAGTGATAAAGTCCAGGTGTGCTTAACGATGGAGAGCAGGTGTGCACAATGATGGTTGCCAGGTGTGTGCAATGTGGGTTGCCAGGACAGGTGGTTAGTAGACCGGTGACGTCGAGCGATGGAGGGAGTGAGCAGGAGTAGGTGTGACAACGTGAAAGACTCAAAGAGCATAAGGCAAAAGATGATGTTGTCTGATGGGACAAAAATGTAACTTTTTGGACTGAATGCAAAGCACTATGTCTGGATAAAACCAGCATAGCTCATCACCCATCTAACACCATCCCTACCGTGAAGCTTGGTGGTGGCTGCTTTTCAGCAGCAGGGACTGGGAGACTGGTAAGGGTAGAGGGAACAATGAACGGAGCCAAATAAAGGCAAATCCTTGATGAGAACCTGCTTCCGTGTGCAAACGACCTCAGACTGGGGTGAAGATTTATGTTCCAAGAGGACAATGACCCCAAGCATACTGCCAAAGCAACGCTGGAATGGCTTCAGAACAAGAATGTGAAAGTCGTTGAGTGGCCCAGCCTAAGCCCAGACTTGAATCCAATTGAAAATCTGTGGAAATACATGAAGATTGCTGTTCACACTTGAAAAAATCTGCAAGGAAGAATGGGAGAAAATCCACAAATCCAGATGTACAAAGCTGATACAGACATACCCAAGATGACTCAAAGCTACAGTGGGGAGAACAAGTATTTGATACACTGCCTATTTTGCAGGTTTTCCTACTTACAAAGCATGTAGAGGTCTGTAATTTTTATCATAGGTACACTTCAACTGTGAGAGACGGAATCTAAAACAAAAATCCCAGAAAATCACATTGTATGATTTTTAAGTAATTAATTTGCATTTTATTGCATGACATAAGTATTTGATCACCTACCAACCAGTAAGAATTCCGGCTGTCACAGACCTGTTAGTTTTTTTTTTAAAAGCCCTCCTGTTCTCCACTCATTACCTGTATTAACTGCACCTGTTTAAACTCGTTACCTGTATAAAAGACACCTGTCCACACACTCAATCAAACAGACTCCAACCTCTCCACAATGGCCAAGACCAGAGAGCTGTGTAAGAACATCAGGAATTAAATTGTAGACCTGCACAAGGCTGGGATGGGCTACAGGACAATAGGCAAGCAGCTTGGTGAGAAGGCAACAACTGTTGGCGCAATTATTAGAAAATGGAAGAAGTTCAAGATGATGGTCAATCACCCTCGGTCTGGGGTTCCATGCAAGATCTCACCTCGTGGGGCATCAATGATCATGAGGAAGGTGAGGAATCAGCCCAGAACTACGCGGCAGGACCTGGTCAATGACCTGAAGAGAGCTGGGACCACAGTCTCAAAGAAAACCATTAGTAACACACTACGCCGTCATGGATTAAAATCCTGCAGCGCATGCAAGGTTCCCCTGCTCAAGCCAGCGCATGTCCAGGCCCATCTGAAGTTTGCCAAAGACCATCTGGATGATCCAGAGGAGGAATGGGAGAAGGTCCTGTGGTCTGATGAGACAAAGATAGAGCTTTTTGGTCTAAACTCCACTCGCCGTGTTTGAAGGAAGAAGAAGGATGAGTACAACCCCAAGAACACCATCCCAACCGTGAAGCATGGAGGTGGAAACATCATTCTTTGGGGATGCTTTTCTGCAAAGGGGACAGGACGACTGCACCGTATTGAGGGGAGGATGGATGGGGCCATGTATCGCGAGATCTTGGCCAACAATCTCCTTCCCTCAGTAAGAGCATTGAAGATGGGTCGTGGCTGGGTCTTCCAGCATGACAACAACCCCAAAGACACAGCCAGGGCAACTAAGGAGTGGCTCCGAAAGAAGCATCTCAAGGTCCTGGAGTGGCCTAGCCAGTCTCCAGACCTGAACCCAATAGAAAATCTTTGGAGGGAGCTGAAAGTCCGTATTGCCCAGCGACAGCGACGAAACCTGAAGGATCTGGAGAAGGTCTGTATGGAGGCGTGGGTCAAAGTCCCTGCTGCAGTGTGTGCAAACCTGGTCAAGAACTACAGGAAACATATGATCTCTGTAATTGCAAACAAAGGTTTCTGTACCAAATATTAAGTTCCCCTTTTCTGATGTATCAAATACTTGTCATGCAAAATGAATTACTTAAAAATCATACAATGTGATTTTCTGGAATTTTGTTTTAGATTCCGTCTCTTAAAGTTTAAGTGTACCTATGATAAAAATTACAGACCTCTACATGCTTTGAAAGTAGGAAAACCTGCAAAATCGGCAGTGTATCAAATACTTGTCCTCCCCACTGTATAATCACCACCAAAGGTGCTTATACAAAGTATTGACTCAAAGGTGTGAATACTTATGTAAATGAGATATTTCTGTATTTAATTTTCAATACATTTGCAAAAATGTCTAAAACATGTTTTCACTGCCATTTATGGGGTATTGTGTTTAGATGGGTGAGAAATAAAATCTATTCATTCCATTTTGAATTCATGCTGTAACACAACAAAATGTAGTATGAAAAGTTTCTGAAGGCACTGTAAAAAAAAAAATCAAATTTTTCATAAAAATAAAATTTTTCATCAACAACAAAATGTGATATGAAAAGTTTCTGAAGGCACTGTAAAAAAAAAAATCTAATTTTTCATAAAAATACAATTTTCCATCAACATGAGTCCACTGGAGCTTCCATCTGAATAGGCACAAGACATCAGGGTGAGGTTTAGTCATGTGAACAAACACACCTGACAGCATGTCTCCACTGACCTCCCATTTCCAACCACAACGTAGTGGTGATACGGGTCCACTTTGAAGATGAACTCTTCAAATTAAGCATTCCGTTTTCAAAAATCAATAAACCAAAATCCATACATTTTAGGTCCATATAAGCTATACCCTTGGTAGAGACAAACGGGGGACCCTGCCCATGCATCACCACTGTAAAGGGAGAGTGGATGAGCATTGAGTCACCAACCAGGCAAGAAGCATCTATCAATATACCTATCACTCCTTGTGCATTAAGAGGTTTTCATCTGTCTCCCTCACCATTCTCACTCATTTATTTCCATTGTTGAAACCACCACAACCCAATGGCCAATATTCATCTCCACAGGGCATTTATCAGAGAAAACGCCATTTCTAAACATTAGACGTAGCAAATTTGGATCTCGCCCCAAGAGCGGGAAAGTGGTGATCTGTTAATTATCTTCCAATGTTGTATCCTCCACCCGCAAAACATTCCTCCATACCTGTTGGAGGCAGAGAGAAATTGCGATGAGTTAATTAAAGGCAAAGCGAAGCTGCTCTTTATCATGTCTGCCTCCCCTGCCACCACCATCTCCTCGCTCTCACTGACTGACTGTTAATTAACCCACAGCATCGATTCAAAATGTTTACTGTGTAAACACAGCGATGAGGAGGACTGACTCTCTCCCGTCCCGAGTTACCGCTTTGGGGACAGAAACAGGCGGCGACCTTTATAACACGTACAAAGGGGACAAGGGACAGAGGTGTGGAGTTTGGACGGATGACGGCCGGATGGACGGAAAGACAGACAGAACGGTTTCAAACTTCCAGAGAAACACCAGGAAAACCCCCAGTTAAATGGCATTGATGTCTCCATCTTGTATCGGTTGGTTTTGTTATGCATGATCGTCTGTGCTTCTCGGCAGTTAGTTCCAGGTTCTTTACTTTCTAATGATTTTTTGCTCAGGTCAGTCAAGTGTTTCCACTACAAAACAGAGGCTGTGTAGACATTAAAACTCTTGTGGATATCCCATCGATGGGCTACCTCTGGACCTCTATTGGAAAGGAAAATGATCTTGCACCGTAGTAGGCTGTTATCGTGTTCATCATCCAGATCCTGACACTGGTGTTATCAAAAAGGCTTTTTTGAATGGCCTTTGTTCGTGCTGAATTAGCATTAATCTCCTGTTTCTCAGTCATTTAACACCAGCAACCCGAAAACTGTTCAATAATCATATGATTTACCATGGCAAATATGTTCTGCATCAAAAGGCAATCATTTTTTAAATATTTTATTCATATACACTACAGTTCAAAAGTTTGAGGTCAATTAGAAATGTCCTTGTTTTTGAATGAAGCACATTTTTTTGTTCATTAAAATAACATCAAACTGCAGAAATACAGTGTAGATGTTGTAAATGACTATATTAGCTGGAAACGGCAGATTTGTTATGGAATATCTACGTACAGTAGGCGTACAGATGCCAAATATCAGCAGCCATCACTCCTGTGTTCCAATGGCACGTTGTGTTAGCTAATCCAAGTTTATAATTTTAAAAGACTAAATGATCATTAGAAAACCCTTTTCAATTATGTTAGCACTGCTGAAAATGGTTGTGCTGATTTAAGAAGCAATATAACTGGCCAACTTCAGACGAGTTGAGTATCTGGAGCATCAGCATTTGTTGGTTAGATTAGAGGCTCAAACTGGCCAGAAACAAAGAACTGACTTCTGAAAATCGTCAGTGTATTCTTGAGTTCCTCTGGCTAGAAGTTTTCTTTGCAACTCTGCCTAGAAGGCCAGCATCCCAGAGTTGCCGCTTCACTTCTGACGTTGAGACTGGTGTACTTGTTCTCTTGCTCAGTTGTGCACTGGGGCCTCCCACTCCTCTTTCTAAACTGGTTAGAGCCAGTTTGCGCAGTTCTGTGAAGGGAGTTATTTTCTTCTGGACATTTTGAGCTTCTAATCTAACCCACAAATGCTGATGCTCCAGATACTCAACTAGTCTGAAGGCGGACAGTTTTATTGCTTCTTAAATCAGCTGTGCTAACATAACAGAAAAAGGGTTTCCTAATGGTCAATTAGTCTTTTAAAATGATAAACTTGGATTAGGTAACACAACGTGCCATTGGAAAACAGGAGTGATGGTTGCTGATAATTTGGCCTCTGTACGCCTACTGTACGTAGATATTCCATAACAAATCTGCCGTTTCCAGCGAAATAGAAATTTACAATATCTACACTGTATTTCTGATCAATTCTATGTTATTTTAATGGACAAAAAATTAGCTTTTCTTTCAAAAACTAGGACATTTCTAAGTGACTTTTGAACGGTAGTGTACATTTTTTCAACCTCCACCAATAGCTTTCATATTCAAGGAAAATTGCATTTTTTAATAGACGAGAGCCATAAAGAGCCAAAAGTATTTCACAGAAAATCCTTAGAAATACCTTTTCAGTAACACGGAATAAATTGCTTTTTTGCTGTCATTGAACAAAAGCCTTCATTCTAAGTGTTAATGCTTTTGTCAACTTAATTCTAAACTGATGTGAACGAAGACGGGGGTGGGCAAGACAACTAACTCTAAAGGATAAATCCTTTCAGATAAGTTTATGAATCATTTGTTGCACAGTCTCCATTCTTTAGGTTCTTGACATTAATTATAAAGTGAGCAGAATAACACAATACTATACAACAATAGAACATTGTATTCCCATAATGAAAACAACTATTATCAAACTGAATATGGAATATGTAGGCCCTATGAACATGGTGATGTGATTAGAACAATATACTGTAGAGTAGCATAATGCACAAATATGACTGCACCCCAAATGACACCCATTCCCTACATAGTGCACTACTGTTGACCAGGGTAGTACAATATATAGGGTCTAGATCACTATATAGAGTGCAAGTAGTGGAATATATAGGGCACCATTCTTCGAACACAATGATGCAGTAGGCAAATGGCACATTGAAAGACAGTGTATCATATTAAACAAGTTTGTCGCATGTTTTCCTATTATTTCTCCTACAAAATTAGTCACCACTGAGTTCGGCAAGCCTGATACCCATTACTCATGGTAGGACATGCAGCTAGGCTAGACCATCTAAGCTGATGTCCAGGGACAGACTGGGACCAAAAATCAGCCTGGGCATTTCAACACACTACCCTATTTTATTCCCAGAAGCACACATTATTAGCCAAATAATTATCATTCTGCATAAAAAAATGTACAATTTAGACATGACCATATTGGACTAAAAATGGACCAGCCATTCTGGTATTTGCCCAAACTGCCCTATGGCCAGTCCATTTTTGCTGGTGACTCAAGACAGTCTGTGAAATGAAGTGTAAACAATTCTCCGGCCAGTCAAAGCATGGAGTATTTTAAGAATGCCAACTCCACTTTTCATAACAAGCGTGCGCTGCCATAGCATGCATGCGCTGCCTGTCAAATTGAATACCAAAGGTTATTGTAGCATGGCTAATAAGCTAGACCAGTGTCAGGGGCAGTGGTGGTCAGAAAACAATTCTGCCAAATCCCCTTCTGAAATGGCAGCAGACATGACCTAACTTCATTCTGAAACCACAAAGAGTTTTGGACTGTGGGGGCAGAGTGACCGGTTCAGTTGGTAACAGTGGGAGTGACAGCAACTGCAAATCACACAAGTGCCAACCCCATCCACTCGTCCGGAGTATTGATTAGGTCTGTCCCTGCTGGGGTTCCGTCCCTATTGGGGACTAGTCTTAGTTAACAAGGACCATGGCTGCATCCCAATATTTCTCCTGAAGTGAGCACTTGTTCACTACTTCCTATGAATCTAAAACCATTGGATTGGTGGAGGCAAGGGCTAGTGGGAGTTTAGAACCATTTTTTTGTACCAGTCATTTACTTTTCAATAAGTGTAGGGAAGTGAACAAGTGAACAGTTTGGGAGGATGGAGATATCATTTGGCCATGTGAGGCTGAAAAGAAAATAACCTTTATAGCCTCCAGTCATTATTAATAAGCAATTCAATGTTTCGTGCCAATTCCATGATATATAAAGACACATATGGTTTCAACAGTTGAGTTTGGGTAATATTTGTCTTTGGTAATAATTGATGGAACTGCTGACATTGAAATACTTGACAGGTGGTTCCAATGGATTGAGAAGACAAACTTACCTTTTACAAGATCAGTCACCAAAGCATTGTTTTCCCCATTCAATAGTTATATGACTTCAATGCAACCCTAATAATTACCATATCATCAGTGAGTGTGTACGTGCACGCTCTTGCTTGCCCTCATGTACCAATGCTCTCTTTGATACACGTTTTTAACATGAAAAGGTTCCTTTCTGCAATATTCTCTTTGAAAACCTGGTTTTTGAGAGCAGATGGGGGATCAAAGAGAGGAGAAAAGCAAGTTGTTGTAATTGGGCAGAAACTCAATGCTTCACTTTGTCAGGTGTGACTAATAAGGGTGACAATGCATTGCTAATTGCCTGGATGAACGGACATGACACCAGAGCTGGGGCTTGAATACAACAATTAGTCCTCAGGTTACAAAGGTATTATAACTAGGTTATGTATATCACTGTTCGTTTGAATAAATCACTAATTTGTTAATAACTCTTGGTTGAAATGGTATGATTTGTTATTTTGGTGCTTGTTGGATTGTCAATATCAAGAACCGAAATGACTATTACAAAATTACAGAGTAATACGGTGTCCATAATAGGACAGCCTCAGTGTCAGCATAAGTTTCCGTGGTATACATGTTTATGAAGGTACTTTTTCTTCAGTAGGTACATACTCTATCAGTGGCAGCTGGTGGGAGGAGCTATACAAGGGCATGCTCATTGTAATGGCTGGAATGGAATAAATAGAACGGTATCAAACATATGGAAACCACACCCATCCACCTATAGATCCTCCCACCAGTCACTGGACTCTATAAACAGCTAAACTGATGCCTTGTCTGTCTCCAATGACACCATCTGTCTAAATAACTGAGGCAGTGTAGCAGTGAGGAGCTGCTGGAGCCTGTCTGGGGGAGCGAGCTACCTGTCGAAACATTAGCCACTGATTTTTATTCATATGGCTGAGCGAAACAGAGGAAAGGCATCAAAGGAAGGAAAAGTGAGACAGTCTCGCATTGGTAGACATCCTTACATCAGATTATCTTTCATTTACATTTTAGTCATTTAGTAGACACTCTTCTCCAGAATGACAGGAGCAATTAGGGTTAGGTGTCTTGCCCAAGGACACATTTTTCACGTAGAAGGCTTCGAACCAGCGATGTTTATGTTACTAGCCTAATGCTCTTAACCGCTATGCTAACTGCCCCCCAGTCTGACCATCATAACGGTTCCTCCTCCACTTTCCATACTGATAGGCTTTCTAATCATCGGGTCACAGCACCACAAAACCATCACTTTCCTAATTGGCAACAACAGCTTGGTCAAAGAATGCATCTATCCCAAATAGAGTAATTAACAAATGTGCTCTAATTTTTTTTTGTAATGAACTAGTTAATAGATTTGATCTCACGGGATGTTCAATAAGGTGTTGTGGCTACTGATATTGTTTTATGAGAAGCACGTTTTCCCCATTGACTGTGTATTCCCCACCAAGTACAAATTAAGACGGAGAGGTGGAGTTTTATTGGATTGAAAGCCACACACAGCATGCTAAATTAGATCTGGATTCAGAGAAGAGGGAGACAAATCTGCTTTGTCAGACAGGCAGGCACGTTGAACTTGTAGGTTGAAAAGGTGCTCAAACTTGTTAAAATTGTATAACTAATCTTTACAACTGCATGTTAATCATCACTTCAAGTATTATAGGGCTCTATTTAATCTGTATCTGTATCGTTACCGATTGCTCAATATACATTTAAAGGTAATTTCCGATTGAGCCGATACATGCAGCATTTCCAATGAATGCAGTCTCCACCAACACAGAACCACTGTCTTTAAATTTTGATTGGGATTTAGCGATGAACTTCCACGATGGAGCCAATAGTCCAAAATGGTTTAATTATATTTGACGCATACATACCTTTTATAACTAAATATTTTCAAAAAATCTATTACAATTACCATCACATTTGAGATGAAGCCAGATGCTTAGAGTATTGTGCCCAATGTACTGTATGCCTTTCTAATTCACTTCAGTTACATCCCAAGAAAAATGGACCACTTGGGATCAATGACAGATAATGGATGAATTTATTTTGCCCTACTTTGCAAGAAATTCTTCTCAAGAAAATTACCCAGTTCTCACATAATAAGAGAATGAAAATGAGGAGAAATCTGGGACAAATCTTGGTTTCTGCAGAGACCTAATCTGGAGATGTAAATGGGATGAAGAAAGGGGCTCCCCATTAGGGCCAAACAAACTAGGACAATCAAACAGACGTACACTCACATATGCAACCTACATCCACGTAAAATAACCTAGAGCGAACCAATGGTACATAGAGAGAAGCGATGAAACTAGATATGAGAGACCCAGAAGATTTACCTCCCCCTAGAGTAGAGGAAATTAGATGCCTATGATTAAAGTTTATCAGGAATCAAGGTAAGACCCAGATGCAGACTGTTGAAGTAACACTGTTTATTGTAGCAAACAGGGGCAGGCAAAGACAGGTCAAGGCAGGCCGGGATCGAAAATCCAGGGTAAGGCAAAGGTACAGGACGGCAGGCGGACTCAGGGTCAGGGACAGGCAGGATTGAGTAATCTAGAGGTGGAACAAAGGTACAGGACGGCAGGCAGGCTCAGGATCAGGCAGAGAGGTCAGGCGGTTGGGTACAGGGTCAGGACAGACAGGTCAAAACCAGGAGGACTATCAAAGAAAGGCTGGATAACAATAGGAGCTGACAGGAAAAACGCTGGTAAGCTTGAACGAACAAGACAAACTGGCAACAAACAGACAGAGAACACAGGTATAAATACACAGGGGATACTAGGGAAGACGGGCGACACCTGGAGGGGGGTGGAGACAAACACAGGACAGGTGAAGCAGATCTGTGCTTGACAGAGGTAATGAGGTTAGCAACTATTTTGAAAGTCAGAAGTTATCACACCAACATTGCTGCATAGCAATTAAATGAAATGAGGCAGGTGGTGAATATAAGTGTTGTTTAACAACCTTACTTTGACTCCTCAAAGTTGTGTGTGGGTTTGAACACAAAATAATGGGGACACACTTGGAGTAGTCCCTTATTAAGTGGGCGGACATACAATGCACATTAAACCACAACAAAATATATCAAGCAATGCCAGTTTTGCTCTCAACCCACATGGCTTGTTTTCTAGGTTATTGTTGGAGAAATGTAAAACGCTTTGGTGGCTACCGTCCATAATTTTCCTCCACCACTCACAGTAAAATATTTTCTAATGGAAACTAAGTACAGTACCAGTCAAAAGTTTGGACACACCTACTATTTCAAGGGTGTCATTTGATGTCTTCATTATTATTCAACAATGTAGAAAATAGTACAATTTTATTTGGATTTCATGTAATGGACATAAAAAAAATATTTCAAATTGGTGAAGTGAAATGAAAAAGATAACTTGTTTCAAAATATAAAAAAATATAAAAATACAGAAAAGTGGTGGTGCATATGTATTCATCCCCTTTGCTATGAAGCCCCTAAATAAGACCTGGTGCAACCAATTACCTTCAGAAGTCACATAATTAGTTAAATAAAGTCCACCTGTGTGCAATCTACGTAAGTGTCACATGATCTGTCACATGATCTCAGTATATACACCTGTTCTGAAAGGCCCCAGAGTCTGCAACACCATTAACAAGGGGCACCACCAAGCAAGCGGCACCATGAAGACCAAGCAGCTTTCCAAACAGGTAAAGGGACAAAGTTGTGGAGAAGTACAGATCAAGGTTGGGTTATAAAAAAATATCTGAAACTTTGAACATCCCACGGAGCACCATTAAATACATTATAAAAAAATGGAAAGAATATGACACCACCACAAACCTGCCAAGAGAGGGCCACCCACCAAAACTCACAGACCAGGCAAGGAGGGCAATAATCAGAGAGGCAACAAAGAGACCAAAGATGGCCCTAAAGGAACTGCAAAGCTCCACAGTGGAGATTGGAGTATCTGTCCATAGGACCACTTGAAACCATACACTCCACAAAGCTGGGCTTTATGGAAGAGTGACCAGAAAAAAAGTTATTGCTTAAAACCAGTTAAAGCGAGGCGTCCCTCTCAGGGTACGCCACCCCCCCCCCTGTTCAGCTGAAACGGTGGCGCACGGAATGCAAAAATATTCTTAGAAATATTTAACCTCCACACATTAACAAGTCCAATACCTCAAATGAAAGATAAACACCTTGTTCATCTACCCAGCATGTCAGATTTTTTAAATGTTTTACGGCGAAAACACAGCACATATTTATATTAGACCACCACCGAAACAAAGACAAGAGGCAGCCATTTTGTCCCAGAAAATATAAAATTATAAATTAAGTCAAAGGGTGACGAGTACACTGAGTCGACTTCAGCTAGGTGCCTTAATCTATTAAAAACATGTTTCTAAGTATATTAAATCATATTGAAATGGGCCTATTTACTATGATGAGACAAGGATTGCTTTGATAAGCAAACACAAAATCTCCAGCGTGTTATAATGATGTACGAGTACTGTTGTCTTCTGTTGCAAGAACATAATAGGCGTAACCCTATGTTTGTTATAGAGTAATAATAAATACGTAATAGCATTGCATTGCTGGGATACTGCAGATCACTTAGAATCATTATGGCTGTGCCTGGTGACTTCTAGATCCTTTCCCAGGTTCATACATGTTTCACCGCAACCCATGGACCCTCTGAATATAATTAAAGAGGATAATACTACTGTTCAGTGACCTCTTATAAGCTTTATATTTACAGTGTTTCATGGATCAGCATTACATCATCTACATGAGGAGACTGCTGTGCTTTCCCTACGCTACATATCCATCAGGTTCGATCAATCCATAATCAAAGCAAAATTGCAACACATTCGTAATATGATGCCACAGTTGAACTAAATCAATCAATTATATATTTTGAATCCCCATGCAGACCTGAAGAATAATCTCCTAAATGAATCAGGACATGTCCCCTCAGAGTGTTCTCCATTTGACACTGATGTATAATTAACATGCCTTTGCCTTTCATCTCCTCCATCACAGGGGAAGTGGCACTTCCAAAGCTACTGTGGCTTTATCAAATACCCCCTGTCCCCAGCTCGTGGCCTGTGACGGCGCTTAGCTCCCCGGCCCAGCTCCACAGCTCCCCTGCTACAGTATATCCTTCAACAGGCGTCACTGTGAACAATTGGCATGCCAATTGTAGTAGGATGTATAATACTTGTAGTGTCTTAACACTTAGTACTTATTTATGTAATAAGAAAGACTCGGAATACAAGCAATTGAACTGGAGCTTCACATTTACTCAAACTAGTTAGTACCAGAATAACATAGAACAATACTGCGCATGACCAAGGGTGCTCCATCCTTAAAGGGGACATCAGTAATTAACAGAACATAACATTCCTTCTCTTATACAATCAGAGTTACTTTTACCAAACCACAACTGAAACATTTCCCAGAACTTCTTGTAGTTATTTTGCATCTTTTAATTTGAACTTGAACAGTTCGTTTTTGTTTGTTTGTTTATAAGTCTAGTCTGTCTGGTGGACGGTGCCTTCGTTCTGGGTAGCGCCTCGGATTGTCTGGAGGCTCCTGAACATCCTCAGTGTGTGCTTGTTCCATTATAGCGTCTGCTATAGCAGCACCTTCATCAACACGTTCCCTTCTTTCAGCCTGGGGTCTCTCTACTGCCCCACCGTCCTCTACAGTTCCCTGTGTGTCACTCTCAGGAGCTCTCTGTGCCTGTTCTCTCTCGATTGTTGTGCTGTTTTCCGTGGAATGCATTTGGTTAATGTGACGCCGCCACATTATGTCTGGGCTCACTTGAACCTGGTAAGTTCTGGGTCCCGTTTGTGTGTGTACGGTCCCTCTTGTCCATTTCCCTCCTCTTCTGTAGTCTCGCACCATCACTTCCTGTCCTGTTTGGAGATCTCCGGCCACCGGAGAGCATCTTGGCTTGTTTGTTCAGCACTTCATTACGCCTGTTTGGCTTCATGATGTCCAGCTGTGTGCGGAGAGGCCTCCCGAACATCAGTGCGGCTGGGCTTTCATTTGTCGTGGCATGTGGGGTGTTTCGGTAGGAGGCCAGGAACTTGGCCAGTTTTGTTTGCAAAGTCCCTTCGTCTCGTTTTGCTGCACGGAGTCCTTGCTTTAGGGTTTGCACAAAGCGTTCTGCCAGCCCATTGGTGGCAGGGTGGTACGGAGCTGAGGTTGAGTGTTTGATTCCATTTACTGACATGAATCTTGTAAACTCGTCACTTACAAAAGCTTGCGCGTTGTCACTTACCAGCTGCAGTGGCAAACCGAAGCGTGCAAACGTTGTTCTGAGACACTCTATCGTCTGAGCTGAGGTGGAGGAGTCAGTGCAAAACACCTCTGGCCATTTGGAATGGGCATCAACTATAACCAGAAACATGTGCTTTTCAAAGGGACCAGCGTAGTCCACATGAATTCTCTGCCATGGCTCTGCGGGCCATTCCCATGGGTGGACTGGGACAGGAGCAGGCATGTGAAGGGTTTCCAAACATCCACTACAGTTCTTTGCCATATTTTCTATCTGTTGGTCCAGACCTGGCCACCAGAAGTGGCTCCTCGCGAGCAGCTTCATTTTGACAATTCCAACATGACCTTCATGTAGTTGCTGCAAGACTAGATGTTGGCATTTCTGGGGTATCATGACTCTCATTCCCCACATCAAACATCCTTGGTACGTTGTAATTTCGTTTCTCCGCTGGAAATACGGAGTCAGCTCCTTTCTGCCAGTAGCTGGCCATCCTGACATGGTGTAGGTGTACACTTTTGACAAGGTCACATCTTTCCTTGTCTCCTGTTTGATAACTGTGCTTGTGACTGGTAGTGCCTCAAGCTGAGCGGTATGGAACATGTCCACTGCATCCACCCTCCTTTGTCTTTCTCTTGTACACGGCAGTCTGGATAATCCATCTGCATTTGTGTGGAGGGATGACGGCTTAAACTCAATGTCATACATATGACTGGCAAGGAACAGGGCATATCGCTGTAACCTGGCTGCTGTCATTGCCGGAATGCATTTCTTTGGACTGAAAATGGAAAGCAACGGCTGGTGATCTGTAACCAGTGTGAAACGCTTGCCATATAGGTATGCGTGGAATTTCTTGACGCCCCACACTAGTGCCAGTGCTTCTTTGTCGATTTGTGAGTAGTTTTTCTCTGCATCATTCAATGTTCGTGACGCGAATGCAACTGGCCTCTCTGACCCATCTTTCAGTGTGTGTGAAAGGACTGCCCCTAATCCATAAGGGGACGCATCACAAGCCAACTTCACTGGCATTTCAGGGTCGTAATGCATCAGGACCTGTTCAGATGTTATGAGCCGTTTTGCCTCCAGAAATGCATTTTCACACTGCTCTGTCCACCGCCATGTCCTATTCTTTTCCAGGAGCTGATTTAGAGGCTGGAGTACTGCTGAAAGGTTTGGGAGGAATCTTCTGTAGTAATTGATCAGTCCCGTGAAAGATCTCACTTCTGTGATATTTTGTGGTCGTGGTGCCTGTACCACTGCCTCGATTTTGTCCTGTGTTTTGTGCAATCCATTGCAGTCAATCTCATATCCACAGAAGACAATCTTGTCTTTGAAGAACTCACACTTCTTTAAGTTTGCCTGTAGACCATACTCTTTCAGTCTTTTCAGGACCTCTTCCAGGTTAGCCAGGTGCTCTTTGTCGGTGCGTCCTGTTATGATCATGTCATCCAGGATACACTGGGTTCCTGGGATTCCCTGCAAAATCTGGTCAATAGTTCGTTGCCAAATGGCTGGGGCTGATGCAATGCCAAAAACCAGGCGGTTATACCTGTATAGACCTTTGTGTGTGTTTATTGTCAGGTACTGTTTGGAACTCTCTTCAACCGGTAGCTGCAGGTAAGCCTGTTTCAGATCGATTTTACTGAAGTGTTTCCCACCAGCTAGTGCAGCAAAGATGTCATCCAGACGTGGTAGGGGTATTGGTCCACATGCAACATTGGATTCACAGTTACCTTGAAGTCCCCACACATTCTAACAGACCCGTCTTTCTTCACAATAGGAACTATGGGTGTGGCCCATTCGCTTCTGTCCACTTTCGTCAGGATCCCTGTATCCTGCAAGCGATCGATTTCCGCTTCCACCTTTGGTCTCAGGGAGTATGGAACAGATCTGGCTTTGCAGAATTTTGGGGTTGCATCATCTCTTAGTACAAGTTTTGCTGTGAAGCCTTTTACTGTTCCCATCTGATCACTGAAAACTGTGTTGTATTTCTTCCGCAAGTGTTCCAGTGTTTGGTCTGTGCCTTTCTCTTTGGACTGGAACGTGTGGAGCATTTTCAAGTCACACCAATTCAGCTTTATTTTTGAAAGCCATTCCCTGCCAAATAATGGGGGGCCAGTTCCAGGCACAACATACAGCTGTAACTGCTGTGTTTGCCCCCATAATGCACTCTGACTTGCAACGCCCCCATTGGACTCAATCTCTCTCCTGAGTATGTCTTCAGCAACACATTTGTGTTCTTCAGCTTGATAGCCTTAAAATGCTCATTGTAGACAGTAGTGGAAATTATAGACACTGCAGATCCTGTGTCCAGCTCCATTTTGAGGGGTTTGCCTTCGATATCTGGTGTCACCCATATTATGCTACTGCTGGGAGAAGTCACTGTGTTTAACTCCATTGTACCAATTAATCGTTCATCTGAATCACTGCCACTGTTCTCTGCTAGTGCATTCACAGACCCTTTAATTTTCTCAGTTTTCCTGTTGTGACTGAATTTTGCTTTGCATGCTCTTTGAATGTGCCCCTTCTACTGCATTTGTGACAAATTTCGTCTTTGAAACGGCAATCCTCTGCTCTGTGACCATCTCTGTCACACCTGTTGCATTTTTCGGCCACACGGGGCGCTGTCGACTGCGTGAAAACTTGTGCAGGGAAATTTGTGACAGGTCAGTACTTCTTTTACTTTGCAACTCAAATGCATCTTTAGTCGCGATTTCCATAGCCACAGCAATTTCAACAGCCTTTGCAAACGTGAGCTCTGATTCTGTGAGCAAACGTTTTTGAATGTGTTCATGTTTCAGTCCACAAACAAATCTATCCCTTAATGTGTCATTTAGGTTCTCTCCCAACTGGCAATGTTCCGACAGTTTCTTCAACACTGCTACATATGTACTAACCCCCTCCCCTCATTCTGATCTCTCTTGTGGAAACGAAAACGTTCCGCGATGAGGAGTGGTTTAGGTGATAGGTGATTTTGCAATATCTCCACAATCTCTGTGAATGTTTTATTTGAGGGCTTCAGAGGGGCAGTCAGATCTCTTAGCAAACTGTATGGTTTTGAGCCAATTAAACTCAACAACGCTGGTACTCTTTTGTTATCAGCAATGTCGTTTGCAATGAAGTACTGTTCCAGTCGTTCAATGTAAGTTGCCCAGTTTTCTTGCGTGTCATCAAACACATCTATTTTCCCGATGCTAGCCATTCTCTTTACCTCCGGCTCCACAGGTCTTTGATCTGCCGCCTCGTTCTCGTCAGCTCTCCCCTCGTTTTCACTGCTTGCTAGCTGTTGTGCTACAGGGTCAAAATCTTCCTCTCTTCCTACGAACTCCATCTGTATTCATGATGCACACTGCAGGTAATCATCCTCGTCGCCATTGTAGTGTCTTAACACTTAGTACTTATTTATGTAATAAGAAAGACTCGGAATACAAGCAATTGAACTGGAGCTTCACATTTACTCAAACTAGTTAGTACCAGAATAACATAGAACAATACTGCGCATGACCAAGGGTGCTCCATCCTTAAAGGGGACATCAGTAATTAACAGAACATAACAATACTAAACCATAAAAGGCAAATGGTGCTATGGAAATGGTACAAATTCCCCAAAAGAAGTGAAACCCTTCCAAATTAATTGAAAGAATCCTCGCTGAGCATCAGGTGCGCATTCCAATGAGTGCTATGAGGAACCATTTAAAAACATATGATTCCATATACATCATTCTGATATAGTATTTCCATTTCAAATAAAGACCATGCCAATAGCAGTCATTACAGAATTGGTTGGATTCATTACAGAATTGGTTCGATTCATTTAAAAAAATATTGTTTTGGGTGTAATTTCCCCCAGTTTTTTGGTCTACAGGTCTAAACATTCTCTTGGACAGCGGGCATGTTTGCCATCATCTTTGGCTTGGATAGGTTGACCCTGGAAATACTTCTCTTCATGACCCACAAATGCCAGTGCCAGCTAGGCATCAGGTCCGTACTTCAGGCCAGAAGGTTATGGGTGGTTATTTGAGTGGCTTCCAGAAGGCCAAACATGGAAAGCTTCTATCATTCATGTGCCAATGATCAACACTCTAAGAATAGCAGCATTCTTTTCTCATTTTGTCACTAGGAAAGTGGTCTTTTAACAACGTCTAACAGAATAATCGAGCTATGTCGCATGGTGTGACGCCGATCTTTCAACACATATCGTCTTATCATTTGGAAACGCACCACAAAACATTAAAGTAAAAAAGGGGCAATTTAGTTGGGCATTGCTGTATCTAGACATAATAACTTGTAATAATTTCCTATTAGATTCTATTCAAAGTGATATCCTCCACTGATATCTGAATCCCCATCATGACGCAACTGCGAGAGTTTTTTTTTTTTTACCTCTCCTCTTTTTTCCTCACTCCATTATGTTCATGTCCCTTCTCCATTGATAGAAAAATAAAGTGGTTGGCTAGCTACAAGAAAACCTTGCTGTCTGTGCGTAGGGGGTATTCTGTGGGTTTTGTATGGATTCATCTGGTCAGTGTGTGGAGCTGCAGAGGATAGAGGGATTGCAGTGGTGGTGGGTTGCATCGAGGATTAAGGGTGCTATATACTGAGTGTGGCAGATTGTGAGGATTTAAGGATTTTGGGGGGAAGGATTGCAAGCTGTGCATGGGGATCTGGGTGGAGATTGAGACCAGATGGCTGTGAATTTGGCACAATTATTCTCCTTCGCATTGTCAATGATCTCCAACGCTCGCTTGGCTTTTTTGCCTGGGAAACTGGGCTTGAGCTCATCCACAGATGGGATTCCAGAGTGACGTCTCTAAATGGTAGATATTGAATGGGGTCAGGGTAGTGTGTTAGTCTGTGTTCTCTAGTGTCCCATTCAACCTATATGTATAACCTACTGTCTGAGAGTCTGGTATACTGTACATGCACTTGCACACATACACAGACACACATCCACACACACATGAATCTGTTGGGATAAGTTAGAGCCATATCCCCCACATCCAGAGAAATTGGTCTGTCCCCTCATAAACTATTATAGTTTAGGGCAGGGGTACTCAACTCTACGAGGGCCGGAACCGGATGGTTTTCTGTTCTTCCTGATAATTAATTGCACACACCTGGTGTCCCAGGTCTAAATCAGTCCCTGATTAGGGGGGAACAATGAAAAAAATGCAGTGAAATTGGCTTCGTGGGCCAGAGTTGAATTTGAGGGGTCTAGAGCATGATTACCAAACTGATTTGATTTTTATTTCTCCAAATTGTTGGACATAAAAACTGTAAAATCACCAGAAAATCAGCTCCAAGTGATTTTAATTTGGGAAATCTGTTCCCATGTATTCCCACACATAATAGAGAGATAATATGTGACTGTATACAAATGTAAGCAAGGTTTATATTATATATAATGTTTTCCGGCCCCTGACCACCCACTCAAGAAAATATTGGCCAGCGGCTGAATCTAGTGTTGATGATCCCTGGCCTAGAGATCATACATTTTTACATTTGTAGTAGTGTACAGGGCAGTAAGACTGCAGTAAAGTTCTATTTGCTACCCAATTCAATAAATCGGATCGTAAGTTTATCTAACCAATTGTGTTGGTTAGTGCTATCCAATTAACTACTTAATTTACTTAATAAGCTCTCCAAATGGGAGGAAAACAGTGGAGAAGCAGTATTTGTTTTAATTCCTCTTCAGCTGCCAGAGAAGTCTGTCTTTGTTTGTGCCCAATGCTAAATGTGATTTGTGATGAGTTTATTCTACTTCCTTTGTACACTGTAAAGAAATGTTCTAGTAAATATTATGTTCATGTCAATAAAATTGGACATACTGTCAGCTACGTATTGCCAAACTGAGTGGAACAATTTACTGACAATGAACTGATAAGAGCTCTAGCTTCAAATACTGTACACAGTTCTTCAAATGATTACCTGCAGTGCCTTATCTGAGGAATGTCAGTACAGGAAATTGCAATTGAAATGAGAAATGTAGTCAACTGCAAGCAATGAGATTAGAGCATGGTTAAAGCATGGTTTCCTATGTGCTCCCACCACCTCCTTCATGCATGAGACCTGGTGCCTTAGAGATCCTATTAAATTATTCTAATTCCTAATTCTATGCCTGGTGCCTTAACCACTGAAGGAGGGCTTATAAGCTAAGCAGACAACTCGACTTGGATTTTTACAATGAATACACATCAGGTATACTTAAGACTGAGAGCTGCTATTACCAAAGGGTATGACTAAACGACGCGAGCTACGGCTGAGTTACACTGAAACAGATGCTGAGTTAGACAGGGCAACAGACATTTTTCCATTTCAGGACTTCTTGGAAATCCCTGTGGAACATCAATGCCCCCCCCCCCCCATGTTGACACCAATGCTTCCCACGGTTGTGTCAAGTTGGCTGGACGTCCTTTAGGTGGAGGACCACACAGGAAACTGTTGAGTGTGAAAACCCAGCAGCGTTGCAGTTCTTGACACAAACCGGTGCACCTGACACCTACTACCATACCCCGTTCAAAAGCACTTAAATATTTTGTCTTGCCCATTCACCCTCTGAATGGCATACATACACCATCCACGTCTCAATTATCTCAAAGCTTAAAAATCTATATTTGACCTGTCTCCTCCCCTTTATCTACACTGAAGTGGAATTAACGAGTGACTTTAATCAATAAGCCATCATAGCTTTCACCTGGATTCACCTGGACAGTCTATTTTAGGGAAAGAGCAGGTATTCTTAATGTTTTGTACACTCAGTGTACCGTAGGCTTGAACAATGAAAATGTGAAGTTCCATTTTCGGAATTAAATTAGTTTCGGAGGGCAAGATGTGGATTACAGCTCTAAAAAAAAGGTAATCATGCCTCACCCATCACCTTGATTGATATGTGGACTTTGAAAGTCAGAGAAAGTTAAAGGGGCAATCTGGGACTGGTACTGCTATTTTTGGACATTTAAATGAATGATATAGCCACTGATTTATGAATAATAGGAGGTATAAATGCCTGGTCAGCATAGTTCAACTGACTTACCCCATCCAAACTCCAAATTTAAACTGTTTACCAAAAAAGTTCATAATTGTATGTTTAATCGTAAGCGAAGTAAGTGCATCTACGGTTGAGGTTTGCGCTCATTTAACTGTTCAAAACAGACTTCTCCCGGTTTAGCTTATGAATATCAATCATGTGGATGTGGAAGAGGGAATAAAGGCAATGATTGAGTGCGTAATGTAGTTGGCGAGACATTTTTGCTCCATGCCAAAGGAATTTACCTCATCAGTGAAGGATTCTATTCATCCCATAGTAATTACTTAGTTGTTTGGGCATTTTCTGGCATTTGACTGAGGAATGTTCATATTCCATAAATTGTTGTACAACACTGATTTTCACTGTTTTCATGGGAGCAACGTATACATGGATTGAGAACAGAAGGTCATAGATTCCTGCTCTGGGGTGATTTAGTGGTCTAAGCTGCTGCCTCTGGATGACATACTGTGAACCTCATGGAGCAGGGCTTGAATCCACTGCTCTAGCACCCTCTTCTTCCTTTCTAACTTCCCTTCTAACTCTCTATATCCATCCAATCCTTTTCTTCCCCAAAGATTATATGATTATGTTTTTACAATTAATGCCTAATCAATTACCGTACGTGTGTCTACTGTATATGACCTGGTAGAAGAAGAAAATGTATGATTGACTAATATGAGTTTATATGAGGGCTTATCAGGGCACAGATAAAAATACCTTTGCAATATTAGCTCAAGACAATCAAAATCGTATTTACTTTTCTGTGAAGCTTTGTATTTCATTAGCAAATACACGTCTCAGAGAACTATAGACTAAAGAGGAAATACTTTGCAAATGTGATTAGTTTGTTTTTGCCCATCCCTGTCCCCTCCACCCTCCTGTCTGCAACTCTGCAACTCCCATTCGTCAGTCCTCTTGTTGACAGTGCATTTTGCCAATAAGATCAAAATTCACCGTCGCTCTTGGATGGCAGTCCCAGCAGAGCTCCAGAGGTGACACAGATGTCGCTCCCCATTTGGCCTTTTCTGGCGGCTGGGAGACATTGGGCAACAACACCAACCGCCGTTTGTCAAAACTTGGCCTCAGTGACAACATTGTCGCCATGACAGTGAAAGTGTGTCCGGCCTGACAATGAGTGGTATCTACACTGGCGACAGAGGCCATGCAGCATTGGGGATGGGAGGAGAGGGGAGAGATGACAGGGCTGCGACAAAGCATCAAGTGTCCTACATTCCACAGCCATTTAGCAGCGGGAAGAAAAAACACATTGAGAGGACAATGGAGGTGTCGTCGACATGTTGTGGCGCTTCCTGACATCAAACAAGGCTGTCACTGATAGTGGGCTGCCAGGGAGAGGAGGAACAGCAGGGAGAGGTGCCCCTTGAATTGAATTGAATTGAGAGGTGGAACAGCAGGCGGCCTCTGTCCCCACATCAACCACTCACCTCAGTCAACACCACCACCACACAGCAAACACCTGCCTTCAAACAAACAGACAGACACAACTGGGTAACAGAGATCTAGTGGAGATCTAGCCAAGCACTCTCACTATTAAAAAAAAATGTTTTAAGTGAGAAGTAGGCATTGGTATGAAGCTGAAAAAGAAAGGAAATTGACATGAGCACCACAATACCTACTTCGCTTGTAGGTGCGAGTATAATCCACCCATCACAGTTAACCAGCCCCCAACCATTTGGCCATCAGATGACTAGCAGTTGGGTCACAGCAAAAGTGACTATGAATGTAGACCACGTGGTCAAGGGGGAATGCTCTCGGCTAGTCACATAGACAATCCCCCACCAGCTAGTCACATACTCAACCCCCCACCGGCTAGTCACATACTCAACCCCCCACCGGCTAGTCACATATACAACCCCCCACCGGCTAGTCACATATACAACCCCCCACCGGCTAGTCACATACTCAACCCCCCACCGGTTAGTCACATACTCAACCCCCCACCGGCTAGTCACATATACAACCCCCCACCGGCTAGTCACATACTCAACCCCCCACCGGCTAGTCACATACTCAACCCCCCACCGGCTAGTCACATACTCAACCCCCACCGGCTAGTCACATACTCAACCCCCCACCGGCTAGTCACATACTCAACCCCCACCGGCTAGTCACATACTCAACCCCCCCACCGGCTAGTCACATACTCAACCCCCACCGGCTAGTCACATACTCAACCCCCCACCGGCTAGTCACATACTCAACCCCCCACCGGCTAGTCACATACTCAACCCCCCACCGGCTAGTCACATATACAACCCCCACCGGCTAGTCACATATACAAACCCCACCGGAGACCGTGGTTCAATCCCTGCGTCCACCCTTCCTACTGTTCTCCCATTTGTCTCCCCCTCTGTTTCCAACTGTCTAAATAAATTGTAAAACATACATTTTAAAAAGTGACTAGCAGTTGAGAAATACTGACAGCAAGGCCTCCTCTGTCCGTTCACCAACCACCAACCACACCATGAAATGGGGGGCTTTAATTTAGCTTTCAGCACAGCGACAAAGCGGTCTCCTCTTCCGCCCTGTGGTACTTCTCTCTATCTGCCCCCTCTCTTCCCTCTTTCTACTCATCAACATGCCAACTTCCTGCCATCTGACAGTAGTGCGACTGGGCAAACACCACACTCCGTTCTGCCACCTCTGGTCTCTTGGCCCTCCTACCCTTACGGGAGGGCAGCTCCTGCTCAGCCCAGTCAGAACTATTCTCTGTCCTGGCACTTGCTTTCCTTACTAACACTGACTTTGCAGATAACTACTTTGTTGAGGGAAATGTACTTGCTGTAATTGTGATATGTTGTCTCACCTAGCTGTCTTAAGATGAATGCACCAATGTAAGTCACTCTAGACAAAATAGTCTGCTAAATGACTAAAATGTCAAATGAGAGGAGGGCGGGGCTCTGTCCATTTACCAACGTTTAACCTTCACAAGGCCCCACACATTAACTGACATCATCTGCATTAGAAAAAGTTGAGAGTTTGGCACTATAAGGTTCTATCTGCAAAATGATGATTCTGAGCTCATTCTCTTTAAAGTTCTGAAACCTCATTGGTTTGAATGGTGTCAGCAATTTTTATCTAGTATTCTTTTGAACTTAACCACATCAATTGGGGGTATTTAGAATATTATATAGGTAGAGAACATTGAACAGAAGAAGGCTATGTTAATAACAGAATTTTGACAAAAATTCAGATAAAATATAGTCCCAAGCTCTCAAAATGTAGAAATTTCCACCTGTTCAGTGTCCATATAATGACAGCTGAGACAGTCCTTATATGGACGCCATACACTCTAAATAAGTGTAAGGGCTCAGTTTTATCGAGCTTACATTGCAGTATTATTTTCCCCCCCTTGTCATAATGGATTTTGGTCATGTAAAAACCATTGGAAAGACTCCTTTCACAGGTGGATGTGTGTAATTTTTAGAAGATGACTTGTGTGTATGCAGGCAATAGTTGTGAACACAAACACACTAAATAAGTCTTGCTTATGGAAGATTTGATCAAATCGACCCCAAGTATGAATAACGTAACTAAGTGGTTCTGGATAGTACTGTCCAATTTTTCCTACAGTTCTGAGTTTTCAGCTAAATTACATTTAATTTAGTGGCAATTTTTACTGGCTTGTGTCAAGCCTTTTTGTCCCGCTGCTGTACTGAGACGCCGCGAGTAGGGGCCGTGCGGATGTAATCTGGAGGCCAGAATCTATGGGGAGTGAGACGCCGCGAGTAGGGGCCGTGCGGATGTAATCTGGAGGCCAGAATCTATGGGGAGTGAGACGCCGCGAGTAGGGGCCGTGCGGATGTAATCTGGAGGCCAGATTCTATGGGGAGTGAGGGGCCGTGCGGATGTAATCTGGAGGCCAGATTCTATGGGGAGTGAGACGCCGCGAGTAGGGGCCGTGCGGATGTAATCTGGAGGCCAGATTCTATGGGGAGTGAGACGCCGCGAGTAGGGGCCGTGCGGATGAAATCTGGAGGCCAGATTCTATGGGGAGTGAGACGCAGTAGGGGCCGTGCGGATGTAATCTGGAGGCCAGATTCTATGGGGAGTGTGTCTCTGCTGGAGAGGAAGTGTGGGCGAGGGCTCTCGCGCATTTTAGCACTCGGAAAACAAAAGCACACACACACACACTCCCTCATACAAACTAGCACACACAAATGCACACACACACAAACACTCATACAAACTGACATACAAATACACACACACTCACATGTTTGGCCCTGTCCGGGGGTGTCATCGGATGGGGCCACAGTGTCTCCTGACCCCTCCTGTCTCAGCCTCCAGTAATTTATGCTGCAGTAGTTTATGTGTCGGGGGGGTGCTAGGGTCAGTTTGTTATATCTGGAGTACTTCTCCTTGCTGTCCCCATTCCACCTGGCCGTGCTGCTGCTCCAGTTTCAACTGTTCTGCCTGTGATTATTATTATTTGACCATGCTGGTCATTTATGAACATTTGAACATCTTGGCCATGTTCTGTTATAATCTCCACCCAGCACAGCCAGAAGAGGACTGGCCACCCCACATAGCCTGGTTCCTCTCTAGGTTTCTTCCTAGGTTTTGGCCTTTCTAGGGAGTTTTTCCTAGCCACCGTGCTTCTACACTTGCATTGCTTGCTGTTTGGGGTTTTAGGCTGGGTTTCTGTACAGCACTTTGAGATATCAGCTGATGTATGAAGGGCTATATAAATACATTTGATTTGATTTGATACACGCTAACACAGACACGCTCACGCTCACACACACACACACACACACACACACACACACACACACACACACACACACACACACACACACACACACACACACACACACACACACACACACACACACACACACACACACACACACACACACGAGGTTCGGCTCAAGCAATGTAATTTGATGATAGAGCCATCCTCCAGGCCCGGTGGGGAGAGTGAGGTGGAGGGCTGGAGGCTGCTGGGGCAGAAAGGTTAAGCAAAGGGGAGAGTACACTTGTACAGACAGTAAGATGTCAATGAAGTCCTCCCCGTTATCGCAGTTCAATCTGCAAAAAACACCACCCAGCAATATGTTACTGTATACCATAAGGGGACGATGATAATAGAGGAAGCCGAGATGGGCGAACTGGCATATCGCGCTGGTGCTGCTGCTTACTCCTCATTTGGCCTCCATTCTGATTCCACTTGAACCACTTGTGCTAATGATTTTCCAACCATTAACTGTCTGAGGCACCGGGAGACCTGAGTGACACTGGGACCTATTGTCTGTCATTGATTTTCAAAGACCCCACAAGTCAAAACGGCTCTGTCATGTCAAGGATTGTGGCCTGACAAGCTCTGTGCTCCCAGGGGGGAAGCGAGAGAGAAGAATAGGGGGAAGGGGGGAGTGTGAGATGAGAAAAAAAGATAAACAAAAAGAGTGAAAATGGTGGCACCAAGCTCGTTGCCCATCTGAGGGGTTTACGACCATTTCATCTCTTTAGGTTTTCTTCATGTCCCACTCACTCAAACAGAGTTTCAAATAAGACATATTCAGTGGTTCCATTTCCCAGGTTGCCTTGCTTGCGTATGAGTTCATCAGAGTGACAGACTTCCCTTGCCCCGAGAGACTTCCAGCCCCCCGTCTGTGCTCTTTCTGTAACCCTTCTCTCCAAGTCGGCGCTCCAAATGACAAACTCGATGTGACACCTTCGCAGTGCAGCATTTTTATTGTTGGTTTCCCCGAAGTCCCACTACCACACTCAAACAAACCTGAATGTCTCTCTTCTCCACCATGTCCTCCATAATGGGAGAGGCACTGAGAAACATATCTTTCAGTCACAACTCAGAGGGTTGCCAGCTTGAATCCCATGTCGAACGGGAAAGACCTTAGTAAAAGACCTTGACTGCAGGTTTTGCTATAACTTCCAATGCGGTACAAGCCTCTGGACACTCACACAATTAAGATGACAGAAAAATTCTAAGGGGTCTTGTATTAACTCCCCCACGTTCCATTCGACAGGCTAATAAGAAGAAAACTTCACTGGGAACAAAGGAATACTTTGCCAGAGGCCTTACTCAACCAAAATTCAACTCTCACTGGCAATCCGGGGTGGCAAGTAGCTTAGCGGTTAGAGAGGTGAGCCAGCAACCGGAGGGTTGCCAGTTTGAATCCTGGGTGCAATGGGAAAAATCTGTCGAAGTGAGTTGGCAACCGTAGGGTTGCTAGTATCAAATCCTAGATGCCATTGCCTGCTGTTGTGCAATTGAGCAAGGCACTTAACCCCCCACAGCAACATCCCCCCGCATGCTCAGTGTGGCAGCCCCCCACACCTCAACCAAAACCCTGTATGTATATGTGTCTTTTGAAGGGAATGGGTTAAAAGCGGAAGTCAAATTTCGGTTGCAATTGACCAATAAAGTGATCTTAATCTTGACTTACCTCAGGCATCCAGAAACGCCTATGGCTCTGTTTTGTACTTTCATTGCTATGAGACACCTCTCTCTCTCTCTCTCTCTCTCTCTCTCTCTCTCTCTCTCTCTCTCTCTCTCTCTCTTGAAAATGTTCTTGTGATTTCCATTAGGCCTTGTTGTGCACAGCAGTCAGCCACTTCCATTTCGTCACCAGCACTGTACTTCTCAGCCAGCCAGAACCCCTCCTCCTCACTTCCTACACTTTCCGCTGTGAATCCCTCCCTGACTAACCAGTCCTGCTGCTTTGGGCCGGGATCATTAGTACCAGGTGGTGGAGGAACCCCACGGGCCCAGAAAGACAGGTCCAAACCTGGCAGAGATGGCCCGTGTCATCCCCGGCTTGCTGGTCCACGACCGTTGAATGAAACTAAGACGAGACCTCACGCAGGAGACACATAATTCACAAACAGCAGAGGTGGATGCTAGTCCATGGGAGGGAAAGTACTGTAGCAAGTTCAAAGTTGCCTCAAAGCGGAATGCATTGACCAGTAGCAGAGATTGAGTGGGAGAGAAAAAGGGATGTAGCGATGTAAATTACACATGAAGCAGTATACCCTACAAACGACACAATAGAGGATATACAGTATATCTGCCACATGTCTCGGTTAATACCCCAAAAGCTCCAAAAGGAATATTCGCTTGCGGCGTTTTTTAATATCCTGTAAATGATATAAGCTGCTATGATATTGCTGAGGGGAGCAAATGAGATCTAGTCTAGGACAGCTCTGGGGAAGTGGAAAACCTGCAGGATATATATACGGTGAAGTCCTCTTGAATATGTATGCAGATGTACTGTATTATTGACTGTATGTTTGTTTTACTCCATGTGTAACTCTGTGTCGTTGTATGTGTCGAACTGCTTTGCTTTATCTTGGCCAGGTCGCAATTGTAAATGAGAACTTGTTCTCAACTTGCCTACCTGGTTAAAGAAAGGTGAAATAAAATAAATAAAAAAAGATGTTAAAATGTAGTGGCAACACTGTTGAACTTCCACTGAGGTGACAATTCATCAGCCGAGTCGCACCGGGAGTCCGGAGAAAAGGACTAAAAGGCAGATAATGAAAAAAAGGCTGAAAAAAGAGAGAAAAAGAAAGTACTAATGTACATTTCAGAGAATATGGAAACTTTCGACCAGGGATACAGAGTTTCTCATTATGTATTCAACTTTTATAAGGCTTTGGCTTCCTTCCCACATGGACTTTGTGTTGTGAGAAGAGAGAGGTTTGAGAAGTCCTGTTTAGAGTCTCGACATCTACATATATTTCCTGTAGCGCCTCTCAAAGTTGGGGTCAATCTTCAAGTTATAGAGTTGGAATTGGATTGCAACTAGACTGTTTGAAAACATTTAATCTTTAGAATTTAATTGAAATTGTAAAAACATTTAATCTTTAGAATTTAATTGGAATGACATATTTGCACATTTCCCAGTTAATGGAATGTATGCACTTAGTATAAAAGATTTGCTGCAGAATTTGTTTTAAATCATGTCAACTTCAATGTATATATTTATTGGATAGCTAGGCTGACATAATCGGCCTGAATTTTGGAAATTGGGTATAATATTGAATTTGGAATTTAATTACTGGAATTTACCTAACATTGGAATTGACATTAATTGAGTTATCTCTGAATTCAAAGACTAACCTGGAATTTGAATTGAATTAAATATGCAGGGAGAGGGAATTGAATCAGTATTGAATTAGGATGTATTGTGTTTTAGAGCGAGAGAGAGAGAGAGAGAGAGAGGTCTCATAGCAATGAAAGTACAAAACAGAGCCATAGGCTTTTCTGGATGCCTTAGTATCATCTTAATCTCTGTGAAAAGCTATCGTCTGCTGCCCACACTTATCCAGCCTGAACACTTGACTGCTCCCCAACTCTTCAGACTGACAAAGTGCTCTGCGTCTGAAATGGGAAAATAAAGAGGAGAGCGGTCTGGCCCTAGCTGCCATCGGCTCACTCGGAGATCCCTGTTCATTTTCGGTTGAGCCACCTCACCTGTCCCTCTGAACCATCCTCAACCAAGCATCTCTCCTTTACTGACAGGCAGACAGACAGCATAATTTGAAAAAACAGACAGACAACCCCACCCCCTTAAAAGCCCCCTGCTCATCCACCCTGCCGCTCCGCTCCGCTCCAATGTTTTCTCCCTGGGCAGCCTGGGAGAAATATTGAGTGTACACTCCTTGGCCCACTCTGGCAGCTATCTGATCTGACATTAGGCCTTTTATAAGGTTACCTCCCACTCATCACTTATTACCAGACTCTGTGTGGTGCCATTATCACTTTAGATAAGGCTACAATAAACTACCTTCCACTCCAAAGGCCCCCTTGCCTTCTGCTCCATCTTCACTTCACCAACATTGATGGAAGGACTCTCGACCATTCATTTTCAAAACAGAGGTCCTTGGGTTGCGAGCGAGAGCTTATTCTGAGTTTTTCCCAATGCTTTGCTTGGCAGACAAGTGTCGGTGAGCTGATAGTGCAGCGTTTAGCTCTGGGCAGAAGCCAAGCAGGAGTCCAGTACAGCTGGGAGATTTTTGACGGATGTCATCTGTGAATTAAAGCCACAACTGTGGCGGATTCGCCAAACATGCGTGCCAAAATTACCTCCCTCGCTCAATGCTAATTCACCCTGCTCATTAGGAGTGCGAGCTTTATCCATGAAACATAAATCAACTTTCCATTTTGTATCCAATAGATTTGGGAAGGCGTGCATTTAGCCCATTGACTTTTTCAAGATTATGAAAGGGATTAGATATAAAGCTCAATTTGACAAAGCTCAACCATAAGCCAAGTCAACCTGGTATCAAACTATACATTTTATGAACAGTATACTCATAACCTATGCAGTTAAATTACTAACTTCTACTATCTATACAAGTCACTGTTGGCACCAATCAATCTTGAAACTTGACGGAGAGCTGCCGCATGTTTCTGAAGTCAAAAATAGTTCAGGAACAAACTTCTCCTTTGAAAGGGCCGTTATTAGAGGCCCTCTATTAGAAAAGACCTTAAGCTGAACACAGTCTTCCAGCTTCAGCAGAGGTTCAAGTGAACAGAGTTCAAGGAAAGCACACCAAGAACAATTATTATAAGCTCCCATGGTGATTGCTTGTGCACCCCATCAAAAACATGGCATCAAAACCCCACACCACCTCCCCACCCCACCCCAAGCCCCCAGTTTACCATGCGAAATAACGAGGCCAGATTAATCAAGCGTGGCTCAGATGAGTCTCTGGTGCCTCACAGGCGTTAGATCACAGACAAACACCAAGCTCTAATGATAAGAAAAGCCCCTCCACTGAGACTCTTCAGGATAAGAAGACTGGTCACTCCTCTAACCAGTTAGCTAGCTAGCTAGCCATTGACGGACCAACAACAAAGCAGAAAACAAGTGTACAAAAGGATGTTAGCTAACCTAGCATTGCTATAGATGCTATGTTCATTGCAGCGTGCCTGTGTGAGGGATGCATGGTAATGGCAGGGAACTACACATCATTATCTGAAGGTGAGGCGCTTCCCTCGGTCCCCCCACCCCCATCCCTCCACTTCTCAGAGACCCTGTGTATGTGTTAAAAGGCTGATTTACATTTATATTGCAACAACGAGGCGCATGGTTGTAATTGGTGTTGCGGAGCCTGATCCCCCCCCCCCCCCACACACACACACACTCAGACACACACACTTGCACACGCACACATCTCACATCTCAACATCAGCTACTGTGTGTCACGCAATCAGATGGTCTCCCCACATTTACAAGAGTGTGTGTGTGGAGGATAAATACAGGGAGAGAGACGAGAGAGAGCAAGGTAGAGAAAGAGAGAGTAGAGAGAGAGAGAGAGAGAGAGAGAGAGAGAGAGAGAAAAAACAGAGCGAGAGAGTAGAGAGACACAGAAAGACTTAGTCAAGTCTGTCCAGGTGAAGTATTCCGGCAGACACCAGGTCATTCAAGCTCAAAAAGCACAAGAAAGAGGATTTCGACACCCCCCATCTCACCCCCCATCTTGTTTAGAAATAATTTCTGTTGTTAGCAATGGATAAGATTAGCATTCCTGCAATGTTGAAATTGATCTCTGACAAATTAAGCTAATTGATTGCACCCAACATGGCCATTTTTAATTTATGGGATTATTTATATAATATTCGATCATTTTTGTACCCAACATCTGATTTGGACACCAAAAACATTCAAGCAATCAGTAAGACATGAGGAACATCCACGGACCTCCAACACCCCACGCCAATCCCACCCCAACAATGAGTATATAGTATCAGTTCTATGTCTGACAAGCAGTATGGAGCTGCAGGTCAGAGTATTGTTTCTTCATCGTATGTGTCTGACAAGCAGTATGGAGCTGCAGGTCAGAGTATTGTTTCTTCATCCTATGTGTCTGACAAGCAGTATGGAGCTGCAGGTCGGAGTATTGTTTCTTCATCCTATGTGTCTGACAAGCAGTATGGAGCTGCAGGTCGGAGTATTGTTTCTTCATCCTATGTGTCTGACAAGCAGTATGGAGCTGCAGGTCAGAGTATTGTTTCTTCATCCTATGTGTCTGACAAGCAGTATGGAGCTGCAGGTCAGAGTATTGTTTCTTCATCCTATGTGTCTGACAAGCAGTATGGAGCTGCAGGTCAGAGTATTGTTTCTTCATCGTATGTGTCTGACAAGCAGTATGGAGCTGCAGGTCAGAGTATTGTTTCTTCATCCTATGTGTCTGACAAGCAGTATGGAGCTGCAGGTCAGAGTATTGTTTCTTCATCCTATGTGTCTGACAAGCAGTATGGAGCTGCAGGTCAGAGTATTGTTTCTTCATCCTATGTGTCTGACAAGCAGTATGGAGCTGCAGGCCAGTAGTATATGTGTCTGACAAGCAGTATGGAGCTGCAGGTCAGAGTATTGTTTCGTCATCCTATGTGTCTGACAAGCAGTATGGAGCTGCAGGTCAGAGTATTGTTTCTTCATCCTATGTGTCTGACAAGCAGTATGGAACTGCAGGTCAGGGTGTTTTTTCTTCATCCTATGTGTCTGACAAGCAGTATGGAGCTGCAGGTCAGAGTGTTTTTTCTTCATCCTATGTGTCTGACAAGCAGTATGGAGCTGCAGGTCAGAGTATTGTTTCTTCATCGTATGTGTCTGACAAGCAGTATGGAGCTGCAGGTCAGAGTATTGTTTCTTCATCCTATGTGTCTGACAAGTAGTATGGAACTGCAGGTCAGAGTATTGTTTCTTCATCCTATGCAATGTAATCTCAGTGAGTTTTTCCCCTGTTTAGGGAAATTTGTCATTGAAGTTGTTGGGTTTATGTTCCATCCTACATCCTGATATTACCAGCTTCTGACCACTAAATGGTGCTATTTCTTCTATTAGGTGATTTAAATTTTTTTTTAAAAACACCCTCCTTAAGCAGTCTTGGACCAGGTATGACAGCAACCCATACTTTTGTTTACCTGGCCACTGTTTCAAATGCTAATTTTTAAAGTTAGCATTTGAAACAGTGGCCAGGTTAACAAAACCGAAGTGTGGGTTGCTTTTGACCACTTCCTTGGATTCCTCTTGTCTTACTCTTAATTAGAAAAAAGTTTGCTCAAAATCGGATGTTAGGTACTATAATTATTGAATATTATATCAATCTTTTAATTTAAAATAGCTCATTTGGGTGCCATCAATAAGCTTATTTGTTCAGAAATCAAAATATATTCCAACAAAATAATGTTTCCGGAATGCTTATTGCTACAGACAGGATTTCAGAATATTCTGGAGATGGTGGGTGTCATGGCTTGCTAAAATGACATGGAACGACCCTGCTTTCCTTATCAGATCAACAGCTCAATTCTTCAAAGTGCCTCCTGTCCTGCAACACAAAACACATATTTCATTCTGTGGATCCGTGCAGGACTTAACAGCTCTGTCAATACCTTCACTGGCTTGTTTACTCCAGCATTTTTCAGACGCTGCCAGGAAAAGGCAATGCAACAACAGTGTGCAATGCCGCAGTAGATCTGTGGCGACAGGCGCTTGATTCATAGCAGCAATAGTATAGGAAAAATTCTGTTGATGTTTCCGCAAATTGCTTCGGCAGTGGAAGAATGTGTGTTGAAATGATTGCGGGAGACAAAATCAAGGCACAAAATCAAACTCGCTGTGTACCTGCATGGCGTGCAATCACATGTAATGCACAGATGTACTCTGAGGCACAGTGGTTCCTCCATTAAAAGTTGCGAGCTTGCACCACTGGATTTAGAGGTACCCAGCATCAAGGCTTCATTGCTCCAGACCACCACAAGGGGGAGGTAGAACATTCGTTATGCATTTGGGTCCCAAGGATTTTATATGACCAATCATATCGAGTGATTCCAATTACGAATATGACGCCAGCCTCTCATCCCTGGGTGAACATTCCAACATTAAGATGGAACCAAATGTAAGTAGTTATAACATCATAACGAGTCAAGCAAAACATGTACAATTGAGAGGAATATGTTAGTTAATGTAGAGACAAACTTTTTGCATATTTTTTTGTGATAAAGTTCATTTACGAAAATTGCTATTTAGCAAGTTAGCTGATTAGCTAACATTACCTAGCTAGCTAGCTAGGGTTATGACAGGAAAATGAATTTGAATGTACAATTGCATAAGTTTGCCTTGCAATACAGCTGAAGTAACATAGCTAGTTAACTATTTACTTGCTCGTTGTGTAGTGGAGGATAAAAATAACTGTATGTCTATGGATGTGTAGCTAGCTACAGTAAGCACCCACACATGAACATACAATGCACATCCTTTTGCTTGATTTACAATAACCGCTAGAGATCGACAAACAGTGGTAAATGTGCAACTGTAATGAGAGCTCAAATCATTTTGAGAGATGATAAACTAGAAAAATAAGCCAAATTGTATGCATAAGCTTCCTTTTTGCTCCGTTTCCCCTTCTGCCCTAACCATCATTTTTGTCAAATGGATATCCATGAATCGACCAACCTAGTCTAGGTATCGATCGCTATTGATCATTGGAGTGATTAGTGGCAATTCCGGGTTATTTTCTCTCTCTGGGGACCTGGAGTTGATGAGTGAGTTATGGCGAGGCCATTCTGTGCCATTTCGGAAGCAATCTGTGTCGGGCGGCTCAAAAGGGGGAGAGGGAGTTGGGTCTCTGGTGATTGTTTCCTGTGCATTAGGCATCAGGTTGGAGTCCATTAATCCGTCAGTTATCAGAGAAAAAATGCGTTCGGAGCAGTGCAGTGTGCTATTGGGAGCAGTGTGGAACTCACTGCACTGAGCTGTACTGCACTTCCATTATCCTATTTTCATTCGCTGTTTACTTATTTATGCTCTGGTTCATCACTGTGTTCCTATATATGCATGTGATAAAGAACAGTGAGTGAGTGAGTGAGTGGTGAGTGAGTGAGTGAGTGAGTGAGTGAGTGAGTGAGTGAGTGAGTGAGTGAGTGAGTGAGTGTGCATGGGTGTTTCTCGTGGTGCTATGGGGTCAAATTCCATTTCAGTGCAGTCGATTCAGGAAGCAAATGGAAATTCTAAATTCAAAAATGAAGAAGGCCTGTTGTTTTCAATTCATTTCATCAATCAATATTTCAAAATGTTAATAGAAAAAAATCCTGCTTTTATAAGTATGTGTGTGAACTGATCAGGTCAGCATTTTATTTGGCTGTCTCTATCTATGCATTGGTGTCACAGAGTGAGAGTAATGTCAGGGTGATGTCCAAGGTGCTGAAAGGGTACAGTCTAAGGTACATGTGCTGTCCATGGTGGTGAAAGGGTACTATTCAAGGTACATGTGTTGTCCATGGTGCTGAATGGGTAATGTCCAACGTACAGTTGTTGTACAATGTCCTGATCGGACCTTGTCCAAGGTACAGGTGTTGTCCAAGGTTCTGAAAAGGTACTGTCCAAGGAACCGGTACTGTCCAAGGTACAGGCTATTCACCAAGTGTCTCTATCTGGCTGTGTATTGCTCTACGCATTGGTGTCATAGATTGCCAGTAATGTGATGGTGCTGCCCAATGTTCTGTAAGCACATATTGCCTGCGTAACAAGCCACAAACCTAAATAAAAAAAATAAAAAAGTATGCTTTAAGTGAGAAGAGGCATTGGTCTGAAGCCGGAAAATAATGGAAATTCAAGAGCACCACAATGCCTATTCCACTAATGTTCTACCAATGTTTTCCAGCACACAGCTTTAACTTACTACAGTAGCTATGTTGGTATTGTACTTCTATAATATGTAAATCAAGGACAACAACAAAAAATAACTACAGAGCATACTGACAGGCAGCTTTGAATAGCATGACAATACTTCTAAATATATATATTCCATTAACTGCTGTGTTGTCAATTCTGAAGGCAGTAAGGGGCTGTGGCACCATATCTTGCCAGTTGCCAAAACATCTAGAAGCAGTGTATTTTCTTTCATATGTTTGCTCAAGTATAGTGAGGCCACTACAATCACTGCAGTCTGCCTAGGTTAATGCAGACATTGCCAGACTGCATAGTGGTGAGTGGGTCTTTGACCAGATCAAGCCGAGGTCACCTCGGGGCTGTCCTTGAAGATGAATGAAGCATAAACAAGCGCAACCACGAGCCATTGGGAAAGTCAATAGGACTTCCCTGTGTTGTTAGGATGAGGTGAAACTGTGGTCATTCCCTTAGGGAACTCATCCAAAGCCACAGGCTGTAGCTGGAAGAGTGAGAGGGTGTTGCGTCATAGTGCGCTCACCGGTTCCAGATTGTGACTTGTAAGGTCATCTCCTAAACAGCCAGTCTATCTAGGATAATGATTTTAGATTGGATCTGGCTCTCTGATGGTCAACTGCGCAACCCTACAGGTGAACATCTTCCCACGTGGCTTCCTTACTCAAACCATTTAAGTGCCTCTGACTCATCATAAGAAAAAGGTATCGTGATTACTTTCCACTTGACAGTGTGCCATGTAAAATAGTACATTTTCTGCTAGTTCGTATATTAGTGAGAAAAGTTCCTGGAGGCAGCATGAGCCAGACATGGCATTGCTACTTAATTGCTCTTTCAAAGTTGTGTTCGAGGGCATCACCACCCCTTCCGTTCAGAGTACAGGGGGACTGTGATCTCTGTGTGACTGTCAGCAGTGGTAATCGTTGAGTGGCGGAATCACAGGAGAGTTGAGTATGGAGAACGTTAGCGGGGGTGGTGTGGGGTTGAGAGAGAGATGCTGCTCAGTGCTCAGCACTGCCCCTACCGTAAAGGGAACAAGTGCCACTGCAAGGAGCTCCAAGATAGAAGGATTTATATGAAGATGTATAAGGAGAGGTGGAGGGGTGTAGAATGGCTGTATAATCAACACACTTAACCTCTAATACCAACAGTCACTTGTGTTCTATAAATAGGCTTCAAATATATGCGAGACGTCCTGTGAAAAGGAGTTATTGCAGGTAAATGTAATTCTGATGCTATTGCATGTTTGAGGGGATAACGTTAGGCTTCCAAAAGATAACATACTGTATAACTCTATATAACTCATTATGTTTAATTTGTCTCTCTCTCTCTCTCTCTCTGACATTGCATGTATGCCTAATGTAAATAGCTCTTATATAATATCCGATTGAGCAGTATATGCTCCTTCACAGAAACGCATGGCCTGGGTCATGTTCAGTAGGGCACTCCGTAGCAAACAGAAAACCAAAATGAATGTCTATTACTGGAAAAGTTAAGATAGTATGTGTTCCTGTTTCACTCTGTATCAAAACATGTTCAAAACATGTTCTCTCTACTGAACACAGGGAGGACTTTCTCACCAACATCCCATTGACAGCGCGACTAGCCAAAATCTGATCCCTTTAGTTTTTCCCTCTGAACACGACCCTGGATTTGATATTTTGGTATTTTATTTAGATTCCCATTAGCTTTTGCAAAAGCATCAGCTACTCTTCATGGGGTTCACACAAAACATGAAACATGACATAATGCAAACATTAATAGACATGAACAGCTCAAGGACAGAACTACATAAAAAAAAAAAATTTTAAGGAACCATATCAATACACACAGACTATCTAGGTCAAATTGGGGTCCTTTGCCCACTGCTGCCACCAGTCTGTCACTATGCAGTGCACAGGATACAACAGCTGTTAGTATGACTGTACAGCTCCCTAATTTAGGAGACCAATACCACCGCCAAGGGACACAGCCCTCTTATTGCCCTCTTCACTGTTTGAAGAGAGAACATCTCCAATAGAACCTTATATCTGTTTGTTCTCCAAGTTTGACACATTTGATTCCCAAGCTGTCTTTAAATTAAGTGTAGAAAATGCATGCTTAATATTGTAAATGTAATTATGCTTAATAATTATGCTTAATATTGTAAATGTAATTATTTTATTATTGAGTTCATTTTCAATCATCCACTAATCTCACTCAAACCTTTCTCAGTTAGTAGTGTTAATTGTTTGAATGTTGATTGCCCACTGAGCACAAACTGGTTGAATGAATGTTATTTCAATGTTGACTGTGATGTGGAATCTATGTCGAAAATACATTGGATTTGAAAAAAATACCTCAACATAAAGTGTTGTTTTGAGGGTACATTTCAACCACAGGATTATGTTTTCATGGTAACCAATTTACAACATTGGCAAAACTTGTTTAAAATATGTTGAATTTGTAACTTTGAAACAACGTCAGATCTTCAATGTTACGTATATCCACTGTCTAAAACAGGCTGAGCGGCACATCGTATTGGAGATTTGACCTATCTGCACATCGTATTGCAGATTTGACCTATCTGCAGCTATCCATTTGGTCTCCCATACAGGATGTTAACCCTGCTTAGCTTTGATATGTGTCAATGACTATTACCAAAGTGCTATCGGCAGAATGATTGTTGAGAGATCTTTTAATAACTAAATAGATTCACTGTTGCTATCAAAGTCATTCCAAAGGGTAGGTTTAACAGAGCAAATGGAACGAAACCATACTTTATAAGTGTAGAATCGTTAGAGGCTTCTTAGATTGATGACTCATGACACGGAAGTGCGGTTTAGTATTTAATTATAACTTAGAATAACATTATCTAATGCACCTGGCTTAAGCTACCTGAAGCTTTCTTAAATCACGGTTATATAGGCAGACATAGGAAATGGCTACGGATAGCGGAAAGCAAACCCCCCATCTTGAGTCAATACTGCCATCTATTGGTAAACATAAATATACCAGGTTACTACAATAAGTGTACTATGTCACACCCTGATTTGCTTCACCTGTCTTGTGCTTATCTCCACCCCCCTCCAGGTGTCTCCCATTTTCCCCATTATCCCCTGTACCTGTGTTATACCTGTGTTTTCTGTTTGTCTGTTGCCAGTTTGTCTCTGATTTTATGAACGGACAATCTCTTGTACTCTCTTGTACACTCTTGTCCTCCAGATTAAATTTACTAACACACCCGTAGTATAAAACCAGCCTTTAGTCCTAAAACCTTTGGTTGTTTAGTACATAGCCTCACATGTGAATCCTTGAAGAGATTGGTGGGGCTAAAGCTTAAGAGGGTGTGAACAATTCCGAATGGGTGTAGACAATGAAGAGCTCTCCAGTAGGTACCCAAAGATTCAAGGGTCATTTTCTCAAAAGTGAGTTTACAATTTCATCAACGTTCAAAGCAGAATTACTTTCCCATTGTTCCTCAACTGTAGTTTATGATATATAATTCTCTACTTTTATCCAATGTAAAAACACAATTTCAAATTATGCTACATAAAACAGGATCGAGCCGGTCGGTCAAAAATGTTGGATTCACTTCTCCAACTAATCCAAAAATAAATGTTAAGGTATAGGATTAAGTCAATGGCTCAAATAAAACGAATAATAATAAGACTTTTTTCAACTTTTAAAGCATGAAGACATCTCGATGCTCTGTACAGCAACAACAACAAAAACAAGCAAATTAAAACAACCACATCATTAATAATCATGAGTACATGGACAGTCAAGAGACTGAAGTTTGAGTAAGCTCATGCCCTTAAAATGTTGATATTTGGTTGCGTTGTCAACCAAACACAATTCAATAATACTTTTGTAATACAGTAAATAGCCTAAAGTTAAGGATATCTTACAAACCAATGTAACAGGATTTATTCAACCTTAAAATGAGTAACACATCCATGGCCACATATTGAGGTTAATGTAACTATAAATGTCGTCTTGTGGAAATATAAAGTGTGCATGTTCAACATGGCATGCAAAGGTCGCAGGTCTCTGGAGATCTTCACAATTGCAATAATAATCTGTGCAGAATCTTGAACAGCATTGATCACTTGCACTACAGTGTGTACAGTACTTTCAATGTAATCTCAACTGCGATCCAGGTCAAGCACAGTGAGAACACATTAAGTTTTTGTATGGATAAAAAATATCTGACATTGTATTCCCATTTGAACTGCTGTTAAAAGGTTGAAAGCGTACTGACAACACATTTACATGACTAAGCCAAAAATCAGACATCATTTTTCCATATGAATTTGGATGTGCTTTTAGATGGTTGAAAGCATAGTTATAACACATTGCCTATTCAACAAAAATCTGGCTCTCTTTTTGAGTGTGTGAATAAAAGTTGAAATCTAACTGATCAACGGCTGAACCAAATAGCCTGTCTTATGCCATTCACAGGTGAAATTAATTGGAGCCTAATGAACATCCTTGAATAGATGTGCATCAAAGATATATATATATATATATATATATATATATATATATAATAGAAGAAAAATAGTAACATGAGGAATAAATACACAATGAGCAATGATAGCTTGGCTATATAAACGGGGAACCCGGTGTTGGGGGTCAGCGTGGCAGATGTTGTCTAAAAAATCTAAAGCAAATCAAATGTTATTGGTTGCATATGTTATTGTAGGTGTAGTGAAATGCTTATGTTCCTAGCTCCAACATCCTACCCTCACCACCTGGGGGCGGCCCGGATCCAGTTGCAGAGGGAGGTTGCAGAGGTAGGTGTTCAGTCCAGGGGACTGACGTAGGTGTTCCATTTGTAGGTGTTCCTTTTGTCCAGGTAGGAAAGGGCAGTGTGGAGTGCAATAGAGATCGCATCATCTGTGGATCTGTTTGGGTAGTATGCGAGTTGGAGTGCGTCCAGGGTTTCTGGGATGATGGTGTTGATGTGAGCCATGATCATCCTTTCAAAGCATTTCATGGCTACAGATGTGAGTGCTAAGGGGCAGTTGTCATTTAGACAGATTACCTTGAGTACAGGGACTATGGTGGTCTGCATGAAACATGTACGTATTACAGACTGGGTCAGGGAGAGGTTGAAAATATCACTGAAGACACTTGCCAGCTGGTCAGCGTTTGCTCTGAGTACGCATCCTAGTAATCCGGCTGGCCCTGTGGCCTTGTGAATGTTAATCTGTTTAAAGGTCTTACTCGCATCGGCTACGGAGAGTGTGCTCTCGAACAGCTGGGGCTCTCACACATGGTTCAGTGTTGCTTGCCTTGAAGTAAGCATGGAAGTCATTTAGCTCATCAAGTAGGCTCGTGTCACTGGGTAGTTCTCAGCTGTGTTTCCGTTTGTTATCTGTGATAGTTCGCAAACCCTGAAGAAGACAGCTTGGCTGTCGAAACGTTGGTAATTACATTTTTGCATCTGAGCTCCTAGAGTGTTTTATTTTCTATTTCGCAAGCCCTGCCACATCTGACGAGCGTCAGAGCTGGTGTAGTAGGATTTGATCTTAGTCCTGTATTGAGCTTTTCTTGTTTGATAGTTTGTCAGAGGGGGTAGCGGGATTTCTTGTAAGCGTCCAGATTAATGTCCCGCTCCTTAAAAATGGCAGCTCTAGCCTTTATCTCAGTGCGGATGTTGCCTGTAATCCATGGCTTCTGGTTGGGATAAAAAAAATAATGATTTCACCTTTATTTAACCAGGTATGCCAGTTGAGAAGAAGTTCTCATTTACAACTGCGACCTGGCCAAATAGAATAGAAAAATCAGATTTGGGTAAGTGTTTCTGTGCAGGGCCTATGGAACTGAGCTGTCACTGTGGGGACAAAGTTGTCAATGTATTTATTAATGAAGCAGTGACTGATGTGGTAAACTCCTCAATGCTATCGGATGAATCCCAGAACATATTCCAGTCTGTGCTAGCGAAACAGTCCTGTAGCTTAGCATCCGCTTCATCTATTCACTATTGATTGCTTCACTGATTCTTCCTGTTTGAGTTTGTAAGCAGGAATCAGGAAGATAGAGTTACGGTCAGATTTACCAAATGGAGTGTGTGTCGAGTAAAGGTGATCTAGTGTTTTTTCCCTCTAGCAGCACAAGTGACTGGTAGAAATGAGGTAAAAACAGATTTGAGTTTTTCTGCATTAAAGTCCCCGGCGCTAGGAGCACCGCCTCTTGATGAGTATTTTCTTGTTAGCTTATGGCCATATTCAGCTCCTTTAGTGCGGTCTTAGTGCCAGCATTGGTTTGTGGTGGTAAATAGACAGCTACTAAAAATATAGATGAAAACTCTCTTGGTAAATAGTATGATCTACAACTTATCATGAGGTATTCTAACTAAGACGAGCAGAGCCTCGAGACTTCCTTAATGTATAGTATCTGTATTCTTTTCACCATCCATTGCTTTTCACTGTCTTTAGCTTCCTATATATTTTCTATTCATCTTATCGTAACTTTCTCTGTATCTGCAGTGTTAATTAAGAAATACATTTCTTCTGATAGAGTCATTATTCTAAGCCAGAGAATGAGTCTAGCTCAGTTCCATAGGCCCTGCACAGAAACACTTACCCTAGCTCCTAAATTAATTTCTGAAAAGATTGGATAGGCATAAGAAACACTCCACCTAGCGTATTGGAGGGCAGATATATATTGCTAATACCTATCCATTTTTTTTTACATCAGATTTACATGAAGTGCCAAGGGGGTAGGGGATAGGGATTAGGTACTAGGGGTGGGCAATAGTTATGGACTGGGCAATAGTCTCAGCTCCAACACTTCCCTTCAAATGTTGTGTAACAGCCTGGGCTAAAACATTTAGGTACCGTGTTCACTCTGCCTTTTCTCTCTCCTCCCCACCCTCTCATAGCAGAGACAAGCCAGCTCTGCTCTGAACAACAACTCCCTCTCGAAGCAGAGACAAGCCAGCTCCACTCTGAACAATAACTCCCTGTCGAACTGCCGAAGTATTGACGACTGCCAGCCTATGGCAGCGATAAGAAGGTCGGAGGAAGACTGCCATCTCCAAAAGTGGTGTCAGATAGCAGGCTTCACCCTCCCCCCATCCACTTCCCTCCTCTCTGTTCAACAACCACTCTGATTCGGTTGACAACAAGGGATGCAAACTACACCGCTCAATCAGTGTATCACAAGAGAGAAGTGACGGCGAGGAAGAGCACTTGATCCCCCAGACGCCTGAGAAAAGAGATTGGGGGTTGGTTCGAGCTCACCTGCGAGCATTTACCGATCCCTTTACGTGGGCTGTGATAACCAGCCTTACTGGTTAGAAGCCTTAACATGGGGATGCAGGTTCCAGCAGGGACTGCCAGACTAATTGACAGTATATATGTTGGTTATTAGGGGCTTAAAGTTGTCCAAGCTCTGACAGCTTGCAGTTCGGAGGAGAGATGCTTGTAGAAGAGAAGAGATATTGACCTATAGGCAGGCCTCTTGTTAGGTATCAGATGTCTTTCGTTTTGAAGTGTTCAATAAAGGTTTCACTGAGCACATTCCCCAATTAAAGTACAATATTAACTGTTGATTCATAGCACCTGTACTCTATAATACTTAGTCGGAGTGCAGAGAGCGAGGAGGAGGAAATTGCTGTGTTCTGCTGCAAAAGCCCCCTGTCTGCACAACAGCGAGTGGGCAATAAACCATAGCTTAGAGAGTGAAGCAGCCATTTGGGAACCATAGCAAATGCCCCCCACCTCTCCAACTTACAATTTACTGAGGGGAGAAGGGGGGGGAAAAATCCTCTGTTAGCTTCCGACACTGGCACACACGCTCATATACTCATAAAACGAAGCAATAAAGCTGACACCCTCTTGAGGTTTGATGCACAATCCCTGAAAGAGTGCTGCTGACAGCAGTATTAAAAGCTTTATTACCAGTGTCAGATCAAATTAGTGGTGTGCCGCACACTCTGTATGTCCAAGGCGAAAGGCGGAGTATTTGTTTAATCATACACGACTGGTTCTGTACTCCCAACCTTAACATTAGGTCCAGCAATAACATTTGTGGAATTACCATTTAGACTAGCAGAGATGTATGACTGAGCAAGTGGAATAGGTGTTCAACGGTGCAACAGAGGAATTGGGCGAATCTTGGCGAGTATATCAGGAATAGGGAAGAGAAAGATATTTCAGGGGAGGGGGAATGTATTGAAATGGAGGGACGTATTTTAAAATCTGCTGTTTCTAACACTCATTTACTGTCACAAGCCACAGCTTGGGAATTATTGTAAAACAAATAATGTGTATGTAAAAACACACACACACACACACACACACACACACACACACACACACACACACACACACACAATATTTGAGAAACAACAAAAATGACAATGTTAAAAATATGTCTTACTGTCACACCACTATCCATGAAACATCAAGAGTTTTTGAGATAACTAATGTTACTTCATATTCAAAGTACAGACATTCCCGTGTCTCTCAGAGTGCAACAGCCAACATCCAGTCTGTGTTCAAGGAGAAAAAAAGGCTTTGTCTTTTTGCTTTCTCCAAGTGTTTCTCTGACACATTGATGAGCGACGCGAGCATGTTTAGATCAATGTAATGGCAGACAAGTACAAATTCAACTCCTCAAGCATGATTTCAACTCAAGCACAAGCACACCTGTTCATTCAAACTAAGAAGAAATCCCTTCTTGCAAGACGTGAGATGCAGCAATATATGAAGTCGGGACATTTCACAGTTTTAAAGGACAGAAAAGAATCAATATCGATACAAAACCACTGACATCACTATCAATCATTGAAGCGACTTATAGCTCTCTGACATTACACCACAGTCCCACAGTAGAGAATTCAAGTATCACTCAGCGCTACTGTGAAGGAGCTACAGTAAAGGCACATCAAACTGCAGCCAAACTTGCTGACAGTAAAGCAGACCATCACAGACATAATATCAATTACACAGCTTTCCCCATCTATACAGATCAGTCAGAGCCACAGAACGTAGAGACAGAGGGGGAAAGAGTGAGAGATGGAGAGAGAAGAGAGAAAACACTTCTATACGGATCAGTCAGAGGCACAGAACGTAGAGACAGAGGGGGAAAGAGTGAGAGATGAAGAGAGAAAACACTTCTATACAGATCAGTCAGAGCCACAGAAGGGAAGGAGATAGAGACAAATAAGAGAGAAAGACGGAAATAGAGCGAATGACAGAGAGAGATACAGAAAGAGAAAGAGATAGCACTTTTCACTTACCAGCTGCAGTCATCCAAGAGAGCAGGACCACCAAAGGGATCATCATCGTTGAAGAGACGTAACGGGGGAGAAGTCTGCTCCTGTGTGCCTGCCGTCTGTCTGTGAGATGCTGCTGACACCGAGACAAAGTTAGCAGCAGAGGTTTACTTGATTCAGAGACTGTGTGGAGTTGCGTGAATGTCTGTGTGTGAGATGCTGGTGCTGTAGCTCCCTCCTTCAGCTGCTGCTCTCTCAGTCAGGGTGAAAGTGTGAGTGTGTGTGCGTCTTCTCTCCTCCTCTCTTTTTCTATCTATCGTCTCCTGTTTGCCAGTGATCAAGTCTTCATCTTCTCTTCTGCCTGTGGCACAGCTTCATTCCAGCTTTACGCACAGTTTCACTCTCCCTCTGTGTCTCTCTCTATGTCTCTCTCTGTGTCTCTCTCTGTGTCTCTCTCTCTGTGTCTCTCTTTTTGCCTTTTACATTCTCGGTGAATCAGTGTCTTGCTCTACCATTCTGTTTCCCATGCTCTCTCCCCTCTGTCATTCTCTCTCTCTCACACATTGGCGTTGTTGCTCGCTGGGTAGAGCAGACACACACAGTAAGTGGAGAGAGTGCTTAAGATATTTTGCTCCTCCCTCTCTCTGCCTGCTTCCCAGCCTTCCTCCCTGCCAGTCAGTCTAGCTCAGCCCCATTGCTGCTTTTCCTGAAGTGAAAAACTCTGGGGATGAGCAGGCTAGGAAGAAACAATATCATGAGGCAATGGTATAGTGGCTCTACTGTATAATATAAAAAGGACATCGAAAAATCCCTCTATGAGATTGTCTTTGTTAAGCAATAACATTTACAATAATAGTATACTTGTTAAGACAAGTCAATATATTAAAGATACAGTCAGGGATCTTAAGCACAAAATAATAGTAACATATCGACTGTTCCCAAGTCTTCACAATGGCTAATATATATTTGTAGGATAGAACATAAAATAACATCTTCTTTGTTGATTGTATATGCCCTCGGAATACAGAAACACACTAGCTAGCTTCACAAAGCCCTGCAAGGTACAGTTGAACACAGTGTGTCTTCCTTAAGAGACTGATATGAATGCAGAGAGAGAGAGAGAGAGAGAGAGAGAGAGAGAGTCAGCAACATGCACTATGTGTGTTCACCTAAAAATAAGTGCCTTTTAGTTGTGCCTGCATTTTAACAAGCTAGCTTTGAAACATCAAAGGAGAGGAGCCCTAAGCTATTCCCTGATCACTTGGGCTGTTTGTTTTCACACAAGCAGCGAGAGAAAACATCTAAACAAGTAGAATGCTGACATGTATTAGCAGTTTTACTCTGCAAAAATAAATAATTGGGCATAGCATTGTAGCGGTATCATGTCATATTTTTAAGGCCATTTCTGACCCAACATAACTACCTGTAATGGCATAACCCTTCAAATGTAAATAGAAACATGTTCAGATGACTGAAGGACAATAGCATCACACGAACATCACAATATCAACGTACTGCAGTGGGCTAAATCAGGGTCACACAGAGTACTTCTTGCTAGTCTTATACAAATCTACTTTGAAACCAAATTATACACCTCACAAATGGTTATGGGCATAACAAAAAGACGATACCTGTACCATGTCAGATATAGAGTTGAAATGTATTCCATTTTAAGTTTGCATCCCAATATTACACATACACATCAAGGAAGACTGAAATATAACAAAACTGTTTGACATAGAAACATTGAATTTTCACCATAATTTAAAAAATGTTTTATACATTATGAAATTATGACAAATATTCATAACATTCCACCCATGAGGCCAAAGAGGGCGCTTTTGGTCATTGACTGCAGGAAAGGGCTACAGGCCCAATGCAGCCGTTTTATATTTGTATCAAATCATTTCTGGGTAACAATTAAGTACCTTACTGTAATGGTTTTCCATTAAAATGGTCAACAAACAGAAACATTTATTTTTTAATTGACAAACAAAAGAAAACTGAAGGGAAAACTGAAAACTAGCTGTTATTGAAAGAGAGGTTTGGAACTATTTGTCAAACTTAAGCCATGCAAAACCTGTAGAAGGTCTTGTGTAGATTGTATTTTCATGTATTTTTTATTAAAAATTATTTTTCTACAGGACTTCACAAACAGCACACCACAAAAACAAAACACCCACTTATAGAAAACATTCTAATGTGATCACCGTATGTTTTCCAAATTCTGTCAAATGATTTTGGTTTTTGTTTAATATTTACATTTCTTAACAGATGTAATCATGGAGATGGATATAAATTCATAGACACAATGAAATGGTAGCACATACATTATCCCAAAATGGTGTCAGTTTATCACAGGACCACATCATACTGTATGCACTAGGGTTTCTTTGTGCTTATTGCATCTCCAACAGAGATTGTGAGATTCTACAATGTGATTTTTCTGGATTTTTCTTTCTCATTTTGTCTGTCATAGTTGAAGTGTACCTATGATGAAAATTACAGGCCTCTCTCATCTTTTTAAGTGGGAGAACTTGCACAATTGGTGGCTGACTAAATACTTTCTTGCCCCACTGTAATTTGGGTTGTCCTAGCTATCTAAAATAGGTGTTGGCAGTTTAAAACAAGAATCCAACATCATTTATCCATTAGCATGATAGTGGTTAAATACTTATTTAAGAACACATGTACAATGAATTATAGAGACACAGTCCATATCCTGAACAGTCACTTGAATTTAAATCTGTTGAACTGGCCCTAATGAGCTTTTCAAACGTGTGTACTTGACTTCAATGTTAGCATGCGATTGTAACAAGTCGTGCTGAAACTGTCCTAATATGGACACCAAAAAGGAGGTTGAGTAAAAAATTAAATATATACTGTATATACACTACCGGTCAAAAGTTTGGTGTCACTTAGAAATGTCCTTGTTTTTGAAAGGAAAGCACATTTTTTGTCCATTAAAATAACATCCAATTGATCAGAAATACAGTGTAGACATAGTTAATGTTGTAAATGACCATTGTAGCTGGAAACGGCAGATTTTCAATGGAATATCGACATAGGCATACAGAGGCCCATTATCAGCAACCATCACTCCTGTGTTCCAATCGCACTTTGTGTTAGCTAATCCAAGTTTATCATTTTAAAAGACTAATTGATCATTAGAAAACACTTTTGCATTTATGTTAGCACAGCTGAAAACTGTTGTCCTGATTAAAGAAGCAATAAAACTGGCCTTTAGACTAGTTGAGTATGTGGAGCATCAGCATTTGTGGGTTCGATTACAGGATCAAAATTAAACTGGTCAATCTATTCTTGGACAAATTTTTTTTTGCTTTTCTTTAAAAAATAAGGACATTTCTAAGTGACCCCAAACTTTGAACGGTACTATACATAAAGTACCAGTTAAAGGTTTGGACACACCTACTCATTCAAGGTTTTTTATTTGTTTGTACTATTTTCTGCATTTTAGAATAATAGTGAAGACATAAAAACTATGAAATATAACATATGGAATCATGAAGTAACCAAAGAAGTGTTAAACAAACCAAAATATATTTTATATTTGAGAATCTTCAAAGTAGCCGCCCTTTTCCTGTTTTGCACAGTATTGTCATTCTCTCAACCAGCTTCATTAATTAGTCACCTGAAATGCATTTCAATTAACAGGTGTGTCTTGTTAAAAGTTCATTTGTGGAATTTCTTTCCTTCTTAAATGCATTTGAGCCAATCATTTGTTTTGTGACAAGGTAGGGGTGGTATGCAGAAGATAACCCTATTTAGTAAAAAAAAACAAGTCCATATTAAGGAAAGAATATCTCAAATAAATCAAAGAGAAACAACAGACCATCTTTACTTTAAGACATAAAGGTCAGTCAATTCAGAAAATGTTAAGAACTTTATTCAAGTGCAGTCGCAAAAACCATCAAGCGCTATGATAAAACTGGCTTTTATGAGGACCACCACAGGAAAGGAAGACCCAGAGTTACCTTTGCTGCAGAGGATAAGTTCATTAGAGTTATTAACTGCACCTCAGATTGGTTGAATTGCAGTAAAGAAACCACTACTAAAGGACACCAATCATAAGAAGAGACTTGCTTGGGCCAAGAAAGACGAGCAATGGACATTAAAATTGTGGAAGTCTTCCCTTTGGTCTGATGAGTCCAAATTTGAGATTTTTAGTTCCAATATCCGTGTCTTTGTGAGATGCAGAGTAGGTGAACGGATGATCTCAACATGTGTGGTTCCCACCGTGAAGAATGGGGGAGGAGGTGGGATGGTGCTTTTCTGTTGACACGGTCAGTTATTTATATAGAATTCAATGCACGTTTAACCAGCATGGCTACCACAGCATTCTGCAGCAATACGCCATCCCATCTGGTTTGTGCTTAGTGGGACTATCATTTGTTTTTCAACAGGACAATGACCCAACACACCTCCAAACTGTGTAAGGGCTATTTGACGGAGAGTGATGGAGTGCTTCATCAGATGACCTGGTCTCCACAATCACCCAACCTCAACCCAATTGAGAAGGCAAAGGGTGGCTACTTGGAAAAATATCAATTATAAAATATATTTTATTTAACGCTTTGGTTACTATATGATTCCATATGTGTTGTTTCATAGTATTTCTACAATGTAGAAAATAATAAGAATAAAGAAAACCCCTTGAATGAGTAGGTGTGTCTAAAACTTCTGACTGGTACTGTATATTCGGAAGGTGTTCAGACCCATTGACTTTTTCCACATTTTGTTATGTTACAGGTGTATTCTAAAATGTATTAAATTATATTTTTTCCTCATCAAGCCACACACAATACCCCATAATGACGAAGAAAAAAAAACTGGAAATATCACATATGCATAAGTATTCAGACCCTTTACTCAGTACTTTGCTGAAGCATCTTTGGCAGTGATTACAGCCTAGAGTCTTTTTGGGTATGACACTACAAGCTTGGCACACCTGTATTTGGGGAATATCTTCAATTTTTCTCTGCACATCCTCTCAAGTCAGGTTGGATGGGGAGTGTCACTGCACAGCTATTTTCAGGTCTCTCCAGAGATGTTAGATTGGGTTCAAGTCCAGGCTCTGGCCGGGGCACTCAAGGACATTCAGAGACTTGTCCCTGACTGTGTTGTCTTGGCTGTGTACTTAGGGTTGTTGTCCTGTTGGAAGGTGATCCTTTGCCTCAGTCTGAGGTCCTGAGTGCTCTAGAGCAGGTTGTCATCAAGGATCTCTCTGTACTTTGTTCAGTTCATCTTTTCCTCGATCCTGACAAGTCTCCCAGTCCCTGCCACTGAAAAACATCCCCACAGCATGATACTGCCACCACCATGATTCACCTTAGGGATGGTGCCAGGTTTCACAAATGGCAATCAGACCAAGGAGTTTAATATTGTTTTCATCAAACAACAGAATCTTGTTTCTTATGGTCTGAGAGTCCTTTAGGTACCTGCAAACTTCTTCTGTTTAAGAATGTTGGAGGCCACTGAGTTCTTGGTGACCTTCAATGCTGCAGACATTTTTGTTTACCCTTCCCCAGATATGTGCCTCAACACAATCTTGTCTCGGAGCTCTATGGACAACTACTTCAACGTCATGACTTGGTTTTTGCTCTGACATGCACTGTCAAATGTGGGAACTTATATAGACAGGTGTGTGCCTTTTCAAATCATGTCCAATCAATTGCATTTACCACAGGTGGACTCCAATCAAGTTGTAGAAACATCTCAAGGATGATCAATGGAAACAGGATTGTTGCGTTGTTTCAAATCGCCTCTCGTTTTTCTAAAGATCTAATTTAACTTTACTGTATATAAATATGCATATTAAAAGTGAGATATTTTGTTGTTATCTCTTGGTGCCTTGACAATATTAGACTTTTTATTTTAATCTTAATGTAATAGTATCTTATATTGTTCTTGACTATAACTGTTCTGTACTCTGTCATGAATTTTATGTTTTATGTGGACCCCAGGAAGGGTAACTGCTGCATGTGCAACAGCTAATGGGGATCCTAATAAACTAAACTAAACCAAGCATTGGACTGATTACATGCTGTGAAATATTTAAAAGATACTGTATATATACTATACCAGTCAAAAGTTAGTAAACACCTACTCATTAAAAGGGTTTTTCTTTATTTTTAAAATAATAGTGAAGACATCAACACTATGCATAACACAAATGGAATCATGTAGTAACCAATAAAGTGTTTTTTGGCGCATGAACCGCTAGCGGGACAACTACGACAACATCCGGTGAAATTGCAGAGCACGAAATTCAAAATACAACAATCGTAATATTAAACACTTGAAAATACAAATGTCATATATCATTTAAAAGCTTCACTTCTTGTTAATCCAACCACGTTGTCAGATTTCGAAAAGGATTTACCGCGAATGCATACCATGTGATTATCTGAGGACAGTGCCCCCCACACCAAAATCCTTTTTTCAACCAGCACAGGCGTCACAAAATCACAAATAGCGATTCAATGTATCACTTACTTTTGAAGTTCTTCCCTTGCTTGCAATCCCACTGCACTGAGGCTAGGTAACACGGTCACCACCGATAAATCCATGATTATCGAAAACTTCAACAAGCATTTCTGTTCAACCTCTCTTTCATATCGTCTGAGATCCCCAAGGATTGGAAAGCTGCCGCAGTCATCCCCCTCTTCAAAGGGGGAGACACCCTGGACCCAAACTGTTACAGACCTATATCCATCCTGCCCTGCCTATCTAAGGTCTTCGAAAGCCAAGTCAACAAACAGGTCACTGACCATCTCGAATCCCACCTTCTCCGCTGTGCAATCTGGTTTCCGAGGCGGTCACGGGTGCACCTCAGCCACGCTCAAGGTACTAAACGATATCATAACCGCCATTGATAAAAGACAGTACTGTGCAGCCGTCTTCATCGACCTGGCCAAGGCTTTCGACTCTGTCAATCACCATATTCTTATCGGCAGACTCAGTAGCCTCGGTTTTTCTAATGACTGCCTTGCCTGGTTCACCAACTACTTTGCAGACAGAGTTCAGTGTGTCAAATCGGAGGGCCTGTTGTCCGGTCCTCTGGCAGTCTCTATGGGGGTGCCACAGGGTTCAATTCTCGGGCCGACTCTTTTCTCTGTATATATCAATGATGTTGCTCTTGCTGCGGGCGATTCCCCTGATCCACCTCTACGCAGACTTCCTTGGACACTGTGCTATCTAACCTCCAAACGAGCTTCAAAGCCATACAACACTCCTTCTGTGACCTCCAACTGCTCTTAAACGCTAGTAAAACCAAATGCATGCTTTTCAACCGTTCGCTGCCTGCACCCGCACGCCCGACTAGCATCACCACCCTGGATGGTTCCGACCTAGAATATGTGGACATCTATAAGTACCTAGGTGTCTGGCTAGACTGTAAACTCTCCTTCCAGACTCATATCAAACATCTCCAATCTAAAATCAAATCTAGAATCGGCTTTCTATTTTGCAACAAAGCTTCCTTCACTCACGCCGCCAAACTTACCCTAGTAAAACTGACTATCCTACCGATCCTCGACTTCGGCAATGTCATCTACAAAATAGCTTCCAATACTCTACTCAGCAAACTGGATGCAGTTTATCACAGTGCCATCCGTTTTGTTACTAAAGCACCTTATACCACCCACCACTGTGACCTGTATGCTCTAGTCGGCTGGCCCTCGCTACATATTCGTCACCAGACCCACTGGCTCCAGGTCATCTACAAGTCCATGCTAGGTAAAGCTCCGCCTTATTTCAGTTCACTGGTCACGATGGCAACACCCACCCGTAGCACGCGCTCCAGCAGGTGTATCTCACTGATCATCCCTAAAGCCAACACCTAATTTGGCCGCCTTTCGTTCCAGTTCTCTGCTGCCTGTGACTTTAACCAATTGCAAAAATCACTGAAGTTGGAGACTTTTATTTCCCTCACCAACTTCAAACATCTGCTATCTGAGCAGCTAACCGATCGCTGCAGCTGTACATAGTCTATCGGTAAATAGCTCACCCAATTTACCTACCTCATCCCCATACTGTTTATATTTATTTACTTTTCTGCTCTTTTGCACCAGTATCTCTACCTGTACATGACCATCTGATCATTTATCACTCCAGTGTTAATCTGCAAAAATTGTAATTAGTCGCCTACCTCCTCATGCCTTTTGCACACAATGTATATAGACTCTTTTTTATCTTTTTTTATCTACTGTGTTATTGACTTGTTAATTGTTTACTCCATGTGTAACTCTGCTGTCTGTTCACACTGCTATGCTTTATCTTGGCCAGGTCGCAGTTGTAAATGAGAACTTGTTCTCAACTAGCCTACCTGGTTAAATAAAGGTGAAAAATAAGGGTCCCAGCTTCACAATGAATGGTCGTTTTGTTCGATTAAAGTCCTTCTTTATATCCAAAAAAGTATGTTAAGTTGGCGCCAATGATCTCAGTAATCCACTCTTTCAACATGCATACAAATGAATCCAAAAGTTACCAGTAAAGTTCGTCCAAACAAGTCAAACGATGTTTCTAATTAATCCTCAGCTACTCTAATATTTAAGACGGAGAATAGTATGCTCAATAGGGAAAATAAATAACGAAGAGCGCGCACCTCATTCACGCACCAACAAGACCACTTTTCTAATGAGAGACACCTTGTAGTTCTTCCAACTACTTGTTCATTTTTCAAAAACAAGCCCAAAACCCATTCTAAAGACTTTTGACATCTAGTGGAAGCCAAAGGAACTGCCACCTGGGTCCTTTCTATCTGTATTTCCCATAGGCAAGCACTGAAATGGCCTGTGATCTAAAAAAAAGCAGTATGCTAATGAAGTTAACCTCTACGGGATCAGTGTCACCCCCACAGGACGGTTGAGCTAATGTGCGTTAATGTGATTTGCATGAGGTTGTAAGTAACAAGAGCATTTCCCAGGACATAGATATATCTGATATGGGCAGAAAGCTTAAATTATTGTTAATCTAACTGCACTGTCCATTTTAGAGTAGCTATTACAGTGAAATAATAACATGCTATTGTTTGAGGAGAGTGCACAGTTATAAACTTGAAAATGTATTAATAAACCAATTATGCACAATTTGGCAGACTTAATGCAACCTTTTGAACAGAAATGCAATGTTTCATTCGATCCGTCTAAAACTTTGTACATACACTGCTTCCATCTAGTGGCCAAAATCTAAAATGCACCTAAACTGGAATAATAAATGGTGGCCTTTTATCTTGCATTTAAAAAATGATGTGTTATATTCTCATACATTAATTTCACATTTCCACAAACTTCAAAGTGTTTCCTTTCATATGGTATCAATAATATGCGTATCCTTGCTTCAGGTTCTTTGTCATTTTAGGCGGAAATTGAAAAAAACAGTCCAATCCTTAAGAGGTTTTAAATTTTAGATTTTAGATTCTTCAAAGTAGTCATCATTTGCCTTGATGACAGCTTTGCACAATCTTGGCTTTGACTTTAATTGAAGTGTTACCCACATAGTTACCCACATGTCCCCCCAAACATGGCCGCCTTTGCCCCTGGAGAATGAATCATAAAGGTACAGTCAAATACTTTTAATGGAAATAAAAAAGGCAGCCTTGTGTTCTTCGGAAACCGGCTCAATAGACAGCTTCATAATTTCCAGCATAATGGTGTTGCCTTTCCTCTTGAGGATTTCAATTTAAGTAAATGTGAATGCCGGTGACCATTATTTAACCATGCAGAGTTAGTTTTGTATGGTGTCTTTGGCTACAGATGGCGGAGGGATGGATAAACACAATATGTGGGCAGACTTTTGTTATTCATCTCTAGCTTCTGTCTTTAAGGACCTATTTCCATGCAGGGAAAAACTGGACACAACGTTTATTTCTCCTGTGATTCCAGGAGAGACATGATCATATGCTTGCAGTTAACGCAATTCAATAACTCCCCAGACTATTTTCACAACCCTCATGGACATACCTGTGCTGCGGTGGTTTTCGGAGATCTTTTTATGCTCGAACATTATGAATTTAATTTAAGCAGGTTTATACAACAAAACAAACACAATAGCAACAGCGAGATTGTGTGAAATCACAAATGATGTTTTTCTCTATTCTATTGTAATTCATTTTGCTTTTCATGAATATGTATTGATGTTGTCCCAAGTTTATGCATGGAACACTATCAAACATCTCTTTCCACTGTATATCTTGTAACTCCAGAGTCATCCGCTGTGTTTTCTTTGAATCGGTGCAATCGATGAACGAGTCAACTCTGAAGAGAGATCCGTTCGACAAGAAGTAAAGTTTTTCTTCGGGTCAAAGTGCTTGAGATGCCAAAGTCGTAACCGATTTCCATGTTAGTCATGTTTACAGATCAACTAAATTATGCAAACAGCTTGTAGGCTTTTACCTAACTGGAATAAATGACAACATAATTTATTGCATTTTTTTTTCAGGGAGCTTTATCTCAAGCTGTAAGAGTATATATAGATGAGTACAGAATCCAGGCAAAGTAGCCTAGACCCTTCTTTAAGCAATCTCTGAAAGCAGAACAACGTACAGTACCGGTCAAAAGTTTGGACACACCTGCTCATTCAAGGGATTTTCTTTATTTTGACTGTTTTCTACATTGTACAATAATAGTGAAGACAACACTATGAAATAACACACGTGGAAACATGTAGTAACCAAAAAAGTGTTAAACAAATATATTTATATATTTTATATTTGAGATTCTTCAAATATCCACCCTTTGCTAAGGTAAAATTTGCCTTGATGACAGCTTTGCACACTCTTGGCATTCTCTGTAGATGTCTGCAGGAATCTAATTAGCATAATAAAACAAATCCCCATCATAAATTACAAATTACATGACCCTCTCCTGGACTAGATTTTTAAAAAAAATACTAAACTCTCCACCTGACTGAAATTGAAAAAGAATGACCCTCCCCCATTTTCCTCTAGGTAACCATTTTGTAAATTTCGATCCATCCCTAATATCTCTTCACAGTCCACAGTAAAATGAATTTGAACACTGCTATTTCTCTAAAATAATTTCAGGTTGCCTGTGATCTGCCAACCTTCCTACTGTGATCTTGATTTCACTCCCTGTGTCTCTTCTTCCTCGTTCCTTTACCAAACTCCTACACAAATGTGTGTGTGCCACTGAAATAATGGGCGATACAAAGTTTGGCAAACCCAACGATAGAACACCATATTGGCACCACACTTGTTAGCGCACCCATAGGAATAAATTGCAACTTTTACGTTGAAAACTTGTTTGCAATGATTGAAATGTGAAATTACAGCAAGTTCAGTGTCATTCCCAAATATTAAATGGGTTGTCTTTAAGAATAACTTTTTTGGTTGAAAACTCTGTTTAATCAATTTTACACTCAATTCACACACAATCATACAACACAATATATAGAGAACGTATTAATGATAGTATCAACGTGTTGAGCTAGGAAAATAATAATAACAAGGTTAGAGTTTTAGATTTCATGGCATCCATATTAGGACAACCTCAAGTCCTGCTGAGACTGAGGCTGCCTTAACATGGACACCATAGTCTGTCCACACCTGTTGAGGATGTCCTAAAATGGACATCGCAGATTAGCCACACCTTGAACGTTATTAAATGCTCGTCCACAATATGCACCTGTCTCCAACATTGCAAGTACAGTATATTCAAAACCTTTGCCACTCTTTGTCCCTATGCCATCCCTAAACATAGGCTGAGGTAATTCTTCTAGGATCACTGTGAGAAATGATATTCACGGTAAAAAATAAACAGCCCTCAAAAGCAGATGATAAGCAGTTTGACAGGTGTCTTGCTCAACATAATCTCAGTTGATATGCTGAATCTCTCGAAGTCGTTAGAAGCTTGCCTTAACCAAGAAAAGAAAATATCACAAAGAGTTGATTAAACTATATTGAGAGACTGGCAGCACCCTTTTAAACCCTAACAGGCCCACAAGTGGAGCTGAGAAAACAAAGATAGAGAACTGGAGAGGTAACTGTTGTTACACTTTACAGTATCCGTCTGGCATTCTTCTAATAACAAGTTTGGACATTCTAGAAAATAATCGGTCCAACCAGCATCCTCTAAACCAGAGGTCTCCAACAGGTCGATCATAAGCAACCAGTACCACACAGCCCACCAATTAGTAGCTCGCCAAACAATTCTCACAAGCATCAGACACCGCAAGCTCCCGGCTACAATCTAATCACGCAACAATGACATTATCCCACCCCTGGTAAGCGACTATTGGGTTAAAAAGCCTAACCTAACACATTATCTGCCAATTAATATCCAGCAATATTGCCCCTGTCTGTCTGTGTTGTGTGCACATTTGTCTATCACTCTGTGTGTAACCACTTGATGTGATAACCGTCTTGTGGGTTGACAGACATGCTTTTCCCAAAACCATCTCAATGAAATGTTAACTGCAAGTAGGCTTGCCTGGCATAAGTATATCATGAGTAAGTATATCATTTGTATATCTTATTTGTTATTTGCAAACACTGCCATGAAAGGAGCAGCAGCAGGACAGAACCATCGCTAGACCGGCACATTAGACGGCACATTCCTCAGTTGCTAGATGCATAATTAAAGGTCCAGATGCGCAATTAAAGGGGAATTACACTCAATCTAAATATGTTTGTTTTCTTCCAGACCTAAAAAAATTTAAGCATTGACATTGACTCAGAATATCAAATTTCATTGTTTCTCTATGAACAATTATAATTTTGAAAATGAAAAACTCTAAAACCAGGAGAAATATAACTGATAAAACTGAATTTAGGGGAAGGGAGAAATCCCAGATTTTATAAGGTCCCCTAAGAGTGGCTTATTAACCATTATTTTACCAGGTGTATTGGCAGAAAACATAGAGCACTACTTTCTGTTGTACGCTAAGGACCCGGGGAAGTGTTGCAGGGGAGGGGGCAAGAATGTGCCTATTTGAAATCTAGAAATAAATGTGTAGCTCGCGACATGTTACATTTTTTAAAAGCTCTCATACTAGTAAAGGTTAGAGACCCCTGCTCTAAACTAGGGCCACTTAAAGGGGCTAAAATGGGATCAATTCTAAAATGGCCGAACTCTCTAATACTATATATGGTGCTTATGTTCAGGTTGAGCATGAAAATCCACATAGCTAGTTTGGATTTGCTTAGTCTTCGGATTGGTTGAAGATTATATAAATCAGACAGATTATTTTGGAATGATGCCCCTAATTACAGATGTGGCACAAACAGTTTCAAGTTGTGAAGTGAAATTGAACTGTTCATTTTGGATCCAGGCTAAAGGAGAGGCTCATATTTATCCATGCACTGTGGTGGGTAAACATTATTAGCAGATTGTTGGACTATGGTTCAGCTCCCATGATGAGTAATGGTAGGCTGAATTATGATGCAACAAGCATTGTTTTGCACATGGATCATTCGAGCCATTGTATTGCAATGCATTTACAGTCAGGTCCAAAATTATTGGCACCATTGATAAAGATGCGCAAAAAAAGACTGTATAATGTAAATAATACAATACCGAGCTATACTATATGCAACAAAAATGGTAAATTATATTATTTGCACCCCTGTTTTCAATGCCTTTCGATACCTCACCTTGCCAGAATAATGGCAATAAGCCTTTTTCTAAAATGTTTTATGAGATTGAGAGTGATCTTAGACCATTCCTTCATACAAAATCTTTCCAGATATTTGATATCCTTAGTGTTCGCTTATGGAATGCCCTCTTCAATTAAATCGCAGCTTTTCAATGGGTTTTAAGTCCGGCGACTGAGATGGCCATTGACATTTTTTGTCTTTTTGTTCAATTAACCATTTCTTTGTGGATATTGATGTGTGCTTTTGGTTACTGTCTTGCTGGAAGATCCACTTATAGCCAAATTTCAGCCTCCTGGCAGAGGCAACCAGGTTGTTGGCTAAAATATCTTGGTACTGGGTAAAGTTCAAAATACCATTGGCGTGGCCAAAGATCTATATTTTCATGTCATCTGACCATAGAACAGGTTCAGATCCAAGTGCCCCTGGCATTTAGAGAACTCCAGTTATTTACATTTGTTAGACAACATGAAAATAGAGCTCTTTTGCCACACACATCAGTGGTGGGTTTTGCGTCAAAAGAAATATGCATATGCAGAAAATAACCCCATATCTATTGTGAAATATGGTCGTAGATATGATGTTATGGGGTATTTAGCTTACACTGGTCCTGGGGCCCTTGATAATGGTCCAATGCAGATGTTTTTATCTCAATATCAAATAATTTCTGGGTAACAATTAAGTACCTTACTGTGATTATTTTCAATTAAAATGGTCAAAAATAAACAAAAATAGCTTCTTAGCAAAGAGCAATTTCTCAAGCAAGAATTTTGCAAGGACTGTCTGTGAGTGGTCTGAGTGGGGAGGGGGAAACTGAAAACTAGCTGTTACTGCCAGAGAGGTTTGGAACTGTTTCTTATTGGTCTATAAACTAATTTACCGCTTATGAGGTCACTAGGCAGGCCAAAACATACAGTTATGAATATAACTGCTGTTCCCTGAAGGAGGGAATTAGGTACTGTACTATGGGGAGTCTATGGGGAGTCACAGACCAATCACATTCACCTGAAGAAAACAAAAAACATGCCCAACAGGCCAATGAATGCAGAGCCCGACCTTGGAAGCCCCTCCATCCTGGCTATAACACTGAGGCTCCCATTCATTTCCTCAATTCAGTACCGCTCTTCAGCAAAGCCCAAACACCCTGATGGCACGTGGCCAAATATGTTATAACTTGTCCCCTCCTTCTGGGAACAATAGTTCCCTTTTAGGCGCTCACTCGGTTTAACATAGTCGTGGATAAACAGGTTAATGGCAAGCCCTACATGTTTTTTTCAAAACTCTCATGGAATGTCGGCCTACATTGAGCACCACACATTGGCTGCTATTGTAAGCTGAATTAGAAAAGCTATTTCCATGTTAAAATGTTATGGGATGCACTTTTCTCCATTGTTTTTCGTGGTAGGCCTACATTATGATCAAATAGCCTCAGTAGCCTACTTGACCACTGTCTGAAACTGTAACATGTTTATTGTAACAGTGTTCACAGTAAATGCGAGCTGGAAGTTGCACACAAATGCAAGCTTGCTCAGTAGATCTGCAATTTGCTTAGCGCTGAAAACCCCCCAGATAAATGTGAAATCTGCTGTGTTGCCTAACACCCATACTGGACCCAGCAGTAAGAACACTATGAGTCATACTGGGAGCAGTTACTTCCAAGAGATAAAACTTCACAAAGGCATGTGGGGATTCCCAACTCACTGCAGCACAGATATCACCAATCATCATTCCCCTGAAGAATGCCCAATACGCAGCCACGCCCCTAGTCGAGTGAACATGCACTCCGCTAGACAACCCTTGTCCTTTGTTGTCACATTCCAGGGAGAAAGCCTCCACAATCCAATAAGAATGACACTACTAAGAAAGCACCTTACCCCGAGCTGAATTAGTGAAACATACAAAAAGCTGGTCACAACATGGATGTCCTTGGTCCTCTCCATATAGAGTTGAAGTCGGAAGTTTACATTCACTTAGGTTGGAGTCATTAAAACTCATTTTTCACCCACTCCACAAATGTATTGTTAATATTTTTGGCAAGTCGGTTAGGAAATCTACTTTGTGCATAACACAAGTTATTTTTCCAACAATTGTTTACAGACAGATTATTTCACTTATAATTCACTGTATCACAATTCCAGTGGGTCAGAAGTTTACATATACTAAGCTGACTGTGCCTTTAAACAGCTTGGAAAATTACAGAACATTTTGTCATGGCTTTAGAAGCTTCTGATAGGCTAATTGACATCATTTGAGTCAATTGGAGGTGTACCTGTGGATGTATTTCAAGGCCTACCTTCAAACTCTCCTCTTTGCTTGACATCATGGGAAAATAAAAATAAATCAGCCAATAACTCAGTCTGGTTCATCATTGGGAGCAATTTCCAAATGCCTGAAGGTACCACATTCATCTGTAGAAACAATAGTACGCAAGAATAAACACCATGGGACCACGCAGCCGTCATACCGCTCAGGAAGGAGACGCATTCTCCTAGAGATGAACGCACTTTGGTGCGAAAAGTGCAAATCAATCCCAGAGCAACAGCAAAGGACCTTGTGATGATGCTGGAGGAAACAGGTACAAAAGTATCTATTTCCACAGTAAAACGAGTCCTATATCGACATAACCTGAAGGCCGCTGAGCAAGGAAGAAGCCACGGCTCCAAAACCGCCATAAAAAAGCCAGACTACGGTTTGCAACTGCACATGGGGACAAAGATCGTACTCTTTGGAGAAATGTCCTCTGGTCTGATGAAACAAAACTAGAACTGTTTGGCCATATTGACCATCGTTATGTTTGGAAGGAAAAAGGGGAGGCTTGCATGCCGAAGAACACCATCCCAACCATGAAGCACGGGGGTGGCAGCATCATGTTGTGGGGTGCTCTGCTGCAGGAGGGACTGGTGCACTTCACAAAATAGATGGCATCATGAGGATGGAAAATTATGTTGATATATTGAAGCAACATCTCAAGACATCAGTCAGGAAGTTAAAGCTTGGTCACAAATGGGTCTTCCAAATGGACAATGACCCCAAGTGTACTTCCAAAGTTGTGGCAAAATGGCTTAACTTGCCTCTCAAAGCACTCCATGATGACAGAAGTGAGTGCCACTGGGTGATAATCATTTAGTTCAGTTACATTTGCTTTCTTGGGTACAGGAACAATGGCGGACGTCTTGAAGCAAGTGGGGACAGTAAATAGGGAGAGATTGAATATGTCCGTAAACACTCCAACCAGCTGGTCTGAGCATGGTCTGAGGACATCTGCTTATGAGCTAGAAGAATCAACAACAGACCCTACTGACGGAACCTCTCCAAGATGGCCTGAATCAGATCCTTCGGATGAAAAGTATAAAGCCGAGCTCGAGGGCACTGATGCGCCAAAAGCATTTTTCCCAACAGCGTGTCCAGATGCCTCATTGAGAAGAACAGGTAACAATGCACGTTCTCGCGATGCATGAAGATCTATGTTGGCAGAACCAATCCCATATCTGGGCAACCACAGAGGGATGAAGTCTCTACTCCACTGAGAGAGAACCCCCCCCCTGGAAAATAAATCCACACCCATGTTGAGTGATCCAGAAAGTATTTTGCCCTGAGCGATAGCAAATGCTCACTGCTCTCTATGAGCAAATACCAGGCCAGGTTCAACAGCAAGAGGTCGCTTCTCCCATAGCGGCATGCAAGCTAGACGAGCCTCCTCTAAAACAGTAACATATTCATGCAACTTCGCTGAATGTGAGTTATTCCAGGTATAGAACTGCAAGAAAAGTAAAGCAACGCTTTATCGCAGTCATCAGAGGGGCTACATCCATTGCAAAGGAGAGGAGATCCATAACGCCAGGCCACTGCTCTACAGCATAGCACAATATCCGAGACAGAGACATGAAGCTGCCGAAGCAAGCTCATCCCTCTTTTCTCTGAAAACCCCCAAGAACCAGTCAGAGACACCACATGTCCACATCCTTTCCAAAATGTGGTTCCCAAACACCTTCATGGAAGTAGATAACCCAGCCAGATAGCCCATTGCTTGACTGGGATGTTCAAAATCAAATCAAATCACATTTATTTATATAGCCCTTCGTACATAAGCTGATATCTCAAAGTGCTGTACAGAAACCCAGCCTAAAATACCAAACAGCAAACAATGCAGGTGTAGATGCACGGTGGCTAGGAAAAACTCCCTAGAAAGGCCAAACCCTAGGAAGAAACCTAGAGAGGAACCAGGCTATGTGGGGTGGCCAGTCCTCTTCTGGCTGTGCCGGGTGGAGATTATAACAGAACATGGCCAAGATGTTAAAATGTTCATAAATGACCAGCATGGTCGAATAATAATAAGGCAGAACAGTTGAAACTGGAGCAGTAGCACGGCCAGGTGGACTGGGGACAGCAAGGAGTCATCATGTCAGGTAGTCCTGGGGCATGGTCCTAGGGCTCAGGTCCTCCGAGAGAGAGAAAGAAAGAGAGAAGGAGAGAATTAGAGAACGCACACTTAGATTCACACAGGACACCGAATAGGACAGGAGAAGTACTCCAGATATAACAAATTGACCCTAGCCCCCCGACACATGCATAAATACTGGAGGCTGAGACAGGAGGGTTCAGGAGACACTGTGGCCCCATCCGAGGACACCCCCGGACAGGGCCAAACAGGAAGGATATAACCCCACCCACTTTGCCAAAGCACAGCCCCCACACCACTAGAGGGATATCTTCAACCACCAACTGAGACAATTTTGAGACAAGGCTGAGTATAGCCCACAAAGATCTCCGCCATGGCACAACCCAGGGGGGGCGCCAACCCAGACAGGATGACCACATCAGTGAATCAACCCACTCAGGTGACGCACCCCTTCCAGGGATGGCATGAGAGAGCCCCAGTAAGCCAGTGACTCAGCCCCTGTAATAGGGTTAGAGGCAGAGAATCCCAGTGGAAAGAGGGGAACCGGCCAGGCAGAAACAGCAAGGGCGGTTCGTTGCTCCAGAGCCTTTCCGTTCACCTTCCCACTCCTGGGCCAGACTACACTCAATCATATGACCCACTGAAGAGATGAGTCTTCAGTAAAGACTTAAAGGTTGAGACCGAGTTTGCGTCTCTGACATGGGTAGGCAGACCGTTCCATAAAAATTGAGCTCTATAGGAGAAAGCCCTGCCTCCAGCTGTTTGCTTAGAAATTCTAGGGACAATTAGGAGGCCTGCGTCTTGTGACCGTAGCGTACGTGTAGGTATGTACGGCAGGACCAAATCAGAGAGATAGGTAGGAGCAAGCCCATGTAATGCTTTGTAGGTTAGCAGTAAAACCTTGAAATCAGCCCTCGCTTTGACAGGAAGCCAGTGTAGAGAGGCTAGCACTGGAGTAATATGATCAAATTTTTTGGTTCTAGTCAGGATTCTAGCAGCCGTATTTAGCACCAACTGAAGTTTATTTAGTGCTTTATCCGGGTAGCCGGAAAGTAGAGCATTGCAGTAGTCTAACCTAGAAGTGACAAAAGCAAGGATTAATTTTTCTGCATCATTTTTGGACAGAAAGTTTCTGATTTTTGCAATGTTACGTAGATGGAAAAAAGCTGTCCTTGAAATGGTCTTGATATGTTCTCAAAAGAGAGATCAGGGTCCAGAGTAACGCCGAGGTCCTTCACAGTTTTATTTGAGACGACTGTACAACCATTAAGATTAATTGTCAGATTCAACAGAAGATCTCTTTGTTTCTTGGGACCTAGAACAAGCATCTCTGTCTTGTCCGAGTTTAAAAGTAGAAAGTTTAGCGATCCACTTCCTTATGTCTGAAACACATGCTTCTAGCAAGGGCAATTTTGGGGCTTCACCATGTTTCATTGAAATGTACAGCTGTGTGTCATCCGCATAGCAGTGAAAGTTAACATTATGTTTTCGAATAACATCCCCAAGATGTAAAATATATAGTGAAAACAATAGTGGTCCTAAAACGGAACCTTGAGGAACACCGAAATGTACAGTTGATTTGTCAGAGGACAAACCATTCACAGAGACAAACTGATATCTTTCCGACAGATAAGATCTAAACCAGGCCAGAACTTGTCCGTGTAGACCAATTTGGGTTTCCAATCTCTCCAAAAGAATGTGGTGATCGATGGTATCAAAAGCAGCACTAAGGTCTAGGAGCACAAGGACAGATGCAGAGCCTCGGTCCGATGCCATTAAAATGTAATTTACCACCTTCACAAGTGCCGTCTCAGTGCTATGATGGGGTCTAAAACCAGACTGAAGCATTTCGTATACATTGTTTGTCTTCAGGAATGCAGTGTTGCTGCACAACAGGCTTTTCTAAAATGTTTGAGAGGAATGGAAGATTCGATATAGCCCGATAGTTTTTTATATTTTCTGGGTCAAGGTTTGGCTTTTTCAAGAGAGGCTTTATTACTGCCACTTTTAGTGAGTTTGGTACACATCCGGTGGATAGAGAGCCGTTTATTATATTCAACATAGGAGGGCCAAGCACAGGAAGCAGCTCTTTCAGTAGTTTAGTTGGAATAGGGTCCAGTATGCAGCTTGAAGATTTAGAGGCCATGATTATTTTCATCATTATGTCAAGAGATATAGTACTAAAACACTTGAGCGTCTCTCTTGATCCTAGGTCGTGGGAGAGTTGTGCAGACTCAGGACAACTGAGCTTTGAAGGAATACGCAGATTTAAAGAGGAGCCCGTAATTTGCTTTCTAATAATCATAATCTTTTCCTCAAAGAAATTCATGAATTTATCACTGCTAAAGTGAAAGTCATCCTCTCTTGGGGAATGCTGCTTTTTAGTTAGCTTTGCGACAGTTATCAAAAAGGAATTTCGAATTGTTCTTATTTTCCTCAATTAAGTTAGAAAAATAGGATGATCGAGCAGCAGTAAGGGCTCTTCGGTACTGCACGGTACTGTCTTTCCAAGCTAGTCGGAAGACTTCCAGTTTGGTGTGGCGCCATTTCCGTTCCAATTTTCTGGAAGCTTGCTTCAAAGCTCGGGTATTTTCTGTGTACCAGGGAGCTAGTTTCTTATGAGAAATGTTTTTAGTTTTTAGGGGTGCAACTGCATCTAGGGTATTGCGCAAGGTTAAATTGTGTTCCTCAGTTAGGTGGTTAACTGATTTTTGTCCTCTGGCGTCCTTGGGTAGACAGAGGGAATCTGGAAGGACATCAAGGAATCTTTGTGTTGTCTGTGAATTTATAGCACGACTTTTGATGTTCCTTGGTTGGGGTCTGAGCAGATTATTTGTTGCAATTGCAAACGTAATAAAATAGTGGTCCGATAGTCCAGGATTATGAGGAAAAACATTAAGATCCACAACATTTATTCCATGGGACAAAACTAGGTCCAGCGTATGACTGTGACAGTGAGTGGGTCCAGAGACATGTTGGACAAAACCCACTGAGTCGATGATGGCTCCGAAAGCCTTTTGGAGTGGGTCTGTGGACTTTTCCACGTGAATATTAAAGTCACCAAAGATTAGAATATTATCTGCTATGACTACAAGGTCCGATAGGAATTCAGGGAACTCAGTGAGGAACGCTGTATATGGCCCAGGAGGCCTGTAAACAGTAGCTATAAAAAGTGATTGAGTAGGCTGCATAGATTTCATGACTAGAAGCTCAAAAGACGAAAACGTCATTTTTTTTTTTGTAAATTGAAATTAGCTATCGTAAATGTTAGCAACACCTCCGCCTTTGCGGGATGCACGGGGGATATGGTCACTAGTGTAGCCAGGAGGTGAGGCCTCATTTAACACAGTAAATTCATCAGGCTTAAGCCATGTTTCAGTCAGGCCAATCACATCAAGATTATGATCAGTGATTAGTTAATTGACTATAATTGCCTTTGAAGTAAGGGATCTAACATTAAGTAGCCCTATTTTGAGATGTGAGGTATCATGATCTCTTTCAATAATGACAGGAATGGAGGTGGTCTTTATCCTAGTGAGATTGCTAAGGCGAACACCGCCATGTTCAGTTTTGCCCAACCTAGTTCGAGGCACAGACACGGTCTCAATGGTGATAGCTGAGCTGACTACACTGACTGTGCTAGTGGCAGATTCCACTATGCTGGCAGGCTGGCTAACAGCCTGCTGCCTGGCCTGCACCCTATTTCATTGTGGAGCTAGAGGAGTTAGAGCCCTGTCTATGTTGGTAGATAAGATGAGAGCACCCCTCCAGCTAGGATGGAGTCTGTCACTCCTCAGCAGGTCAGGCTTGGTCCTGTTTGTGGGTGAGTCCCAGAAAGAGGGCCAATTATCTGCAAATTCTATCTTTTGGGAGGGGCAGAAAACAGTTTTCAACCAGCGATTGAGTTGTGAGACTCTGTTGTAGAGCTCATCACTCCCCCTAACTGGGAGGGGGCCAGAGACAATTACTCGATGCCGACACATCCTTCTAGCTGATTTACACGCAGAAGCTATGTTGCGCTTGGTGATCTCTGACTGTTTCATCCTAACATCGTTGGTGCCGACGTAGATAACAATATCTCTATACTCTCTACACTCGCCAGTTTTAGCTTTAGCCAGCACCATCTTCAGATTAGCCTTAACGTCGGTAGCCCCGCCCCCTGGTAAACAGTGTATGATCACTGGATGATTCGTTTTAAGTCTAATACTGTGGGTAATGGAGTCGCCAATGACTAGAGTTTTCAATTTGTCAGAGCTAATGGTGGGAAGCTTCGGCGTCGTGTTAAACCCTGTTCCCTCACAAATAGTACACAAAAACACCAGTCTCAACGTCAACAATGAAGAGGCGACACCGGAATGCTGGCCTTCCAGGCATAGTTCCTCTGTCCTGTGTTTGTTCTTTTGCCTATCTTAATCTTTTATTTGTGTTGGCCAGAATTGAGATGGCTTTTTCTTTGCAACTCTGCCTACAAGGCCAGCATCCCGGAGTTGCCTCTTCACTGTTGATGTTGAGACTGGTGTTTTGCGGGTACTATTTAATGAAGCTGCAGTTGAGAAGTTGTGAGGCGTCTGTTTCTCAAACTAGACACTCTAATGTACTTGTCCTCTTGCACAGTTGTGCACCAGGGCCTCCCACTCCTATTTCTATTCTGGTTAGAGACAGTTTGGCTGTTCTGTGAAGGGAGTAGTACACAGTGTTGTATGAGATGTTCAGTTTATTGGCCAGTGTGAGCATTCAATAGCCTTCATTTCTCAGAACAAGAATAGACTGTTGAGTTTCAGAAGAAAGTACTTTGTTTCTGGCCATTTTGAGCCTGTAATCGAACCCACAAATGCTGATGCTCCATATACACAACTAGTCTAAAGAAGGCCAGTTTTATTGCTTCTTTAATCAGGACACAGTTTTCAGCTGTGCTAAAATAATTGCAAAAGGGTTTTCTAATGGTCAATTAGCCTTTTAAAATGATCAACTTGGATTAGCTAACACAACGTGCCATTGGAACATAGGAGTGATGGTTGCTGATAATGGGCCTCTGTACGCCTATGTAGATATTCCATTAAAAATCAATCGTTTCCAGCTACCATAGTCATTTACAACATTAACAATGTCTACACTGTATTTCTGATCGATTTGACGTTATTATAATGGGCAAAAATGCTTTTCTTTCAAAAGCAAGGACATTTCTAAGTGACCCCAAAATGTTGACCGGTAGTGTGTGATTTATATTTATATACAGTGCCTTGCGAAAGTATTCGGCCCCCTTGAACTTTGCGACCTTTTGCCACATTTCAGGCTTCAAACATAAAGATATAAAACTGTATTTTTTTGTGAAGAATCAACAACAAGTGGGACACAATCATGAAGTGGAACGACATTTATTGGATATTTCAAACTTTTTTAACAAATCAAAAACTGAAAAATTGGGCGTGCAAAATTATTCAGCCCCTTTACTTTCAGTGCAGCAAACTCTCTCCAGAAGTTCAGTGAGGATCTCTGAATGATCCAATGTTGACCTAAATGACTAATGATGATAAATACAATCCACCTGTGTGTAATCAAGTCTCCGTATAAATGCACCTGCACTGTGATAGTCTCAGAGGTCCGTTAAAAGCGCAGAGAGCATCATGAAGAACAAGGAACACACCAGGCAGGTCCAAGATACTGTTGTGAAGAAGTTTAAAGCCGGATTTGGATACAAAAAGATTTCCCAAGCTTTAAACATCCCAAGGAGCACTGTGCAAGGCACTGTATATATACAACACACATACACACTACCGGTCAAATTTTTATAATTTTAAAATGTTATATACAGTGGGGAGAACAAGTATTTGACACTGCCAATTTTGCAGGTTTTCCTACTTACAAAGCATGTAGAGGTCTGTAATTTTTATCATAGGTACACTTCAACTGTGAGAGACGGAATCTAAAACAAAAATCCCAGAAAATCCCATTGTATGATTTAAGTAATTAATTTGCATTTTATTGCATGACATAAGTATTTGATCACCTACCAACCAGTAAGAATTCTGGCTCTCACAGACCTTTTTCTTTAAGAAGCCCTCCTGTTCTCCACTCATTATCTGTATTAACTTCACCTGTTTGAACTCGTTACCTGTATAAAAGACACCTGTCCACACACTCAATCAACCTCGTGGGGCATCAATGATTATGAGGAAGGTATCAGCCCAGAACTACACGGCAGGACCTGGTCAATGACCTGAAGAGAGCTGGGACCACAGTCTCAAAGAAAACCATTATTAACACACTATGCCGTCATGGATTAAAATCCTGCAGCGCACGCAAGGTCCCCCTGCTCAAGCCAGCGCATGTCCAGGCCCGTCTGAAGTTTGCCAATGACCATCTGGATGATCCAGAGGAGGAATGGGAGAAGGTCATGTGGTCTGATGAGACAGAAATAAAGCTTTTTGGTCCAAACTGTACTCACCGTGTATGGAGGAAGAAGAAGGATGAGTACAACCCCAAGAACACGATCCCATCCATGAAGCATGGAGGTGGAAACATCATTCTTTGGGGATGCTTTTCTGCAAAGGGGACGGGACGACTGCACCGTATTGAGGGGAGGATGGATGGGGTCATGTATCACGAGATCTTGGCCAACAATCTCCTTCCCTCAGTAAGAGCATTGAAGATGGGTCGTGGCTGGGTCTTCCAGCATGACATGACCCGAAACACACAGCCAGGGCAACTAAGGAGTGGCTCCGTAAGAAGCATCTCAAGGTCCTGGAGTGGCCAAGCCAGTCTCCAGATCTGAACCCAATAGAACATATTTGGAGGGAGCTGAAAGTCCGTATTGCCCAGCAACAGCCCCGAAACCTGAAGGATCTGGAGAAGGTCTGTATGGGGGAGTGGGCCAAAATCCCTGCTGCAGTGTGTGCACACCTGGTCAAACACTATAGGAAACATATGATCTCTGTACCAAATATTAAGTTCTGCTTTTCTGATGTATCAAATACTTATGTCATGCAATAAAATGCAAATTAATTACTTAAAAATCATACAATGTGATTTTCAGGATTTTTGTTTTAGATTCTGTCTCTCACTGTATATATAAACACACATATGTACACACACTACCGATCAAATGTTTTAGAACACCTACTCATTCAAGGGTTTTTCTTTATTTTTTTACTATTTTCTACATTGTAGAATAATAGTGATGACATCAAAACTATGAAATAACACATATGGAATCATGTAGTAACCTCAAAAATGTTTAACAAATCCAAATATATTTTATATTTGAGATTCTTCAAATAGCCACTTATTGCCTTGATAACAGCTTTTCACACTCTTGGCATTCTCTCAACCAGCTTCACCTGGAATGCTTTTCAAAGGTCTTGAAGGAGTTCCAACATACTTGTTGGCTGCTTTTCCTTCACTCTGCAGTCCGACTCATCCCAAACCATCTCAATTTAGTGGAGGCCAGGTCATCTGACGCAACACCCCATCACTCTCCTTCTTGGTCAAACAGCTCTTACACAGCCTGGAGGTGTGTTGGGTCATTGTCCTGTTGAAAAACTAAATTTAGTCCCACTAAGCGCAAACCATATGGGATGGTGTATCGCGCAGAATGCTGTGGTAGCCATGCTGGTTAAGTGTGCCTTGAATTCTAAATAAATCACAGACAGTGATACGCCATGCCATCTAAAAAATAATATAATCCAAAAACATTTAGCATACAATATTGCTCAGTATTTGTATTGATTATTTGATAGTCTTTACTGCTCATATTTATCAAGGGTGCCAATACATTTGGACGTGACTGTATATTTCAAAAGCCTTGCCTTCCTTAAGAATTTCAGTCCGGCCTCCCGGGTGACGCAGTGGTTAAGGGCGCTGTACTGCAGTGCCAGCTGTGCCATCAGAGACTCTGGGTTCGCGCCCAGGCTCTGTCGTGACCGGGAGGTCCGTGGGGCGACGCACAATTGGCCTACCGTTGTCCGGGTTAGGGAGGTCTTGGTCGGTAGGGATGTCCTTGTCTCATCGCGCACCAGCGACTCCTGTGGCAGGCCGGGCGCAGTGTGCACTAACCAAGGTTGCCAGGTGCACGGTGTTTCCTCCGACACATTGGTGCGGGGATGCGCGCTGTGTTAAGAAGCAGTGCGGCTTGGTTGGGTTGTGTATCGGAGGACGCATGACTTTCAACTTTTGTCTCTCCCGAGCCCGAGCCCGTACGGGAGTTGTAGCGATGAGACAAGATAGTAGCTACTACAACAATTGGACACCACGAAATTGGGGAGAAAAAGGGGTAAAATTCAACAAACAAAATAAAAAATAAGTAATAATTTCAGTCCTTGAAAATTGCCAGTAATCTAATATCCCCCTATTCTAATGGACTTTTCCAACAACAAAGTGTCTGAGCCACACTTTGATTTGATAATCTATGCCTATTCAGCAAAGTTCACAATAATTGCAAGCCAATTCATTTTTCATAGACAAATTAGTTAATGTATTCATCGGCTTTTACTCCCTTAACTTGAATGTATTTGCTTGGCACTCATGGCAACAGCAGTCTCTCCCTCTCGCACACACTCACTCTCACGCTCTCTGACAACTCCAAAAACCTTATCAGTACAATCCTTATGTCTTTCCCATAAGCATAATTCAGCTTCCATTGTACATAATCAGTGGTCATCTCACTCAGCGAGTGTTCCAAAGTACCAAGATTTCTTATTCAAACAGATGACTCTCTTCGCCAAAAGAAAAAGAGCGAGAGAAAACAAAAATACAATTCTCCATTGAGTGACACTTCAATTAGCCTCCTGTCCTCCCCAGCGCTAATAGTCAGATGGGCATGCGATGCGGGGACAGGGCAGGTCATTTAAACATCTTTAAAACTCGTAAGGTTTACTCAAGGCCAGTGATTACGGATCTGCCTCCCTGACAGGTGGCCAGAGCTTGTTCCCCATCCCCCCTAGAAATAAACATATTCTCTGTCTAATTGCAAAGCCCAAGTGATTGCACACAATGAAAAACATTCACTGTGGCCTCGCTGTAGCCCAAGCTCTCTATTCCATGAGTTGGATAACACATGGCTGGATTCTCTGGCTGCATGCTAAATGGCACCCTATTCCCTGGTCAGGACCCTGGTCAAAAGTAGTACACTATTAAGGAAATAGAGTGCCATTGGAGACACAACCCCCTCTCTCTCACACAGCTCAGCACAGGGTCTCTCTAGCAGATCACAGGGTCTCTCTAGCGCTTCTGTTGTGTGTCAAAGTCATACCCTGACAAGCCTCAACACTGTAGTTTGAAAAGGTCTAGACGTATAAAGTGGCATTGTGGGCCCCCATCACTTCAGGTACGCCCCCATTTGTTATTTTCTTTTCATGTGCTGACTTCTCTCTCCCCTTTCAAAGCAACAGGAAGGCTGTCAATGCCTGCCAATGCACGTCTACAGTGTTTTAGTTCCCTCCATACAGGTGTACTGAGCTTCTGACTGTACCAATACTGAGTTGTGCAGGAAAAACCAAATGGAACACTTGCGTTGAGAAGGAAAGGCTTCCTTGCTGCTTTGCTTAGACAACCCCTATCCACCAAACAATCTGCATTTGAGAGGTTTTTCACATTTTCCTCTCACAAGTAGAGGAATAAATAGCAACATTTCATAACTTTTCTGAAATGTTGACTGAAAATGTAATGACCAAATTGAGATGCTTCTGTAGGAAATAATACCACATAAGTAATATCAGGAACTGCCTAATGTTATTGTTCATTATTCTGTTTTGGAGACAAGGTTACAATATGCCATCACACCTTAGCTGATCTCATCACATCCAATGTGTGGTGACCTTATAATGATGAATTTCCATAGCAATGACCACTCCAGTACTCCTCTGAATTATTGATATATTTTCACACCATAGTTCTACATGGACTACAAACCTAAATGGCACAGTCTCACCTTTCTGTATTCTGGCTGGCAGACATAACGGGGTTGACAGAGTGGTGTACCGGAGCATTACAAGTTGTAAAAGCCACAGTGAGACAAATGAGATTATACTTTTATTGAACAATGCGTTGGACTTCAGGAAACAGCAGAGGGAGCACCCCCCCATCCACATCGACGGGACAGTAGTGGAGAGGGTAGTAAAGTTTTAAGTTCCTCGGTGTACACATCACGGACAAACTGAATTGGTCCACGCAACAGCGCCTCTTCAACCACAGGAGGCTGGAGAAATTTGTCTTGTCACCTAAAATACTCACACACTTTTACAGATGCACAATCGATGTCAGGCTGTATCAACGCCTGGTACAGCAACTGCACCGCTCTCCAGAGGGTCTGCACAATGCATCACCAGGGGCAAACTACCTGCCCTCCAGGACACCTACAGCACCCAATGTCACAGGAAAGCCAAAAAGATCATCAAGGACAACAACCACCCGAGCCACTGTCTGTTCACTCCGCTTTCATCCAGAAGGCGAGGTCAGTACAGGTGCATCAAAGCAGGGACCGAGAGACTGAAAAACAGCTTCTATCTCAAGGTCATCAGACTGTTAAATAGCCATCACTAACATAGAGAGGCTGCTGCCAACATACAGACTCAAATCTCTGGCCACTTAAATAAATGTACTTATTAATAAAGGAATCACTCGTCACATTAAATAATGGCACTTTAATAATGTTTACATATCCTACATTTTTCATCTCATATGTATATACTGTATTCTATACCATCTACTGCCGCACAGCCTTCGCTCATATGTACTGTATTCTATACCATCTACTGCCGCACGGCCTTCGCTCATATGTACTGTATTCTATACCATCTACTGCCGCACGGCCTTTGCTCATATGTACTGTATTCTATACCATCTACTGCCGCACGGCCTTCGCTCATATGTACTGTATTCTATACCATCTACTGCCGCACGGCCTTCGCTCATATGTACTGTATTCTATACCATCTACTGCCGCACGGCCTTCGCTCATATGTACTGTATTCTATACCATCTACTGCCGCACAGCCTTCGCTCATATGTACTGTATTCTATACCATCTACTGCCGCACAGCCTTCGCTCATATGTACTGTATTCTATACCATCTACTGCCGCACAGCCTTCGCTCATATGTACTGTATTCTATACCATCTACTGCCGCACAGCCTTCGCTCATATGTACTGTATTCTATACCATCTACTGCCGCACGGCCATCACTCATATGTACTGTATTCTATACCATCTACTGCCGCACGGCCATCACTCATATGTACTGTATTCTATACCATCTACTGCCGCACAGCCTTCGCTCATATGTACTGTATTCTATACCATCTACTGCCGCACGGCCATCACTCATCCATACATGTTCTTATTCATCCCTTTACATTGGTGTGTATAAGGTAGTTGTAAATGTGTTAGATTACTTGTTAGATATTACTGCATTGTTGCAACTAGAAGCACAAGCAAGCTACACTCGCATTAACATCTGCTAACCATGTGTATGTGACCAATAACATTTGTTTGGATGTGGTAATGACCAGGGTTAGGGTAAATTGCATTTCAAAGTTTACTGAAATTCTCATTTCAATTCCAGATGTTTTCAGTGCTTGTACATGAAGAGAATTGGAATGGAATGTGAATTTCCGATTGTTCCTGAATTGACTAAATTGAAATGGAATTGAACCTTGGTAGCAATTCCATATATCATGTCGTTACTGTTAATACTGGGGGGTGTCAATGCCGAACTCTGATTGAAATTGTAAACTGGGTGTTTTGATCCCTGAATGCTGACTGACTGACAGCTGTGGTATATCAGACCGTATACCATTGATATGACAAAACATGTATTTTTACTGCTCTAATTACATTGGTAACCGGTTTATAATAGCAACAAGTCACCTCTGGGTTTGTGGTATATTGCCAATATACCACGGCTAAGGGCTGTGTCCAGGCACTCCGCGTTGCGTCGAGCTTAAGACCAGTCCTTAGCTGTGGTATATTTGCCATATACCACACGGGCCTCATTGCTTAACCGAACTCTGATTGACATCAATGCATGATTCCCACAGGAGTTCAAGTTACTTGTCTGTAGTTAGCGATCAGTCTTAAAGGGGCAGTTCAGTATTTTACTATTTAATGTTAGAAGATTCCTAAATCTGAAAGTAGTCTATGGGCCAGCAGGAACCACTTAATATTAAGTTGTAAAATTCTGAACTTTCCCATCAAGTAAGTGGTAGAGGGATGCAGAGGACACAAGTGACGACATATATACAGTAAGTGTAGCCTACTGACTTCAAAGAAATGTCAATGGTCCAAACTCCCAAGTTCTATTCATATCTGAGTGTGATTTTCTCATTTTCCACTCTCTAAATAATATTACCCCTGTGGCTCAGTTGCTTGAATATGGTGCTTGAAAAGGCAGGGTTGTGGGTTTGAATCCCATGGGGGACCAGTATGAAACAAATTGAAAATATATGCACTCACTACTGTAAGAAACTCTGGATAAGAGCAGCTGCTAAATTACTTAAATGTTAAATGAGGCACCACAAATACCTAAGGATTTTATTTATTATTTTATTTTTTTACTTGGTACTTCGAATGATTCAAGTTGTCTCGGCAAATTCTATTGTGTGTAAGCGCTGCTTTTCAAGGCTCCACAATTTGAGCAAACACCTGATAAACAAAGGGAGGCATATGGTTCCCTTATGGGGATAGAAATAACATAATACAACATAGATGGAATTTGCTATTGTGTCCTTTAAACATTACTTTATTCAGCTGTCATCCCATGATGCAAAAATTGTCATTGGAAAATGAAAGTGGACTGACAGCTTTAGGACAGGGGGCAATGTGTGATTCAAACAACAAAGCAGTCACCCTAACACTTTTGTTTTGTAAACAGCTTTAGGACAGGGGGCAATGTGGGATTCAAACAACAAAGCAGTCACCCTAACACTTTTGTTTTGTAAACAGCTGAGGGACAGGGGGCAATGTGGGATTCAAACAACAAAGCAGTCACCCTAACACTTTTGTTTTGTAAACAGCTGAGGGATGGAGCTGGAGAAATGTAACCACTCAAGTGTTTGTTTCAATTGATTGACAATGTAGGAGAGCTACTCTGCAGATTAGCGCTACAGGAAAATAACTAGCCGGCTGGTCATATTTGCACCTGTAAGCAGGAACTGTAGCCTGTTAACTTGCAAGAAAGCACCCTCCCGTTTAGCATGCCATTGGTCGATAACTACTGTGGGACCTATTCTCCTAAAAGGGTTTATTATGATTCCGCTGATGTGAAAGCTACTGTACAGCCTCTCTCGCTGAATCATTCCTAACAACTTTAAGGGAAAAAGAGAAGGATCAAAGTAAAATGGCTGTCCTATTTAAAAAAATCTGGTTCAACAGTTTTTAAATGAACCGACATGCTTATGCAGTTCAATAAGAAGATTGTTTCCCCATTGTTTCCCCATTGAGACACATTCCTGAACTTTCATAATGCACTCATTGACTTAAATAAATCAATTGGAATTTTTTAACAGGGAGAAATGGAAAAATAAGCACATTAATATCTGAACTCGACACTGAATGCTCACATTTTTGCATATGCACGTTTGATAAATGAGGCTCTCTGCGTCTAGCTATGACAGTTACTTCCAGCCCTGTCTTGGAGCCTGAAGCATCAATACAAACATAGACACAAAACGGAAGCGGAAAAAGAAGTGTGTGTGTGTGTGTGTGTGTGTGTGTGTGTGTGTGTGTGTGTGTGTGTGTGTGTGTGTGTGTGAGCCAAGAAAGCTTGAGGACAGCAGTAAATAAAACAGTCATCCCCTGACAGCTTTGATGGTTGGAGACTCACACACATGCAAAAACACACACACAAGTTTCAGCTTATGCCTTTTGTAAGTAAAGCCACACACAAGCACAAATTACAGATTGTTGTTTTGAAACAATTGATGACAGACAGCTTCAAATGCTTTTCTAACTTTTACCCATAAAATATTAATTTGATTGTTGCAGATTGTGTAATAATCAAGGTAGAGGGGAACAGAATCACACTGTGCATCTAATCTTAGCCAATCAAGCACAGTAGTGAAATCCCAATATGCCAATCTCCCGCTCTTTAAAAAGTTATTCATGAAATCCTCACTCCCAGCACCTCACTCATTGCTATTGTTATTAGGACTTATATTAACATACAGAAGGCCCATCATACATCTGGACCTAGATCCATTTCCCATTTGATGGTAACAGTGTAAATTTTTGGAGAGTTTCATTCTCACACATTCTATACTGCTTTCATCAAGAACCCCTAGACGACTCACTGTCTCATTAAGCCCAATTCCTACCCTACACAAAACATAATTCAATTACTACAAATAGCTACACAAAATGACCATCCTGCGTTGCAAACGTTTGCAGCCCCGCAATTTCTTACTAGACTTCTTGTGTTGTGTACTTAATTAAGGTATAACTTTGGCTTTAAAGTGAACTGCAGCCTAGTTATCCTGTGGCTGTCTATGTAGGTCATGTTTTTGTTTACTGTCGTCTACAAGATGGAGTTGGACTCTAAAAGCTTCCTAGTTGTGTGGCTCGAAATTGAATTTGTAACACTTTACATTAAGGTACCCTTCAGAAAGGTATTACATTTAACACAACAATGTGAATATTTTTGTGGTTTCATTGACAAAAATGACGCACGCATTTGTATGACCAATTGGATTTACTTTCAAGTAAGACAATAAATGTGAATATATTGTACGTAATGGTAATAGAGGAGAGCAGGTGTATACATCTCCACATGGAGACTCCACAGTATACAGTAGTTTAAAACTGCAATATGTAACTTTTTGGGTGACCCAACCAAATTCGCATAGAAATGTGAGTTATATATCTGTCATTCTCGTTGAAAGCAAGTCCAAGAAGTAGTATATATGTTCTAGGTCCGCTATTTCTATGCTTTTCCGGTCTTAAGTTTAGTTTTTGTGCCTTTTACTTCCATTGTTTTACACCAGCATCAAACGGCAGAAAATATATTTTTCACAGCGTTTTAGATGGTACAATGATTCTCTACACTATACTTGATTGTCCTGTCAAATAAACTGAAATTAGGTAAACTATCAGAATTTTAGCAACCAGGAAATTGCGGAGCGATTTCTCCATACTACATCTTTAACTATCAGACTCTTGACGATGACGTCAGATAAGGGCAAAGGCCATGGTCAATATATAGCAATGATACTACAGGGAAGTATACATGGCTGTTCAATATGACAGTGTGTAGTGTAAAACGGTTGAATTACAACAAGTATTATTCTTGTACCTTTGCTGTAATTATATCTTGTTACATACCACTTACATAGTACTCAAACCTTATTCATTTCAATATATAAAAAGTTGAAGACATTTTTGTGTATGGAGATTGATCAAAGTCCTGCTTTACAACATAGGCACCACAACAACTCTTATGGTATATTCAAGCAACCATCCCCAATGAGAGAGTATTACGGTGTCCATTTTAGGACAACAACTGCATGCTAACAGCCTCAGAGTCACCAACTGTTTCCCTTTCTCTTGGTGTCAGTCCCTCGATGACGCTCTGCACTATGCCAAGAAGGCCATGCCTCTAATCAAGTCGCACTGTGATTATGAGACTAGAGGCCATTCAAGCCAATGCTGTACAACTGAATAGAGCCCACCTCCCTTAAAAGGGCAATCTGCGTTGCTACATAAGTCTTTGGACTTTCGTCACGATATACAGTACACGGAGTGTACAAAACATTAGGAACACATTCCTAATATTGAGTTGATCACTCCTCTGCCCTCAGAACAGCCTCAGTTCAATTGGGCATGGACTCTACAAGATGTCGAAAGCGTTCCACGGGGATGCTGGCATATGTTGACAATAATGTTTCAACAGTTTTTCAAGTTTGTTGAATGTCCTTTGCATGGTGGACCATTCTTAAAACACACGGGAAACTGTTGAGAGTGAAAATCCCAGCAGCGCTGCAGTTGACACATTGAAACCAGTGCTCCTGTCACCTACCACCATACCCTGTTTAAAGGCACTTAAATCTTTTCTCTTGCCCATTCACCCTCTGAATTGCACATATATACAATACAAACCATGTCTCAATCATCAATCCTTTAACTTGTCTCCTCCCCTACATCTACACTGATTAAAGTGGATGTATTAAGTGACATCAATCAGGGATAATATATTTCACCTGGATTCACCTGGTCAGTCTGATACGGACATGTGTTGTACACTCAGTATATATCCATTGGTTCTTGAAGAATAAAACTTAGAAATACATCATGAGCTGAGTTCAACGGCTTCAGAACCCAAAATATAAGCTTGTTTTAGTCCTTTGTTTGTAAACAATGTAATTGTAAACAAACACTGTATAGCAGGGGTCGGAAACAGGCCGCCGTGGGACAAAATTGTCCTGTGAGTGATTTTTGAACCCCCTTTTTTCGTTGTAAAAAAGACAAAAATCAAGGAATTCTGCAAAATTGTTGATTTAATTTAGGAAGTCTATTCCCTAGTATTCCCATGAATAAAAAAAGAGACGTGATCGTGTCTCAATGTAATCAAGGAATACAATTAGTTTAATTTTCAAATAGAATCTCTTTTTGGGATTGTGGTCAATTTGTAGTGTACAAACTACTATAATTATGTTCCAGCCCCCCGACCATCCCCCTCAAAAAAAAAAAAAACGGCCCACGGTTGAATCTAGTTGCCTATCCCCTGCTGTATAGCCTCAAAACATAGTTAAACTGATCATTTTGATATCATACATAGTCAGTCCTTGCATCCAAAGCTCTGTCTATGAATTTGAGAGTGGTTACATTTCTCCAGCCCCACCCCTTAGCTGTTTACCAAAACAGTGGCGCGGTGTACACTTTGTTATTGTTTGAATTGCAGATGATCCTTTTAAAGACATGTCTCATATCTCAAAATGACTCTTTCTGATTAAAGCCGACAGTATGTGTCTGTGTGATTGGTGGGTGCACATGAGAATAGATATACATGGCGTGGGATATTGTGGAGCAATACATCAATTATGAAGAATGGAAACATGGATGGATACAAATCCATAGGGCCTCAAAGTCACAAAACAATGCAAGACCAATAACGTGAGTCTAAAACAGTTGAATTCAGATATTGTTGCCATGGTTTTTTAGCATTTTTTATTTTCTTCAGATTATCAATGTGTTTTCTTAAAGGTGTGCCATTAAACAATTTTGTAAATGGCAGTGTCACTGAACTGTAATTTTCCCTTGTTTAACAGTGTAATCAATAATAGGATGTGTTATTTAGGCTTGTAACGGCTTTCTTCTTCCTCTTCTGAGGAGGAGTAGTAGGAAGGATCGGAGGACCAAAATGCAGCGTGGTATGTATCCATAATGTAAAGAGAATGAATACAGAATAAAAAAAGAACAAGAGAAACAAAATGAAAACCGAAACAGTCCCGAATGGTGCAAACACTGAAACAGAAAATAATCACCCACGAAACACAGGTGGGAAAAGGCTACCTAAGTATGATTCTCAATCAGAGACATCTAACGACACCTGCCTCTGATTGAGAACCAAAACAGGGGGGTGTATTTAGGCCAAACACAAAAACATCACATAGAAAAAGGAACATAGACAACCCACCCAACTCACGCTCTGACCATACTAAAACAAAGACATAACAAAAGAACTAAGGTCAGAACGTGACAAGGCTACCCTGTTTATTCTTTCACAACCTTCTTCATTGTTAAGATGCATTCCTTTAATTAAGAGCAGATTAATAGATTTGTAGATTGACTGAAATATGGAATGTAAAAATAACATTATTTTGTGTCCCTGGCTTTCATTCTTTTGTATTGATTTGGTCGGTTGATACTCTTCCGTTTGAGCTTCTCAAGGTTGTGTACATTGTGGACGCCTGCTATCCTGGCTTTTCGGTGGGCTTTTTCATATTTTCTGGCGCAAACACCTGTTTCCTTGGCGTGCATTAATTATCATGGAGGACTGTTGACATCTTCCACAAAATCCATTGCAAAAAAAACAATTTGTGTGATTGCATTGGGGTCTTCTCCCCCCCACCCCCTCTCTCTCCATGTGTTACGCAGCAGACTGCCAGATTGCACCGGGCCAACTTTCCAGCTTCAGGGATACGGTGAGCCTGTCTTTATCTCTGGGAAACAGACGCAAACGATTGCATCCTGAGGGGCTTTATGGATAGATATGTGGGTGTTTGTTTGAAGGAGGGCTTTTATTTCCAGGTTTTTATTTACAAATGATTTAAATACACCCCCCTCTGTCCACTGTTGACTTCTATCGACTACATGTACCATTACCAAAATCCTTCTGATTTTCTTCTTTGGATGGTAAATAACATTTTGATCTTCACGCAAATAAGTGTGTTACACGATTTCAGCAGGAAATGCTTCTATATCACATCATGTGCATCTGAGAGCTGTTCTAACATGGACACCGTATGTACAGTGCCTTCAGAAAGTATTCACACCCCTTTTTCCACGTGTTTTTGTGTTCCAGACGGAATTAAAAATGTATTACATTTAGATTTTTTTGTCACTGACCCCATAATGTCAAAGTTGAATTATGTTTTTAGAACTGTTTACAAATCTAATAAAAAACGAAAATCTGAAATGTCTTGAGTCAATAAGTATTCAAATGTTCAGGAGTAAACCATTTGCTTAACTCACATAAGTTGCATGGATTCACTCTGTGCAATAATAGTGTTTAACATGATTGATTTAATGACTACCTCATCTCTGTACCCCACAAATACAATTATCTGTAAGGACCCTCAGTCGAGCAGTGAATTTCAAACACACATTGAACCACAAAGACCAGGGAGGTTTTCCGATGCCTGGCATAGAAAGACACCTATTGGTAGATCGGTAAAAAAAAGAAAAAAGAAGACGACTTTGAATATCCCTTTGAGCATGGTGAAGTTATTAATTAAACTTTGGATGTTGTATCAATACACCCAGTCACTACAAAGATACATGCATCCTTCCTAACTCAGTTGCCGGAAAGGAAGGAAACAATGCTGGGATTTAAACAATGGTACCTTTAAAACAGTTTCAGAGTTTAATGGCTGTGATAGGAGAAAACTGAGGATGGATACCTCACAATGGACCAAAATATACCAAACTTTACAGTCAAGTGGATTTACAATATAGATATGAAAAAGTGTTTGCACACAAAAAATAACATAAGCTATGCAGTTGTAATTAAATAAAAAAACACACTGAAATATTATTATTTTCAAATGATTAACATCCGCTATTGACTTGGCCTATTTGAACTGGTCCTTCTGGCTAGGGTACCTATTGTACGTTGTGGGTACTTGGGACAGTGTTTGAATGAGTTTCCATGAGCTCACGCAGGTGCCTGAGAGCTGTGACTGTGCCAAGGGCTAACATATTGTGCATTGTCTCTTTGTGGGCAAATAAAGGGCAAATAGGGCAAATAAAAAGGGCAAATAAAAATCCAACGAACAGACCTCCAGTTGTGGCAGTGTCCTCATGAAATTACACAACGCAGAACCAACCACGCTACACAAACAGAGTTATGAATCATTAATGCCAAGGAATTACATTTTAGAACAGATAAACATGCAACAATTACTGACAGGGTTAAAACGATAAATCACGTCAGAGCCCTGATACTTTCCTCCACTTGTTCAAAAGGTCCAAGGCTTGTTCTAATGCAGTATACACACTGTACAATACTTCTTCCAATGAGTCAGACCAGAGTCAGACAAATGACCAGGAAGAAACATTGCAACATCCACATTCCAATGGGTAGGGTTAGGAAGTTGAGTTGAGCAACAATTGAGGAGGAAAATGCATATTCACATTTCACACTAAAACAAAAATGAGTTTGGAATATTTACATACTTAAGGGATCAAAAAATCTGCAGTGTCAACAGGGAGCTTCTTTTTTCCTCCTCATTTGGAGAGATCCCCATGTGCATTAGTGAGGCTCCTGCATAAGCCTTGAGCATGGAACAGGCTTATTCATACCCACTTCTTCATGGCTTAGTTACTGCATATAGATTTAATTGAATTTCATATTTGTCAGAGATACACAATTCCAAACGGTGCAATCCTTTCTCTCCCCCTCTTCTAAATAACCAGGCGTTGAATATCTGCTTCAGCTCCACAGCGATGTTCGAAGGCCTCCACCGACCGAGGAGCTTAGAGAGAGAACGAGTTCTCTTTCATTTGCTTGTAGTGGCGAGCTGAATGGTTGTGGAGTCAGATTGCCAGTCTGTGCAGAGGAAAAAGAGTGGTATGTATTTTTCCCCTGCATGAGCAGAGCAGAGCGCCGAGGGAAAAACATGAAATGGGGAAGTATTCCTTCAGGGGCCACGTTTGGAGTGAGTTGTGTGGAAATAGTAATTGCAGACTTCTGACTCAGTGAATTGACACTCATTGACCCCACTTCAATCTGTCTCACCCCTCAAAGGTGACCTTTCAACCCTGGCCACCTCTGAAAAATACTCATTTCCAGATGTGCTGGCCCAGAAGATGGCTTTTTTCACATGGCTAATCACAGTGGGAAATCAGCTGCCGGTCCATTTGGAAGGGGGATAGTTCAAGGAAATGTGACTAAATATCACTCAGTGATTGAGATGGTCAAGGATTGGATGTGCTACTGTGTCAGTGTGACAGGCCTCACATCGGCAAGCCGTCTATAAGTCCTGCAGAGACCGAAGCTAATATGGACACCATAACGGTCTGTTATTAGTTCTTCGTCAAATCCTTTTCAAATTGGCTCTGAAGAGAGAGAGAAATTTTGTACTGAAGAAACACACAAAGAAGAATTTGATTGTATGCATCAGTACCATGTGGATCCGTAAACAGGTTAAAAAAGTGTCCAGAGGATGATACTAATTATCTGTTTGACGGAGCAGATTGCCTGGTTAGTGCTATTGACTTCTTTGCTCTGTTGTATCCAGTGCTGATTGTCTGTGGCGAAGATGTGCACGTTCACAGAGTTAGGCGAGCATTTCCATTCAACTAACACACACTGAGTCATATTATGCTTTAGTACCAAAAATAAATGCAACATGCAACAGAATTTAAACGAGTTACAGTTCATATACTGTAAGGAAATAAGTACATTTAAATACATTCATTATGCCCAAATCTATGGATTACACATGACTGGGAATAAAGATATGCATCTCTTGGTCACAGATACCTTTAAAAAAAATGGGCTTTCGCCACGGTATCTCTGTGCATTCAAATTGCCATCGATAAAATGCAATTGTGTTTTTTGTCCCTAGCTTATGTCTGCCCGTACCATAAACACACTGACATCATGTGGAACTCTGTTCACAACGTTGAAAACCGCTCGCCCACGCAACGCATATACGTGGTCTGGTGGACATTCCTGCAGTCAGCATGCCATATGCATGCTCCCTCAAAACTTGGCATTGTGTTGTGTGATAAAACGGCAAATTTTAAAGTGGCCTTTTATTGTCCCCATCACAAGGTGCACCTGTGTTATGATCATGCTGTTTAATCAGCTTCTTGATGTGCCAAACTTGATGTGCCAATTGGATGGATTATCTTGGCAAATAAGAAATGCTCACTAACAGAGATGTAAACACATTTGTGCACAACATTTGAGAGAAATAAGATTTTTGTGTGTATGGAACATTTCTGGGACATTTTATTTCAGATCTTGAAACATGGGACCAATACCTTATATGTTGTGTTTATTTTTGTTCATTGTAGGATGAATATCTACAAGACATTGCATAAAAAATTACAAATGCAAGTCAATATTGTATGTTGACCTACGGCATGTTCCTCATCATAATCTAATAAGTGTTTAGTCTGCTCATGAGTCATACAGCTGTACAATGTCAAAATTCAAATAACAAAGAAGAGGGAACACTACCTTGCTTTCGAACCAAGTTTCAAGAATTGAAGAGCAAATTGAAGTGAGGAGGAAATTCAGCAGCTGTTGGTGGACAGTGCAAGTTGATAAGGTGTTTCTTTATTGTTAAATGTAGCCTCCATCAGTTTTTAGATTCAAATGACACCCATGACAAAATAGCCAAATACAGTTGAAGTTGGAAGTTTACATACACCTTAGCCAAATACATTTGAACTCAGTTTTCAAAATTCCTGACATTTAATCCTAGTAAAAATTCATTGTCTTAGGTCAGTTAGGATCACCACTTTATTTTAAGAATGTGAAAAGTCAGAATAATAGTAAAGAGAATTATATCAGCTTTTATTTATTTCATCACATTCCCAGTGGGTCAGAAGTACACTCAATTAGTATTTGGTAGAATTGCCTTGAAATGGTTTAACTTGGGTCAAAGGTTTTGGGTAGCCTTCCACAAGCTTCCCACAATAAGATTTGCCCATTCCTCCTGACAGAGCTGCTGCAACTGAGTCAGGTTTGTAGGCCTCCTTACTCGCACACACTTTTTCAGTTCTGCCTACAAATTTTCTATAGGAATGAGGTCATGGCTTTGTGATGGCCACTCCAATACCTTGACTTTGTTGTCCTTAAGCCATTTTGCCACTACTTCGGAAGTATGCTTCGGGTCATTGTCCACTTGGAAGACCCATTTGCTACCAAGCTTTAACTTCCTGACTGATGTCTTGAGATTTTGCTTCAATATATCCACATACTTTTCCTCCTCATGATGCCATCTATTTTGTGAAGTGCACCAGTCCCTCCTGCAGCAAAGCACCCCCACAACATGATGCTGCCACCCCTGTGCTTCACGGTTGGGATGGTGTTCTTCGGGCTTGCAAGCCTCCCCTTTTTCCCTCTAAACATAACGATGGCCATTATGGCCAAACAGTTCTATTTTTTTTTCATCAGACCAGAGGACATTACTCTAAAATGTACAGTCTTTGTCCCCATGTGCAGTTGCAAACCATAGTCTGGCTTTTTTTATGGTGGTTTTGGAGCAGTGGCTTCTTCCTTGCTGAGTGGCCTTTCAGGTTATGTTGATATAGGACTCGTTTTACTGTGGAAATAGATACTTTTGTACCTGTTTCCTCCAGCATCTTCACAAGGTCCTTTGCTGTTGTTCTGGGATTAGTTTGCACTTTTCACACCAAAGTACGTTAATCTCTAGGAGACATAACGTGTCTCCTTCCTGAGCGGTATAATGGCTGCATCTTGGCTAATTTTCCCATGATGTCAAGCAAAGAGGCACTGAGTTTGAAGGTAGGCCTTGAAATACATCCGCAGGCACACCTCCAATTGACTCAAATTATGACAAATTATGACAATTAGCCTATCGGAAGCTTCTAAAGCCATGACATAATTTTCTGGAATTTTCCAAGCTGTTTAAAGGCACAGTCAACTTTGTGTATGTAAAATTCTGACCCACAGGAATTGTGATACAGTCAATTATAAGTTAAATAATCTGTCTGTAAACAATTGTTGGAAAAATGTGTCATTCACAAAGTAAATGTCCTAACCAACTTGCCAAAACTATAGTTTGTTAACAAGAAATGTGTGGAGTGGTTGAAAAACTAGTTTTAATGACTCCAACCTAAATGTATGTAAACTTTCGACGTCAACTGTAACTGTAAAGAGCCGTAATACTGCACCTAAAGAGCTGAACTGTGTCGCTCTCAAAGTCCTGGCAACCGGTTATAAATAAATAAATATCTGGCTAAATCCTGGGCCTTCTCAGACCAAGTGAACATGGCGGGGATTAGCGAGTTACATGTGAAAAATCCCAGAGTTACATGTTCTGTACTTTGCGGAACGGGAAGGCTGGTACTCAGAGAGCAAAATCCACGTCCTCCTAAGCTCTGAGGGCATGGAACTCCTGCTGATCTCCTCACTGGAGAAGCCTCACACCGTACTCCCAACACAATCCAGAAAGCATTCTGTGTGATATTAGGTGAGAGGTTTACACAAGGGCATAGGGTTTCATCGTTGTTGTTTACACAATGGCAGTATAGATAGATGATAATACCCTTTTCTCACTACTAGAGCCTGCCTGAGAGGAATCAAGCTATACTGCGCGAGCATGGTTACCCATCCACCATTGTTGTGAAGGACAATGTGAAAAGAATAGCCAGCCAGTATGGTTCAGGTTGGCATGATAGTGTGAAAATGGTACGAGAGAATGAGTTATTTTATTGACAGTATTAGTCATTCTGGGGCAAAAGGTTATTCTATTGAAAGTTATCAAAGAGGAGCTTCTTCAAGACATTCAAATTATTATTATTATTATTATTTGTATGTTAAATTGGTGATATTTGATTCAAGACGTATTATCAAGACAAAATGTCCTCTCTTTTTCATCGTCATCTCACATTCAAAGTAATTTGGTCTCGCACAATTCTATATTTTGACTCATGTTCGAGTGCCGTTTGTCTCTCCCAAACCTTATTTTGACGTCACATAAAAGTCTGACAGAAGTTCTGCATAGGAGCACATCCCAACGCTGGTGTGTCTGGAATGCTCCAACTTTGATATGCCACCTTTCTCTTCAATAAACCCCATAACAACGCTGACATTTGGCATGTCCAGAGAGCCAGAGAGAAGGTGTGAAGTAGATAAGCAGAAAGAACAGAGAAACAAAATCATCCGGGTGGCATAACATCCCAAAAAACAAATCTATGTCCTGCAAAGCCAGACTCACTGCTCTCAACTGTGACCCCAAGGGATTGGTTGGGAGGTACATAGGGATAAAGTGATAAAAACCATGTGCAGCAGGCTGGCAAGTGCCAATGATGTGTTGTGAGGTTGGGTCTCATTGGGCACGCTCAGGAATATGCTGTGGGGCTGAAGTAGGCACAAAATGTTCATGGAAAATATGCTTATCATCCAAATATCCAAAGAAAAGTAAGAAAAATTACTCTACAGTTCAAATACCCAATGTTTTGCATTCCAAAAGGTGGCACATTATTCCCTATTTAGCATACTACTTTTGACCAGGGCCCATAGCACTATATAGTGAAAAGGGGTACCATTTGGGATGCAATACATACCAGTCAGACCACTGAGCTCCTGCAGTGGGTGATAGATAGATCATTGCTTTGGGACTAAACTGATGAAGTTCTCATGGTATGAGGTGGCTAGGTCTAGTACAATTCTGTTTAGGCATTACCTCTAGTCTAAACCTCAGTGATAGGCTAGAAATGACATGCCCATTACATCATATCCATGAGCTAATGTCCATAAAAATTCCTGGTATGCGGAGTATGCCAACCTCCTGTGTCACCAAGCCGATGTCTCTTCATTGTGACGGATGTGCCTTTTTCTCTGAAGGAATGAGAAGGGGCAGGAGGTGAATGTTGTTTTCTTCCTTTGAAGAGATGCTATTGCCTTTCAATTAAACTCCAATGTTATCAGCCCATTGCAGCACATGTTTATTCCTAATACGCTGCAACCGCTTTGGATTTAGAGCAAATCTTGGAATTCCATAGGTGGGGAACCAATTATGATTAGTTTTGCTATAATACTAGCTTTGGTTATTTGGGGGCCTGAGGAAAAACGTTGCAACTGTACCCTCCATGGTGGCTCTATGGAAGGTCTGAGGTTGGTGCGGGTTAGTTTTGTTGATTTGAAGTGGCGTCTGTTTGGTGCTTTCATCACTCGCCAGCTATTAATGACACTGTTAGAGCTTTGTCAAAGGTCACAGGCTATCAAGGCAAAATGTGTCCCAAAACTGATTTCAAAGTGTGTCAACGTCATCACTGGAAGCTACTTAAGAAGGAACTGTCTCCCAGTACTCAAGGAAAAGGCAATGTTGTGTTAGCAATAAAGGGAGCCCAACTGTCATCTCTGTAGGATGTCAAACTGCTGCATGCTTCCTCTGACTGTTCCTATCTCTTTGTATGATTAATGCCAGCCATGCTCTGTGTGCAGTCATTGCTCATTGCCTCTCAGACAGGCGGAATTGGATGCCCACAAAGGAGATATGAAAAGGTGCAAACATAATACGCTGTTGCTTTCTCCCTCCAGACGGAAAGACGGCACTCTGAAAGCCTTTGGCGGCTAATAGTTGTGTCTGTATGATTTCTGTCCACTCCCCTCGCAATATAGACATGTTAGAAGACACTCCAGGCAAACACTGCGTCTTGGGCTGGGGTTGTGTGTGTGCGCCGTCAACGCCTAGTGAAAGAGTGTAAAAACTACAAGAAAAGGAAACAAACAGGCAATTAAAAGGACATTGGTCGACAGGAAAAAACTAAGAGGGAAGGGGGTTGAGTTGTTATCTCCTCCCTTCATTACTACTGCCCCTTTGTGACAGACTCAGATCGAGGGGCGAGTAATGCATTTAGGACCTCATTAAGGGACGGACCAGAGCATGGCCGGGGCAGGAAGTGAGGAGTCGCCTGTCTCATTACTGGAGCATTCCTCAGCTTCGGATTATGTGTGGCTGTTCCCTGCCTGCTTGCATCAGTGTGACGCAAGCATTGATCTGAAAACAGTAAAAGCTAGTGTAGTAGATTCAGCAGCATATGTGTAGGGTGTGTGGATCATGCCCATTGGAGCATGTTATGAAAAAGTACTACTGAATTACTACTCAAAAAACTAAAAAAGCTGATACAAACTTAATAGGATTAAATTAATAACAAGCAAGCCCCTATCAACATTGACGGGAACGCAGGGGAGAAAGCTTCTTCTTCGGTGTACACATCACTGGCAATCTGAAATGGTCCACCCACACAGACAGTGTGGTGAGGAAGGCACAACAGCGCCTCTTCAACCTCAGGAGGCTGAAGAAATTTGGCTTGGCCCCTAAAACCCTCACAATTTTTTACAGATGTACAATTGAGAGCATCCTGTCAGGCTGTATCACCGTCTGGTCTGGCAACTGCACCACCCCCAACTGCAGGGCTCTCCAGAGGGTGGTGCGGTCTGCCCAACGCATCAACCACCCGAGCCATGGCCTGTTCAACCCGTTATGATTCAGAAGGCGAGGTCAGTACAGGTGCATCAAAGCTGGGACCGAGAGACTAAAAAAACAGCTTCTATCTCAAGGCCATCAGACTGTTAAATAGCCAACACTAGCCAGCTTCCACCCGGTTACGCAACCCTGCACCTTAGAGGCTACTGCCCTATATACATAGACTTGGAATCACTGACACCTTTAATAATGGAACACTAGTTTCTTTAATAATGTTTAAATAATGTTTACATACTGTTTTACTCATTTCATTTGTGTATACTGTATTATTTTCTACTGTATTTTAGTCAATACCACTCTGACGTTGCTCGATCTAAAATGTATATATTTCTTAATTCCATTCTTTTACTTTTAGATTTATGTGTATTATTGTGAATTGTTTTAGATACTTCTGCATTGTTGGAGCTAGGAACACAAGCATTTTGCTACACCCGCAATAACATCTGCTAAATATGTGTATGTGACCAATAACATTTGATTTGATTTAAATATATTTATTTAATTAATTAATTACAACACTTTTAATCAATGTAATGCCTTGTCTTCATTCAGCTTTAACAGCTTTACAAAACTAGTATGCCCACTCTATGGAAAGGACTCTCAAGAACACTATTGTTTTCCATTTTGCTCTATGAACCACACAAGTGTCTCGGGACTCATCAGAAGGTAACCCATACAAACAAATGTAGTTTGTGGTATAAAAAAAGGGCTTAAATAAATGTATAAATAAATGTACAGTACCAGTCAAAAGTTTGGACACACCTACTCATTTAAGGGTTTTTCTTTATTTTTGCTATTTTCTACATTGTAGAATAATAGAGAAGACATCAAAACTATGAAATAACACATATGGAATCATGTAGTAATCAAAAAAGTGTTAAACAAATCAAATATCAGTTATATTTGAGGTTCTTCAAAGTAGCCACCCGTTGCCTTGATGACAGCTTTGCACACTCTCAATCAGCTTCATGAGGAAATCACCTGGAATCCATTTCAATTAACAGGTGTGGAATGTGTGGAATTTCTTTCCTTCTTAATGCGTTTGAGCCAATCAGTTGTGTTGTGACAAGGTAGGGGTGGTATACAGAAGATAGCCCTTTTTGACAAAAGACCAAGTCCATATTATGGCAAGAGCAGCTCAAACAAGAAAAGAGAAACGACAGTCCATCATTCATAGACATGAAGGTCAGTCAATCCGGAAAATTACTTTGAACGTTTCTTCAAGTTCAGTCAGAAAAACCATCAAGCGCTATGATGACACTGGCTGTCATGATGACCGCCACAGGAAAGGAAGATCCAGAGTTACCTCTGATGCAGAGGATAAGTTCATTATAGTTACCAGCCTCAGAAATTTCAGCCCAAATAAACGCTTCACGCAGTTCAAGTAAGACACATCTCAACATCAACTGTTCGGAGGGACTGCATGAATCAGGCCTTTATGGTCGAATTGCTGCAAAGAAACCACTACTAAATGACACCAATAAGAAGGAGAGACTTGCTTGGGCCTAGAAACACGAGCAATGGATATAAGACCGGTGGAAATCTGTCCTTTGGTCTGATGAATCCAAATTTGAGATTTTTGGTTCCAACCATCATGTCTTTGTGAGACGCAGAGAAGGTGAATGGATGATCCCTGCATGTGTGGTTCCCACCGTGAAGCATGAAGGAGGATGAGGTATAATGGTGTGGGGGTGCTTTGCTGGTGAGACTGTCTGTGATTTATTTAGAATTCAAGGCACACTTAATCAGCATGGCTACCACAACATGCTGCAGTGATACGCCATCCCATCTGGTTTGTTTTTAGTGGGACAATCATTTGTTTTTCAACAAGATAATACCCCAACACACCTCCAGGCTGTGTAATGGCTATTTGACATAGAAGGAGAGTGATGGAGTGCTGCATCAGATGACCTGGCCTCCACAATCACCCGACATCAACCCAATTGAGATGGTTTGTGATGAGTTGGACCGCAGAGTGAAGGAAAAGCAGCCAAGAGGTGCTCAGCATTTGTGAGAACTACTTTGAGACTGTTGAAAAAGCTTTCCAGGTGAAGCTGGTTGAGAGAATGCCAAGAGTGTGCAAAGCTGTCATCAAGGGACATTCTTTTTTACCTTTATTTAACTAGGCAAGTCAGTTAAGAACAAATTCTTATTTACAATGACGGCAGACTCATCAGTCTTGGTTTCTCAAATGACTGCCTCGCCTGGTTCACCAACTACTTCTCAGATAGAGTTCAGTGTGTCAAATCAGAGGGCCTGTTGTCCTGACCTCTGGCAGTCTCTATGGGGGTGCCACAGGGTTCAATTCTCGGGCAAACTCTTTTCTCTGTATACATCAACGATGTTGCTCTTGATTCTGGTGCGTCCTGCTAGCGGGACAACTTCTGGTGAAACTGGAGGGAGTGCAATTTTTAAAAATAATCATAAAGATTATGGATATTATACATTTAGGTATATACAAGTCTCTTACATCGGTTGAAAGCTGAAATACTAGTTAATCCAACTGCACTGTCCGATTTACAGTAGCTATTACAGCGAAAGCATGCCATGCGATTGTTTGAGGATGGTCCCCACATCAAAATATTTTTCCACCGGCACAGTTTTCATAAAATCACAAATAGCAATTAAATATTCACTTACTTTTCGAAGATCTTCCTCTAATTTGTCATCCAAAGGGTCCCAGCTACAACGTGTAGTGTCGTTTTGTTAGATAAAATGTTTCTTTATATCCCAAAAAGTCTGTTTAGTTGGTGCCATCGATTTGAGTAATCCACTCGTTCAACCTGCAGAGAAAGGAATCCGAAAATCTACTCCTAAACTTTATTTCAACAAGTCAAAATATGTTTATATGTATCCCTCAGAAACCCTAAAATGCAATCAAACTAAAATATTTCTTATAGAAAGAAGTATGTTCAATAGGAAACAAATTTTAACAGGTGCGTCTTGTCTTCATGGTGCGCGAAAACACGAATTTCCAAGACTGTCATTCTACTAAACCTCATATTTCTTATCCGTTTTGGAAGTTACAAGCCTGAAACCTTGAACATGGACTGCGGACACCCAGTGGAAGCCATAGGAATTGCATCCTGGGAGATAGAAGTGGGTATACCCTTATACTTGTTATTAGAAGAGCATGGTCTCTCTCTCTCTCAAAAAAAAATCAGGTTGGTTTTCCTTTGGATTTTCTCCTACCATATTTATTGTGTTATACTCTCCTACATTATTTTAACAGTTCTACAAACTTCAAAGTGTTTTCTTTCCAATGGTAATTATATGCATATCCTGGCTTCAGGGCCTGAGTAACAGGCAGTTTACATTGGGCACAACATTCAGTCTGAAATTGAGAAAACGGGGCCTAGCCCTAGGAAGATTTAAGAACAAATTCTCATTTAAAATGACGGCAGACCCAACAGCCTTGATTTCTCAAATGACTGCCTCGCCTGGTTCAACAACTACTTCTCAGATAGATTTCAGTGTTTCAAATCGGAGGGCCTGTTGTACAGACCTCTGGCAGTCTCTATGGGGGTGCCACAGGGTTCAATTCTCGGGCCGACTCCTTTCGCTGTATACATCAATGATGTCGCTCTTGCTGCTGGTGATTTTCTGATCCACCTCTATACAGATGACACCATTACTGTATACTTCTGGCCCTTCTTTGGACACTGTGTTAACAAACCTCCAGACGAGCTTCAATGCCATATAACACTCCTTCAGTGGCCTCCAACTGCTCTTAAATGCAAGCAAAACTAAATGCATGCTCTTCAACCGCCCGTCTAGCATCACTACTCTGGATGGTTCTGACTTAGAATATGTGGGCAACTACAAATACCCAGGTGTCTGGTTAGACTGTAAACTCTCCTTCCAGACTCACATTAATTAAGCATCTCCAATCCAAAATGAAATCTAGAATTGGCTTCCTATTTCGCGACAATGCATCCTTCACTCATGCTGCCCAAAATACCCTCGTAAAACTGACTATCCTACCGATCCTTGACTTCGGCAATGTCATTTACAAAATAGCCTCCAACACTCTACTCAGCAAATGGGATGCAGTCTATCACAGTTCCAACCATTTTGTCACCAAGGCGCCATATACTACTCACCACTGCGACCTGTATGATCTCGTTGGCTGGCCCTCGGTTCATATTCATCGCCAAACCCACTGGCTCCAAGTCATCTATAAGTCTTTGTTAGGTAAAGCCCCGCCTTATCTCAGCTCACTGGTCACCATAGCAGCACCCGCCCGTAGCACGCACTCCAGCAGGTATATTTCACTAGTCATCCACAAAGCCAACTCCTCCTTTGGCCCCCTTTCCTTCCAGTTCTCTGCTGCCAATGACTGGAACGAATTGTAATAATCACTGAAGCTGGAGTCTTATATCTCCCTCACTAACTTTAAGCACCAGCTGTCAGAGCAGCTTACCGATCAATGCACCTGTACACAGCCCATCTGTAAATAGCCCACCCAACTACCTCATCCCTTTTTTGATTGATTCCAAGATGCCGTAGCAGTTCAGACTTCATTGTCTTCGTCTTACCGTGTCCTGTGTATATATCTTTTTTTCCCCTTCGGATATATTTTTCATATGTTTAACCTCAGTTTCAACACACTCTCCTGCAACCAGCCTCAACCAATACATCCGGCACAGAGATGGCCGCCTCGCTTCTCGTTCTTAGGAAACTATGAAGTATTTGGTTATTTTATGTATTATTTCTTACACTTTTACTCCCGGAAATCTTAAGTCTTGTTATATATAGCCGGGAGGAACTATTGGATATAAGAGCAACGTCAACTTACCAACATTACGACCAGGAATATGACTTTCCCGAAGCAGATCCTCTTTTTGGTCAACCACCCAGGACAATGGATCAGATCCCAGCAGGCGACCCAAAACAACGGCATTGCAGAAGGGGCAGACGGAGCAGTCTTCTATTTAGGATCCGTAGACGGCACTTTGCCCACCGCTCCCGAGCATACTACTCGCCAATGTCCAGTCTCTTGACAACAAGGTAGACGAAATCCGAGCAAGGGTTGCCTTCCAGAGAGACTTCAGAGATGGTAACATTCTGTGTTTCATGGAAACGTGGCTCACTCGGGATACGTTACCAGACTCGGTACAGCCACCTGGTTTCTTCACGCATCGCACCGACCGAAACAAACATCTCTCTGGTAAGAAGATGTGGGGGGTGTATGCCTTATGATTAACTTCTTCGAGATAGGGGGCGCTCTTTAAATGTTTGGATAAAAAACGTTCCCGTTTTAAACAAGATATTTTGTCACGAAAAGATGCTTGACTATGCATGTAATTGACAGCTTTGGAAAGAAAAAACTGCAAAGATATTATCTGTGAGTGCCCCAGAAGTAATGCTACAGGCGAAACCAAGATGAAGTTTCATACAGGAAATGCCCCAGATTCTGAAGGCGCTGTGTTCCAATGTCTCCTTCTATGGCTGTGAATGCGCCAGGAATGTGCCTGCCCTTTCTGTTGTTTCCCCAAGGTGTCTGCAGCATTGCGACGTATTTGTAGGCATATCATTGGAAGATTGACCATAAGAGACTACATTTACCAGGTGTCCGCCCGGTGTCCTGCGTCGAAATTATTGCGTAATCTCCAGGTCCATGCGCGTTCCATTTCTTCAGAGAAGAAACTAAACTGCCACGAATGACTTATCATCGAATAGATATGTGAAAAACACCTTGAGGATTGATTCTAAACAACGTTTGCCATGTTTCTGTCGATATTATGGAGTTAATTTGGAAAAAAGTTTGCGTTTTAATGACTTTTTCTTACCCAAACGTGATGAAGAAAACGGAGCGATTTGTCTACACAAATAATCTTTTTGGTAAAACTGAACATTTGCTATCTAACTGAGAGTCTCCTCATTGAAAACATCTGAAGTTCTTCAAAGGTAAATTATTTTATTTGAATGCTTTCTTGTTTTTGTGAAAACGTTGCATGCTGAATGCTACGCTAAATGCTACACTAAATGCTACGCTAAATGCTACGCTAAATGCTACGCTAGCTATCAATAATCCTACACAAATGCTTGTTTTGCTATGGTTGAAAAGCATATTTTGAAAATCTGAGCTGACAGTGTTGTTAACAAAGGCTAAGCTTGAGAACTAGCATATTTATTTCATTTCATTTGCGATTTTCATGAATAGTTAACGTTGCGTTATGGTAATGAGCTTGAGGCTGTATTCACGATCCCGGATCCGGGATGGCTAGAATCAAGAGGTTAACGAGTTGTGGTGTGATCGTAACAACATACAGGAACTCGAGTCCTTTTGTTCACCTGACCTAGAATTCCTTACAATCAAATGCTGACCACATTATCTACCAAGTGAATTCTCTTCGATTATAATCACAGTCGTGTATATCACCCCCAAGCAGACACCTCGACTGGAAACCACATATTTGAGGGTGCACCCCAAGCAGACACATCGACGGCCCTGAAAGAACTTCATTGGACTCTATGTAAACTGGAAACCACATATCCTGAGGCTGCATTTATTGTAGCCGGGGATTTTAACAAGGCTAATCTGAAAACAAGGCTCCCCAAATTCTATCAGCATATCGATTGTGCTACCAGGGCTGGCAAAACCCTAGACTACTGTTATTCTAACTTTCGCGAAGCATATAAGACCCTCCCCCGCCCTCCTTTTGGAAAAGCTGACCACGACTCCATTAAAACAGGAAACGCCCGTGCTCAGGTCTGTTCAACGCTGGTCCGACCAATCTGATTCCACGCTTCAAGATTGCTTCGATCACGTGGACTAGGATATATTCCGGATAGCGTCTGACAACAACATTGATGTATACGCTGATTTTGTGAGCGAGTTTATTAGCAATTGCATCGGTGATGTTGTACCCACGGCGACTATTAACCAGTTGCGACGAGCAAACCAGTATCCGGGAGCGTAATCATAGCCTCAAGTGCATTAGCATAACGCAACTTTTCCTATTCATGAAAATCGCAAATGAAATGAAATAAATATATTCAAACACAAGCTTAGCCTTTTGTTAACAACACTGTCATCTCAGATTTTCAAAATATGCGTTACAGCCAACGCTAGACAAGCATTTGTGTAAGTTTAGCATGGCATAATGCTATGCTAGGCTCTGCTGGCAGCAGGCAACATTTACACGAAAATAAGAAAAGCAACCAAATTAAATCATTTACCTTTGAAGAACTTCGGATGCTTTCACTCAGGAGACTCCCAGTTAGATAGCAAATGTTCCTTTTTTCCAAAAATATTATTTTTGTAGGCGAAAAAGCTCTGTTTCTTCACCATGCTTGGCTGAGAAATTGACCGAAAAATGCTACAACTATAACGCCAAACTTTTTTCAAAATTAGCTACATAATATCGACAGAAACACGGCAAACTTTGTTTAGGATCCATCCTCAAGGTGGATATATATTTTATTTTATATATTTTATTTTAACAAATATATTCGATAATATATCCGTCGAGGCAGTTGGTTTGTCATAAGAAGCGATTGGAAAAATGGCTACCTCAGTATTTTACTCATGGTTTTCTGCGGGAGACACCATGTGACCACATGCCATATATGGTCCCTTACAGCTATTCTTCAAGGGAAATGCCTAAAAAGACGTCACAATGCTGTAGACAGCTTGGGGAAAATGTGGAAAACGTAAGCTCATTCGTAGCTCATTCACAGCCATATAAGGAGTCATTGGCATGAGGCGGTTTCAAAAAATGCGGCACTTCCTGGTTGGATTTTTATCTGGGTTTCGCCTGTAACATCAGTTCTGTGGCACTCACAGACAATATCTTTGCAGTTTTGGAAGTGTCTTCTTTCCAAAGCTGTCAATTATATGCATAGTCGAGCATCTTTTCGTGACAAAATATCTTGTTTAAAACGGGAACGTTTTTCATCCAAAAATTAAAATAGCGCCCCCTAAATCCAACCTTCCCCAACCAGAAACCATAGATTGATGGCAGCATTCGCACAAAACTGAAAGCGCGAGCCACTGCTGTTAATCAGGGCAAGGCGACTGGAAACATGACCGAAAACAAACAGTGTAGCTATTCCCTCCGCAAGGCAATCAAACAAGCTAAACGTCAGTATAAAGACGAAGCAGAATCGCAATTCAACGGCTCAGACACGGCAGGGTCTACAGTCAATCACGGACTACAAAAAGAAAACCAGCCCCGTCGCAGACCCCAATGTTTTGCTCCCAGACAAAAAAACCACTTTTTTGCTCGCTTTGAGGACAATACAGTGCCACTGACACGACCCGCTATCAAAACCTGTGGGCTCTCCTTCACCGCAGCCAACGTGAGTAAAACATTTGAACGTGTTAACCCTCGCAAGGCTGCTGGCCCAGACGGCATCCCTAGCACTCAATTCCGTCATTGTGAAGTGCTTTGAGAGACGAGTCAAGGATCATATCACCTCCACCCTACCTGACACCCTAGACCCACTCCAATTTGCTTACCGCCCCAATAGGTCCACAGACGACGCAATCGCAATCACACTGCACACTGCCCTAACCCATCTGGACAAGAGGAATACCTATGTAAGAATGCTTCATCGACTACAGCTCAGCATTTAACACCATAGTACCCTCCAAACTCGTCATTAAGCTCGAGACCCTGGATCTTGACCCCACCCTGTGCAACTGGGTCCTGCACTTTGACAGGCCGCCCCCAGGTGGTGAGGGTAGGAAACAACATCTCCACCCGACTGATCCTCAACACTGGGGCCCCACAAGGGTGCGTTCTCAGCCCTCTCCTCTACTCCCTGTTCACCCATGACTGCGTGGCCATGCACGCCTACAACTCAATCGTCAAGTTTGCAGACAACACTACAGTGGTAGGCTTGATTACCAACAACGACGAGACCGCCTACAAGGAGGAGGTGACGGCCTGCGGAGTGTGGTGTCAGGATAACACTCCAATTAAACAAAACAAAGGAGATGATCGTGGACTTCAGGAAACAGCAGAGGGAGCACCCCGCTATCCACATTGACGGGACAGTAGTGGAAAAGTTGGAAAGTTTTAAGTTCCTCTGTGTACACATCACAGACAAACTGAAATGGTCCACACACACAGACAGCGTGGTGAAGAAGGCGCAACAGTGCCTCTTCAACCTCAGGAGGCTGAAGAAATTTGGCTTATCCCTAAAAACACTCACAAACTTTTACTGATGCACAATCGAGAGCATCCTGTCGGTCTGTATCACTGCCTGGTACGGCAACTGCACTGCCCACAACTGCAAGGCTCTCCAGAGGGTAGTGAGGTCTGCGCAACGCTTCACTAGGGGAAAACAACTTGCCCTCCAGGACACCTACATCACCCGATGTCACAGGAAGGCCAAAAAGTTCATCAAGGACAACAACCACCCGAGCCACTGCCTGTTCACCCCACTATCATCCAGAAGGCAAGGTCAGTACATGTACATCAAAGCTGGTACCATCAGACTGTTAAACAGCCATCACTAACATTGAGAGGCTGCTGCCAACATACTGACTCAAATCTCTAGCCACTTTAACAATTAAAAATTGGATGTAATAAATGTATAACTAGCCACTCTAAACAATGACTCTTTATATAATGTTTACATCCCCTACATTACTCATCTCATATGTACAGTATATACTGTACTCTATACCATCTACTGCATCTTGCCTATGCTGTTCGGCTATCGCTCATCCATATATTTATATGTACATATTCTTATTCATTCCTTTACACTTGTGTGTGTAAGGTAGTTGTTGTGAAATTGTTTGATTAGTTGTTAAATATTGCTGCATGGTCAGAACTAGAAGCACAAGCATTTCACTACGCTCGCATTAACATCTGCTAACAATGTGTATGTGACCAATAACATTTGATTTGATCTGCTATTTTTTATACTTTAGAACCATAACCCCCAACAGAAGCTAGCCAGCTAACTAGCTACTAGCTAATAGTCAGTTAGCCACTGCTAGTGGTCATCAGCTAACCTTAGCCTGGTCAACTCCTGCCAGTCTGCATAGCGCGTTTCAACCCAGAGCATACTGGACAGCTCTTTCTCCACATCTCCGTTTTCCAACCGCAAGCTCTGAACCTTTTAACCTGGATCATCGCAGCTAGCTAGCTGCTATCCGAGTGGCTACCCTCTGGCTTACGTCTCTGTCCTGAGGAAAGCACCAGTGAGCCTGGAATTAGCCTTGTGCTGGGCCCATCTCCCAGCTAGCTGAAGAGGCCCATCAGCCACTCCTTGGGCTACAAGACATATTTTGCCAATCGGCCTGGCCCCCTTTTACTGTCAACCATGAGCCCCGCTGATTCCACCACGACTGGTATACCTAAGTATACGAAGTATACCGAAGTATCTTACACAAATGCTTGTGTAGCTTTGGTTGAAAAGCATATTTTGAAAATCTGAGATGACAGTGTTGCTAACAAAAGGCTAAGCTTGTGTTTGAATATATTTATTTCATTTCATTTGCAATTTTCATGAATAGCGTTATGGTAATGAGCTTGGGGCTATGATTACGCTCCCGGATACGGGATTGCTCATCGCTAGAGGTTAAAAGTCGTTGCTAGGTAAAGCCCCGCCGAAAATGATGTCATGGCTTTGGAAGCTTCTGATAGGCTAATTGACATCATTTGAGTCAATTGGAGGTGTACTAGTGGATGTATTTCAAGGCCTACCTTCAAACTCAGTGCCTCATTGCTCGACATCATGGGAAAATCAAAAGAAATCAGCCAAAGAAATTGTAGACCTCTACAAGTCTGGTTCATTCTTGGGAGCAATTTCCAAACGCCTGAAGGTACCACATTCATCTGTATCCACAGTAAAAACGAGTCCTATATCGACATAATCTGAAAGGCCGCTCAGCAGAGGAAGCCACTGCTCCAAAACCGCCATAAAAAAGCCAGACTACGGTTTGCAACTGCACATGGGGACAAAGACTGTACTTTTTGGAGAAATGTCCTCTGGTCTGACGAAATAAAAATTGAACTGTTTGGCCATAATGACCATCGTTATGTTTGGAGGAAAAAGGGGGAGGCTTGCAAGCCGAAGAACACCATCCCAACTGTGAAGCTGAGTTTAAATGTATTTGGCTAAGGTGTTTGTAAACCTCTGACTTCAACTGTATATATGGCACAGGTGGTCAAGTAGGCTACGACGTAAGGCTGTTTGGCTCAGCTTAGTTGCAAGGAAGAACTTTGCAGAGGTTTCTGATTAACAATGCCATGCTGGTGGGTGGTAACATTCAAAGAAAACCCATCCCAGAAAAGAAACGTAGACTGAAAAGAATTAGCATGTTACCACTTCGGATTTCCCAATTCAAGCCAAAAACAAAAATGATGACTTATTCAACATCATGCACTCTTATAAAAAAGGTTTCCAAAAAGATACCTCAGCTTTCCCCATATGTGAACCTTCTGAAGAACCCTTGTTGGTTCAAATCAAATTGTATTTGTCACTTTCTCCGAATTCAACAGTGAAATGCTTACCTACAAGCCCTTAACCAACAATGCTTAAAAAAATACAAATCAGTTTTAAGTAAAAATAGAAAATAAAACTAACAAATAATTAAATAACAGCAGTAAAATAACATGCAAGGCTTTATACAGGGGGTACCGGTACAGAGTCAATGTGCGGGTGCACCGGGACATCATGGCACGCGTGATAGAACAGCAGAATATGTACTGCAATCATTTTTTACCAATCTGCTCACCTCCGTTTGGACGCTCCTCTACTCATCAAGCAAAAAATGACAATAACAGAGGGGGTGTTTCCCCTATGAAAATGTCATGTTTTAAATAGATATATTTTTTAACCTTTTTTTCTTTTATTGGTAGTTACAGTCTTGTCCCATCGCTGCAACTCCCATATGGACTCGGGAGAGGTGAAAGTCGAGAGCCATGCGTCCTCTGAAACACGACCCTGCCAAGCCTCATTGCTTCTTGACAAACTACTCGCTTAACCCGGAAGCCAGCAGCACCAATGTCTTGGCGGAAACACCGTACAACTGGTGACAGAAGTCAGCGTGCATGTACCCGGCCCTCCACAAGTAGTTGCTAGAGCAGGATGGGACAAAGACATCCCAGCCAGCCTAACCCGGACAACTCTGGGCCAATTATGTGCCCCCTCATGGGTCTCCCGGTCGCGGCTGGCTGTGACACAGCCTGGGATCCACCCGGGTAGGTAGTGACGCCTCAAGCGTTGCGATGTAGTGCCTTAGATCTCTGTGCCACTCTGGAGGCTGCAGATTCCATCTTTAAGGGAGATGTTTTATTCCATGCTTTCATGGTAACACATTACAACCTTGAGGCTGCATTTGCTATTCACAATGAGTTATTTAGCTTGCCAATATGAGCTAACAACAGCTGATTCAAAGGGGATGTGTCGGATTTGAAAATGCTTCCGCAATAGTGAGCTGAGAGCATACACTTATGTTTCTTTCGGCGGGAGAGAGAGGAGGAAGAGAGGAGGAAGAAGAGAGGAGGAAAAGTGGAGGAGGAGGACACTCTTCCGTTTGCCTACTAATGAATTTACACTCTCCTCAACCACTTTCGGTTTCCGGGTCACAGAGGAGAGGTGAGGAGGACGGATGAGTGGAGGAGAGGATGGAGGAGTGGAGGAAAGGACCGACTTTTGCCCAATTTATAATCTCCCTAGGTACGAGCATGCCAAGGCCAGCTACAGGCTCATGTCCATGTCTCCTCAGAGGTCCGCAGGCCTGACCCCTCATGGATTAGCTGTCCAAGTAAATGAAGCCAATTAGGAACCTCCCTCTCACCTCACAACTGGGGCCACGAGTGAACGCCTCAATGTGTTCACTGGCGGAGAGAGGAGGCGAACAGGGAATTAGATTCCCCCACCTCATTGTCTAAGACATGCACACTGGAGGGAGGGAAGTGTGTGTCTGTGTGTGTGTGTGTGTGTGTGTGTGTGTGTGAGAGAGGGTATAGATGGGGGTCTGTGTGTGGGGATGGCGGGTTGGGGGGAGTACACAATATGAAGCTTTTGATGGAAGCTTGATGAAAATTGTTGTGATACCAGCCCTGATGTTTTTGAAAATTATGCATCATTCAATGATTTGCATGAAAATGAAGGTAAATCAGGATAACATCGAAGACAGTTCGATATAAGGAGTGCACTAATACAATGTTATCATTGAGAGGGTAGACATAAATTGGAATGCACATGATTTTGCAAACACCGCTTCCTTTCTAGCTCAATGCTTAGTTTGGTGAATACAGTATTTCCTGTCTTTTGGAACACTGATGGATACAGAATTTGTCGCACGGTGAAATAGATTGTTCCGGCGTTTTGGGATTTCCGAGGCTAGTTGGGAAAATATAAGACATAACATGGAAATACAAGCTCATCCAGGTTTAAACAACAAATAGCAGGTGACTGTTAAAGACTTAACCTGAGAGGATTATTTCAGGGGATTTATTTAAAACAATGTGCCACTAACCAAGTATGGTGCTTGCCTTCAACAGATGTTACAGTTTTATTGGATTTTGCCTGGGGAGTTTACAGAGATGACACTTCAACACCCAGCTGCATGTTCACAGCAGATATCGTATGATATTATTACTTAACTTAGTTCATCCATAAGGATCAGAATAGTTTTCAATGAAACGGGCGAGAGATCCTTTGAGAAACTGAGAGATGCAAATTCTCAATCCCTGACGACTACAAACTTTGAGTGGAGGAAGATTTTTGTGAGAGGTTATAGTGAGATTTGGCAGCAAGAGCATGTTTGATCTATTTGGTTGGGTTTGCAGGCCTATTTGTCAGAGTTAATGTAAATCCCTGGGTTCGAGGGCCTTATCGATTTTATAAAACGTTTGCTAACATATTTATAAAAAATATTAATAACATGTTTTGATTAAAAACATTATTTGAACGAGTAAATTCATTTTTGCATTCTCATGTTTTGTTAAGGACTGCCAATAACTCACACCGATGGCCACTCACAGCCATTAGTTCCCTTGTCTCTGGGCCTGCATCGGATAACTTTTGCATTCTGAAGTTGCTACCTAAACAGGCTGGTCGTTAGTTATTTTCTCATGTTTTGACCCAGTCGTTAATTCTAATCATTCTATTCATTCAACGTTGCTATGCTAAACAAATTAATAAGTTCAATAAATAATGATTTAGTAAATAGACAATAGGCCTACTTAGGCCGCACTGCACTGGTAAAATTAATGGAATTATGTTTACGGTTTCCATGGTGAATTATTAGTTTCATGTTCATTCTTGGGCTAGTTAGCCTACTAGCAAGGGAGAGATCGCATTTGTAAAATTATACAGTACATTGTTGCAAGGGCAGACTTCGTCAACCAAGGGCAGACTTCGTCAACCATTTTGAAAAGAAGGTCGACGACATCCGATCCTCGTTTGCTAAGTCAAACGACACCGCTGGTTCTGCTCACACTGCCCTACCCTGTGCTCTGACCTCTTTCTCCCCTCTCTCTCCAGATGAAATCTCGCGTCTTGTGACGGCCGGCCGCCCAACAACCTGCCCGCTTGACCCTATCCCCTCCTCTCTTCTCCAGACCATTTCCGGAGACCTTCTCCCTTACCTCACCTCGCTCATCAACTCATCCCTGACCGCTGGCTACGTCCCTTCCGTCTTCAAGAGAGCGAGAGTTGCACCCCTTCTGAAAAAACCTACACTCGATCCCTCCGATGTCAACAACTACAGACCAGTATCCCTTCTTTCTTTTCTCTCCAAAACTCTTGAACGTGCCGTCCTTGGCCAGCTCTCCCGCTATCTCTCTCAGAATGACCTTCTTGATCCAAATCAGTCAGGTTTCAAGACTAGTCATTCAACTGAGACTGCTCTTCTCTGTATCACGGAGGCGCTCCGCACTGCTAAAGCTAACTCTCTCTCCTCTGCTCTCATCCTTCTAGACCTATCGGCTGCCTTCGATACTGTGAACCATCAGATCCTCCTCTCCACCCTCTCCGAGTTGGGCATCTCCGGCGCGGCCCACGCTTGGATTGCGTCCTACCTGACAGGTCGCTCCTACCAGGTGGCGTGGCGAGAATCCGTCTCCACACCACGTGCTCTCACCACTGGTGTCCCCCAGGGCTCTGTTCTAGGCCCTCTCCTATTCTCGCTATACACCAAGTCACTTGGCTCTGTCATAACCTCACATGGTCTCTCCTATCATTGCTATGCAGACGACACACAATTAATCTTCTCCTTTCCCCCTTCTGATGACCAGGTGGCGAATCGCATCTCTGCATGTCTGGCAGACATATCAGTGTGGATGACGGATCACCACCTCAAGCTGAACCTCGGCAAGACGGAGCTGCTCTTCCTCCCGGGGAAGGACTGCCCGTTCCATGATCTCGCCATCACGGTTGACAACTCCATTGTGTCCTCCTCCCAGAGCGCTAAGAACCTTGGCGTGATCCTGGACAACACCCTGTCGTTCTCAACTAACATCAAGGCGGTGGCCCGTTCCTGTAGGTTCATGCTCTACAACATCCGCAGAGTACGACCCTGCCTCACACAGGAAGCGGCGCAGGTCCTAATCCAGGCACTTGTCATCTCCCGTCTGGATTACTGCAACTCGCTGTTGGCTGGGCTCCCTGCCTGTGCCATTAAACCCCTACAACTCATCCAGAACGCCGCAGCCCGTCTGGTGTTCAACCTTCCCAAGTTCTCTCACGTCACCCCGCTCCTCCGCTCTCTCCACTGGCTTCCAGTTGAAGCTCGCATCCGCTACAAGACCATGGTGCTTGCCTACGGAGCTGTGAGGGGAACGGCACCTCAGTACCTCCAGGCTCTGATCAGGCCCTACACCCAAACAAGGGCACTGCGTTCATCCACCTCTGGCCTGCTCGCCTCCCTACCACTGAGGAAGTACAGTTCCCGCTCAGCCCAGTCAAAACTGTTCGCTGCTCTGGCCCCCAATGGTGGA